>NC_067417.1:29712467-31024967 GCF_009764475.1 Pristis pectinata
TCCTGCTTTCATGAAGCTGGTGTCAGTGTAGCACAACTTGAACAGCAACTTTTAGATGGTCACACTTAGTTAAGCATCTGTTTCTTGTCAGAATTGCTGTATGTTTTCATCATAAAGAACAGTGAGTGTAATTCTCGCTCAGTGAATCTTTCTAAAAACAAATGAACGGTATCAGATACCAGTATTGGGGATTGAAAATATCAGCCATTATTGAATCACAGAATCATACAGCCCAGAAATAGGCTCTTTGGCCCACCATGTCCATGCCACCCTCTTGTACCTGTCTACACTAATCCCATTTACCTGATTCCGTCTGTAGCCTTCTATGTCTTTGGCAACTCAAGTAATAGTCTGGAAGCTTCTTAAATGTCATGTGAGTACTGCCTCCACCATCTCTTCAGACAGTGCATTCCAGACCCCTACCACCCTCTGTGTGCAAAAATGTTCTCGTCAGGTTTTCTCTAAACCTTCTACGTTCCACCTTAAGCCTATGCCTTCTTATCTTAGACACTTCCACCATAGGAAAAGAATTTTGCTATCTATCCCCCTCATGATTTTATATACCAACATCAGGTCACCCCTCTGCCTCGTCCATTCCAGGAAAAAACAAACATAGCCTATCTGGTCTCTCCTTACAACTGAAATGCTCCAATCCAGGCAGTATCCTCCTCTGCACCCTGTCCAGCAGAATTATATCCTTCCTTTAGTGAGATAACCAGAACTGCACAATTTCACAATTTTAGTAATGTGAATGCAATTTTCACATTTTTAGCCAAAGAGCTCTGTGTTCTTTGTCTTTAGGTTGAATAGTCTTCACTGCAAGTTTGTGCTGCTTTCATTTTTAATAAGCTGTTACTTGCATACAATTATTACTCTTAACAAATTAATACAATAATCATGAATCAGATCCATTTGTATTCTGAAACAAACAACAAACAGCCGGAGGAACTCAGTGGGTCGAGCAGCATCTGTGGGGGAAAGGAATTGTCGTGATGCAGAGTCTTGACCTGAAATGTTGAAAATTAATTTCGTTTCCACCCCCCCCCCCCCCCCCAAACAGATGCTTCCCGATGCACTGAGTTCTTCTAGCAGTTTATTTTTTGCTTCAGGTTCCAGCATCGGCAGTCACATGCACCTCCATTTGTACTCTGGCTGTTGTAGTTTTACATTTGTCTTTGCTGACCCTCACTAATAATCAAGGCAGTGTTTTGGTATGCTTGGTTGCTGGTGTCTTTTCAGATATTTCGTACCCTTGATAAGAAATTCAAAGTTGAATATCCAACTGAAAGGATAACCTTTTTAAACCAGAAGATCCCTTAGAATAATCTGCAATCCTTTTGTCTCAATTTTGAGATAAATTAAAACAGATTCACAAAAAATTGTACTCATACTTTTTTGGATATTATGCATGCAGTAAATGTTTTATTCAAAAGCATAATATTACAGATGCCAGAAACCTAAAATAAAGGCAGGAAATGGTGGAAGTGTTCAAGAGGTCAGGGCAGCACCTTGGAGAAAGAAGCATTGTTAATATTTCAAGTTAACAATCTATCATCACAATTGAGAAAAGTTAGTGTCAGCAAATGCATACAGTGGCAGGTAGAAGGATGGGGAGGAAAGCAAACGGGAAAAAAAATGGGAAAGGCACTACAGAGTAGACATTAACTGACAGAAGGGACAAAAGATGAATATTACCATCAAGATTAGAAACTGAAGATGAATGCTATTGAAGTGTTAAGTGGGATAGGCAGGATAGCTAATGCATTTTACTCAACTCACTCTTACATGTGAAGGTGAATAGAAAGATAAGGGGCTATTTCTCAGGCTTACATTGAACTTAATTAAACTTTGTCAGGAGGGAGAGATCATATTGCTCTCCTCATTCATTCCAGAGGAAATAGAATTGCAAGCATAAAATACATTATACTAAACTGCGTGTAAATTGCTGTTTCCCCTGATAAATGCGTATGGGCTGTGTGATGGTGGGAAGGGAGAAGGTGCATGGACTGCACCTCCTGGGAATACATGGAAAGGGAGGTGATCTCCAGAAGTGGACTTAGTGTGATCAAGGAAGGAAACAATGAAAAATTAATCACCTTAAAGCGAGAGACTGTACAAGTTGATCAGATGCTTCAAATCTGACAGAGCAAGAAATTGCATTGATACAGTTATCAATGAGAAGAGGTGAAGGAGAATGCCTGAGTAGGAATGGAATAAAGAATGTTTCACAAATATAACAGTAAAGCAGGCACAGCCCACCCCTGTATGATTTTTTTTTTGGTGGAGGAGTGAAAGATGATGTTGTTCAAGATGACAGTGTTCAGCCAGGCAGAGGAGAGTGTGGGTAGTGAAAATCAAAAAAGCTGCAGATGCAGGAAATCCTAAATAAAAACAGAAGAATGTGAGAGCACATCAGACCACATATGTGGAAAAGAAACAGAGTTAATAGTCCAGGTAGAAGCCGTTTTGTCAGAATGGAGGGTGGTGGTAGTGGATAGAGATTGGATTGGCCACCCTTCAAGGAAGAAGCAAAGGCAGTCTTGACAGAAACTTGAGACGTAGAGGGATTTGGGTGATCCATAGTAAAAAAAAAGGAAATGAATAGGACCAGAAATTAGGAAAATTCAGGTAACAGAAGGTATCAGAAGATTCACAGACATAGGTCAGACAAAACTGCACAGGTGGGCAAAGGTTAATAGTTATCACTTTTCTGGTTACAAATATTTGGATATCTGGTTATACATTGTCTGAAACTGTGGCTGTGATTACCCTTTCCAGAGTAAAGTCAACGATATTTAATTTCAGTTCATTCATTCAGCTTTTAAAAAGTTTCTGCAGTATGAGAGTCTTGATTGTCTCATGAAATATATATTTGAAAACTGTAGGGGTAGTTGCCTATAAATTACTTAATGCAACCAATATCTAGTAGAATCATGTTTTTTTGTTTACCAGGTCTATTGTACGCTTCACAGCAAGTGTTTTAGGTAAACAAGTGGACAGCCTTGCTCCATCAATTACTAGGGTTTTAGTTCAGGGTAAACAAGTAAGTATACGCCTTACTCAACAGTTTAACAGTAATGTAACTTTTTTTTTGGTTATTTGCGATTTGTTTGTGAGCTTTTTTATGTTATAGTCTATGTATCTTGGGTAACTCATGTAAAATAAAATATTTTCTAATTTGAACCAACAAATATCATTTTTCCTGACCTTGTAATATATTCCACACAAATAACAATCAACTTCATGCCCAATTTTGTTGGTATTGTCATGAAAGAAGTTACTTTTCCCTGAACATTAGACAGAAAACTAAAGTATTCCACAGTTTGAAACCATCTAGGCTTTTGAGGAATAACCAGAATCTTTAGTAGGAACAACCTCCTTTTATTTTTATATTCTCCAGTAAAATTTGAAGTTATTCGGATTAGGAACGTCTATGCTGATGAATGTAATGTTTAATTTTTGTTTTGCAACTTGATCATGTCCTCTATCTAAAAGATCATTGTGGAAAAACTCACAGTCTGAAATGTTTCTGTCACTCATTGATGGACTGTGACTGTTTCTATACGCACAAGCCATACTTATTAGGGTGTTTTATGTTCAAATCCATAGTGCATTTGAATTCCCAGGACATATGTGCCCTTTCAGCTCTCTTTGACTGAATCTTTCAAATCAAGTGGAAAATTATGGGCAGATTTTTGCTGTGCCCTCGTATCTACTGGATACTGGAGCAGTTTGGTTAAATTCCATTGCGCTTAGTACCTCCAGAGTGATTGGATGTCCATAGCAAAAGTAGTTATTTTCTTTTCAACTGCAAGAGCTGGATTCAAGCCCAGATTCCATTGATGAAAGCTCTTGTGTTCTAACTCGTCTTGACATGCTGTCACCCATTTTGAAAATTAACATGATTTTGCTTGAATTACCCTTGATTTATGGAGACATTTATGCAAAATTGAAGAATAAGACTTCTGAAGCAAAGCACTTTTTTTGTGTAAGTTTCTAGCTTGTTAAAACTCATTAATTTAGAAGTGTTTTTTTCACAGTGCAACTGGACTGCAAAATAACAGCTGCTTTCATTAGGCTTTAGAACATTATTTTAGAAGGAGTTGCAATCAGAATATTTTCATTTTTAAACAACTTGTCTCCACTATCTTAGGTACAGAAACAATTATT
Source organism: Pristis pectinata (assembly GCF_009764475.1). NCBI lineage: Eukaryota > Metazoa > Chordata > Chondrichthyes > Rhinopristiformes > Pristidae > Pristis > Pristis pectinata. The sequence continues at coordinate 29,716,638 of NC_067417.1, forward strand.
AGTTTCCACAAATATTCTCAAGTTTCTGCTTTAGCATCTTTTGCCAATACACATTGAAATATCATATATTTTGAACAAAATGAATACCTAGAGGAAACCGATAGAGTCTGAAGTTTTTCATCACATTCAACATGGCATCTTGAGTGAATGAATATTGTGCATGGTCTGCTGCAATGTGCTGCAAGCTTTTTAGCTGCCACAATTTAGCTGTTATTGTTGTTGAAATAGTCACTCTCGCAATCCAAGATGTGCACAATTTCGCAAAGATATAAAATGAATTTGAACCCAGAAATGAGCAATAATTTGGTATGTTTAAAGTTGCACTAGTAGTTTTAGTGTTTGTAGCCTTTTAATTGCTTAAAACTGAGTTCATTTTCTACACATTACAGATGCATTTTTTTATTTCATTTTTTTTAAAGTTGGTGTGAAGTTACATCATTTGAAGAGAGATCTGTACAGATTCACAAATACTAGTGTACCAAATTTTAAAAATGGGCTAAATACTATATTTTAAAAATTGCTTCATATTACCTGCATGCTACTTCATTACTTTCTTCACTGATTTTATTCATAACAGGTGACGATTGGGGTATTTGGTCAAGAGGAGGAGGTGATTTCAAACCCCTTATCACCAGCAGAAATAAAGAACATTGTCTATACTAACTGTGCCAAACATGATGTAAGGGAGGCAGTGCTTCAGCAGGAACTTGTCATTCATATTGGTTGGCTTATCTCTAATTCTCCAGAACTCTTCCATGGCATGCTGAAATTTAGAATTGGGTATGTTAAATATTGCATGTTATTTGGCTTTGAAGCAAATCACTTGTGATTGAAGCAGATTTTACTTTGAAGTTTCAAAGATTCATATGGAATGGTCGGCCATAGTTTGCTGTTGGATTGAGTGCTGTTAGCCTTGCCGGGTTTGTCACTTAATCTCAATATTTTGCACCTCAATTGTTGAAAATGTGAGTTGATAACACCACAGTGAGGGAAACCAAGCATTTGGGACCTGAGAGTGCAGGGAGAGCAACTGTGTATCATTCAGGCTAAAGGATTAATTAATTTTGATCAAACTTAACTGGCTCCAAACCAGCTTTCTTGTGTTGCAGGAGACCAACTCCAACTATCTGAGCCTATTTCAATTAATCTCTACTGTTTTCAAACTTTAACACTAAATAACACCTTGCCAAGTCTAATTGATGTCCTTAAAATCCCATTGGACCAACGCAAGTAGCAGCAGTCGGTGGAAGTCATGCTTGTTGATTTCTCAAAGTTGCTAAGTCCTTCTGAGTAGGACTTGCATCATCAAAGATACTTGCAGTGGAACCATAAAGGCAGATGATTACATTTTCGTTTCAGAAGACCAAGATTAGATAATGGTTTCAGGGAGACCCGTGGCAAATCTGCATTTGAGAGTTAATGGGAAGGCAATGGTGCAGTGGTATTATCACTGGATTAATAATCTAGATACGCAAGGCAAAGATCTGGGTTTGAATCCCACTATGGCAGATGGTGATAAATTCAAATTTGTTTTCTGGAATTGAAAACGATTGCTGATTCTTGTAAAGACCCATCTGGTTCACTATGCCCTGTAGAGGAGGAAATCTGCCATCCTACTTGGTCTGGCAGACACGTAACTCCAGACCCACAGCTATGCAGTTCACCCTTAACTGCCCTCTGAAGTGGCCTAGCAAGCTATTCAGTTGTAACAAACCGCTAGAAAGCCACAAAGAAATGAAACTGGATGGATCACCCAGAATCAACCTAGGCACCAGAAACAACAATAGCAAAAACTGCCCTGTCAACCCTGTACAGTACTCCTTACCAACATCTGGGGGCTTATGCCAAAATTAGGAGATTCATCTCACAGACTGGTCAAGCAACAATCTGACATAATCATACTCGTGGAATTCTACCTTACAGTTAACATTCCCAGACACCACCATCTCCATTCCTGGATGTGTCGTGCCCCACCAGCCAGACTGACTCAGCAGAGATGGCAGCATAGTAGTATACAGTTGGGAGGAAACAGATCTGGGAATTCTCAGCATTGACTCAAGATCCCATGAAATCTCATGGCCTCAGGTTAAACTTGGCTAAGGAAACCTCCTGTTGACTGCAGCTATCACTCCCCCACCCCCGGCACATCCCCACTCAACCATCACCATCAAACCAGATGGTCAGAGAGCAGGAGGGCATGCCTGGAACAGCGCCACGCATACTTCAGGATGAGGAATCAATCTGGTGAAGCTACGAGACAGGACTACTTGCATGCCAAACAACATGAGCAGCATGTAGTAGACAAAGCTAAGTGGTCCCACAACCAACGGATCAGATGTAAGTTCTGCCACATGCAGTTGTGAATGGCTGTGGACTATTAAGCAACTCACTGAGGGAGCAGGCTTCACAAATATCCCCATTCTCAATGGTGGGGGAGCCCAGCACATCAGTGCGAAAGAGAAAGCTGAGACACCTGCCGGAATCTTCAGTCAGAAGTGGCAAGTGGATGATCTATTACGGTCTCCTCCAGAGGTCCCCAGCACGATAGGTGCCGGTCTTCAGCCAATTTGATTTATTCTACATGATATCAAGAAACAGCATTGGATACAGCAAATGCTGTGGGCCCTGACAACATTCTGGCAATAGTACTGAAGCCCTGTGCTCCAGAACTTGTGCACCCTTGGCCAAGCTGTTCCAGTATATCTACAACACTGGCATCTACCCAGCAATGTGGAATATTGCCCAGGCATGTCCTGTCCACAAGAAGCAGGACAAATCCAACCCAGCCAGTTACCGTCCCATTAGTCTACTCTCCATTATCAGCAAAGTGACGGAAGGGATAATTGATACTATTATCAAGCAGCACTTGCATAGCAACAACCTGCCCACAGAAGCTCAGTTTGGGTTCCACCAAAGTCATTCAGCTCCTGACCTCATTATAGCCTTGGTCCAAACATGGACAAAAGAGCTGAACACCAGAGATGAAGTGAGAGTAACTGCTCTGGAAATCAAGACAGCATTTGATTGCGTATGCCATCAAGAAGCCCTGACTATACTGGGGTCAATGGGAATCTGGGGGAAAACCCTCCGTTGGTTAGAATCATACCTAGCAAAAAAGGAAAATGGTTGTGGTGGCTGGAGATCAATTATCTCAGCAACAGGGCATCTTCACAGGAGCCTCTCAGGGTATGTCTTAGGACCAACCATCTTCAGCTGCTTCATCAATGACATTCTTTCAATTGTATTGGTTTATTATTATTGTCACTTGTACCGAGGTACAGTGAAAAACTTGTTTTGCATACCGTTCATAAAGATCAATTCATTACACAGTGCATTGAGGTAGTACAGGGTAAAAGCAGTAACAGAATACAGAGTAATATGTCACAGCTGCAGGGAAGTGCATGCAGGTAGACAATAAGGTGCAAGGTCAAACAAAGTAAGGTCAGAAGTAGGGATGTTTGCTAATGACTGCCCAATGTTCAACAGTATTCGCAGCTCCTCGGTTAATGAAGCAGACTACAACCAAATGTAGCAAGACCTGGACAATATCCAGGCCTGGGCTGATAGGTGGTAAGTAGCATTCATGCCACACAAGTGCCAGGCAATGCCAATATCCAATGAGAAAATCCAACCATTGCCCCGCCACATTCAATGGCATCACCATCACTGGATTCCCCACTATCAACATCCTGGGGGTTACATTGACCAGAAACTGAACTGGAGTAGCCATATACACAATGCCCTCCATGCTACACACCATCCTGACTTGGAAATATATTGCCGTTCCTTTTACTGTTCCTGGATCAAAATCCTGGAACTCTCTCCCTAAGAGCATTGTAGGTATACCCACACCTCAAGGACTCCAGCTCACCACCACCACCTCAAATTCTGGCTCAGCCTGTGAAGCCCACATCCCTTGAATGAGTAAATTCAAGGGGACTGACTGATCAAAGCTGCTCAGCTGCACATTGATGCTGTATCTTTAAAATCATTGATGAAGAGGAGAGCTCATTAAGCAGTAGCATGCAATGTGGCATGCATTGACAGGCTTTCTAAATGAATTTACCATGGTTACAAAGGTATAGATTCTTTCCAAGCATGGAAGGGTTGATGGTGTAAACCACTGAGATGATATGGCCTTCCATGAGAAGAGAACCAGTTCCACTGGTCATCACATGCTCATATTCAATGACCCTACCATACAGGCTATGGATGGCAATGTACGAACCACTTTAAATAGGTTGGTAAAGACCTCAGCCCTGGTCTTGTGGTGTATCACTGATATGCACAAAATGTCCTCTATATTGATAGTAGTAGTATGGTGTGGAAAGAAATGTTAGCAAAGTGGATTAAATACTCCCTTGCTTCACTGCAACTCCAGAGTTTCTCCAAATATCTAAAATTGTAACATCAACCAAGAGCTTCTTAGCGTTGAGAGCATTGAAAAAAGTGACTTATCTCCACATCTTCTGGGGCTTTATAGAAGTAATAGAAAAAGTTGGCTTTGCTTTGTACAATAGTATGCATTAAAATTTCATTGAGAAATTTTTTTTTTAGATAAAGTTTGGTTCCTTTCAGGACTTCCTTCCTGTTCACAAATACTCTGTTATGTTCTGGGGGTGAATAGATTGCATTGTGCATGAAGTTAATAGTGCCCTGTCCCTGTGGTAAAGTTGCCATATTTGCTGCCCTCAAGCAACAATTCATCAATATCTTGCTGCCTTATTCTAATCTGTATTGATGCATCTGCAGCCAAGTCCTGGAAGTACCAAAGGATTGAGAGTATTGACCTTGGCGTAATCCAGTAGAAAATAAATCCTTGTTGACTCTGACTAGTATTAAAATGTAACTAAGGCAGCGTTAAACAATATACAGTTAAGTAATGTTTACAAATGATGACAGGAAGTTGTGTGATGATTTAAGATAAATGTCAGCTATTGAAAGACCTTCATGAGTTACAAAACGGCATCCTTCCTAACCATTTTTTCCAATCCCACCTCGTGTTCTGTTAACATCAAAGTAGTTCAATGTAGTGGATTTTAATGAAACTGTCAGTAAAAGTACATAGTATCGATCTATGATAATAGTGTAGGTCGGTGTTCTTTGAAGTTTAAAGTCTGCTTCATTTTGATGCTTGGATATAGTTGCTCAATTCAATGCCATGTTCTTTTATCTATATTGTGTGAGTATTGTCATGTCTGAGTTTTCTAATCTACTTCAGATGGATCATCCACGCTATGAAACATGCTCTCAAGGTTCGAGGTGAGAATCTACCCACAGATTATCTGTACCAGATGTCACCAAGTGATGTTAAAAAGCTTTTACTGGATATTCTGCAGCCTGATGAAAAGGAAAGGTAATCTGAACCAGCAAAGTAATATTGTAGTCTGAATCAGAGATGCTGAATTAGAAATTACATTGCTATGCTTTAATGACATTAAACCAGAATTGTGGATTACCCTAATACTATTTTTGAAAGTGACAGAAGATCTTCATTTGCAAGGTACACAGAAAAGCATTGCTGGGTTTCCCTGTGTAACACTGTATTGAAACTGATATTGTCAGTCCCAATGCACCGTTCCCCAGTGGTGTGCTCTACGTTCACGCAGCTGTCAGCATTTAGCTTCAAAAATGCAATCTTTGCAGACAGCTCTTAATGGGGCATACCACAATACAGGCATCACTCTTTCAGCTTCAGAGGAGTATTGTTTCTGAATGAATAATGCTGTCATGATGGGAGAGAAGTGGTGATTGCTTCCGAGTGGTCAGAAAGATCTAGATAGGCTAATGTAGAAGAGTAAATGAAAATTGAACAGTTGCAGATGCTGGAAATCTGAAATAAAATCAGAGAATACTGAAGATTCTCAGCAGATCAGGCAGCATATGTGGAAAGAGAAACAGAGTTAACATTTCAAGTCAAAGATTCTTCTTTTTGGGCAAGCCTCCAGTGGTGGCAAATGCCCTTGCCCATTCTGCCTGCTCTTGTGGGCTGAAGGAAAAGTGGATGAAATTTCCTCTTCTTGAACATGGGGTTGAATGAATTCCTTAATAGAGGACTGAGCAGCAAACAGTGAAATGAGGCTGTGAAATGAGATTAGCAGCAGTAGTCTGGAATAATCTGACACTGGGAAGCAGAGAGTGACATTAACCTTGACAATTGTGGCCAAAGCAGTTAAGACTCTGTTCAGTGTTGTAGGATGTCATGGATTTTAGTAAGGACATAGAATGTAGCTTGAGCATTGGTCCTCTATATAGCATGGTTTCAGAGAGAACAGAGTTGGATAAACCTAGCTCTTCTGTGCTACTGAGTATTTCAGATCGGTGAATTTGGAAATTATTGCAGGTGAATTTTGTGTGTTTCACAGCTATTGGTGTAATTTGAATGGGTAGGGGTGGTGGGGTTTATGCTGGAATAAAGTCCTTAGGCAAACAGAAGTCCCTCAAAAAGTTGGGAAGAATTTCCTGGTGGGTTGCTGGGACATGCAGAAATTTGCCAAAATGAAACTGTCCTCTGGGAGAGTCCCATTTTCACTTGCAGTGTGTTTTATTGGAGTCATATGAAGAAATTTCTGGGCTGCTGCCTTTTGGAAGACACATTTAAACTTAAGTTTCGCTTGACCGTTCAGGTGGGTGTAATAGATCTCAATAGGCTTCGCAAGGATGATTAGAGATACTGTCCAGAACTCTTGGCAAATCTATATCCCACAAGAAGTCTTGCTGTGCTCAAATAATGTGTCATCTTTCCCTACGGTATAACTGTGTCCACACTTTTACAAAGGCTTCATTGGTTATGCAGTATTTAGGATGTTACAGATTCACGGAAGGCATTGTACCAAATGCAAATTATTTATTTCATATAAAGTTTGAATTAAAAGGAAATTAATTTTGTCCACTGTGGTTATAATTACTGGGTTCTTCTTCAGCTAGGAGTGTCTATTAAATGCACTTTAGAGCTACATTATCAATTTGGCATTATTATAAATTATTTTTAACCAGCAAGCTTCTCCTTCAGTAAGTGACATATAGCTGTCCTGGATCCATGTAGGAAATAATTGAATGGCAAATTGAATACAGAGGCATAAAATCACATAGCACAGAAGCAGAGCCCTCAGCCCACCATGTTCATGCTGATCACAGAGTCTCTATGTATACTATTCCCACTTATCAGCATATGGTCCAAAGCCTTCTGTGCGCTGGCAATACAAGTACTCGTCCAGATACCTCTTAAATTTTATGAGGGTACCTGTGTCCACCACCCAGACAGGCAATGCATTCCAGATTCCAACTACACTCTGGGTGAAAAAGATCCCCCTCAGAACCCCCCTTAAACCTCTGTCCCCTTACCCTAAACTTATGCTTTCTAGTTTTTAGATATCTTTGCTATGGGGAAAAGTTTCCTGCTATCTACCCTATCTGTGCCATCATAATTTTGTATAGAATGAAGGAGTTATACAGCATGGAAATAGGCCCTTCAGCCCAACTCATCCATGCCAACCAAGTTGCCTACCTCAGCTAGTCCCATTTGTCTGCGTTTGGCCCATATCCCTCTAAAACTTTTCTATCCATGTACCTGTCCAAATATCTTTTAAACACTGTAATTGTACCTGCCTCTACCATTTCCTCTGGCAGCTCATTCCACATATCCACCACAGCCTGTGTGGAAAAACTTACTCCTCAGGTTCCCTTTAAATGTTTCCCCTCTGACCTTAAATCTAAGCCCTTTCATTTTAGCCTCCCCTACCCTGGGAAAAGGACTGTGACGATTCACCTTAACCAGTGACCAAAAGATAAATGAGGGTAAGACAGTAGATGTTGTCTATTTGGACTTTAGCAAGGCCTTCGACAGGGTCCTGCATGGCAGGCTGGTCTGTGAGATTAGGTCCCATGGAATCCAGGGAGAGCTAGTTAAGTGGTTTCAAAATTGGCTCGGAGGTCAGAAGTAGAGGGTGGTGGTTGAAGGTTGTTTCTTGGAATGGAGGCTGGTGACTAGTGGTGTGCTGCAGGGTTCAGTGTTGGGACCCTTGATGTTCGTTATTTTTATAAATGATTTGGATGCGAATGCACAAGGCTTGATCAGTAAATTTGTGGATGACATGAAATTAGGAAGTGTTGTTGATAGTGAAGAAGGTTATTGTAGATTACAAGGGGATCTTGATCAATTAGGGAGGTGGGCTGAGGAGTGGCAAATGGATTTCAGTACAGATAAGTGTGAAGTGATGCATTTTGGAAAGTCAAACCAGCACAGGACTCATACTGTGAATGGTGGGGCACTAGGGAGTGTAATGGAACAGAGAGACCTAGGAGTACAAGTGCATAGTTTGTTGATAACGGTGTCACAGGTAGACAGGGTGGTGGAAAAGGCATTTAGCCTGCTGGCCTTCAGTCAGGGCATTGAGTACAGGAGTTGGGACATTATGTTGCAATTGTATAAGTCATTGATGAGGCTACATTTGGAGTGCTGTGTACAGTTTTGGTCACCCTGTTATAGGAAAGATGTGGTTAAACTTGAAAGGGTGCAGAAAAGATTTATGAGGATGTTGCCAGGACTAGAGGGCCTGAGTTGTAGGGAGAGGTTGGCCAGGCTAGGTCTTTATTCCTTGGAACACAGGAGAATGAGGGGTGACCTTATAGAAGTGTTTAAGATTATGAGAGGCATAGATAAGGTGGATGGTAACAGTCTTTTCCCCAGGGTAGGGGAGTCCAAAACTAGGGGGCATAGATTTAGGATGAGAGGGGGAAATATAAAAGGGACCTGAAGGGCAACTTTTTCACACAGAGGGTGGTGAGTATATGGAATGAGCTGCCAAAGAAAGTGGTTGAGGCAGGTACAATAGTATAATTTAAAAGCACTTGGATAGGTACATGGAGAGGATGTGGGCCGAACGCAGGAAATTGGGACCAGCTAAGTGGACAACATGGTCGGGGTGGACTCATTGGGCCAAAGGGCCTACATTCATGCTGTATTGCTCTATGACTACCTATCTATGATTTTATATACTTCTATTAAGTTCCCCCTCAGCCTGCCCCATTCTATTAAATCCCCCAAAGAAAACAAACCCAGTCTATCTAGTCTCCCCCTGTAACTGAAACACTTCACCCCAGGCAACATCCTGGTGAATCTTCTCCACACCCTCTCCAATGTAATCACTTCATTCTATAGTGTGACAACAAGGACTGTATGCAGAGCTCCAACTGTGGCCTAACCCATGTCTTATAAATCTGTACATTCTATGCCCTGGCTTATCTACCTGTGCTGCCACCTTCAATGATCCTTGGACGTACACCAAGATCACTCTGTTCCTCCGTGTTCTCCAGAGCTCCACCATTCATTATGCATGTTTTATCCTTATTAGTCCTCCCAAAATACATCATGTCATACTTATCAGGATTACATTCCATCTGGCATTGGTCTTCCCCTTTTACTGGCTGATCAGTAGCCTATGACTATCCTTCTTACTATCAATAACCCTACTGATTTTCATGACATCTGCAAACTTAACTCCTATAGATCTCCCTCATTTATATCCAAGTCATTAATGAATATGATAAACAGTGAGAATTCCAGCACAAATCATGGCAATACAGCATTGGTCATAGCTTTCCATCCTCAAAAACAAGTCTCCATCATTGCCTTATGCTTCCTATACCAAGCTAATTTTGGATTCCCTTTGTCAACTTGTCCTGAATGCCATGGAGTCCAAAATTTTGGATGAGCCTCTTGTGGGACTTTGTCAAAGGTCTTACTGAAGTCCATGTAGATGCAGTCTACGTCAACTGCACTGCCTTCATCAATACATTTTGTTACCTCTTCTCCCCCTAACAAAATCATACTGACTGTCTTTGATTAACCCCCATCTTTCCAAGTGCAGATCTATCTTATCCCTCAGACTCTCAGACTTGCAAGTAACTGGCTTATCCCTTGCTGTTCTTCTTGAATAAGTGTACCACGTTTGCTGTTGTCCAGTCATCTGGCACCTCACCTGTGGCAGCAAAGATTTAAAAATCTCTGGCAGGGTCCCAGTAATCTTCTCTCATGCTTCCCACAGCTGCCTTTGATGTCTCATTTGGCCTTGGGGATTTACCCATTTAAATTCCACTAAAACATCTAATACGCCCTCTTTTTTAGTGATCACCTGTTCTAGAATTTCACTGCCCATAATGTACCCTCAGGAAAGTGACCACCCTCTTTTTGTTCCTAAGCTCTACCCATATGGCTTCATTTGAAGACCATTCTTGGATATCCTTCCTCATTACCTCAGAGATGGTTTCCTGAATCAATATTGCAATGCTGCCTTTCTTTTACATCTCCTCATGTCACATCTGAATATTCTATATTGTTGGGTTGCTAGTCCTGCCCTTTCAACTACGTCTCTTTAACAGGAACAAAATTACCTTCCCATGTGTGGATCAGCAGTCTTAATTTCACCTACCTTACTAGTCAAACTCCTTGCACTGAAATAGATACATTTTATTCTTGCATTCCACCCATGTGCCTTATCATGCACATGTCTGACTGCAAAATTCAGGCCTACTAGACTGGCTTAGTTTTCCTTCTATTTTTGACTGCATCTAGAGCTCAATGCCACCCCCTCCCCCCTCCCTCACAAACACACCACCTGTACATCTACTCTGTGTCCCATTCCCTTGCCAAATTAGTCAAAACCCCCCTCATCCTCACCCCCAACAGCACTGGCAAACTTCCCAGTTGTACAAGTCCCACTTTCCCCAGAAATGGTCCCAGTGATCCAGTAATCTGAAGTCCTCCATCCTGTAGAATCATTTTAACCACACATTCATCAACCTATCCAAGTGTTCCTAAACACACGAGCACATGAACTAATAGCCTGATTACCGAAGAGAACTGGAAGATAGTTTTGATTGGTTTCAGTAGCACTAATGGATCAGATATGTGTAACATCAATCTGTAGGAAATTTATACGGCAATATTAAGCGAATGAATGAACTCAAAAGTTATAACAAAAAATAATGCTGGCACTTGTAGAGATTTAAAATAAAAATCACTTTTAAAATTTAACACCTTAAAATGATAGCATGTAGATCACTAAAGTAAACTAAAATGTATTTTAGATAAGGCTGCATAAGATTGTTTTCTCAAAGTTTTTACTTGAACAATTTTTGTGGCTGGAAAGGTAAGATAGCAAATGTTAAAATGAAAAATCTCCCCTTAAGCTTAAAAGGCCTCTGCTGAGACTGTAAACCTCTCTGTTGTACAATCAGAGAGTACAAAAGTAGCTCAGCCTCTGCATGAATGGCATTGCTGATAACTGTCTTGTTGTGATCAGTCTGACAAATGAAATTATTGGCATGAATTTTGAGGTCAGCATTCCAAAGAATTGCTTGCCACTGACTTTAATAAAAGCTGGTTTAGTGAGCTCTATGGCAATGATTCCCTCTATTTCTACATGACAGGACTGGAGTCATCTATTAAACCCTAGTTCTCCAGGGATAGCAAGATCATCAGCCAAGCTGAACAGCTAATCAGATTGAAGAGTTCTCAGAGCCAGCAAGCCAGGAACTGAAAAACAGATTATAAATTTAGTTTTTAATTGGGATTTATGCAAGAGGTTATGTTGGAAGTTAAAATAGCAACGAAACTTTACAAGTGATTATCAGCAACTTAGGGGTCACTGTTGACCAGAAATTTAATTGAAATAGCCACATAAATACTGTGGACACAAGTCTAGTTATTCGATGGTGGGTCACCAACCCCCTGTTTTCCAACCCCCCACCACCACCCCCCCCCAAGTCTTTCTTCCATCTACAAGGTTCCTATCAGTGGTGGAATACCTTTTTTGTTCTCTCAGATTTATGCATTTCTAGCAAACTTGACAACATCTAGGACAAAAGCAGCCCATTCATTCCCTCTTCTACCTGTGTGCCATGGCCACACTTTGTACTGTCCACGAAATGCAATGTAGCCAGTGTTAGGTAACTGAACCCAGGGACTTGAGTGCAGTATGGCAGCTGGCAAATTTAAGTTCAATGAAATAAAGCTAATTTTTAATGCTAGATGTAGTAATGATAACGCTGGACCCATTAGATTGTTACAAAAACCCATTTGGTTTAGTTAACATCCTTCAGGGATTACCTTACCTGGTCTGGCCTATGTATGACTTGACACCCATGATTGTGCCTTCTCAGTTCAAGTACAGGAAGGATTGGACGATAAATGCCTGCATTACCAGCATTGCCCACGTCTTGTGAACAAGATTTTCCCACTGACACCGTCCAAGCATGTCTAGAAGGACTAGAGCAACAGAAATGCCATTATCTGCAAAACCTTCTCCAAGTTAGATACCATATTGGTTTGGAAATATATTGCCATTACTTCCACCAAAATCCTGGAATTCCATTCCTAATGGCAATTTTGGAGTGTTGTCAAAGCATGGACCACCTTCAGGGAACCACCTTCTCAAAGGGGTTTCTGGATGGGCAGTTAATGCTGTCCACATCCTACAAATGAATTTTAGAAATACTCAAATGCAACGACTAGGGCTTAACATGTTTAACATTTTTATTGTGAGCATACTGTGTAGAAAGTTGAGTTCACATAACTGATTGTGTCTAGCAAGCTCTGCAATTGTGCACTCTGTGGAGGAACAGCCTATTGATAACAGAAACATCTGGATATTCTTGTTTAAGCATGAATGCAGACACCAGACGGTGCTGTCAGATTTACACTGGGATGGTAGTGAGCACTGACATTCTTGCCGAGATTACAACTACAGCTCCAGGCTGGTGGTGCTGTGTTGATAAAGAGTAGAAGGAAGAGTAGAGTCCTGCGTGAATCCTGCAGCCACTCGTTTCCAGCTACTGAATAGCACTTTATATGTCTGTTCATTGTTTTATCAGAATGATTGTACTTCGACCATTCTGCTGTCTGGGTATTTGATGCTTCATCTATTTGCATTCTGCTACATTTAGAAGTGAAATATAGAACTGTAAACATACATTGTATGTATCATTAAACATCTTGTTGTTTGAAACTACATTATGCCTTACCCATATTTCATACTCGTTTTCAACATTTTGTAACTATATATAATTTAGCAAGTATTGTAGGAAAGAACCTTTTCCATTTTAAGTAATGAGTCAATTTGAAGGATTCCCAGTTCAGAGAGCAGAACTAATAAAGTTCTATTTTATCTAAATATTGGGTAGAAGTGCAAATATTGGGCTGAGTGCAGCCAGCAGTTCTGAAAGGAAATGTAGTGTCTGGCAACTGACATGTGGATAAGTCCTGGACATGCAGAGCCCCACTATAAATTGGAGACCAGACAAGTGACAGAAGATGATGTACATGTCATTTTGCTCTATCACCTTACTGCAGAAGTTGCTGATTATGATTCCACGCTCCTCCATGGGATTGTCTGTGAAAGCTCTCTGAATGTTATGTCTTGTAGATGGAGGTTTCAGCAGCGTTGTAAGCCCTAATTATTCTCTATCAACCTATCTGACCCTATAGTACTAATTTTATATGTGGAGTCTGATTTCCAAAGAAAATTACTTCCAATTTCCATAATTCTTAATTGTAAAGAAAGTTTTAAAGTATGTTTTTATCTTTTCAGCTTCTACCTTAATGTCATGTATGTCCACTCTTAATGTTGACCCTGGTAAAATACCTTTAAGGTTAGTTTAAAGTTCTTGGATTGCTGTCTGTGAGTATCCTACTGTGAATTAACTGATCAATCTACTTGAAGACATCTCTCTTCCTGAATGCCAAAGATGCCCTTCAGCTGGCATCTGATAGCAACTGATGTTGGGAAAAGGAAAGTCCACATCACAGACATTAACAGATCTTTGTGGGCAGCATTCTTCAATTTTGAGCAATGACATTTCACCACTGAAGGCAAAGTTTATACCTTTGCCATTTAGCTTCATCAAAATATCTCCTCTTTTATTTTCCAGCTGCCCTGTAACCACTGTAACTAAAATTGCTAATTAGTCTGCATCTGTACTGAAACTAGCTGTTCAAACTCATTTCAGGAAGGCCCCTTACAGCCAGAAGACAGAAAAAGCTTTATCCTACTCAGCTGCAGCAGATTCAATATCAAGTCAAAGAGATGAAAAGTCAGTTCCAAACATATTATTTTACGCTGTTGATGTTTCAAAATGCACCAAATAGCTGTTGTGATAAAATTGAAGTATTTGCAAATACAAGAATTAGTTTGAGAAAGCAAATTGCAAAATTTCAAATGAAAACCGTTCTTTTAGCTACAGTTCTTTTGCTCCATGTCAAAGTAATTGGTATTTTTTTAATTAACTCTGTGAATGGCTTTTTTGTGTAGAGTTTTATTTTATACATTTCATTTGTAGTGTTTATGAATCATCCTAGATTATAAGTGCAATGAAATATGAAATTCATATTCTTGTGAATTATGCAGTAATTTCACATGTGAATATTAACTATCATCAGGAGTACATAATAACTAAAGAGCTGTTCTTTTCCCCTTCAGGTCATGGCTGAACAGGCGTCATCTTGATGGCTCCCTAAACCGTACACCAAAGGGCTTTTATGACAGAGTATGGCAGATTCTGGAGAGGACACCAGAGGGCATCAGAGTAACTGGAAAGCACCTGCCCCAAGTAATCATATAAGACAAACATTGTTTTCATCTAATCGTCAAACCTTCATCAAATGCAGCATCCTAATGTAGAAAACAAGTTCAAAATAAATAGGCTGGAAATTTTCATTCTTGCAAGTAGGACAGTGTGTATCTATGTATCTGCCTTTGAAGCCACACTTCTGGTGATGGCCAATTTTCTAGGAGGATCAAACTATGTAGCCAATTTTTGGTAGATTTCTACTTCCATCATCCATTCCATTTGAAAAGCAGGAACAAGTAAACGATAGTGACTGTGGCAGATCCCAGAGCCCAGACCTGACATGATATTGGTGCCAGTCTCCAGACATGTTCCTAAAATGTCACCTTGGTGTATAAGATGCATTACCCTCTAATAAATTATAAAATAAGCCTTTAAATTCTGAAAGTGTCTGTCTACAGCCATAGCAACCAGAACACCAAAAATATACCTGCATTTCCAACATTACTTGTTGCTATGGCATAAATGGCAGGAAACATATGTAACTTAATGCTGTAATTTGCATCAGATTAGAATACATCTCCATATTTAGGAGGATTTATTCTCTGTCTAGCCATTTCTTGTGAAGAATCTCAGAAGTGTGTGGGGGACGGTTAGAAATCAAATGAATGGCTGCCTCCTTGATTTATTCCCTAACTGCTGAAGTTATACTGAGACAGAAGAGTAGCTACAGAGGGAAATCTGCCCTTATGTGTTTTTGTTTAGAAACAATCCACAGATACTGAAATAGTTCAATTGGTGTGGATGATTATTTTCACTGGAAATAAAATGTGGGAGTTTTAGTACAGTTGTGAAAGCCCAGTTGATAACTTATAAAAATGATAAATGAAGACTAATCTTTATAAATGCCGGAGAAATTGTCATTTTCCATCAGCAGAAATTTTGCTCTCTGTTTCCTTTCTGCAGCAACCAACTTTATCAGATATGACCATGTACGAGATGAACTTTTCTCTCCTCGTAGAAGACACATTGCAGGACATCGTACAGCCTGAATATCGACAGATCATTGTTGAGGTGCTGATCAAAATCTTACTTTAAACCATCCAAAATTATTAACATTTTAGCAACCGTGTATGTTTTATGCTGAAACAAGGGAGATGTGTTGCATAAATTGAGAAAATAACTCCCCCAACAATTAGTGATCTACTTGACTGTAAAACTGAAACCTGACTTGACCTGAGCCAAGCCAATCCTGATGACTAGTAGTTTATTCCACACCTGACCTGGCCTTTGTCATAAATACTTGTGTACAGAAAAATCCCATTCCAAACATGCTGCACACTCCCATTCTACCTAGCATTTCAGGCAGGGAAAAATATTTGTTAAAATGTGGCTAGTGCATTTCAGTAAAGCACTGAGCCAGCGCACCCTGCCCTAGCCCAATCCAAGCCGACAACTGTATTTATTTCTTCTCCACACAGTTCCATCAGGCTCAAACTGAGTAATCCAGATCAAACTAAACAATGGTGGTGGGATGTTGAAAACAGTAGTCTAGAATTGAGTGTTATTGAACATTAAATTGTGACAAAATTCACAGAAGGAAATCTTTTGGCCTATTATCCATATGCCAAATCATTGATGGAACTAGTATAATCCTGTATTTTCTCTTCCAATGTTACTTTCAAATGTTACTATTGATCCTGCTTTGACTACCCTTTTGGTGTATTTTGGATCCCAGCAACTCATTGTGTAAAAAGAAATGTTTCTCTAGTTCTGTCAGTAATCACATTGAATCCAAGCCTCCAGGACACCACTCTATGCCACTTGAAATGGTTCCTCTTTATCCACTCAGCCAAAGCCATTCCTGATTGAACACCTCTCTCAAATCTCCTCTTAACCTTGCCTACTGCAAAGAGAGCAACACAAGCTGCTTCTGTCTCTCTACATAACTAATACTCCCTCATGGTACCCTTCTCTTCTGCAATCTCTCCAAAGCTTTAACTTCCTTCTTGAAATGGCCAGACTGAACTATAAGTGAGGCCTAACAAGAGCTTCAAAAAATTTATCTTAACTTTTTGAGATTGTATATCTCTGTTCCTCCATTGACCTTGGAAACCTCTTTCAAATCTCTTAATCAGTAAATCAAAGCCAAGGATCTCATAAGCCTTTATATCTTCTCCATTTGTCCTGACACCTTCAAAGATGCTCACAGCTACTTATGTTCCTTCATCTCATGAAACATTTAGTTCCTATTGCCTCCTTGTATTCTTCCTGCCAAAATTGCATGGCTATTTCATATCTGTTCATTTCACTAGTCTATCTGTGCCTGCTGAAAAGGATCTATGAGCTAAGACAATAAGAGAATAAACTTGATGCATCTCCCACATTAAGCTCATCTAATTGATTAATTTCATTATTCATAATCAGATTTAGCAACAGCTCTGCAAATGAAATGAAATGAGGCCAGACGTGAATGATTAAGATAATTTTTCCACAGTATTGTGGGTCTAAAGAACAGCATTCAATCCACATAAAAACTTTGCATAATAGTACAAAATAGGGATCACTCCATTCTAGGATCACATGGTAAGATAAAGCTAAATACAAATTATTACTCTGCTTTATTTCACACAAAAGTAAGCATGTAGAGCAGTAGTTCTAATCGTATAATTAGCTGACTCAATCCATCTTCAAGTCATAGTTTAAAAAGTAAAGAACATGTCATGCTAGCCTTGATCAGTAGGTCACCTTGACTTGCTTATCTTTTGACTATCTTCCACTACTTCAAAGAGTTGGGCACTGGGAGTAACTGAAAACTTTTCTAAAGAGCCAGCCCGAAAGGCCTCCTCCTGTGCTGTATGACTGTGTAAATGAAAGGGATTGAAGAATAAGTCAAAACAGGCACAAGCATTTTCAAATGCTTTATAGTATCTGCAGTATTTTGCTTCTAGGTATTTAGTGATTTACTTAACACTCATGTAACTCTGATTCAGTTGTGATATTCTCACTTCTAATTGAAAGTAAAGAGAGACCAGATCACTCACTTTGAATATTTGATTAGCATACAGTAGGGGTACTTGCATCCAATGATGTCCTTCCCAAACCCTCACCCAATACCCATCTAATCCCAATGTAAAGGGTAGGCGTTGCAAGGCTACCTGGATGAAGGTACTCTGTAAATAAAAGCAGAAGGAAACCAATAAGAAAACACTACATCCCTCACAAATAAATCAATAGTTCCATGTGGGAATCTTCAGTTAGGGCATTCCTTGGGGCAGAGCACACTGGAAGAGATGTGGAAATTGTGCATCGTTTTTGCTGTAAACTTAAAGGTACAGCTAGACTACCCTGCCCCCACCACTGCCATTACCAAAAGAGAGGTTTGAAAATCACATGGTGGAGTGAAATAACTTAGATATATATTTTCTTTGAGGATCTTGTAATGGGGCATTGCAAGTAACATTGTTATTTTTGCTGCAGTTGATTATGGTAGTTTCTGCTGTGTTGGAGCGCAATCCTGAACTGGAATTTGCTGCTGAAGTGAATTTGGACAATCTGGTCAAAACCGCTTTTGATGAATTTAAGAATGACAAAAGAAGGCTGGAGCATGTTGAACTTAAAGTGAGTAAGCTTCACGTTTATAATTGTAAATGTTGTGACCTGGAGCTTTTGCTCAATTGTGCTATTTTTCTGTTGGTGTAATTTGCCTGAAGTAGGCATGACCTGTGCAAAGGAATAGACAAATTTAATTCTAAATTACTTTTGGTACAGCCCAAGTTATCATTGGCCCAGATCTGCCAATTACTGACAAGCTGCTGAAACCACCAATCACCTGCCTTCCTCTGACTGAGATGGACACATTCTTCCTCTGAGAACCCAGCTCATGAGAACAGTGGTTAAGTGGCTGTTTACCTCCACTCAGGACTCTCAAGCTTCTACACAGTTAGATACGTAAAAATCAGCAAATTTAATTGGAACATCTGGGCCATGGCTATTTATCCTAATTTGGAATGCATCACATAAAATGCTGGCCCCACCTGTAAGTAGTCTGAATCCAGACACCCACCTCTGGATACTCTGAAACTTGTGTAAGGGTTGACTGACAACAGATTACACATGTACATTTCAATTTACTTCTGTTTATCAGCAGAAAATATTAATAACAAACACAAAACATGCACTAGTAATTTACTGTCACGGGTCAAATAATTATGTGATGCAGAAAAAATTTGTGGTGACTACACACCTCCACCACTTTCAGAAGAGGTAGCAAAAGGCACAATACATGGGTTGTGGCCCCACATTACCCAGATTTTGGCTAAGTTCCCTTTCAATCCCAGACAAAATACCTGTGGATAGCAAACCATTACACTCTGTTAGCATGTCCATAAGTGGGCGTGGGTGGTTCCATTCCCAAGATTTTATTTTTTCCAGATGGTCTATCAGTTGATGTTAGGTTCCCTGGACAGCTGGTAGGTTATCAGGGCAATGTTTGTTGTGATCCAGATGGTCATATCTATCCATGTTGATAGTTTATTGCCATTCTCGATGCCTGCAACATGACCCATTGTTAATTCAGGTGAGAACCTACCAAAATCAGTGGGACTGTGTCTCACTTCTTTATAGAAAGAAGAGCTCTAGCAAAAACATAACTGTTTTCAGGAATATTCAATTTAAAATTATGTTGAATTCACAAGGCATGATGAAATGAGACGTGTTTGGTTACATTTTATGATTGGATCTATTGCATCTCTCGGGCCTCAAAGGCTTTGCACCCACAAAACTGTCACTCATGCACTACATGAATTAATCAACATTAGGCATTACTGCTAATTATGAAGCAATAAACTTCAGCTGGAAATCTGAAATAAAAGCAGAAAATGCAGGTTTAGCATAGCTTTTACGATTTTTTTTAGCTCTGTTGTTCCATTATAAAGCCAAGGGTCCCATATGTTTTTATAATTTCTCAACTTGTTCTGACATCTGAAAAGATTAATGTACATGTGTCCCCAGGTCCTTCTTTTATCTCATTATATTCAGCAGATCAAGAAGCATCTGTGGAGAGAGGAACAGAGTTAATGTGTTAGGTTGATGACTATTCATCAGAGAGGTTTTGAATTTTTTTTGTTTCCTTGACTCCTGCATACGTTGTAGGCAAGGAACCTGATACCAGTTTATTTGAAGGTCTCTGCGATGACTAGGCTACAGCTGCCAGACAATGGTTGTTCCTTTTTTACAATCTTAACTCCAGTAAGGCAAAAAGAAAAGTAGTATCAGGTCTTGTTGCTTCATTTATATTGTACTTATTTACAGGACATGACTGACTTCTACAATACTCCTCCATTGGGTATGAGAGGGACAGCCAGCTACTTGATGAAGGCTGTGATGAACACATTACTTGAGGGTGAAGTTAAATCAGGCCCCGATGATCCCTGTGTGATATGCTGAAGATATGAACTTGAAAAGTATGCATGTACATGTGATTTATGATGTGTGCGAATGCATGTTAATACCATGATGCTACTCAATGTAATTCAAGGCACATTACAATACATCAGTTTGTCAGATTTCAGCTGTTTTTGTGCAAGGAGAATGATTTCATTAAACTGGCAATGTATTCTGTAGAAACAAAAATGAGGTAATTTAAATATTGCACGTGTATGAAAGAGGTTATGTTCGATAAATGAAACATTCATTTACACTTTAGCACTGTTTAGTCAGTATGTTGCTTTATATAAAGTTAAGATATTGGCTTTTAAATGTTTAGAATTTGCATGTGCACCAATGTTACAAGCTATAATTGTTAAATAAAAATGGGATGTTTAAAACTGGATATGGTAAACCTATTTGAGAATCTTGTGCATCAGTTTATCATTTGTCATCATCATAAGGCATTCTCTTATTTAAACATCCAGAGTGTGTTATAGATGCTACATTCACAAAAATACAAAGTAAGCAAGGAGCAAATTTGAGAGCAGTTTCTTGGTACTTTTAAATTCACTGGTTTTATTTTCAGAATTTCTTTTGATTCTCTGGGCCTTGTGTATCCTGCAGACAAGCAACCAGATGTCAGCTTGTTTCCAGGACTCCGTGATGGCTGGGCTAAACAGCCCACCCTGCTGGAAAGCAGTGGTTCTTCCTGTTTGGAATAGTGAGCAAATTCTTACACTGATCTAGTATAAGGGTTCAGATTGGATACTTTATATTCCTTATTTGAATGTATGAACAGAGTGGCAGGCAGACCAATAACTGCACATGTTGCTCATCAGTAAGTGTGGTCTGACACATCACCTTCTCTAAGTTACCAGTAACTGTATTTTTTTTAATTATTCGTTTTGCGGGATCTAAGCTTTCTTGGTAAAGTAAATATGTATTGCCTATCCCTAATTGCCCTTCAGAAGGTGGTATAGGTACTCCCACAGTGCTATTGAGCAAGGAGTTCCGTGATTTAGAACCAACAGTGATGAAGTGCTGGTGATATATTTCTGTTGCAGGATAGCATACAACTTGGAGGGGTGCCTGCGTGTGGTAGCATTACCATGTACCTGGTGTAAGAGGATGCAGTTTGGGAGCTGGTGTCAGAGTAGATCAGGCAAGTAACTGCAGTGTACATTTTAGATGGTACACTCTGCAGCCACTGTGTGCCTGTGGTGAAGGGATTGAATATTTAGGGTAGTTGATGTGTCAATCAAGTGGAATGAAACATTGTACAATCATTAAGGAACATCCCCATTTCTGACCTTGTCATGGAAGGAAGGTCATTGATGAAGCAGCTGAAGATGTTGGTCCTAGAATACTGACCTGAGTAACTCCTGTTGTGATGCTCTGGGGCTAGGTTGATTGACTTTCAACAACCACAATTGTTAATGTAAGATATGACTCCAACTATTGGAAAGTTTTTCTCTCCATTGATGTCAATTTTACCAGGGCTCCTCAAATCCACACTTGGTCAAATGCCACCTTCATGTCAACTCCACTAGGCTTGAAGAAAATAAAGAAAATCCTGCAGCCAATTTTAGGAAGAAATCTGAGCTGCTGTTCTCTCTTTGTTCTCTGAGATTTTGACCAAGATCTAGAAAAGCACAATATCCATGATGAATCCACAGATATTCTTAAACCTCTCATTCTACCCATAAATATACCCCATTGTCATTGGAAATGCAGAAAAGTAGGAGACCTGCATAAACATTTCCATTCATCAGAGAGTCTTAAATGGTAAAGACTTCTAACTGCACTTTAATTGTCATATCGTTCAGTTTTTGCAGCTGTAAAATTCTATTTATCCTCCAATGGTAATATATTACATCTGATTGCAGTTCAAGGTAAACTGTTACTAATATGATGAAGTTGTCCCTTAACTGTGTTGTCATCTAAATTTGAATCAAGACTCCTTTGCTCTACTGATTTATTGCCTCTCTGTGATTCAATTACCTATATATCCTTCTTAATATGATCATTTCTAAACTGCCTTCCTTTTCTTTCACTTTTCCTTACCATTTTCTGATCCCCTCTACAGAGTATTGCCTCTGGTTCATCCGTTGCTATACCAAGTTCATATTTATTATTTTTGGATATAGTTCTTATTTTATCTTTGTGCAACCAAGAGCTTACCCAAGTTCTGTCCATTCATGTTATCCTTCCTTTAGTTTCTCCTTTATTCCTGTTTACTGATTCCTTTATTGTTAAGTTTCTGCCCCTCCTAGCAGCAGCCCTTCCTTATATTAATAGTTTGAAATGTTATTTACAGCTCTATTTCTCTTTTCTGCTCAGACCCTGCCTTGATGAGGTACTACATGCCTTGTTGGTACAACTTCCCTCTATCCTAGGACTGGTACCTGTGCTTTACAAAAACTATCCCCTTCCTCTGAAGCCACTTTTTCAGTCACATGTTGATTTTTCTCATTTGTCTGTCCCAATGTCAATTTGCACATGACCCTGATTATCACTTTGAATTCATCAAGTAAAGACCTGCTTTTCAATTTGGTTCTTAAACCCTAATATTCCTTTAGTGAGACCTATATCATTGGTCAGAAAGCAAAATTACTGCAAATGCTGGAACTCTGAAATAGAAGTAGATGATGTTGGAAATGCTCAGCAGGTCAGCAGGTGTCCATGAGGAGAGAAACAGAGTTAGTTCTTTAGATCAAAGATCTTTAATCAGAATTGGTATGATCTGTTGAATGTGGAGGCTGGTGAGCTATTAGAACAAAGAACAGTACAGCACAGGAACAGGCCCTTCAGCCCACGATGTCTGTGCCATCCATGATGCCAGATTGAACTAATCCCATCTGCCTGCACATGATCCATATCCCTTCATTCTTGTATGTTCATGTCCTTGTTTAAATTCCTCTTAGATAAGGTAAGATAGATAAGGTATCTTTATTAGTCCCATGTACATCGGAACACACAGTGAAATGCATCTTTTGCTTAGTGTTCTGGGGGCAGCCCGCAAGTGTCACCACACTTCCGGCGCCAACATAGTATGCCCACAACTTCCTAACCCATATGTCTTTGGAATGTGGGAGGAAACCAGAGCACACAGAGGAAACCCACGCAGACATGGGGAGAACGTACAAACTCCTTACAGACAGCAGCTGGAATTGAACATGGGTCGCTGGCGTTGTAATAGCATTACGCTAATCGCTACACTACTGTGCCTGCCTTAACCAGTAAGGTGGGGAACCCTTGCTCCAAGTGAAAGGACAGAAAGCAGAAGAGCAGGAAATGGGACTATGCAATTGAGTGCCTTGTTAATGGTGGTGGAGAGGAAGCCATGTTTAACAAAAAAGAAAGATGTCTCAGCTGCACCAGTGTGGAAAAAATCATAATCAGAACAGCTGCGATGGAGCCAGAGAAGTTGGTCAAATGTAATGTAGTCCAATACAGGAAACGAGGTGGTGGGAGATATAGTCAACACAGTGGGCTTGTAATGATTATTGATTGATAACCTCTCCCCTTTATCATTTCTTCTGATATACTGCACAATAACTGAAGCCCTCAATTCCTTTTCTGGACTCTTTTCAGGCCTGCAACCTACCTAAGCCAGGTTTCAGGTAGGCAACACATCTTTAATTACTCTTCCTTGACTGCAAATAATATTACCCCTTAACTTTAGAGCCCCCAACAACTACAATGCATCTCTTGTGCAGCTTCTCCCTCAGTTATCCTCTACTACAGGCTTGGTGACAGCCAGACCCATTGCTGAAGGATCTGGAGCTGTCTAAACCTGGGATTTATTGCTTCACGTGGAGACATGCAAAATTTTGAAGCTGGCGGCAAATGGAAAGTCACGAGAACACAAAACAAATGGGCAGGTCTACAGGAAATAATTCAGTAGAGGATCTGGGAGTGTTAGTGGAAAACATTGTCCACAATATACAGTGTTGGTTTAAAAAAAAGAATAAGAAAAACCACATTCACTAAACATTCCTTCCTCCACATCTAAAAGAGTCATGTATCTCTCTATGATTCTATAAGCACAGAACCAGGCCCTTTGGCCCATTTTGTCCATGACGACCATCAAGCACCCATTCACATTAATCACATTTCTTTGTATCCACACCCTCATCAAGTCCCCCAGGCTCTACACACTAGGGGTATTCACAGTTGTCATTTAACCTCCCAACCTTTTGGGATGTGGGAGGGAACCAGGCACCCAGAAGAAACCCACATGAGCATAGCAAAAATGTGCAATCCCCTCTCAGCACAAATGTTAGTGTTGAACCCTGGTCAATGGAGACGTGAGGTAGCAGTTCTACCAGCTATGCCACAAAGTCATCTCTATTTTGTTAATATGATTTAAGTATTTTTTTCTTTTTAAACCAACTATTTAATCACTTCAAAAATGTCCCTCATTCTACGATTTGCTGCTTTGCACAGTAGTCACTCAGGCTAATTAATGCTTTTATAAAATCTGAGTCCATAGGACAGACTTTAACTTGATCCACTCAATGAAAACAAAGGAATGGCAGTCCAAAACTGTGTTGCAATTACTGTCCCCTTAATGCTCAGATCCCACCTGCTGTCATACTAACTAGAGCTTTCCTCTTCACACTCACATGAACAATTCATTCATTAGAGCTTGCAAATCGGGTCTGTGATGTACAAAAGAGCCTGATTCAATTTCAGGGGATAACTGGATGGAGCAGGAGCCACTCACTACAGCAGAAGTAAAACAAGAACAGGTCTGCACAAGTAGGTTGTTATTGCTTTTTCTCTGGTGTTTCTGTTTTAAGTTGCAAACGAGAGATTAGAAGAACATATTGAAATTACTGTCATTTCTGCTGTCTCATTTCTTTGATATTAATCTTTTTTGAGATTATATATCTGGTTGCTCTCTTATTTCTGTAATCTGGATAACAGTTAATGTAATCATCCTGCAGTTGGGAATGCCATAAGATGTACACAACCTTCTCTGCCTTCTCAGTTGTTCTAACACATATTAAATTTACATGCTCTGGCTCCAGACAACTTTAGTTTTACCTATTTATATTAAAGCTGATTTGAATTGCCCAAACAAAAATTTTCTGCTACTGCACCCTTCACATAGAGTGAAACATCTACTTTCTTATGATAAATGTTTTCTAGGATGTCCCAATGTTGGCTTGAACCATTCCACAACAGTTCTTTGTGTACTTCTCTAAATTTCATTGGAACAATTTCTTTTAACTCAGATTTCCATTTCTATCTAATCTATCATTTTTGAAACATTATTCCCTTAAATATTAAATTCATTATGCCCTGTCTGGAGTTGGCTAACTGTCCTGTTCCCATTTCATTGTACATCCCTGCTACTGCAATGCTCTCTAGATTCAGCTCCTTATATAAAGTGCTTAACCATTGTTCTTTTTTCCAAAATGAACAGTTGCATGATTCTGTCTTGTTGATGATTTTTTTAAAAGTGGAATGTCATTCCTTTATAACCGAGAAAGTAAAGCTTGCCGTCATCAGCCTGGAAGAAGCTTAACAGAATTTTTCTTCTCCCTACATTTACCATATTAATATCTTTCATGAAGAGAGGTTGTCAGTTGATGCAGCATAATGCTCACATCCACACCAAATGAACTTGAGTTGAGAGACCCAAATGATTTCATGGTGCCATATGACTTCTTCGAGAATGGAGAGTTTTTTTTATGAACTTCTCCCAGAAGTGATAAGATTCTGTCAATTTTTGTTTTCAGAAAGTTATGGGGAAATTCTTCCCTTTGTTCTGAGGTAGGATCATTGACCTGAAACGTTGATTGGTTTCTCTTTCCACAGATGCTGCTTGACAGGCTGGATTCTTTGAGCACTTCAGTTTTTGTTTCAGATTCCAGCATCTGCAATTTTATTTGTTTTCAATGTGAAAATTAGGTTCATAATTAACACTGGCTCATGCGATTCTATTCTTGCCTTGGAACCTACAGTTTTGTAGATTGAAGTCTTCTTAGGGACTTGGGCTGAAACTCCAGGCTAGTAATGAGACTGAGCTGCACGGGTAGAGATGCTGCCACTCAGATAAACTGAGGCCATGTCTGCTTGCTTCTATGGTCATTAGAGATCTCTTGGCACTGGAATTATTCCCAGTCCTGGTCAATAATTATCCCTCCTGGTCAAAAGACTGTAAGCGACTGTACATCAAAAGTACTACCTTGGGTGTAATGTGTTTTGGGATATCCTGATGTCATGGAAGATATTAACTAGGTGATTTTATTTTTAACTATTAGAAATGCTCGTGCTAGTCTGGGTGAGCCTATTTTCTTCGTCCCCTTACTGCAATTTACAAAATAATGGCTCAGGCAACATGAACATCAGCAATGTTAGAAGGTGTTCTAAACATGGAATAGTTCTTTTTTTCTTCACAGTTAATCAAACCTACATTGAAATCTCAAGGATGACAGAACAACTGAGGTGATTATTTGGTCATCAATCATTAAGATCACTTCTGTATCGATAATGCTACCTTCCATACTAGGAATTCCCCTCCACCACCATTGAAATACCCACACTTCTGCTCTCAATCTTTAATCTTCCTGTCAGGACCATAATAGGGCACTCTATGTCCTCAACATAAAATGACCACCATATTCAATAGATTATCCTCCAAAGTTTACAACACCTCGAGTTCAATGCCACCACCAAACACATTTTCTGATCCATTCTCCATTTCAACATTCCACAGCAACCAATACTCTGTAAACTCCAGTTCTCTCCACAATTACTACTATTTGCAACATCTGTTACTTTTGCCTCCTTTCAGACTGCCGGGGCAACTCCACCTGTCTTCTTCTGCATATCCTATGTCTATTCATTCAGCCTTGTTCTATGGCAAGGGATGTCTTCTTATCTATTCAGTACCGTGAGGAACTGTAGTTGCAAATAAATCATCAACATGGCATAACACCTTGGGCCGAGATCTTTCAGCTGACAGGTATTGACCTGAAACATCGACTGTCCATTTCCCTGCACAGTTGCTGCCTGACCCACAGAGTTCCTCCAGCGTTTTTATTTTGCTCCAGATTCCAGCATCTGCAGTCTCTTGTGTCTCCATGGTACTTGAAGTGTTGGATTACAAAATAGCAGCCTGTTTGATGTCATGAAATACCTAAACTGCATTCAAAGTTAAAATGAAAAACTTGCTTGCAGCAAAACCTACTGCAAGTAAGTTTTTCATTGCACATGAATTGTCATATGCCCAAGTACATTTATGCACAGGTCCAATGAAAAACTTACTTGCAGCAGCATCACAGGCACATAGCATCATATAAGCAGCATTCACAAGAAAAACATAAACATAAATTATACATCATTTTTATAAGGAAGAACACAATTAGAACAAAAAAAAGTTTTTGTGCAAAGTGATCAAAGTGGTCATGGTGATGCTAAACGGTAGTGATTAGGGTTTTTCCAGTTGGTTCAAGAATTCCATGGTTGAAGAGAAGTAGCTGTTCTTGAACCTGGTTGTGTGGGAATTCAGGCTTCTGTACCTCCTGCCCGATGGTAGCTGCAAAAAGATGGCATGGCCCAGTTGGTGGGGATCTTTGATGATGGATGTTGCCTTCTTGAGGCAGCGCCTCCTGTAGATAGTACCAATGGTGGGGAGGGATATGCCCTGATGTATTGGGCAGAGTCCACTACTCTCTGCCTGCACATTCGAATTACCATACCAGATCATGATGCAACCAGTCAGGATGCTTTTGAAAGTACATCTATAGAAGTTTGTTAGACTGTTCAGTGACAAGCCAAACCTCCTTAACCTCCTAACCTTCTTTCAGTGTGTATAGTTTGATCACCTCAACAATTGGGCATCTTACTATGGTTGTGCTATATGACACAAGCTCTTAAAGCTCCAAAATTGTGCTCCTGCAGCACCTCATAAAAAAGACCATTAACTAATTCAACTTTGCCTGCATGCTGTTTCCAAGCTAATATTTAATTAGATGGAATATCAAGGTTTATAGTTGTTTGAAAGCTTAACCTAAAAAATGTTCATTCATTATTCAAAGTGACTAAAGAACATTAGTATTTATTCTAATGCTGCAAACATGGAAGACTGTAGTTGTGCAACAAAATGAAAGAACCAGTAAATCTGTCATCATCTTGGATAAATCAGTTTTCATGTAGACACTTGTTTTTCTCTGACATTACAATATTTGTTGCAGATATTGTTTAAAAATGGTGGAAACCTGCAATCATGTCTAATCTTTTAAATGCATTTCCTTTTAACAAAGTGAATAGGATATTTTATGTGACAGCTGTTCAGGTTGGTTAATTGACTGACTTATTTTCAAAGATTTCTAACTTTATGTTCAAGATAATTCCTCTGTATTTTGGAAATCTCCTTATAAAATCCTTCTTGTTGCAGTCAGATGTCTTTGAGATAATTATTTCTGACCTGGGCAATTAAGTTTACCTCATGTGAGATGAAACCAAATACATACCATGAAAGCATTTTATTTCACAGGCAATAAATGAATTTACAGGGTATCAGTAAATCAAATTCTGTTAAATTTAACTTCTCCTTTTAAATAATTGGGAAAAGTAATAAATCACATCCCTTGGCCTTTACATGGGTTAACGTGATTGTTTTTGGCATATCTCTCTCTAGCCAATTTATAATTGCAAGTCCTGATCTCTGACTTCATTAGCTTCCAGCGCTGGCCCAGGAGCTGCGCCTCCTGTTTTAGTTCAAAATTTGATTGCCTCCCAGAAGCTATTTTTCATTTTTGACCGCAGAAAGCTGAGGGTCAATGTCTCCAGCACGTCACCGTGCAGAGATTTGCTTCAGGCCTGTCAATGAAACTGAATATCCCTTCTCAGGGGAGATGTGCTCTCTGCAGGCATCTTATGCCATGAATTGAATCACCTTTGCCACACTGGCTGCAAATGCTGGTTGACTGCATGGAACAAGATTATGAATCATTCACTGTCCTTGCTCATCCTCGTAAAAGGATCATACATGAGTTTTAAAAGAAATCACAAATATAATTCAACCTGTAAATCTTTTATACAAGAAAAGATAATCAGAAATATTAAGATATAAAGAAGTTTTGGATTCTTGACAGATTACAGGGCGTCATAGCATTGTGGTGGAAGAGAAATCCACAGCAACACACTCAGTCTGCCACTGGCTTTGTTCAAAGTAACTACTCTCATTTGTGTTCCTATCCAACAGCTTCCATCCACAACCCACCCCTTTTAAACTTCCAGTTACCATAATTATCAAAATATGATTAAATAAGATAGACATAAAATCTGTAACAGATGGAACAAGGTGGCTAAGAAGCAGCAGGTTTTAGCAGCAGCTTTTCCTTGCTCATCCTCTTGAGCTGGTCAAAGTGCTAAGCCAAGGCTGGCTTGGATCTACCTAAAATCCCTCTTTCTCTTTAATTCTATGTTGCTCTTGTTCTTCTTCTAAATCTCTCTCTCTCTCTCTCTCTCTCTCTCTCTCTCTCCCTCTCTCCCTCTCTCCCTCTCTCTCCTCACACGCACACACACACAGGCTTAATACCATCTTAGCAAGCAGCTCTTCGCTTTTGCAAACCTTGCAGGTAGTCATCAAATGGCTTGCTTAGCATTTCAGTCAAATACAGTAATGGACATTTAGGATCAGAAATGATACAAGATAGCCAGGTTACTCAATGAGCTCACAGGGCACTTAATAATCTTGCTTGGTTCAAATACTAAAGCAGCAGATGCAAATGATCATCATTTCACTTCATCAGAACTTATAGACAGTAGCCTCATGGTCTCATTTGAAATGGCAACCAGATCCCTAACAATGTGGTCCATCAGTCTCCTTGGTTACAGGCTTAGCTTCAGAATTTGACAGCACACTCAGGTCCTGTTCCTCTCTGAAAGAAACATATCCAAAAATGTGTTTCAGTCAGATGGATCTACTACTACCCTTCTGTGAACCCTCAAACAATATAAACAGTAATAATTTTTCAATGATAGGTCTCAGAAAGAAAGGCATGTGTTAAGGTTTAGCATTGGTTGGTAGAATTGTTCATTTGAAGTCAGGCATCCAAAGGCATTGTTCATAACCCGCTACTCGCTCTGCCACTGAGATCATTCTTGTCATGATTTCCCTCTGTAATACTGTAACATTTCTTCAGAAACTATTATAAACCTTTGAGCCATTTGCACAAGTCCTCTATAATTGCTGAAATAAAAACATTGTGCTGTACGGGAAACCAACAACAGCAGGCCCCCGCTGGTAGTATTGATTGCTGGCTGAGGACAGACTCCATAAAGTAGTCAGGGTAACTTCACATGATATCATGTTTGCCATCCCAAATTGACTTCACACTGCTAAACTCACAGTCCCTCCTCTTTGAATGATCAGATGAAGATTATTTGAGGAATGCTCAAATATTACACAAGAAAGGCAAAGACAATAGTGTGTGGACCTGGTGTTTCTGATTGCATGGTGGCTGTGATAACCTCTGAAACCTGCCAGGACTGGCAAATAAACCTTGGAATGTGACTGACTCAGACACCCTGAAGAGCAGCAATTTGCCATCCTTCCGGATAGGTCTGCTGCTGTTTCAGTATTAGCAGAGCTCTGGAGGACAAGAACTATGCCTCAATAGGGGCAGAAAACTCCTCACTCACCTTCCATGTTTCCTTGGCATTCCCATTGCCTCTCATGGAGTGAATTACTTCTGGGATGATAGTGAAACACTTCCAGGTCCTGAAAGAATGGGGATGTGGACTCCTCTACCCTCCTAGTCATCATGTATTGCCAGTCTGTCAAGCTGAATTTTGCATCAGGCATTTTAGAGTGCCTATCCAAAGCCCTTCTAGGGCTCATTCAACCCTCCGAGGCCAGCACTATTTAACTGGACTACACCCATGTGGAACTGAAGCAGCTGCTCCCCTTTCCCTTCTGCCAAACTACACCTCAGCTGTCTGCCCTTGTGGGATACTCCCCTCTAGTCTATCCTCTTCCCTCCCACTGCCAGTGTCTGAGTTAGTGTACGGCAAGGTGGGTGCAAGCATTCCTCTCTGACTGCAGGAGCCTGTGCCATCTTCTTCCGCTCTTCAGGTAATTCTAGTGGCTCCCCTGGAGCAGCAGACTGTGGCTCAGCTCTCCCCTCCCTCTTTGAAGAAAGCCTAAAAAGAAGAGCAACACATACTAGGTGTTACAGCAGCAACTTGAGCCAAAAGTATTATATACCATCACCATTTAGAATGCTTGGTGTGTACTACAGCCTGCAGCCTTTTGCAAGTATTGACCTCTGGGCATCTTTGAAATCATTTGCTAATTATGCCAGAGTGTTGAGCTCATTGGTTTGCTTATCATTCCAGTGAATTTGGAGGATTGATGTTCTATTGATATGGTATGCTGGATTGTGAAGGAAGTACAAATATCTGGACTTTGCAATGCATAACCTATTACTCTGTTGTGGGGGCTGCTTGTCCAAGTGCACCTCAGTGATGTGTGTGATATGGGACATTATTTGCACCTGGCTAATGTACTGACTTAATATCCCATCGTTGTATGAAGGCTCTGCTAATTGAGGTTGATTAGAAATGAATCCTCTTAATTACAGGTTCTGTCCTGCAGGTAAAGAAACAACGTACTAATGAGTAAGGTTTTGCTGAGTGCAGTGAATTCATGCCCAACAGATCTCGGGGAAGCTTTGCCTCTCCTGATGCCTGGAACTTGCCTTTCTCTGCACCCATCAGCTTCAGCAGTCTCTCCTATAAAAGAGTTAACCTGCTGTGCTGACGTGGGCCTCTTCAATCTGGAATGCCTGGTGTCTGCCCCTGGTCTTTGCTTCAACAGAGAATAATTGTGAAAGGGGGTTGAGTAGACATGATGTTGTGGCTTTCCATTTTTATTCCACACAAGCATCCAAGGAGGGAGATCAAGACTGTGGATTTAGAGGGATTAACAGGGTAATGGACAAAATGTACTGCTGAGTCGGGGTGTGAGTGAGTGAGCTGGTGCAGTGATAGTGTGACTGTCAAGTTGTGTGTTTGCAGTAATGTGGTGGGAAGGCTGATTGAGGGAGCAGAAGTAGTGTGTGTGTGTGTAGATAGAACAGTACAGCCCAGGAACAGGCCCTTTGGCCCGTCATGTTGTGCCAAACTATTTAAACTAATAATTAAGTGCCGAATGGAATGAATTCCTTCTGCCTACACAATGCCCATATCTCTCCATTCTCTGCACATTCATGTACCTAAGACCCTCTGAAACACCTCTATTGTATTTATCTCCACCACCACCCCTAGCAGCACATTCCAGGTACCCAACACTCTCTGTGTAAAAAAAAACTTGTCCTGCACATCTCCTTTGAACTTACCCCATCTCACCTTAAATGCATGCCCTCTAGTATTAGACATCTCGACTCTGGGAAAAAGATACCAGCTGTCTACTCTATGTATGCCTCTCATAATCTTATAAACCTCTATCTGGTCTCCCCTCAGCCTCTGCCACTCCAGAGAAAACAACCCAAGTTTGTCCAACCTCTCTTTGTAGCACATGTCCTCTAATCCAGGCAGCATCCTGGCAAACCTCTTCTGCACCCTCTTCAAAGCCTCCACATCCTTCCTATAATGGGGCGAGCAAGACTGAATGCTATACTCCAAATGTGGCCTAACTAGAGTTTCATAAAGCTGCAACATAACTCCCTGACTCTTGAATTTAATGCCTCAATTAATAAAGGCAAGCGTACCATAACACCTTCCTTACCACCCTATCAACCTGTGCAGCCACTTTCAGGAAGCTATGGACTTGAACTCCAAGATCCCTCTGTACATCAAAATTGTTAAGGGTTTTGCCATTAATAGTGTACTGTCCCTTTACATTTGATTCCTAAAGTGCAACACCTCACACTTGGCTGGATTAAACTCCACCTGCCATTTCTCAGCCCATATCTGCAACATCTATGTCCCACTGCATCATTTGGCAACCTTCTACACTATCCACAACATCACTAATCTTTGTATCATCTGTGAACTTATTAACCCATCTACATTTTCATCCAGGTCATTAAATATATATCACAAACAGCAAAAGTCCCAGTACAGATCCTTGCGGATCACAACTAGTCACGGACCTCCAGCCAGACTAAGTCCCATCAACCACTACCTTGTATCTTCTATGGGCAAGCCAATTCTGAATCCAAATGGCCAAATTCACCATGGATCTGATGGACCTTAATCTTCTGGATGAGCCTCCCATGAGGGACCTTGTCAAATGCCTTACTAAAATCCCTGTGAACAACATCCACAGCTCTACCTTCATCAATCTCCTTCATCACCTCCTCAAAAAACGCATTCAATAAGACATGACTTGTCCCACACAAAGCCATGCTGACTGTCCCTAATTTGGCCACGGTTTTCCAAATGCTCATAAATCCTATCCCTAAGAATCCTTTCCAATAGCTTCCCTGCCACTGATGTGAGACTCACCAGTCTATAGTTTCCAGGATTATTCCTATGTCCCTTCTTAAATTTTGGAACAACATTAGCTACTCACTAGTCCTCCAGGACCTTGCCTGTGGCTAGACAGGACATGAAGATCTTGGTCAAGACCCCAACAATTTCATCTCTTGCCTCTCTCAATAACCTGGGCTATATCCCATCAGGCTCTGGGGATTTATCCACCTTAATGTTCTTTAAGAGAATCAACACTACCTCCTTCGTTATCTCAAAATGCACTAGCACGTTAGCATGCTCCACACTGATCTCACTATCCTCCACGCCCTTCTCCTAGGTAAATACTGATGTAAAGTACCCTTTAAGGACCTCATCCACATCCTCTGCCTCCAAGTACATGTTCCTCCTTTATCCTTGAGTGGTCCTACCCTCTCCCTTGCTCTTGATGTATGTATAGAATGCCTTGGGATTCTCTTTAATCCTACTTACCAAGGACTTTTCATGGCCCAGCCTGGCTCTCCTAATTCCCTTCTTGTGTTTTTCTCTAACTTCTTTATAATCCTCAAGGGCTGTATTTGATTTTTAGCTTCCTAAACCTTACATACACTTCCTTTATCTTCTTAACTAAATTCACCACCTCTCTCATCATCCAAAGTTCCCTTACCTTGTCATCCTTGTCCTTCCTTCCTACTGGAACATACCTGTCCCGTACCCTGTGCAGTTGGTCTTAAACACCCTCCACGTGTCAGATGTGGACTTGCCCAAAAACAGCTGTTCCCAATTAACTTTCCCTAGTTCCTGTCTAATACTCTTGTAATTTGCTCTGCTCCAATTTAATACTCTCCCGCAAGGTGCCTACTTATCCCTATCTATAGTTATCTTAAAACCTAGGAAGTTGTGGTCACTGTTCCCTAACTGTTCTTCCACTGAAAGGTCAGTCACCTGGCCAGGATCATTACCCAGCACCAGGTCCAGTATGGCCCCGTTTCTTGTTGGACTGTCTACATACTGATATAAGAAACCTTCCTGGATGCACCTCACAAATTCTGTCCTACCTAAACCTCTTGCATTAAGGAGGTCCCAGTCTATTTTAGGGAAGTTAAAGTCACGACAAAGACCATGTGTTTACACCTTTCCCTAATCTGCCTGCATATCTGTTCCTCAATGTCCCAGTGGCTATTGGGGGGTCTGTGGTATAATCCCATCAGAGTGATTGCACCTTCCTTATTTTTGAGTTCTATCCATATAGACTCAGTGGGTGAGCCCTCCATTATGTCCCTTCTGAGTGCAGCTGTATTGGTATTGGTATTAGTTTATTATTTTCACTTGTACTGATATTATCCTTGATTAATAGTGCAACTCACATCCACCCACCCTTTTACCTCCCTAGAAACCCTGGAACATTAAGCATCTAATCCTCTCTCTCTCTCTCTCTCTCTCTCTCAACTGTCTCTGAAATGGCCACAACATCATAGTTCCATGTACTGATCCATGCTGTAAGTTCATCATCCTTACCCCTAATACTTCTAGCATGAAAATACACACACTTCAACCCATCCATCCCATCATGTCTATTACCTTGCTCCTGCCTGTTCTTCCTTGCAGACTTACTGGCCCTGAAATCTACCTTCCTCTCAATCCCTCCACTTCCTGACCTGGTGCTCTGGTTCCCATCCCCCTGCCAAACTAGTTTAAACCCTCCTGAGTAGCACCAGTGAACCTCCTGGCCAGGATATTGGTTCCCCTCCAGTTAAAGTGCAACCGTCCCTCTTGCACAGGTTGCCCCTGCCCCAGAAGAGGTTCCAATGATCCAAGAACCTGGAACCCTGCTCCCTGCACCAGTTTCTCAGCCATACATTCATCTGTTCTATCTTTCTATTCCTGTCCTGACTAGTACGTGGCATCTGGAGTAATCCAGAGATTATGATCTTCTTGGTCCTGCTTTTCAGCCTCTTTCCTAACTCCCTATACTCACTGTGCAGGACCTCTTCCCCCTTTCTACCTATGTTGTTGGTGCCAATATGCACCACAACCTCTGGCTGCTCACCCTTCCCCTTGAGAATGTTCTGCAGCCGTCTGAGACATCCTTAACCCTGGAACCTGGGAGGCATCTCTTTCGTGGTCACAGAATCTCCTGTATGTCCCCCTAACTCTTGAGTGTCCTATCACTATTGCTCTGCCTGACTTTACCCTTCCCTGCTGAGCCTCAGAGCCGGCTACAGTGCCACTGACCTGTCTGCTGCTGCTGTGTCCTGACAGGTCACCACCCCCTGGGCCCCCCCCCCCAGCAGTATCCAAAGGGGTATACTTCTTGTTGAGAGGATTGGCCACAGGTGAATCCTGCACTATCTGCCTGCTTGCTCTCCGTTCCTGATGGTCACCCAGCTATCTGCAGCCTGTACCTTAGGTGTGACTGCCTCGCTAAAACTCTTGTCAATGATGCTCTCAGCATCCCAGACGATCCTAAGTACGTTCAACTTCACCTCCAGTTCCTTCACGCAGTCAGTCAGGAACTGCAGCTGGGCGCACTTCCTTCAGGTGAAGTCACCAGGGACACTGGCAGTCTCCCTGATCTCCCATATCCTGCAGGAGGAGCATGGCCCAACCCTAACTTCCATTGCAGCTACTCTAATAGGGAGAGTAATTCTAAGGAAAACCTTACGTGCGCTTACCTGCTCAGCCTCCTCTCACTGAAGCCTCCTGAACCAAAACCTCAACACTTCTACTCAACCATGGTGCTCACAGCTCAAACATGGCCGTTCCCAAAAATGGCCGCTCTGCTACAGCCTGCTTCGCTTCCCTTCTATAGCTACAAAAAATAACTTTTAAAAAGCTGCTGCCCTGTCCCTTCTGCTGTTCTGGCTGCTGCAACTGGAAATACAGGAGAGATAGAGGGGGGGATATCAATAAGGGGCTGGGTCTTATTCAAATGCCTCTGAAGACTATGATGTAGGAAACAGGCCACCACTTCAGGGTAGGCAGCTACCACGGTGCATGATACAGAGTATAGAACTGTTAAATGGTTAAACGGGGAGCTGAAAATGAGAAAGATATTAGAGTATAGAAGATGAAGCTCAAGACAGGATAATTTTAAGAAGTGGAACAACTACTTGATGGGATGTGGAGTACAGTGATAAAGGTCAGTTTTACAAATGAGGAGTGGAAAGGACTTTATGGTATAAATATAATAAAAGCTTAATATTTTCAACAATGTTTGCACTGACAACTTAAAGTTGCAAGAAAAAGCAGTATAAATGCAACAAGGACTGAGGTACACTTTTCCTTATATGTTCACAGGAAATTTTCACTTCCTCATGGGGAACCTGATGCTAAAATGCAAGAAACTTCTCTGGAGCAACTTTTCATTTCTTAGCAACCATTGAGTTTTACAAGTCCTCTATTTATATCTCTGGTTGAACACAAGTCCCAGTGGCATTTTCAATTCAATATGTCAGCTTTAAGTTCAGATGCCCGTTTGTGGCTGCCATTAAGGAATTCCCGCATGTGCTTTGTGAGATAGGTATTTTCAATATTTGTATTTTTATTAAATAGAAACCAGTTTCTTTCTGTTTTATGAAAAGACTCAAAGGAGCCACAATTGTTATTTGTTTTAAGAAAGAAATCAAGACTATTTAGGATAGAGCATTGGTGGTAGGCAATGAGAGCAGATGGATAGTGAAAAGGTTTGTCAAGAAAATTTGGGAATTAGAAGGGCATCATGGAATTCGCATAATCGCTAAAAGAATTACCACCTTCCCTGCCTAACAAAACCCAGCTCCAGACACCGATTACTTCACTCAAGTCCAGGCTATGCAGCTTAAGGGTTGTAGATGTGATGAAGTCTTTAGTTGTGTAGATTCACCCTGACCGATTTTGTGACATCATGTTATTTTTTGCAACACTAGCCAGCAATGGAGGGAATATTGCTCCGAGCAAGGAGCTCCCTGTCAACCTGTCAGTATCGCCTACATGTAGCCCTGTAATGCCTGCACAGATTCCTTCACTCCTTTGGGTAACATGGTCAACCAATCTCTTAGTCCCACTCAGTAAACCTGGGATCATGCTCGCTACCCTCAGGCTGTGTGGTGATGTGCATTGTGAGGAGGATGTAGAGAGGCTTCAAGGGATTATGGACAAGCTAAATGAATAGGCAAGGACATGGCAGATGGAATATCATGTGGAGAAATGAGAAGTCATCCACTTCTAACATAATAGAAAAGCAGAGTCATTTTAAATGGTAAGAGTGTTGTGTTCAGAGTGACCTAAGTGTCCTTGTACTCAAGAGCTAACATGCAAGTACAGCAAGCAATAAAGAAAGCAAACAGTATGTTGGCCTTTATTGCAACAGTACAGACTTCTTACTGCTGCTGTGTAGGGCCTGGTGAGACTGAACTAGAAGATAGATCTGATCTCCTTACCTAAGGAAGGATATACTTGTGAAAAAAAATCAAAAAATGGTAGAAACACTCAGCAGGGCAGGCAGCATATGTAGTAAAAGAAACAGAGCCAATGTTTCAGGTCCAGGACCACCCAAGAGGCTTGAGTTCTGATTCTTTCCAACATTTTCTGTTTTTATTTCAGATTTCCAACATCTGCAAGTTTTTTGATTTTCAAGGAAATTCTTGTGATTGAGGGAGAGTAATGAAGCATCAACAGATAGATTCCTGTGAAAGGGGGATGAGGGCAGATTGTGTTCGACCCAAGCAGATGAGCTCATCATTCTTCTGCAGTAGCCAAGATGAGTCCCTCCTCTCTAACTCACACACCCTTCATCATGGGCAGTGTCTTCATCCAAGGAGAAGATCGAAGCAGCAGGTACCAGGGTTCCAGAGGTTGATGTAGTCCTTCATAAGGTCAACCATTTACCTCCTACCATGGCCCTTCAGGCAGAAATATCTGGCCTTTCCAGTTGTGTCAGAACGGACCAATTCTAATGAAAGCAGAATGAATGTGACAGACAACTGGAAAATCAGTCACCCTTTGTAGACAGAAGTGTTTTATACAGTGGTGTTCTGTGTTTGGTTTCTCCAGTGTAGGGAGCAAATGCTGGACTAAACTGCTTTACCTGGAAGAAGTGATTGGGAGGGGAAGAGTTAAACAGGGAGGTGTTGCAGATCCTGCAGTCACAGGCATGAGAAGGAGAGTGGCGATTGGTGGAGATGGAAGAGTGAACTAGAAAGTGCTGAAAGGGATGAAGCAAATGTGTCTAGTGGTGCCATACTGCTGAAGGTGGTGGAAATTATGGAATACAACCCCTTGAATATGGAGGCAGGTGGTCCGGAGGGTTATGGGCTGGATGCAGATCAATAGGACTAGCGAAATACAGTTTCGGCACAGACTAGAAGGGCCGAATGGCCTGTTTTTTTTTGTGCTGTAGTGTTCTAGGTGGATCGAAAGTAAAGTATCTGTTTTAGATGCAACAAAGGGGTGGAGAACAGAAGTGTTGGAATTGGATCAGATGTGGTCCAATTAGGAGCAATTAAGAAAAAAAGAAGATACATCAGAAACGCTGGTGTGGAAGTGTCATCATTGGAATAGATACAATGGAGCCAAAGAAACTGGGAGGATGGAAGAGTTGTTGCAGGAAGGTAGGTAGGAGGATAGTTGTGGGAAGCTGTGAGCTATTGGTTGCATCTGGGTGAACAGTTCAATGCCCAAATGCCACTTTCTCCACATAGAAATCAAAAATGATGCAATCCTTCCTTTGAGTAGAAGGCCTTCATGGTCCTTCTGATGCTGTGTTGATCAGCATATTGAAGAGTATAGCATGGATCTGCTGTTGTTGCCTGGAATGAGCCAGTGGCCAGGAAGCTGAGAGTCACCATCACCTTGACCTCCGTAAGGAGAGATGTCTAATTAGAAAAGCATAGTGAATGTTCATCCTGCAGACTGTCACTTCTCTCCATGAATACAGACTTTGGAAACATGAGCCTGTGAATATGTTGCTCACTAGACAGGTCCATATTTTAGGTGGTGTCTTTGAAGACTCTCTGGAACTAGGCTCTTCACAGGTAGGTGTAACTTAGCCTCCTGCCCCAAAGTTTCTGACCCTCCCGGGGAGTTTGCACAATTTTCCCAAAGCCACCAGTAATGGAGTGCTGCTAACAGTGTCACCATTAGTGCATCCAATGAATAACTCAGCAATGAAAAGCCTCAAGAACACTCCCTGTTTGCTGTAGTGCATTTTGTGGACTTTAGAAGGTGTTTGGGAAGGTCAAAGCCAGTTCTGAGGCTGCCCAGTCAAGTCTCCCAATATCAGCAGAGGATCCCTTAATATAATAAAGAACGCAAGATCCTAGCTAAAGATAAGTTCAACTTCAAGTGAGACTATTTCACACCAGTTAGTGTGTGGAGCTTTAAACTCCAATTAATGCCGGAACAAGGGGAAAGGTGCATTGAGAGACCAATTCTTCCCTTCCACCATCAGATCTCTGAACAGTCCATGAACACATGAACACTGCTTCATTATTCCATTTTTTGCACTATTTATTTATTTGTAGTTTATAGTCATTTTTATGTCTTTGCATTGTACTGTGGCCGCAAAACCGCAAATTTCACGACATACAGTATGTCAGTGATAATAAACCTGATTCTGATTTTGTTTCTAATTCTGTGTTGTCATGAAGTGTGCGTCTGATGCCAGGAAGGTCAGGCACACTAACATGGACCTTGACAGGAAATGCACAGTCCAATTTTGTGACTGGCACAATTTCATCCGGAAATGATTGTTAATGCAATCTGCTCTGCAAATATCAGTTTTGGAATGCATCCTGCAATCCAATTTCTAGACTTATCGTTCTACCTAGATATCCAGGCATTTCCTGTAAGGGTAATCATAATTCACTCGGACCTGTGCCACACCTAACATGTTGGTCTTCCATGCTTGTTAAAAATTGCCATATCTCACTGCTACTGATGGGATTTGCGGCTCCACACCAGCAATACATTGTGATAATTTTTCATCTGGAAAACACAGCTAACATCATTGAAACACTGAAACTAATGTCTGTAATTTACAAAAATAAAGAAACACAATAAATAGATTACCAGAATACAAGGCAATGACCTGGATACTTTAGCTGAAACCAAGAGACAAATTATCTTCCAACCTAAAGTTAACCTTTTAAATTGCTGAAATTGTTTCCAGCAAATCAGAATCAGCATTCATCTTTTTTATAGACAGCTTAGGAAATGATGCAATCACAGACGTTTCAGCTGACACAGAACATCATTTCATTGCCCTCCAGGTTCAACTTTGAGTTCAGCTATTTCAGATCATAATCATTACTCCCATTTTTATGAACAGCAGATGTGGTTTATGTAACTTCTGCTATTCTTCAGGTTTCCACCAGAAATACTTTTTGTTTCCTTGCTTGTCTCAATGCAGAGAGCAGTTGCATAAAGCTTATGTTAATGAATGGATGAAGCCAGATAAATCCCCCCCACAGATGCTGCTCAAACCGTTGATTTCCTCCAGCTGATTGTTTGTTGCTCCAGATAAATAAATTGTGAGTTAAATAATCTGGTATTAAAAAGCAAATACCAATAATGGTTATTGTGAAACAATTGGACTATCAGCAAAACCCATCCTCTTTCAACATCCTTTAAGAAAATCAATCTTTCATCCTCACCCATAAAAAAACCAGAAAATGCTGGAAACACTCAGCAGGTCAGGTATCATCTGTGGAAAGTGAAACAGAGTTGACGTTTCAGGTCCAAGACCCTGTGTCAGAAGAGTGTAAGAAATAGTAGCAGGAATATGCCCTGCAACCTCTCAAGTCAGCTTCAGGATTTAATAAGATAATGGCTGATCTAATCTTGGCCTCATCTCCACTTTCAGACAATGTAAGCCTTGATTCATGTATAATTCAAATATATATCTATCTCAGCCCTGACTGTATTGAATGGCACAGTCTTCACAGCTCTTAGGTAGCAAATTAAAAGGTTCACAATGCTCTTAAATGAATAACTCCTTATTCCAAAATTATGGCCCCTAGTTCTAGATTCCCCCATGAGGGGAACATTATCTCAGAATCTTCACTGCCAACCCTTCTCAGACTCTCATTGAAATCCAGTTTAGAGTAGTTGCAATGCTTCACTACACAATGGAGGTTACCACTGGTGTGAAGAAAGTACTTAGTCTTAACAAAAACTATGCAGTAGTCACTTTTATCAATACTATCATGGACAGATGTATCGGTCACAGCTAGATTGGTGAGGACAAGTAGGTTCATCCTCTACTCTACTCCCTATATACTTATGAGTGTGTGGCCAGATTCTGCTCTAACGCCATCTACAAGTTTGCAGATGATACCACCGTTGTAGGCCGTATCTCAAACGGCGATGAGTCGGAGTACAGGAAGGAGATAGGGAGCTTAGTGGAATGGTGTCATGACAACAACCTTTCCCTCAATGTCAACAAAACAAAAGAGCTGGTCATTGACTTCAGGAAAGGGGGAGGTGTACATGCACCTGTCTACAACAATGGCGCTGCAGTCGAAAGGGTTGAGAGCTTCAAGTTCCTGGGAGTGAACATAACCAATAGCCTGTCCTGGTCAAATCACGTAGATGCCACGGCCAAGAAAGCTCACCAGCGCCTCTACTTCCTCAGGAGGCTAAAGAAATTTGGTATGTCCCCTTTGACACTCACCAACTTTTATCGATGCACCGTAGAAAGCATCCTATCTGGATGTATCACGGCTTGATACAGCAACTGCTCTGCCCAGGACCGCAAGAAACTACAGAGAGGTATGGACACAGCCCAGCACGTCACGGACACCAGCCTCCCCTCCTTGGACTCTGTCTTTACCTCTCGCTGCCTTGGCAAAGCAGCCAGCATAATCAAAGACCCCACCCACCCGGGTCATTCTCTCTTCTCTCCTCTTCCATCAGGTAGAAGATACAGGAGCCTGAGGGCACATACCACCAGGCTTAAGGACAGTTTCTACCCACTGTGATAAGACTATTGAACAGTTCCCTTATATGATGAGATGGACTTTGACCTCACGATCTACCTTGTTGTGACCTTGCACCTTATTGCACTGCACTTTCTCTGTAGCTGTGACACTTTACTCTGTACTGTTATTGTTTTTACCTGTACTACCTCAATGTACTATGTACTAACTCAATGTAACTGCACTGTGTAATGAATTAACCTGTATGATTGATATGCGAGACAAGTTTTTCACTGTACCTCGGTAAAAGTGACAATAATAAACCAATACCAATACCACTAACCACCTGCTGCAGACCCAGTCTGGCAGCTATGTGCATCAGGAATCAATCAACTCAGTCAGTGATCATGTGACTAAGGTACTATACATTTTGTGATTTTGCTACTTTCAGTGCTTCTTTCAAGGTTTGTTAAATATGGAAAAGCATTGATTCATCAGTTGAAGGAGCATGGTAGGTGGTAATCAGGAGGAGGTTTCCTTGCCTGGCTTTGATCTGATACCAGAAAACTTCACGAGGCATAGAATCAATGTTGATGATTCCCAGTATGACTCCCTCCTGACAGTACACCATTATCCCACCCTCTATGTTGTGTCTATCCTGCTAATGGGGTAGGACGTACCCAAGGATTGTGACTGAAGAGTCTAGCACATTTTCTGCAAGGTATAATTCTGTGAGGATGACTGTGTCAGGCAGTTGCTTAACAAGTCTGTGGGACAACTTTCCCAAATTAGGCGCTGGTCCCTGGGAGTCTGTGAGACCTTTACAAGGCCAACTGGGCTGGAAATGACTTTACAATTCCTGGGTGATCTATGGACTTGGACTGCTAAATGGCAAGAAGCACTCATGCCACATAAAGTATCAGACAATGACCAATTCCTAACAAGAGTCTAACCACTGACTCTTGACACTCAAGGTGATTCCCGTTGTTGAATTCCTGCTTGTTCAAGTTCTTGGAGCTTACTATTGAACAGAAATTTAGCTGGACCAGACCAATAAGTACTCTGGCAACAACAACAAGTCAAGAGCTGAATATCCTC
Source organism: Pristis pectinata (assembly GCF_009764475.1). Taxonomy (NCBI): domain Eukaryota; kingdom Metazoa; phylum Chordata; class Chondrichthyes; order Rhinopristiformes; family Pristidae; genus Pristis; species Pristis pectinata. The sequence continues at coordinate 29,760,065 of NC_067417.1, forward strand.
TGCAGTGTGTCTCATTTCCATTCTACACAGCACATCAGGAGCATGATGGAATGGTCTTCACTTCAACGGATGAGTGCAGCAGCAACAATCAAGTTATTGAACACCATCCAGGATAGAGTAGCCTCAGGACTGGGACACTATCTACTGCCCAAAACGTTCGTGTTCTCTAGTAGTGGTGAACCTTGGACTCAGTCTTGTAGCATCCTTAAAATGCAGTGCAGCAACTTAAGGTGCTTCTTCAACAGCTCCTGCCAAACCCATCACCTTCTGCCATCTAATGAAAATGCCCCAGTCACAAAATTTCTTCCAGGTTAGACACCAATCAACCTGGAATTACATCACAGTTTCTTCATAGTTGGCAAGTTAAAATCCTGAATTCTTTCATACCAGTGATGTGCAATGTTTTTTGAGATGGGGACAGATTGAAAATCCAGTCCATTTCAGGGGGCCGTGTAAAATATATTTTATTTTAACCATGTAAAGCCAAATTCTGAGATTTTTAGTCATGTTTATAAGACAGCAATACCAGAATTCATCAATAGTGTGGTTTCTGTTCATACTCCTACAATAAATCAATAATAATCTCCGTGTGTAAAATGCAGGCAATTAATTCTCATGGTTTTTTGACAAAATAAGCAGCCTAAAATGATTTCTAGCTTTTATCTGTCCAGAAAGTATGTCAAAAACCCATTGATGAACAAATTAAATTAAACTTTATTTATTGAGACAATGCAAACTTGCACCCTTCTCCACCTTTCCATCCCATCATAGGTGTTAGTTGTTGCTACTCTGACCACAAGAAATGTTATAATATTTAAATATTTCAAATCAAGCTACTAAAAAGCCTCAATTTTCAGAATTCCTCTTTAGCCAGCATACTGTTAGCATCCTATCTATCTCCTCTAACTCCACAAAGTCTTGGTCCTGAAAACTTGCTAGATTAAGCTCAGAAAACATAATCTGTGAGTTTACAATTATTCTGACATAAGGGTACAAGACCAACTAACTAAAATCAATCAGCGCAGCAGAGCCCTTGTAATCTTGTAGATCCAAGGGGCAGATTTACCTTGGAAACTAATGGAGTTTCTTTTAATTAGAAACAAAGCAATAATTTCCCCTGGACTTCTCTTTGGATACACCATAGAACTGGAATTTCTCCCACAGTGAGAATGATTGCAAGAAAATAATATTAAATAGGGATCCATCAGATATCATAAGTTGCTAAATTAATTTCTCACTACTCGCTACATCAGATTGTTTTTAATGCAGTTAACTCTGCCAAAATTTATATGCAAATTTATAATTATTAATTAAGTTCAGGGAGCACCCTGAGAAGAACCCTACAATCAGACTCAATACCTGGGGGCTACTGAATGGAGAAATCAACCAGCGTTCCTCTTGCATCAGTCCCTCGCTGGAAATTCAAATACATGGATGCCATTGTTGGGAAAGTGTTTAACTGTGAAGCCTTCCACATTCAAATAGACCAGGTACATACATTATCTCTGTTAAAATATGAAGAATAGCCATCAAAAGGAAGCATCAGAGGATGCCGGTGGCTCAATTTCCCCTGGTATAAGTGCTATAGAAAACAGTAGGAGAAAAAATGGATTTTATAAAAGATGATTTCAGAAGAATTTAAAAATGTGGTGGAAATCCAGCCAAAGTTTATATTAGTTGCTAAAGTTTTTTTTTGTGTAAAGCTGATGTTGATGTGATTTTCCTGTATATCATGTTCTATGCTATCTTGTAAAAAAAACCCAATCCCTGGCATTAGGCCAAAATGTGAAGCATTCATGTAGTGCATTACTGCTACTCAAAATGCACACCAAGAAATATTACCATTTCCCAACAACAATGTTGTAATCAGTGAATGGCGGAGTAGGCTCAAGGGGCTCTATGTCTTACTCCTGCTCACGTTTCTTTTATTCTTAAATGGGGGACTCCAGAATAAGGTTCTGTCCCTATGCCCCACAATGAGAAATTCTGATGCAGACGTGGGCATCTATTGAATTTCACTCTTGTGCTGTTAGCAGAGATAAAGTTCCACCTCCTTTAGCCCATCAAAAGTGCATCTTCATTGAACAGCACTCTTGCAAGCCGTCCTGGCTGTAGCAAAGCCAATATTTGATCAATACCCTACTTGGAATGCGATTATGAAGTAGGTCTGGTTTTGAAAAGTTCCCTGTCTTGAGACAGACTTAGTCTTCTTCCTTGACTGAAGAAATGTTGATTCACCATGGAATAGATTACAAGGATTACTGGAAATTTGACAGATACTCAACCACTTCATATGAAAGAATCCTATTCCATGAGTTGGGATAAGAGTGAGGTTGTACTCATCTATTCTAAATTATCCACCTAGAAGTGTTCACAATACAACTTACCACATTATAATAGTTCAGACATTTCCCTCATCTTGGGAGCTTGGTTACTCTTTCCATAAGATGCCTCTATATTCTGCAACATTTGTGTTAACGTACCTCAGACGTAATTGCTAAAGCATTAAAAGAAGGATATCATCTCCTATCATCCTGGATATCAGAAATATCATAGCAACACATTATATTATACTGCTGCATTTATTTACAGATCAGAAAATATGCAGAAACAAAGAGGCAAAAGCAGAATACTAAACAAACCAAGAGAAACAATAAGCTGTACAAAAGAAGTCTGGGGCTGTAGTTTTGGTTACACATGCATCTTCTGGGCCATGACCACCAAAGTACACTGTTCTTAGCAGAGCATGGATCATTGGAAAAAGAGGTCAAAGGTAGAGATTCAGTTCCCAATGGTGTGGAAAGGCACCATTTCACCAGTCAGCAGGCATTTGGAAGGTCAGCAGTTTGATGATTGCCAAAAGGTTTGGCTGACCCCCACCCCGCCCCCCCCCACTAACCACCCCACCTCCTGATCTAAAACTTCTGTAAGTACAAGCAGCAGTGGCAGTCAGATCATCCACGCATTGTTTCATTCTTTGCTGAGGCATAATGCTAGATCTCTGCTTAAGGGAAAATGGAGTTTATCACTTTTACTCTATTGCTGGTAATTTTGGATGATTATGTGCTGACAAGGAACAATCTACAAGCATTATTAATCACTGTATCATTGAAGAATGCAACGCTCAATGGTGTTGAATGGTTGAGCCGTTTTGAGCTAGCACTGACAATATTGCAGCTGCAAGCAGGCAATTGAAGGATTAATTAATTATAAGATATGCTTGTTTATGATGTCAGTGTTGTCAAATTTCATCAGAGAATAGTTGTGTTTTAGGTAGTTAGCTTTGAACATTAGAAGTATGGCATCCATGTGGCAGAGCATCCTCTTTATGTGATGCTCGCTGTCATGTCATAGCCTCCAGGGTAATCTGGAGAGAAAGATCTCAAGGATTTGGTCTGCAGTGCAGAAATGTTCTTTACCAAGCAGCCCTTTGGGAGTACCTTTGCCACAAGCACTGCTATAGTTCAGGTAGGCGCCTCATCACCACCTTTTCAAGATCATTTAGAGGTGGGAAACCAATGCTGGCTTTGACAGCGATTCCCAAACCCATTTCCACCTACCTCCCCATGAATAAATAAATGAAAACCTCTCTCTCGTAACTTGCCTGGGTTCCTTACCGTTCAAAACTGCAGCAATCTGCCCATTCAAGAACATGCTAATTCTGCCTCTCTCTACTTTGGTCTGAAAATTTGTCAGGCAGCAATTTAAGTTCCTTTCAGCTTCCTGGGGAGAGCTAGTGGCAGTTGATCTGTGTGGGTACTTGTAACAGTATTGAGGAACTTCGGTTAATAAACTAATTAATGTCAGCGTATATCAGCATTTTGTTTTACAGTGGGCCTCTAATAGTTTAATTCCTGAAATAAATTACCTCAGAAACCAATAATGTATAACTTTAATATTATTACTATAATAGTACTAGGAACCAATTTATTCTTTTCAACTTACAACAGCTGAAACATGAGATTATATAAGTAATTGCTTATTACATTGATTGATTTATTCAAATAAATGCATTCAGCTCCATAAGAACATTTATATCCAAAGTCCTTTGAGTCAATCTTCTGATCTAATCAAAATATCTTTCAGTAGAAGTTAGGACCAACGATTTGAATTATCTCTGCATATCTATGACCTCATTTTGTTGGATGCAGCCAGCATTGATGTAAAAATTGAATTCTGATCCTGTACCAGCACAGCTGGTGTGTTAAATTCCACAACCTGAAAGTGATAGCAAAATATTAGTATTAGGATATTAATTTTCTAACAAGAACAGCCAAATTTTAAACAATAGTTTGTGTCAGCTAATACTCCATCACCTCATTTTCTTATTCTTGGGGATATAGTCATAGATTAGTTTTATACCCACTAATATTTTATATTATTTGCAGTTTTGCATTCAATTATCCATTTGTAAGGTAGCCCATAGGTACTGTCAGGAGTATTAATAACATAACACTAGCTTGGTGCATTTGTGCAATATAAAAATAATATTCTGCAGGATAATCCTCACCTTTCCGTTATCCATAACTAGAATCCTGTCACATTCCAGAACTGTGTTTATTCGATGTGCAATTGTTAGTATTGTGCAGTCTTTGAATGCTTCTCTGATGGTGTGCTGAACCAATGAATCTGTTTCTGAATCAATAGAGGCTGTAGCTTCATCCAATATTATTATCTAATGGATAGATTTTACAATAAATTAGTCAGAAGAAAGAAACAAAAACCTTTTACATACTCTGGATACCCCAATGCAGTTCAAAGGCACTGCATTACTTTAGAGTGGAGACATTCATAAGCTAGACAAATGCAGCATTGGACTGTGTGGGCTGGGTACAGTGAGGAAATTAAAGGTTTCAGTGATTTAAAAAAATTCATTGAATATCTGACCACATTTGCAAAGTTTTGTTTCACACGTATACATGAGTTTATCCTAATAATTGCATCCTTACAGGAGCCTAGATATTGCACTTGAAATTACCCAATTTATTTCATTTAATTTTTATAAACTTTTTTTTTTCTAAGTAACAACAGAAGCAGGTTGAAAAGCAATTCATTTTATTGCACAGCAAGTTATGAGAAGTATAATAAATGGTCTAAATGAGGAAGTTGTTTTGCCATATAGGGTTAATACCATCCATGCTTCAAGTTTTGGTGCTTTAAAACATTTACATTGTGGCAAACCCAATAACCTGAAATCAGTGCGCAGGTATCAGAACGATGGATTCCTACATTAATGTAACTGTTTGTCAGCTACAAGACTTTTCTTGGGAATATCCAGGACCCCTTTATTTCTTTGTCTCCTTTAGTCTAATTTCCATTTTGTTTTTCCTACCTTTGAATTCCTCAGGAGTGCTCTTGCCATGCAGAGTAACTGACGTTCACCAACAGAGAAATTTTCTCCATTTTCAACCACCTCTGATTCCAGTTTCTTTGGAAGCTTTGTCACCTTCAAAACAGTTAATTTTTTACAATGAACATTCAGAAATAACTTTCTTACTCAGATAATGATTGTGTTTATCCCATAAATTTCAACAGCGATTGTTAACCAGTGTTTGTAGGGGAATATATTCAATGCCTTATTCTTACAGTCATACAGAATGGAAATAGCCTTTCAACTCAGTGAGTTAGACCAACTGCCAAGCACCCATCCACACTGATCCCATTTTATTCTCCTCACCTTCCTTTCAACTTCCCCCAGATTCTACTGCTCACCTACACGTTAAGGGCAACTTATTGTTGCCAATTGACCTACAAACCTGCACATTTTTGGGATGTGCGAGGAAACTGGAGCACCTGGAGGAAACACATGCAGTTACAGGGAGAACATGCAAACTCCACACATGCAGCCCCAGAGGTCAGGTTTGAACCCTGGTTGCTGGAGCTGTGAGGCAGTGGCTCTACTGGCTGCACCTCTGTACTGCTGCTACAGATTGTCTATGGATTTTCTGAGTTGGGCTAGTTTACAAAACAAGTAAGTAAATGAATATTTGAACTGTGCTTTCCTAAATAACGGAATAAATATTTTCATAGTCTTAGTGTTTTATATTTTATCAAGATGACTATTTATATTTAGTGGGCTCTATTTTATAGAGGTTACATAGTATGTGGACTGGGCTGAATTTGATAAACTTTTTAAGTAGTGTTGGTTAGATAATAAACAGATGGTATAGCAATATGATTTTTCTAGCCAAAAATTATGCATGCACTATCATTTGCAAGCTGCTCTGTCAAGAGATTATATAACATCCGAGTTACCAATTCACTGAAGTAAATAGTAAACCTATTTTGCTACCTAAACCATGACCGAACACATTATCCATAATTCTTATCAAAATAATTTATAAATCAACACCAACTGTGATTATGAAAAATATATTGATGGAATTAAACACCACAGACAGTCCAGTGTTATTACTTAAAGTATAATCATCTGCTTTATTAATATTAATGAGAATTAATGTTGTTTTTGAATTTTTTAAGCATACAACATCCTTCATGTAAGTCCTTTCGAGAGCATCCCAAATTGCATCTTCTTTGTGCTTCCCAAAAGGGTCTAAGTTGTACCTGTGGAAAGAGTGCAAAATTTATTCAGCTCTAGATAAATTCAGTTCATTGACTAGATTTGCATAACTGCCTAAGGGACTGAAGTAAGGTACATTATTTTAAAACAGCCAACAATTATTTTTGTCAGAATGCTGAATACCTCTGAGATTTAAATAAGATATTGCAAGGTTTAGTGAAGAGTCATAAAACATTCGGAGCAAAGTAATAGGGCAGGATACAGGCAATGTTATTGATTAAAACATTCTGATAATCTTAACTAATCTGTTTTTATTAAGGGACACTATCTTGTTTAATACACAGCCTGATAGATAATACTTCTGTAATGCAAATAGTTACAATATTTCAAATTTACCCAGCATTTTCTAGTTATAGTAAATTCCAATTCATGGATTAGAACCTTGACATCAGTTAATGCAGCATATAATGTTTCCTGATCCATCAAAAAAAGAAGGTATAGGCGAATAGTAGTGTAAGGTGTCCACTGAGGAAAATGGGCCGTCAAAGTTTTGATACTTAGACTTGATGTAGTAACGTCTGAAATATTTTTCCAGGAAAAAAACAGCTGTGTCTTTAGTAATGCTAGTGAAATTTAGAAGTCATCTCATGTGAAACATTGGCCCATAAAAATAATGTGTACCTGGCTTTGATACTATCATAACCCTTTAATGTTGACTAAACTGTGATGGCTTATGAATTAGTTTCTTGACTTTTCCTGCACATTATTTCTACTACCTCGTTCTTCAATTGTATGATGTGCCTTTAATGTTATGAAGTGTTTTGAACCTTGAATCAGAGCTTTGGGAGGAATTTCATTGGTACCACATGGAAAGCTTTTAAATCCCGACCACCTATTTTCATACAGAATGTGAAAGGCACAAAAATCAAGTACATAGATGTTCTTCCCAGGATGGTATTACTAGATGCTCTATATAAGAGCAGCTCTGTGTTCTATATTAAAGTCAATGGAATTGAATTTCAGAAGTGGATTGGAATGCAAGACTATACTTCTTAGCAGTCCCTTGACATTGAGAATGACTTAAGACCATAAGACACAGGAACAGAATTAGGCCATTCGGCCCAGATCTGATGCACTCTTTCTGCTCTCTGTGTTGTGTATGTATGCATAATGTTACTTGAATGGACCTGAATTCTCAGTGCCATCCCTAATACTCCTTTTCCATTTTGAGTTGTTGTGAGCCAGGGATTTCCACGAGTCAGTGGGGATATCAATTATTTCAAGGAGGCTTTGAGAACATCCTTGAGTCATTTGCTCTGTCCACCTAGAACTCTCTTGCTATGATGGAGCTCAGAGTATTTCAAGAGTCTGGTGTCAGGCATGCGAACAACTTGGCCTACCCATCAGAAGTGACTGAGTGTAATAGGGTCTCAGTGCCGCGAATGTTAGCCTGGAAGAGCATGCTGGCTCACCTATACTGAAAGTGGGAGGATTTTGGGGAGACTGTTTACTGGTATCCCTTTAGTTTATTCTGATGCCTGCAATAGGTAGTCTATGTCTCAGAAGCTTACAAGAAGGATAGGGATCACTGCTGCCCAGTATACCATGAGCTTATTGCCAGGTTTCATGTCTTGATCTTCAAGCACTCAATTCCTCAAACAGCCAAAATGATGATGTTGCATTATTGATATCTGCCTTCACTGAGAGGTGGATCCCAAGTTTGGGAAGTGCCCCACATAATCCAGTGTCTTATTGTGATCATTTATTATTAAGAGGCAGTGTTGTACAGCAGGAGCAGGTTTGGAGAAGGCCTTTGTTCTGTGGATGTTAAGTATAATGGATTTCAGTAAGGTGTTTAATAAGGTTTCTCATGGAAGGCTCATTCAGAAAGTCAGGAGCATAGGATCCAGGAAAACTTGGCTGTGTGGATTCAGAACTGGCTTTCCCATAGAAGACAGAGGGTGGTTGTAGACGGAACATGTTCTGACTGGAGGTCGGTAACCAGTGGTGTTCTGCAGGGATCTGTTCTGGGACCCCTGCTCTTTGTGATTTTTATAAATGACTTGGATGAGGATGTGGAAGGGTGGGTTAGTAAGTTTGCAGATGACACGAAGGTTGGTGGTGTGTATAGTGTAGAAGGTTGCTGTAATTACAACAGGACATTAATAGGATGCAGAGCTGGGCTGAGAAGCAGCAGATGGAGTTCAACATGGAAAAGTGTGAAGTGACACACTTTGGAAGGTTGAATATGAAGGCAGAATACAAGGTTAATGGCAGGACTCTTAACAGTGTGGAGGAACAGAGGGATCTTGGGGTCCACGTCCTTAGATCCCTCAAGGTTGCCGTGCAGGTTGATAGGGCTGTTAAGAAGGCATATGGAGTGTTGGCCTTCATTAGTTGGTGGATTAAGTTCAAGAGCTGCCAGGTAATGTTGCAGCTCTATAAAACTCTGGTTAGACCACACTTGGAGTATTGTGTTCAGTTCTGGTCACCTCATTATAGGAAAGATGTGGAAGCTTTAGAGAGGGTGCAGAGGAGATTTACCAGGATGTTGCCCAGATTGGAGAGCATGTCTTACGAGGATAGGTTGAGTGAGTTAGGGCTTTTCTCATTGTAGTGAAGGAGGATGAGGAGTGACTTGATAGAGGTGTACAAGATGACAAGAGGCATAGATCGGGAGGACAGTCAGAGACTTTTTCCCAGGGTGAAAATGGCTCACACAAGGGGGCATAATTTTAAGGTGATTGGAGGAAGGTATAAGGGGGGATGTCAGAGGCAAGTTTTAACACAGAGAGTGGTGGGTGCGTGGAACGCACTGCTGGCAGAGGTTGTGGGGGCAGATACATTAGGGACATTTAAGAGACTCTTAGATAGGCACATGGATGATAGAGAAATGGGGGGGCTATGTGGGAGGGAAGGGTTAGCTAGATCTTAGAGAAGGATAAAATGTTGGCACAACATTGTGGGCCGAAGGGCCTGTACTGTGCTGTGATGTTCTATGTTCTATAAGGAGCATTTGCTCATATGCTTTAGTGAACAAATCAACTATGACTTAGAGCTCGGCCTCCAAATGTATGCATGTGCAATCATGGTCTGTGCATTGCAACTCAACTACTGAAGTGGAGGTGACCTTGGATCTGCAATGGAGGTGATGTAGGTTGAATGGTTTCCAATTTGTCTTGTAGGTCAGCTGTACTCCAGTGGGAAACTTGTTGGAGATGAGGGGCAGCAAAACCGTTAGAAATATTATATAAAGTGATGGGGCGATGATGCAGTCTTCCTTGACAACAGTCTGTGTCTGGGTTTGTCATGGATCTGTTCATTAAAATAACACTTGCATGCGATATTGCAATAGATGGAGAGGAATTCTTGCATGTAGCCAAATTTGGGGAGGGTGTTTGACAGTCCTTTTCAATGCTGGAGCCAAAGGCTTTGGTGAGGTTGAGAAAGGCCATGTATAGTGGTTGGTGCTGCTCCCACATTTCTCTTGGAATTGACACACAGTGAAAATCACATTCATTGTCCCTCTGGATAGGCGGAATCCACACAGTGATTCAAAGAGCAGCTCTTCAGCAATTGGGAGAAGGTGGTTGAGGAGATTCCTGATGAAGACTCCTCTGTAGTTACTACAATCAACATTTGTCTCTTTCCTTGTGATTACTGTACCTCTGAGGTCCTTTGGCATATCCTCAGTTGCACATGTGAGAGATGAGACTGTGAATTTGTGAGGCTGTGAATCTGAATTTGTTATTATAGACCACATTTACCAACCAGTGATGAAGTGTTTTTGCAAAAGAGAGATTAAACCCCCACCCAAATAGTTCATTTTAAACTCCCACCCAAATAGTCCCACACTATTTTCTATGTGAAATCCTTAGTCATAGAATCACACAGCACAGAAAGGGGCCCTTTGGCCCACAGCATCCATGCTGAGCTTTTTGCTCATCTACACAAATCATATTTCCCTGCATTAGGTCCCTGTCTCACTACATCTTGCTGTTCAAGTGCCTTAAACATAGGGAAAGTGCACGTGAGAGTCAGTGTGGTATGGTTCTGGGTGTAAGGGTCTGGAGAACCTTGGATGGTTTTCTTTGTAGCAAATTTACGTGGTTTGATGGAGGTGTTCAAAATCTTGAAGCAGAAGTTCAAAGTGAATTAAGAGCAACCAGTCCCATCAGCAGAAAATCCGAGAACCAGAGGATATTGAATTTAAATGGTTAACAAAAGAGCAATGCATGATACGACAATCTATTTTTCATGAGGCTATTTTAAATCTGTAATTCACTACCTGAAAGATGTTGTAAGGAGATTCAATTATCACTTATCATAAATTGCAGGACTCCAGGGAAAGAGCTGGGGAATGGGACTAACTAAATTGCACTTCCAAAGAGCAGTGCAGGCTTGATACGGCAAATGATGATTCAGTGCTGTCACCATTCTCCAGTTCTATAACTCTAAGTGGTATGGTTGAAAAGCTGGGAATAATTCTCTGCAAATCCAAGGAAAATGCATTGTATACAAAAATCTCCACAAAAGTAAATTAAAAGTAAATTAAAAGTAAAGCAAAACTGTATTGTGCCATCAATATCTGGCAATTATTGTGGAATATATGAAGAATCCTACCTCACTGTACCAACAAACAAAACTGGATCTTGTGGAATGACTGAAAGTTTACTTCGCAGATCTTCCAGAGCAACAGTGCAAATATCAATGTTGTCAATCAGGATTGTTCCCGTAACTGGTTCAACCAGTCTGAACAATGCAACACTCAATGACGACTTTCCTGCAACAATAAACTTCTTAGTATATTGTATATTATCTAAGTCATATCAATATAAGGAGCTCAACCAGGACTTCAGGAATATCATGAAAGAAAATAACTTGCAATTATGTAAAGGCGTTACAGCTGAGGCATGAATTTTTGCTTTAACAAACAAAAATGGTAAAAACACCACCAAAGGACCTCTTGGAAAGTAATTTTTAAAAAAATTTTCCTCACAGGTGAAAATCCAAGCAGACAGATAATGCAAACAATACAGAACTTATATTTCCATTCCTTTTCCTTTAAATGTGCCTCAAGTGGCTTTCGAAATGCTCATAAAACTACTTTATTAATCTCATTTGTTCATGGGATGTGCTGGCCAGTGACCTGTTAAGCCTGAACAATTCTCTAATTGCTACTATTACTGTTTCTGAATTAATTGTACTTTATAGAGACCAAAAATTGATGGATCCCTTGAGTGACATTTCCTTAATATTCAATCATGCTCTTTGTCAAATGCCTAATAAACACCAACTCTTCCCCCCGAAAAAAGAGAACCAAAAATAAAATCTTAACAATTTAAGTCCTGTTTACAACCAATGAAGTACAGTGAGTTCGAAAGCATAGCAACCAATACACAACCAGCACATTTCCATTAGCAGCAACATTAGAATGAAAAGGATAATTTTTTATGGTGTTGGGTTAAAAGATAATTATCACCTAAGACACTGGGAAAAACTACTTTAGCTCTTCTATGAAATAGTACCATGAGATCTTTTACAACAATGCAGGGAGGCAATACTTTGCATATTGTAATTTCCAACTTTCTCCTGCTAAGTTCTGACAACTTCATCTGAACCCTTTGATGCTGGTTACTTTCAGGATAGAGAAAGGAGTCATGGATTGCAGGAATGGGGCAATGCTGCCATTGCCACACCTCTGTTGCTCCTTAAATATACTGAGAACAGTAACATAAAATCATAAAATTATCCTTTAACACAACTAAGCAGGGTGACCAAGGTTAATGCTAAAAAAGGATTACTTCCTTTGGTTCTCCTAATCAATCCTAAAAACTTTGAATTCTTTCAGATTTTAGTTCAGCTCTGCAAATATCTTAACCCCTGCTCATTTTTTTCCTTATATATTCAATTTCTATTAAATTAATTATTTGTGCTTTACAAGTAGAAACCTGGAGAAGTTTTAATGTTAATAGTTTTAACTTTGGTGGATTTGTTCTGCCGTAAATGCATCATTAAAGTCATTACAATATATGGTGATATAAACTAGCTTAGGAACACTGCCATTCTTAAATGTGTGAACATTTGTTATGGGTTTTCATTCGTAATTTAAGCACTCCTCCACAAAAACTTCCATTACATATTCTGATAATAGTGTTAATTGTACTGAAGTTGTTTAATAGTTTTCTGCCCATGACTATAGAAGCTGCTGTACACTTGTTCTTGTCTCATCTTGGATCTGGAACATATGTTTGAAAGTAAGCCCTTCAATTTGCACCCTTAAATTCTAGTTGCCTGTTTTGTTTTTGCCTTCAGTGACTCTACTAGATGGAAAATTGAATCAATATAAACTCCTGAGATCGATGAAAGAGTACTTGCAAATATTTCAAGATTTCAGATTTCAGGTCAGTGACTGGCCTTATTCTTTTTAAAAGCAGATTTTATTTTTCATCTGCTAGAATCTAGGATTTAATAAACCAAAGTTGTGGTTAAAAAGTCAATATTCAGAGCTGAACAATGCTGGTTACAACATAACAGAAAAAAGAAAAGTAATGTGGATCCATTACATTCAATAACAGCACTAGGTCATAGGGATGAAATAGGAATCCTGCAAAACCTGAGTCTCTGTGGTGACACTTAAAGGATAGGAAGAGAAAAGTTCTTACATTTACATTAAATTGTGCATTACTGAACAATGTAAATTAAGTAGGAAAACGCATATGAAGCTAAATAAGAAAAAAAGTCAGGTTCTACATAAGTGAGTGTAATTAGTCAACAGTAGTTTGAGGTTAGAGGTAGGAATATCACAGGGCACCAGAATTGTTCCTAGACTGACTAAGAAGGTAGCAGTGATACATCTAATTTCAGGAAATAATATAGGTTATGTGAGTAATATAAGGGATGACGTTTAGGAAAGAGTGACCATACACTATTGTCACCCACAATCATTTCTTTTGTTAAAGGCTCTGAATGAACAAGACCTTCAATTTGCCAATGTACTCAAAAGTGGTAACAAAGGGCAGTTATATCTTACCAGATCCTGTTCTTCCAACAATTCCAATTTTTTCCTGAGGATCAATATTTAAATTCAGTCCCTTTAGGACTATTGGAGTATTTTCTCTGTATTTCATCTGATAATTCTTAAATGTGATTGCACCACAATTTGGCCAGTTTTTGGGAACATTTGACTTTATAGCATGAAGTGGAGTTTCTGAAATACCAGTCTGATAAAGATATATAAATGTAAATAACAATGAAACAGAAACATTTAAATGAATTGGGATTCAGAATTTATTTCTGTCTTTATGTGCTCACCAGTATGTATTCCATTATTCGTTCTACAGATAAGAATCTGGATTCTGTTTCAATTCCCATTCGTATGCACATTTGGAACAATCCTGTCAGCTATGAGCACAGAACATTTGAGATTCAGTGTTATATATTTGTAAAATTATCCATATAAAATGAGAAAATAGTAAGTAAACCTACAAGCTTCATCAAATAGAAATCAGAGATTCAAAGAAAATTAACATCTCATAAGGACACCCCCTGCATCTTGCTAGTTGAAAAGAAGCCACTTAACCTATTCCCCCTTCCAGCACTGGGCCCATGACTCTGCAAGCCATGGGTCATCAAGTATGTATCCAGGTACTTTTTAATTGTGATAAAGGTTTCTACCTCCACCAGCCTTTTCGGCAACGGGTTCCATACCCCTAACATGCTCTGTGTGATTTTTTTGTTGCAAGTCCCTTGATTGAATACCCTGAGCCTCAAGGTGTCAAGGTCCTTGTTTGAATGAAACCTACTTATATATTCTTTAGAATGCCAATGTCTGAAATTCATGGGCACTAATGCCATCAAGGCACCTTTTTTTTGATAATAACTGAGTATTGAACAGTTTGAATCATAGAATGGATACAGCATAGAAATAGGCCATTCAGTTCATCGAGTTCACAACTGCTCAGGTACATATGAATACAAATTAATTTTTTTATATAACTCAAAATAATTTTATAACTCAAAAATAACTCAATAACTCAAAAAATCCTCAAAAACAATTGAAAAAATCTACACTATTATCTCTGGCAGCACATTCCAGACCCTAACCACCCACGACATATATCATGTTACTTTTGATTCTTTTGCCAAGCACCTTCATTGTATGTCTCCTAGCTCTTCACAGCTTCTGTCTGTCTATACCCACCATGATCTGAATTACCTCTATCAGACCAAACAAGACAAGCTCCTCTGTTCCAAGCAAAACAACCCTAGCTTGTCCAGTCAATCTGCAAAATTAAAGTCGCTCATTCCTGGAGTAATTTTGAAAATCTCTCTGTTCCTTGTCTAAAGCCTTTAATCTTCCCTAATGTGTGGTATCCATAACTGGGTACAACACTCCAACTGTGGCTGAGCTATGTTCAGTCAGAAGTGCCAAATAGATGATCCTCGACAGCTTCCTTCTCAAAACTCCACCATCACAAAAGCCAGTCTCCGGTCGATTTGATTCACGCCGCATGATAATTAATAAATAATCAGTGACCACTGGATACAACTAAGGCTGCAGCACCAGACAACATTCTAACCGCAGTTATGAAGAACTGTGCTCCAGAACCAGCTGTGTCTCTAGCCTAGCTGTCCCAGTATAAGTGCAGCACTGGCATCTGCCTGACAATGTGGTAAATTGCCCAGATATTTACTATTAACAAGAAAAAAAACACGACAAATCCAATCTAGCCAATTACTGCACAATCAGTCCATTTTGATCGTCAATGGTGCTATCAAGTCGAGCTTACTCACCAATGGCCAGTTTGGGACCACTGAGACCCAGACCTCATCAACGCCTTGATCCAAACATGGATCAAAGAACAGAGTTCCATAGGTGAAGAGAGAGTGACTGCCCTTTACACCAAGGTAGCATTGTTGCATTTGGTCAATGTGCACCAAAGGGAAAACACTCCAATGGTTGGAGTCATACCTCACACAAAGAAAGATGATTGTGGTTGCTGTAATTCAATCATCTCAGCCTCAGGACATCACTGCAGGAGTGCCTCAGGTCAGTGTCCTAGGACCAACCATCTTCAGCTGCTTCATCAATGAGCTTCCATCATAAGGTCAGAAGTGAGGATATTCACTGATTGTTGCACATTGTTCAATGTTCATGACTCCTCAGCAAATGAAGCAGTCCATTCCTCCATGCAGGGAGATCCAGATGACATTCAGACACAGGCTGATAAGTGGCAAGTATCGTTTGTCCTACAAAAATGCTACACAATGACCATCTCCAGCAAGAGAGAGTCTAACAATCTACCCCTGACATTCAATGGGATTACCTTCGCTGAGTAGCCCACCTTCAATTCCTGGGACCCCCCCCCCCCCCCACCCCACTCTGACCAGGAACTCAACTGGACAATAAACAGAAAATGCTGGAAACACACAGTAGATCAGGCAGCACCTGTAGAAAGAGAAATAGAATTAATGTTATCAGGTCAATGACCCTAACAAGGGTTACATCCTGGGTCTGCGATGACTGACCTCCAACAATGTCCATCTTCCTTTATGTGAAGTACTACTCCAAAGAATGGAGTGTTTTCCCTTTGATGCACATTGACTTGAGTTTTACCAGGGCACCTTGATGTCACACCCGGTCAATAAAATTTATATGGCTGCAAGGAACATCAGTGTATACCCTAGAGAGGTTTAAATTCACTAATTCTGTCAGAGGAGAGCTGCACTCAACAAGAGCACAGATCAGGAAATTAGAATGTCAATGATTTGATTTTATCTCCAACCCATGCATATACGAACCTGGCTGCCTACATGGAAATATGGTGCTATTTATCCTCAGGATTTTAGAAGCAATTCAATTATGTTAGATTTATATACGATCAATGAATTAAAAGATACAGAATGAAAGATATGTATTTGACTCTATTGATCAAACATGTGAAACTTTTTAACTCTATTAAAGACCCCAGAGACACAATATTACATATCTGAAGATAAATTTATAAGTAAACCTCACTGCACTTTGTATTTTGAGTGCCCTTTTGCTCTAAGGATTCAACAACATAATGCCTTAAATTTAAAAAAGCTGGGCTGGACTTCTTTTCATTTTGTATGAATATGATTTGAAATCTATAAATTTACTCTTCAAGAAAACACCATTAAATGTGAATTGTTTGTAGCACAGCACAGATAATTCTTTTTATAGTCTTGTCATGTGGTCAAGGTTGAATCTTTGTTATCAATCTCTTCTTGTCGAGTCCAATGTCTTTTCATTGAATAGTAAAAACATGTTGAAATTGCTTTTGTCCAGAATTCTATTGACTAGTATTATCCCAGAAACAATTTTGTTGTCCTTCAGGAGATAATAGGATAAATAAGACAAGTAAAATTGAATTAGTTTCCTCACCTGAATAGCATATGATAAAGCAAGACCCTTATTTGATGCAGGAATTGAGTCAGGACTTAGGATGACAAAGAGACCCACAGTAAGAGTTATGAGAGCTGTGAGGAAATCGATTCTCACGGCGACCCATCGCATGGAACAATGGAACAGTAACAAATGGCTAGAATTCTTATCACCTAAGTCTTTAAATCTGTAAAAGGACAATGCACACTTTTTTAACAATTTTAGATTGAAACAATAGTTGGCCTGCCAAAAATCAATCAGCCTCTTATGCTGAGCATGATATCAAAGATATAAAAGCTCTACTTACCGTTCAATAAAATCGTTTGTTTTATTATAGGCATGTATTGTGCTCAGACCTTGAATACTTGAAGTGATGTGAGAGAACCAGGGGGATCTGCTAATATTTTCTATTCTTTTCAATTCTCTGATACTATTTCGAAAGCGTCTACAAAATAAAAGTAGTATTCAGGGTTTCTTTTTATAGATTTCCTACCGTTCTTTGAATTACTTTCTCTTATGTCATTAATTTCCAAAATAAGGACTGAAAGGACAGATGAGTCCAATTTGAAACTTCTATCAATATAATTGGCTTCTAGAAATGCAATGTGTACAAAGATCTCAACATGTACATGCTTAGATAGCTGCTGGGCCTTCAGTGAATGAATCCATTCCACATCACGTTGCATTTTGGAAGCATATTTACCTATATTCCACTATGTTTAACCATAATCTTGATCTCATCAAGTTGCACATGATGATTCAACTCACAAACTTAAATTAAAGTCTTCCTCATCAGTTGGATTATTTTGACAATATGCTTAGTACGACATGTGAGTTCTGAAAGCATTCTGTGTGCTATTTTCTTTTTAAACACTCATATGAATCTGATTATAATATCCATTAACATTTACTATGTTCTTTGTTGATGAATAAAAAAATCAAAAATGACAGGCTTTAGTTTATTAATTACTCATGGCAAATTGACACAGAATGCAGACCCTTGAGGAGCAACTGTACTAATTTGACACTGAATTTAACTTATTAATGAAAAATAACAATCAATGAAAATTTATGGGAACACTTTATTCAGTGCATTAAAAATTGTGTAGATGAAAATCAAAACAGCTGCAGATGCTGGAAACTTAAAACAAAAACAGAAAATGCTGCAACAACTGTACATGTCAGGCAGTATCTGTGGAAAGAGAAACGGTCGATGTTTCTGGTCTGTGACCCTTCGTTGACTGTTTCTCTTTCCAAAAATCGTGTAGACTTGCCTTTCCTATTTCCAAATAGCAATGTTAAAAATCAGCTGAAGATTTCTTGTAAATATGCCAATGAGAAACTGAACAAGGAAATAGCTGAGTACTTTCAGCACCAACTCCAAATAAAACATGCACTTGATTGTGGAATTTGTTGCAGATTGTTTTTTTAATTTTTATTTTAATTAAGATTGTAATTAGAATACATTGGGAAATAACTGGTAATGTTGATTAGCTGAGTGGATGTTTAATGAATCAGTTGGGCTGCTTTTCCTGATTCACCTGGAATTACATCTTAGCCCATGCTCCGTGTGTAGAGTACCAATGCATGTTTTGCTCATTGCTTTCAATGAGAGGTCAAAGCCTACTTAAGTACCAGGTGGTATCAATTTTTGCGTTTTGTGCCAGAGTGATTGACAGTCTATTTTTACTGTGTTCTGAAGAGAAGAATTGGCCCATTGTTTTTGTAAATAATTTATATTGTAAGGACCAGTTACATATGTGTATATATAATAGTCAGTTTATTATCATATTTTTCATTACCTGGATGCTTGGCTTAGATTTTGATCAATTTTCTTTTCTATTCATGGGGGGAGCTTTTTCCATGTGCCAAGCCTTGCGATACTATCACTTTAATACTTCAATGGCTGCTCAGTCCATCAAGATATCTAACCCCTTCTGAATCACATTACAGGGGAACTGGGGAGGGAGGATACAGCATTGCCCTGACAGACAGCCCCATCTGTGCAACTACTTACATTCCAAGTCTGCAGGACACCCCTCAGTTCATTAAATGATTTGTGTGGGAGAGGACCACTGTAAACCAATGTAGTCCTTCATTATTGCTCCAATCTCCAATGTCCAGCAAACAATCTGGATAAAGCTGATGCTGCATTTTTATAGCACATGGTCTCACAGCCCAGATAGGACCAATGGTATACTGACCAGAATGGGAACACCCATGATGTTTTTTGAATTCTGTTTTGGCTGAAATGGCAGATGAGTCTGAGTTTAATGTTTCATTGGAAAGAAAGCACAGGTGTCAAAGATGAGCTCCGTCAGTGCTGTGTTGAAGTGTCAGCCTGGATTATGTGCTCAAGATCTGGAATTAAACTTGATCTATGGCGTGCTGATTCAGATGTGAGTATTCAGCCATTGTTAAAATGATCATCATAATGAAGTGACATTACGAAGTACAACTGGAAAGTCTCCCCGGCAAAATGCAGCTGCTGTAGCATTCCGATCAGACCAAAATAACTAAACCTGTAACTATCACAAGTGCTGAGACACTTTCAGCAGAAGGTGGCTGACAGTGAGGCGTGAATTATGACTTTAAAACAGAAGTATACAGTAAGCCTGTTGGTACTTGAAAGGAGGAAAGATTAGTTACCATTTCAAGTACAGGGCTTTCATCAGAATACTTGGGGGGTGGGGGGGGTAGATTTTCAAAGCATGAATTCAAAATATGTAAAACCAGCTCTTCAAATATTGGTAAAACTGTCATGTATTCTTGAAATTTGCAGTTTTCCTTTTCAGCTCTGATGTATGGTTACAACTTACTCACATATAACCTCAATTTGTCACTTAAATCTTCCTAAGGAGAACTTAGCTTTTCAATTTACCATCTATAACTTTTTAAACATTGTTCTCTATGGGATATTCTTTATGATTTTGTGATCCTCACACAGAGCTTCATCTGCCAAGATTGTACATTAGGAATTCTGACATGGAAATACACTAGCAAATCCTTTGTAGAAGAAATTGAACTGAATTTACATAGAGTCTATAACTGAACAGCCCTGCCCTTTAGGCTCCACCCAATTTTGTCAGATGCATAAAATATGGTGGCTCAATGACTATGTCGATGTCTATGTTATTGGACAATTAATCAAAAGCTGTGAGTTCAAATCCCACTGTGGCAGCTGAGGAATTAAAATTCTAGCAATTAGTTAAATCTGGAATTTTAAAAAAATCTTGTCTCAGTAACAGTAACCATGAAACAGTTGAATTGTTGAAATAAAAAACATCTGGTTCACTAATGTACTTCAGAAAAGGATATCCTCGATCTCAAAGCCATCCTCAATCGTTCTAGTGTATTTGTCACTCCAAACCTACCAGTGTGGTTGACTCTGAATTGCCTTATCTATATGGGGGCCAAGTAGGTGGACAATAAGTGTCCGTTGCCAATATGTTCACATCCCATGAATTAATTTAAATAAAACTTATGGAACTAACCTGAAAAATAATACAAATATTGTAGCTATGATTGCCACTGCGATGAGTAGGTATGGAAACACTACTGCCAGGGTTACTATTGTGAAGGTTACCATCACCACCTGTTGGAGGAAATTCTCTGCTTGAAAAGGTAGTCTAACATCCACTTCATCCATGTCTTTGGAGAAACGGTTGATAATCCTTCCAGCTGGGGTGGTATCAAAGAACTTCATTGGACAGTGTAAGATCTTTGGATCAAAGAGAAAAGAAGAAATGTTATTTCCAGATTAAGTTTTCATGACCCAGTTGCCATGATGCTTTTATGAGTATTTTTCAAAGCATTTGCAGACTGAGCTTCTCTACATCACAAACACATTTTGACTGCCCATTCACTGAATATGTTCATGTAACCTGTCAAGTGTTCACATAAGGACTATTCACTTATAGGTTCTCTCCCCTCTATAGTGAAAACTGGGCAGAAACTACAACTATGTATCTGGAGAAATAACTTAGAAGCATATGTTATTCAATATAAAATTGCACTACAATATCAAGTAACACAAAACACCTAACACATTCTATACCACATGCTAACAAAGATTATATACTTCCCTTTGTTCTGAGCGGTGGAAGATGCCTGTGCATGTATACCCACCAGCAACCACACAGACCCGATGGATCAAGCTCTTGCTCTAATGGGGAGGAGATCCAAGACAACTGGAGGCAAGGCCTTGTTTTCAAACACAGCGTTGATGAAAGCAAAGGGTCTTCGACCTAAAATGTTAACTCTATTTCTCTTCCCACAGTTATGGCCTGACCTGCTGAGTATTTCCAGCATTTTCTGGTTTTATTTTAGATTCCGTTTTTTTTTTCATTTTCATCTCCAACGACAACTTTGAAACCAGGTAAACCTTTCTCTCCTGCATTATCTAGAAACTCCCCAGGGCTCTCTCCTTGCTGCCTATAAACCCCTGCCTATGTCTCCTATGCTACCTTGTTTCACTCCTGGGACTCCTCTCCCATTCTGCCTTTAAACCCCCAGGGCCTCCCTCCTCTGCTGAAGCTCTGTGTGAGTCTAGATTTAGTAGACTTCACATTGTGAGCAGTGCAGAACTCCAAGACATCACTGGGAACCACTCCCGGGCACAACCCTGGATGTAATGTGGACAGATAGAAAAAGCACCCAATCTTTCAACATGCAATATTTGATGGAAAGAAATCTAGGTTTTGCCCCTAATTATCTCCTTGCTGTGCTTAGCTAGATTCCTCCCCAATCACCTTCAGAGAATTAACTCATAGGCATTCAAACCATTTCCTGTAAAATATGTAGCTAATGAAGTATGGGAATATGGTACTATCAAAGTCAAGGTCAGTCCAAGGCCACTGCAACCATCAGGGCATCTTAATGTGTTTTCCACTGTATGCAATTCTATAACCTTAGTGACACCTACCTCCCCTCTAGAATCTCCTATCTCCCATCCAAATACTAACCAACTTGTCTGCTTAGTTTCTGAGATCTGCTAAGCCTAACAGGGTGAGTGGACAGGATTCCCAGACACCCCTGGGAACTACTCCCAAACACAATGCAAATATTGTCCTTGGACCAATTGTTAGGAAAGGTTGAAATTTTCTTCTTGTTACAACATTACGTATGTTGCATTCAAAAACACGAACATAAATAATGCTGTGGGCTTTACTGGGGACCAATCTGTGAACTTTAACATGAGAAATTTTAGAATAAAAATCCAAGCAAAATCAGAGGAAGGTTTTTTACCCAGAGAGTGGTTGGGGCATGGAATGCGCTGCCTGGGGTGGTAGTGGAGGCAGGCACATTGGTCAAATTCAAGAGATTACTAGATAAGCATATGGAAGAATTTGTGGGAGGAAGGTGTTAGATCATCTTAGGCGAGGTTTAAAGGTCGGCACAACATTGTGGGCCAAAGGGCCTGTATTGTGCTGTACTGTTCTATGTTCTATGTTCAAAAGAAGTTGACCCTTGCACATGAACAAGTGGTTATTGATGATAAATTTGAAAAACAGGCAAGTTAAACTTAGCATCTGTTATTATAAATAAAATGTCAAATCTTTGGTATTCAGTAGAATATTGGATTCAGGATTGACATTGAAAACAAGCAATCATTTGTTAATTAGAGAATTACAATGGGAACATAATAGAGCAGGACAGAAATGATAAAGTATAAACTGATAAAATTCAGTTAGTTGCTGCTCTTGCATACAGATAGGCAGAAGGGGTTGGTGGACAGGGTGGCACAGCAATTTGTGCTGCTCCCTGTGGCTCGACGGATTTGGGTTTGATCCTGAATTCAGATACTGCTTGTTCTCCTGGTGACCCTGTGGATTTCTGCCAGATGCTCCATTCTCCCCTTATATCTCAAAGATGCTTGTTATGTTAATTGGCTAATGCAAATAGTGAAAGGAATCTAAGGGGGATTTGAGAGAGAATAAGTTGTAGGGCTCCAGAGAAAGAAGGAGAAAGGGGAAATGGGGTGATAGGATAGTTCTGCTGGGAGAGACAATAGGCTCAATGGTCTCCTGTACTGTCATAATAAGTAAGTAAATTATAGTCTTGCTTATGAAAAGAAAAATGTTAAATAGAAGATTGCTGGTCAGTGAATGTGATGAAATGATGCATCACCATTTTATCCTCTCTAATTTTTGTACTTGTTTTTACAAGCAATTGGGTAAATAATGGTGAACAACCTGTTAATATGTATTTCATGAACAATAATCCCTGAGGATTTACAAATGGTGTATACTTTTTCTCTTCCCAATGGATGCCACAAACACATTTAATCATCTGCTTATTAGCACTCAGTTTGGACTGGACACTCACAAGGCAGAATGGAAAAAAAATAGTTAACAGAGAGAGGAATTTCTAAACAAAATGCATTTTGAGACACTGGACCAAAATGAGCTGGATTTGATCCACTGCCTGGACTGGCTGCTGTTAGTCCCCACCACCTCAGCAGGATGCAGAGAGCCAAATGAACTGGTGTCTTTACCTGACAGACAGCTGACAAGGTGTAGTAAGTCCAGGTGATATTCCACTGAGGGTCTCTCCCTGGAACACCTTAACAGCCTTTGGCAGGTTTTTAAATGTCTCTGACATTCAAAGATGTTTAAAAACTACTGCAGGAAATAATTTAAAAAGTGAAAAATATTTTTTAAAAATTAATTAATGTACAGTAAACACTGAATTAATCTTTTAAAAAAATTTAAAAAGAATAATTTTTTTGAATAATTCCTTTTTACCTCCTAATCAAGACAGGAATTGTCATTAATATAGATGGGGATAGTGATCATATGACAGGTCTGGCAGGAACAGGACCAGAGGAGTGAGCTCCTCCTTGATGAACTGGGGAGTCCCACTGAGGCAGGGCTCTGTTGTTAGACCATGTAGGGTCAAGCAACTGAGTGGAATGGGAGTTGTGTCAGCATTTGTCACTCAGCATGTCCCAGACATACAGTGAGACCCTAATAGTTTTGGAGTCACTCATTAGGGGGCAGCTATATGCCAGTCATTTTCTTCAGAACTGTTGGCCATAGCCAACATGTTTCTATCCAATGCTTCCAGATTTGCTGAACTTCAATGGCAAGATATTAATAATTGCTGCCTTGACACTGTAATACTGAAAACACTTCTGGGATTTCTACATCTGCAGAGCAGAAATCCTGAATTCACTGTCAATGATTCAATCCTCTCCAATGACTGCAATATTTTCAATCTTCTTCAAAGGAATCAAGACAAATCACTTGAATTGACGCACACTTAAGTCTCATTTGGTTTAAATATCCTAAAAATTTTACACTTTGTTGTATGACGTCTAAGTGAGGTATGGAATATCTTGCCATAATTCTACTTAACAAACTATCTGGTCTAAAAATATCTGAGTTTTATGTGTGTGCTTTGTGATTCTGCCACATAAATACTTCAAGACACATTGATTCAGCCTTGCATTAAACCTTTGGCATGAAACCTCCATATACAAGTTACGAATGCCACTGTACCCTGCTTCTGAAGTTTGGCCCTGTTAATGTCATTGTAATCAGACTGAATAAATGAAGTACAGCACACAACCACTACGGCAATACTTGTTTAGTGGAAACAACTGTGGATAATATTCCAATCCCAAAGGTTTAGTTTCAATTTATGAACTTCTAACTTCAACATACCAAATATTGGTCCCAGAAGATTGGAGGGTTGCGGATGTTGTTCCCTTATTCAGGAAAGGGAGTAGAGATAGCCCAGGAAATTATAGACAAGTGAGTCTTACCTCAGTGGTTGGTAAACTGATGGAGAAGATCCTGAGAGGCAGGATTTATGAACATTTGGAGAGGTATAATATGATTAGGAATAGTCAGCATGGCTTTGTCAAGGTCAGGTCCTGCCTGACGAGCCTGATTGAATTTTTTGAGGATGTGACTAAACACATCGATGAAGGGAGAGCAGTAGATGTAGTGTATATGGATTTCAGCAAGGCATTTGATAAGGTACCCCATGCAAGGCTTATTGAGAAAGTAAGGAGGCATAGGATCCAAGGGGACATTACAATGTGGATCCAGAACTGGCTGGCCCACAGAAGGCAAAGAGTGGTTGTTGAAGGGTCATATTCTGCATGGAGCTCGGTGACCAGTGGTGTACCTCAGGGATCTGTTCTGGGACCCTTACTCTTTGTGAATTTTATAAACGACCTGGATGAAGAAGTGGAGGGATGGGTTAGTAAGTTTGTGGATGACACAAAGGTTGGATGTGTAGTGGATAGTATAGAGGGCTGTCAGAGGTTACAGCGGGACATAGATAGGATGCAAAGTTGGGCTGAGAAGTGGCAGATGCAGTTCAGTGTGAAGTGGTTCATCTTGGTAGGTCAAATATGATGGCAAAGTATAGTATTAATGGTAGGACTCTTGGCAGTGTGGAGGATCAGAGGGATCTTTGGGTCCGAGTCCATAGGACACTCAAAGCGACTGCGCAGGTTCATTCTGTGGTTAAGAAGGCATATGGTGTATTGTCCTTCATCAATCGGGGAATCGAATTTAGGAGCCAAGAGGTATTGTTGCAGCTATATAGGTCCCTGGTCAGACCCCACTTGGAGTACTGTGCTCAATTCTGGTCTCCTCACTACAGGAAGGATGTGGAGGCCATAGAGAGGGTGCAGAGGAGATTTACAAGGATGCTGCCTGGATTGCAGGGCATACCTTATGAAAGCAGATTGAGGGAACTTGACCTTTTCTCCTTGGAGTGACGGAGGATGAGGGGGGACCTGATAGAGGTTTATAAGATGATGAGAGGCATTGATCGGGTAGATAGTCAGAGGCTTTTCCCCAGGGCTGAAATGGTTGCCTCAAGTGGGCACAGGTTTAAGGTGCTGGGGAGTAGGTATAGAGGAGATGTCAGGGGTAAGTTTTTTACTCAGAGAGTGGTGAGTGCGTGGAATGGGCTGCCGGCAACAGTGGTGGAAATGGAAATGATAGGGTCTTTTAAGAAACTTTTGGATAGGTACATGGAGCTGTGAAAAATAGAGGGCTATAGGTAAGCCCAGTAATTTCTGAGGTAGGGACATGCTTGGCACAGCTTTGTGGGCCAAAGGGCCTGAATTGTGCTGTTGGTTTTCTATGTTTCTATGTTTCTATATTCTAATGATTATTTAACAATCAGAATATTTAAAACATTAATTAAAAATTGTTCTTTCTCCTTCCTGGTTTATAGGCTGTGGGTTTGTCTGATCAGCCATCCTGACAACATCACTGTTTCTGGGCATTAGGAATCCTATGAGAAAAGGGGAAACTCAACTCACAGTGATCTCTAGCTCCTTGGTAGGCACCTTTCTTCAAGGTTATTGCTACTGTTCGATACATGTACTTGGGCCAATGCCATAACTTTTTGTATCTCTGTGGTCTTGTACAGAATGAAAAGCCAAAGCAGGATCTTAAAAATTTTCTGAGACTCATGCCTCCAAGGCTAAAAACAATAAATCATTTCTTATTCTCTGTTCCTATGTCTCACTAAATAAAAAAATAAATGTATAAGCTTATCTTGGACAGGTCCTCATCCTATCCCTCCGGAAACCAATGTCAACAAGTTTTCTGTGATGTTCTTGGTTTCCAGAAGAATACTGAATGATTCAAACTCATCCCAGAGCTGGGAGAGAAATTAAATTTGTAGCTTCATTTGTTTTACATAGCTGCACATTAGGGGGAAATGAACATCTTCAGAAGCCTTTTTTTAGCCAAGAAATTTCTGGAAAAATCTCTCTCCCCTCATATCCTATTGGTGTTGACTGGGTTCAGGCTCCTTGGAGCTCAGGGTGCCTCAGATGCTAATGTGATTGATTTAGTACTTCAGCGTGATGTGAGTGTGCACTCACATCTTTTTGGATATGGAAAGTTTGATATCACAGAAAAAGTAAAGGTGAGCATATAATGGAGCCCAATGTCATGCTTGCCGACTTACATTGCCTCTAAACAAAGTGTCTGGTGACTTAACTGGTCACATGTTTTCAACATGGTAACTGGAGATAGTAAATTCTGATCTCTTACATTGATGAAATCATGTGACAGACAGTCCCATAATTCCATAAGCATTCCTTCAGGAAAAAGCATCAATTAGTTTTACCAAGAAATTAAATGAAAAGCAGGGAGAAACATTCAAAAATAACATGCATTTGTGTCATGCCATTGATATAATGAAGTATTTCAAGTACTTCACAGGAACAATATCTTAGAAAATTTCATACCAAGCCACATTATGAGATAGTTGCATAATTAAATGGAGTAATGTCAGATTTTTTTGAAGGAACCCTTTAATGGGGGAGAGAATGTTAGAGGGACAAGGAGGTTTTCAGGAGGGGATTCCAGAGATCTAGGGTCAAAGCCGTCAAAACCGACCCGCGCTTCTGGAAGGAATCAGACAACAGCAGAACCAAAGAAATTACGATAAATGCTTTATTAACTTTCGCTAGTGGGAGTGGGAAAATTAAGAGACAGAGTAAACCACGTAACTCTAACTCTATACCGAAACCCACTCAAGGAAGTCTCGGCTACAGCGTATTTTATATCCTTTTTCGTGGGAAAGCTAGGTGAGAAACTACTCTTACACAGGCAATTGTTTACATAAGGTTTCAAACATAACAAGATATAGGTAAAAAAAACTACTTCTTCCCACTTGCACCTGCTATTAAAACTAGACATAACTAAATCACACCATAATGAGATCATTCTTTACCTTGAGAATCCTTTCACAGTGAGAACCATACTAAAAAGCATACTATTAACCCTTACACTGCCAGTCATTAACCCTTGCATTCCCAGCTATCTTTCACAAAGCTGCACAAAACATGCCAAAGGTGAGCAAATGAATTCAGGGTTTATTAAAAGGCTGGAATTGGATGAATGCAGAGATCTCCAAGGTTATAAAGCTAAAGGAGATTTAGAGATAAGGAGGGAGTCATAAACAAAGATGAGAATTTTAATATTGAGGGATTGACAGATGAGAGGCAATAGATCAGCTAACACAGAGGTGATTGGTGAATAGGACTTGATACTGCAGAGTTTTTGCTGATCTCAGGTTATTGTGTAATATAAGGTGGAAGTCATTAAACACTGAAGTAAAATCTTTGCCACAAAATTGCAAATATGTTACCCAGTTCCAAACAATATCAGTGTCACAGGAACCTAATTGTTGCCTGGAATATTGCATGTATACTGAGCAATATTTATAAAGTGAAATGTATGGGTTAAATTGACTATCGACTGGATCATTTTGCTCATCCCTGCAGTTCTGACTTGTCATAAAGTGTGCTGAATTGCTGAACTTATAGAAGCTTACCACCTATAACTAAATCTAGATACTTGCTGGTTATAGGGCCACTAATCAATCTGACATCAGAGGTTCCAGTGAGGGCTCCTGCATATAGACCATCAATCACATAAGTGAAATATAGGCCCTTGCATGGTGTGGGCAGCTTATTAGAGTCAGGCACTGCCTGCAATTGTCCGTCCATTGATTTTAATGCAGCTGTAGTATTCTACAATACAACCTACTGCGAGCAAGGGATCACCATTACTGTCACATTGGATCTTGATAAATGAGCACAGTACAGTACTAATACGTCTGGCAAACATTTGAAAAATTATCGATCTATTTGATTTAATTGATAGGAAAGTTTATGCCATTCAATAGAACGAATACTTCCATTAAAGTACATAACCACCTTGTGATTGAAGTGCTAGTATATTAAAGACACAATAGAATTTCTTCAAGGGTTCTCCCACTAGAGCTAGTAATTTTGACAGAATAAATAGTGGCCAAAGCTGATCTACTCACCACTCTCAGGGTGAAAACGTGTCTCCTAATCTTCATTTTAAACCCTCTCTTTATTCTGACGCTATGATGCCTGATGCTATTCACCCCAACAAGGGAAACTCCACATCCTTGTCAATTCCCTTAAGAATACTATACATTTCTATGAGATCACCTTTAATTCTTTTAAACACTATAGTGTGTAGGCAGAGTTCATGTAATCTCTCATATGACCAACCTGCCATCCAGGAATCAATCTGATAATTCTTTGCTGCACTCCCTCTATTGCAGGTACATCCTTTCTTACGTAGGAAGACCAAACCTCCCATAAATTCCAGATGCTGTCTGACAGGACTCTTAAGTAATTGGATGAAGATAGCTATACTCTTGCATTCAAATCCTCCTGCAATAAATGGTGACCCACTGTTTGACTACCTAATTGCTTGCTGAGCCTGGATGTTAACTTTCAGTGGTTCTCAATGCAAGTTCACCCAGGTTCCTTTGAACATAAAAAGGAAAAGACAGCCTTGGCTCATGTTTCCCAATCAGTCAACTGATTTTTGATGAACGATAGCATGCCTAAACAGCTTGTAAATTTCTAGCTGATCAGAGAGAGATGGCAAAGACTTGTAAAGGTTACCTCATGCTTGACAACCATGATAGAATTTTTTCAAGAACTGACTAAAGAAGTGGACAGGGGCTAAATGGTCTATTCTTGTTCCTATGTTCCCATGAAAGCTTCCAGATGAACCACTACATCCTTAAAAAAATCTTATTTTCAACATGGAAATACCATAAAGTGCAGAAAATTAATTTGTAGGCAAAATGTCTGAAATTTTTGCCAGTGTTCAAAACTTTGAAGTCTGTCAGACGTTTTACAGCTTAATTTTATCTTTGCCACTTTACCCTCACTAGATTCGAATTGCTTCATTTTCATATTTTCTTAGACAAAAGACTGCAATCCATTGCATTAGCTTAAAATCCTAACATAGTATTGGAAATAACTGAGATCTATACATTGAACATAATCTTACCTTATAAAATACATTGTCATGTAGGGTAGAAGACGCCTTCAAAACAAATTTAGTAAAAAAAAATCCTTTAATGACACTCAGAACGATTACAACGACAATGGATATTCCATAGATCAGTTGGTAGAATTCAAGGCGGGGATTGTTGGTGATGCTGGTGCAGTCCAGTGCTGAGGTGTTATTCCTTTGTGCAATACAGTCAGCCTTTGCACAGATAAATAGGTATCAATGTCAAAAACATAATTAATGGGAGACAAAGCAGACAATAGACTTGAACTTATACTGTTGAAGAAATAGAGCTACTGCAGGACACAACTTAATTCTGCCCACAGAGAGCATCCTATCCGGATGCATCACAGCTTGGTATGTCAATTGCTCTGCCCAAGATTGCCAGAAATTGCAGAGAGTTGTGGACACAGCTCAAACCACCATAAGATCAGTTTCCCTTCCATGGGCTCTGTCTACACTTTCCGCTACCTTGGGAAAGCAGCCAGCATAATCAAAGACCCCTCCCACCCCAGACATTCTCTCTTCTCCACCCTCCCACTGGGCAGAAGATACAAAAGCTTGAAAACATGCACCACCAGGCTTAAGGACAGCTTCTATCCTGCTGTTATAAGACTCTTGAACAAACTTCTGGTACGATAAGGATGAACTCTTGACCTCACAATCTACCTTGTCATGGCCCTTACACCTTATTTTCTACCTGCATTTTCTCTGTAACTGTAAGACTATATTCTGCATTCTGTTATTGCTTTTTCCTTTGTACTACCTCGATGTACTTATGTTTTGAAATGATCTGTACGGATGGCATGCAAAACAAAGTTTATCATTGTATCTCGGTACATGCGACAATAGTAAACCAATTACCCTTTTACCCTTATCTTGATCCTGACCAAAATTATAGAGACGCGATTGAGACAGAATGGGCAGATGCTTGGTTAGAGCCATTTTAATCATCTGTTTCAATCCAACAAATCAATAAAAACACAGAATCAGGGAATCTATGTACTCTACACTTCAATTTCAGTGACATTTTTTATCTTTTCTTGCGTAATTCCCCAAACGGTGACCTTTGGATAGAGAATCTCTGTTAATATTGACCGTCTGTTGCTGACCCTGGAGCATGTATTTATCCATGAAAAATCACTGAGCTATTCCCCTGATATAAATTCTCCTGGCTTTGTTTTGTGTTTGGTGAGCTGGATGGACATCCATCATCATTACAGGTGCCTCTGGCTGCAAGCATTTGTTTACTGCTTAATTTGTAACTGTTATTTCACATTCATTATAGCAACCACTGGATACACTAAACCACAATTCCAGAAACTATTCCCAGTATTAACATCTGGAGATTTTTCTGCTGTCAAAGAATATGAAATATCCTTGTTTTTTTTGCAATATAGATATTCTGATTAAAGGACATGTTTTCATTTAAATACCCATCTACTTATTCTAAGAATTGTGGAATGATGAAACCAAGGAGGAGAGGGTGGGAGCATTTAGCCCATAAATCACACTATCCAAAAGCTTATACTAATTAGATCTATGCCCCTGTTCTTTCTGACTTTCTCCCCTTCAATTATTCATCCTTTTAAATATTATTACTTCATTTACTTCACTGAAGTGCATTCCAGATTACAATTTACTGTGTTAGTTCTTTTTCCTTTGTTTCTCTATGTTATTTATCAACCACGTTGTTCTCTGGTTAACAACTCTTCTGACTTTAAAAATAATTATCCTTATTTACTCCATCATAATATTGAACAGCTCTGTCAAATCTTCTTTTAACCTTCATTACTATAAAGGGAAATATCTCAGGTTTAAAAGAGCAGCTTGGGTCTCTGTCAGATAAGCTGTGGGCTCCATATGTTTTTTAAACACCTTTCTCAACTTGTCCCACCACGTTCACAGATTTGTGTATGTGCACTCCAGGACTACTTGGTTTCTGCAGTTTAACATTGCACAATTTAATTTATATTGTCCCTCTTCATCACTGCTGTCACAGGTATAATTTCACACTTAAATACATTAAATTGCATCTACTGTATCATATTTTATCAGTACTGGAAATACAGAAAAGGAAATTTCTACAAACATATTTATGGGGCTTTATATTCAACTTCTCTCGACAAGCTCATTCCATATACCCACCACCCTCTGTGCGGAAAAGTAGTTCTTCAAAAGAGTCCAATAAATTGGTCAAACATGAATCCTCAAAACTATGTTGACTTTGTCTGATTACCTTGAGTATTTTCAAATGTCCCACTATAACATCTTTAAAACTGCTTCTAACACTTTCCCTCTGACAGATGTTACGCTAACTGGCCTGCAGTTTCCTGCTTTCTGACTCCCCTTTTCAACAAATAAGCTATTTTGCTAATTTCAGCTCTAATGGAACCTTCTCCGTATCTATGGAATTTTGGAAAATGAAATCAACTGTCTCACTGGCCACTTCTTCTAAAACCCTTGGATGAAGTCCAACAGTGGGACAAGGAATGGCAGATGGACAAGTGTGAAGTGACGCATTTTGGTAAGTTAAACCAGGCAGGGCAGGACTTGCACAGCAAATGGCAGTGCTTGGACAGAGTTGTAGAATGGAGGGACATAGGGTTACAAGTACATTGTTTCCTAAAAGTGGCGACACAGGTAGACAAGGTACTGAAGACGGTGTTTGGCACACTTACCTTCATCAGTCAGGACACTGAGTTGGGACATCATGTTACAACTGTACAAGATGTTGGTGAGACCACACTTGGAGTATTGTGCGCAGTTCTGGTTGCCTAGCTGTAGGAAGGATGTCATTAAGCTGGAAAGGGTGCAGAAGAGATTCACGGGAATGTTACTGGGACTAGAGGGCTCGAGTTATAAGGAGAGATTGGATAGGCTGTCTTTTTTTTCCCTGGAGTGTAGGAGGCTAATGGGTGACCTTATAGAGGTATATAAAATGAGGGGCGTAGATAAGGTCACAGTCTTTTTCCCAGGGTAGGGGAATCTAAAACTAGAGGGCATAGGTTTAATGTGAGAGGGGACAGATTTAAAGGTGACCTGAATGGCAACTTTTTCACACCGAGGATGGTGGGTGCATGGAACGAGCTGCCAGAGGAATTGGTAGAAGCAAATGCACTTAGAATGCTTAATGGACGTTAGGGCAGGTACATGGATGGGAAAGGTTTAGAGGGATATGGGCCATCACAGGCAAATGGGACTAGCTCAGGTAGGCAACTTGGTCGACATGGATGAGTTGGGCCGAAGGGCCTGTTTCTATGCTGTATAACTCTGTGATTGCGGGATCTGTGATTGTGAAACCGGATCA
The DNA here is from genome assembly GCF_009764475.1 of Pristis pectinata. NCBI lineage: Eukaryota > Metazoa > Chordata > Chondrichthyes > Rhinopristiformes > Pristidae > Pristis > Pristis pectinata. The sequence goes on from NC_067417.1 coordinate 29,793,136, forward strand.
AAAGTGAGTAAAAATGGCAGGGCATTGACTGTCATTCAATTTGCTCTTTCCCGAGAGCTGCTGCTATCTTGATTCAGGCAGCCAGGATCAAAATTATTTAACTGTTTAAATGAGCTGCAAAGCTAACCTACTTTTCAATTCTGTCCTTCTAGAAATAATCCCCAATGCTTGGTTTGCTTTTGCTCAATCTGTGGTGCAAATTTGAGTAATTGGTATAAACGTACTCCAAGATCTCCATGTTCCTCTCCTTCACTTACTAGGTAATGATATTTTAAATCCACCTCTATTGTTCTTCGTCGGTATCAAGAATGACTTGCTGCCGCTCTGGCTTTATACAATTTGGGATGGGTAATGAGGCAAAGGTGAGAACCACAGGTCCTTCTACAGCAGGAGCAGGTGGATTATGAGGTGGTGCACTCCTTCTGTTGCTTACGCAAGGTTTCTGTATGGTCTTGATACATGGCCTCAAGGTTCTCAATACCATCCCAAATGCCTCTTCTCCACAGTGAATGTCATGAGTCTAAGATTTCCAGGAGATAGTATGGGCATTACACTTCCTCAAGGGAGATTTGATCATATCCTTAAATCTTTTATCTCTGTCCACTTCCCAGGACAGAGCTCAGAATAAAGCATCTGTTTTGGGAGTCTGGTGTTGGGCATGTGAACAACATGGCCTGCCTAACATAGCTGACTGAATATAACTAGGGACACTATCCAGTCCCCCTGGTCCAATCCCTTCCCATCTATATCCGCGACACACCACACGGTCTCCAACTCTTCCGTAGCTTTACATTCTCCAGAATGCACAACCTCATCTTCACACTTCCACCAGGGAGTCTGGCCTGACGGAGGACACGAATGTTGGTTCACTTATTCTTTCAATGACTTTGGAGGCATTATTCATCTCACCATCCAACATCATGTCCACCTGTTCTGTGGCCCCAATAAATATTGAAGCGAAATGGTGATCTAATACTTCTGTCATCTCCCCATCAGTGCTTCATGTTTTGTCCTGTGTCTCCCCATAGTGGTCCAATTCCCATTCAACCACTCCTTTTTATAATGTATCTTTAAAATATTTTTCTATTTTATGTTCCCTGATAATTTAAATTCATAGTCTTCATATTTAAAGTGGGAATTACAGAAAAGCAACAGGAACACAAGATCAGAAATGTCGTTTCCTCCAGAATACTGGATTGGTGAGGAAGAAGCTTTATCTGGATTTCAGCAGCCTCTTAGAAGAAATTAATGTCATCAAATGGGTTGAGTTTTGCCTACTCCTGCATGGTTAATGGAGGAGAAAGAGGAACAGCCACTGTATCACCAGCTCTTTTTATACATTGGTTATGACTGAAATCTGTTTCTATCATTACCAAGTGCCCTGTTAATGACTGACAAGTCATGGATGGTTCATCTGTTATTCACTAATAAGGCATAGCTATGAAATAGTTTAACTTTCTTATGCTTTTCATAGGGTAAGTTGCTTAATCACTTTACCTGTTGATTGATGAATAGCAGACACAGTGAAAAATCGTTTTCGTATTATTGCTATATTAAAATAAAATCCCATACTATGTAAATTATTTAATTTCAGGAAAATAAGTACTCTTAGTACAATATGTAGAAATGAATAAGTTACGTGTCTTTCAATAAACTTCTTCAATGTTACATTGGCTAGATTTTTTCAGCTCTTAGTTTTTTTAATGAAAATCACAGTATAGTTAAAATATTTTTGTGAAAATGCACTGATGCAAAGGTATTTCCTAAATTGTAATATTCTTTAAATAAAGGCAAAATAATCTTGTTCAATTTTATACTTCTGTACTCTATTAGTGGTACAAAACTTTAAGTGTTGTTCATGTGTTTAAATGCTTACATAGAGAGAAAATGAAGTGATATCCACATTTATTGAAAAGACACTAGGAGTAAAGAAATTTTCTTCCACAGTACATTTTTCAGATATTTTCCATTATATTATATTTCCTACACTGGAAATTGACAGATATATTGTAGCAGATGCATAATAAACAAGAATTTGTTATCTTACAATGAACAGAATTTTAACACAAGAAAATAGGAACCGGAGTAGACCACCAAGACCCTAAAGCCTGCCCTGCCATTCAATATCATCACGGCTGATCTATGCTGGCCTCACCATCTTTTCTGTGTCAGTTCCCCATAACCCTCAATTCCTCCACCTTAAATACATCTTATGATCTGGCTTCCATCACCTTTTGGGGCAGAGAATTCCAGAGAATCACTACCTTCTGAAGAGAAAACTTTCTATGCACCTCAGTTTTTACATGACCAGCCCTTATTTTGAAGTCATGTTTCCTTGTTCATGACTCTTCCACTAGTGAAAACATCTCAACATCTACCCTGTCAAGTGCCCTTGAATCTTAGATGTTTGAATAAGGCCATCCGTCATTCTTCTGAACTCCAAGGAATATAAACCCAAACTGTCTAGCCTCTCTTGATAGGTCAATGCTCTCATCACAAGAATTAGCATGGTGAATATCCATTAAGCTTCCTCCAATGCTACCATATCCTTTTTTAAGTAAGGGGATCAAAACTGTGCACGTTATTCCAGTATGGCCTCACTCTGTAGTACTGTAACAAAACCTCCCTTTTCTTAAACTCCAACCCCTTTGCAATAAAGGCCAAAATGACATTTGTCTTCTTAACTACTTGTTGGACTTGACTGCTAACTTTTTAAATTCATGTACTAGAACACACTGGCTCCCTCTGAACTTCACTCATTTGCAGTCTCTCTCTATTTAGAGAATAATCATCCTTTTGATTTATCTTACCCAAGTGTATGACCTCACACTTCCCCACATTAAACTCCATTAGCCAGGTTTTTACCCAATCATTCAATCTATCTATATCCCATTGCAGAATCACAATGTCCTCATCAAATGCGCCCTTCCACCTATTTTCATGTTAGCACTGAACTTGGAAGCCTTACATTTCATTCCCTCCTCCATTAATGTAAATAGTAAACAATTGAGAGCCAAGAACTGTTCCCTAGGATGCTCCACTAGTTACATCCTCCCAGCCTGAAAGGGATCATTTATTCCAAATCTCTGTTTTCTGTGACAGCTAGTTTTCAATCCATGCTAACACACTTCCTCCAATAACTCGGGCTCTTAATCTATACCCTTATCTGGCACTTCTTCAAATGTCTTTTGGAAATCTAAATACATTGCATCTACAGGTTACCCTCGATCAAATCTCCCTGTCACATCCTCAAAGAATTCAAACAAGTTTATCAAATATGATTCATACTTTGTACAAAAATATTCATAGAGTCATACAGCATAGAAACAGGCCCTTCAGACTGGTCGACCAAGTTGGCTACCTGAGCTAGTCCTATTTGCCTGCATTTGGCCCATATCCCTTTCATAAAATGATGTTGATTAGGTTTGATTATATTCCATGTTCCTAAATTATTAGTTATTTTCTCTTTGATTATTGAATATAGCATCTTGCCAACAATAGATGTTAAACTAATTGGCCTGTATTTCCTTGTTTTCTGTCTTCCTCCTTTTTTAAGGTAGTCATATTGGCTGTTTTACTATCTTCTGGTACCCTCCCGAAATTTAGTGAGCTTTGAAAAATTTCTATCATTGGGTCCACTATCTCTGCAGTCATACCACAGAACCATAGAACCATAGAACAATAGAGCACAATACAGGCCCTTCGGCCCACCATGTTGTGCTGACCTTTAAACCACATCTAAGATTGTCTAACCCCTTCCTCCCACATATCCCCCATTTTAAATTTCTCCATATGCTTACCTAACAATCTCTTGAACTTGACCAATATATCTGCCTCCACCACTACCCGAGGCAGTGCATTCCATGCACCAACCACTCTCTGGGTGAAAAACCTCCCTCTGATATCTCCCTTGAACTTCCCTCCCATTACTTTAAAGCCATGACCTCTTGTATTGAGCATTGGTGCCCGGGGAAAGAGGCGCTGATTGTCTACACCATCTATTCCTCTTAATATTTTGTATACCTCTATCATATACCAGAGCTTTCACTTTTCACTATTCAGGAAGTCTACTCTCTCCAGTGCACAGGCTATGTTTAAACTTATAGGATTATTTTTTCATAACTTTACAGATGAACGTTGCATTGATTTTACAAGGAGAAACTTACCCCAGATCCCTCTGATATCCAATAACTTAACCACCATCCACTAAAAGTTGTACAGCTGAACATAAGGATGAACAGGAAGAAAACAAATAGAAATAAAACATATCCTGGAAAATAAATTAAATTCAATTGGCCATCTGAAAAGAAATATCAATTTATAAAGCTCAAGCAATCAACAATAATAATGAAACTAAATTAAAATGAAAACATGCATTTCCATCCATAAATCTGTAATCAAACACATAATATAGTGATATTGTATTTCATACATGCCATTTCTGCAAATCATTCCAAGGATTGTTATGACTGAATATCATAGTAGAATGGAGGTCTAAAGTGAAATGAGTTTGGGTAATGTTAACACAGGTTTTAAGCATTCAAAGTGTAAAAATACCTGGAGTTGGGAAATTTAAAAGGAAGACTACTGTAAATACAGCCATCTGCACAAAATAAAACTCTCCTCTTTTGTCAGTTAATTGTACAAAAAAACTAAGCTATTGCCAGGGCAGTAAGTGCGAAGCTAGAACAGAAAACGCTGCCAATGCAAAGCAGGTCAGAAAACTTCCGTAGAGTTTCTGGTCGCCTCATTATAGGAAGGATGTGGAAGTGTTGGAAAGGGTGCAGAGGAGCTTTACCAGGATGCTGCCTGGATTGGAGAGTATGGATTATGAGGAGAGACTAAGGGAGCTAGGGCTTTACTCTTTGGAGAGGAGGAGGATGAGGGGAGACATGATAGAGGTATACAAAATATTAAGAGGAATAGATAAAGTGGACAGCCAGCACCTCTTTCCCAGGGCAACAATGCTCAATACAAGAGGGCATGGCTTTAAAGTAATGGGTGGGAAGTTCAAGGGAGATGTCAGGGAGGTTTTTCACCCAGAGAGTGGTTGGTGCATGCGCTGTCTGGGGCGGTAGTGGAGGCAGGTACGTTGGTCAAATTCAAGAGATTGTTGGATAAGCATATGGAGAAATTTAAAATACAGGGATATGTGGGAGGAAGGGGTTAGATAGTCTTAGGCGTGGTTTAAAGGTCGGCACAACATGGTGGGCTGAAGGGCCTGTATTGTGCTGTACTGTTCTATGTTCTATGTTCTAAAACAGAAAATTTAACTGCGAATAGTGTCCCTAGTAATACTCGGTCAGCTATGTTAGGCAGGCTATGTTGTTCACATGCCCAACACCAGACTCCCAAAATCTTTCCTTAGACTGTACAAGTGATATGAAAGATATGTCTAATACTCTCATATTTTTTGGAAAATGTATTGATTGATGCATCCAAAATTCTCTAAAACAAAAAGGTGATTCTTATCAGAAACTCTGGCCAAAGTTCTGGCAATCTTGAAGCATTTTGTCAAGCATCTGACAGCAGATTTTTCGCTGGTTGCAGTTCTGAAAAAAACCTCTTTGTCCAGTTTTGGACTGCTCATTATAGCTAATGTGACATTGAAACAGTATAGGCATCTAGTTTAGCAGAACTTGACAAGGATTTGAACTACCATAACAAATCTTGCTGTAACACTGGAGGAATTTTATAATTATTTAGTAGTAATGAGTAGTGTATTTTGTTCAGAACTCTCTAGTTTATAGTATGTGCCTGAGTTGAACTTGAAATAGATCTCTATGTTGTCAGATGATTGGCACCAAGAAGAACTGCAGCAAGTATCCAGGATGGTTAATTGATGGACAGTTGCATCCAGAGAGGGTGTAATAAAATTCACATGTCTTATACTTTCATGAAATCCTTGAGGATGGTTGTAGTGTTACATGGAATTACAGAAGAAGGTCAAGGAGAAAGCTAGTTGTCCCAACTATGGTAGTATTTGTACTTCATTCATGCCTCCTCCCATATTTCATCATTTCAATCTATCAATATATTCCTTTCTCCCTCATCAGCTCATCATCTTTCCTTTAATTGAATCTTATACCCTTTGACTTGATTACTCAACTACCTGGTAAGTTCCATGTTCTCATCCGACTCATTAAAATGTTTTTTCTGGCTTCAATAATTTTGACAACTATCTAGTTGTGCACAACTTTTGTGGGAGGGGCTAGGTATACAACCCAAACCACTTCCGAGGATCACTCACAAGGATGCATTTTGTTTAATTACACTCAAGCGGATACTAATATTTTTAATCATGTTTAATGGCACAAGTGCCAGAGGTCTCAATGCTCCTTCCCTGCTTCACTCTCTGCCCACTCTGTGGCACTCTGATGCCTCCTCGAAGCCCTTCACTGCTCCATCACTCCCTCTCCACATCTCTGGTACCCTTGTCTACCCTGACAGGCCTACTGTGTCATGTGTTGCACACCGTGTTTATATCATCTCATGTTTTGGATCCTCCCCACAATTTGAAACAATTGGAAATCTACTTCATCAAAGCCCTTCATTGTCTAAGAAACTCCAAGTCATTGGTATCTTTAAACAAAATGATTGTCCTACATTTTAATGATTGAGTCTGTACTGAAATACAGTAGAAGTTAACCTTGTGGAAAGAGTATAATTTAAAACATTAGACGTCATTCTTCTTACCTCCCCCTGCCATGATATACTGGTGGTAGGTTTTCCCCGGTACTGAGCCTGTCTGTTTTTCTTCTTCCTGTATAAGCTGTGCTTTTGGTGCTATAGAAATAAATTCAAAGTCAGTTATTCAGCCTGAAATGAATATCATAAGATATTTTCAGAAATCCCTAGCAATTTTTTAAAAGACTGAATAAGATAGTTAGGATGTGTAGAATTTTACCACCATTGTTTGGTTTGATTCTAACACAGAATGACAGGGTGAATATATTCTGCTCTGCTGATAATAAGGGTCAAACAGAAAATGAAGTTAAACAGTGTCTACCCTATTCCTGGTGGTCATTTTACTGTCAGCATAACAGTGCCCAAAATTTGTAATTAAACTAGCCAACTCAGTTGTAATAGAATGCAGGTTGAGCGAAAAATGTTTACACAGGGCACTCTTATGCAAGAGTCCTCTCTTATGCAAGGGATTATATTCATTTCTCTAGTTCAATGATGTTAGCCGCTGTCATCAGTGAATTTGTCTTAAGCAATTGACCCACAAAGACAAGTGTCTTGTCATGTGGGTACAGCCTGGAGGTGGGGAATGGGAGGAAGGTGCTTCCTAAACCACCAACCTTTGTATGAATTGCACACTGTGCTTTTCCCAAATGCACTCACATGCAATGCCCTAATCTTGCAGTAGGTAAATTTAAAATATTTCAGTAAGGCAGTGCCAGATATGAAGCATTGAAAGGTATTTTACAGACAACAACAGAGTAGACCCAGATTTTGTAATCAGCAGTGAAGAGACTGACCTCAAATAGAACTGCCCAAAAAGACTTAGTGATCTGAATTTTCTCTACCCTGGTCTGATATTCAATTGGATGTCGTCTGTGCCACCCAGCAATGATACATGGAGCAGGCAGATTGATCAGCCAATCAGACTGAAGGATTCTCAAAGACGGTATGGAAAAATTAAAAGGCATATGTTCTAATTCATATTTTAATCATTGTACAGAAAGCAAAATAATGACTTGCGCATTGGAATTAAGGTACAAGTTGAAATATGATAAACATTAAAACTATCCTTTTGTTATTTTTAAGAATCTTGCTATTTTTAAATGATCTTCTGAGAGAATGCAGACCCACATCTGTAACTGAATTTATGTAATTATGACTTATTATATTGTCAAGAACCACACTCAGTGTGACTAAACAAGGATTATCACTTTCTATGTTTTTTTTGACAGCAAGGATAATGCATAAGATGTTGAAAGTCACACCATCATTGATTCTGTGTTGATTACATTTGCAAAGACTGCAATAGCACAACCTGTGGAACAGAGGGAATAGTGACTGCAGCTTCTAGATTTCCATCCTTAATTGCACATGTATGGATGCCAGATGTTGATGTCAGTTCCACAGAGTAATGACAGAAAATGCTGACAACTTCAAATTAATTACAACCACAAATTGTTGTCAAATTTAACACCTCACTTAACTTGAAACTCTGTCTTGTAAAATTAAAAAAAGAAACTCATCACTTTGTTTTATGTTAGTGAGTAAACTGATTTGGACTGGGATTAAAGCAGAAGTTGAAATATGATAAACTTTAAAATTATTCTTTTGTTATTTTAGGAATCTTACTATTTTAAAATGTTTTTCTGAGGGAATGCAGAGCCACATCTGTAAAATTATTCAGGGTCAGAGAAATAGAAGTTATGTAATTATGACTTATTATATAGTTAAAAACAGTTCAGTGTGACTTGTTTAGCAACAGTGAACTGGGATTTTTAACCATATAATAAGTTTGTTGATCAGCCTTCTGGTTCTAACTTTGAACTTAAACTTACTAAGATATTCTTTGGTAGGGCAGGCTAGCTGGATAGGCTGACCTTGAATTTGAGATTGTCATCTGACATCCCATGCTGCATCCAAATGATTATAAAAGTCAACAAGAATAAATCTGAATGTATTAGGAAAGTAGTTTATAATCTTTCAATTACATATAAAGTGAAACTTGGGATTATCAGAGTTCTCTTGGGCGCTGGGGTATACTCGGGGCTCTAAGATGGCATTGGCATTGTGTCCACTATTTATGGGGTCAGTGTAAACACCTTGTGAAAGAATGCAAGAAGGCTATGATATAACTCAGTGCAACATGGCTCTGTACCTATCCTGCCATATTGAAGTACAATAATGCAGCTAATGCCACCTCTCACCTTCCCATTTATTCAGCAGCAAGATGAAGTGTCAACTCCACCACCATCTAGCCTTCAGCACTATTCAAAGGGATCAGTAATACCTCACAGGTTAGTTACTACTTGATTATTTCCATCTGATGCTATGACGTTACTTTCTAAAGCTGTTTCATGTTGCACAGGGAATGGTTTATCAAAGGCTGTAGGATTTTCTGCCAACTTCTGGATGTGGGTGCTTCATACTAGAAACTACAGGCTTCTTGGGCTGCATGCTTTTAACAAAGCCTTGTGCCAAGTCGCTGTTGGATTCCTCCCATGATGATTGAATTCAATTTGACAGGCATGCCAATGCATTAAGCACCACAAAAAGAAAGCCCATCCGGTTTGTTTTTGCAGGTTATTCATCATTCCCGCCACCTTCTCATGTATCCAGAGGGTTTCTTGACACCTTGAGAGAAAAGGACATCTCTCTTCCCTTCCACTTTCTCCACCAAGTGCAGAATTTAAAAACATGAGTGCCTACCCCCTTCTCTTGCCAGCCATTCTTCACTATTTCCAGAATAAATTCACTGGTAGAGCAAATTTCTGCATCTAATTCTGCCATCCCAACTTCTCTCCATTAATTATTGAGGGTCAGCTTTACATAAACCAAGTTAGTTATCAAATTGGGCCCTTTGCTGTTATGTACACCCAAGGAGCAGTTTGGGGGTTGCTGGCTGCATGCAGGAATCATTGTAATAAACAGACAGTGCAAAGCTAGTGTGCAGCCTGCGTTGTAAGCAGTGGACAAGGTTAAACATGCTTCACAAGGCTCTTTTTGTGGGGCCACTGAATTTAGTTTATTTACAAAGAAAAACAGCAAGAAAATTTGAATCAGAAAGCATTTTGTGTGATTTGGAAGAAAATAATGTATCATGTTATGTGACAACTGTATGTGACATCTGAATTTTTTTTTATTCCCATGGGAAAATATCAGTATGTTTCAGTGAAACCTATAAAAGAAATATAATATGATTCTAAATACCTTACCTTTTTCAGGATTTCCTTCCCGCTGCATGACCTTTGCATTCTCAATATTTTCTTCTGTTGCAACATTTTTCTCATCAGTCATATCAAATGCTAAAATATTACAAGACATTTTTATACAAGCTTTATATTTGAAATTACATTTTACAGGGAAATTATTTTCACGTTAAACACACAATATAATAGTATCAATAGAAATGAATTTTAGAAGGCTACAATGCCCAGATGTTACTGTGTTGTGCACTTGATGCCCTCTATTAAGTGAAAATTTGCCTCATTGTAAAAAAAACTAGATACTGATAATAATTAAAATAACTTAGATTTCAACATACACAAACACAAGGTCAAGAAGTTATCAAGAGATCTAATGGTGTTTTTCTTAAGAGGAGTATAATATTAGAGAAGATAATACTTCATTTCAACTGAGCCTTGGTTAGATGTCATCTGTGGTGCCTCTTGCAACTTTAAGCACCAAACCTCCAGGAAGAGGCATTAATCTTGTAGTAGGTGATGGCGGTTGGGAGGGTTGAGGGTACTGGTAGGGGATAATAGTAAAATTAGAACTAGGCCGGCTAGGAATAAAGTGAATGTTTTATTTGCATGGAGTAGTAAAAATGTGCAATATTGTCATCCAAGAGACTATGGGGCTGGGACAATTAAAATTTCCAAGACTGAAATCAGTAACTTTTGGTTTGGTAAGAGTTTTAAGAATATGAAGCAAAGACAGGTAAAGCTGATCTACTGATCAGCTATAATGAACTACCTCTGTTTCTTTGTGTAACATTTCTAAGTAAAATAGTCTGCTTTTACCAGCATTGTCCAAGCCTTGTAGTCTTGTATTGGAGAGGTAAGTTCCATCTAGGTTTCCTTTTTCTGAACTTAATGATATTGTTTTGTTATTTTCTGATTCCTACAAAAGAAATACTGAACTGTAAACTCTCAATGATGATTCCAGCAGCACAAGCATTTCTAACACATGAATCCTACAAAGACCTGTTTAGGAAATCATCCATCTCCACCATAGGGAAAATGATCAGTTCTGAGCTCATGACTGGGTCTCGGGATCAATCTGGCGATTTGAATCATCTTGTGTTAATTTGCAATAATGTGATATTTATGCAATGTCAATTTACTTCACTCTTGGTTTTCAGTATTTCTGTTAGGTCTCTGCTTGTCTGCTTGTCTCTATTTAAATAAGTTAAAGCAAGTGTAAGAAGTACATTTAAGAGGATGGGCATGAGAAAATAATACTTAAAGATTTCAGCCTTTCAAACTACATTTAGACAAAGTTTTCTGATCCTTTACAGATTTAGTAACCAGACACAAACCTGGGCTAAATCAAAAAGGAGAGTTGAAGAGTTGATGCATATCATTACCAATATGTTAGGTAATACTAACACTGTGAATATTTCCATCCCAAGGATTTCTTCTGGAGACCTAGCTCTCTGAATCTGTGACATGGTATTTTAGAATATTATCACATAGGTCAACGTCCTGTGTTGAATACTGAGCAGGTGCTATCTGCAGAGAATGATTGGCAACTGTTGAAACTGAATTAGGAACTCCTCAACCACATCTTTAATTCCCCAACATCAATTTGTGTTTCATTGTCAAGACATCTAATCACCTATTCTCTCAATTTTTAAGAACTAATTGTCATTTGGTTGTTGTTTGATAATTATACAATCATCAGTGTTGTGCTGTCCACACTAGGAATACCCAATCGACAGGCCAACCCTTTAGTCAGAAGCTTACAACTTGACTGTGAAGGAAAACTAAATTGGTACCAAAAAAAAGGAAATAAAGTATCCACCTGGAAAAGGCCCCTTGGCCTAATAAGACTACTCTCTGAATGGTAACACACAAAGTGCTGGAGGAACTCAGCAGGTCAGGCAGTATCTATAGAGAGAAATGGACAATCTGTGCTTCGGGTCAAGACCTTTCATCTGGACTGGGACACTCTGGGACAATTTGGTTTGGGACCAGTCCAGATGAAGAGTCTCAACCCTAAACGCTGACTGTCCATTTCCCTCCATAGATGCTGCCTGACCAGTTGAGTTCCTCCAGTGCTTTGTGCATTGCTCCAGGTTCTAGTATCTGTAGTCCCTTGTCTTCTTGTGAATGATAATTCCTGTAATTCTTCTTTAGATCATTTTTAAGCCAAAACTGTTAGGTTGAAGTTGTAATAATAACTTTATTAGCTGAATTTCCTGAGCAGACAAAGTCCTGCTCAAATTGAGATTGTCAGAGTAGTAAGAATTGGATAAATGAGATATGACTAGAATAACTGGTGAACAGCATGGGCGCAAGTATCTTGGATAACTGACTAAAGTGATGTTATTCATTCAAAGGATGTGGGTATCACCAGCAAGACCAGTCATTATTGAGAACAGAGTGTGTAAGGAAGGTGCTTACTTGAACTGTTGCAATCTGTGAGGTAAAGGCATAATGCTGTTGGTTAAGCAATTTCAGGATTTAAACCCAGTGATACTGAGTGGAGCAGTGATCATGACAAGTCATGACAGTGTGTAATTTAGAGGGGAATGTGAAGTTGGTGATGATCACGAGTATCTGTTGCCTTTCTCCTTCTAGGCAGTCAAAGTTATGGGTTTGGAGCTGCTGTCAAACAGACCATGGCTAGCTGCTGCAGTGCAGCATGTAGTTAGAACATACTGCAGCCATGGTGCCATAATAGTGGAGGGAATGCATGTTTAAAATGATGGCTGATGTGCCTAGCAAGTGACAGTATTGCTTTGATAATATCAAGCCTCTTTGTGCTCTTTAAGTTACACCTATTTACACATGTGAATGGTATTTTATCACACTCCTGCATTGTACTTTGTAGATGGTGAAAAACTTTATGGAGCCAACAAATGAGCCAACTGCTGTAAAATATTCAGACCTGCTTTTGTGACCCTTGTATCTTTCTGAATGGTTCAGCTAACGTCTGTCCATGGAGGTCCTCAGAATGTTAATTGTAGCTGATGGCAATGCCATTGATTGTAAAAGGGAGATGATTAAATTCATTTTTGTTGCAGATCATCATTAACTGGCACTTAACTGGTGTGAATATTACGTGTCATTTATTAGCTGAAGCATGAATTTTATTACCTGACAAGAAGCAAATAGAATTGAACACTAATAATGCTTGGTGGCTCATTTTCAAGTATGCATGGTGCTGATTTTGGCTTGCTTTCCTACATTTCACATTGAACTGGGTTTATTCTCCTCACAAAAGCTAAGTGAGAAATATGCCAAATTAAAACTGCAAGTCACCTAATAACATATTTGCACAAATTCAGAGAACAGTTGAAATTTCCTACCTTGACTCGAAAACTCCTAATTTAGGTTGTATTTTATTTTATATTGTTTTTGCCTGATTTATTAAGGATATTTTAATGAATAATTCTGATGTACATTTGTAAAATTAACCCTGGATATATACTTCAAACGAATAAACAGAATGTAATTTTCACAAGCCTGAAAATAAAGGGCGGCTGAATTTCATGCCAAGTTAAGCTGTTACAAGGCATAAAACTGGTTAAAGTGTAAATTTACATTGCAAAGCAAACTTCCTGTGACTTGCTTACATTTGGTTGGTTCATTTGGTAATTACTGATCAGGTTGGCATAGTGTCCATTTTCTTTCATTAGTGTCTCATGCTTTCCTTTTTCCTTGATTTTTCCATCTTCCAATAAAAGGATTTCATCACAGTGCTCCAAGTACTAAAGATTATTAAAAAAATGTGGACATCAGTTATCTTTTTTGTTTGCAAACTGCTACAAGCTTCTAATTATGAACTCCCACATCACTGGGATAAAATCTACACAAACATCATAATGGATTTAAGAGCAGGAGATGGTATATTGTATACTCTGACAGGTAACAAACTATTCAGAAATGAGTAATAAACAGATCTAAACAGCGTGATAAATTTAGAAATATATCCAAGTTGCTTCTTTTAAAAGAAATTTTATTTTAGAGCTAACATTCACTGAAAACCTTATTTTTCAATGGAGAAAATTGGTAGTTTTGAATGAATGTATATCTACCCAGGATTCAATATTAAAAGTTGCTGCTATTAATGCTTTTTTAATTAATTTTCAGAATCTGGGTGTCACTGGCAAGGCCAGCATTTATTGCCCGCCCCTAAGTGCCCTTGAGAAGATGGTGGCAATTCACCTCTTGAACTGCTACCGTCATTCTCGGGAAGGTATTCCCACACTGCTGTTGGCTAGCAAGTTCCAGGATTTAAACCCAGTGGTAATGAAGGACCTATGATATATTTCCAAATTGGGATGTGGGCAGCTTGGAGGGGACCTGCAGGTGATAGTAGCCCCAGGCACTTGGTGCCCTAGTCATTCTTGGTGATGTAAATGTCGGTTTAGGAGGTGTTTTTAGAATTGCCAGTGCAAGTAACTGCAGTGTATCTTATAGATCGTGCGCACTGTGTGCTGCTGGTGAGGAGAATAAATAGCCAGGGTGATAAATGGGGTGAAAATCAAGCTGATTGTTTTATCCCGGTTGAGAGTTGTTCGAGCTGCATCCACCTAGGCAAATGGAGGGTATTTCCTTGCGCTCCTGATCTTTAGATTGTTGGGAGGTGAGACACTCACTGCAGGAAATCCAGACCCTGACCTACTCTTGTAACCAGGGTATTTGTTTACGTGGTCCACTTGAGTTTCTAGTCAATGATGATCCCCAGGACTTTGATGGTGGAGGACCATTGAATGGTGATTGGACTCTCCCTTGTTGGAGGTGGCACTTTTGTGGTGTATATGTTATTTGCCACGTATGACTGAATGTAGTCTAAGTCATGCTGCAGGCAAATTCCCTTTGCTGAGGAGATGCAAAGGAATTAAACATTATGTAATTATCAGTGAACATCTCCACTTCTGACCTTATCATGCAAGGAAGGTCATTGATAATTCAGCCATAGATGGACGGAACACTGCCTGAAGAACTTGTGCGGTGATGTCCTGGAGCTGGGGTGATTAACCTTCAACAACCACAACATCTTCCTTTGGGAATGACTCTAACTGTGTTTCCCTTTGATACTCATTGACTTCAATTTTACCAGGGCACCTTGATTCCACACTCGGTCAAATGCTGCCTTGATGTAAAGGGCAGTCACTCTTGCCTCATACTGGAACTTAGCTCTTTGTTCCATGTTTGGACCAAAGCTTTGATCAGGTCTGGAGCGGACTAGTCCTGGTGAAGCTGAGCACCCTGCCCTCCACTCAATATTTGTTCCTCTTATCCCAAAACAAATCCAAGGCTGAAATGGATCACCTGCAGCTGATGAGTGACTAGAATCACAGTTTTCTCTCTGAGTGCCTTTTTGACACACTGCTCAAAGATGTGCATCCCGACATGGGCATCCACAGCCGACAAGGGATCATCCAGTAGATAAATATCTTGGTCTGAGTACACAGCACGAGCAATGCTGACTCGCTGCTTCTGTCCACCTGATAGGTTGATGCCCCTTTCTCCCACCTTTGATTTAAATTCAAAAGTTTAATTAACATTTTTATTTATTACAGAACATCTGATCAAATGCCTCTGAGGTTTGTCTCCTAAAGTTGCTGGCGACACAAAAATTGGTGGAGTAGTAAATAGCGAAGGGGGTTGTGAAAGGATACAGAGGGACGTAGGTCAGTTGGAAAGTTAGGTGGAGTGGTGGCAGATGGAATTTAATCGAGACAAGTGTGAGGTAATGCATTTTGGGACTTCAAACACTGACACGGTGTATACAGTAAACGGCAGGGACCTCAGGAGTGTTGCGATACAGAGGGACGTTGGGCTGCAAGTTCATCGCTCCCTGAAAATAGTGACGTAGGTGGATAAGGTAGTGAGGCATGTTTGCCTTCATAGGCTAAGGCACTGAGTATTAGTGTTGGGATGTTGTGTAGCAGTTGTACAAAATATTGGTCAGAGTGCACTTGCACTTGTACCGTTCTGGTTGCCACACTATAGGATGGATGTGGCAGCATTGGAAAGAGTGCAGAAGAGAATCACCAGGATATTGCCAGGAGTGGAGGGCTTTACTTATGAGATATTGCATAGGCTGGGTGACCTTGTACAGGTTTATAAAATAATGAGAGGCATAGATAGGGTAGATGGTCAGAGTCTTCTTCCTGGGGACAGTGGGATAGTTTAAAACTAGAGTTTGTTGTTTTAAGGTGAGGGGGAGAGATTTAAAGGAGATCTGAGGGGCAAGTTTTTCACACAGAGGTCGGTGGGTATATGGAACAAGCTGCCAGAGGAAGTGGTAGAGGCAGGTACAATTACAATATTTAAAAGGCATTTAGACAGTTACTTGCATAGGAAAGGAGTTGAGGGATATGGTTCAAGTACGGCGCATGGAATTCGTGTAGATCGGCATCATGGTTGGCATGGACGAGTTGGGTTGAAGGGCCTGTTTCTACGTTGTACAACTCTATGACTCTGAGAGTTTCTTACTTCAGTTAAATCTCCAAAGGGCAGCATAGCCAGATCCTGTTCAAGACTGCAGACTTCAACCACCTTCTCATACCTGTACATTTGGAAAGTAGTGGAATCATTACATTCTTACAACCACAGTGGGATGCAGTGGGATTCTGCCCCACTCCCCTCATCGTTCCATGGTGCAGCGCAGTTCAGTTCTGCTCCTCCCCTTAAGTGACATAAAGGGTTACAATGGGTAGTCTGTACTCCCCTAGTCAAATGGTGAGGTTCTACAGTCCTCCCCAAATCACATGGAGCAGCCCTTCCTTTATCTACAGTGCAGCATTTGTCAGTTGCATAGTTTACATCCATTTAAAGAATGGAATACTTCCATACAATTAAATTGTGCCTGATGTATTCCTAATGTCTAATCACAGACGGGACTGACTGAGGAGCTCCATAAAGAAATGGCTATGTTTACAATACAGAAGTTAATATAGGGACCAAACATATCCATAAACATCTTAACAAGGTATATTAACATTTACGTAGCACACTTTAGTCCCTCACAAAGCACTTTACTGTTAACAAGGTGCTTCTGAAGTGAAATCATTTATGGCAGCTGATTTAAGCACAATGAGCTCCCACAAATAACAATGACTAAAAAGCCTGTTTGAGATTGAAGGATAACTATCATTCAGAGCACTAAGGGTAACTTCCCTGCTCTTGGTCAAAATTATTCTCAAGTATCCTTAGTGTAATGTCCCATCCAACTTTTTATTTTTTCTTTGCCATTGAATGAGGAATCCTCCATGGTATACATTATGCAGGAACATGGCACCACTGCGTCACCTGACCAGTCTCAAAATTCAGAGACTGTCTTAGTCACCTGAATGCTTGAAGCACAAATCCAAATCTCTTTCTATGGTAGCTGGACAGTTTCAATTCAATTAATTAAATGAATCTGATCAACTATTGTGAGTACAGTTTAAGAAAACATAAATGCTGGGAGATGATTGCTATTTCCATTAGATTTTCAGTACAAATTATACTTTTTTTGCTATCTTAGTCACAAAAATGTAGGCATACAATTCAATGCAGTACTAAGGGAGTTGTGTGCACAGTGGCTATCTGTTGGCTGGTATATTACATTAAGGATACCTGAGAATAATTTTGACCAAGAGCAGGGAAGTTATCCTTAGTGCCCTGAATGATAGTTATCCTTCAATCTCAAACAGGCTATTAAGTCATTGTTATTTGTGGGAGCTCATTGTGCTCAAATCAGCTGCTATAAATGACCTCACTTTAGAAGCACCTTATTAACAGTAACGTGCTTTGTGATAGACCAAAGTGTGCTGCATAAATGTTAATGTATAATGTTAACCTACACATAGCAAGCTTTATATAGCATACTTACTGCTTTCCATAATCAGAAAAGATACTAATGCTAGTCTTACATGAGAAGTTCCATTTAGAGTCGTGACTAGAGTGTCTACTCATTTAAACTACATCATTTTTCTTCAGTTTAGGATTAATTTTATATTGTTTAATCCAAATATCAAATCTTTTGAATGTTTTGTGTCTCATCTCTTTCTCCATTTCACACTTCCCAGAGTTTGGATTCTTTTGGCTCTGAAAACAGAAACCAGAGCACAAATTTGGAAAAGATGAAAAGAGTTACATTCTCTCCCTTTCAAGGCCTGGGCTTTAAATGTGCCAGGGACTGACACATGGTTCATGCACCTAAATCTTTGGAAAACTATTATCATAGATCACTTCTTTTTTATTCCTATTTCTTCTGCAGTCTAGCCTTAATTTAGGTGCCCATTGTGCCTCTTGTTAAAATCTCTTGTCAAATTACTTGTTTTTACATAATTTTTGAACGGAATCTTATTGCATTGAACTCAATTTCAGGGATCTTAGATAAAGTAAAATAATTTGGATTGATCACATTTAATTTACAATGGAAATGAGTAAAGTAACAGTGCTAATATAAAAAATACAAATACTGTAAGTATGGGGACTTGGATTTTCTATGCCATCAGGGATGCCATCAGGGGATACAATGTATTGCTCACAGCTCAGAGGAAATTGACCCTACAGTCATGGACCAATCTTTCTCAGTGTACTGACTACCCTATAATTATATTTTTCATTTCAACTACCCTGTAGGATACAGTTTCAAGATTGCAAGCAGTTTTGTGGAGTTAATTTATCACCTGAAGCAAGAGAATGAAAAATATCTTTGGCTTGTAGAATTACTGAAGCATTTTTTCAGGTGACATGAATTTTAAGGAGATCTGACAGTTTGCTATATCTGAGCTTGAACTTGTTTCTTTCTGCGTTTCATTGAACTTCCAATCAGTAAAATGTAGTCAGAATATCCAAGTACAATGTAAAGCACAGACAGTGATTGTTAAATTTTTTGATAATCTGGCTTGATTGCACTGGAAAAATTGGCTGAGGGGACCACAATCATCTTTTGTATCCAATTCCTTTCACATACAATTTTTCAATTAATTACATTTTGGGTGCTAGTCTGTATATTCACATAAAATGCTGCAACTTCATTCAGATTTCAGAAAGAATACATAAAATTACCATGTCACCAATTTCCACAGAGATTTCCCCAATCATCCACCAGGACATTGACAGAAGATTCATGAAATCCCTGCAGAAGCAACATTTCTGCAGCAAACAAAATTTTTCTACATAGTTTCTATGGAAGTTATGGTGGGTAATTGAAAATATCTCTGTAGAGGTTTAATCCTTGCATTAGTTCCCTTGTCTTCAATACTGGGTTTGCTTTTCAAATGGAAGCAAAAGAAACCAATTGTTATGCAAGTTGATCTCATTTTATAGTAGTCATTGGCATGAGTTTTATGGAAATTGTGAGTATTTAGCTGGCCTACTGCTGACATTTCCTTGCATAATTGTGAGCAACTTTGGGATTTCCTGCAAAGTTGCAGTCAGTGATTCTCCAAAGTTCTTCGGAACTCTCTCATGGAGGAATCCTGTGAAGGAACCTAGACTTGAAATGATGTGCCAACTCCTGTGCCAAGCTGAACTTGGCATGGGACTGTTTGACCATTGATTTGTGTGTAGGGTAAGAGCTAAGAAGAACTAAAGTAAATACCAGTTAATTAAGATATTTTTATTCAAGGATTTTTTAAATAGATTTAATTTTTGAATGTTTCTCTGTTTTTTTGAACATTGGGACATTCAGTAACAGTTAAGTGGTTTGAGATATTTGAAAGCTTTGACAGTTCTGGTATTTCTCTTGTAGCACTTGAGTACAATATACCTGTGAACTCTTTCAGAACATCACTAAGCACCTCTAAGGCTAGATAGGAGGTGCACATTTTACATAATTAGCCATCTGGGTCCAGTGGGCTGCAGTTAGGACACAGGGCAAAGAGAACTGGTGTGCTAACACCCCAGAGGAGTGGCAAACAGCAGTTCTGCTCAGGATTACTTGAATGAGACTAAAATAGAGCAGAATACATGGGAAGACGGAATATGCTTTGTGTATTGAATAGCCTGCCTGAGAGTCTACAATAGACATCAAGAAATGTGGAGACCTCCTTCTCCAACCTCTCTTGACTTTCATTGTGTCAAGAGCTCTTCCTTGTTAAGTGGGTGCCTTTTTTAAATTCATCTTCAGGATCTGGGTATTGCTGGTATGGCCAGGATTTATAACAACAGGAGGTGACACTGACACAGTGAAATGGCTGTTGCACCAATTTTCTGTTTCCACTGGAAGAATAGTGCAGGCCATCTGAAGTACAGGTCTTGGTGGAGTCTCAATACTCTCTCTTCAAAGATCTGCTGTTGAAACCCAGGAGCACAAGCAGGCATCAGGATTACAGCTTGGCGTTCAACATCATCATCCCCTCGGTACTAATCAGTAAGCTTCACAATCTGGGCCTCTGTACCTCCCTCTGCAACCGGGACTTCCTTATCAGGAGACCACAGTCAGTGCGGATCAGTAGTAACATCTCCTTCTCACTGACAATCAACACAGGCGCACCTCAAGGATGCGTGCTTAGCTCACTGCTCTACTCTCTCTACGCTCATGACTGTGTGGCTAAGCACAGCTCAAGCATCATCTATAAATTCTCCAATGACACCACTGTTGTTGGCAGAATCTCAGATGGTGATGTGGAGACATACAGGAGTGAGATAGATCGGCTGGTTGAGTGGTGTTGCAACAACAACCTCACACTCAACATCAGCAAGACCAAGGAATTGATTGTGGACTTCAGGAAGGGGAAGTCGGGAGAACACGCACCAGTCTTCATCAAGGGGTCAAAGGTGACAGGGTGAGCAGCTTCAAGTTCCAGAACATCAACGTCTCAGAGGATCTATCTTGGGCCTAACACATTGATGCAATCATGAAGAAGGCATACCAGCGGCTCTACTTCACTAGGAGTTTGAGGAGGTTTGGTACGTCACCAAAGACTCTTGAAAATTTTACAGTTGTACAGTGAAGAGCATTCTGACTGGTTGCATCACTGGTATGGACGCTCCAATGCACAGGATCGAAAGAGGCTGCAGAGTGTTGTAGACTCAGCCAGCTCCATCACGGGCACAACCCTCCCCGCAATCGAGGACAAAAGGTGGTGCCTCAAGAAGACGGCAGCCATCATTAAGGACCTTCACCATCCGGGACATGCCCTCTTCATGTTACTACCATTGGGGAGGAGGTACAGGAGCCTGAAGACCCATACTCAATGTTTCAGGAACAGTTTCTTCTCCTCCACTATCAGATTTCTGAACGGTCCATGAATACTACTTTGTTATTCCTCTTTTGCCCTATTTATTTATGTTTTTAATTTATAGTAATTTCTATGTCTTGCACCACACTGCTGCTGCAAAACAACAAATTTCACGACATATATCAGTGATAATAAACCTGATTCTGATTCTGAGTTGCTATTGTGCATTAGTGTGTGTCTGGAGGCAGTGACAAAAGCAGAGGACATCAAAAAGAGTGCTCAGAAGCACATTCTGTTTATAACGTAATGATTAAGGAGGTAATAAAAAGTAATGAAGTAAACAAAACTAAATTTAACCAAAAGTATAAATTATTCATTATTATAAAATATATTTGCAAGGATTAGTAGGTGCACAGTAAAATAATTCCTCAATTTCTTAAAAGTGAAGTAATTTGAGTCTTTTTGTGCACTGGTATCTCATTGGGTAATTTATGAGTTTGCAGTTACAGTGGGAAAACTCACCCACCTCAGTATTTTTCAGTCAATCCTGAGCAGGTAAAGACAATGATTGCTGCAAAGCCTCATGTCAAATATTTGCCAGAATGGGAAATAAAGCTAAGTGGCTTCAAAATGACCCATGTGTAAACATGCAACAATGTTTTGAATTGATCTTTTGTAACATGTCAGATATGCTAAACCTGGAAGTCATACCATAAAACATCTTCTGTATCCACCCACAATTTACAGCATTGGTCTGATAGACAACATATACTGTTGCCAGCAGGTACCCATAAAATTGACCCTATGTGTAATAACACAATTCTCCATCCTACTTCTCCTTACTTGATCATTGAAAATTTAGTACTCGGCTAAAAATAAGTAACCCTTTCCATTATATCCAATATTATAGCAATGATGTTTGCAGCAGGCAGATGTATTTTATTTCACCTATTTATGATCAATTCTGTTGCTGATTATTATGCTAGGAAATTATTCCTTGCTTGTTATTGACTCTGACGTTAAGCTACTCATGGCTGTTTTTTAGTTTATACACTGAAGGAGAAGATCAGACTCCATCCAGTTGGAGAGAAGAACTTGGTGCTTCCAGACATATTTCTTTTAGTGATAGTGAAACAGTGACTGGACTTGATCCAGACTGCAGTTGAAAATCAACAGTGAGCATTTCAATTTTCCAAGTGTCATCAAATACTATGACGATAGTTGCCTGCACTCTGGTGTTGGCTTAGTTTTGTTTTCTTTTCCCAGACCCTTGGCTCACTGCAGTCAACGAAGCAATGCATTGCTTGGAAAATGATAACATCCCAGGTGCCTGTGATACAGAAGTTGCATCTGAGTCACCAGGATGGAGTAATAACAGAATGTGCCCCAGTCAAATTTTCCAGGTTAGGCAAAATGACCTGGAAATGGTCATTAACATGTTTCACAAAGAGACAAATCAATTTTTAATAGTGCAACTTTGGTAAAAGCATAATGCAAGAGAGTGTGAATAGTTGATGTGGTGGGATGAGGGTCGACAAAGGAGTAGATAAAAACTGATGAAGTGTATCTGGGCCTCGGTTCACTGCAGTCTACTGTAATGTATCAGCTTTGTTTCTAATCCTCTGAGGTCCTCCCAAGCCAACTGAATTTTGATACCGTGTACAACCAACCATGTTTATGCAACAATGTCATTCTCAGCTTCTGTACCTCTAGTTTTTTCCTAAAGCCTTCTCTTGTTTCATTAACACCACTTCTACCATTTTGCCCTGTTTTCCACTTAAGCAGCACAAGCTGTTCTATTTCTCTTTTTGTGAGTTTCCACCTTCACGTCTGTTTGTGTCCAAGTGTCTGTGGGCTTGACAGGTATGCGCAAGTTTGTGTGCTTTAAAACACTTCAATGCCTCTCAGCTGTATATTCTCTTTGCATCTCAATATTTAATGCTTTTGCTCATTATTTGACTGAGATGATCTGTTCAACTATTCCATTTACAATTCCTCTCGGAATTGATTGCTTTTTCCATTATGTTGCCTCTATTTCATTCTATATTAATGTGTCTGTTCGCAGCATGGTATTCAGTTCTGAAAAAAAAGGTCCAGATCAGAATCATAATTTGCTTTGCTCTCTATATTCATGCTACCTTAACTATGCATTTACTGTAAGCTAGTAGAAAACCATCTGATGACCTAGACCATCTGGCCATATAACAATATTAATTAACTTAATAAGTAAAAATATTAGTGTCTTAGGCAGCACCTTATTATTGTGACACACTAAAGACTGATTTTTTTTCAACTTGCTAAGAAGGTTCTTTGTGAAATAGATTAGGCCAATATAATGCAAGATACAGTTGCACAGAGCCAAGGTACTTTTCTATTCATATGTTTCTATATCAATGGTTAGTTGTGACTCACTTGGTAGTATTCTTGCCTCTGATTCAGAACTTAAAGCCTCCCATCTCAGTCCAGAAACATGAGCACAAAAGTCTAGGCTGACTTTTTTAACAAAATAAACTTTATTCATAATAAAAAACTGTATACAATAATAAAACAGTGCAAACCTTTACATTTGTGTACAGATCAATTCTTAGTGTTACTTTTTACACAAACTACAGCATCAATGCCACTTGTGCGGCTCCCTGGGGTGATACCCCAATCCCATATTTACAATCTTTAAGGGGCTTCCTCGCCTGACCCCGCCCCTCCCTCTCCAGTGGCAGATGAACCTTAAACTGTCATCCTTCCCCACTGAGCCCTTGCGTTGGCTGCACTCAGCTTCAGTGAGTCCCTCATCATGTACTCCTGCAGCCTGGAATGTGCCAGTCAGCAGCATTCCCCTACGGACATCTCGCAGTGCTGGGGGACCAACAAGTTACAGGCAGCCCAAAGGGCATCTTTCACCGAGTTGATGACCTTCCAGCAGCAGCTGATGTCCGTCTCTGTGTGTGTCCCCGGGAACAGCCCGTAGATCAGAGAATCCTCTGTTACACAGCTGCTGGGGATGAACCATGACAAGGACCCTTGCATCTTTCACCACACTCTCCTCACAAACCCACAGCCCTCAAAGAGGGGGCGACCGTCTCGTCCGCAGCGCAGTCCTCCCAGGGGCAGCGCACGCTGGGACTGATGTTCCGACCATGCCCGAAGGATCTGACTGGGAGGGCCTCTCTCACCACCAGCTAAGTGAGGTCTTGGTGCTTGTTGGTGAGTTCTGGTGATGAGGCATTCCGCCAGATGGTCTGGACAGTCTGCTTAGAGAACCACCCCACAGTATCTATCGAGTCCTTCTCCTGCAGTGTCTGCAGGATGTTCTGTGCTGACCACTGCCTGATGCACTTGAGATCAAAGGTGATGGTCTGGAAGAACTTTTCCAGGAAGGACAGGTAGTGCGGCAACATCCAGCTGACTGGGACGTTGTGTGGCCACGGGGCCAGGCCCATCCTTTGCAACAGCAGGGACAGGTAAAACCTCGGTACGTAGTGACACTTGGTGCCCACGTACTTGGGTTCCATGCACAGCCTGATGCAGCGACAGACGAAGGTGGTCATCAAGATGAGGGTGACATTGGGGACACCTTTACCCCCATTGTCCAGGAGCGGTGACCCGTCAGACCCACTCCATTTTGGATCCCCAGATGAACTGAAAGACGGCACGGGTGATTTCCAAGCTGGAGGAGCGAGGAACAGGTCACACTTGCGCCAAGTACAGCAGCCCTGAGAGCACCTCACACCTGATGACCAAGTTCTTCCCAGTTATCGACAGGGAGCGCCATTCCCACAGTCCCAGTTTCTGCTTCACCTTCCCAATCCGCTCCCGCCAATTTTTGTTGCACGCCCCGGCTCCTCCGAACCAGATCCCCAGCACCTTCAGATAGTCAGGCCTGATGATGAAGGGGACATTGGATCCGTCGGACCAGTTGCTGAAGAGCATGGCCTCGCTCTTTGCGCAGTTGACTCTGGCCCCTGAAGCCAATTCAAACTGGTTGCAGATGCTGATCTGCGAACTGACCTTGGGTCCGAGCAGAAGACAGCAACGTCGTCCATGTACAGGGAGGTTTTCACCTGGGTGCCCTCACTGCCTGGCAATGTCACCCCTCTGATGCTCTTGTCCTTCCTGATGGATTCGGCAAAGGGTTCTATACAGCACACAAACAAGATAGAGGAGAGAGGGCAGCCCTGTCTGACTCCAGACTTGATGGGGAAGCTGTCTGTTTCCCACCCATTGATTTGAACTGTGCTACAGATGTCTGTGTAGAGCAGTTGGATCCAATTCCTGATTCCCTCCCCAAAGACCATTTTGAAGAGCATGTCCAACACGTACGTGTGTGATATCCTGTCGAAGGCCTTCTCCTGGTCCAAGCTGACCAGGCAGGTGTTCACCCCTCTGTCCTGCACGTAGGCGATGGTATCCCTGAGCAGCATGAGGCTGTCAGAGACCTTCCTGCCAGGTACAGCACAGGTTTGGTCTGGATGGATCACCTGTCCCAGAACAGACTTGACCCTGTGGGTGATGGCCTTGGACAGGATCTTATAATCCACATTCAACCGTGAGATGCGTCTCCAATTTCTGATGTCCGCCATCTCCCCCTTCTGCTTGTAGATGAGGGAAATGATGCTCTTCCTCATGAATTCTGACATGCTGCCAGACAGAAGCATAGCATTGTACACTTCCAGCAGGTCCGGGCCCATCCAGTCCCACAGAGCCGAGTACAACTCCACCGGTAAGCCGTCGCTTCCGGGAGTTTTATTCGAATCAAAGGAACGGACAGAGCCAGTCAGCTCCTCCAGGGTCAGTGGTTGGTCCAGATTCTCCCGCTTGCTGTCATCTAAGACCTCCATGATAGGGGACAGGAAGTTCTGGGAGGTGGTGCTGTCTGTGGCCTTTTTATTGTATAGACTGGCATAGAAGGATCTGCAGATCCTTAAAATGTCCGTCTGCAAGGATGTTACTGAGCCGTCCTCTTCCTTAAGGCCGTGAATCACAGAGCTCCCCCTGTGCACCTTTTGGAAGAAGAAAAGTGAGCACGTCTCATCCTGATGCACCAATGCAGTTCTGAAGGAGTGCTGCACTGTCAGATGGGTTATCTTTTGGCTCTCAAGTGGTCAGTCCCTTAGCACTACTTTAAAGAAAAGTAGAACTATTTCTGGTGTGCTGGCCCATAGTTATCAATCAATAAACATTTCTTAAAAAGACAATCTGAATATTACAGCAATCTGATTTGTAAGAATAAAAAGGTGGCAGTGTTTCCGATATTACACCAGTGACTATATTACCCTGTCTGCAAAGCATTCTGGGATGTCTGGAAGGATCTCAGAAGTGTTATTAAGGTATGTGTTTCTTTTGCTGAAATTTAGTTATAATTTTGGCCAGAGGAAAGCATTGATATTTTAAATGTTGTTTTCAAATCACATCAGAGAGCATTAGTTATCTGATATAAGGAAAAACAAGGGCACATTTACAAAGAGGTGCATTTGAAATATTTGTGATTATTTTGCTAAATGCTATAAATAAGGTTTTCTTTTGCAATATCACAGTACTTTTATAATATATATCAAATCAATCAAATACATTACATCTGTACAGCACACATACCGTTCCTCATCAAACATCTTTCCAAATAATATGTTTTCTCTGATAGTCCCATGAAATATCCAAGCTTGTTGGGACACAAAGGCCAGTGATCCATTGACAGCTACAATTCCATTATGCAAATTCATCTGCAGCAAGAAAAATAAATGATTAAAATTGATCATATAGCACAGCATTTTCAACATGAAAATTGTCCTAATGTTGTAAAGTACCTGCCTTAATTTTCAGTGATGAGTGCAATTAAGATTTAGTGGCAAATCCGACAACTTCCTGAAGCTCATTGAGAGAGCAGCAGTAACATTTTTTCTAAAATAATGGCATATTTGTTGCAATTTACAACTAATCTCTTCTTTACACAATTTGCTGGAATTTTTGCGCAGGTTGCTGGAATGGTGGGGGAATTTAACTCACCATTATTTTGGCAGCAGATTTTGTTCTATTATTTTAGATTGTTCTGCCATATTGGGATAATTTTGCTGGATTAACTCATGGCAAATGCACTTTCTTAAGAAGGATTTCAGTGCATGGGGTCATCCCACATGAATCAGATTATTAAAGAATTCTTCAGGCAATTTCACAATAAGAGATTGTATCCATCAATGTAGTCAAGAGCAGATACATTTTATCTGCCAAAATTAGGGCGTAATCTCAGAACAACACACTTTCCTACCAAATAACAGCAATGGGAAAGACATAACAAATGTGTCCATTGGCCTTTTTTCATTTATTATTGGAGAGCTACAGATGGTGTTATTTCCTCTAGAAGCAGCTTGCTTGTTGGACAGGGAGAAGGAGTATAGCTGACTCGCAGATGTAGAATGAGTAATTGGCCTTTCCTGCTCTTATTCCCATCTACCCATTGGTTACCAATCCCCTTCCCCCTTACTTAACCTTTATATACGATGTCCACCCAGTTTCGTTTCCCCTTTAATAATGACTGTCGATCTCATTCCCCATCTACACTATCCTCCCACCTTTAGATAGATTTCTCCTCCCTTAAAGACAGGTTTTTCCTTAATCCCCTTCCGCCCATTAATTCCTGTTTCTGTGCGGAGAAACTAAAATATTATGCTTGATAACAAGGACTAGTGATTCCAGCTGTGCTCCTGGATATGAAGTAGGATGAAAGCCTCCTGCAGCACCAATCACAAATAATAAATGAATAATGTAGGAATAGATTTTAGAAGAAGTATAACTTTACTTTCTAGTCCTTTAATATAGATTGAAAACAAATTGGCTTAAGTATGCAAATACATCTACGTATGTATTATTTTTAACTACTCAGATGGAATTAGTTTTGTTATTAAACAGTAAGAAATGCATACCTGTCCTAGCACAGCAGATATTAAAGAGCTTTTTCCACTTCCTACATTTCCACAAACTCCTAAAAGCAATCCCTAAAAAAATTATCATAAGTTATTTAGTTAACTTCTTGGACATTTCCCCAAAAACAAGATAAATATAAATATGACAATTTAACAGCTGAAATGTATGTGGTATGTACCTTCTCCAAACAGAAGCTAAGATTATGAAGAATCGTTAATGCTTTAGGGGTAACTTCTAGTACTTCACCATTAATATTGGGCTCATTTATTTTATTTGTATTAAAGCCATCTTTTCTTTTTGAGACTTTGTCAACAGGATCAGATTCTCCTTCACTTCCATTTACATTGTTCCATGAAAGTGATGCATTTTCCATCAGCACTGCATAAGGTGAGTCTTGCAAAGTTTTCACATATACCTCAGGATTTTCCATGACCAACATTTTCTAATAAGTAAATAAATTATTGAATGCAAATGCAATGTACAAATATTAATGGGAACATTCAGAATTGTTCAATTATGCTTTTCAAAATAACTTTCATTTTTTTAAAAACTAATGTGTAAAATTAGCAAAAGTACTTTCTTTTACCTTTAATCTTTTTAAAGAAACCCTGGCCTCTGCAAATCCTTTAACTGAAAAGGGCAGAGTGGCCAAAGTGAATTTCATTACATTGAAAACTGCGATCACAGTGAATGCCTTGAATGATAAGAGAAATAAAGTGGAAAATTTAATGGAATTATTTTACTACTAACCAGAGTTACCTGTATTTTCATTAGCAAAATTCCTTCTATTTGTTCTTACCACAGATGCTGTCAACTCATATCCCAAAAGTGTGTGCACAACGAATGTGAGGACAGTGGCCAATGTTGGTACAATTGGGGCAAGTGAAGAATTTACACTCTGTACGTATCCTGCTTTTTCTAAAATCTTTTGTTCATTTTTCCGCACATCTATAGTAGCAAATGAATAATTATCCAGATCAACACCAAGTTTAAAGTAACATTAATATTGTTTATAATGTGCTTTATTGAAAAGCTTTATACTAGTAAATGATGCTTAATATTGTTTATAATGTGCTTTATTGAAAAGCTTTATACTAGTAAATGATGCTATTTCACATTTTGCTTTTGAAAACAGCTTTAAAGGCATTCTTTTTTACTGTACTATATAAACCAAAGGCAATTTTAGCAATTTGTACAAAACTTCATAGATAGCAAGTATTTTAAAATAGCTATTTATGTGGAACAAGTTGTGTTTATGAGATATTCTTATTTTATATGTAAATTTTATGTCAAGATCATGCATAGTTATTTTTTATTTCATTTAACTGAAAAAATACTGCACCTTACCACTTATAGAATGAGCAAATGATTTTTCCCATGCGTACATTTTTATTAGTTTTATATGCGTCAATACTTCATTCATTAATCGCACACGAGTATCTGTCTGCCCAATGGCTTTACCTCGAAATGCCGTGGTTAATCGTGCCATTAACATCTGAAACCAATAAAAATTACATTTGACATCCCTTCCTGTACAGGAATTGCAGAAATCAATTTCTGAACAAGGTACTTTGTTACAGGAGAGCTCTCAAGAAAACCAACTAAAGACAAATAGAATATTTTAGGATGCAGAATAAATATCATTAACTAGCAAAGATTAATATTAGTTACTGTACCAGACCTGCAGCAAAAATACGTTTAACTCAAAATAAATCAATATTAAGAGGGTGGGGGTGGAGGTGGGGGTGGGGGTGGGGGGAGGTCAGGCAGCTGGATTGTCACAGCAGTTTTGTGATCTTCACAAATAACAATTGGGACAAGCTTCATCTTGCAGCATGCCATGAAGAACCAATTGGGACTGTTAAATGAATTTTTTAAATAAGCTGTGAGGTGAAAGGAATATAGGAGTTATTCGCACAAAGACATAGATACAGCTGATTGAGCTTATGAAACATTAACCTTAGGAAGTGGCTAGAATAAACATCACACAATGACATGAATTTGTTCAAATCCAACTGTCCTGTTGTCAGGCTGCTAACAAAATTTATGTTACAAAAGACATGTAACAGCCATGGTCCCACAGGGATTAAAACAGAAAATGCTGGAAACACTCAGTAAGTCAGGCAGCATCTGTTTTTACTTCAGATTTCCAGCATTTGAAGTTATTTTTTTAAATTTTCTTTTACTGATGGTCCCAGTGGATCTGGATATGCCGCACAGCCTTTGAAAGTATTGCAGTTATAGCCATCCCTAGAATAAAACCCATTTGCCAACCTTTCAATATGCTGATAAATCTAGAGCATTTTCCCAGCAAAGTACCTTTATGTGATTATGGTCAAAACGTCAAACTGAGTGAGATAACCATAGAACCATAGAACAATACAGCACATTACGGGCCCTTTGGCCCACCATGTTGTGCCAACCTTTAAACCACACCTAAGACTATCTAACCCCTTTCTCCCACATATCCCTCGATTTTAAATTCCTCCATCTGCTTATCTAACAATCTCTTGAACTTGACCAACGTACCTGCCTCCACCACTACCCCAGGCAGCGCATTCCATGCATGAACCACTCTCTGGGTGAAAAACCTCCCTCTGATATCTCCCTTGAACTTCCCATGGAGTCTCTGCTAGCCGTTGATGGAGTAACAGCTATTTGCTGCTGCTCTCACTATATCTAACCTCTTCAACCCAATTTGAAATCCTTCCTTTTCACCCTCAGTAGTAAATTTAAACGTGATTTTATCTTATTATGAATACAAGAGGTGCTAAGGCTATGAAAACCACTAAGGAAGATGTTCCTCCTACAACTCTGGAAGCTATTTTTGAGCAGCTTCAACAACTTAATGCCAAATTCGATTCTTTTCAAAGAAGCCTGGAAGATCATGAAGGACGAATTGAAGTGAACGAAGCCTCTCTTTCGGTTTTGGATGGGAAAATTGATGATTTACAGAACCTTTGTAAAAAGCAAGCCAAAGACAATGAAAGATTAAAGCTGAAGATTATTGACTTAGAAAACAGGAGCAGAAGATCCAATCTTCAAATTCTAGGATTACCAGAAAAGACTGAAGGTAATCAACCTACAGAATTCTTTGCAAATTTTTTGGCTCAGTTATTCCCTGGTATTCTAGAATCTTTGCCTAAGATTGATAGAGCACACAGAATACCTTTCTTTAAACCTCCTAGGCAAGTCAAACCCAGATCAATTATCATCTACCATCAATTACCATGACTTTCAAACTCGGGAGCTTCTAATTCCGGAAGCATGTTGTAGAGGAATGATTAACTATCAAGATTGTCAGATCAGAATCGTTGAAGATTACTCACCATAGGTTATGAAGGAACGGGTTAAATTTAAAAAGGTTTTGTCGGATCTGTATCCGAAAGGGTATAAGCAGTCACTTTGCTTCCCTGCAAGACTCAGAATCGTACTGAAAAATGGCTTGAAAAAATGGTTTTGATCGTCTGAAGAAGCCCAGATTTTTCTGGAAACTCCCACTGAATGATTTCATATTCCTCGTTATGAACATTTTCTGTTTTCTATTTTTTTTCTTCTTTTTTTCTAGTAATCACTTACTAATACTTGGGATGATTATGTTTTTTGATTCTTTTTTGTTTTGTTCTTTTTTTAAATCTTTTTTTTCAATACAGTTTGAAATAAGAAAAAAGCAACATGTAAGAGCTGTGTTGAACTAAGAACACTTGTTTTTTTACATTTGTA
Source organism: Pristis pectinata (assembly GCF_009764475.1). Classification (NCBI taxonomy): domain Eukaryota; kingdom Metazoa; phylum Chordata; class Chondrichthyes; order Rhinopristiformes; family Pristidae; genus Pristis; species Pristis pectinata. Next base: position 29,824,811 of record NC_067417.1, read on the forward strand.
ACTGTGGTTTCTTTGTTTATTTTATTGTTATGTCTGGGTTGGAATTTTACTAACCTTGAAGTTATTGAGCAGAGATAATTGGGGTTATACTGTCTTTAGGTAGGTGCCAGCTGTTTCTTAGCTGGCTTGTTTTCTGTGGGCGTTGGGAGGGGGGTGGGGGGTTTTCTGGGAAGCTGTTCTGGGCTGTCAGCCAAATCTGTTGCTTAGCTACCTTATCTGTAACTCCTCTGTAGTACTTTTTGCTGGTACATTCCAATGGTTTGCTCATTATTCTTTTTTTTAACCTACATTTAAATAATATTATAATAGATCGAGTTATTAATTTACTTAGTTTCAATGTGAAAGGCTTAAATCATCCGTTGAAGTGAAATAAGATTTTTGCCTATATTAAAAAACTTAAAGCCTCTATTATCTTTTTACGAGAAACTCACATTCGTAACTGTGATAATGCATGTTTTTTTAATCGATGAAATGGGCTCCAATTTCATTCTTCTTTTCAAGCTGAATCTAGAGGGGTTTCAATTCTTACAGATAAGACAATTTCATTTGATTAACATAAGGTAATAACTGATACTAATGGTTGTTTTCTTATAATATCAGGGAAAATAAATAATAGACCAATGGTTTTGGCTAATATTTATGCTCCAAATACGGAAGACCCAGGATTTTTTGAACGATTTTTGTCACTCCTACCAGCTTTGAATTTTTACTCTTTGGTGTTAGGAGGAGATTTTAATTGCTGGTTAGATCCCAGATTAGATAGGTCATCCACTAAATTAGCTGCTCCTAATAAATCAGCTTTACTTCTTCAATCATTTTTAATGAAAACTGGTGTCATTGACGCCTGGCGTCTTTTGCACCCAGAAGATAAGGAATATTCCTTTTTCTCTCATGTTCACCGTACATATTCCAGGATTGACTACTTTTTTATTGATAATCAAATGATTTCATCTGTTCGATCCTGTGACTATAAAGAGATTGCTCTTTCAGATCATGCTCCCGTGCTTCTATCTTTAAATCTCCCTGGGCTCCCTCAGACAAACAGATTTTGGCATTTTAACCTAAACTTGTTATCTGATAAAATATTTTTTAAAATTATGGAGAAAGAAATTACTCTTTTTTTTAGAAGAGAATTCATTGGAAGAAATTTCTAGTATTATCGTTTGGGATACTTTCAAAGCCTTTATTAGAGGTCAAATTTTTTCTTATACGGCAAGCATTAGGAAAAAAGCTAACAGAGAAAGAGCTGATCTAGTTGATCAACTGAAACTATTAGATCAAAAATACACTTTGTATCCAGATCCGGCTTTATATAAAAGGCAAGTTGAAATTAAAACTAAATATGATCTTCTTTTAACATATCCAATTGAAAGCCAACTTTTAAAAGATAAAAGTCAATTTTATATCCATGGAGATAAAACAGGTAAATTACTGGCTAACCAATTAAAAATCTCCAGAGCTAGATGGCAAATTAAAGAAATTTTGAAAGCCAATGGTGAGAGGACAACAGATCTTTTAGAAATAAATGATACTTTTAGAGAATTCTATTCTAAACTTTACAGTTCTAATTTTCCTAAAGATAATACTGTAATGAATAATTTCTTTGAGCAAATAAACATTCCTATACTTTCTTCTGAAAACCAAAAACAGTTGGATCAATCTATTACATACGAGGAAATCGCCGAGGTTGTGCGATCTTTACATTCTGGAAAGACTCCAGGTCCTGATGGATTTCCTGGAGAATTCTATAAGGCCTTTTCCTCTTTGCTTGTACCTCATTTATGTGCAGTTTTTTCAGATTCTTTTAAATTGGGTAGACTACCACAATCTTTTTATGAAGCCTCTATCTCATTTATTCTTAAGAAAAATAAGAACCCAATAGAATGTGCTTCATACAGACCAATTTTGTTACTTAATGTGGATGTTAAAATTTTATCTAAAGTTCTAGCTCGTAGATTGGAAAATATTTTACCTTCAATTATATCCGATGATCAGACTGATTTTATTAAAAATTGATATTCTCATTTTAATATTCGTCGTTTACTGAATATTATCTATTTTCCCTCTAAGGAAATATCGGAATGTGTGATATCTCTAGATGCTGAGAAGGCCTTTGATTAGATTGAATGGAATTACTTATTTAAAACTTTAGAGAAATTTAATTTTGGGCCTGATTTTATCCAATGGATTAAATTAGTTTATTTATACCCTTCTGCTCGAGTTCTTACTAATTTTCAAAATTCTAAATCTTTTAAACTTCAACGTGGAACCAGACAGGGATGTCCTTTGAGCCCTTTGCTCTTTGATTTGACCTTAGAACCTTTGGCTATTTCTCTCCGAGAATCTGAGGATATCCTTGGTATCTCCAGAAGAGGTATTAACCACAAAGTTTCTTTATATGCTGATGATTTATTACTTTCTATATCTAATGTTGAAGCCTCATTACCTCCTATGCTTTCTTTACTTTCTCGCTTTAGTCATTTATCAGGCTACAAATTTGAACTTACACAAGAGTGAACTTTTTCCTCTGAATAACCTGGTACCATTTGATATTAACATTCCTTCTAATATTGTAAGAAATCATTTTACCTATTTGGGGGTGTCAATTACTAAAAATTATAAACATTTATTTAAAGAAAATTTTTTCACCTTACTGCATTATGTGAAAAGGGTTTTATCAAGTTGGTCTCCCCTTTCTATAGCATTGATTGGCTGAATTAATGCTATTAAAATGAATATTTTACCTAAATTTATATATCTATTTCAGGCTTTACCTGTTTTTATTCCTAAGTCTTTCTTTGACTTTCTTGAGTCAATTATATCTTCCTACATATGGAATAATAAACATCCCAGACTAAATAAAGTTCACCTTCAGAAGGTTAAAAAGAATGAAGGTCTAGCCTTACCTAATTTTAGATTTTATTACTGGGTAGTCAATATATGAAATCTTACATTTTGGTTACATTACATTAATCAAGAGGCTTGTCCAGTATGGGTTTCTTTGGAAGTTAACTCTGCTAAAAAATTTTCTGTTATTTCTCTGCTTGGTTCTTCACTTCCAATATCATTAAATAAACTAACAGATAATTTAGTAGTTAAACATGCTTTGAGGATTTGGTTACAATTTAGAAAATATTTTGGTTTATTGAGTTTTTCTTTGTCCAGTACCATTTTCTCTAATTATTTTTTTAAACCTTCTATGACTGATGTAGTTTTTAAAGAGTGGGACAAATTAGGTATTACTTGTTTTCAGGATCTGTTTGTTGGAGGAAACCTTTCTTTGTTTGAACAACTGTCTACCAAGTGCAATTTACCAAAAACTCATTTTTTCCAATATTTACAAATTAGAGATTTTCTTCGATCTCAATTACATTCTTTTCCTTTGAGCCCTGATAAAAAATTTATTAGATGTAATTTTTAATTTGGAACCCTTTCATGATGGCTCAATATCTGATATTTATGATAGATTGCTAGGAATGAGTAAGGTGCCACTAGGTAAAATTAAAAATGCTTGGGAACAAGATTTGTAGATGTCAATTTCTGAGGAAACTTGGAATGAAATTTTCAAATTGGTTAATAGTTCGTCATTATGCGCCCGTCATTCTCTCCTTCAATTTAAAGTAGTCCATAGAGCTCACTTGTCTAAAGATAAACTATCCCGTTTTTATTCCGATATATCTCCTTCCTGTGACAAACGTAATAATGGAGTGGCTTCTCTAATTCACATGTTCTGGACGTGTCAGAGTCTTTAATAATATTGGACAGAGGTCTTTCAAACTTTTCCCGTACTTTTCAAAATAAATTTTAAACTTAATCCTTTGACTGCATTATTTGGGATCGTTGGAGAAAAAGATATAACTTTGAAGGCTTCTGATTATTCTCTTTCTTGATTTTTCATGGATTTAATAAAAATATTGTAAAGGGAGAACTTCCCACCCATTACTTTAAAGCCATGCCCTCTTGTATTGAGCATTGGTGCCCTGGGAAAGAGGCGCTGGCTGTCTACTCTATCTATTCCTCTTAATATTTTGTATACCTCTATCATGTCTCCCCTCATCCTCTATCTCCCCAAAGAGTAAAGCCCTAGCTCCCTTAGTCTCTCTTCAAAATCCATACTCTCCAAACCAGGCAGCATCCTGGTAAATCTCCTCTGCACCCTTTCCAACGCTTCCACATCCTTCCTGTAATGAGGCGACCAGAACTGGAACAGTACTCCAAGTGTGGTCTAACCAGAGTTCTGTAGGAGTGGCAAGAAACCATTTTTACGAACTTTCAGCAAAGGCAAGTCTAGGATTAGGATGGCATAATCAAAAGAGATGAGGTGGAAATGAGGGTTCTATCAATCAATTGTCAGTGATAATTCTATTAAATGATAAAAAGAATAGTTTTAGAGGCAAACCTAGGCAACTTGCAAGGGAGCTGCAGACAGGATTGATCACTTGTACGCATGCAAGCAAACTTCTCTCAGTGATCACTGGTGTGTGATTAGAGTTTGAAATCAAATATACTGTAGTTAAAGAGGACGGTATGTATTCAGTGTTTGAAGTTAAGAAGAACAGCAAATTTGTATTCATAGAGTATTTGTAAGTAAAATTAGCTACTTAAAGAACATCAGATTGTATTGCTTTGTGATCCTTATGCAGTTTTACCCTATCCAGGTTGAATTGAGGCTTTATAGTATCAGAGGGAAGGTAAGTGTCAGCTACCTCACAATAGATTCTGGAGACAAACAATAAAGAGAAATAACAAAAGAAATCATCAGAGCTTTTGGGTAGATCAGTGAAGGAAACTACTGATAATGAAATGAAATAACAATAAATGGGAAGAAAATTTAATGGAGAACATGATATAGCTATAGAATCCAATTATGACAGCAAGAAATTTTACTGTTTTCTAATAGCAAGATGGTTTCAATATGAATGAAAAATGCAAAATGATTCTTTTCCTAGTAGCATTCATTAAAAATACCAATAATATGCCACCCATTGCTAATTGTTCTACAGCTAAACTTAATATGACATAGATAGCATTCAGCCAGACCTCCTAAATGTAACTGGATCCCATCGCCTTAGAAGTGAGGCAAGGTACAACAGCAAAAACATTCTTGGATTTATATAGCATCAGAAGCAGACACAGACAAATGGAGTGATATCTGAGTTGGGGTATAGCACAAAACAGATCTGTGTACAGCTGTTTATTTTGCACTCTGGAAGATAGAAATGGACAGAGTGTAACATGGGTTCTCAATACGCCACCATCTTTTTTGCAGAAGCACAGTATGATTTTAACATGGAGGGAGGCCATTCAAACTGTCAAGCCTATACTGGCTCTATTAAGAGCAATCCAAGTAGTTCCACTCCACTGCCTTTTCACCATAGCCCTGCTATCTATTAACTAGATAGTTTTGTAAACCTCAGTATCAACAAAGCAACACTGGCCTCTCCCGACATGAGATCTTCCCTTTCTCCGATCTACACTTCCCCCACCTACTCTCCAACTAATTTGTTACCTCTCTTTACTGGTTCTGATGAAGGGCCTTTGACCTGAAATGTTAACTCTGATTCACTTTCCACAGTTACTGCCTGACCTGCTAATTGTCTCCAGCCTTTTCTCATTTTATTTCAGATTTCCAGCATCTGCAAGTTTTTTGATTTGTGGCTTAAAAATTAAAATGATTTTGTTATTTAAGCTAACACATATAAATTGTTTGATGTATTACTATTTATAATAAGATGTTCTACCAGACATATTACTTCAGTAAAATACCTGAAAGGGCATTAATAAAATATAAGCAACAATTCCCAATAATGATGTAGGTCCAAGTAAAACATAGCAATATATTGTGCAACTGATCAGCAACACTGGAGTACCAAATATAAGAGGACAAAACAAAGCAGCTTCAAATAGTCGATGACCATCATTTGACAGGAGGTTCATAACCTGTGTAAACAAAATAAAATGTGTTATCTTAATTTCAAATAACTTATTCACCCTTTGACCCTGATTTCATACAGTTCTGTATTTAGTGCTAAAATATTATAAAATTCCAGTTGGACAGTATCATTTTAATCACAAATTTTGTCACATATTGTTACTGTTTTGGGGAGGGACTTACAGTCCTTAAGTCCCAGTAAAATAATAAAGGATCAGAATTATACCGTAGTAATTGAAATGGTAAATTTTACGTTTAAATGACACATATACCTTCAGAAACAAATCTTAGAAGACACAACTCCTTTCAAAGTATGATAAATTGTATATTTAGTCCAAATGGTGATTACATGTTTAATTACTTGATTGGCCATTTACTGATCCAAATTTGATATTTTAAGTATAGGTAATTGTAATTCTCAGAAGCAGAACTTTCTAATCTAAAATCTTTCATTCTATATTCCAAGCACAGGAATTAGCATAAACTCAGGCTATGTTATTAAATATTTATCTGAACGGGTTGAATTGTTCAATTAAGAGTCCACCCCTAAGTCCCCAGTGGCTTTGTGGCTACCACATGAACTGCTTCACTGTTCAATGATGAGCCTGCTGAGATACCATCACAGTTTCACAGACTGACCCCATGATGGCGGTACGGCAAGTGTAATGCATCAGGTCTGGAACATTTAGAGGTGAGGTGAGTCTGACTGAGCTCCTGGTGTCTGGCAGACTGGGAATGGAGACACTGTAGTGATGACTGGTAGTGGAATGGGCTCAGATATTGGAAGAGGTTCCATGAATCTGTTGTCATAGAAGAAATTTGGACCAGAAATGACAGACTAAAGGTTAGAGGTACTGTGCAGGTTCTTAGCATCTTGATGCACTGAGGAGGTTTTTTTTTCTTTCTAGGGCACTCCAATTCGAAAAGCCTTTGGACCTCAATGTGCCTTGATTGAGGAGGTAGGCCAAACAGAGTCTGCTCCAATCTGTATCCAGCTTGTACATTAGGCAATAGAAAGACTTCAATAATATAGCACCTTTCATGGCTTTAGATTTTCCCAAAGACTCTAATGCCAATGAAATACATTTGAAGTGATTTGAGAAACAACCATCAGACTCCCTCTTTGGCCCAAAGTCACATGGCATTCATTAACTTTAATCACATCAAGGTCACGGAGGACTAGGTTGTGGCAAGCTGGGAAAGAATGCAATGGACTTGGCTGAGTGCACAGCCAAGATACAAATAGATTATTTATAACCACATAGTTTGAGCCAATATTTCAAGTAACTATGTATAAACAGTTTTAATTGTATCTATTACAGGGACTTATGAAACGGAGGGTTGATACCTATCCAGAGGAAATAAAACAGGAAAAATCAGAGAGACATTTATCATCAGGCTGCCTACATGCCTTCTCACAGCTTTAATGTTCACTGAATAAAATTAACAGAGGACAACTACTATAATCTTACATTGCTGATCAATGCCTACCTCACCAATGGAATTGTTGTTTAAACTTTTAAGATGAACCAGCTTAATGAATGCTGATGTAGAGATGGCACTTTTTAATCGGATACCAGTCTGATAGTTGATAGCCCATAATGCTGAGAAGAACATGGTTTTAAAAAACTCTGTTATAAATAGTGCAAAGCACAGACCAATTCCATAAACAAGATTTTCTGACTTTTCTTCAACATGTTGGAGTATAGCATGAGTCAGCACTGCCTATAAATTAAGAAGCAGAAGTAACAATTACACAGTAAAAACATGGTGCCATTTTTGTACTTGCTATGGTGAAACATTTCAATGGTCCAAGAATGGAGCGTTCTGTTTTGTGACTATACAACAATATGAAGCAAACCCTGAATCTTTTGTGGGGGGAAAAAAGTCCAAGGAACTTCATAGATAAGGGAATAGAAAGAGGAAGCAAGGCAAGAAAATGGGATTCAGAGGGGTGAACAAAAAATTTGGGTTGAGATAAGTTTCATGGTTCTTAAAGAAAACCAAAAAGAAGTTTAGAATGGAAATTCCAGGGAGCAAAACCAAGTGATTGAAGTTTAACCATTACAGATAGAATGAAAGTAACTGATGTGCCCACTCTAATGGATCCTACGACAATAGAAGCAGGGAAATGGATGAGCCATACAGCCTCATCTCCTCAGCATAATTTTTCATGTTATATTCATATTTCATTATCACATGGAAGGAATCTATCCAGTGCACAAGTCCAAGCTGACTCTCCCATTAATCCTATTCCCCGCTAATTTCCCTGTGACATATTAATCCTTCCTCCCCCCCCCCCCCCCAATACTATTACCACCCATCTACACTACAGGCAATTTACATTTGCCAACATACACGTCTTTAGGATGTGAGAGGAAACCGGAGCATTCAGGGAAACCCACATGGTCATCACAGGAAGATCAAGCAACAGACAGCCCTGGAGGTCAGGATTGAGCCCAGGTCACAAGATCAGTGAGACGACTGCAGGAGCGCAGCACCACTGTGCCACACAGTTTACATTCCCACTGGCAATAGGTGGGGAGGAAAATTAAAGCTGAGACAGGGGCATAGTGGGAGGTTAACATCCTCATGTTTCAATTGTTTCTGCCACTATCCCACCCAATCTGACTTTGCCAGATCGGTGCCAAATAGTGATAGCTTGTTTCCCTGATTCTCTGGCCTCCAGGAGTTGTGCTTGTATTCATTTTATGAATGGCTTTTAAAACTAGCAGAAACATTTGTCCTGTTACTGTGATTTGTATGATGCTGCTGATTTAGACCTACGGACCTTCTTCTGAAAATGTAACATCCAACAGGAAACACTGATCCAATAGGTTTTTAGGATTCCATTAAATAGGTCTTTAGGGTTCCATTAAATAGGTCTTTAGGATTCCATTAAATAGGTCTTTAGGGTTCCATTAAAAATATAACCAATGTCATTGTGCTTTCAGGTTTAAGGTATGTTTGATTTTTATGTGTATTTTGTTTACAATAGTTCCAGATATTTTCAGCCATTATGTTACAAAGAGATTGTAAAAATGTTGAGCTCCATAAAAACTAATTTTAAAAATCCTAAATAACAGAGAAAATGTTTCACTAAGTGGGGGTGATATAAATAAGGCAGGTTTGCATCAGCGATAATCATTTTTCATAAGGTGGGATTAATATAAGTTAAGGTTTATTAGTCATTTGTGATGTACTTAAAGCTTCTGTTATCTGAAGGTATTTGAATAAAAGTAAGACTGAAATAATGAGTAAGCTAATTTACATTCAATATCTGCTTACCGGTCCCAAGAAAGCACAAGTCATACAAATAACTGTACATATTATATTCATAATAAGCCTTGTTCGTTGAAACTGTACAGTAACTTTTTCCAAAGAAGCTTTTTTATTGCCAACTCTTTCCACTTCTTTCTCCCAAAGATGCAAAAATCTGTAGAAATTCATAAGAAAATGTCAAAATCCATTTTCATTTTGTTTATATATATAGTACTTTCTGAGCACCCAGAATATATTTCTGAATTTACGTACCTTTTGGCATTGACATCTGAACAGCTGAACTTGGAGAGGGGAGGAATTGTATCTTGATTCAGTTTCTTTCTGGATGCCTTCATCATCATTGGCGTCAGCCACTGGAAAGTGATGAATGAAAATAGCCCAGCATCATCTACTGGGTCAGGAGATGGATTCCTGGGAAATATTTTTGTAGCAAAATGATAAAGTATAATCAATTCTGAAAATCCCAATGGATTTTACATTGCAGAACAGATATTCTTTCACTTACTTTGGTTTTGGACGAATAGGAATCATCGTTTTCAAACTTTGCAAGTATTTGTGTTGCTTCTTTGGAGCCCCATCGTTTGTCTCTGACAATTCCATTTTGTTGACTTGCAGCAATATGTATCAATATTGGGAAAGCTTCACCCGAAATTAAAAACTTAAGGGTTAATTATTCGTGTAGCATGGAAACAGGCCTATCAGTCCACTTAGTCCGCGATGATCATCAACCACCCTTTTACACTAATTCTATATTAATTTCATTTTTTATTCTCACCACATTCTTCCCCCCAGATTCTACCACTCAGCTGCATATTAGGGGTGATTTACAGTGACCAATTAACCTACCAAACTGGCGTCTTTAGGATATGGGAAGAAGTGGGAGCACCAAGAGGAATCCCACGCAGTCACAGGGAGAATATACAAACTCCACACAGATGGTACCGGAGGTCCGGATTGAATCCAGATCCCTGGAACTGTGAGGCAGTGTCACTGTGCCACCAGTACTTAATAAGTGGAATTCACTCCATTTTAATTGTTAAACCAGAAATCTTAATATGTCCTTTTACTTAGCTCTCTTTACATGTCTCTTTACATGGTTATGCTAAATATTGTGCTTTCATTGGAAATGTTAAATGCTTGGACTGAAGGTTCTAGAAATCATTGAAATGACAAGCAATGTTGAGGCAGACGAGACATTAGAATTCTTTGCAAGTATTTTGAAAGGCGGTTCCTGTGGCTGGCTGAGGAACTTCTCGTCAGCTCTGAAGCCTGTGGTCTGGCAGGGATCCCTGCTGGACCTCCTCAAAGATTCTTGATAGCCCGGAATCAGTCACACAATGCTTCCCAAAACTAGCATCTTGAGGTCTCCAGGTGTGCTCTGGTCATCACTTCTCAACATGGCCTCTCCTGGCAGAGACAAACTTCAGTCACAAATTCACTTCTCGATGACAGCAAATGTCGATGATGAAATTCACCGTCTCCTTCAGTGTACCAACACAGCTTTTGGTCATTTAAGGAAAAGAAGATCAAGACCTTAAACCTGGTGCAAGCTTGCAGCCACTCAGGCAACAGTGATCCCTGTCCTCCTGTACACTTCTTAGGCATGGACAGTCTAGTGCAGGCACTGGAGAGCTACCACTAAATCTGTCTCCACAAAATCTTCAAAATCCACTGGCAAGTTAAGCAACAACTCTCCACTCCCATGCCATCATCCCCAGCACTGAGGCCCTGATTACACTCAGTTAGCTCCATTGGGTAGGTCACATCACTCACTTGCTCAAAACAGATGCTTGAAGCTCTGTCGTGGCAAGAAATTACAAGGAGAAAAGAGAAAACTATTCAAGAAAACGCTTAAAACCTCTTTGGAAAAATGTCACCACCCCACTGACTTGTGAGAATCCCTGGCCCATCAATGCACAAAATGGAGAAGAATTTGGATTGATATTGATAGCCTCGAGTCCCTTCTTCAGGAGTACAAACAAGCTCAGTGTAAACAGTGGAAGGAGTGCATACATTAGAAACTACCCTATCCCACCTGTGGCAGAATCTGTGGGCCCATGTTGTACTGATTAGCACCTCAGAATCTAAAGAACTGGAGTGAAAGCAAATCATGATTGACCATGAGGGAATGCTGAAGAAAAAGAAGAAGCCCATACCACACATCCCCGCACCAACGAATTGAAATCAGGACTGTGTAAGACTGAAATAGGAGCATCACTTCTCAGATGTTCCAACATGCTCCTTTAAAAACATGCAAACATTGGTTCACTTTGAGAGTTTAAAACTGTTATTTTCATTGTTGGAAAATATTGAAAACTTTATTAAAACTTTTAAGATACACTAGATTACCATTGTTCTCCAGTCATGCATTCCATCTCAACTGGGTGTATAAAAACACAACTAGCATAATAGGAGTGTTGGAGTTAATATTTCCAGGCCATCTGTGCTACCATTTCAATGAATGAACAATTCAAAACTCAATCATCAAACTGTTTATACTCGGAATGACTTCTCCCAGATTGGCAGCCCACATATCTCAGTCAAAAATTCAGGCGCCAGTTGAGAGATGATTTAGGCCTTTGGGGATGCAAATTCAATTAACCGTTTGTGTTGAACTGTGACTAAGCCACTCAATTCAAAAAAGACCAGTAGAAATTTTCTTTCCTGCAGTGTGATGCATATATGGAAGATAATTTAGTCGCCTGAAGGAAATGCCTGCATAAATAAGGAATGGCTTTTGAAGTTTGGAATACTGTGCCGATTTTCTGCAACTGATCACTATTTCATTATATTTTCCCTCACAGGGAAATTTTTTGATTAATCCCTTAATATCCAAATGTGCTTCCTATGTACTCCTTCTTCTCATTTCACCATTAGCATTGAATTCAAAATTCATTGTATTCTCTACAAGCATTTCCTTCTGTGGCAGAAACTAAAGCCAATCATTTGGCCTTGAAATCGGTTCATGTAACATGTGAGTTCTTTTTCTTGTTGATATTCCAGTGCATAGAACAGATAGATGTAAGGACAGTAAGATGGAGACTCTTAGTCCGTGGCATTGCTTCATACCCGATGATCCCTCCATAAAGGGGCTAATGGCTGAATTCCAATTTAAATGCTGTCAGTTTAGAACATAGAACAGTACAGCACAGGAACAGGCCCTTCGGCCCACAATGTTGTGCCGATCTAATTAAACTAGTAATTAAATGCCTAATTAAACTAATCCCTTCTGCCTAAACAATGTCCACATCCCTCCAACCCCTGCACATTCATGTGCCTAACTAAGAGCCTCTTAAATGCCTCTATTGTATTTGCCACCATCACCACCATCCCTGGCAGTGCATTCCAGGCACCCACCACTCTCTGTGTAAAAAACTTACCCAGCACAAATCATTTGAACTTATCCCCTCTCGCCTTAAATACACGCCCTCTAATATTAGCCATTTCGACCCTAAGGAAATAGATACCTCTATCTATGCCTCTTGTAATCTTATAAACCTCTATCAGGTCTTCCCTCAGCCTCCGCCGCTCCAGAAAAAACAACCCAAGTTTGTTCAACATCTCCTCATGGCACATGCCCTCTAATCTAGGCAGCATCCTGGTAAACCTCTTCTGCACCCTCTCCAAAGCCTCCATATTCTTCCTATAATGGGGTGATCAGAATTGCATGCAATACTGCAGATGTGGCCTAATTAGAGTTTTATAAATCTGCAACATAACTCCCTGACTCTTAATGCCTCGACTAATAAAGGCAAGCCTGCCATATGCCTTCTTTACCACCCTATCAACCTGTGCAGCAACTCTCAGGAAGCTATGGACTTAGACCTCAAGATCCCTCTGTACGTCAACACTGTTAAGGGTCTTGCCATTAGCAGTGTACTGCCCTTTACATTTGATCTCCCAAAGTGCAACAACCTCACATTTGGCCGGATTAAACTCTGTCTGCCTGTGGCTAAGTAGAATGTGATGATCTTGGTCAAGGCTCCAGCAATCTCATCTCTTGTCTCTCTTAATAACCTGGGGTATATTCCATCAAGCCCTGGGGACTTATCGACCTTAATGTTCTTTAAGAGACCCAACACTACCGCCTTCTTTATCTCAAAATGTCCTAGCATATTAGCACACTCTACACTGATCTCACTATCTCCACGCCCTTCTCCTTGGTAAATACTCTTGCAAAGTACTCATTTAGGACCTTGCACACATCCTCCACTTCAAGCACATGTTCCCTCCTTTATCCTTGAGTGGTCTTACCCTCTCCCTAGTTATCCACTTGCTCTTTATGTATGTATAGAATGCCTTAGGATTCTCTTTAATCCTACTTGCCAAGGACTTTTCATGGACTCTCCTAATTCCCTTCTTGAGTTCTTTTCTAGCTTCTTTATTATCCTCAAGGGTTCCATTTGATCTTAGTTTCCTAAACCTTACACACGCTTCCTTTTTATTTTTGACTAAATTCACCACCTTTTTCAATATCCAAGGTTCCTTTACTTTGCCATCTTTGTCCCTTCTTCTTGCTGGAACATACCTGTCCTGTCCTGTCCTCTGTGCAGTTTAAACCCCTCCACGTGTTAGATGTGCACTTGCCCGAACACAGCTGTTTCCAATTAATTCTCCCTAGTTCCTGCCTAACACTCTCGTAATTTGCCTTGCTCCAATTTAATATTCTCCAGCAAGATCCATACTTATCCTTATCTATAGCTATCTTAAAATTTAAGGATTTGTGGTCACTGTTCCCTCATGGTTCTCCCACTGAAAGGTCAGTTACTTGGCCAGGCTCATTACCCAACACCAGGTCCAGTATGGCCCCTCATCTTGTTGGACTATCGACATACTGATTTAACAAACCCACCTGGCTGCACCTAACAAATTCTGCCCCATCTAAACCTCTTGCTCTCAGGAGGTCCCAGTCCAAATTAGGGAAGTTAAAGTCACTCATGACACCACCTTTTCCTAATCTGCCTGCATATCCGTTCCTCAATGACCCAGTGGCTACTGGGGTCTGTAGTATAATCCCATCAGAGTGATTGCACCTTTCTTATTTTTGAGTCCTACCTTTATATACTCAGTGGATAAACCCTCCATTATGTCCCCTCTGAGGGCAGCTGTGATATTGTCCCTGATTAATAATGCAACTCCCCTTCCCCCCACCCCCGTCACCCTCTTTTACTTCCCTCTCTATCTTTTCTAAAACATCAAAAACCTGGAACATTAAGCACCCAGTTCTATCCCCGTCTCAACCAAATCTCTGAAGTGGCCACAACATCATAGTTCCATGCTCTAAATTCATCATGTTTACCCCTAATACTCCTAGCATTAAAGTAAATACACTTCTACCCGTCCGTCCCATCAACTTGCTCCTACCTGTTCTTCCTTACAGACTTACTGGTTGTGACATCTACCTTCAAGTCAATCCCTCCACTTTCTGACGTGTTGCCCTGGTTCCCATTCCCCTGCCATGCTAGTTTCTGCTCTGAGACATCCTCGACCCTGGCACCCGGGAGGCGACAAACCATCCTAACATCTCTTTTGTGGCCACAGATTCTCCTGAATGTCCCCCTGACCATCGAGGCTCCTATCACTATCACTCTGCCTGACTTCACCCTTTCCTGCTGAGCCTCAGAGCCAGCCACAGTGCCACTGACCTGTGAGCTGCTGCTGTACCCTGATAGGTCACCACCCCCCCAGCAGTATCCAAAGGGGTATACTTGTTGCCGAGAGGAATGGCCACAAGTGAATCCTGCACTACCTAGGTGTGACCAGCTCGCAAAAACTCTTGTCAATGATCCTCTCATCATGCCGGACGATCCTAAGTATGTCCAACTCCAGCTCCAGTTCCTCCACACAGTCAGTCAGGAGCTGCAGCTGGGTGCACTTCCTACAGGTGAAGTTATCAAGGACACTGGCAGTCTCCCAGATCATTCCAGTGGCCAAGAAGAGCAGGGTGAGCTGCCTCAATGACTATCACCCGGTAGCACTCACATCTACTGTGATGAAATGCTTTGAGAGGTTGGTTATGGCTGGACTTAACTCCTGCCTGAGCAAGGATGAGGACCCACTGCAATTCACCTACTGCCACAACAGCTCTACAGCAGACGCAATCTCACTGGCCCTCCACTCTGCTTTGGAGCACCTAGACAACACAAACATATATGAAGCTACTGTTTATCGATTACAGCTCGGCGTTCAACACTATCTTTCCCTCACTACTAATAACCAAGCTTCAGAACCTGGGTGCCTGTACCTCCCTCTGCAACTGTATCCTTGACTTCCTTATTAGGAGACCACGGTCAGTGTGGATCGGTAGCAACATCTCCTCCTCGCTGACAGTCAACATAGGCACACCTCAAGGATATGTGCTTAGCTCACTGCTCTACTCTCTCTGCAGTCATGACTGTGTGGCTAGGCACAGCTCAAACACTATCTATAAATTCGCCAATGACACCATTGTTGTTGGCAGAATCTCAGATGGCAATGAGGAGGCGTACAGGAGTGACAGATTGGCTGGTTAAGTGGTATGACAGCAGCAACCTTGCCCTCGACAACAGCAACCTTGCCCTCAACATCAACAAGACCAAGGAACTGATTGTAGACTTCAGGAAGGGGAAGTCGGGAGAACACACTGCAGACCTCATTGAGGGGTCAGTGGTGGAAAGGGTGAGCAGCTTCAAGTTCCTGGGTGTCAAAATCTCAGAGGGTCTATCCTGGGCCCAACACATCGATGCAATCACAAAGAAGGCACGCCAGTGGTTTTACTTTGTTAGGAGTTTGAGAAGATTTACTATGTCACCAAAGACTGTTACAAATTGCTATAGAAGTACGGTGGAGAGCATTCTGACTGGTTGCATCACCGTCTGGTATGGAGGCTCCAATGCACAGGATCGCAAGAGGCTGCAGAGGGTTATAGACTCGGCCAGCTCCATCATGGGCACAACCCTCCCCACCATTGAGTACATCTTCAAGAGGCGGTGCCTCAAGAAGGTGGCATCCATCATTAAGGACCCTCAGAACATGGCATCAGGGAGGAGGCACAGGAGTCTGAAGACCCAAACTCAATGATTCAGGACAGCTTATTCCCCTCCACCACCAAATTTCTGAACGATCCATGAACCCATGAACAATACCTCGTTATTCCTTTTTTTCCTTGCACTATTTATTTATTTTTGTAATTTATAGATTTTATGTCCTGCATGGTACTACTGCCGCAAAGCAACAAATTTCACGTCATATGTCAACGATAATAAATCTGATTCTGATTCTGATTCTAACTGCCATCACAGCTACTCTAATAGGAAGAGTAATTCTAAGGAAACCCTTACCTGCACTTACCTGCTGAATCTCCTCTCACCGAAGCCTCCTGAAACAAAGCCTCAGCACCTATGGTTCTCACAACTCAAACATGGCCACTCCCAGAAATGGCTGCTCTGCTAGAGCCTGCTTCCCTTTTATAGCTACAAAAAATAACTTCAAAAAGCTGCTGGCTCCTCTCCTCTGCTGCTCTGCCTGCTGCAACTGGGAAAAAAAGCTCAATACTGAAAAGCAACTATTAAAAAGCTGCCGTTAGAGTAGATAGTTGTTTGCCATAGGGGGATGCTTTCCAGATTAAAGAGATTTCCCTTAGTGCACTGATAAACATAAGTGTGAAATTACTACAACCGTTCCGCGACCTATGGTATATTTCCAGCAATCCTTGAATTCAAGTTAGTTCTTCTCAAGATTCTTTGTGTGTTCCGCAAGGGCTCTTAAGGAAACTCGGAAGGAGCGACTATTGACTTTTACAAAGGGTTAAAGGAAAAGAATAGAGCAGCAGAGCAGAAGCTGCATTTACTCAATGTTGTCCATATTTTGTGAGGCTTCATGTCCATTCAAAAATGCTGCATGAACAGGTCAGATGATGTCAGTCAAAAGTGATTCCTTGCCCAGGATTGTGTGAATAAAGAGTTATCACATTTAATGGGTGATTTCAAATTGAATCCAGCTGATCACCAGCTTATCAGTCTGCCCTCAATCATCAGCAAAGTGATGGAAGGTTCACCAACAATGCTATCAAGTATCACTTACTCACCAATAATCTACACTCTCATTCTGGGTTTTGCCTGGACTCTGTGACTCCAGACCTCAACACAGCCTTGGCCCAAACACTGACGAGAGAGCTAAATTCCAGAGGAGAGCTAGAGTAACTGTCCTTGACATTGAGGCATCAGCTGATCAAGTGTGGCATCAAGGAGAACTGGTAAAACAGAAATCAATGGGTGTCAATGAGCTATACTCCAGTGGTTAGAGTCATACGACGCACAAAGAAAGATGGTTGTGGTTGTTGGAGGGCAATCATCTCAGTCCAAGGACATTACTGCAGGAGTTCCTTAGGACAGTGCCAGAGGCAGGATCAGCTGCTTCATCAATGATCTACTTTCCTTTAATGTCAGAAGTGAGCCTGTTTGCTGGTGGTTGTATAACATTCACTTCAATTCACATCACCTCAGCCTGTGCCTGCATGCAGCAAGATCAGTGAAGCAATGAAGAACAAGTTAATAAATGCCGACACACATTTTTCCCACATAAGTAACAGACAATGATTAGCACCAACAATTGAGGATGGGGAAATAAATGCTAACCTTCTCAGAGACACCCAGACTCTGAAAAATGATTGAATAATAATGAAAAGATATGCTTCTTAGGAGCCTTCACCATTAGTTGTGCATTCTGTACCTTGAACAATTCATTTGGTTCAGTTATTCTAACTGAGTCTTATGACTCCCAGTTCTGTGAGGTTGTCTCATTACCAATTGAAAACAAACTTCACTGGCTTGCAGCATTAACTTTTCTTTGCAGCTGCTTAACCTCTGCATGGCATTCTGCATATTATAAATCATGCAAATTGATTCAGAGCAGCACCTGGGGGAAGATAATTCTTCATCAAGGACCACTCAGGTGTTTTTCAGTGCACTCAGATAATGAATGGAAATGATGTGGAGAGGTTCACATCTCATGCAGGAAGAGTCAATGACTGCAGTGTGTTCACAACAATCTCCTCTCAATTAGGAATCACCAACAGTGTTCCAAATGTAGCCCTTCTCCTAAGTGACACCTCACATTGTTCCTGAGGGACTTTCACCTGCAGCAGGTTGAGACGTGTGCATGGGCCTTATTAATTGAGGCAAAACGTGAAAGAGCAAAATTATCAGATGAGTGTTGTAACGAAAATATTGGAAGATCTGAAAAACACACTTCAGGAAAGATATGGTGAAGTCAGAGAGGGAGCAGAAGGGATTTACTGGACTGAATCCAGGGATGAGGAACTTCAATTACATAGATAGTATGGAGAAACTGGGGTTAAGAACATCAGAACATTAGTAGAAGCAGTAGAAGGCTATACAGTCCTTCATGCCTTTTTTTCCATTCAATAAAATGGCTGATCTTCTACCTCAGCACGACTTCCTGTAGTGACCTCATTTATTCCCTAAATATCTAACAATCTATCAATCTCTGTCTTGAATATATGTAATAACTGAGGCTCCACAACCCTCTTGGATACAGAA
Source organism: Pristis pectinata (assembly GCF_009764475.1). Taxonomy (NCBI): domain Eukaryota; kingdom Metazoa; phylum Chordata; class Chondrichthyes; order Rhinopristiformes; family Pristidae; genus Pristis; species Pristis pectinata. The sequence continues at coordinate 29,843,564 of NC_067417.1, forward strand.
TTCTAAAGGTTCAACCATTTGGGTGAATAAATGTGTTCTCATCTCTGGCAATGACCCCTGCTTCTGGACAATCCAGCCAGTGGTAACATTATTTCTTCATCTACCCTATCAAGCCCATTGGAATTCTTTATATTGGAGTGACAGTACCTCTCTTTTTTTGCACTTCTCGAGCACCTCTCAGTGGCAGCTCCCGTCGATGCTAAGACCAGCTTTCACGGCTGCCTGGAGCAGATGCATGTTCTGTTTTGGGGTCAGCTGTGTGGACAGAGTATGGTCAAGAATGGGGACAGGTGTGTGGAGAGTGGATGGGAACTGGCAGAGATGTGTGGAGAGACAGTGGCTGGAAACGAGAGCAGTTTTGATCTATTTTATTTTTAAATCTGTTTTGATTCTTCCTAATCATTTTGATTTTCTCGGTACCCTGGCACCGGTATTTAGAAAGGTCCATAAAACTAGACTCGGTATCTGCCCTTACATTGGCATCAAGCTAATGTACTGTTCCGTTTCATCCTCTCCCTACCTTCTGGAATGATAGGGATGTGTTTGTCACCTTTCAATCCAAGGGAACCATTCCATAATCTATGAAAAGTTAGGAAAAAGAAAGAAACACTGTCCCTTGTGAGATTTCTTTGAATTCCCGGGAAATAGAATGGCAAATCCAGTAGATGTATTGTCTCATTACTTTCCAAGCCCTAATTTCATATAGTTCCTCAATCTGAATAGTTCCTTGTTTTGCCGCTCATTCCAAAATGCTTTTGTGACTTTTACCAGAATGACAGATCCAAAGTATGTGTTTATTTTTGCTATCATTTTCATCTTTTCCTTATAATTTTCCTGCCTTTGCTTGTAAGGGACCAAAATTTACTGTTTCTTATCTCTTCATTTAATATCCTTTTAGAAGCTTTTATAATCTGTTTCATCTTTTCGTGATTTGTCATCATATTTATTTTTTCTCTTTATTGATCCTTTGCCCATACTTCTTGGCATGTTTCCAATATCTTCCCACTTTTTAAGATTATCGCTCAATGTCTCCCTTTAGTCAATTACCTAATTTTTTTTGTGACTGCAGTACTTTTCCCTTGGTATTTAATTCCAAAGTAATTAAAATGAGAGTCAGAGATTTTGTGTGTGTGTGTGTGTGTGTGTGTGTGTGTGTGTGTGTTTGTGTGTGTGTGTGTGTGTGTGTGTGTGTGTGTGTGAGAGAGAGAGAGAGAGAGAGAGCGAGAGAGAGAGGGAAAGAGAGAGACAGAAAGAGAGAGAATATGCAGATACAGAAATATACAGTACATGCTCACTCATATTCTGTAAGACAGGGATTGAGGGTGAGACCCTCAGAGCGAAAAATGATAGGAGGCAGGACTGGAGGGAAGTACAGGTCAAGCAGAGAAACAGAGGAGATTAAGCAAACAGAAATTCAGAAAGCCACTCAAATAAACAAACACACACACACACACACACACACACACACACACACAGAAGGAGAGAGTATAATACTGAGCAACAAACAATGGCAGAGTAATGAAAAAGAAGGACAGAGAGATAGATAGAGGAAAAGACATTGAGAAAGAAGAAGAGTGATTTAGTGTGAGCCCAGACTGTGAGAGACATCAGGGAGAAAGAGACTGAGAGAGACAGATAAACAGAATGGAGGCAGAAAAATCAATAGATAAAGAAGGATAAGAGGAGAGAGAAATAGAAAAGCAGAAAGGCAGAGGCAAAGGATTAATAAAGGGAGAGAGAAAGTTTGAGAGATAAAATTAGTGTGAATGGGCAGGACACAGGAACAGAGAGGAATGGGAGAGAGAATAAATAGAGAAAGAGGACAAGATGTGAAAGAGAAAAATAAATGAGCATGAGAATGTGAAGGAAGAAAGAGAGGAACAGAGAGAACAAGAGTGAGGTAGAGTGTAATATTAAGAGAAGAGTAGTCGTGGTATCAGGTAAAATGAGATAGAATGAAATGAAAGAAATAAAGAAATATAAAGGCTGAAGCAAACCCCAGAAAGGAGTTATAGGTGCTCTTATTGAAAGCTTTTTATGCCAAAGTGGCCCCTGTTCTAAAAATAGTGATCACTCCTCTAGAGAGTAATTGAAAGAAGCCCACATTTAATTGCATTAAATAATCAATTTATAGCAAACTAACTAGAACTCTCTGCTGGGAAATTCAGTAATGCATGAGGACAAAGTTGTTATGTGCTACTAAAAGACCTTGTACAATGAAAGACACGGTCAGTAGTTCCAGGGCTGGTTCCAGATCCAGAAGTTCATTGGGCAGTGAGGCCAAGGGATAGAGAAGAAGATTGGGGATTGGTATGGGATTCGGGTTGACTGGCTTTAGAGTGGTCAGGGTCAAGGGCTAAGTAGAAGTGTGGGGGGCTGAGATAGGTAAAGCAATGTTGGTAAAGAGCTCAAGGCAAGGATTGATAGAGGATGGTCAGAATAGGTCAAGTGGCATGGATTAGTGAGGGAATGAATTGGTAGCTGGGGATGCTGGAACGGTAATTGGGAGGGTGGTGTCAGAAATCAGAAGCAGAGATCATTAGTCAGAAAGGGAGGTTGGAAGTCATGGGGGTGGATTAATCATCAGAGGAAGGTCAGTGGTGAAAACGGTTCAGGTCAGAATGTAGGTGAATGGTGGAGGTCAGATCAACTGATAGGTTGATGTTTAGATAAGCTCAGCTCATCACTTCTCTGATGAGTAGAGTTATGCAACAAGTCATAAGATTTGGGGTTTCTACTGATCACTACTTTGGGAGGAGGGTACATGAAGAAGAGCCTAGTCAGTACGTAAAGCAAACCTACTTGAGGGAAGTTCCAGCACAGGGGTCTTCTCCTGGCAGCTCCTCTTTAAGTCACATTGAATCAAGCGCAAGTGTCGTGCAGGCCTTCAACTGCATGAAAGATCTGTGGATATTGTGGGCCATACGTTCATGAACATTACATAATTGGCTACCATGAGTGCATTGGGTGCCATTATGTGTGCCCTGGCATCTGTACATTAGTGCATCAGATGAATAGAAGGAAAATCAGACCATGCAGTGCACAGTAGAGAGCAGATGTTTAACTATTTTTCATTCTACATTGGAATCAAATCACAAGGCACTCAAAAAACTTGGCTCTACGCAATCCATTTTCCAGGCAGAAGTTCTTCTTCGCTCTGTCTCCCAGCTCCACCTCTCCCCCTCCCCTACCTAATAAACACAAATGTAAATAATGTACCATCAATGAAAATTATATGTAAAATAGAGGCAGTTTTCCATGATTTATGGACAGTACTTAAACTATATTTCAAAATGGCATTCCAGTTAAAATTGAATTCAAATTTAAGACATGTTGTTAACATGTTCTGAATTTATATAAGTGATACTGTTTAAATAATAATTAAATAATAGAACTATTATTGGGATCGTATCTTCAATCATTTTGAAAAGGGCAGGGACAGTTAAATTCTATATACTCCAGAAACCATGAAAAGTGCTTATTACTCTGCTCAAACTAAAAGGAAACAAAGGCTACAGCATGATAACAGACATTTTATTCTGCAGGAATCTAATTTACCAAGAAAAAGAAAGATTTAGAAATAATGAAGAACGCTTCAAAATGCATGTCAGTTTTCTCCCTTGAATTTTACAGACTTTTGCTTTAATCTGGCCTCCTTTTGAACAGAACTCTGGAGATGTAAAGCTATTGTCTGGAGTTCTTCTCGTGTACATGAAAATTTATTCACTACTTCTTTAGCAAGATGGGAATTTTTATTAGTTCATATAAACCGGCCACTCAGTTTTTCCAAACTGAGGATTGGGTCTGGGTTTCTCAGTTCCTCCCATTATCTTGAAGGTGGCCAGAAATTTGTTCAGCCATCTGGTCTTTGGCTCCTCAGCTCACCCCATTTCCAAATGGTTCTGACAATGATGATGTTTGTAAATTTCAATATAGTCAAAGGCACCTACGTCACAGAGGTGAGTCCCAACACCTGCGATAGGGTCCATTAAAAAGCTTTAGACTGCACCTTCTGATTTGTTAAATTACTTGTACCATTACAGCAAACAGATTAATGTTTGAAACAGATTTGGCCAGCACCAGTTTTATGTTTATCTTTCTGCCATTTAAAATTATGGGTTAGAAATTCCAATGCATGGCATGACGTTTATATGCTTCACAAAATACAATTTAAATGAAGAACGGTTATTAAAGAAAATCATGGATTTATTAGATGGATCACAAAACTTGAGGTATTACTTCCAGATCTTCTGTGCGTGGAGGCATGTAGACTTGCGCAAGGCCCACTTTTCACACTGATGGCTTGCAACTTATGCCTGGATGCAATTTCCATGATTTTCATCCAAGTCTGTGTGACTCATGGATGGCATGGGCTATTCATTGCAGAAGCATGTCTTTGTAGCAGGTGAGACCTGATTCATCATTGGTTAAAATGGACCAGACTGAGCACTTGATCTCAAGTCTTTTCCTCACACCCGCCAACCCAATTGTGACCCAAATCACCCTACAATTAGATGACTGAAAGACAGCTCCAAAGTTTCAACCCAACATTTTTATCACAAGATCTACATCTCGCATCTCCATAGCCACCCTGCCCCTCACCCAGGTTCTCACCTCTGTGACACTGAACCCCCACACCCAACCCTTGGTGCCAGAGCTTCAACAAGATTCCTGCCTGTTGTGTAGTTTTCAATGGTGGAGCGTGGAATGGAAAGGCCTCTCTCTGTGTTAACTTTTCAGGGTCTATTCTGGTACACTTGGCCTTGTGTGCAAAAGAATTTTACAGTAGTGGCTCCTCAGAAAAAACATCTGTTGCCTCGCCATGCACCAATGATTTAATATGCTCTACCAAGCGTTTAAATTAATTATTAGTAAATGTTGCCCAATTATGGCAGAAGCAAAATTGTTTATACAAATACCAATATCAAGTAGTTGATGATGAGTAGACATGATTAATATCCCTGCACTTGAATGCCTAAGTCCTTTTGCAGACTGTTTGCATGTTGCAAGGTCTTTCTGCTCTACAGGAACAAGATGTTCAACAAATACTGCTGCGACTTGGGATGAACACTGCTGACAAACATTACCTGAAGGTCAGACATGAAATTATATGATTGGGGTTTCTGAAGCTTTTCTTGCCACACGTTGTAACATGGAAAATGATAGATGTCCATTCCATGTTAGGTGAAAGTTAGCAGTAGGTTCATATGTTATATAAAGGCATTGAAAACAGGAGCAGGAATAGAACATACAGCCTTTTGAAACTGAGCCACTGAACACCATCAGGGCTGATCATCCATTTCACTGTTTTCGCCCTTTCTCCAGATCCCTTGATCCTTTTAGCATTCAGAATTATATCTGTCTCCTTCTTGAATATATTTAATGACTCGGCCTCCGCTGTCTTCTGTGGTGGAGATTGTTTATAATGAATATACTTCTGTTGATGAGGAGGTCCTGCTTCCCACTGATTTGGACGGGAGGCCCAAAATAATTCTTGTGATCAAACCTTGAATAAACTTGAGTGATGGTGTGTATATAAGGTGTTTACTGTATAGGGGGAGAGGGAACATCATAAAGCCATCTTCAAAGGGAAAGTGTTGTTTTGACACATTGATAGGTTTTGGTAGGGCAACAGGTACATAGGCAATGGACATGGCATCCTGGTCTTCCGCCACTGTAGCAGAGGTGCTTCTAAGATATCCGAGCTGGGTAGTCTTGTTCTAGGTGGGTTCCATGAAAAATAAGTCAGCAGGTAAGGTGGGGAGTAGATTAGTGCCATCTGGATCACTCACAGAACCAAGCTTCAGTGCTCGAAGAAGTTTAACTTCCCCTCCTATCCCTCTTACTCTGAACACAACATGGTAAGTTGCCCTGAAAAACAGGAGGCTTATTTGCAGGAACAACAATGTAATAGTTAATATTACTGCACCAGATCCTAAATGAGCAAAGCTACTGTCTTGTAAAACATTCATAGTGGTTAAATTATAGCAGGTGAATTTGCTTTCAAATACTGCAGAAGCTGACTATCTCTTGCCCTATTCAAGCCGTGATTTGTGATTGAATTTCAGGAAGCAATTGTGGCAGCACAGACTGATTTGAAAGATGTTTATACCGTAATTGCGTCAATAGAAAATAATGTTAAAAATATTTGTTTGGCTTCCGCCTGTTTCTGATTGAAAATAATATCAAGTAGGCATCTGTCCAGTAATTTGGAGCTTTTCCTCTTCACAATATTTGTCACCCAATCACCCCGTTCTGAGGAAGGGCCCTGGACCTGAGATGTCAAGTATTTCTCCTCCCACAGATGCTGCCTTGACCTGCTGAGTGTTTCCAGCATTTTCTGTTTTATTTCAGATATCTAACATCCGAGATAATTTTTTGATTTTCTTTTCTCACACTATCACCCTGTTTACACAAAAAAACTGGAATGACATTGAACCTCAATATATCACAAGATTCTCAAAACTGAGCACTAACATCAAAGAAGTTAGCGTATATAAATAAATGAGATCAATATTGCCAGTGAGAAATTACCAGCATGCACATATTCTAAATGTCACTTTTTGTCATTTGTTATTTCCTTCCTTTGGAGTCCTGTGTGAAGTTATTCATGTCTGAATTTATATACTCTTCTGAAGGTTATGGGGAAATTTCCATTATGAACAAGTTTTTCATACAAACAATTTAATTTAGTTTTCTTGCTCAATTTCATTCAGCATTGTTTCTGCAAAATACTATTCATATGAGATATAAGCTTATTGTTCCAGTAACAGTCAAAATGATATTAACAGTTTAGCCATTGTCAGACTCACCACTTCAGCTTGATTTGCTCTGTGTATGTCTTTCTTTCCCTTCAGATCTTTATGTTGCATTTAATTCACCACCAAAATAATCAGTGCTTTCATCGCTTGAGAGATTCCCATTTAAATGACAATCTGCTAGAGTCATGCTTCCATAAGAACCTTCATTTTCAATCTCCTCATTTCAAAGTTCATTTTGGGCAATAACTATTCTGTACAAAGGTATGAAGTTCATGAAAACAGGGAATGACTACCCCAGATTTAAAGGAATACTCTCATCAGTAAAAATTATTTCAATGTGATTTATGTCACTGCTTATGTCTGTCAAAGTAGGAATTCTTTCACAGAGACTTTAGCTTTAATCCTCTTCTTTACTGTATTATTTCCAAAGTGCCAAATGCGACATTTTTCATGTTATTTCTTCACTGGGTTCAATAAGTCCAATGTAAGTGTTCTGTAACTAGCATACAAATGATCTGGCAGCAGTCCTGAGCTAGTTTGCTGATAAGCAGCGAGGGGCACTGGCAGGGTGCCAATGGGGTGAGCACACAACACATTTTATCCACTTCATACTCCTAACCCATTGACAGAACCCTGGATTGGCACCACAGCAATCTTAGTAATATGTTGAAGGACAGATTACTGGAATACTGTGACACAAAGCCGCTTGAGTACTGGTATCCAAATCTATGATTGCTTCAGTATGTTTTCCTTGACTGCATTTTGCTCCAGGCATTAGTTTCTTTTTTGCACGTTTGGTTTTATCTCCCTACCAATGCTTCAGAAAGTACCAAGCATGAGTTCCTTTGGGATTCCAAAACATTCTGCACTGTGTAAAGTGACAAAGAAGAATTCAGAGGGGCTAAAAAAGGTGCAAAAGATCCTGAAACATTCTGGTTACAGGAGTCACTAACATGGGAGTTGTACTTAGACATGTCCAGGAAAACTTCTTCCGCCAGTTCTGAAACATAACCTTATTCCATCTCTTTCAGGATATTTTCCATTTATTATCTGGATCAGAGACAACATTTCACTTAGAGGTAAAGGTAGGGCAGTGCAGCTCCAAGCTCCATCTTCAACAGTTGACTTGTGGAAAGAGCCATGGATGGGATATATGCACATCTTCCATTAAGTAGTGGATTCCCTAGGGCGTAAAAAGTTACCACATATTTGGGTGTACAGTGGCACAGCTAGTGGAGCTGCAGCCTATCATCTCCAGTCACAGGGATTCAATCCCAACCTCCAGTGCTATCTGTGTGGAATTTGCATGTTCTCCCAGTGATGATGTACATTTCTCCCGAGTGCTCTGGTTACCTCCCACGTCCCAAAGAGTTGCAGGTTGGCAGGTTAATTGGCCTCTGTAAGGTTCCCCCAGTGAGGGGGTGAGTGATAGAATCAGGGGGAGTTGATGAGAATGTGGGGAGAAAAATGAGATTAATTTAGGAGTAGTAGAAATGGTGGTTGATAGTCAATGTGCACTCAGTGGACCAAAGGGCCTGTTTCATGCACAATGTCCCTTAACTTTCAACCTTGGACATCCCTGAGATGACACACCCTAGATACTATTTAAAGAAATATGGAAAAAAGAAACATATTATTGTGGAAGGGTCTTCAGTCTGAACAATTAACTCTTTCTCTTTCCACAGATGCTGCCTGACCTGCTGAGTGTTTCCAGCATTTTCTGTTTTTTGTTCCACATTTCCAGTATCTGCATCATTTTTTTTATTTTCATGTACAACTTGGTTGGAAAGATAGGTAATCAGGATATCCTTTTAAAATTGATAAATGAGTAAATGTAGGTTTGCAGAGAGATCTGGATACACTGATACAATATGTGGAAAGTAAACGTGCAGGTACAGCAGGCAATTAGAAATACAAGCAGTTGGAAAGGCCAACAACACAGAGGGTTAGGAGTTCAAAAATAAGGAAGTCATTCTGAACCTGGACCAGGATTCACAGCTTTGATTTCCATAAAGAAGGAAGGGTTCAGTTACCTTGGAATAGGTGCAGGGTAGATTCAATGGAGCCACAAGAGACTGAAGATGCTGGAATCTGGAGCAACAAACAATCTGTTGAGTGGGTTAAGCAGCATCTGTGGGAGGAGAGAGTAGATTCATGTGGTTCCTGGGAAGTTGGTATTGTGCTATGAGCAAAAATTGAGTTGGATGGGCCTAAACTCCCTCGAGTTTAGAAAAATGATCTCATTGAAGTATATGAGATTCAAAGAGAATTGATCTGCCTGTCTCTTCTGGATGGAGAATCCACACAAGGGGCACTGTCTCAGGATAAGGGTTTGTCTATTTATGACTGAAATGAGAAGAACTCTCAAAGTTGTCAAACTTTGGAAATCTCTTCTAAGAGGGCTGAGGCTCCTCTAGACTGAGATCAATTGGTTTTTGGACACTTAATAGAAATTGGTGTCAGGTGAGAAAGTGAGCAAGGATCAGCCATGATCTTATTAAATGGTAGTGCAGGATTGAGAGGATTTACAGCCTTTCAAGGTCATTCACTGCCAGCTGAGAGTTATTTGAAAAAATCATAGATTCAAAACCATGTTCTGTCCAAATTAGTAGTCTAAGCTTTATGCACATCATGTCTGCAGTTTTCAGGTGTGCACTAGTGACAGATAAACTTAGTGTTACAGATGTTCTTGGAAAATCACCCCAATCACTCCTCAAGCAAATTGTTTACCTCAAAATTTGTACAAAGTTGAATGAACTTGAGCAACTCCTAACAAACTCAGCAAGTCTGATGCTATTGACCTGTTGAAATCTTCTGTCCACATTAGATAATTTGACAAACTTTCAATGGGTTTATCAGTAACACATCAGTACAATTAGACCAAGGGTTATAACTGCAGCACAAAAGTGTAGTTAGCAGAGATAAGTTGTAAATTAGTTGATTGCACAACTTTGAAAGTTTAGAAGCTAAAGTCATCCAAAGATTAAAACTGCTTTGTCACGCCATGTATAAGTCATAGCTTGCAATGTACAGAAGTTAACTTATTTGCAAATTTGTCAATTCTTGTTCAGCCCTGTGATTGAAATCTAGATATGGGCAGGCACAGTAGTGTAGCGGTTAGTGTAATGCTATGACAGCGCCAGCAACCTGGGTTCAATTCTGGCCACTGTCTGTATGGAGTTTGTACGTTCTCCCCGTGTCTGCATGAGTTTCCTCTGGGTGCTCCAGTTTCCTCCCACGTTACAAAGGCGTACAGGTCAGGAAGTTGTGGGCATGCTATGTTGGCGCCGGAAGCATGGCGACACTTGCGGCTGCCCCCAGAACACTCTACGCAGAAGATGTATTTCACTGTGTGTTTCGATGTACATGTGACTAATAAAGATATCTAATCTTATCTTATCTTATTGCAGGAAGCCTCATTGAAGGTGTTTGCTGGTTGTGATATTGGATCACATTTCTGATACACAGCACATTGCAGTTAGATTAACCTTATGGAGATTAGAGGCTGTATTGTTGCAAAGTGCAAATTTTATTTTGATACCTTTGTCATACAGAACAAATTTCATGGGAAATTTCATGTTCTTATGGCGAGCTTTCTCCCAGCACCTGTTCCATATAAAGTGATTAGTCTATTGGTCTGGCCAAGGTTACATAATTTCTGGGAGTCAGCTACATAAATGAGTTTAAATTGCTTAAGCTTGCACTGCAGATAGGGCTAGATGGCTCACTGCCACCTATTCTAGCTTCTATTCCCACACACCCACTCACATTTAACTCTTGCCAGAAGTTAAAATTCACCTTATCACCTTTCAGATTTTTCTCCTTCTCTTTTCCAGAGACTTGTGGATGCTTATTTACTAAGTAAATCAAGAAATATGGATATTGAACAGGAAAGTGGCTTTGGAGCTATGATCTTATTGAACATCAGCAGGCTTGAAGGGCTGTATTACCTACTTATGACCCCACTTCTTGTCATGTACTATGCCCATGCTCTGCTTTATGCTACAGAATTCATAATAAGGATGGGTAGAAATAAATTTAATAGAGGTTTTTATAATTATTAACAAAATGTATTGGCTATAAATTCAATCACATAAGACTTTTTTTCCTGTAGTGAAACACAATAATAACTATTTATGGGTTGTTTTGTAGTCACTCCAGAAATTCGAGCCATCCCTGCACATTCCAACACAGGACTGATACTTATAAAAGCGTTGAAGCATTGCAAAGGAAACTGGGACCATGCCATCGGTTTTGGAGCAAAAACATTACTCACACAAGTCCATTCTTGGGTCAAACAGAATCATATTTATTTGATAGATCTTTCTTCTACAGGAAGGAAAGGGGTGCAATCACCTTATGCACAAGATCTGTGCACTCTCCCTAATTGTACACTCTCCTTAATTGTTTTAGCTACATTTTGGATGTGAGATACCATAAACTGGCCAATACATAGAGGTTCAACTACATTGCTTATCTAATCCAAAGCAAGAAGGTGCATAATTAGCTATTTCTAACATCACCTTCTCCAGGTGACTATCCTGGACCTTGGAGATACTGGTCAATACCCAGTCATAACAATGAATTCCTTTGTTTCAATATATACTTCGTTATTAACCAGTTCCTTCAGAGACATTTGTTATTCAGTTATTCCTAGCTGGTGACCTTCATATATAACAGATTTGTCACTTATGTACATTTCTGCAGCAATTAATTATCCCTGGGACAAGCCTACAATGGCTATGTATTTCCAGAAAGACCCACACTCTCTTTTCCACATTCCTCAGGGGCCTTCTATTCCCAAAGCCCACTCATATTGACAAATAGTGGCACATACTTTTGACTCCAAATATGTAAAGTAAGTCTTCATCGTGTTGCCTACATGTCCTTGTGCTAACCCAGGCCACTATTTGCCATGGAATTGCTACTAAAATGAGAATAATACCATGATCTCTGAAAGAGAGAGGTTATCTTTAAAAGAACATTCCAATGGAGGGTTTATTTCTTACTTCTAAGTGAAACCTTCTACTTCAGCTGTACAAACAGAGCCTACCTTTTATGGGGCAGAAATACATTTTTGTCTTACTATGTATTTTTATATTGTGATATTCAAGATAATCTTCTATGCTGCCACACCATCCTTGGGCACTCCCAGAATAACTAGGTCCTTCCAACACTCTGCTAAACAGGCACCTCTATTAACTTGCTCCATTAGTTACCTTTAATCATTCTGCTCCCATCTCACCCACCTATCCCCACACTGTACTGACATCCCTCCCCATCCAAGCATGATGCTCCTGCGAATCTTCCAACTTCCAAATTCTGGCAATGCCTGTGTTTGCACACATCTGGAAACTGAGCTCTAAGACATTGGATATTTGTTACCAAAGCATGTGAGAGAATGGGTCTTACAGTCAACGTCCGCAAGACCAAGGTACTCTACTAACCTGCACCTGCTGCTCTCTAACAATAAAGGTTCAAGCAGGACTCAGGGAAACAAGAACCACTTCCCATATCTTGGGAGCCACCTACCTCTTGGCAAATGCAGATGTTGATGATGAAATTCACTTTTGCCTTCAATGTGTGGTTGACGGAAAAGGTATTTTGAAGATCATGACCTCAGAGCTGGCTCAAAGCTTGTGGTCTACTGAGCAGCAGTGATCCCTGCCTTTCATGTGCTTCTGAGATCTGGACTACCTAGAGCAAGCACCTCAAGATACTAGGAAAATACTATCAACACTATAAATTCACTGGAAGTATAAGTGAACCAGCATCAGCAGCCTCTACCAGGACAATATCCTCAGTCTTGAGGCCCTAGTTACATTCATTTGGGCAGGTCTCGTCACTCACATACCTGAAACTGGACTCCTAAAACAGTTGCTTTGCACTGAGATCTGTCATAGGAAGAGATTACCAGGTAGACAGAGAAAAAGATTCAAGAATAGACTCAAAGATTTCTTGAAGAAGTGCAACCTATTGACTCCTGGGAACCCCTAGCCTACGACTGCCCATTAGGGATGATGTTATGAACCTTGAAACCCTGCATCAGGAGCACACCAAAGTCCTGGGTAAGCAGCAGAAGGAGAGCAGAAACCATCAACACACCTGGTCCATCAATCACCTCCTACCTCACAGTCCATGGTTGCCACATTGGCTTCATTAGCCACCTCAGAATCCACAAAACCAGAGCGGATGCAAGTAAATCCCAACAGATGGTGTAAAAAGATGGCCGACAGGGAAGATGGGTGGGTGTTTTGTGAAGTGGTGGGCCCTTTTCAAAGATTACACAGAGCATCTGTGTGCTGCTGATGCATGGCCTCAGGGTTCTCAATAGCATCTCCACTTTGGGCAGTCATGGGCCAGAGATACCCAGGAGACAGTGGGGATATTACATCTCTTCAAAGATGTTTTGAGGACACTCTATTCTCAGCTCTATACCAGGAACAGATTACCTCTGCCTGGTTGGTAATCTCTTCCCAGTATAGAGCTCAGAACAGAGTGTCTGTTTGGGAGTCCAGTGTCCAGCATGTGATTTCCACAAAATAACTTGGGCCACAGTGCTGGGAATGTTGGCCAGGGGAGGGCACTGATGGTGGTTCACTTTTTAGTGAATTTGGAACATTTGGAAGATTTTGTGGAGACAGCATTAAGTGGTACTTTTACCAGGGAATGGGTTTAGGTGTGCGCCTGGAGATGGAAACTGGAAAAAACATTTGGAGATAACGTATCTGTGCATCTTCCATCATATCTCCTTCTGACTCTCCTGGTTCTCCTATGCCACCCCTTCACCATTCATCAAAGACTGAGTTAGGCTGAAATATTCATGCCCCTCAAAGTAGCAGTTCTGCAGGACACAGCTGCTTTGATCTATATGTTTCCTGTCTTTCAGTTATGGACCACAAACTATCCAGGGCCTTGAAATTCAAACGCGGCTGAATATTAAGTAATCACCAATTCTTTCTGCTTTTAACATTTGCTTTCTTTACACTTCAGCTCACGTAGTGAAAAGTTCTCGAAGCCCCTCTTAGAAATGGAATACCTTGCAAATATCTCAGCAAACTCTTTTGATTTTTTTTTAAACCATCTCTGCTTTATGATCCCTCAGCCAATTTTCAGGCAACATAAAAAATATTTGGCATAACTTGCTCTTATTGATCTTGCCTTGTTTGCTTTCTGGAGAGGTTATTGTCTTTTTCCATCATGGGTGCACAGTTACTTTATGACAGAGAAAGAAATTTACATCTTTTAGTTCCTACCTGCTCTTGTTAAAAATGGAACAGCTTTTCCCAGACTGCGGTGTTATGCAAAGAACTTTTGTTAATTGCTTGAAAGCCTGAAGCATTTCTGTATTTTAAAAGCAAATGCGACCAGATTTTAACCATAATTCCTTTATTTTCCATTTTAACTGCTTAGAGCCCAGAATTCATATCCTTACAAAGTCGGGTTTATTGTCAAGTGCACAAGTATGAAGTACAGTACAGTGAAAAGCTTGCTTGCAACAGTATCACAGGCACAAAGGTACAGACAACATACTGAATATAAATTATACATAAAATTATACCATACAGTGAAAAAAAACTGTGCAAAAGCAAGACCTTAGTGCAAAAAAAACAAAGACACAACTGAAGACAAGTCCATGGTAGTGCAAGAGGTGGCCCATAGTGTTCCATTGCTGAGGTTGGTTTAGGATTGTGCAGGTCAGTTCAAGAACCTGATGGTAGCTGTTCCTAAACCTTGTGGTGTGGGACCTCAGGCTTCTGTACCTCTTGCCTGACAATTGAATGTTTGATTGCTGCAGCATTTTCTGAACAATGTATTGCTCCCTTTACACACTTAACCTTACCACAACAGCATGGTTACAGGTATTGATCAAATTCAATCTAAAATTAACCCTGATTACCCACATTATGCCCAATAGCCTATGAATAGCGAAGTGTTATTCAAGCACTCTGCCCTATGAAATCCCATACCACTGCCAGCCACAATCCCAGCCCCTCCTCTGACTATTTACCTCATTGCCTGCCCCAACTCTCACCACAATCCTACATCTGATCTTGAGCCAGTTCTCACTTCCAGCGACATCACTTCCAGTCCCTCTTCCCCACTTCAACTGACCTAAGGGACAAACCAAATCAGAGTTACAATCTCTGGCAATCCTGACCCCCTGAATCTAGACTTGGATCCAGTTCCTTGGAGGCACATTTTCAATCAGGAAAGCATGCAGCACCCATTCAGTTGTGCCAGATACCATGGCAACACATGGAGCACATCCACTAGAATTTCTGGGCCTATTTCTCTGAGCTAGGGAGCCAATATCTGGGGCTTATTGATTTAGAAATGATTACTGGTCAAAAAAGATTAAGGAGAGAGATTAGGAACAGTGTCTTTACCAGAAGTGAATGGCTGGTTTGGAGCATATAATATATTTTAAATGAAAACTGGATAAATATTTGGAGCAGAGAATAAAATGGACCCATGGGGCAAGAGCAAAGAACTGTAATTAGCTTTTAATTTCTTAATCTAAGAGTTAGCACAGGCACGATGTGCCAATAGACCTACATTTAATACTATAAACCCTCGTGAGCTGTCCTATTTGTTTACTAAGCATGTATTCCTGGTAGTGCTGCAAATCAGTGAAAACAACAGATAGCATCATAACTTGACAACGAATGAATTTTTTTAAAAGCTAGAAACTGAACGAGAACAAATTTGGGTGAAATACTTGGCAATGGGAGAGCTGCATCTTCTTTCAGTACTCAATTCTGATTAAATGTTGAAGGCTATCACTGAAGATTTTTTTAATTCATGAATTTAAAACAGAAAATACCAAAACTGCTCAGTAGTTCTGACAGTATCTATAAAAACGAGAACAAAGTTAATGATGACCTGAAGTTCAGGATTCGGATTGCCAGCATCCACCTTTTTGTATTAGTTAAACAAGTCTGCCCCCTTGTGGTCTGCACTCTGCATTGTCCAATAAATCAGACTGCAGAATTTAGAGGTTGTTTGGCTATAAAATTAAAACCTGGCCCAACCAGAACACAACCAATCTGCACCCAATCTGAGCTTCATGCTTATAAGTTCTTCCATACCAGACCCAACCCAGAGGTCTTTGTACAAAAGCAAGAAAAAAGACTTGCTATGCTACATCTAAATTGTTATTGATCAAGAACAGAGAACATACGCAGTAATACTAAGTAAATCACTCTGACTTGGATAAAGTACTGAATTGGGCTGGCACAGCACAGCCAAACCTGACCAGAATGCAAAGCTTTTAGCAGAGTGAACAGTCGATCCAAAACATAGTCAGGTTCTGTCAGGGTCAGAATGGGTAGCCAGGCTCTAGCACAATTTAGCTAAAGATGATTTTCCATAGGGCTTTTTTGTTCAAGTGGATTGTATTCCAAAATTTGTTAAGTCGTTTGAATAAATAAGATGGTGTTTGAGTTTTATAACTTGAATATTATGTGAAAATAATTTATATTAATAGAGAGCGTGGCCATGATTTCAATCAATAGGACTGATTTTCAGGGAAATGCCAGCAGATCAATGGTAACTGTGCAGGCTGGCACAAATGCAGAGAGCAAAAATTTGTTGTCTGCTGAGTAGCAGGAGAAAGGAAAGCACATGATATTGTAGCTATAGAGGTTTCAATTATTAGCATTCTCCATGTGCAGAATCATGAGGATACCACAGGATGTGTACCCGAGTGCCAGGGTGAAGGATCCAGTGTCAGGGTGGGGGATAGCTCAAATCACCTCAAATGAAACTTGGAGAGAAAGGGGAAGGATTCATTATGGTCCATGTTAACACTAAGCAGGGAAACGGGTGGGGGTGGGGGATGGGGAGGAGGGGGCAAGTTTGGGTAATGTTGGGATCTAGGAGCTCAATAAAGAATAAGAACAAAGGGATATAACTGTATTTTTACTCATTAGTTGCAAATCGGCAGTGAAATAATTGGACAATAAAGGTAAATAGGTGGCTGCAAGTGTGGAATGGGATACCAGCAACAGCACTGGGACAAGAAATAAATGTCCAGTGAGATAGTCTCGACCTGAACCAATCTGGGACTAAGGCCTCAAGTTAATTTGTGCGGGCATGGGAACTTTGAACAAGTAAATGGCAGAGAGGATACAAGGGGGAAATGCAGTGTACATAATAGTCCTAAAACAAATGAAATAGAAGAAAGTTAAATAATATTGTGCTTTAGGTGCAAGAAGTATATGGAAACTAGATGTAAAGCAATCAAACTCAAAAAAAAGTATAAGAAGCATGCCAGTAAAATATTGTGCCATTTTAGCCCAAATAAGTTCTTTTATATTAGCTCACAGAGCATAAGAAATAAACTGTAGGCTCAAATTCAATTTAGAAGATACATCATAATGGCTATTATTGAGATGTAACTACAAAAGGGTCAGGACTGGGAACTAAGTGTACCAGGTCACTAAGACTGCAGTAAAATGTGAAAAACGTTCAAGGAGGAGGAGTAGGCTTGGTGATTAAGGATAAAGTAACTTCAGTGATAAAAGAGAGAATATAAAGAGAGGTAAGTAGGCAGTCAATGCTTAATGAATAGATTTAAGAAATAGAAAAGGATTTAAGATAGGAACAAAATGTCACTGAGCTGACAATGGACAGACCATATTAGATTTTGTAATGAGCTAGATTTAATGAACAACCTAATGGTGTGTGAATATTTATCTAAAAAGTTCAAACTTAATGTAATGTCTGAAAAGGAGAAACACGAATAACTACCAAGATTCTAGATTTAGGTGAGCTTGACTTCAATTTGATGTGACAGAGATATCAACAATAAACTTGGAAAATCTGTTAATGAGTGAAAAAAAGCACAAGATTTGTTGGACAAATTGAAGATAAATGTAATGTGATATGGAACTAGTTTACCTCCAAGGGGGAAGAGTTCTACTTGTCAAATAAAACAGCAATGGATGACTGAAGAAGTAAGAATGAACATAAACGTAAAAAATAAAAACCACAAGAAGCCAAAAATTAACACGTGCTGATGTTAGGGGGAAAGCAGAATTAATGAGAAATTCAAAAAGGGAGGATGAAAAGGAAGTTCAAAATCAACACAAAATATTTTTACCGTTGTATTTTGAAACAAGTGAGGAGGAACATTTTAGGAGTGCTGCGGACCTGATAAAGTTGCTGCTGTAAATGTAAAAAAGGAGAGTCTGGAAGTGTTAGCCTGAAATCTTTGTACAATGTAATGGGTGCCCTAAGTGGTCAAGATAACAGTACAGCCATGGGCAGTTTGGGAGTTGTAGGCCCACCACTGCTAAGTTCAGTTGTGTCTGAGACCCAAAGAATTGCACTTTTTGCAACATAAATTTTCAGAGCAGGACTAAGAATGAGGGTGGGGGGGTGGGGGGAAGGAGGCTGATCACGAGGCCTGATGAGGGCCAAAAACTTGAGGTCAGTTTGACAATCACATAAGTAATGTGGGGTGTGGTGTGAGGTGGGGTGGGTGGGGGGAGGTGAACAAATAAATGGCTGGAAAAAGGGTCAGTAGTAGAGCTCTGTGCTTTTATGGGCCCATTGGAGGATTGCTGGGTCAGATGCCTCAAGGTCTCGGAAGGGTCGGGTGGGGGTGGGGTGTGGTGGTAGGTGCGGAGATCAGTGGGAGGGATCAGAAGGTTGGGGAGGAGATGGATATGTGGGAGGTTTTGGTACTGTGGGAGGGGTCAGCTGAAGGATAAATATGGAATTTACCTTCGTGGTGCCCCAACAGTTTTGGTCCTGGGACAACCCAAGATAATAGGAATAACCTTCTCTGCAATGTTTCAAAAGGATCGTGTGCAAGGACTGATGTACGTTGACATGATTCTTGTCCCAAGAAGTTCCCAGTCAAATTTTCAGACTGGTGAGAGATGGCCCTGAAATGTTTTTTTCACAATTTTTAACTTCAAGGAAAATATGTGAGACGTCCTTAGGAAACCAAAATGGGAATGCGATATATTCTCATTATTCAGGGATGAGAGCACAAACAAAATAACAGTAATTAAGAAAATAATGGGATTTAAGATTAACAAATCCCATTACCAGATGGTTTAGATCCCAGGGTTTTAGTGGTGGTAAGTGAGAACATTTTAGATGCACTGAATACGGTCTTCCACAGTTTTATTAATTGAGGAACCATTCATTCATGTAAGAAAACTGCACTTGTTACTCAGTTATTTAAAGAAGGTGAGAGAGAGAAACAGAATTATAAAGCATGTCATTTAACATCTGCTGTCAAGAAAATTACCATCTGTTGTTGGGAAATGACCAGAATTTGTAATTAAGGAAACTGTGACTGAAAACCTTGAAAATTTTCAGCTGATCAGAGAGGACCAGCGTGGATTGTAAAGGTTAGCTTGTGTCTAACAACATTAATGGGGAATGCCTATGAATGGTGTTTATATGGACTTACAGAAAGTGTCTGGTAAGAGAGAGAGAGAGAAAATAACAGGCAGGGTGAATCTAGTTGTGTTCCTCAGGAATCTGTATTGGCACCTCAACAATTCAGCGTATGTATTGTGATCTAGGTAATTTGTTAAAAAGCCCGATGTCCAAGCCTAAGCTTGCCTATTACATAAAGATAAGATGTACTGTTAACTGGCTAAATAGAAGAGTAAAGTTACAAAGAGCTGTCAAGTGATTACAAAATATAATTTCAATTAATCATACACTTAAAAAAATAGTGCTGTAAATGCATTGTTCAGAAATGGAAAGTGTTTTGCTTTAATACGGAAAAGTGCTTTGTATTAATTTAAATTGACAGATGAAAATAGCTTTGTCCTTGTTAGTGCTCCAATGAAGAAATTGTGAGAAGCCAGGAATAAAGGAAGAAAGGATATGCAGGCAGCTGAGGAGTTTGAGACAACATGGGCATCAGGACTCTGAAGAGTTGTGACAAGATGAATGTGATTCACATGAGGTTTTCCAAAGCTTTATTGAAATAAATAAGCAAATAAGCTAAACTGTTGCACATGGATTTCAACGTATGTACATTTACAACAGAGTACTTTCTAAATGGTGAAATGACATAACAGCGTAGGTGCAAAGAGAGCAAGCAGCCATGTATATCAATCATTAATATGTCATCAACAAGAACAGGAAATCATTATAAAGATTAATGGAATGCTGGCTTTTATTTGTGGAGGTCTAGAATAGAAGTTATGTTGCAACTACATAAACACCTGGTTAGACGACACCTGGAGGACTGTGACATTTCTGGACACCACAGCCTGGAAGGATACGTCAAACTTGGAAGGATGGCAGTGTTCCTATTCCAGAACCCTGCCTGAACTCCAATGGTTAAATTGTGAGGAGGGAATACCGACACTGGGTTTGAACTTCCTGGAATTTGAAAGTTTAAGAACTGGTCTGAGCAGTTCAACGGAACTGATTAGGGTAGTTTGAGAGCAAATGTTTCTGTTGATCAGCATGTCTAGTATTGGGGAGCATAGTTTAAAACTTAGACCCAGACCCTACCAGTCTAAACTGAGGAAAAACTTCTATTTGTAAAAGATGGTGTAGGTTTGGAATTCTGCCACACTTCACAGCCTTTGTTCACTGCTGCATTAAGGAAGGCATCCTGTCTCCATAATTAGAGAGAGAGAGAGGACTTTACTTACTTTGCCTTCAGTCAACACGAGCAGGGAGTGCAGACATGGCAATTTTGCTTGTATTTTAGGCTTTCCCATAGAACAGGCAATTCATAACCTGCACTAATGTCCGAATAGAAACCTTCCTTGACAACATCTCCTGCCAAGGATGTCCTGTCAAGAGGTTTCTATGGTGCCCTTGTACAAAGAACGTGTTTCCTTCAAACGCTGGTCTTCACCAACCTGTTCAAGTCTATTTGATTTCTTGGGAGCACACTCCCATGCCTCTACCATCATTCATTTGTTCAGAGATGAGTTCTCTCAGTGGCTGGAAGAGCATTGCTTGTATTGTGGTGGGTCCCTTTAAGAGCTGGCAGCTACGATGGTACCAGTCAGCCCAATCGCAGCAGCTGCAAGAACTTAATAGGGAATTAATGTGGAATGGACAACAAAAGTGATGATGTTAGTGCATGGTAATATACATAGAAATCTGACAACATTTCTATAAACCTCACAATGGAAGACCATTATTTATATGCAGATTTATATGTGCTTGGAGGTGGAGGATGTAGGTGACGTCCTAAATCAGTACTTTGTGTTGATATTCACCATGGAGAAGGACGTGGAGGACAGTGAGATCAGTGCGGAGCATACTACTATGCTACGGCATTTTAAGGTAAAGAAAGAAGTGATGTTGGGTCTCTTGAAGACGTTAAGGCGGATATGTCCCCAGGGCATGATGGGATATACCCCAGGTTATTGAGAGAGGCAAGGGATAAGATTGCTGGGACCTTGACCAAAATCTTTGTGTCCTCTCTAGCTACGTAGGCGAGGTCCTGGAGGACTGATGAGTAGCTAATTTGTTCCTTTGTTCAAGAATGAAAATAGGGATAACCCTGGAAATTATAGACCAGTGAATCTCACGTCAGTGTTAGGGAAGCTATTGGAGAGGATTCTTTGAGATAGGATTTATGAGCATTTGGAAAAGCATGACCTAATTAGGGACAGTCAGCATGGCTTTGTATGGGGCAGGTCATACCTTATTAACTTGATTGAGTTTTTTGAGGAGGTGACAAAGGTGATCAATGAAGGTAGAGCAGTGGGTGTTGTCTACATGGATTTTAGTAAGACATTCGACAAGGTCCTTCATGGTAGGCTCATCTAGGAGATTAAGATGCAAGGGATCCATGGTGATTTGGCCATTTGGATTCAGAATTGGCTTGCCCATAGTAGACGGAGGGTAGTGGTCGATGTTTCTTATTCTGCCTGGACATCCATGACTAGTGGTGTTCCACAGGGATCCGTACTGGGACCTCTGCTGTCTGTGATAAATGACTTGGATGAAAGTGTAGATGGTTGGGTTAGTAAGCTTGCAGATGACACAAAGATTGGATGGGGTATTGTGGATAGCGTAGAAGATCACCAAAGTATACAGTGGGATATAGATCGGTTGTAGATATGGATGGAGAAATGGCAGATGGCGTTTAATCAGGGCAAGTATGAGGTGTTGCACTTTGGGAAATCAAACGTAAAGGGAAAGTACACATTTACTGGCAGGACACTTAACAGCATTGATGTACAGAGGGAATTTAGGGTCCAAGTCCATAGCTCCCTGAAAGTGGCCATAGAAGTTGATAGGGTGGTAAAGAAGGCATATGACATGTTTGCCTTTATTAATTGAGACATTAAGTTCAAGAGCCAGGAAGTTACGTTGCAGCTTTATAATACTCTGGTTAGGCTGCATCTGAAGTATTGCATTCAGTTCTGGTCGCCCCATTATAGGAAGGATATGGAGGCTTTGGAGAGGGTTCAGAAGAGGTTTACCAGGATGCTGCCTGGATTAGAGGGCATGTGTTATAAGGAGAGATTGAGCAAACTAGGGTTGTTTTCTCTGGAGTGGTGGAGGCTGAGGGGGGCCTGATAGAGGCTTATAAGATTACGAGAGGCATAAATAGAGCAAACAGCTGGTAACTTTTTTCCATGGTCGAAATATCTAGAGGGCATGCATTTAAGGTGAGGGGGAAAAGTTCAAAGGAAATGTGTGGGGAAATTTTTTTTATACAGAGAGTGCTGGGTGCCTGGAATGTGCTGCCAGGGGTGGTGGTGGAGCCAGATACAATAGCGGCATTTAAGAGGCTCTTAGATAGGCACATGAATGTGCAGAGAATGGAGGGGTATGGACCATGTGCAGGCAGAGGAAATTAGTGTAATTAGACATCAGTAGTTTAATTAGTTTGGCACAACATTGTGGGCCAAAGGGCCTGTTCCTGTTCTTTCACAGTTTTAGGATAAATCCACAGCACTGTTTTAATGGCATTGAAAGATAAGAAGCAATTTCCAGCTCCGGATGTTGACTCATTATCTAACATTTTCACCTGACCGGTTGTTCAGTATAATTAAGATTTACATAATATGGATGAATCTTCATGTGCCTGAAATTGCTGCATGTAGTATCTGTAGGCTCTTTATTGTTGCTGAAGTATAGGGCGAGCAACAAAATATAACTTAATGATGATACTCAATATTCAATCAATATTGGGGCTCATATACAAAGTATCAGACATCATATATATGGTATGCCTTTCTTATGGGTACACTCCTATTTATATGTACTGCACTGCAATATCAGTTACTTTGACTCCTGGAGAGGCTAGATAGTCTGTTGTGAGTAACTCACCTTCTGATCCTATGAAGCCTTTTTATCATCCAGATGTTGTCATAATCTCCATTTGTATCTAAGTGCAGGTCTAACACCCCCTTAAGATGCTCAATATCATCCACGGCAATGCAGCTGCTTGATTGGAAGCACTTCTACCATGTTAAACATTCACTCCCTCCACCACCAGTATGTAGTGCAACAACATTTCAAGACTTCTTCGACAACATGTCCCAAACCAACCTCTTCTCTGATCCAGAAGGATTAGACAGGCTGAAACTTGAGAGCTTTGTACGCTGCAAGCTGCCATCCCCAACACATTCCATCTCTCCACTCACCCCCACCACAAATTCTACATTTGCTTGCCTTAAAAATATATTGCTGATCCTTCATCACTTATCTCGGGAGTACTTCAGTACATTGGACTGCAGTGGTTCAAGAAGTCACTTCACCACTGAATTCTCAGTAACAAGGAAAACAAACAATCCTGAATTTGCCAGTGATGGCAACATCCCATGAAGGAAAGAATTCACAGAAATTGCAGCCCTTTCAGCCATGGGTCAGTGGTGACTCCACAGTCTCTAACAGAAGATTTAAATCCTGTTAGGAGGCTTGGACACATAATCCAGGTGATGCTCCAGTTAGTACTGAAGAGCTACTATGCTTTAGATGAGATGTTCCCATGACACCATTTGAAGAAGACCAGTGTCACCATTCCTGGAGTCCTGGTCAATATTTAGCTCTCAACCCACATCACTAAAATAAAAGCCATCTCATTGCTGTTCACAAGAGCTTGCTTTGTGCAATAGGATCAGAACACGTTGGAAACACTCGACAGGTCAGGCTAAACCTGTGGAAAGAAAAGAAGTAAATAATGCTGAAAGGTTAATTATGGGCAGAGAAACAGAGCTGAGGTTCTATGTCAATAACCCTTCAGTAGTTTCAGGTTTATTTCTAATTCCCAGCTGTATTTTGAACCATTGGGCAATGCCTTGGGCGGTTTGACTGCGGCGCGCTTGCGCGTTCGTCCGCCCGTTGTGGCAGCGGCGGAGACCCGTAGGTCCGGGGCCCGGGTCGGTGGCCCGGGAGGAGAGGGATAGGACGGAGCGAGGGGCGGAAGGGCATCACCATGGGCTCGGGCGTGATTCAGATCCCCAGCCGGCTCCCGCTGCTCCTCACCAACGAGGGGGTTTTGCTGCCGGGCTCTTCGCTGCGCCTCAGCGTTGAGACCCCGCGGAACATCCAGCTGGTGAAGAGCCGGCTGCTGAGGGGCAGCTCGGTGCGCAGCACCATCATCGGCGTCGTCCCCAGCACCAGGGACCCCGACAGCGAGGCCCAGGACCTGCCGCATCTGCACAGGTAGGCCCGCCGGCACAAACCATGCCAGGCCGGCGGCGCTGATGCTGCCCGCTGGAAATGCTTGCAGTGCTTAGAGTTGTTTGCAATTTGTGGTTTAAAAACACAATTCTGCCTCCATTTACAGTCTTTGCACTTTTTGCTGGGCATGGTGGAATCCTGCAGCTTTTACATTGCGCTGGTGGTCGACCAATAACCTCTTGCACCACGAAGGAAACTTTTGCAATGAGTGGTGTTCTGTAAAGCAGCTCAGTCTTGTGTAGAATAACGTAATGGTTCTGAATAGCTCTTTGCTTCACTAATTCATCTGGCATTTTTATATTTTTCCCCGCATCTGAGCTGGATGTCGTGGTTTATTATTTTGCCCAAACTGTGGGAATGTTCTCGCTGTTCACAGCGCGACCCCTGTATGAAGGGGATTCAAACTCTGCAGCACGTCTGTTGATCGTCTTGTAATCTCAAGCTTCTGGTTGCCTGTCCCATTCCGTGTCTGAGTCCTCAACTCTGCCCTCTCACACTGTTCCAGTGAAACTCGGTATTAGTTTAAGGAGCAGCATCTCATCATGTGATCATGCACTTCATTGCCACTTGGACACAAATTGTTGTCATTTTGATGTATTGCTCTGCATGGCCCTTTATTTGCTTAATCCATTATCATCCCGTTTTGCACAGCACAGTAATCTGTTTTGACAATTAGTTTCTCCTGATTTTCACCCCATCAAACATCTTCACTTTCGTTATTTCTGCTTGACTTCTATCCTGTCTGTTCGAGCCTTCTCTCTGTTTATCATTTTCCAAATCTGATTGTCATTAAGTTGAAAAGAACCTCTCTTCTCATCCACAAATGCTGCCTGTCCTGCTAAGTATTCCTAGCATTTTCTGTTTTTGTTTTTAGTTTTCCAGAGTTTGGAACATTTTGCTTTCATTGTTTCTGTTAGAAGTACGTTGAACTCTGTACTGGAGCTTGAACTCAGTTTTCTGATACTGAGATAAGAATGCTAGCACTCAGATTTTTTTAAAAGAAGAGTTACATAAAGAGAAATAACCAAACACAAAACAGACTAAACAATTATGGTGCAGGACAGGAACTAAGATATTAATGAGAGAAGTAAAATTATGAAATAATTGTTGATGTACCAGGAGATCTGCTCAACGAGTGAACAGATTCAAATGAAATCCAGTTACATTGGGCATGGGTATCCGTGGACTTCACCCCAGTCTGTAAGTTTTGGAGTGAGCTTTGTTTGTTTTGCCTAATGCAAATAACCTAACTGACTTTATAAATACTGCATTTGATCTCTTTCATTAAAATTTAAATAAGAAATTTCATTTTCAGAAAATAAACTGCCCATGTCTTGGAACAAAAAAGTAATCTACAGCCAAAGAAAATGTTATAGGATATAATTTAATATTTCTATCCATGTCCTGATTGTTGTTGCAAATGCATTCTCCAATTCCATTTGCAGTTTCCGTGAATTTGAAAATTCTCCTGTCTTTTTTTTAGTGTATGTCAGCCCAGCTCATCCAGATAATTGCATGTCTTTGTTTATTTTTTACTATTTATTGTCAGGCCATTGACAAGGACATCATCCATGTCATGTTTGTATTTTTTTGTTGTGATTCTAGTATTATTGCATTTAGTAATTTAATATCATTTGTATGATGCCGCATTTCTTCAAAACAAACAGTAAATTCATATTCTACCTCTTTCATTTGCTGATTGGTTGTTTTTCTCACATTCTGATTAGGATTGGAACAGCTGGTATTGCGGTACAGATAGTCGGCAGTAATTGGCCGAAGCCACATTATACTCTGTTGATCACAGGCCTTTGTCGGTTTAACATACTTGAGGTTGTGAAGGAGAAACCATTTCCAGTGGCTAAAGTGGAACAACTTGATCGCCTGGAGCAATACACCAATGGTATAGGGGAGTTGAATGACCTTTCGCAAGAGTTCTATAAATATGCAGTTCAGGTCTGTGGAAAATGCTCAGCATTTGTAATTGTAATTTTCATGGATCAGTTTTGGTGTGATTAAACAGCAGTGTAGTGGGTCACACTACTGCTTCATAAAATTCATATGTTACCCATCATCGCAAGTCTTGGCTGTGCAGGAAGATATGACTGCATAATGGGGTTTGTTTTAAAGAAATACACTTTGGAATTTAAAACATTGCATTTTTTCAGTCAAAAACTTAATGTTTCACAACTTAAAAAAATATATATTCTGAATGAAAATAAAAAAACTGCAGATGCTAGAAATCTGAAATAAAGCTAGTTAACAGTTCTGATAAAGAGTGCTTCAATGAAATGTTAACTGTTTCTCTTACACAGATGCAAGTTGACCCACTGAGTGTCTCCAGATTTTCTGTCTATATCAGCTACTTTGGTTCTAATATTTTATTTCTAACTATAAGCCATATTTTTGAAATTGATTTTTATGAAAATATTGCATATAAATTTCGGTTAAGAGTTTAGTAAGTCTGAAACAAGTATCTTTAGCAAACAGGTGGGGGGATAGAGTGGGAGTTGCTAACAGGGAAGACTAGAGCTGCTGATTGTTTAAAACAAATATATATTTTTTGAAACATTTATACATTTTGCAATAATATTTTTTATTATCCACTTTTTTCTTTCTTAATCTTCCCAGTTATAGAATTGTTTCCCTTCAGCTAAGTTCTTTGAGAGGTTGAAAAGATGCAAGGAAGTGGAGAGTACCAGAACATCAATGCATTTCACTGTTTAGCTAATTTTAGACTTAAGGATGAGTGGGTTTGAGGCAGTTGTGAAGATAAAATTATTGAAGTTCTATAACCTGCCTCTTTTCTGTTGATGGACCACCAAATTAGCATCTAGTTGATTGCTAAAATTGGTTGAGGATGGTGTGCACGGCATCTTTAACACAATCCTTTTTAATCTAATGAGACTGGGATTCCAGACCTTCTCCCCCCCATCCCCCTGACAGGTCAGTCTGACTGCCTGTTGTGCAGGAAACTTATTGAAAGTATCTTTTTCCAAATTCAGCAAGATGCGTGTTTAAACCCTCTTATCTGTTTGAAAATTTCCCAGCTGGCTCCAGGTTGGTATTGGAGAGAATTAGTTTGAAAGTTTTTAAAACTTCATGGTGTTTCTTAGACATTTTTTTTGAAAAAGGAATGTATGATTTAATGGAGAATTCCTTAATGTTCTCTGAGCTTGAAAGCATTATGTAATATGTGACCCACGGCACTTGCTACAAATTGTGCAGTAATGGACAACGTAATGTTTGCAGCTGGTGGAGATGTTGGATATGTCAGTACCAGTGGTTGCCAAGCTGAGACACTTGCTGGATAGCCTTCCTAAAGAAACATTGCCTGACATCTTAGCATCAATTATCCGTACAAGTGCTAATGAAAAGCTGCAGGTATGTTGGATTATAAATATGTTGGATTATAAATGTGCATTTAATGCTCAGTGTGGAGCTTAAAATTTAAGAATTCATGTAGGATGTTGAATAACTGTGGTTGAAAAGTAAAATGATTTTATCGAAATTCTCAATTTTTTTTTGCTCCTAAGAAATGCAGTTTATAATTCTGGCCAAGGGAAAAAAAATTGGGTTAGATGTTAATCAAATAGTTAAACAGTCATCTGCAGTAGGCCCATCTCTGGGACATTCCAAAGCTTATGAAGTCTGAGACTGAATTGGTTTTCCATTAGGGAAAACTTTCATGCATCCCATGCACAAAGGGAATCAGAAATTCAGTTTTGGGGGCCATGTTTGGGTAGTTATAGGGGATAGGGGTGGTTAGTGCTAACACTGACTGGTCAGTAGAGAAATTGGATTGGGGTTTGGTTGGAGTTCCTGGGCAAGAGTTGGCTACCAAGGATCATTGGAAGAGAGTTGTTGAGATGTTGCAGTTGGCTGTTGAAGGGTAGGGATTATTAGTTGAGTAGTCAGGGTAAGGAGTGGTGGTGGTGGTGTTCAGGTATTGGGGAGAGGGAAAAATATATTACTTAAAGGGACCCATTGAATTACCTGGCACCATAACTGTGAGCAAAGAGCAGCATTACCAATTCTGAATTTATTTTTAAATATTGGGAAAGGGTGGCTTTTTTATTGTAAGACTTGATAGTATTATAATTGTGCAACAAAAGGTATGCCTTTTAATTTGCATTATTACATACGGGAAAATTTGTGGCCTGCAATTGTAGTTAGGGATTTACAGATGTAACTTTTTGGAACAACTCAGTAATACTTAATTTACGTTTTTGATCTTTGATGCATAGATACTGGATGCTGTTGGTTTAGAAGAGAGATTTAAGAAGACCATTCCATTGCTTGTTCGGCAAATTGAAGGACTAAAATTACTTCAAAAAACTCGGAAATCAAAGCCAAGTGATGAAAAGCGGGTAGGTGTAACATTGTACAGAAACAGTATATTCAGTTATTTAATCCATTAAATATTGATGCAGGAGGCTGCAAAATCATAAATTATACTTTTTCTTAAACTAAAGTAAGGTGCTTTAATCATAGACAATGTAAAGCCTACATTAACTACTGGCCAAAGGCAGTTCAAAGGTTCCTGGATGTTGGGCATCAAAGAAAAACATTTGATGCTATACCTTGTGAACCTATGCTCTCCTAAAACCATTACAAAAATGCAAGGTTCTGTAAAATGTTTTAACTGCTTTAAATGTAATCGTATAATTCTATGCTATATTTGAGGCTAATTGATTTGGTGTATGTTAGTGAGCTTTTGGGTTCCTGTTAAGAATTTGTCTATTGAATTAAAATTTGCTAAATGCGCAACTAAGTGTATTGGTGCTATAAGGAATGCAATTTTTTCCTATTCTATTTGTATCAATGTTTTAAAATTATTAGCAGGTTTTTCTAACACTGACGGCAGAATGCCTCAGTCACCTCTATCTGCTGCATTAATGGTTGAAACTTTTTAAAGAATTTTAACAATTTCTATAGTGCATTTTGTTTTCTCTGTTGAAATGTTTTAGTTCCAGTATCAAACCTGCTCTAGATCTTTCCCTAAAACCTGGCACTTCTCTTTCGCTCCTTCTTAAGATCCTGTTCACCAAAGCTTTTAGTCCTTCTATCGCCAAATTTTGGGTTTTTAATTTTTTTTCATGGTGTATGGGAAAGATTCCCTATGTAAAGGGAATAATATAAATTCCTAACGGAGTTATGTTTTTAAAACTTCCACAAAAAAGGTTCTGAAATGCTATTCATGGAGGAAACCATTCTCCTCTATTTTCCTGAGGGATTGCATTCCTTCCTACAAAAACAAATGTGAAACAAAACTGTGTACTTTACTAAGGACTGCAATCCACTGACTGAAGGAGTTGATCTGCATTTAATTAATGCTTAATTTACCATACACCATGTGCACAATTTAAGTAAATGTGTGTCAAATAATTTGTTTAGATTCATTGTTTAAAGAAGTGCTAATTGCTAGACTCCATTCACTTCTATGAAAGAATGCTGAAGATTCTATATTATGCAGGGTAGAAAATGATTCTGAGCTCTGCATATTAAACTTTCTTGGTAAATGTTTTGGGATGTTTTTTGATGTGGAAATGACCGTCCAATTAAGTTGTAGTAACTGACGTTGGAGACCATGTTGATTTACCAGAGGATATTTTGCAACTGTTAGATCGTGGCCATCCGACCTATTCGAAAAAACAATCAAATTCTAGGACGACCACTGCATTTGGATGCACTTGAGCAGGAAGATGATGATGATGGTGATGACAGTGATGATATTGCCATATTGGAGAAAAAGATTAAAAGTGCAAATATGCCAGAGCAAGCAATGAAAGTTTGCATCAAGGAGATCAAAAGGTACATAATCATCTTTTGAGCAGTAATAGAAATCATTTTCACGGCAATATTTAAAACCTGATGAGCTAGGTACAATTTTTTAAATGGATTTTTTTTTTAAGTAGCCTCCTGGATTGATTCTAATTTATGCCATATGAAAGCCACCTGAGGTTTTAGATTAATCTTTGATAAGTGGCACAGTTCCAAAGTACACATCCTAGCAAGATTAAGTATGCCAGTTTTTCCTCGTGCTCTTGCTCTGCCTCTGTAAAAAGAAGAAACCAAATAAGAGGTGAATTAGGCAATTTAATCCTCTGTACCTGCTCTGCTATTCATTATTATCATGATTCATCTACCTTCCTTCCACTTATCTGCCCTATTCTGATTCTGTTTGTTTCCAGAGCTATATTGATCTCCATTTTGAATATACTCAATGATTGTGCATTCACTGTACTTTGTGGTAGAGAATTCCAAAGAAGAAAATATTCATCTCAGTCCCAGGAGACCCGCTTTGTTTTTGTTTGAGGCTGAACCCTCATTCCAAACTACCCAGCTGAAGACAGGATTCTCTCAGTATTTACTTGCAAATTTTATGTTATAATGAGAGCAGCTTTTACTCTTCTAACCTAGATAGAATATAAGCCTTGTCTACTCAGTGTCACCTCCTAGGAAAATCCCGATTCTTGAAATATGGACCCAGTGTGGTCTGATCAAGACCTTGTTTAACGGTAGTAAGATTGCTCTACTCGTGCTCCAGTCTGTTTATTATAAATGCTATCATACCACCTGCTTTCCTAATTTCTTGATGATTTTACATGTTAATTTGTACATGCGACTTGCTATAAGGGCACCCAGATCCATTTGATCCCCATTCTCACGCTTAAACTGCTTCTATGTTTTTCTTACCAAAGTGCATAACTTTATATTTCTGTGCTTGAAATGCCAAATGTTACATTCTAACACACTTAATTAACTTATGTTGCTAATTAAAACCTGTAATAGGTCTGTCAAATGTGATTCTTTTTTTCTCCCTTTTCATAATCTTGTATTATATTGGAGCGGATCTTTTGCTGAGATGTGTTGGCCCTGTCAGTAAATATATCTAAGCATAAGCTAAAGTATGGTCTTCCATTCAGCAAGACTCCTGTGCCAGAGAATAAGTAGATTCCTCCTCTACAGCAGTGCAGCTTTTGCAGATTTCCCTGAGATTAAGCTGAGAAATCTGCCAATTGCATCCTGGTGCAGGTACCAGTACTTGCAGCAGGTACAGGTATCCCATCAAATAAATGGGAGAAACAGGCTGCATCATATAATTATGTTCTTATGTATGTGTATTCTAGCATTTAGTCCTGAATGGTTTTGAATGTTTGTAAATGTTAGAGACATTCATAAACGTGCAATAACAATGACAGTTTTAACAGCTGGTGTACCTGGGGCCAGGCCCACTGGCTGCCACATTAGTTCTGTGAATGCAACTGGCTGCTTGTGCTGGGATGTCACACTGATCTGCTGGGTGTCAGGCTCCCTAAACTACATCACATGCTGGAAGAAACAATGTGGTCCAAGAGGAGGTGGCTGGAGGTCATGGGGCATTGAAATATGTTGTCCCATTATAAATATTCGTATTGCCCTGTTACTGTACACCTAGTGATAGATTCTAGCATTTTCTGTACTGGTAACACTAGAATAGTTGATCAAAGTTCCTTGTTTTATCATTCCTTTTTGTTTACTATCTTCCAGTTCATGGGTTCATTTTAAATTCTAGGGAATTCATGGGTTCATTTTAAATTCTAATAGAATGTGTCTATTATCTGCTTAGCCTCCACCTTTAACTTATTAAATTTCAACCTTAAATTCAAGAGATCTCTCAACTCTTAGTCTCTTAATTTCTTGAATATTATTTCCTGTCAATAAATCAAATTGACCCTCATACCAATTTACTTTGTTAACACTTAGACCTTAGTTTTTAGCTTAACAAGGTCACTCTCAAGTTCGGTGTAAAATCTGCCATATAATGTTCACTTTTGTTATGTTCACGTCTCCTTGTATGATATTAGATATAGTCTGTTACTTAGTTCTTTAACACAGTACTCCAGTAAACGATAACGTACTTTCAAACTTAACCAATGGCACTATTAGACAAATTTTTAGAATTTTAATTTGGAACACTTCGATCAGTAAATCAACAGGAATCTGACTCAACAGCACTGCTGTTATAAATTAATTGGATCTCCCTGAAGTTTTTGGCATAACAAGGTCATAGTGACTTTGCAAGTCTTCCTGGGTTTTATTTTCAATTAAGAATATAAATATAATGAAGTTATTTTCAAAGGCACTATTATTCCTGTGAACACAAATGTGACCTCAAACTCAATTGGATGAAGTAAGAGTAAAAACATTTTCAAAGAATTGCCTTAAAATCCTACAAACCGTGTTTCTTAAACTTTTGTAATGGGTTTTGTCATTTACAGGTTAAAAAAGATGCCTCAGTCAATGCCAGAGTTTGCTTTGACCCGGAATTATCTGGAACTAATGGTGGAACTGCCATGGAACAAAAGCACAACGGGTAAGAAACTACTTGCTGCAATCTGGAAACAAAAAAACAACCTTAATGTTTTAATAATATTCAGAGTTGACACTTTTTTTGAAATGGATATGTGATAAGTCACTGAGGTCTGTATTACAGCCATCCCTGGCTTACAAATGCCTGACTTATAGACACCTACAGTATATCCAAATGAGCTCCCATAACATTGTTAAATTCAGAAGTCCGGAGTACATACATATGTTCATTCCTACGAACGGCAGAATTAGTTTCCACTCTCTCTCCATTTTTAGTAATTGTTCTTATCAGTCTTGTGTGTTTTTAATGCCATTCATTACAATACTGTGATTTTTTTTGTGTGTATTTTCTGGCGTGAACAAAATTGACTTATGGAAGTCAGTGAAAACAGAACCTGTTTGTTACCCAGGGAAGGCTTGTACTAAATAAAAGTTGGGAAGGGCAGAAAATGCAGTGGGATATTTGCATAGGCTTTGGTATGTGGAACTACGTGAAAATGTCATGATCAGTTTTGTTGAAATGTAATGCAAACCTTAAAAATTGAATAAGTGAATCAAAATATGTTCAGTATCCTCTAACTTTTTCCCTTTTATGTATTGGGAATAATACCATTTATCTTTAGTGTTTCACTCACTGAATTTGTTGCCCTTTTAAGACAAATGATAAACGTGCTGTGTAGTTTTCATGAAATGCAGTCATAACCAAGTGGGACCGATTGGAATATAATGGGATGGTAAACCTGGCACGTATTTAATATGACACTTTTTATGTGCCCATGCAAGGTCATTAGTGAAGGAACATCTGTGGCTGAAAGCAGAAGGCATAAAGGGGCTTGTAGTCCTTACAGGAAATTAAGAGAACTATTGGAAAAACATTAGCACAATAAAGAGGAGAAATGTGTAAATGTTAGGCATACTTAGTTTTGTGCACTCTATAGGAAATTAAGCAGATTTTATTTGGCTTATATGCAGCAGGAAATGACACCCTACAAAAATTTCAGTGTGGGAAATGGGTGGGTTGAGTGGATTGAGGTCAGGAGTCATATAAGAGCTTTTTTCCTGAATATTCATCAGTTTAACTGTAGGACTCTTTTAACCTAGGTTCCTAGGCACTGAAATCCTGATTGGGTTTGTGTGAGATGCCTGCTGATTGGTCTATTGGAAGAGTAAGAGATTGGGCAGTTTGGTTGCCGGCAACATGGAGTGGGGAGGTGTTGTTAAAATAATGGTCAGTGGAGCAGGTTAGTTGGGAAGTTGATCGATAATCATGGTTGAGGGGTTAGACAAATCATTGTGGACGTCTGGGATTAGATATATCACTTAAAAGAAATGCTCCTTGCCATTTCCATTAAAACTATGAATAGGTGGGTTTTATTGAACCTATTCCAGTCAGCTTTTTATTTATTTTTATTTCAATTTGGCTCAATCTCAATCGACCTGCTGCCCTGTCCTTTCTATTCTGCTATATTTCACTTGACTCAAATACCTTTGGTTACTAAGCAAAACTAGACTGTGTTCGTAGACTGCATCTCTGAATAAGTGGCGAAACAGACGTCCCACTTGGGGTCATCATACACTGATCCATATGGGTGCTGGAGCTTCTTCCTCCCAACCATCAGGTTTCAAGGCCAGTGTTAGAGCTCCAGTTATTGCCCTGGCTTGAGGGAAGCTAACTATGTGGAAACCAAACTTGGAACCTTCTGGCTTTGTGCTTTATCTCCTAATTATAGAGGGGAAATAGTAAAGATCGTACTTGTGATCTCTAATGCAAAGTTAGGTTTGACACAGTGCAGAATCATCATCTGAACACGTTTATTAAGGGTTTCACTTCTGAGGAATCTGTGTTAGCTTCTCTTTCATTGCCAAATTTCCAGTTTTCTGTAGCAACAAACAACCTGCTGGAAGAACACAGCGGGTCGAGCAGCATCTGTAGGAGGAAAAAAATTGTTGAAACCCTGCATCAGGACCTGCTGAGTTGCTCCAGATTCCAGCATCTGCGGTCTCTCGTGTTTCCAGTTTTCCCTGCCTGCTTGATCTTTCCTTCCCCATTCCCCTGCCCCCAATTTTTCAAATTTTGCCTTTTTTCTGTGTACTTTTCCCTTGTATTTATGTTCTTTTAGGGTCTCGACCCAAAATGTCAACAATTCCTTTCCCTCCACAGATACTGCTCGACCTGCCAAGTTCCTCCAGCAGTTTGGTGTTTTTTTTTGCTCCAGATTCTAGCATCTACAATCTAGTCTCCATCAATATTCTTTTGTTACATTTAGTCTCGTGTAATCTCTTATAGCAGTAACCTATATCTCATTAAATACATTCCAAGCCCTTCAGATCTGAAGGGGTTAAGTTTTCATAAAGCCTCTCATAAAAATCACTTACAATTCAAGCACTGCCTTTTAAACCTTGAGGATTTGCTATAAATACAGAGGAAAAAAAACTGCTGATTGTAGTAGTTGGTCTCATGGAACACTCTACATATATTCATGCAGATTGTGCAGTTCGCACACTGGATTGATGTGATTGCATGCAAATTTGCTGAAATGTAATTTATTAAGTGGCTGCAGCTGTTTGATTGTTGATGGGTAACGGGAAGATGATATGAAATTGTGTGCTGGAAGTGTGTATTTTTGTAACGGACTGAAAAGCAGCAGCCATTTGTTGTTCTACATTATACAAACTATGGGTGACAAGCCAGCAATAATTTCCATTGGCTGATTTAAAATGTCTACATTTTTACTGGCTTTAGAAGAAAATTGATTATTATAAATATGTAAGCAAACACATCATTTATCTTTGCAGATTGAGTTTTGTCAACTGAAATTGCTTTATTAATGTTCCTAATTGTTCACTGCCATTAATTCCTTTGCCCTCTAATCTGGAAGCTGTAGTTTTTTGATAATCATTTTGTACAAGCTGTTACTCCTGTTGTAATAATCTGCTTACCAGATTTAATTTGGGTTTAGACCTCTTTAATAAATTCTCTTCAAAATGGTAAACATTATAATGTAAATCAAGGGGCTACTGTCATAAAAAGCTAATAACTGTATTTACAGATCTCAATAAAAAGCATAATAAATGGCAAATGCTGAAAGCAGATTATACCAGAGCTATAGCTCCTCAAAGGACGTCAGGAATTCCATCATATCAAATTTGTTCAGATTTTGTACAAAACATTAGCTTTATCACACGTTTTCTTTTTACTGCAATAAATAAAGCATTTCCACAAAACCAGAAAAGTAAAACTGCATTCAGCATTTGGTGATTTAATATGTCACGTCGTCCTTAACCTGCTAAGTCCGAGTGCAACAGAGACATACAAACCAACCATGAAAAAAATGGTCCTGGCTCTTGTGATAGAATTAAAAGGAATATAATGGAGTATGTTTAATGTCATTGGTTTCCAGATCATCTAGACCTTCGTGCTGCAAGAGTTTTACTTGACAGTGACCATTATGCGATGCAGAAGCTCAAACAGAGGGTGTTGGAGTATCTTGCTGTTAGACAACTTAAAAACAATTTGAAAGGACCTATCCTCTGCTTTGTGGGACCTCCAGGCGTGGGCAAGACCAGCGTGGGCAGATCCATAGCGAAGACCCTCGGCAGGGAGTTTTACAGGATAGCATTGGGTGGAGTATGTGATCAGTCTGACATTCGTGGTCACAGGTAACGCACAATTACTAATATAAAAATGCATATTTATATAAAAGTAATATTTTGAAACTTTGTATTTCTGTAAACTTGATTTTAACGACAATCAGTCATTCACTTGCTAACTCTTACACATTTCATGCCACTATTTTAACTGGATCGCTTTTGTTTTAATTTGCCTCAAATAATTGCTTCTAAAAATAATGTCAGGAAGGTAGGTAAACAATTCTGTAGCAAGGGATGCCATTAAAATAACAGTTAATTTTCTCCCTACATCCTGAAATTGTCGATCCCTTAATAGGGTATAGCCATGTCCAAGTGACTATTATTCATTTGTTCATTGGAATGTAGGAGCATTGTAACAAAGGCCAATATTGTCCTTGAGTGTAATCATACTTTGCTGTTTTCTTAGAGACAATTGTAATCACTATTGGTTCGTAGTTAATTATGGCTTCTAGTATTATGTTGTACGGGCCTAGAAAATATTTGACTCTTGTTCTAAGCACAGCTGGACCTACAAAAGATCCAAAAAGGAAAAGGAGATTGAGGTGACTGGTACTTAATAAGCTCACATGCTCCTCAAGACCTGGTTCCTACGTTTCTATTGGTAATCCTGTACATAAAGCTTTTCTACAGCCACCTTCCAAGTTGCTGCATTTGTTTCAGGTCTTTAACACGTATGCTTCTTGTTTACAATTTTCTCTTTTATAAAAAATTTTTGCCAGGTCATGAATAACTCAATAAAATGCTGTATGGTGAGTCTTTTATTTTTCCCACATTCCCATCGCCTCCCCTTGGATACTTTCACCCAACTGGAGGCAATTTGCAGCAGCCAATTAACCTACTGACCCGGATGTCTTTAGAATATAGGAAGAAACCAGAGCACCTGGAGGAAAACCGTGTAGTTACCAGAAAAATGTGCAAATTCCACACACACAGGTTGTTGGAACTGTGAGGCAGAGGCTCTACCAGCTGCATCAATATGTCACCCTAAAAGATGCAGAATAACATTTCATCTGGTGATTGTTCTCTTCTTTCACTCAAAGCAATGATATTGCTAAGCTGTGTTAGCCCAGATGAATGTCAAACTCAAATAGTCATTCTTTATGTCCAAGTATGTCTTGATATTTAACATACAGAGCCTGACCCATAACAGCTAAAAACAAGGTTGTCCTAAAAAAATTCATTCACTTCCAACGTGGGCCACTGGCTAAAAGTAAGAATGGAAATTCTGTTCCCATTTCTTTCTGGTTTCTACTTCTTCCTACCACCAGATCTCAGCAGAAGAAGACACCAAAGCCTGCCAGTTGTATTAGAGAATCAAATGAGGAATGAGTGAAGGAGGAACTGAAGGAACTAAGAATTAGTTTTTTTTTAAAGAAGTACAAGAGAAGTTGGAGAATTTGAAAGCTGATAAATTCTCAGGACCTGATGACTTGCATCCCAGAGTTTTCAAAGAGGTGGCTTTAGAGATGCTGGATGCTATATTTATCTTCTAAAGTTCTATAGATTCTATAATTGTTCCTGTGAATTAGATGGTAGTAAATGTGGCCCCACTATTTAAGAAAGAAATGAAAGAACTATCAACCTATTAATCCAATGTCAATGGTAGGGAAAAGCTGGAATCTAAAATAAAGGGTGTTATAACAGAACACCTTGAAAAGAAGAATAGGATTGAACAACCCAATGTGGGTTTATGAAAGGAAGATCAAGTTTGACTAATTTGAAGTTCTTTGAAGATGTGACTAGTAGAGAAAAGAGAACCATTGGAAGTGGTTTTATTTTCAGAAGAATATAAGGTTGCCCACAGGAGGTTGGGCAACAGGTTAAAGCATATGGAATTGTGAATAATATACAGATTCACAGAATGGCTGGCTATGGCTAGTGGGATACTACAATGAATGGTGCTTAGTATCTAGGTTTTCATAATCTATATCAAAATTTGGCTGAGAGGATCAAAGGGCAGGCCTTAACTTTTGACCTATTTAACTTTTGTGGTATTGCAGATTTGCAGTGTAGTATTGACATAACTTTTAAACGTTTGGTTGTTTTGCTAATGAGAAAATCATTCAACACAACAAATTTGAGCCTCTAGCTTATCCCTGAGGGAGTTTTGCCTTTATTCTTAAGTGTGAAATTTTTGGGCAATGTGCTGAAAAGCAAAATTCCTCACCACCCAAGTAAAGTATTAAATGTCCCACTAAACACCCAGAGTTGGTGCCTCTGAATGTCCACTAAAACCTTGAGGGGATTCACGGCAAATCTCCCAGCAAACGGTAGTGTAGTGGTTAGCATAACGCTATTACAGCACCAGCGACTCGGGTTCAATTCCCGCCACTGTCTGTAAGGAGTTTGTATGTTCTCCCCATGTCTGCATGGGTTTCCTCCCATGTTCCAAAGACGTACAGGTTAGGAGCTGTGGGCATGCTATGTTGGTGCCGGAAGAGTGGTAACACTTGCGGGCTGCCCCCACCACACTTTCAGTAACGTAAGAAGATGTATTTCACTGTGTGTTTTTATCTACATGTGACTAATAAATAAATATCTTGTATATCAAATATCAATTCAGCTCTGTAAATCTCACCTGCAAAATAATTTCCCAAAGTCAATGGAGAATAAATGGTGTTCTGGTTTTTGGGATTTGCTGCTGTTTCTGCAGTATGTCTCCTGTAAAAGTTAAGGATATACTGTTTTTCCAAGTTTGCTGACAAAACTAAGCTAAATGAGATTGTGAGTACAGAGGAGGATGTAAATAGGCTGTCTTTTATTTTGAGACTTCAATTTATTTGTTTTTCAATTGGAAAAAGAAAATGAATTCAATTGGGGTAAGAATAATTTGTGCAGTGT
Source organism: Pristis pectinata (assembly GCF_009764475.1). Lineage (NCBI taxonomy): Eukaryota > Metazoa > Chordata > Chondrichthyes > Rhinopristiformes > Pristidae > Pristis > Pristis pectinata. The sequence goes on from NC_067417.1 coordinate 29,882,812, forward strand.
ATCTAACTCTGACTTTGGTAGAATTAATTTGAATGTATACATTTTTCTGTCAGCAAAACACAAATGATGCTGATATCTTTGTACTTACCTGAGGACTTTCCAGTGTTCAATCCTCTCCAGCTAGTTGTCTGAACTACTTTCTTAAAAAAAAGGTTGACAAATTTATTCTAAGACTTTTTTTCCATAAAATTTTAATTACTCATTCCAAACTCCCTTTGCACTCAGAACTGAACTCTCACTTGTCAGCTTGTTACTTGCAATGATGGAAACCTGTATATATCATGAGAATAGGAATAGGCCACTCAGCCACAAGAATCTGTTCCACCATTCAATTAAATATCTCTTGTTACCTTTCCACAAGATCCTTGTTTTCAGCTGGCTTTGCTTTTATAGCCATTTAGATGAGTTCCATATTTCTAATTCCCTCTCTGTGGGGAAAGTTTTTCTTAATTTCATGCCAAAATATGCTCGTTTTTATTTTAAGATAGAGTTTATTTTTTCTGGATCTCTCCCTTGTTCTGGATTCCACCACAGGAACAAGTAGTTTATCCAGGAGAGTCCCTTTGCTAGTCACATTTACTGTTTTGACTTTGAGTCAAACACTACTTAACCATCTCAACGAACTGCAAACCAAGTTTATGCAGTCCTTCCTTGTAATCTAACCTTGTAAAATCAAATATTCCGTGAATCCATGCTAATCTAGAGTGGATGATCTCAAACTCCCCCATACTAATATACGTAATTTTACCTAGGCACTTGTCTATCTACACTCTATTGTAATTTCCTTTTTCTATTTGAGTATAATATCTGTCAAGCTAACAAATTGATAGCTTTAAGCTGATCACAGTCATCTTCATATTTTTGTCTTTCTTTTTGACACTGGTCTCTGAGCAGTTTTATATTGTTCAAGGTAAAATTTCCAAATTTAATTGACTGATGAAAGGAATGTGGTCACATATATCAGTGGCTTTAATTAGCAACAGCTTGCACTGATGTGGAAACAAAGTAAAGTTCCCCTAGGTGCTTCACAGAATTATTAAACCAAAATGAGTTGCGTAAGCAGATATTGCGACATATGACCAAAAGCTTGAATAAACAGGTGGTTTTGAGTAGCATGTTAAAGGAGAAAAGAGATATAAACACAGATATAGGGAGGGAATTCCACTACTTAAATACCAAGCAACTGACAGGATGTCTGTCAATGGTAGAAAGTCTAAAATCAGAGATATACAAGGGGACAAAATTGGAGGAGCGCAGAACTAGCAGGATTATAAGGATGGAGGAAGCTACAAAGGTGGGAAATGGTGAATTCAATTTGAAAATGAGGATGAAAATATTGAAATTGTAGCTTTCCTGAAACAGAAGCCTATACAGATAAGCAAACATGAGTGTCGGATGCAAGTTAGGATGAGGGCAGCAGAATTTTGAATGCACATGTTTATATAGAATGAAAGATGTGAAGTCAGCTTGGAATTATTGAAATAGCTGAAATAATGCATGAACAGCAAAAGGTGTTGTGAATGGGGGTAGAAGATTGTTATCACTGAGAGTGGGTTTGTGGGGAATCATTTGGAAAAGTAACATAGCTACATGAACATGAGTTCATTCAAGAGACACGAGATGCAGTAATCTGGAGCAAAAAAATTGCTGGAGGAAGCGGGGTCTTGACCTGAAACGTTGACCATCCATCCCTCTGCCTCCACAGATGCTTCCTGACCCATTATTACTCCAGCAGTTTGTTTTTTGTATGAGTTCATTGAAATTAGTTTCAGAACCACATTCTGAACAGATTCCCTTTAGACCAATTCTATTTGCTTTGTTCTTATGAAATGTTTTTTTTTGCATATTTTGCTGCATCTTTTAAACTTCATAAATTGAATTTCTTAAAAACCTAAGTAAATATGACCAAGTAGTTTAGTGCATATACACTTTTTTTTTGTTTTCAACCTCCAAGTATGATTGGAAAGATATGGAAACAATTCATAAAGAAACCTGCCTTTTAAAATGTTGGTAAAATAATGAAACAGCAACAACTTTATCTTGTTCCTATAGTTGGTGCCTCCCTTCAGTTGGTGCCATCCATTATTGCCCTCAAGTATACCCATGTATATATTTAAAACAAAAACTGTGCTAAAATAGTTTGTGCCTTTTAAAATATTGGAGCGTTTTGTCTTTCAGGAGAACATATGTGGGTAGCATGCCTGGCAGAATTGTCAATGGTTTAAGGACTGTTGGTGTGAATAATCCAGTGTTCCTGCTAGATGAAATAGATAAATTAGGAAAAAGTCTACAAGGAGACCCTGCAGCAGCTCTGTTGGAGGTACAAAATGGAATATTCCACAATTTAAATTACACAGTGGTTGAATTGGGCAACTAGTGCATTTGCCCTACTGCTCTCTATTGACAATACAATTAGTAATTTGAAGAAAAACTATGATAAACAAGCTTTTATACATGATATTTTTCTTGGCTTAGGAGGAAGCACTGAGCTCCACTGAAATTTTGATGCAGACAAGCTTGTATTTTATTCTTTCTTGAACTGTATTCACACTATATTTTTGCCAGTGCTTAGCTGATTATGGTTTAAATGCATTGTATTTTAGAAAAAAGTGGGAACACGATGCATAAGCAAGTGGAAACTACTAGGCAACCTTTCAGTTTGAAAAATTCCATTTCCCCTCGTACTTTCTTTGTCCAGCATAGAAATTTCACCATTGCAGGCTGTCATTTCTTCTATTTTTGAATAAATAAATTTTGTATTCAACCTACTTTAACCAGGGCTGAAGAAGGCATGAGGGAGACTAGTGATAAAGCATCTTAACAGATTTAAATATCTCAAAACATTTGTGTTTTAACAATCATGGGGCTTATTTAAAAAAGGGATGAGCAGGTTCAGAAACATTTATTCTAGTCTTGTACCCTTAAAGATCTGTATTCCCACTAATCATTTAACATTCAATTGCACTATTTAGGCTATTACTTAAGCAATTATTCCCATTTAGGTCTCCACCATAAATATTTCTCCTTACCTGCTCCAGTCTATTGGAAGCTAAGACATAATTGAAAGTAAATATTTCCTCCTTGAGATGATGATGTTTTGAGAAACTGAACACCCCTTTGGTTGAAGAGTGACTGCAGAATTCATTTGATAGTTTATTGTTTATAACTGATGTTTTATGATGGTTGTTGGGGATCTATTAGATTCACTAAAAATGAGTGTAATGGATCCCCTACAACCAACATAAGATATCAATAAGACCCTAAAAATAGGATGTTAGGGAAAATAACATAATGAAAAGGTTATCTAACAGTGTTTTTGGTCTTCTTGCAATGTGCATTTTTATAGCAGGTGTCAATGTTCTGTTCTTCCTGTTCTCTGCACTGATGGTTGTATGTTAATTGAATAATTCATGTTCCTCATTTATTTTCAGGTGTTAGATCCTGAGCAGAATCATAGTTTCACTGACCACTATTTGAATGTCTCCTTTGACCTATCCCAAGTGCTTTTCATAGCTACTGCCAACACTACTGCTACCATCCCTCCAGCTTTACTTGATAGAATGGAACTCATCCAAGTGCCAGGTAAACAAATCCCAAAGTATTACAAGTTTTAAAGCCAGAGTTGTAAACTTTAAAAAAATAAACCATGGATCTAGCACTGCTGTGGGCTCTTTTATCATTTCTAGGGTTGGTGGTGCATTACCAATAGGGTCTGGTGCAGTGAGCGATTGATTTGAAACACACTGTCCATTGTTTTCCATCAATTAAAATGATTAGATATGAAATCCAAGACATTGCTGTCTTGATTTCCTGTCATGCCTCTTGATTGAAACTGGCCTTTTAGATTTAACTGGTATTCAGATATTGGTGAATGGAATTCTGTTTGTTTGAATGCGTGTATCCATATTTTGAGTTTATTTTTCAACATTATGATGAAGATGTAGGAGTGGATAGTATAATTTGGATAAACTGTACTCTATTAAAAATTGGTAAATACATGATGTAATACTCTTAATTCTCTCTCTATGCTCCATTTAGTTGTTTGGCATGCTTCCAGCCCAACCTTTCTAGATGACACTCTTAGTGATCTGCATAGATCGCTGTTTCGTTTGGTACTATGAACTGTAATTTGGTGCAACAGAGCATATCAGGAGATGGTCCATAATTTGTTTCTCATGATGCACACTGTGGTTGGTAGCAAGGAGGGGGTATGATTTTTAAGAAAGTTCGCCTTCCTAATCCACTCTTAATCTGTTAAGGCTCTACCTTGTGTGCTATTTATAATAGACCCAGATAATACTTCATCATTGGTAGAAATTCCTCACTCCTCCAGTCTAGCTTTATTGCTTGTTTTCTCCTTTCTGCGTTTTTCCAGCCTAAATCCAGTGATATTTGAGAGATGAAGCTTTTTTTATATACCAGTGTGGGTGATCCCTCAATCAGCTTTCCACTTTGAAGCAAATGCCCATGTGGTATGTCCCAAAGTTCAGCTTATTTTTAATTAGGTTGATTAAATAATCTGAAATAAAAATGAAGCATCAATAATAGCAACTGTTAATCTATAGATTGTTGTCAAAATCCACCTGGTTCACAAATTTCATTTAGGAAAGGAAATTGGTCCTTTCCTGGTATGGCCTTATGAGTGTTCAGTTGTTTTGGGCTGTTGCATCGTGCCAATTTTGCACTCTGGAATGGGGTCAAGGACACTCATGCACAGTCTTGATTGAGATATCTTTCAAACTGCTCCTTTTAGTACTGACGGCCTCGTCATCGTTGATGCATTGACTGAGGGAGGAGATCAGGATGGAGTGGGGGAGCTATGTGAGGAAGGGGAGATGAGCAAAATGTGTGTTTATGATTGATGTGTGGTCAGAGTATGCTTATATGTAATTGGAATACATATGCTAAATCTGTGCACCAGAGCCTGGTCTCCAGTTGTCTTGGGCATCATTAAGATTTGTGTGCTAGGTGGTGTCTAATGGCTATCCCATATTTAAAGAAATCAACCGCGGGCACCTTCCACTTCTTGGTGGAAGCAAGCCATTGATCTAGGGGACTTCTTGAAAAGATTTACTGGAGACACTGAGGTAGTCTTCCTTTAGGGCAGAGAATAGCAAAAGGAAATTTCAAAGGAATGCCGCAGTTCTTGAATGGAAGAGCCTTGCAAATTCTGCTGTGCATGAACTCCAGGGTGGTGTGGTCACTAGAATGGGCGCATCCTCTGTGAGATCCCACTGCTACGAAGAGTGCAGAGGTAGCAGGTTGAGTAAGGAAAGGGAATAGAGCAGGTGATTGGGGTTGAAATTGGACATATCATTGGGATGGTGTGGGTCAGATAATTTGGGAGCCTAGAATAGTCAGCCATGTTTAAAGATGGAAGTTTTTGGCAGAAGATTGAAAGGAGTTGCTAGATGATTGAAGGGCAAGGTTGGTTATATAATTAAGTATATTGTTGCAGTAGATTGAGGAAATGTGTCAAGCAGATAAGTTTTGAGGAGCATTTTGATGATTGAGGATTGATGGGGGAATGAATCAGTGCGTATGATGGGGTGGTGAGCATTGGAAATAATGGATACAAGTGGGATGATGGGGGCAAACACCAACAGTGGAAAGTTGAAGGTGGCTCTGTGTCCCTTGCTTCTGTCCCTTGCCAAAGGCCTGTTTTCCTGGGTTGTGTCCTGTTCAAAGAACTTTCCCTGCATATCTAGAGCTAAGTTATCATGGACTTTTCCTGCTCTGGTAGGCCTGAGATGTGTCTTACTCTATTTTCAACTGCAAAGATTGCTCATGAATCCCAATATCTCAAGTTCTAGTCATTATATACCCCATACCCAAATTGTATTTTCTCTCTCCAACGTGGAGAAAACTGCATTGTGAAATGAATGAAATGTGTAAACTTTTGTTTCATCTGGAAAAACCATTTGGGGTCCTGTGCAGTGGGAAGGGAAAAGATGAAAGGTAAAGTGTTGTGTCTCTTGGTAGCTTGGGAAAATAAGTATCAGAGGTGATTTACCTGAATGTTGGGTTGGAAATGTTGATTCAGAATGTATTAACCTTTTTCTATGATTTTCCATGGTTATTTAAATTTCTTTTGGTATTTATGTAATTCTGTTCACTGTCATGTTTAACAGCAGTAGCTCTGCATTATAGGATCAATTTCCATTCCGTTTGTACTGGATATTGTACAGCAATGTATTATAAACTAATGTGGTGTAATGCTTCATTTAAGGGAGCATTGCAAGTTGAATGGAGGATTGTGAAATTTTCCCTTCATTAAGGAGAAGCAAGAATATGTTAATTTTTATATGCATGTGTAGCTGAAATTGCATTCTAAGCACGAGATTTAATTTTAATTCACCATTCTTCAAATATTAGGCTATATTCAGGAGGAGAAGATCGAAATTGCTCACAGGCATTTGATTCCTAAACAATTGGAGTTACATGGGCTAACACCCCAACAGATTCAAATTCAACATGAAGCAACTGAAGGCATCATTAGCAGGTCAGTAATGTTTATGGTAAAGCACTTTTAAATTTTTTTTAAATTTTATTTACAGCGTGGTAACAGGCCCTTCCGGCCCAACCAGTCCGCGCCGCCTATCTTAACCCCCCTAATTAACCTACCCATACATCTTTAGAATGTGGGAGGAAACCGGAGCACCCGGAGGAAACCCACGCGGACACGGGAGAACGCACAAACTCCTTACAGACAGCAACGGGAATCAATCCCCGATCACTGGCGCTGTAATAGCATTGTGCTTACGGCTACGCTACCGTACCGTGCCTAATTGCAAAATACAGACTTTATTGGTTGTTACAGTTTTATTACATGAGAAACAAGGGTGTTAGATGTTACCTTTGTGCCTTTGTCTTTAACTTTACCAAATAGTGTTATCATAGAATCATAGAACAGTATAGCACAATACAGGCTCTTCAGCCCATAATGTTGTAGTGACCTTTAAACCTCACCTAAGACTATCTAATCCCTTCCTCCCACACATCCCTCTATTTTAAATTCCTCCATATGCTTATCTAGCAATCTCTTGAACTTGACCAATGTACCTGCCTCCACCACCGCCCCAGGCAGCGCATTCCATACCCCAACCACTCTCTGGGTAAAAAAATCTCCCTTGAACTTCCCGCCCATTACTTTAAAGCCATGCCCTCTTGTATTGAGCATTGGTGCCCTGGGAAAGAGGTGCTGGCTGTCTACTCTATGTATTCCTCTTAATATTTTATACACCTCTATCATGTCTCCTCTCATCCTCCTTCTCTCCAAAGAATAAAGCCCTAGCTCCCTTAGTCTCTCCTCATAATGCATATTCTCTAAACTAGGCAGCATCTTGGTAAATCTCCTCTGCACCCTTTCCAATGCTTCCACATCCTTCCTATAATGAGGTGACCAGAACTGGACACAGTATTCCAAGAGTGCTCTAACCAGAGTTTTGTAGAGCTGTATCATCACTTCAGGGCTCTTAAACTCGATCCCCCGACTTATGAAAGCTAACATCCCATAAGCTTTCTTAACTACCCTATCTACCTGTAAGGCAACTTTCAGTGATCTGTGGATATGAACCCCCAGATCCCTCTGCTCCTCTACACTGCCCAGAATCCTGTCATTTACCTTGCACTCTGCCTTGGAGTTAGTCCTTCCAAAGTGTACTACCTCGCACTTCTCTGGATTGACCTCCATCTGCTACTTGTCAGCCCAGCTCTGCATCCTATCAATGTCCCTCTGCAATCTTCGACAATCCTCCACACTATCCACAACACCACCAACCTTTGTGTCATCTGCAAACTTGCCAACCCACCCTTCTACCTTGAAGTACATCTTGGAATTCTGTTTATATTATATAAAAGAATAAACCTTATGATTAATAATATAACCTCAATGAGCAGGTAAGTTCTAATGTATTGTCAGAGTGCACATTAAAGTACCACATGGTGCCAAAGAGTAAAACATATACATGAAATTACATACACAAAATTATTAAGGATGTAATTATAGAAATAGGTTGTGATGATTCATTTGTTTGTATTGGGGGAATTCAGTTTTTGGAAAAAAAATCAGTTCCTGAACACAATTCTGCAGACAGATGTCAAAGCATCCATAACAGTGAAATTAGCTGAATATTTCATAATGGATACAAGGACTTTGAACTCGTGTTTTCTGGATCATCTTCTAGGTCTCTGGATTAGCAGTATATCAATAACACTACCAAATCATAAATGTTGAACTCCTCCATTTATGTATGATTATCGTACAATTTCTAGGTCAGGTGGGTTCAGTGGGGGTCACATGAGAGAGAGAGAGGAGGAATGGTGGAGAAAAGGGGAGGAGAGCAGTGACACTGGGAAGAGGAGGAAAAAAAAAGAATAGGAGATAAAGGGGACAGAAAGCTGGTGAAAGCCAAAATGAGGAGGAGGGTATTATTGCATTGGCAAGGAGTGTATTGATCTGACGAATGTATTTGCGGGTTAAGAATTCTGCATGCTTTTAGTCTATCTCACTGTGATCTCTTGAGGGTTGCCCAGCAGCGAAAGAGTCCTTGGAGTGACAGGGTTTATCGATGATTAGACAAAACTTGCTCAGCAAAGAGGTTGCTTTAGGATAAATAATTTTCTCAAAGGTTTTCATGCATATTCATTGCTCAAAGGTATGTGGTAGGCTTTCATAATAAAACTACACATTGAAGAGCATGTTCAAGATTAAAACTTAATAATGGTGAATTGACTAACGTACCAGTTGCAACCACAAAACAAAATAGTAAATGGTGTGTTATGAATTTGGTGATAGTTGAAGTTGTATCAAAGTGACCACTCGATGTTGAATGAGACCTGATTTAAGGTACAGGCAACAGATATTTGAATGGGCAAATATAACATTTCAGTAGCAGGATGATAGACTTAAAGGTACCATTTTCCAGTGCAAATAAAAGAGGAAATGGTGTTTCCATTGTTGGGAATCTATGAAAGCAGCTGATGTCAGGGTGTGAGCATATGTAGTGGTTCTGTCCTAAGGGGAGTTTTTCTGAATGGAATTTTATCCTTGAACCAGGATTTCTCCACTTAAATCTTTCAAAGCTGAGAAATTAACCTCCTCAACCAATAGAAATTAAAGGAGTTTATCAACATGCTTGATGTCAGGTGTCTTCCTGCATAGGGAAATGTGTCTGGCTTTTAGAGTACCTGATTTGCTGAAAGTAGCTGTTTATTCCACATTTCAAATATGTAACACCTATCCCTGCTGGTATAAACTGGAAAAGGGGTATCCTATTAAACAGTTTTGTTATTGGGAGATCATTTTAAAATTACAGGGGCTCCCTGGGTTACGGATGATGTGACTTATGGAAATCCGACTTTACGCAAGTTCTGCCATAGATTTTTAAAGAATCTTCAAGATAGTAAAATGATAAAGCTAGATTCAACGTATATTCCATTAGTTTAATTATGGGTAATGTTGGGATGAACGTGGAAGATATTCCATGAAACATGAAGGTAAAGGTGGCATATGGCATGCTTGCCTTTATTGGTTGGAGTATTGAGTTTAAGAGTAAGGAAGTCATGTTGCAGCTATGTAAATCTTCAGTTGTGCCGCACTTGGAATATTATGTGCAGTTCTGGTCATCCCATTACAGGAAGGATGTGGAGGCTTTGGAAAGGGTACAGAAGGGGTTTACCAGGATGTTGCCTGGATTAGAGGATATGACCTATAAGGATAGGTTGGACAAACTTGGTTTGTTTTCTCTGGAGCGTTGGGAGGCTAAGGGGAGACTTGATAGGTTTATAAAATCATGATAGGCATAGATAGGGTAGACAATCAGAATTTTTTCCCAAGGTAGAATTGTCATATACTAGAGGACATGCATTTTGGGTAAGAGGGGGAAAGTTTAAAGGAGGTGTGCAGGGCAAGTTTTATTTACACAGAGTGGTAGGTGCCTGGAACAGGCTGCCAGGGATAGAGGTGGAAGCAGATACAATAGTGGTGTTTAAGAAGCTTTTAGATAGACAAGTGAATATGCAAGGAATGGATGGATAGGGTCATGTGCAGGCAGAAGTAATTTAATTTGTCACCGTGTTTGGCACAGACATTGTGGGCCAAAGGGCCTGTTCCTGTGCTGTACTGTTCCATGTAAACGAAAGAATCATAGCAAGTGTATGCTGGGCGATATGATATGGATAGCTATAGAAAACTAACGTTTCTGACACGGAAAAATTGGTTTATGGACAGTTGTCAGGAATGGAACCCTTGCGTAACCTGGGGACTGCCTGTAGCTAGTATGTTTTTGTAGATTAAACAGAGTTTGTCACCTGTCTATCCTCCTGGCATCATTGGTTGATCTCCTCCTAGGCTCTCCTTTTCCATATATCTGTGAGGATGCAGATGACAAGATCTTTTAATTAATTTTAAAAAATGGTGGGAATGAATGTTTTGAATGATTCTATTATTCCCAAATCTATCTTTGAAAAATGAGGTCTGTTCTTAGTTTTAAGAGAGCTCCAGCTTGGGTTCCCAGAGCCTGCCATTAATTGGACACTTTTTTAGATCTCCAGTGGGTCATCATATTTTCTGCAGCATTTGTGAATCAATTTACAAACTGTTGTAAGTTGTGGTCCAATTTAGTAATTACACCATTGATGCAAATTTCTAACAAATATTACATGATTCTCGGTAAATACTTTTAGAGAATCTTTGGAGGCATGAGCTGGGATGGAGAAGTTAAAACAGGACTTCTATTGAAAAGGAGAAAGGATGACTGCATTATTTATTTATAGAAGTAAAGACTAATCTCATGGCTATTTCATTCAGAAAGCCTGAATTTATCCGGAGAACAGAACAATCTAAATTTTTGAAACTAGGAGGATAAAGGCGAAATTTCTGTCAGAAAAGCAAGGATTCTTTAGATGAGATTTAATGATATTTAAGTAATCTTGACTATTAACTCCCAATGTAATGCATTTGCCAATGAGCCACTTAAATGATTGCTTCTTGCTCTGATTTCTATTTTGATGCTGATAAATTTCTTATAAAACAAAGGAATAAGGTGATTACATCTGTTCAAACGAACCCATAAAGAATACAACATTGGAAACAGTCCCGCGGTTAATAATGGATCATGTAACATTATGCTAATAGTATCAACTGCATTGTGAATTTATAATGAAAGAATTTGAGTACCCTGTTTCAAAACAAGTTAAACATAAGGAAAAAATGTCTCTTTCAGATATACCAGGGAAGCAGGAGTACGCTCCCTCGAACGGAAGATAGGTGCCATTTGTCGTGCTGTGGCTGTAAAAGTGGCAGAAAGTCAACATAAGGTTACAAAATCTAGTTGCACGCCAGTAACTGAGAAAGAAGGTGAGAATGCAAGGAATGTTTTGTTTTTAGGGGGAAAAGTCATTTGATTTTTAAAGGTGGGATACAAAACTGGAAACTAATGAGATCATTCCTCCGAACAGAATAATTCATAAGATGCATTCTCCTGATGTAGGTAGTTTAGTATGATGTTGAAAGACAGATATTAAGTACTAAAATGTGTGACGAGATGTCGGTGATTGTTGTTATAATTGTTGTGCCCCTCCCTCTTGCTAGAAATAGTGCTTTTTCTTAATGCCTTTAGAGTCAGGAATATTGTCCAAGTTGACATGACGGGTAAATGACACCAAATTAGATAATGCTAACCAAAATACAATAGACTAAAGTTGAACAAGCAAGTTAAGTCAATGGAATAAAAGTTGCAAAATGGAGCCCAGTATAAATAGAGAATTATAATAGAAGGAAAAAGATAATTGTTTAAAAAGCAAACTATATACTTGAAATAACAGCACATGTACAAGATCTAAAGGATTTAAATGGATAAAATTATAGGTTCAGTCAAAGATTTTGATGTGTTTAAGAATGTGACATTGAAAATATGTGGTCTTCATGGGACCCCCCCTCAGGAATGCTGTGATTAGCTTTGATCATTATGGGAAAAACTTTATTGGAGAAGTTGAAGGGAGAGTTATAGGCCTGATTGTCAATTTTTGAGGAAAGGCTTAAGGCAAAGATGAATGATAAGGATTGAGCACAGTTCTTTTGAGCATAAGGTTTGAGATCTCAAAATATGGTTCTATATTTTGTGGTTCTGATGAGCATTCATCATCAATATATTGTGAAAAAGCAACTTCTGATATCCAGATGGGTGCAGTTAAGCGTGGTATTATAGTGATTTTCTTCTCCACAGTGAGCGCTTTTGAATTTCTGACAGATGGAAATCTTTTTCAAGTCAATTAATTGATGATAACTTCAACATGTTCTGAACTGTTCTTACTGTTTTAAAACAAAAACTGGAAAAATCTTGCTGAATTAAGTACAATTGAGATTTTAATGGCATATTAATCTGTTATTCCTACTGGGCCCCAAGTGCTGAAAATCAAGTTTTTTGTGGAGTCTTATTCCTCAATTTCGAAAATGATTTAAAGTTTCTCTTTTTAACATTTTTTATTTTGCAATTTTTTCTTAATTTCACATGCTCAATATGTATTTTCCTTTCTGTGAATGTTTAAGATCATAAAAAATAGTGTTTTACTTTGTGGTTTGGTATCTTGGTGTTTCAGTGTGATTGGTCGTTCAGTCTGCTTAATAACATCACGTTTCTGAGTGTCAAAGATCATATTTGGTCAATTATTTAATGAAATTAATGTCAGGAAAGAAAATCTTGGCAGCAAAAATTGTTGGATCTTTGTGGGAAGCTTTCTTCAAGGTCATCAATTAGCTAAATAATTAGTGTGTTTTCTCTGTAACTGTTAACAATATTTTAATAGGCGGAAACCTTTAATGATTGTTGCTAAGATTTGTATCGTGGATGCATGTTACGATGACTTGAAAATTTTACTTCACTTAACACGAGTGGTTGCTTGATATTTCCTTATAATAGTTTCCTTCCACAATGAGAGTTCTCTGGAAAAAAAATTGACTCTTCTAGCCCACATTGGGTCAGTAAATGATCACTTAGACACCCAGCTTTCAACTTGTCTCTGCGTGGACTTGAAAATCAACACTCCTGTCTTGTTATTGACATGAAAAGGCTTTGGCGAGTAGGGTTAAGGGGAATCCCAAGGCTTTTTCCTCTTACGTGAAGAGTTGAAGGATGGCTAGAGTAAAGGTAGGTCCGATTAGAGACAAAGGTGAGAAGATGTGCCTGGAAGCTGTGGAAGTGGGTGAGGTTCTCAATGAATACTTCTCTTCAGTATTCACCAAGGAGAGGGGTCTTGATGACGCTGAGGACAGTGTTGGTAAGGGTAATGTCCGAGAGTATGTCGATATCAAGAGAGAGGATTTGTTGGAGCTGTTAGAAAATATTAAGACAGATAAGTCCCCGGGGCCTGACGGAATATTCCCCAGGCTGCTTCGTGAGGCGAGGGAGGAGATTGCTGAACCGTTGGTTAGGATCTTTGAGTCCTCATTGTCAATGGGAATGGTACCGGATGATTGGAGGGTGGCGAATGTTGTCCCCTTATTCAAAAAAGGTAGTAGGGATAGTCCAAGGAATTACAGACCAGCGAGCCTTACGTCTGTGGTGGGTAAGCTGTTAGAAAGGATTCTAAGAGATAGGATCTATGAGCATTTAGAGAGTCATGGACTGATTAGGCACAGCCAGCATGGCTTTGTGAAGGGAAGATCTTGCCTCACAAGCCTGATAGGGTTCTTTGAGGAGGTGACCAGGAAGATTGATGAGAGTAATGTAGTAGATGTGGTCTACATGGATTTTAGTAAGGCATTTGACAAGGTTCCGCATGGTAGGCTTCTTTAGAAGGTCAGGGGCCAAGGGATCCAGGGAGGTTTGGCCATGTGGATTCAGAATTGGCTTGCCTGTAGAAAGCAGAAGGTTGTGGTGGAGGGAGTGCATTCAGATTGGAGGACTGTGACTAGTGGTGTCCCACAGGGATCGGTTCTGGGACCTCTACCTTTTATGATATTGATTAATGACTTAGATGAGGGGGTGGAAGGGTGGGTTAGCAAGTTTGTAGATGACACAAAGATTGGTGGTGTTGTGGATAGTGTGGAGGGCTGTCGAAGCTTACAAAGGGATATTGATAGGATGCAGAGCTGGGCTGACAAGTGGCAGATGGAGTTCAATCCGGAGAAGTGCAAGGTGGTACACTTTGGAAGGACTAACTCCTAGGTGGAGTACAAGGTTAATGGCAGGATTCTGGGCAGTGTGGGGGAGCAGAGGGATCTGGGGGTTCATATCCACAGATCACTGAAAGTTGCCTCACAGGTAGATAGGGTAGTTAAGAAAGCTTATGGGATGTTAGCTTTCATAAGTCGTGGGATCGAGTTTAAGAGCCGCGAAGTAATGATGCAGCTTTACAAAACTCTGGTTAGGCCGCACTTGGAGTACTATGTCCAGTTCTGGTTGCCTCATTATAGGAAGGATGTGGAGGCATTGGAAAGGGTGCAGAGGAGATTTACCAAGATGCTGCCTGGTTTAGAGAATATGCATTATGAGGAGAGACTAAGGGAGCTGGGGCTTTACTCATTGGAGAGGAGGAGGATGAGGGGAGACATGATAGAGGTATACAAAATATTAAGAGGAATAGATAGAGTGGACAGCCAGCGCCTCTTTCCCGGGCACCAGTGCTCAATACGAGAGGACATGGCTTTACGGTAATGGGTCAGAAGTTCAAGGGAGATGTCGGAGGGAGATTTTTTCACCCAGAGAGTGGTTGGTGTATGGAATGCGCTGTCTGGGGTGGTGGTGGAGGCTGATACGTTGGTCAAGTTCAAGAGATTGTTAGGTAAGGATATGGAGGAATTTAAAATAGAGGGATATGTGGGAGGAAGGGGTTAGATAGTCTTAGGTACGGTTTGATGGTCGACACAACATGGTGGGCCGAAGGGCCTGTATTGTGCTGTATTGTTCTATGGTTCTAGGATTTTAACCAAATATTTCGTTCAGGATCAAAGTTGGATGTCACTTAAGCTAATGTATTGGAGTTGAATGTTTATGCTAGTTTTTGCTGTACATTAAAACAGATAATCAGCTGATTGTTTAGAAATCCCAATGGTTTGGCATTTGGCTCAATGGGTAATGTTCCCTATACTCCTTTTAAATTTGCCTGGTTCATTAAATAAAAGTTACTTCTGTGAAATACCTTTTTTTTTAAAAAGATATTGAATTAAAAGTATATTGGGGATTCAGTAAGAGTAATATCTAATGGTCAGTAAATCTGCCAGTCTGGTACCACCAAAGTCATGAGGGTGCCGATTATTGGAATTTTACTGTATTGGTCTGGATTTTCTGGAGAAATGCTGTCAGTTCTATTTGTAACTACCAGCAATTCCCAAGCTAACTCCCATATATATGAGAACTTCATAAGAGATCATTGCTGGGTTTTTGGTGACAGCACTTCAATGTTAGTCTATGTATGATACAATGGCAGATGATCCTCCAGATCTCTAGCTGAAGGTTGATGATAACTTCAGGTGAGAAGTTTGAGCTATTTAGCATTTTAAGTGTTTTCTTGAAAATAGCACAACAGCTGTTTTCGAAAAAATTTAAAATAATGACTACATTTTGTTTCAATTTAACATTAATTTTAGCAAGTCTCTGTAAAGGATTTGCATTTTAACAATAATATTATAAAAAGGAGGAAGCTTTAAGATGGAAGCTTTGCAGCTGCCACATTAATCCCTTCTGTACTTGGTTTATTATTGTCACTTGTACCAAGGTACAGTGGAAGAACTTGTCTTGCATACCATTCGTACAGAATAATTCATTACACAGTGCATATACATTGAGTTAGTGCATTGAGGTGGTACAGGTAAAAACAATAACAGAATACAGAGTAAAGTGTCACAGCTACAGTGAGGTGCATTGCAGGTAGACAATAAGGTGCATGGTCATAACAAAGTTAGATTGTGAGGTCAAGAGTCCATCTTGTCGTATAAGGGAACCGTTCAATAGTCTTATCACAGTGGGATAGAAGCTGTCCTTGAGCCTGGTAGCATGTGCCCTCAGGCTCCTGTATCTACTGCCTGATGGGAGAGGAGAGAAGAGAGAATGACCTGGGTGGGTGGGGTCTTTGATTATGCTGGCTGCTTCACCAAGGCAGCAAGAGGTATAGAGGTGGAGGCTGGTTTCCGTGACACATAGTTTCTTGCAGTCCTGGGCAGATCAATTGCCATACCAAGCCATGATGCATCCAGACAGGATGCTTTCTGTGGTGTATCAATTAAAAATTGGTGAGTGTCAGTGACCAGCTCTTTTGTTTTGGTGACATTGAGGGAAAGGTTGTTGTCATGACACCATGTCACTAAGCTCTCTATCTCCTTCCTGTACTCTGACTCATCGTTATTTGAGATGTGGTCTACTACGGTGGTATCATCTGCAAACTTGTAGAAGGAGTTAGAGCAGAATCTGGCCACGTAGCCATGAGTATTTAGGGAGAAGAGTAGAGGGCTGAGGACGCAGCCTTGTGGGGCATCAGTGTTGAGAATAATCGTGCTGGAGGTGTTGCTGCCTATCCTCACTGATTGTGGTCTGTTGGTCAGAAAATCAAGGATCCAGTTACAGAGGGAGGTGTTGAGTCCCAGGTCTCGGAGTTTGGTGATGAGTTTGCTTGGAATTATAGTATTGAAGGCGGAGTTGTAGCCAATAAACAATAGTCTAACGTAGGTGTCTTTACTGTCCAGATGCTCCAGAGATGAGTGTAGGGCCAGGAGATGGTGTCCACTGTAGACCTGTTACGGCGGTAGGCGAATTGCAGTGGGTCGAGGTTGTCTGGGAGGCTGGTGTTGATGCGTGCCATGACCAGCCTCACCAGGAAGGGATGTGCTGTTGTTGACTATGCTGCCTGACTTCATTTTGTAGCCCGTTATAGCACATAAGCCCTGCCATAACTGACAGCTGGTCTGGGACTCTATTTTGAACCGGTATTGTCTCTTGGCATTCCTGATAGCTTTCCGGAGGTCATACCTCGAATTCTTGTACAGGTCAGGATCACCAGATTTGTGTGCAGCAGTCCTCGACTTCAGTAGGGAGTGGATCTCCCAGTTCATCCATAGTTTCCAGTTTGGGAACACTCGTATTGTCCACTTTGGTACACAGTTCTCAACACACTTGCTGATAAAGTTAGTGATGGTGGTGACATACTCATCTAGGCTGGCAGCTGAGTCTTTGAAGATGGCCCAGTCCACTGATTCAAAGCAGCACATAGAAGCTCATCTGTTTCCTCAGACCAGTACTGTACGACTCTCTGTACTGGACCCTCCCGTTTCTGTTTGTATTCAGGGAGAAGGAGCACAGCTTGGTGGTGGATTTACCAAAGTGAGGGCAAGGGGTGGCTCAGAAGGCATCTTTGATGGTTGTGTAGCAATAGTCAAGGGTGTTAGGGCCTGTGGTAGGACAGGAGACGTGCTGGTAGTACTTTGGTAACACACTCTTGAGGTTGGCCTGGTTGAAGTCACCTGCAATAATGAAGAGGGCCTCAGGGTATCCTGTCTCAAGGTTGTTGACCATGGACTATAGCTCATTGAGTGCAGGCTTCATGTCTGTCTGGGGTGGGATGTAGACTGCCATCAGGATAGCTGAAGTGAACTCCCATGGCAGGTAGAATGGTTGACACTTCACCATTAGATATTCCAGGCTGGGTGAGCAGGAGCTCGCCAGGACCGTCATGTTTGAGCGCCACAAGCTATTGATTAAGAACCAGACCCTTCTGCCTCTAACTTTTCCCGAGGACACTGTACTGTCCATTCAATGGATTGAGAAACCCTCAGGTTGAATGGTGCAGTCAGGTGAAGCAGGTGTAAGCCACGTTTCGGTGAGACATAGCACACAGCAGTCCCTCAGTTCTCTGCGGTAAGTCAGTCTTGCCCTTAGTTCATCAACTTTGTTTTCAATGGCCTGGACGTTAGCTAGTAGTATGCTGGGGAGGGGTGTCTTGTATCCAGAGGGGGTCTTGTATTAGACTTCAACTAATAAATAACTGATTACTATTACCCACTCCTGACAGTTAAGTATTTTTGGGGTGGCATGGTAGCATAGCAGTTAGTGTAATGCTATTGCAGCGCCAGCGACCTGGGTTCAATTCCCATTGCAGTCTGTAAGGAGTTTGTACCTTCTCCCCATGTGTCTGTGTGGGTTTCCTCTGGGTGCTCTGGTTTCCTCCCACATTCCAAAGACGTACGGGTTAGGAGCTGTGGGCATGCTATGGTGGCGCCGGAAGAGTGGCGACACTTGCGGGCTGCCCCCAGCACATTCTCAGTAACACAAAAGGATGCATTTCACTGTGTTTTTCAATGTACATGTGATTACTAAATAAATATCTTATCAAAGTGTGCTAATATAAATAACTGGCCTTCAGCCACAATTGCTGGTTATAGAATCATGCAAGGCTATAAAAAGAATAAAGTAAGAAATAACCAAGTGCATTTCCAGGAATTAAATATGTCCTTCAGTTTAAAAGTTAAAAAAAAACAGAACATGCTGGAAGCACTCAGCAGGTCAGAATTTGTGTAAAGAGAAACAGAGTTAATGTTTCATGTTGAAGATCCTTCGTCAGAACTGAATTTCTGAAAAGAGTCTTCAACCCTAAACATTAATCCTGTGTGTCTTTAATTCTGTATATATTTCCCCAATTGCTGCCTGCCCTGTTGAGTGTTTTTCCAACATTTTGTGTTTTTATTTTTAACCTAATAGATTGTCTACAGGAAATATCACTGTTGCATTTTTGGTGAAGATAACATTCCAAATTCCTTCAGAGGTGGGTGCATTATAATAAGCAGCTGGGAAGATGTGGCTATGGGAGTCATAAGAAATTGAAGCAGGGGTAGGTCATGTGACTCTTCATAACACTTGCACTGTTATTTAATAAGATTGTAGTTGATCTTAAATCACTGTAGATAAATACTAATAACCGTAAAGGAGCAGAGGGACCTTTGAATGAACATTCCCAGATCCTTGAAGTTGGGAAGATGTACAGGGAAGGTGGTTAGGAAGCCATCTAGGATACTTGCCTTTATTCCACACTAATCAGGCCTCAGCTAGAGTATTGTAGACAGATTTGGTCACTAGCAGAAAGATATTATACACAGGGATAGAGGAGGCTTATAAGAATGTTTCCAGCACTGGAGTAATTTGGTTATAAGCAGAGAATGGTTAGGCTGCGATTGCTTTCTTTGGATCATAAGAAGCTCAGAGATGATTTAACTGATGCATGCAAAATACCCGGATAGACACTTGATGTGCCATAACCTACAAGGCTACAGACCAATTAATGAGAGTGAGATTAATTCAAACATTTTTTTAGCTAACAATGATATAAAGGGCTAATATTGTAAATTATAATTCTGTGGAAAAATGAAATAAAGAATATCTTTGAATATTTCATCCACTCAGACCTCTTGATAGTTAGCATTTTTGGTTTAAATTCCATGTTTTTTTTCTGCATTCGCTGTTGATGGAGTGATGGAGAGATGTTTGGGTTGATCATCATTGTTCCCAGGTACCTTGCCATCCTGTGCTGTGTGAACTTCCAGTTAGGTCTTCAGGAGGATTTGGGCGGAAACTTTTTGGAGAGAACTTGTATATTCAACTTTGTATAATTTACAGCAGAAATGAGTTCTGCTCTGGGTTTACTGTATAAAAATGTCCTTGGTGACAGTTTGCACTTTCCAGAAGAAAAATAGCTGTTACAGTGTTTATCTTTAGATTAGAGCTGAGAAATATTCTGTGCTATTTTTATCAGGCTATTTTTGTAACATTTTGCCCAAAAGTTTGGGCTGCTGATTTTGTAGTTTGTACAATCCTTTTTTTTAAGAAATGTTGCTAGATTGCAGTGTTGTTTGAAAGGTAAGAGAGATCTGAAGCTATAGTGAAGGTCGGCAGAATTGTTTCAGAGTTGGCTTTTCTTGGTACCTCTTGGTTCTGAAGCTGTATATAAATGTAGAGGCCCAACTACCTGAACATGTTGAGGAAAATGTCCTTTGTAAGCAATACTTCACAGAGACAGAGTTAAGAATCTTGGAATCTTCCTAATGGCAATGGTATCTGATATAACACTTGCCTCAGTTCACTCTATTACTGTCCAGTATTTTAGCTTCATTCATATCCATCAAGGACTAACATTTCAAGTTTTACTGAGTATTTAGTCTTAATCCGAAGCAGTTTTAATTTCAGCACCTGCTCTAGTTTTATTGCTGTTTATCATGTTTCTCCAGAGATTTTCAGGAATGTAGTTCTTCATTTGGTGCAGTTATCTAATACTGTGAGGATGCTTAGAAATTTACTATTGATATTCAATAATTGATCAGTGCTGCTAATAGGACTCCAATCAATGCATTACTGATTTAATAACAGACATGATATTTTTTCCTTGTGTGAAGGGATTGAATAGGTTTTGAAGCAATAACATGCTATGTAGGTGCAGTTATCTAATACTGTGAGGATGCTTAGAAATTTACTATTGATATTCAATAATTGATCAGTGCTGCTAATAGGACTCCAATCAATGCATTACTGATTTAATAACAGACATGATATTTTTTCCTTGTGTGAAGGGATTGAATAGGTTTTGAAGCAATAACATGCTATGTAAATAGATAATAAATACAGAACAATTCTGGAAACACAGCAGATAAGGCAGCATCTGTGAAAGAATGAACAGTTAATGTTTTGGATCATCAGAACTAGGAAAGAGAAAAGCTAGTGTTAGGTAACAGAGAGGTGGAGGGGGGAATGGGT
Organism: Pristis pectinata; assembly: GCF_009764475.1. Classification (NCBI taxonomy): domain Eukaryota; kingdom Metazoa; phylum Chordata; class Chondrichthyes; order Rhinopristiformes; family Pristidae; genus Pristis; species Pristis pectinata. The sequence goes on from NC_067417.1 coordinate 29,903,544, forward strand.
AGAACAAAGGGAATATCCCTGATAGAGTGAGACCAAATGAATTAATGTAGTAGTAGTAGTAAAGATCAGATAAAACTTCTTTGTCGTCTGTATCATGTTGCTAATAACAAAGCTGTAGGACGTCCCAGCGGGCCAGAGTATACTAACAAAGGGAAAAAATTGTGACATGCAAAATAGCTAGTTCTTATAGAAACAGCGAGAACAAGTTATGTAAAATTGGAGAATATGTTGATTAAATAACCTATTACAACAAATGTGATTCATCTCAACGGTGCAATTTCCTCTCTAATTTTGGTTAATCAGTTGCCTTCTCCTTTTTCTGTCTTAACTGTTCTTATACCTATTTTCCCATTTCTAGCTCCTCTATTCCTATCACTTTTCTTTTGTTACTTATTTGTCCATAGCATTTATTTAGTCTTTATTCTTTGATAATATAGTTTTGTAGGTTTGCATTGTCCTTTAACTTATGAACTATTTCAGAATTCCTTTTGTCATTCTCCCTTTTCATTCTGTCGTTTAATTTTTACTTCATTTACAATTTCCTTATTCCTTAATTTACTCACAGTATGTCATAATGGGTTAGCTTGTTCCTTCTAGCAAACTGAATCTCATTGACCTGTTTTATTTAATGTTACACTCTGCAAGTTTATTTCTTTGAGCAAATATTTCCCTGGTTTCATTTGCCTCCCCCTTTTTTTTAACCAACTTGTTACTTTGGTATTACTCCAATTGCATTCTTCTCAATTTTGTCTTAAATTTTATTATGTTGTGATCACTGTTGCATATCTGTTGGCTATGTTTCTCTTACCTGTTTTGGTTCATTTCCCATTACTAGATCCGGCAATGCGCACTAATTCTAATTCTGGTCAAATAGTTTCAAAATATGAATATTAATTACATGTTATATAGGTCTAATGCTGAATTGTATCAGAAAATATTGCACAATATCTTTTTGGAAGAGTCAGTGGTATTCTTTGATTGTGAACCTTTTTTAAAAACAAAATCAAGGATTAATTTGGTACGTGGAACAGCTGAAAATTAATTCTAATCTAGTTAATCAAAGAAAACCTAAGAAAATATAATAGTTTACAGAGAATTGTAATTCTCTTTTTCTGTTTGCTATAATTCTTTTGATTCTCATTTCTACTAAAACTGAAACTTAAAATGATTGACAAGTGGCTCAATTAACTCTGACCCCCAACCGCTGTGGATAGTTAAAATGTTTTAAAGCCCTTGAGTGCAGATACAAAGTGGTCATTTTAGTCCATTAGTTGGTGAGTATTGTATAGATAAATGTGCTGTTTTACAGTTGAGAAGTTAAAATGAGTCAACTTGAAAAGTTCTTGGTGCTTGCAGTTACTTTGCAATTGTTTATAATTTCCTTTTACCTGTATTTACAGCATAGTAATTGACCATTTGGCACAACAATTCAATGCTGTGGATGAAACTTCATGCACATTTCCTCAGTTTACCCTATCACCATATCCTTCCAACCCTTTGTCTACCATGGACGATTGTGGAGGCTTGGTCATTGGAGTTATTTACAGAGAAGGTACATACATCTTAGAAAGATTGGGGAATTCAGGATTATGGGAAACTGGTACAGAAGAGGAGATGAGGCCTGGGGAAGATCAGCCATGATCACATTGAAGCGCAAGCAGGCTTGAGGGGCCAGATGGCCTACTCCTGCTCCATAGTTTTGTGAGCTTGTGTTTTCACATGTTTAACTAGCTTTACCTTGTGTGCATCGAAGCTAGTTGCCCCAACTATACATGATTGCAAGTTCCACAGTGTGACCATTCTCTGAGGTTTTTTTTAAAATTTTATTTACAGCGTGGTAACAGGCCCTTTCGGCCCAACGAGTCCGCACCGCCCATTTTAAACCCCCAAATTAACCTACCCGTACGTCTTTCGAATGTGGGAGGAAACCGGAGCACCCGGAGGAAACCCACGCAGACACGGGAGAACGTACAAACTCCTTACAGCCAGCGACGGGAATCAAACCCCGATATGTGTTTTCTGAATTCAGTATTGAATTCATTAGTGAGAGTTTTATATCTGCAGGCTTTAGTTCTGGTCTTCCCATAAGTGGAAATAACATCTGTATGTCTGCTTTTACAGAGGTGGATGCAGGAAGGATATTTTCTCTCACTGAGGAGCCTGCAACTTGGGGTCAGTCTCAGAATGAAGGGTAGATTTAGAATTGAAATGAGTGAAAACTTCTTCACTCAGAGGGTGGGAAATGTTTGGAATTCTATACGCTGGCTGTCTCTGGAAGTTCAGTCATTGAGTTTATTCAAATCAGAGATTGATAGATTGCTGGATATTAAAAGAATTGAGAAAATTGGGGAAAGTGCATATGAATGACAAAGCAGGTTCAAAGGGGTGGATGACCTACTCCTGCCCTTATTATTTCTTCCATAGAATATTTCATAATCTTTGACATCTCTCCAGTCATCCCTGTCATTTCTGCCAGCTTGTTTGATCTTTCCTGATGGGTATAATCTCTCAGTGTATACTAAATGAGTTGATATGTACATCTTCTCTTGACAGCATGTATTTGTAGTAAAACATCTCTAATCATGTTTAGGACTTTGGTGCTGGATTAGTAAATTTTTCAGACTGTTAGATGTTTAGATCTATTAATAGCTCAACAGTTAATTCCCTTTTTTTATGCTACATATTATGCTAATTTTCTGGTGAACCAGATAAGTGGAAATGGAGTGCGGGAACTGAGGCCCTGGTGAGTGAAAAGGGAACACGGGAATAGGGGCCCTGGTGAAACGGGCCAAAACAGCAGGATTTCTAAATAGCCAGATGGTGCATTATTGGAGTTTCACTGTACTCTTTCACTGTCAGCCCACTTGGTTTTAAATGTTACATCTTTGTAAGCAAGATAGAAAAGTCAGTAACTTGGGTAGTTATTTTATTACATTATTGCTTCATTGCACCTGTTCACAAACCATTTGCTGGTTGATGAATAATCAGCTATAAAATCACTAGCGTTTTCATATACTTCATAGGTTCTGCAATTAATATTGAAAATAATTTGGATGTTAGTGTACCAGAATATCCAAAAAGTAGTTTAGAGTTAATATTTCACTTCAGCAAATTTTAATACGTTATGGATAGTTCAAAATTTTGTTTAAGTATCATAGAAATGTATTTGTTTGGGTCTTGGTCCAAAGCCAGGTGTTAAAGCATTGACTTCCTAATGTCCCCTTTGCATTAATTGAATGAACATCAGGTGAAATGTATCATTGAAAGCTAATGTGATACTATCAATGAATTTGGGAAATTTGTACGCAGAATGTGTTTCTGTATTTGGAACTTGCCATCCAATAAAAAGCTGAGAATATAGAGGAGTGAGCTTGTCAAAATCATTTAATCACATAATTAAATGACAAATATATTGTTTTAAATCATTATAATTAATGGATTTCTTTTTATTAATCCATTGATGATTTTGTTCTTATCCACCTGATTTAGTTTAGTGCCAGTTTATGATGATACTGATTTGTACCATCTCTGCTATCCCTTGCATCCACTATGAAGGGCTGCAATATAGACAGATTATTGTCCATATTGCATAAATAGATGTAATTTTTGTGAAAAAAATAGTTAAGTGGTTTTGATGTGCAACCTTCAATAATTATATTGCATTGACCTTGATTTTAATGTTTAATTTTGTACCTGTGGCATCATTTGCATGGCTGGAAAAAATTGTCACTTTGACACTTGATTTTTCTTAATCTGGTCCACTGCTTATACCATAGGTAGATGGTGTGCTAATACAGTTGTTCCATCAACAGGTGTTAAAATTTGTTCCAAACACAGTTGAAGGGCTAAGAGAATTTTTTTAAATTGAAGGTTTCTATAAATGTAGTCAGAATCATATTCTGGGAAATTCAGATGTTTCCTATTTCTGATGTGTATTGCTGATTCTGCATGAAATCAGTGTACAGACCTTTAGCAAGAATATTAGAAATATTGATCTGACTTTATTTATTTTTTTGCCAAAAGCCATTCTGAGATGGTTTGATAATGTTGTTGCAAATGTTAATGCATTGACTTTAGTGAATTGCTAGAAAGGCCTGATTATGATGCCAGATATTTATGTATTTCCTTTCTGAGCTTCCATGATTATCGACCAGTTGGTCAGCTTATTTTGTGCATTGGTTTAGAAGTGTAAATTCAAATACGTACACTGATAATAGTGTCCAACAACACTCTGTTGTAATTCACTATTTAATTTCATCCAAACTTTAGCTATTTTGTTGCATGTGTCCTTGTGTTCTACTTAAATTGTGTTAAATTTCTTATTTATCTTTGAAGGTGTACTAAATATGTATTAATGTGAGAAAATAAGGATTCTGCTTTGTACGTGTATGCCTCAGTGTTGCAGCTGTAACATCAAACGTGTTGCATGCTGATTAATGTCACTGCCATGGGGCTTCCAGTTGTAGGTGCATTGAGCACATGGAAACCAGCATTCAATTTCACATTACGTATATATCAATGTGCTGAAATGTAAATGTAATGGATTAGTAAAGATGAGGACTTGATGGACAGTGTGGACATTAATGTGCAATATATTTTGCATTTCCATTCAATAGCGTAGCATAAAAAAAACAAATTGGCTGATCAACCAAATTCTTTAGTCTATTTCTCATGGAGACCAGAAAATGTGCAAAACTATAAAAAAAAAAGTTGAGGTTTCCTGTGTGGCATTGAGAAAATGTTAATGGCATTTTAACTTACAGGAAATGTAGCAAATCCAATCAAAAATATTATATGGATACATTTTTGTAAGAACTTTTTATAGTTTTCGCCATTGAGAACTGAGATGAGAAGCTTCTTCACTCAGAAGATGGTGAATCATTGGATTCCCTACCCAAGAAGGTGGGGGAGATTCAGTCTCTGAGTATATTCAGGACAGAGATCAATGGATTTTAAGACATTAAGGGGAATTAAGGAATATGGGGATAGTACAGGAAAGTGGTCCTGAGGTAAAAGGGCAGCCACTAAGTGGCAAGAACAGGCACATGGGGCTGAATAGTCCATTCCTGCTTCTCCTTCTCATCTTTTGTAACTAGTTATGACTTATTTGAAACTTATACTAATGGCGCCTAAAAAATTGCATTACCTGACCCAATTTCAGTTCCCCACCCCCATGTGCTTGCACACCTCAGCCCAATTCTCCCAGTCTGCATTTCATAGAAAAGACATAGAAACTCAGAATTGGTGTTAATGTTCAAGTGCACTTCTAAGGTTACATCTGAAGTGCGAGTAAATGGGATTAGTAAAGATGGGTATTTGATGGACATTTTGGGCCAAAGGGCCAGTTTCTGTGCTGGATAAGGAGCATGCAAATGAATCAGGACCATGAAACGTAGCTGACTAGCTGTTCTCTATCCATCTTGTAACAAGAATTGCAAATCTAATTTTATCAGTCAGTTAATTTTATCACTTAGCGAGATCATTCAACATCAAAGTGGCGGGCTGAGTCTTAACCTGTTTGGTTGCTGTTGCTCAGCTACTTATGGAGTCCTATAGAAACCAGCAATAATCTAATCATGTGCTGGATAGAAAGCTTCAAAAAGCTATCAAGGACAAACAACAATTTGTTTATTTATAATTCATGTGCATGTTTTTACTTGAAAGTGACATTTACAGTTTGCATTATCCAGAGGGATATAAACAAAAAACAATAGGTTAAGTATGCATGGAGCCTTGGTTAGACTTGGAGCAGTATGCAAAGTTCTGGAGTCCATATTACATTAAGGACTAAGAAAAAAATAAAGGAACAATGCCAGAGTTGAGTTATTATTATCAGGAAACACTGAGTAGCCTTGGAGAACTCAATGGAGGGGAAGAAAATACCAAGGCTGTACAGTGTAAAAGTCTCTTTATATAATAAAAAGGGTTCAATTGAGTAAATGAAGGGAATGCATTTCTGCTTGTGGAGGAGTCCAAAACTAAGAGTGTGACATTAATCAAATCCAACAAAGGATTTGAGGTAAATTTTATTGCCCCAGAGATTGTATGAGGTGATGCAGACACCTGGACTAATGATAGATATGATTTTGAAGTTTTTTGATGTGATACTTTTCATATGAAGATTTTGGTATTATACTTTTTGTGATATTCTCATATGTAAAGAGGAGAAGGATGGCTAGGGTAAAGGTAGGTCCGATTAAAGACAACTGTGGGAGGATGTGCCTGGAAGCTGTGGAAGTGGGTGAGGTTCTCAATGAATACTTCTCTTCAGTATTCACCAAGGAGAGGGGTCTTGGTGATGCCGAGGACAGTGTTGGTGAGGGTAATGTTCTAGAGTATGTAGATATCAAGAGAGAGGATGTGTTGGAGTTGTTAGGAAATATTAGGACAGATAAGTCCCCGGGGCCTGACGGAATATTCCCCAAACTGCTTCGTGAGGCGAGGGAGGAGATTGCTGAACCATTGGTTAGGATCTTTGAGTCCTCGTTGTCCACGGGGATGGTACCAGAGGATTGGAGGGTGGCGAATGTTGTCCCCTTATTCAAGAAAGGTAGTAGGGATAGTCCAGGGAATTACAGGCCGGTGAGCCTTACATCTCTGGCGGGTAAGCTGTTAGAAAGGATTCTAAGAGATAGGATCTATGAGCATTTAGAGAGTCATGGACTGATTAGGGACAGCCAGCATGGCTTTGTGAAGGGAAGATCTTGCCTCACAAGCCTGATAGGGTTCTTTGAGGAAGTGACCAGGAAGATTGATGAGGGTAGTGCAGTGGATGTGGTCTACATGGATTTTAGTAAGGCGTTTGACAAGGTTCCGCGTGGTAGGCTTCTTCAGAAGATCAGAGGCCAGGGGATCCAGGGAGGCTTGGCTGTGTGAATTCAGAATTGGCTTGCCCGTAGAAAGCAGAGGGCTATGGTGGAGAGAGTGCATTCAGATTGGAGGGCTGTGGCTAGTGGTGTCCCACAGGGATCGGTTCTGGGACCTCTACTTTTTGTGATATTGATTAACGACTTAGATGAGGGGGTGGAAGGGTGGGTTGGCAAGTTTGCAGATGACACAAAGATTGGTGGTGTTGTGGATAGTGTGGAGGGCTGTTGAAGCTTGCAGAGGGATATTGATAGGATGCAGAGCTGGGCTGACAAGTAGCAGATGGAGGTCAATCCAGAGAAGGACTAACTCCAAGGCAGAGTGCAAGGTAAATGGCAGAAGTCTGGGCAGTGTAGAAGAGCAGAGGGATCTGGGGGATCATATCCACAGATCACTGAAAGTTGCCTTACAGGTAGATAGGGTAGTTAAGAAAGCTTATGGCATGTTAGCTTTCATAAGTCGGGGGATCGAGTTTAAGAGCCGCAAAGTGATGATGCAGCTTTACAAAACTCTGGTTAGGCCACACTTGGAGTACTGTGTCCTGTTCTGGTTGCCTCATTATAGGAAGGATGTGGAGGCGTTGGAAAGGGTGCAGAGGAGATTTACCAGGGTGCTTCCTGGATTAGAGAGTATGGATTATGAGGAGAGACTAAAGGAGCTAGGGCTGTTCTCATTGGAGGAGGAGGATGAGGGGAGTCATGATAGAGGTATACAAGATATTGAGAGGAATAGATAGAGTGGACAGCCAGCACCTCTTTCCCAGGGCACCAATGCTCAAAATGAGGACATGGCTTTAAGGTAATGGGTGGGAAGTTCAAGGGAGATGTCAGAGGGAGGTTTTTCCACCCAGAGGGTGGTTGGTGCACGGAATGCGCTGCCTGGGGTGGTGGTGGAGGCTGATACATTGGACAAGTTCAAGAGATTGTTAGATAAGCATATGGAGGAATTTAAGATAGAGGAATATGTGGGAGGAAGGGGTTAGATAGTCTTAGGTGTGGTTTGAGGAGTGGCACAACATGGTGGGCCGAAGGGCCTGCAGCGCACTATGGTCCTATGGAATCCCATCATGGCAGATGGAGAATTCAAAGTAGGTTAAATAAGTAGATCTGATATCAGTAATGTTAACCATGAAATAATGAATTATTGTTTGAAAACCCATCTGATTTGCTCATAGCGTTAGGGAAGGAAAATCTGTAATCCTTACTTACGTGGCCTGTCCTACTTGCAGCTCCATGCCAATACCAATGTAATTGACCCCAGCAAATCACTCAGTTCAGGGGAAATGCAAGATGGGCTGAAAGAAATATTAGTTTCAGGCAACTACCTTAGTGAACAGCACAAGCAAAGGAAACTTCAGATTTAGAATTTTATTTCTTTTGGATGTCATCACATCCATCAAAATGTATTTAAGTGTTGTCATGTTGGCAACCACAATAATACAATTTTATAAACAATGGTGAAATGACCAGTTAAACTTCTGTTGGAGTTTGATTGAAAGAAGTGTTGACTAAAATCCAGTGACAACTCCATAAGGCTTTAAATGATGTTGTAGGGGCTTTAACAGCCACCTGAAATTGCAGACTCTCGTTAAATTTGTGGCATAGCATTTTCTGGCAACACAGTTTCCTAACAAATATGATTAAAATATGACTTTGACTCTGATGCATTTATGAGATAATGGCTATTTAAAAAAATCTTTTGCAATCCATATGATGTCTGCGTACATTAGACAAGCTTAAGATGTTCCTTTTGTTTTCTGTAATTATAATGCATTTTGATGGCTTACACCTAGCATATTTAACTAGTTATGCTCAAGCAGTGACAGGTGTGCACTTATTATGCAGCTGAATCATACCCTAAATCTCAAACATTCTGAAAGTGACCAGGATTTAGAGGGGTTTGTAAGATATTTAATATATTGCTAAGAACTAGGTAGTAGATAAGTGTAATTTAGTAAATGTATTTACTCGGGGACAGCATAATTGTCTATATATTGTACTATATTCATTTAAGAATAGGTTAATATAGGAAATGCATTCCTTCTCCATGGCAAGTCCTGTTTACTAAATTTGCACTGAAATGTTGCTGTTTGAAATGTTCAGACGTTCCAAAGTTAAATCCTCCCTAAATTCAGGATTTTTTTCAATTTCATATACATCCACTTCCGGTAGTGAAAAATGCATATTAAATGCATATATAATGCCTTTATATATTATATTAAAATTAAGCTAACTTAATTTTTCCTATGTTAAAGACAAAGAGTGTGTCCCCGAGGAGACCAAAGATGAATCTATCGGTGATGTAACAGATTTTGCATTGCCACCTGAAATGCCAATTGTGATTGATAGGCATGCATTGAAAGACATTCTGGGACCCCCCATTTATGAAATGGAGGTAGGATTGAATTTATAGTTTTATTTTAGCAGGTTAGGAGAATCTTTCTAATGCAGTTACCTGATAATGTTATCAGAATATTCATGAAAATTGACGTTTGCTTTACAGTAGTTTGTTTTGATGCTAACTAAATGCAAAGTTGATACAGTTAAAAAGGTTATGCAGTTTGAACATTGCTTGGATTTTAAATAAGCATTTTCTTTAACATTATGGGTGAATGCAGACACTCGCAATGCTAATGTTAAAATGGCTGAGAAATGGACAGCATGTTTGACAGAGGGAGTGAAAATATATCATCTGCTTTTCTTCCTATCAATGCCATTCTGCTTCTGTCAAGTTCTGATCTTTGAGTCAGAAGTCATCTGTTCAGAAGATTCTTGCTAATATGATTAGGTTGGCAAAAAAAGACCTTTGCAAATTTATACATTGTTGAGGAATGAGAATATTTTTCAAAATAGCTTAATTTTTTTTACTCTTTGGAATTAAGAGTAATTGTGGCTGTGGAAAAGATGGATGTTGTAGAAGGATCATCTCTAGAGTCCGTATGGGTGGAATTAAGGAACAAGAAAGGAGCAGTTACTCTACTAGGAGTATTCTATAGGTCCCCCGGTAGCAGTAGAGATATAGAGGAGCAGATTGGCAGGCAGTGTTTGGAGAGAAGCAAAAGTAACAGGGTTGTTATAATGGGAGACTTCAACTTCCCAAATATAGACTGGAACCTGCTTAGTGCCAAAGGTTTAGATGGGACGGAATTTGTTAAATGTGTCCAGGAGGGATTCCTGACACAGTATGTCGACAGGCCGACTAGAGGGAATGCCATGTTAGATCTAGTTTTAGGAAATGAACCGGGACAGGTGAAGGATCTATTGGTGGGTGAGCATTTGGGGGACAGTGACCATTGCTCCATAACCTTTAAAATTGTCATGGACAGGGACAGGTGCAGAGAGGACAAGAGGTTTTTCAATTGGGGAAGGGCGAACTACGAGGCTATAAGGAGAGAACTTGGGAGTGTAAATTGGGATGCCCTTTTTGAAGGAAAATGCACCATGGAGATGTGGTCGATGTTCAGGGATCTTATGCAGGATGTTAGGGATAAATATGTCCCGGTGAGGCAGAGAAGGAATGGCAGGGTGAAGGAACCGTGGATGACAGAGGTGGAACGACTTGTTAGGGAGAAGAAGGTAGCATACGTGAGGTATAAGCAGCAAGGTTCAGACAGGGCCCGTGAGGAATATAGGGTAGCGAGGAAGGAACTTAAGAAAGGGCTGAGGAGAGCTAGAAGGGGACATGAAAAGGCTTTGGCTAGTAGGGTTAAGGAAAATCCCAAGGCCTTTTTCAAGTACGTGAAGGGTAGGATGGCTAGGGTAAAGGTAGGTCCGATTAAGGACAAAGGTGGGAGAATTTGCCTGGAGGTGGCGGAAGTGGGAGAAGTTCTCAATGAGCACTTCTCTTCAGTATTCACCAGGGAGAGGGGTCTTGATGATGCGGAAGGGAGTGCTGGTAGGGGTAATGTTCTCGAGGTTGTAGATATCAAGAGAGAGGATGTGTTGAAGTTGTTAAATAATATTAAGACAGATAAATCTCCGGGGCCTGACGGGATTTTCCCCAGGCTGCTTCAAGAGGCTAAGGAGGAGATTGTTGAACCGATGATAAGGATCTTTGAGTCCTCGTTGTCCACGGGGATGGTGCCAGAGGATTGGAGGGTTGCGAGTGTTGTCCTCTTGTTCAAAAAAGGTAATAGGGATAGGCCAGGGAATTATAGACCGGTGAGTCTCACGTCTGTGGTGGGTAAGCTGTTAGAAAGGATTCTAAGGGATAGGATTTATGAACACCTTGAGAATCATGGACTGATTAGGGACAGGCAGCATGGCTTTGTGAAGGGAAGATCTTGCCTCACAAGCCTGATAGTTCTTTGAGGAGGTGACCAGGAAGATTGATGAGGGCAGTGCGGTGGATGTGGTTTACATGGATTTTAGTAAGGCATTTGATAAGGTTCCTCATGGTAGGCTTCTTCAGAAGGTCAGAGGCCAAGGGATCCAAGGAAGCTTGGCTGTGTGGATTAGGAATTGGCTTGCATGTAGAAAGCAGAGGGTTGTGGTGGAAGGAGTGCCCTCGGATTGGAAGGCAGTGACTAGTGGTGTCCCGCAGGGATCGGTTCTGGGACCTCTACTTTTTGTGATATTTATAGATGACTTAGATGAGGGGGTGGAAGGCTGGGTTAGTAAGTTTGCGGACGACACTAAGATAGGCGGTGTTGTGGATAGTGTGGAGGGCTGTCGGAGCTTACAGAGGGATATTGATAGGATGCAGAGCTGGGCTGACAAGTGGCAGATGGAGTTCAATCTGGAGAAGTGTGAGGTGGTACACTTTGGAAGGACAAACTCCAGGGCAGAGTACTGGGTGAATGGCAAGGTACTTGGCAGTGTGGAGGAGCAGAGGGATCTGGGGGTTCATATTCACAGTTCATTGAAAGTTGCCTCACAGGTGGATAGAGCAGTTAAGAAGGCCAATGGGATGTTGGCTTTCATAAATCGCGGGATTGAGTTTAAGAGCCGCGAGGTGATGCTGCAGCTTTACAAAACTCTAGTTAGGCCACACTTAGAGTACTGTGTTCAGTTCTGGTTGCCGCATTATAGGAAGGATGTGGAGGCGTTGGAGAGGGTGCAGAGGAGATTTACCAGGATGTTGCCTGGATTAGAGAGTATTGAATATGAGGAGAGGCTTAAGGTGCTAGGGCTTTATTCACTGGAAAGGAGGAGGATGAGAGGAGACATGATAGAGGTATATAAAATACTGAGAGGAATAGATAGAGTAGACAGTCAGCGCCTCCTTCCCAGGGCACCAATGCTCAAGACGAGAGGGCATGGCTTTAAGGTTATGGGTGGGAGGTTCAGGGGAGATGTCAGGGGGAGGTTTTTCACCCAGAGAGTGGTTGGTGCATGGAATGCACTGCCTGGGGTGGTGGTGGAGGCAGATACATTGAACAGGTTCAAGAGCTTGTTGCATAGGCATATGGAGGAAAGTGGGATGGGGGGATACACGGGAGGAAGGGGTTAGGTAGTGTGAGGGTGGTTTGATGGACGGCACAATGTGGTGGGCCGAAGGGCCTGTTTTGTGCTGTATGGTTCTATAACAAATCAATTTCGTTATTGATACAGGGCCTAGGGAACTTCATATTTATTGTGAGGGTGTCCTAATTACCATTTGGGTGAGTTTTTCTAGCAGAGGTATGAATAGGAATGTCATGATTTAAGCTTGATTGCTACTTCTTAAATGGCCTACCAACACTTAAAATTAGAATCACAATAGTAGATTTCAGGTTTACCCAAGAATGGCAGAACTTTGTTTTAAATTTGTGCAAAGTGAGGGCCAGGTACCCTTTCAGATTATGATCAGAAACATCTAGTAAACATACTGTCATGCTCCTAATTATCATATCCCCTATTCCCCTTTGCACTCTAATTGTTTGCAATAAGCAGCATTCTTATCTAAAATCTAAGCACATATTCAAACTGCATAGTTTTTTTAACTGTGATAAACTTTGCGTTTTAATTGGTTTAACCACCAGGTAACATTTGTAGAAATGACGAAAGAGTTTTGCACATTTTTAATAATCTAGATTAAGTAAAATAAACCATCCATTTACCAAATGTTTGATCATTTCCTATGCATTGAGTATTTATCTAATTGGAAACATATTTTGGGAAAGCATAAAAACCTGAAGAAAACACATTTAAGCACTGAAGCATTAATTTGCTTTATTTTTTTTAAATCTTGAAATATTATGTAACCCTAAAAATGAAGTAACAATTAATTGCCCATCTTTAAGGAATAATCTTATTTGAATCGAAGTATTTTCTGGGCTTTAATGTTTGCTAAAGCCATTGAGAATTTTTCTGAATTTTCTCTTGAAGGTCAAATGAACATCTGTTAGCTTCATGCATTTTTTATAATCCATTTAGTTAAATAAAACTATTTATTTATTTGACTGATCACTTTAGTGATTGAGTACTCTAGTACCCAATCTAGATTTTAAAATACGCAAAGCTTCAAAATGATTGACTCACCTCCTGGTATTCAAGAATTATTCCAAATTAATTGCTGTTCCCTTTGGTTCAACACATTTCTGGAAGTTTTGTTTTTGTGGTGATCATGAGTGACTGTATACCTTTTGTTTACTCCCAAGTGACCCTTTGCCTCAGTGTAGCTGTTTCATTCAGTAATGTGCATTGAACAGCAGGAAAGCCAGAGTGGATTCAAATAGAATAAGGCTTGAGGAATAGCACCAATCTTTGTGTGTCTAGATTCTATGATAATTTTAATGTTTACAGAAAACTATTCTCATCTCTCTAGAAGCACTTATAGTTTCTTGTTATCTTTATATCACACCATTGTCTGTTTACCATTTAATGTCTCCTGCCTTTCAATGTGTCACAGACTCTCTTCAGATCTTTTCTCCCCTTAATACTTAATCTTCAGGTTTTTCCAGTTCTGAAGAAGGTCATTAAACAAGAAAATGCTGGAAAAACTCAGGTCAGGCAGTATCTGTGGAAAGAAAAACTATCAAAGTTTGGGTCTGTGACCTTTCGTCAGGACTGGGAAAGTGTGTTTTAATTTTCCTCTCTACAGCTGCTGCCTGATCTGATCCATTCTAAGATTTGTTTTTATTTCAGATTTCCAGTATCAACAGAATTTTGCTATTACTCCAGTGGAATATGTTCTGATTTCTTTTAATAGTTTGGGATGTTTTACATTTGTCTCCAAATCATTTTGGTCAGTTTGAATTCACTTATCAATACCAACATAAATGCTTGCACTGGCACTTCACCCAAATTGGCTTTACGTGGAAAGGAAATTTGATCCCTATACATGTCATGGCCATATTGAAAGAGTTCTGACTTGATGACCAACATTTCCATCTTGCAGCAGGAATTACCAAGTTATATTGTTAGCTGATTTTTCTTCTTCCTAACCAAATGCAACATACTTACCATAACTACAAAAGTATAGAAAGACTTAAACCCAATACTTCTATCTTCAAGGCAATGCTTTGAACTGTTAGTAGGCTACTCATAGTTTTAAAGCATTACAGTTTCTTGATGAGCAATTTCAATCATTCAAATACTTTTCTTTTACAATTCAGGTATCCCAGCGCCTGAGCCAGCCTGGGGTGGCAATAGGCTTGGCCTGGACACCACTGGGTGGTGAGATAATGTTTGTGGAAGCAAGTCGAATGGAAGGAGAGGGCCAGCTCACTTTAACAGGGCAATTAGGAGATGTTATGAAGGAATCAGCCCATCTCGCAATAAGTTGGTTACGCAGCAATGCTAAGAAATACCACTTAACAAATGGTATGTAAGTGAAACTCAATTTCAGCAACCTATTGACAACCAAAGAACTTTGACCTTCTAGCAGCAGACTGTTGCAAGATCAAAATTGGTGTCTGGTAACAAATCCCTATTGTCCTGGAAGAAACAATGGTCATTATGTATTTTTAAAGTTTCCAGTTTTTTTTTGATTGCACCAGAACAGGTGCAGACTTCCTATTGCACTTGCCTCTTGTAGCTGAGCAAATCTCTCAAAGAAGATTCGTGCTGTACACCCTCAGCACTCAATTCACAACATATTACACCCCCATTATAACATCAAGTACCTAATCTCATACAAAATCAACTCCAGTTGGGATTATGCCATAATTGAGTCTCATGAAATACCAAATAATTTCTTTGCATAGTGCTGAAGTAAAGTCAACCTTTCCTGCAGACATTTTGTTTTAAAAATTATTCATTATCTAGGATATGGGTGTTACCACCATCTAATTCTCCACCATCACCTCAAAGCTCCTTAAAACAAAAAAAACCATACAGATACAGAAATGGCTCTAAATGGATCCTTCCTGAACACATTCATGTGAACAACAGGTTTTGTGCTGACAAAGATCCAGTAGGTCTGTTCAGGTGTTGAAGTGAAATTTGTGAACCAGAGAATCTCCCAGGGCAGCAGTAAATGACTACACTAATATAGGGAAATCTGGCAACCAAGTAGTTAGTGTCTTGCAAGGCAAAGCAACAAAATAATGACCACATAATTTGTTTCATTGTTTAATGAGTGAACTGTTGAGACCGTTTCGAAACTTGTGAAAATGTAATACATTTGTTACTGACCTAATTTTCTGTAAAAAGAAATCAATTATCTAATAGGGCAAATTAAGCAAGCACTAAGGTAGAATTAAAAGCTCAATTATTGTTTATCTGAAAAGTAATACATATTGTTTACAGATAACCTGTCCATGCCACTTTTATATTTTGGTTCACATACCTATGTAGATGTTACCAGTTAAATAATTGTTTCTGCAGAAGTTACTTTTGGGAAAAGTACATTCAATTTTATATAGAAATGAGTTTCCATGATCTGGGCAGTAACAAACTTGTCTTCTGTCTACATTTAGCTGCTGGAAGCTTTGATCTTCTTGACAACACAGACATACATTTGCACTTTCCAGCTGGAGCCGTCACAAAAGATGGACCATCTGCTGGAGTTACTATAGTAACCTGCCTTGCCTCTCTGTTCAGTGGCCATTTAGTACGCTCTGATGTCGCTATGACAGGTGAAATAACGCTCCGAGGACTTGTTCTCCCAGTAAGTGTTCTTCATTACACTACACCATGCATAGTATGGAACTATTTAATCAACTTTTAATTGACAAGCTAGATAAAATATTAAAGCATATTGTTCCATTTTCATATTCAAATGTCAGTAGTTACTTTAAAGAATGTAAATCAAAGTCTGCATCACCATGAGTCTGGATAGGTGAGATGCTGTTAAGTTTGGACAGGTGGGAATGCTTTAGGAACAAGCACCTTTATTTAAATAAGGGAATAAGGATAATTCCAGCATTACAGGCCTGTCAGTTTAATTTCTGTAGTGCAAAAGCTTTTAGAATCATTGACCTGGGACAGTCAACTGAGGAAAAGTAAGGCAAACCAGTACAGATTTAAGGGCAAATAGCACTTAAACAATTTGATAGAATTTTTTTGTAACAGAGTTGAAGGTAATGCAGTTGAATGTGGTGTACAGGGACTTCTAGAAGGCCTTGATAAGATATCACAATGGGCTTATCAGCAAAATTGAATTATATGGTTAAGAAGCATATTGATAGCTTAGGAAAAGGGGTTGGAGCAGTAATAGAGGGTAGTGAATGGTTTTTATTTTGGATTGGAGGAAGTTGTCATACTCAGTGATCAAAGTGAGGGCCATTATTTTTCTTTATCAAGATTGATGATATGGACGTTAATGCAAGCCACAAAACTTGTCATAATTACAACTGCAAGGAGGAGGATGATAGACTCATGACAGGTGAGGTGTAATGTGGAGAAATGGGAGGCAAGGCAGTTTGGTACGAAGAATGAGGAGAGACTTTATGTTCTAAAAGAAGTGGAGGAGCAGAGAATGTTCAAATTATTGAAGATGTGCAGGGTGGATTGAGAAAGCAGATAATAAGGCATATACAATTCTGGATTTATTGATAGAGGCAGAGTGAATCATTGCCCAAAAGGGTTTTTTGTCACGTGCAGTATTAATTTAGGAATTACCTTCACTAATCAATAGTTCTACATCTTCTCTTGTAATGTTTTTCTATTTTGCTGATCTGGTCATTTCTCATCAAGATCAGTTCATGCAGAAATCTCAGACACATGATAATCATTCTTTCTGTCCAGCTCTAACTACTGTAATCTAACAACCAAAGGCAGACAGTGTCTTGACATCATTGCTCTACTACTTGGCCTGATCTCTATTGTTTGTTAGATATAGTGGTATCAGTACCTGGTGACCAGATCTTTAAAGATCTGAAAACCAGTGGGAAATGTATTTCTCTTCAGTAAGGGATGACTTGTCAGTTATTCCTGTATGATGGTTTAAAAATTAAGTTGTTCATTACTTCATCAATTTGAGCTTTTGAGGAATTTGTTGTTTTGTTAATGATCCTACTGAAAATTTTGAATTTCTGATTTACAATAGGTGGGCGGAATAAAGGATAAAGTTTTAGCTGCACATAGAGCCGGTCTAAAGAGAGTCATTCTACCAAAGAGAAATGAGAAGGACCTTGATGAGATTCCTGCCAACATGAGAGAAGATTTGGATTTTATAACTGCTTTTTGCTTAGACGATGTACTTAATGCTGCATTTGATGGAGGATTTCCAGCTGAGTCAAGGCATAGTATTTTAAATAGTAAACTCTAAGGTTATTGCCACTTAAAACAGCTTCCACTGTTGGCTTAACATTAATGCAACTGACTTACAATTCTTGCAGAAGTTGTTGTGCTGAGTCAAGACTGTCATACAGTGCTAGTTTTCTAGCCTTTCACAGATTCCTGTCAAAAGGAAGGTGCAGTGTGTAGGCCAAATACTTACCATGAACAATGAGAGAGAAAAAGTTTTCAAACACAGTACATACTTCTGGTGGTTAACTTGGAACTTATCAGTAGGCATCTTGATGTATGGTCTAAAGATAAAGAATATAAAATGGATAAAGTTAAATTGTACATTAGATGATTTTGGCAAAATACCTAAAAGTAGGGTTTAATAGATATTGCTGTTATATTTCTGACATGTCTAATTCCATGGAAGTTGTATAATGAAGAAACCTATTTTGAGCTTGTTTAGCTACACTGATGCTTAAAATTATTGTACTTGTCTTATTCAAAAGTTGGCTAATTTATGCAGTGCTGGTCCCAACTGTTAATTACTATAATCTGTAAAAATCTAATCCTTATGCCACCACATTTTTCTCCAACATATTTGCACCTTTATCCATCATTTTAACCCATTTCATTCTGAATATTATTTTAAATTCCTGAACTGTGCAAACTATTCTTCATCCTCAGTATTCAGGAACTGAATTACATTTATCCACCAGTGACTGACAGCATTAGCCATGTCATAATTGTAAAATCTGCTCCACTACTTGACATGCAGAACCTAAGTCTGTGGAAAGGTGTGTTATGAACCAACAGGAAATTGCAAAGCCATTACCCAGGCAGCAGTCTGCGTGAGAAACATTGTGGCACAGGATTACATTAAATTTACCCTTAAAAGTGCAGCCTGCCTCATTTCTGCAAAATCCTTGTGCTGAACATGATACACAAACAGCACTGCAAATATGCACCCCTTGTACTCCCCAACAGGTTAGTTTTTCTCTCTAGTACAGCCTGGCCTGCTGGACATAGCCTATGGCCCTGCTATTAGCAATACTTAAAGCAGCATACTCTAATTCTAACTGCCACATTAACACATTTGGTCTCACCCTGAAAGATATTCTCTTTGTTCTATCCATCCATCCCTTATCTTCTCTGCAACTGAAACTATTTCTTGCCCATATTGGTTTCACGCCTGAAAAACTGGACAAATGATTACCATTATTAATGATACTGATTGTCCTTGACTGCTAGCAGTCAGGATTTGCCAACAACATGCTCAGTGCCCAGTTTGGGTGTCATTAGGATCACTCATTTCCAGGTTTCTTCATGGTCTTGACTGGAACACTGACAGCTGAATTCCAATGATGGGGCAAGAATGACTGCCCTTGATATCAAGACAGTATTTGATCAAGTGTAGCAGCAAGGAGCCCTGGTAAAAGTGAAAGTCAAAAAGCCTGTTTTCCATTTGATGTTCAATGGTAAAAGTCATACCTTACAGAAACATCTGCTTGTGGTTGTTGAAGGTCAATGATCCCAGCTGCAGGACATCAGGGCAGTATCCTGGGCTGAACATCTTTAGTTTATTCACCATGACCTTCAGTTAATCAAAGGTCAGAAGTGGGGATGTTCAATGATTGTTCAATTTCATTCACAATTTCTCAGCAACTGGCAGTTCATGTCTGCAAGCAGCAAGACCTAGACAACATTCATGCACGGCCAGATAAATGACATAAAATATTAATGCCAGCAATGCAATGCCCATCCCCAACAAGTGACCACAACTATACCCAGAAACTGGACCAGCCACAGGTCAGTTTGGGTATCCTGTGGTGACTGACACTTGGTACCCATTCTTTGTTGTAAATAGTTCACAAAGCTTTATGCTTTTTGTCAGTTTAGACTATGGCTTTATACAAGTGATGCCAGTCACTAAACAATTATGACAGAGCCCTTTTCTATGCCTTATCTATCCAGTTAGTTTCACAATCTTGCCTTTCTCTCATAGCTCCAACTTTGAGAGTAAATTATTTTCAGTTTTGTTTCATAAATGACTATTGAATATGCTACCATAGCCTTCACTATTCAACTGATAACAATATCAACATAATACATCATTGATATTCAAGTGAATGTGCTCTGCATCTCTTCCAGAGGCTTGGCAAACTTGCCCCTCCAAAGATTTAGGCACATGGTAGCCCAGGTCCATTTCTGTACCCCATTAAAAATAGCATCATTTGAAGTAATCCTGTCATACATTATACTGTAATTATGGTTCATCTCCACAATTCTTATTCTTCAGCATATAAATCTCCAAATTTGAATTCTGAACCATATGTAAATCCAGGACCAACCACCCTAATACCATTTATTTTTGCTGGTGTGGAAATAAGAATAGAGGAGGAAAAGTGAAGTAACAATGTTTGCTATTTTATTCTGGAAACAACCTTTCACTACTATTTTTTTGTCTCAGCTAATTTAGTATCAAGCCCTACTCCAAATTTAATCCCACTTGCTTTTTTCCCCTCCCAAAATTTGTAACATTGAACAAATATCTTAAAGTTGATTGTCATGGAGATTCAATATCAAGACTTATTTTCAAAAAGCATTATACTATCAAATGATCAATTTTACCGGGAATGAAGTTTTGCGTAAAATCACAAAATTTTACTTGGTACTTCGGGTCACAATCCACATCGGGGAAAACAAATCTGATGCACTAATGTCAGGTGTGCACATTGTGATGTCAATCATTATGCAATAAAAAATTCAATTCTAAAACTCAAGAAAATGGCCGTCATTCAACAGAAACTGAAAAATCTTAACTTGCTGTATTATTCATTTAGATCCCATTTAAAATGGCAATGAGAATCCTCAGTCTGTTGCCAGTTCCAATTGACAGATTACTAAAACACCTGCTAAATTCTTGCATGTTCAAACTTGCTTTCCACAACACTTACATAGGCATACCACTGAACAGCAATTTTTATTAACCACAAGGGTAAGGCTGGATGTCACTAGAGATCCCAGAGCAGGAAGCATTGAAATGCCCACGTGCAAAGACCCTCTGCACACAGGTTTCAGGATCAGAACATTGTATCTGCATAAGACAGCATGCAAGCTCAAGTTAAAAGGTGGCATTTCATAGACTGGGATTTGCTGGCTTTGCCAACTTCTCCAGGGTGCATGTTGTCAACAACCACATTTGTGCTCATAAAGTACCCCCCCCCCAAAAAAAAATCTGAAGGTCTTGATTTTATAAAGTGAAAAATGTTTCCAATTTGTAAACATGAAGGTAGTAGAAAATTACAAAAAAAAAATTCTCATGGCCAGTGCCATGTTACCCAAGAACTCCATTCTGGGAGGAGTCTGTACCACCTGACACCACTGTTCTCATTAATGGTTCTTAATGGGCCAAGAGCCATCTGACACTTATGAGTTCTTGGCCTCCATGTGTAGCTTGTGGTTGGTGTGCACATCAGTGCAAAAGCTATAGAATATAATGGTGGTATTAGAGTACATGAAAATGAGACTCCAGTCTTCAATCCAGGGTTGCACTGCAGTACATACCCAACAGGCTGCACAACCCAGACAACATGAGACAATGACCAGTTCCTAAGAACAGCTAGGAGACTGAACCAGATGACCAAAAGACACAGAAGGCCAGGAGCAGACAATGACCATTCCAAGTGGGATGCTCTGTCAACATCA
The DNA here is from genome assembly GCF_009764475.1 of Pristis pectinata. Taxonomy (NCBI): domain Eukaryota; kingdom Metazoa; phylum Chordata; class Chondrichthyes; order Rhinopristiformes; family Pristidae; genus Pristis; species Pristis pectinata. Next base: position 29,924,711 of record NC_067417.1, read on the forward strand.
CCAGAAATTTGTGACACCAGTACAGCAGGCAAACAGCAAGAGACTTCTTTATTGAGACAATTCACATGAATGCCCCCTTATTTATCTAGTCTCTGTAAAACAAGTAACCCTGTCCACACTCCATTTACTATCACCACCATAGTACACCAAGTAAGTGGCTGAGAGTCTGCAGACAAGGATTCACATTCCCTCACATGCTGGTTTTGAGATCCCCTACACTACTTATGACACATCAGGGAATTAATCCCTGCTCCATTTACTTAAATATCTTAGAAATATTTCTGTACATACTGATGAGTGGCATCTCACTTGCTGGAGTACTGTAAACAGTACACAAAATCCACTTTTCTTGGGAAGTCCTTCACTCCCATGTTAATGGTCAAAAGACTTACCATTTTTACTTTCTGCTCAACATCAATGATAGATAGCTGCTCTATAGCCAACGTTGCTTGGACTATTGGATATTTAGGAGATTGGCATGCAAAAGTTAGGGCAATGATTAATTGGCTTGAAATATTAGCCCTTCAAGTCCACAATCCTTCAACAATGAGAGCACTTTCATTGAATTCAAAGTTCAGATTAAGCCATTGAACCAAATGGCCCAGATACACAATGTGAAACTGCAGATGAAATCGCAACTAGACATTTCAGTTCAAGCCCAGTGCTATGCTATTGTGACCAAGGAATCATGGCCAAATGTCATTTTATCTGCTTCTGTGGCTTTTACCTCCACTTAGAGAGCAGGCAGCACTGAATGGATGTTTCATTTCACCATGTTAACTTTGTCAGGTTCTCATAGGAGTTTCACCTGAGAAAAATTCAAGATTTTATAGAGGTCAAAGTTATTAACCCCCAATTGAAATGCCAGGAAGCAATCCCATTTAAGCAGCATCCCTCAGTAGCTGCTAAGAATTACATTGATCCAAAATGCATACCATTCACGCTCTTGCCAAGTGAGAACATGAGGCATCACAGGATATGCAGTGCAACAACTTTGCCATTTGAAAAAAGGTGTCCTAACTGGGGGAGTTACTTGTGCATTGAAAATCAGTTACAAGGTGAAAAAACCTGCTACATTTGATTTATGTTAATCACCCTAGTGCAATTCCATCTTGATCACTTAGTAGGTTGGCGTGATGGTTGAGCACTAAAACTTAAAAATTTATACATACAGCACAGTAACAGGCCCTTCCAGCCCAACAAGTCCATGCCACCCATTTAAACCCATGTTGACCTATCCATACATCTCTTGGAATGAGAGGGGAAACCAGAGGAAACCCATGCAGACACAGGGAGAACGTATAAACTTCTTACAGACAGCAGCAGGAAGTGAAACCTGATTGCTGGGGCTGTAATAGTGTCACGCTAACCACAACACTACCATGCTGCCCCTAAATTTGTGGCTGCTTCCTGGCTGGTGGAAGACTACTTCCTCTCCATTCAAATTAGCACAGATGTCCTTAGCATCCCACCAGAAACTCTTGCTCTGAATGGCCAGATTCATACTGTTGTCCTGGCATTTGAGGTATGCTGGGGTCTGAGGCACAGATAAGCCTGTTGGCCAAGAGGCATTAACAAGAGAATTACTGCTGCAAGTGGATGGGTAGGGGCAGAGAAGAAAGGGTGACCTCATTATGGTGCACTGATTCACTCCACATCATTCCAACATACAAATCAATTTGGAGCAGACTTTAACCCCCATTTTTAAGAGTCTGTTTTCTATAATTCTCTCTCACCATTCACACAACTCCATTGTGAGCAGGGTGGAGTGGTTGAGAAGACAATCCTGCCCTTGGCATACATCCTCATCTTTCATTCAAGAGTACATTATCCTGCAAATGCAGCATGAGAGTATAAAATTGGTTTTTAGCATCCTAGCTTCCAAAGAATAACAGCATCTTTCCATTGTGAGCAAATTCTGAGTAGCATCTCTCTGCTCAATGAGAAAAATCAAGCTACTCACTGGTGGCACATCTATATTCCTCAATAGGCTTTAGCTACACCCATATGGCAAACCAACCCATGTGCTGGATCAGCACAAGACTCTATAGTGGCATTCTGAAGCTGGGATTGTTATTTCCTGCATTCAGTCAAACATGCCTGATAAAACAGCAATCATCTTGTTGCACCCCCTTCAAATGCCCAGTGCCGTCCTCATCCGAGATTATCTGGAGCAGCTGAGAGTGCCAGACAAAAAGTTGTAGCACATCTACCTTCATGGTGCTGCAGCAGTACAGGTGGTAAATGTACTACTGACAGATGCAAAAGGGGATAAAATACCCACTGAAATGTTAACCACAAACAGCAAATTATAACTAGGGGTGGATAGCACTTTGGCAACACTCAAATGGATGGTCTCCTCCCTATCCTTCAAACACTAGCCAAGTGTAGGTCATTCAATAATCTGTGTGGGATTGAAATGTAGCTGGCCAAGTCAGTATGATAGGGCTGTTTATAGTTAAATGGCAGCTGTCATGTCAAATTCAGTGTACAGCTCACTTGCTTATCTGGTAAGGTCATGGATATTTGTTTATTTTGCTCCATTGTTTATTCTTGTTTATGGAGAAGATCATACTCCCAGCAACCTCTAACCAGTCTCCAAGGCTTGCCTGGCATGCATTTTAGAAATGCTCAAAACTACATACCTTTGGAGCACCCAATTTCTCCTCCAGGCAGCTTTCATAATGCTGTTATCTAGGTACCACAGGGAGTGCATTTTTAAAAGCAGATATCCATTTGGCTACATTGAATTTAATGTGGTCCTACTTTCTGGTGAAGATGCCAACACCACCTCATGTTAACTAATTTCACAATTTTCTGGTAGCAGAGTGCCCTCTGATTTGGTACAAGTGTACTAAAAAGATGAAGTCCATTTTCTCCATGCACTTAACTGCTAGTCCCCCTTCTGCATTTTAAAGAACTTGTTTAGGGTACCCATATGGCAAACCTATGCATTTCCAAGTGAGAATCTTTACTATGGAAACCTCTGAAGCAAAATCCAAATTTAGACCAGTAGCAGTTACTATATTTTAATGAGTGGTGGTACAACATTAAATTCATATCATTCTTCATTAGCAATTTGCCTTTAAACAATTGATAGTATTACTTTTTTTAAAAAAAGCTATCTTTACCCTAGTTGGAACACACCCATGAGAAGTGTCAAAATCATTTGATCTGCTACTATGTAGCATTAAAAGGTACGTGCATTAAACTTGGAAATTCCACTTCATTTGAAATCCATAAGCTTCTGCCCACCTCCCCAGTCCAATTAAGAGTTTAAAGTTTGACAAATCCCTCAGTTCAGTTTGCCAAACTTACTAGGGAAAATCTATTGCAAACAAGTTCTGGAAACTGATTGTTACCTCCACAGTCCTAATTCAGCTGATTTACAGCTCTACCTTAATACAGATGATATGCAATATACTTCATCTAGGCAAGTATCAAGTTTGGACCACAGATGAGACCACTGGGAAAATGCTAAATGAAATCATTAACAATTTCAGGAGGCACCTTTGAATCATGCTCTGCAATCTTGTTTGACTTGCAACATTAAGGAAACAATCTATACAGAATTTAAGAATTTTTAGGTTTCCTTGGCAAAAACGAGGCCCAAAGTAATAGCATGAAAACACAAGTTCCTGACATTTTTCCTAATCTTAGGCATCATTGTCCCAATGCTAGAAGAAGCTGACCATTTAAAAAACAGGGTGATATCAACTTTTATTGGAGTTTAAAATGCAAATAAGCATAAACACACAATAAATCAAGTTTCAGGCAGAACAGTATTAAAGGTTTAACCGTAACTCTCACACAGCATTTACTGTACAACAGCTTGGTTAAAGTGAATGGGCCACCTACTATAAAAAGGTAAGCATGTGTCAGACAAGTGGTTTTAGATAAAATGTTGCTTGTAAATGTTTGAGGGAGAAAGCAAGTCCACCAGTAACTTTAAAGAGCCAGTACATTGCACAATAGGTGGCTCAATTCCACAGACTTCACAACAAAAAGATGAAGGATTTGTGTGATTGAATTACCATTGGAGAGCTGCAGGACACCTCCACTCCTTTTGGAAGGATTTTAAAAGGGAATGCTTCCTCCACAAGTGGAAATTAGTACAAATTCTGCAAAAGAGTTGCAGCCAAACTCAAAATTAGTTTATTATGTTGCAACCTGGAAGTGAATTTTGAGCAAGTTTAATTACAAATTTACAACAGGTCAAGATAGTTTTTAAAAAATCAAAAGGTGCCATTATTGTACATTTAGGCATATGGTAGCAGTATTTACTCTTTACACTGTACTTTTGGATAAGTTCTGGATCAATATTCAGGTTTTTTTTAAACACGATTCAGAAGTTCACATGGAAATTCATTAATGTAATGCAATAGATACTAATCATATTGAAACAGTTCTCATACACATGTATAAAGCCATTCCCACCTGTAATTTTAAAATTAGAGAACAGTTGTATTTTTGAAGATAGAATGAATGCAAAACCTCCATAGTTACAGATCTAGCTAGGTGTAGTGTATTTAAAGTAATCCAGTTACTCCTAGCACACTAGATGCTGCACACTTCAACTGCAGAGTTCAGCCTTTTAGTTATTTAAATATTAAATACTGTTAACAATGTGCATTATGTGGTTCTGTCAATGTAACACTGTCAAAATAATGGTAATTGATTGAAGGCTGCTCTCCTTAAAATGTTCAGAAAAAATTAAATTCCTGCCTTTACACTTACTGGTTTAATATTCTGAACAATCAGTTCTTAATTTTAGTTAAATGCATATTAATTGGGTCTCATAGCATTTCATATTACATTACCTTGTGGCATAATACTGCCAGTTAAAAAGGAAAACATTGTCCATGTTAATAATGACTGCACCAAGTTTAGATCTAGTCAGACTCCTGGATGATATCTGCGACAAGCATCTTTAAACATTAATGAAGATAGGAGTATTTATGTATAATTTCACTAGATGCATTGGTGCAGGTGGGGGAGAAGTTACATTGTTTTCAAATTGCAGACATTTGAAATATAAATGTTGCCAAAGTACTTAAATTATGATTTTTGCAGGGGCTGAGGGAAGATCAAAAGTTAGGCCATGAATAGATCTTGTACATTGTTACCTGAATAGTTCTGATTACTGGAAGCCATTTGAAAGATCACTTTAATCTAGAAGGCAGAGACCTGGAAATCTCTGCACACAAATTATGACCACAACTGAACCTTTACTTACAGTAAAATGACAGTTTGTTGAAAACAGTCAGGCAAGCAGCTGCATGTCATTAAAACATGATCACAAAATTAAGTAGGACTAAGTGAAAGGATCAATTTATCCTGTACAAAATTTAAAAAAGGTGTGCATCTTTTTGCATTTAAGCAAAATACTGAACTACAGAAAACTTGGGTAGAATAGACTGGCTTGGCAATTCTTAAATCAGCTATTCACATTTAACTACAAAACATGTTTTAAGCAGCCTCATCTAAACTAAGTGTTCTCTTCCAAAGAGGGAATAGGTACTGAAGTTTACATTCATGCAACACCACCAGCTTACTTTCACCACAGCAAAAAGGATGTCTGAACCTTTCATTCCTTTTTATTCCCAACACCCTCCCCCCCTCCCCAAACAAAAGGGGTAGCAAGGTAGCACCACTAAGGAAACATTAGAGTAGCAAAGATGAGCAACATGGAGGAAAAGCAGGAGGCCAAGTGTCTTTATGCATTATTTGGATAAACTTGGAGTTTAAAACACTTCCACTTTCAGATACAAATGCACCTTTTCTAAATAACTAAAATGTATTAATGTTAGTTCAATTATCCATTGTACAGTGACAACAGATACAACTCAAAAGTTTCTCTTTTAAATAAAGGGAATTAAAAGTACTTGCCACTTAAACCAAGGTGAAATGTCAGAAGAGCTTAATGGCAGATGGCTAAAAGACTCATTAGGACAGATTATAGGCTTCTAGCTTGTAAACTGAATAGATATTAAATGAATTTAAATAGCTCCAAGGGGCTTCTTGTACAAAAAAGGAAGGGAAATTTATTGATGAAAAACTAGCAAGTTCATAAAAATAGCCATACACAGAAAATGTACACAAAAACAGCAGCAATTCTATGTAGTGACAAATGAGAAAAGCAGCAACTTAAAACTGCACATGGCTTGTCAGTAAAGACGATCAGAACACAACAGTTTAACACCTTTAGCTGAGTACAGTCAAAAACTAAGATTGTAGCACTTGCAAGTGTTTATGCCCATTTTCTTTAGGCTCCTAGCACTATTTTCTACAAAAGTGGGTCTCTTCAGTGGTTTACTGCATTTATAATTAGTGTTAATTTTGCTGTAAGCCAGTTCTACATGTTAGAATCATGACCCAAACTGAACAATCCATGAAGCCAGTCTGATAAATGCTTGGCAGCAAGAAAATGTTGCACAATACCTCCAATATTCAGCTCAATGTACAGCATTTACTGCCCCATTACTGGCCCCTGGCAAGAGAATTTATGAAATGCCGTGGTTTCAACACATTGAGATTGTTACATTAATTCCCAAATTGCCATTTTCTGCAAAAAGCTGTGCAATGCTAGTGTCAAAAACCAGACAGTCACTATTCATAATTGCTGTGGCAATGCCCTCATGAATTGATCGAGGAGTCGCTTCCCAAGTCAATCGCCGTCTGTGGCCATTCAGTTCAAGTCTATAAGCAAAGTTTTCAGCTTGTTTACGTGTTCCAATTAGCTGTACTATGGCAAAAAATTGCTGGTGGCCATCGTACTTCTCTTGTTTTTCCAAGACCAACATAAAATGGAAGCCAAAACAGGACTGCATCATAACCCAATCTACTGCACCTGGAAGATTTATGTCTGTGGCCAGGAAAACTATGTCCTCACCCTGCAAGGTTGTAATTGACTTGTGTTGATGCATCAGGTGTGGCATTACAGCATCCAGAGAACCCTGCCATTTACACGAGGCACCAGGGCAAGGACACGAGTACGGCCTGAACTCACAGAGTTCCTCATGGTCTGCTTTCTCTGTATGTGGTAGTGTTATCTCACAACCTGAAGAGGCATACTTACAGGGAAACAGTACAGAGTTAGCCACTTTTTCCATGGCCAAGTTACGAATGGAGCCCAATGGGCCCCTGCAAGTGGGACAGCATGTAAGCTTAGGACGACAGTTGCTGCAGACAAGGTGGCCACTCTGGCACTGAAGAATTGGTGGCAGCACATAGTCAAAGCAAACCGGACACTCAAAAAGACTTGCTAAATCACTATTGGAAGCTGTGGTTCCCGTCAATGCAGGGACTCTCTGGGCAGGTGTGCACTTTGATGTACCTGTAGGAAGTGCTGTGGCAGTCTGACGACTCATTTCTGAAAAAGAAAATGAAGAAAGTTAGATAGCAACATTTACTTAACCATAAAGAAATGCCAGCTTTCAGCCGATGACCCCTTTATTTTCTATATCAATGACATTTTGGGCCAATTTTTCACATCCCAATTGTTACCAACATTTGAGCTGACTCCTGAAAATTATAAGTGGTCAGTTTGACATTCTCCTGTTTGAAACTGTGCACTCATTTTCCCCATAGTGGGACAATGCCCTGAAAAATAATTATCAAATTCATTACTGTTATTCATACCCACAAATAAAGCTGATTACAAAAGTGATGTGTGGCAGTTGTAATGTTGGTCAATTATTTAGAAACAAATCCAGTTACCTGCCACTTTAAATTTTCCATCTCACTTTAACCTCTTCATCTTTGAAGGAAGAGGTGTTAATGCAAGCTTGTGGAACTGTACCTTTGATTAGACACATTCTGTCAAGTCTTGAAGGCTAGAATCACACATTCTAGTACCCCATTTCCTGCACATCCTGGCATTTCAGGTTCTCACATCTTCCAGTAATACATTTTATTCATTAGCCTTTACAATCCTCTTTCAGCAAGATGTGTTATTCAATCCTGATCTCCACCTTAAGTGGTCCACTTGTTCCCTCTAATCTTCATTCTTCCCAACTTATTTCTGACTTTCCTAGATCTGAAGATCAAAGCATTCTGATGCTGCCTGACATGCAGAGAATTTTTTTTGCTACAAAAAAATCATTGACCCTTTGGGGTATAATCTACCTTTTGTTATAATAAAGGTCACACCACTCTGCCCAGAGAAATACATCAAAATATCATTATACATTCTACCAAAGCTTGCCAAACTAGGAACTTCGAGATGTTCCAGGATCAAATTATTTTTAAATAATGATGGCTGTATTTCACTTTGGCCTAGATATCAGTGTAAAGCACAAGTGTTAAACTGACTACAGTAATCCAGGAAGTGCAAATCACCACAACTTGTTAGTGGAATGAAGATAGAAGGAAGTGTTAAGAGGCAATATCCCCATGAAAGAGGCACCAATTTCCACAAAGCAGCAAACACTGCTTCCAAGTTTTTTTTTAAAAAATAACAAAAAGCTATCTACTAGCTGGAGGTATAGAACATCTTTAACAACGAGTTGAGAGTTTCCTTTGACTTTTAAGTATCAACAGACTTACTGAATTAATTCAGCAACCAAGCAATGAAACCTCAGAGCAGAAAATGCCAGATATTCAGCACAAGCTCCACCACAAGAGGGCAATAATCCTAGGGACAGGAATCCAAATCAAAGACAGAACCAAGGGTCCTGGGATCTAGCAAGAGATCATAGAGCTATTAAAAGGGAAGAGCAAATTGTTTTAGACCAAAAGGTGGGAGGTGGCTTGCACAGATAAAATGTGAATTTGAAAAACGGTCCTGGCATTTCTGATATTGTTGATATCTAAACCTGAAAGTGCCCAAATTTGGAAAGTATAGTTAGCTCAAAGAATCTGCAACATGATTTCAAGACAAAGTAGTTTCAGAAGAACACCTGAATGGAACAAAAAAGGTATAGGGACATCATAATGGAAATAATGCAAGTTAATAAAAAGGTTGTTTAAATACAAACATTAGTGATTCATTTTGATTATACCAAGTAATGCAAAAGACAGACCTGCAGGCAGTACCCCTCTAAAATGGTGATATTGGAGCTTACGACAGAACTCAGGTAATGCCAGACTGGTTTGCTTAACAGAATAGACTAATTAGGCTACAGATTTCACAGGAAAATCAAAACAAATGAGATTCCCCAATGAAGGGGTTAATAAGGTAAATACAATTTGACCATTTGCAGCAATGTCATATTTGACACAAATCAAATCGACCAAGGCTGTGCCATTAACAAGGCAACTCATTTCTATCACCAGAATCTCACCTCCCCCTGGAGTGCCCTCATCCATGCCAGTCACATCTAGACTCCACAATTCCAATACAATCTCAGCTTGTCTACCATAATACTAGAGACCATGCAAAACTTGCTCCTCTCAGCCCAACTTGGACCTAATCATCACCTCAGCTTGACAACCTCATGGGTCAGAGTTAAGCAATGCCTCAAATTTAAAGAATACTGGTTTTCAAATCTCTACAAAAAAGTCAGTGCCTTGGTTGCAAGCTTTATTTTTTGTAGTACTACCACCAGCCATGCTATTAACTGCCTTGGTAGAGCTCTAGAATTTCCTCTAAAACTCTTAAGATACTGCTTACACTTTTGTCCAAGATATTTGTCAGAGTGTCAAATTGAGAGAAAACCACCAGATTCTTCACTTTGTCTGGGGTGGGGGGGGGGGGGGAGAAGAGAAGATGCAACCCACTGGCAAGACCAGCCCAGCACCTATTGGCCATCCAAGTGACCCAAAAGTAAAAAAAAATGGAAGAATTTATGCACACACCACTATAGTGTAATGTGAAAGGAGCATAAAATTGGTTGTGATTAAAAGTGAGGCTCTTTAGAACAAATGCTTGAAGTTACAGTATCTTTAAATCTTAGTGTTACAGAAGCTCTTATCACAAGAATTCTCCATTTTAATTTTGGTGACACTAAGATTTCGCTTTTCAACACCCAAGCAAAAATTTAAGCTGCTAAACCAACAAATTGCATCCACCCCCTTCAAGAAACTCACCAGTCATGAATAGTTAAAATTAAAATTGGTTTATCAGCACAAAGCCCAGAGGCCCATCTTTAAGTGTTTCTAATTTTAAAAATCACCTGGAGAACCAAATTCCTAGCAAGCTACACATCCAAAAGAACTCTAGAATGCTCCTGTACTGTGTTGAATTTTGCTTTAGGGGCAAGCAGAAAACTTTCATCTTGAGATTCTCAAAAGGAATGCATCAAGAAAAATGCTTTGACACCAGATCTTCTACCCACCCCCCCCCCCCATATCACTGAAATTCAGTCAACTATAACTAACCCCTTTCACTTAAGAGTTCCCAGTGAATAATCCAGCCTATAGCAAAACATGCTTCAATCCAACCATTTACCACAATCCAGGTTGAAAAGTTATACATATGCAACACAAATAAATTTTCAATTTTGTTTGAAACTCATTTCCTTGCAACTTCACTTCCAAGTCAAAAATGCTGCAACTTTTCAGTTGTTCATTTAATTACAGATTATGAAGAATTAATTTTTCTATGCTGATCTGACCAAATCAATTCTAGAACAAACTTGTACCAAATCAATTGCTTGCACAAAAACTTGAGGAAGAGAACTTTCAGCATGAAGGGGAAGTACCAACACCTCCCCCCCCTTACTGAAAGGGTGGTCTGTATTTGATGTTTTATGCCAACCAATAAGGGCTCAGTTAGGAAGAGAAATCTTCAGGTGCTTGCTTCATTACCAGTGGCCCCTAAAATACCATTCATGAACAATGTCTACACATCCTATGCTTTATACAAGTAGTCATACATCTCCACACAGTACCAAATATGCTGCAATTCTCTTGTGAAGATTACTTAGAAAGCACTAGTAGATTATTATCCCTACATCATTCAACATAATCATGGCTGATCATCCATTGCCACAGGTTCACCATCTTCTGGGTGAAGAAACTTCTCCTGATCTCAGTTCTAAATGGCATACCTCATATCCGAGGCTCTGACCTTTGGTACTCTCCAGCCATCAGGAGAATATTCTATGCAAGTAGTTGAATTCTTAGATTTTTGACAGGAATAATGGATCTTCTCAACATCAATATACTTGAAAATAGTAGACTAACCAACAATCTCTCCTCATACACCCATCCAAAAGATCAGTTCAGAAAACCTTCATGACAGAAGATTTTACCTGAAATCTTAACCAACCAGTTATTGCAAATAAAAACCTTTCATCATGTTCTCATTTTATTTGAGAACAGTAGCCTTGAGTCAGCATTAGAAAATTTATTCCAAAGCTTTCACAACAGCAAACAAATTCTCCTCAGCCTTTTCAGAATTACCCAGCCTAGCCACATAAATGCCTCACAGGAAGCACAGGCAATTCTATGCACCCTTTTCAAAAAGGAATTGATCAATCCTCAAACAGGAGTCAAATTTATGCTCTACACAATTTTCTGACAAACATAAACAAACACACTTAACCTCTGTTAACCCATCTTGCACACAAATCTTTAGAAGGGTAAAATGCCAAATCTTAGTTTCTGCCTATAAAGACTGTAGCATTTAGCTTACATCTGTTCCTACAACCTATAGCACTTGACTTATTTCAATTTAAATTTGCCCACATATTCCATCAACCCATGTTCTTTTGGGGCAAGTTCCTGTTTATTGCCTGAAACTAAACACATGCTTGTTTTCATATTTTGCCTAGCTCTGATGAAAAAACCAAACCTGAAACATCAGCTCTATTGTCAGAGACAGAGCACAAAAACAGGACCTTCAGTCAACCACACCCATGCCAACCTTTAAGTATTCATCTATACCAAATCCATTTTCCAGCATTTGGCTCAGCCTTCTATGCCTTGTCAAATCAAGTGCTTACCTATACACAATGTTAAGTCTCTACCCCCACCACTCCTCAGGCAACATATTCCAGATTCTAACTGTCTCTTTAGGTGGGGAAAAAATCCTCACTTTCTGAACCCATCACTTACCATAAAAAGTATTCCTTCTGGCTTTTCCCATAGCAGATCAGTACAAGGTTTATCTACCCCATCTATTCCTCTCTATTTTGTAAATTAGTCAGGTGCCCACTCAGCCTCCTCCATACTAACAAAAACAAACCTAGACTATCCAGTCTCTTCTCAATTAAAATACTCCAATCGAGGCATCATTCTGGAGAATGTCCTCTTCAAATTGTCCTTCCTATAGTGTGCTGTGCACTGTACTCCAGTAACAGCCTGGCCAAAGTTGTAGGCCGTTGTACTACCAATCCCCTGCCCTTTCTTCCATGGCCTGGCTAATGAAGGCAACTAGCCCATATGCCTTAACCTTATCCATACTATCACTTTAAGAAATACTGTTGAGCATTTCATTTTCTGTTTTTACACTAGAGGTGCCCTTCCTTTATGACCTCTCAACATTTACAGGAACAAAGTTAATCTGCAAGTAAACTCTCCTCTGAAAATCTCCCAATGCTCACCTACTGATTTTCCCTACCAATCTAATCCAACAAAGCCAGATCCTTCTGAAATTCACTGAAGATATCTTTATCAGTCACATGTACATCAAAACAGTGAAATGCATCTTTTGCATAGTGTTTGAGGCAGCCCACAAGTGTTGCCACACTTCCAGTGCCAACATAGTATGCTCACAACTTCTGAACCCACGTGTCTTCGGAACATGGGAGGAAACCCGAGCACCCAGAGGAATCCCACACAGACATGGGTACACAACATTTTTGATTGCAGTTGAGTAGAATAAATTAAGTGTGAACCTTCAAATACTATGGTAGCACTCCAAAGAAATAAGCTTATCATTATGGCCTTGGTCCAAAATATGGACCAAACAGAGAAATGCACCAGCTCTTGTTATCAAATTCAAGACTTAGAAGCATGGGTTTAAAAAGTCCCACTCCAGTAGTTGGAAACCAGACCTCAAAAGGATGACTATAGTTATTCAAGGTCAATTATCCCAGCCTTAGAACTAAACATCTTCAGCTACTTCATCGTGCTTCCATCATAATGTTACAAGTTGTGTTCAATAAAGTTAAATTCAATTTGCAGTGTAGAAAGTCAAGCTGCTCGTGTCTAGATCCTGCTGCAGGTAGGCAACATTTGACAAGCGACAAATAATATTTGTACCATACACAGACACTGGCTGTTATGGTTCCAACAAGAGTCTAAATACATAAATATTCTGCAGCTTCAAAAGTGAGCTAGAGACATGGTAATCTGCTGCAAGTAACTCATCTTCTAACATCCATAAGTCCCTTCACCATCAACAAGGTACAAGTGGAGAACATGGTAGAATACCTGCCTGCACCTGGTTAAATATAGCTCCAGCAGCACTCAAGTAGCTTAAAAACATCTAAAAACTAGCAGTAGGGTGGGGAAGATTTCTCACCCCCTTCCTAAGCAGCTGACCCTTTATTCTGAGAATAGGGCCTCCTGGCTCGAGACACCCTAGGCAGGGGAAACATTTCTACACATCTACTCTATCAAGCTCCTTATGACTTTTTGCAAGTTTCACTGAAATTGTCACTCATGATCTGCTTAAAACTGCTTCTCATATAATAAACACTTCATCCCAGAAAACAATCTGGTGAAACTTCACTGCATTCCTGCAATTGCAAACATATCCTTTAAGTATGGAGGAGACTTGTACACAATATTCCTGATGTCTCACCAGCACTTGAGACAATTGAAGCAATAAAAACCAAAACCATTTGCCTTTAATTGCATGCCAAATCTGAATATTTACTGAAAGGCAGTGGTGCTCACATACCATTTAAAATATTCTTTTTTCCTACCCAAGTGTTTGAGTGTACATTTCCCCCCTGTATATTCCATATACTCACCCTTCAATTCATACCCTCAGTCTCTTGCAATACCCTCAACCAGACTGCCACCCATCCTCAACCTGACGAATGATCCATTTACTCCTTTGCAGACACACTCTCAATTTGCTTTCCTATTTTTGTGATCTGTTTACAAACAGACTTAGTCCCTTCCTACAAGTAAATATAGATTGCAGCCACCCACAGCAATGCTTCTTGTTAGTCTTCCTTGACAAAGATGTCAAGTCATGTTGCAGCTGTATAAAACTTTGGTTAGGCTGCATTTGGGGTATTGTGCGTAGCTCTGGTCACTGCATTACAGGGAGATGTGGCAGCTTTTGAAAGTGTGCAGAAGAGTCACTAGAATGTTGCCCGAATTAGTGTATTCGCTACATAAAAGTTGGACAAACAATTGTTTTCTCTGGAGCAAAGACTGAGGGGGCAACTCAATAGAAGGATATGAAGTTTGAGAGACAGACAGACATACACTTTCCACAACCCCACCCCACACTCCAGTGGAAATGCCAAATACTAGAGGACAGTTCTAAAGGCAAGGAGGAAAGTTTGAGATTTGAGGCAAGTTTTGTTCTCTCCCTCTTCAAAGTAAACAGTGATGTGCCTAGAACACTTTAAGGGGAGATAGTGGAAGCAGGCATGATCACGATGTTCAAGAGCTATTCAGACAAGCAAATGAACAGGCAGGCATGGAGGGATATACATCATGTGCAGGCAGATGGCATTGTGGTCAGTGCAGGCATTAGGGGCCAAGGATCTCTTCTTGTGCTCTACTGTTTTATTCTAAACTTTAAAGTCTGACCACCCCAACTTTTAATAGTATTGTTACTGCCATATCCTCTATCAACACTTGGGGGACAGAGGATTCAATGCACAAGCTAGATCACTTACAAGATCATGACAAAAATTGGAGGTGACAAATTAACTAAATCAACTTCTGACCCCTTCAAAGTTCAAGAATTAAGTACCAAGTATCTGTATGCATACTAAAGTCTACTCAAAATCACTACATACCAACTATAGCATATACAATCTATAGGAGGCACAACAGCAACATTTAAGAGATGTCCTGAAAGCTGGGATATATAGAATACAAGCAATATGACAGGACCTCATTTTAAAAATCACTATGAATTCTAGTTTGCGACCAAAACCAATGTTTCAATGATAACCAACACCAGGCCAAAACACATGTCCACTGCATTTAATAATTAGGTCTAAGTTCTATTTAATGGAAAAAAAAATGAGTTTACTGCTCACAAGGGTACTGGACTCTGCTCTTAAATCCAAGACAATGTCTTAAACCACGTGGACGCCAATGACAAATTGGAAAGACTTTAGTCAGAGCCCCTCCAGTCCTCAAATTTTGAGGTGTAGATTGCTTCACATAGATCTTTCCTCATCCAGCAAAACACTTGCCAAAGTACCAGAGACAACTACATCTCTCTTCCTTCCCCACCCTACCCCCAAAATAAATGAATCAACATCTGGGTTGTGGGGGAAGACCCATGAATCAGTTGCTCCAGTTTTACAAAACTTTTTATACTGCAGTGATCCAAAGAATCACTACAAAGTGCAAAATCCATTAGTTTTTAGGTCACTCATGGCCACAAATACAATCTAGATATTCTGAAGGCAACATTCCCTTGTCAATATTAGCTACTCAATAAACAAGAGGTATAATTGCATAGCTGTTTATAGAACCAGTGATTGCTGGGCATCAACAATAAAATTTCAATGACAATATCAAAGCTTTTGGGACATTAAAATTTACAAAGCCATTTTTGGCAAAGCTACTCAGTAGGGGGGCAAGTGTGAGCAGGAATAGCCAAATTAGTGCTTTACACATTAAATGAAAATAGCTGCTGTCAATTTTGAATCTGAATAAAAACACCTCCCCTACAAGTTGAAGATTAAGTTTGTGCATAACGTTTGCAGCCAAAGTAACAAAAATTAATATTCAGCCAATTAAGGCAGGAGAATTGTTATTAGGAATTCATACAAGTAAAATTTATGTTATGTATCCCCTTTGAAAGGGTCTTTAGTTGCAGCTCAAAGTCAATCTTCCAAAGTGGAAAAACCATCAAGTTATACAAGATATAATCCATAATCAAAAAGTCATGAATATCTAAAATGGATAGTATTCAATTAGATTTTAGTAAATAAGATTTTTTTTACACTGAGGGAATTCTAGTCTGACAAAGTTTTCACAAATCTCAATTCATTTCATCAATATTTTGAAACAAATCAATTCAAACCTTAAAAATGCAGCAAGAAACATTTGTACATAAAGTGAACTGCAGGATCCTTTGGGGAAGTTTCCAAAAGGCACAAGTAGTAGTGTCTTAAATGTGGGCATCCTGATTAGACACCACACAAATCTAATCAGGATGTCCACCATGGGAACTTCCCACTTTACCTGGAGTACAGTTCCAGCAAAAGTTCAACATCTTCCAGGACAAAGCACCACACTTAATTGGTACCCCATCAACCACCCTGAAAACACACAAATGCCCTCATGTGATGCAGAAACTCACCTAGGTCACTAACAGAACTTCCCAATCTCTACCACCAAGGCCAACAGGTGCACAGGAACACCATCTGCAGGTTTCCTTTCAGACAGAGATGGTGTGAACCTTGGAAATGTATCATCAGTCCATTGTCACAGGGTCTAAATTCTGAAACTATCCAACAGCACATAGAGTACCTTCACCAAAAGGACTGCAGTGCTTCAAGACAGCACCTTTTCATGAGCATTTAGAAAATAGGCAATAAGTGCTCATTTTGCCAGCAACATTCACTCCTAAAGAAATCAATAAAAAAATTTGAAATCTGAACCAACCTTCATCCTTTTCATTTCTCTACAGCATTTATCAATTCCACCACTTCACAGTACAGCTCACAGTTCAGTCAAGTCAAACAGTCCTTTCACAAATTGTAGTTAATACTCCTCAATGACCTGAAGCTTTGTCTCCCATTTACAGATGGTACTTTATCAGAAAAGTCAGGTAAATGCCATGTAGCACCAACAAGAAAATGCAACCTGGATTCAAGAGGGTTAAATAGCAAGGATGAGCACAAACTTAAAATTTTACATAAGGTATCACTTGTCAAATATTGCTATCAATGAGATAGAAACTTTTTGTTGGAAGAGGGGGAAAACCACAGGAGGTTCATCTTATGTCACACACTAGCCCAATTAGGAATCAAAAATCAGGAAGCGATTTCATAGCAGTACTCCATCATCCTCCAAATCTGCATACCTCAGATTTGGCCCCACTTCCTTGGAATGAAAAATGCTAGTTTTGCCTCAAGATATCCACATCCCAAGATACAGAATTGCTTCTGTACAAGATCATCCTTTTTGTAACAGTACAAATTTCAGCCTAGGAACATGACAACTCATCTTGAGATATTTCATCAGCATACAACATCAAGAAAGATTTTAAAAGTACCTGAGCTCTACTGTACAAATTACATCTATGATGCTCATACACTTCTGCATATAGGACAAGTATCTCAGTTGTGGAGGAGTCAAGCGATTTCCCACAAGATCAAATGTTTCCTCAACCATACCAATTACCATGTTTATCTTAGGAAATAGTGACTTTTTAAAACTACAAACATATTCCTAGAAGGTACTCTTATTAATCAGATCTTCAGACAGAACTCCAAATTGCACAATTTCAATCTTACCCTGGTTTGCAATTCAAGTGCAAGACTGAGACATTCATTTACTTTTAACAAAGTTTGCAGAAAGAGGTACTATCCCACAAGCTTACAATAGCTTCACATGAATAGCATATGAGACAACTAAAGCAGCATCTGATTTGAAACAAGTCATTCAAAATTGAAAGCAATTAGGGCAACCTCATTCCTGTAAAAGAGCAACAAGTCCCAGCCACTTCCAGATGCCAAGGGATCGAGTGTTGGATAAAGAAAAAGATAACTTACAGCATGTATAGAGCAGTGGGGGAAAAAGTAGCCCTACAGGCATAGAGAAAATGCAGGAGGAAACTTAAAAATAATTAAAAAGGGCAAGAATTAGAAATGCTAGGCAAAATCAAGGTAAATCTCCAAATATTTTACAAGTATATTAAGAGCAAAAGGACAGCCAGAGAAAGTAGAATTCATTAAGGACTAAAATGGCATTCTGCATGTAGGCAAGGCCTTGACGACTACTTCTCATCTAAATTCACTATGAAGGGGAACATTGCAGTTAGAGCTCAGAGAGGGGGCAGGGGAGAGTAAAAACAAAATTCTCTACACATTACCAAAGTGGTATTAGTCATCTTAGAGGGCTTAAAAGGTGGATAAATCAAAGGTCTTTTGAATGTGTCTCAGACTGCTATGGGAAGCAGGGGAAGAAGTTACTGGATCTTTAAGAGAAAAGTTTCAAATCTTCTCTGGCCACAGAATATGTGCCAGATGCCTGAAGAACAGCAATTGCAGTACCTTTATTCAAAGGGGCAACAAGTTTAAGACAGGTAATTACAAGTGAGTGCAAAGTCTGGTGGGGAAATGCTGATGGACAAGATTAATCTGCACTTGGAGGGGTGACTTTAAGGAGAGATCCGGCCTGACTAAATTTGATCAAGTTTTTCAAAGCTGGTACCATAAGTTTTGATAAAGCTGGTGCAGTTGAAATAGTCTATACAGATTTCAGTAAGGTCTTTGATAGTATACCACAGGGAGCCTGGCCTAACACCACAAGAAATCTGGGCAAATTGAATCCAAAATTGGTTTGATAAAGGCAGAGGATTATTTAAAAATCAGAAGCCTTCAACTAGTCATGTACTGCACAGGTAAGTGCTAGGAGCCTTGCTGTTTGTTATATACATCAAGGATCTGGATGTAAACATAGAAGGCATTATTAATAAATACATAGATGATACAAGTTGTTTGTGCAGTGATAGTGAGGGCAGCCTTCAGCTACAGAAAGATTGATGAGTTGATAAAATGGGTAGAACAATGGCAGATGAATTTAATCCTGAAAAATGCAAGGTGATGGTAACTGCAAGAATAACAAGGTGAGGATAAAAATGAACAGTAGGACCCTCAAAAGTAACAGGGACCTCTCCAAGCACTGGAGAGTGCAGAGGAGAGTTTTACAAGGATGATACCTGGGATGAACCTTTTCAGCTAAAAAGGGAACAATGAACTGGGTCAGATTTTCTTGGAACAACAGAAGGTTGAGGAGAGATAATTGAGGTACTCAGAATTGTGAGGGCTACATCCAGGGTCATTAACGAGAAGTCCCCCCCCCCCCCCCCCCCAATAGCAGCAATATTTACAGCCAGAGGGTACAGGTAAAGGACTAGAGACAGAAAATTTCTCCCTCTCTTCCCTAGACCCCCCCCCCCCCCCGAGGGGAGTTAAAATCTGGAATGCTCTACCCAAGTAGATAGTGAAGACAAAACTCACAATATGCAAGTCTTCAGATGAGCATATCAAGCAACATGTGCTGGAAAATAGGATTAGCATGATGCCTGATAATCAGCACAATGGGCCTTCTTAACCCACTTGTATTCCCAAAACAGAAGTTTCTTGATACAGTTTAATTACTCAGATATTGGAACAGCAATAATACATCTTACCCAAAACTATTTTGAAATAATAGGTGCCAGATGTATAACATTTGTTGCACTTGTCTGGAAGAGAAGCCTTTGGGAAGTCTGTTCATTAGGAAATGATGGAATAAATCAGAAGACTAAATTGAACAATTTCAGGATGCCAAAAGGACTGAGGAAGATGTGCTCAAAGGTGGAGTTACAAGACAAAGGGAAAAATGGTAGAGAATCATCCACAAACTGCAGATGCTGGTGGGACAAAGTCTCCCAATGCCTGGAAGACAACTCAGGAGAAAATGGCATAAATGCAGGATACAAGATGTTCAAGAAATAGTAAATCACAAAAAAAAGTTAACTTGAGGAAGTTAATCAACAGCAAGAGTTTTGGTAAAGTGTCTTCTTGCAAAATGTTAGCTTCCTCCTCCCCCCCCCTGCCCACTTCCAGTTACCAATCTAGCTCATCCTCTCTCACGCTTCATTAAGAGTCATTTTCATGGATATGTTAAGACATTTAGCTGGTTTCTAATTATTTCAACCTGAACCTGGTCAGTGATAGAGGAACCAATTAATTATTTTACACTTAAACATCAGAAGTGGGGCAACTTAGAAAAGAATCCTTTCACAGTAGGCCTAAATTTGCACCTGCTACTTCTGAAATACGTCAGTATTACGTGTTGGGGATGCATGTATTATATAGTAGATTTACTAACTGGAGTTACCAGCAACGGTTTTAAAAGCCACTGGGCCAAGCCTCATGAATCCCATTAAAATAAGCAAAACAACTGTCACCGAGAAACAAAGAACCCGCTCATCGTGCATCTTTCGCCCATACAGGCCCATACTGGGAGAATCATACACCAAGATTGCTTCATACTCCACACGGTGGATAAATCACCAGGATATATTATCGTTTTCGTTCCTCCACTACAGGAACTAAACGTTAGAAAGAAGCGGTCAGACTTCACGGCCGCTCAGCACAGGGTGTCGCACCACCACCACGTTTCCCGATAATGTGAGGCTGGGGGGGGGGGGGGGGGGGGGAAGAAAGAACACGCCAGGCCAGGCCAAGGCAGACGGAGCAAGTGTTTACAAAGAGACCAAACTGCGGAGGCCCGCGGCCTAGCCGAGCTCCGCCATGCTGGCCGGCAGCCTCTCGGCACAATAAATAATCCGGCACAAACATGCGGCTGCTTCAAGGCCAGCTCGAAGTGCCGGCTCTGCAGCCGAATGTGCAACCTCCTCAGCGTACATTTTAAATACACACACACGGCCAGCCGGCCTGCAGGCAGGACAGCGCGCTCGCCCAGCTCCCTTTGCCGATAGCCACCCGGGCAACATCGCTCCGACCTCCTTACACATAATAAATAAAACGTGTCCTTTGTACTTTCAGGTTCCGATTTGTAATCACCTTACCTGCACTACAATGCAAACTAAAATCGCACCTTATTTATTATTTTTCAGAATGGTTTGTGGATGGCCCTGGGCAAGCTGAGCAGGACGGACGGTCGGTCAACCGGCCGGACGCACCCTCAGCGACTCCCGCTCTGTGCCTTTTGTCCGGAGAGAAAACAACCGCCGCGCTCGAGCCAGCGCCAGCAGCACGCGCTCACCTGCCCTGGCGTGACGCGGGTAAATTATCCCCGCCAGCAACCAATCGGCGGTGCCAGACAAACCCCGCCCCTCCCCGCAGGCGCGCGTGCACCCGCCCGCGCTCGTTCCCGGGGAAATTGCAGGACTTCCCTTCGGCTTCGCTTTGTTGACCTCTGGCCGCCGGGTGCCTCCCATGGAAGACGTCGTGATATAAGGAGAGGGGAAGCTGATTTGCGGCACAACGAGCTCCCGCAGACATCTATATGATAATCTAGGTCTTCTGGTGATATTAATTGATAGATATTGCTGAAATCATACTTGCTTTTTTTTGTCGTGGAATATTGATATTCACCTGAGAGACCCCTGGCTCATCCAAAACGCATCTCAGAGGGCATAGCACCACTCAGAACCGTTGACCAAGAAGTTTGACAAGTGGTTGTGGTGGGATAGGAACACACAGCCCAGTAGTTTTCGGAGGTAAGAGTGCATCAACTGAACCACAGCTGACCAAAAGTAAATAGGTCAACAAATTATTAGGAGCAACACACAAAAAGAGCTGGAGGAACTCAGCGGGTCAGGCAGCATCGATAGAGGGAAATGGACAGTCGACATTTGGGGTCGAAAAGAAAACAACAATAACATTTTGCATTCTAGAGTGATTTTAGCATAGCAAAATAGACCAAATAAAACAAGGGTGATAATAAAAGCAATCATTTTGCCATCTAGCCACAGAGGGAGATTTCAGATCAAATGACTGAAAGTCTGGTCAAAGAGTTATAAGAAATACCGTAAAGAAGAAGAAAATAAGTAGAGAGGCTGATATTTAAAGGGATGGAGGAATTCTCACTCAAAATTGTAGCTGTTAAAGGTAGATAGATTAAAATCAGGATGTAAAAGGGGTCAAGATGGAAAATTGCAGAGAACTCAAACAAGGAGTCTAATGAAAAGACACTGACCTGAAATATTAACACTGTTTGTCTCTTACAGATGTTGTTGGACCTGCTGAGTATTTCTAGCATTCTCTGATTTTATTGCAGAGATCTCAAAGGCTTTTATGCCTTGAGACAAAGAAACACAAAAAAATAAGAGCAAGATTAGGCTGTTCAGTTCTTTGAGCATGCTCCACCATTCAGCATGATTATGGCTAATCCTTCAACTCAAAACCATCTCATTTCCACTTTCTTCCCATACCTCCTGATGCTTTTTGTGTCTAGAAATGTATCTCCCCCTTAAACATATTCAGTGACCAGGCCTCCACAACCTTCTCAACCAAGCTCTGAGTGAAGAAATTTCTCATCATCTCAGTTCTAATAGTCTTACCCTGAATCCTGAGTCTGTGTTTCTTGGTTCTATCCCCCCAGGTAGGGGAAGTATCCTCCCTGCATCCAGCCTTTCTACCCCCTTCAGAACTTTGTATGTTTTAATGAGATCTCCTCTCATCTTCCAAACTTGAGTGAATTCAATCCAATCTCTCTGCAGACAACAGTCCCACCATTCCAGTAATTAGCATGGTGAACCTTTGTTGCACTCCCTCAATGGCAGCTATATTGTTTCCTTGGTAGGGAGACCAATACTGCAAGTGTGGTTTCACCCTGTATAATTACAGTAAGACATCTTCGGTCCTGTACTTCAAGCCTCTTGCAATGAAAATCAATATACTATTTGCTTTCTTAATTGTTTGCTGTACATGCATGATTGCACATTTAATTTCAATGACTGGTGTACAATGACGCCCAGATCCCATTGTACATCAACATCTCCCAATTTATCATCACTTAAATAGTACTTTGCCATTCCATTTTTCCTATCAAAGTGAATAACTTCACATTTATCTGCCATGTATTTGCCTGTTCACACTGTCTAGGTTGTCTTCAGACCTCTTTGCAACCTCCTTATAACTCATAATCCCATCCAATTTTCTGTTGTCTGCCAAGTTAAAAATATTACAGATCATTGATATATATTGTGAATAGCAGTAGCCCAAGCACTGATCCTTGAGGTACCCCACTGGACATAGCCTGCCACCTTGAAAAAAGAGACTCATTTATTCGGATTCTTGGTTTCCTGAATAAGAACCAATTTCCAACATATGCCAGTATGTAATCCCAAATCTCATGTACTTTAATTTTACACAGTGATCTTTTATATAGAAACTTTATCAGAGGCCTTTTGAAAAAATATGTATACACCGCAATCACTGGTTTTCCTTATCTATTTTACCAGTTACATCCTGAAAAAAACTCCAGTAAATTTGTCAAACATGATTTCCCTTCCATATATTAATGTTGACTTCATCTAATCCCGTGAATATTTTCTGAACATCCTTTATATGGGACTCTGGAATTTTCCTTATAATTGATGTTATTCTGTCTGGACTATAATCCTGTTTCCTCTCTCCCTCCTTTTTAAATAGTGTGGTTATATTTGCCCCCACCCCCCAATATGTAGGAACATTTTCATATTCTATAGAGTTGTGAAAGATGACAACCAATGCATTCATTATTCCCATGGATACCTTTCTCTGTACCTCTAGAATGAAGATTATCAGGGTTTAGGGATTTATTGGATTTCTCCAGAACTATTTTTTCACTAAGACTAATTTCCTTTAATGCCTCCTTTTCATTAGACTCTTGGTTCTCTTGTATTTCTGGAAAGTTATTTTATCCTCTTCCATTATGACAGAACCAAAGTATTTGTTTAATTGCTCTGCCGTTTCTTTGTTTCCCATTAAAACTTCTCCTTTCTGACGGTGAGAGGCCTACATTTTCCTTCATTAATCTTTGTTTCAATCACCTCTCGTTCTTCTAAACTGTACAGACTCAACCTGTTTATCCTTTCCTCATAAGACAATCCCTCCATACCCATGATCATCCAAAAGAACATTCTCTGAACTGCTTCCAATGATAAAATATCTTTCCTAAAGTAAGGGCATCAAATGTGCGCTCGAGATGTGGCCTTGCATGGTTGTATTAGGACTTGCTTATTTTTATATTCCAATCCCTTTGAAATAAAAGCCGGCATTCCATGAGCCTTCTCAATTACATGCTGCACCTTATGCTAGCTTTCTGTGTTTCAAATTTCAGGACCCACAAATTCCATTTTGCTGCAACTTTCTGCAGTTTTTCTCCAGTTAAATAATGCTTTATCATTCTTCATTCCAAAGTGAACAACTTCACCTTTTCCCACTCAATTAATCTATCAATAGCTCTCTACTAACTTTGGTATCCTCCTCACAACTTGTCTTCCCACCTATTTTTGCATTATCTGTAAATTTGGCTACAGTAAATATGTAGCCTTTCTCTAACTTATTTATATGTATGAGATATATACAGTAAACAACTTCAGTCCCTGTGGTTATAGGTTGCCAATGTAAAAATTACCCCCTTATCCCTTAATTGCTGGTTAGTCGCTGCTCTTTCCAGCTAATATGTTATCTCCCACTCTATTTATCCTCATGTTGCAAAATAACCATTTACCTGGCAGCTTGTTGAATGCCTTTTGGAAATCTTAATATACTACATCTTCTGATTCCCCTCTTTCCACTCTGGCTGATATTTCTCAAAGAACTCTAATACGTTTGTCAGATATGATATCCACTTCATGAAGCTATAGTGACTTTGTCTGATCAGATTATGACAAGATAGTCTTCTATGAACCAAGACTGATACAAAGTATCTGTTTAATTCCCCTGCGATTTCTGTTCCCCATAACCACTCTCTAAGCTTCATTCACTAGGTGGCCTTGTAAGTTCTAGGTCTTCAGATGCTTATCCAGGTACCTTTAAATGTCATGAGGCCCGATCTGCATCACCACCTCAGGCCAGACCATCCTGCACTCCCACCAGCCTCCTTTGTTCCAAGGAAAATAATCACAATTTAGACAGACTTTCCTCTGAACTAAAAATTTCCAGCCCTGGCAACATCCACTTTAATCTCCTCTACTCTTCCTCCAGCACTATTACAGCCTTTGGTGATCAGAAAAGACATGGCCTGAATCTCATCTTGGGTCAAGTGCAATAATTAGGTTGCATAGGGTCTTACTCAGCATTTGAGTTGTCAAGAATGGAAATGTTGGCCAAGGAATGGAGTTTTTGACATGGAGCAAAAACAAAGGCTTCAGTATTCCAGTAATTAATATGAGGAAATTTCTGCCGATCCATTTTTGGATAGTGAATGAGCATTGTGACAAATCAGAGGTGGTGGAGAGAGACCAGTTTGTCATTTGTTTGTACCTGAAATCACCTAGGGTTAGTTTAAAGATGAAAAATAGGTGGTGAAGGACAGATCCTAAAGTGACTCCAAAAATAATGGTGAGAGAGTGCTGAGAAGATCCCTTGCAGGTAATTCTCTGGCTATGACTAAATAGATGATAATCGAAGCAAATGGGCACCTTCACTTATCAGAAAAATAGACGAGAAGCATTGGAGGATGATGGTCAGATGTGCCAAATTAAGGAAAAATAATTTGTCACAGACATAGTTGCAAAGAATGTTATTTCTGACTTTGATACATTTTGTTTGAACAAATTTGGAGACTTGGCTTCACATAAGGGTTATGACATGAAAATAATCACTTAAAGACAGTGGGTGAAATATTTGCAAAAATTACATTGAATGATCAGATTAATCTTCTGCTTTATATTGCTGGATTTTCCTCATTACTTCTTGTTATGAAATTATGATTTGTTACATTTTCAGGAAGTTGGAATTTAAAGCATTTAAATGAAAATTTAATATCATTCTTTGTTCACTCGAAGGATGTGGGCATCGCTGGCAAGGCAAACTTTTAATGCTCATTTCTAATTGTTTGATAAATGGAGGTGAGCTGGTTTCTTGAACTGCTGGTGCTTGTGCTGTAATGTGAATGACTACAGTAATGTGAATGACTAAGTTTCAGGATCTTAATCCAGAAGTGGTGAAGGAGCAGTGATCTGTTTCTGATCAGGAGGTATAAATTGGAGCAGAATTTGCACCAGGTGATGTTCCCATGCATGTATTGTTCATGCCTTTCCACATAGTGGTGGTTACAGGTTTGGGAGATGCTGTCAAAGCATCCTTTTTGAACTGCTGCAGTACATTTTGTAGAAGGTACATATGTAGAAGGTTACGGATATCTAATACATGACAATTCATACCAAGACCAAATGCTTTTCAAGATATTAAACCTGCATATTTCTTATGGCATTACTCACAGTGAACCACAGTGTATGGGTTTGATATGGGATTCATGTTGGGAATTTATTATAGTGTACATGCAATGTTTTATTATCATAGCTAGTTTGGCTTTTACTACGATTGTTTGGCTTCAGACCTCATCGCAGCCTTGGTTCAAATGTGGACCGAAGTGCTGAATTCCAGAGGTGAGGTGTTGACATCAAGGCAGCATTTGACCAGGTGTGGCATCAAAAAGCCTTGGTAAAACTGAACTCAAGAGGAAAATACTCCAATAGTTGGAGTCATTTATAACTTACTATGACACAGAAGGAGTCAATTGAACTCAAAGGAGCAATCCCACAGGACCCATTTCCCCGTTGGTATTGGTATTGGTTTATTATTGTCACTTGTACCGAGGTACAGTGAAAAGCTTGTCTTACAAACCAATCGTACAGATCAATTCATTACACAGTGCAGTTAATTGAGTTAGTACAGAGTGTGTTGATGTAGTACAGGTAAAAACAATAACAGTACAGAGTAAAGTGTCACAGCTGCAGATAAGGTGCAGTGCAATAAAGTGCAAGGTCACAACAAGGTAGATCGTGAGGTCATAGTCCATCTCATTGTATAAGGGAACCGTTCAATAGTCTTGCCACGGTGGGGTAGAAGCAGTCCTTAAGTCTGGTGGTATGTGCCCTCAGGCTCCTGTATCTTCTACCCGATGGAGAGAAGAGAGAATGTCCCGGGTGGGTGGGGTCTTTGATTATGCTGGCTGCTACACCAAGACAACGAGAGGTAAAGACAGAGTGCAAGGAGGGGAGGCTGGTGTCTGTGATGTGCTGGGCTGTGTCCACAACTCTCTGCAGCTTCTTGCGGTCCTGGGCAGAGCAGTTGCCGTACCAAGCAGTGATACATTCAGATAGGATACTTTCTATGGTGCATCGGTAAAAGTTGGTGAGAGTCAAAGGGGACAAACCAAATTTCTCTAGCCTCCTGAGGAAGTAGAGGCACTGGTGAGCTTTCTTGGCCGTGGCATCTACGTGATTTGACCAGGACAGGTTGTTGGTGATGTTCACTCCCAGGAACTTGAAGCTCTCAACCCTCTCGACCTCAGCACCGTTGATGTCGACAGGTACATGTACACCGCCCCCTTTCATGAAGTCAATGACTAGCTCTTTTGTTTTGTTGACATTGAGGGAAAGGTTGTTGTCATGACACCATTCCACTAAGCTCTCGGTCTCCTTCCTGTACTCCGACTCATCGCTGTTTGAGATACGGCCTACAACCGTGATATCATCTGCAAACTTGTAGATGGAGTTAGAGCAGAATCTGGCCACGCAGTCATGAGTGTGTAAGGAGTAGAGGGCTGCGGACGCAACCTTGTGTCCTCCTTATTTCCCTCTAGCACTACAATTTATTCTCTCCCAGTTCCCTGTTGGTTCTTTTAACCATTTACTTAGACAAGGAATAGGGATCCATGTAGCTGTATTTATGGTCAAGAATGACATACATCTTGGTCTAAATAAGATAATATTATGCGATTCTCATCTTCAGTGATCGTTACAAATGATTTGTATATTATGGATGAGAAATGAAATTCCTGGGAGCAAAAATAATTCAGATGTTAAACATTTAAACATTACAACATTTTATATAGTTTTGTAAAGTTGGCCTGGGGATCATTCCTTTCTGTGCCATAAAGTGCTTTTATTTAGTGTGGATTTTTCAGCTTTTTTCTCCAACCTCCAAAGAGCTTGTGAGCGAAAATATCTTCAAGAAGCTGCAAGAAGGAAGTTTTAAGTACAGAATGTAATTTTAACTACTGTGACCTTTTTGTTCATTTCAGTCTCTCTGGCTTCTTTCAATCATCTCTAAGATTCAAAATAAGTAGATGCAAAGCAGCACAGCAGTCTTCCTCTACAGCACACTTTATTTGGAACAGTAACATTTGGGCTACATTCTATAACTCCCTATGGAGTTGGCTTGCTTTTTCACAGACGCTGCAATGGGATGCTACTAAGTACAGAGCTTGCATATAATCTGTATGGCAATGAAGACACCAATGGAAGAAGGTTGAAGAAATGACATAAAGTAATTAAAATATTTAATATCATAGAAACACTATTTGCAATATAAGCAGCCATTTATTGGTACTCCAGTTTGTTTCTTTTTCAATGACAATGTGTAAGAGGTGTTTCCTTTCTCTATTCCTCTCAAATCTTCATCTCATATTCCCTGTTGTAAGATTAAATTGTAATTTTTCTGCTTCTATTCTGATATAGATATTTGTTTTCAACTCATTTTCAAGATCAGCCATGATCATATTAAGTTGCAGAGGGGGGCATGAGGGGCTGAAGTGCATCCTCCAGTTTTTATTTTAGTTTAATTCCATAAGTCTTTCCTGAATTGGAGCAACTCTCAGAGTCCCCAGTGGAGTTCCATGGGCAGGTACGGTAGATTAGCGGTTAGCATAACACTATTACGGCGCCAACGACTCGGATTCAATTCCAGCCGCTGTCTGTAAAGAGTTGGTACATTCTCCCCATGTCTGCATGGGTTTCCTCCGGGTGCTCCAGTTTCTTCTCACATTCTAAAGATGTACAGGTTAGGAAGTTGTGGGCATGCTATGTTGGCACCGGAAGTGTGGCGACACTTGCGGGCTGCCCCCCAGAACACTCTACGCAAAGATGCATTTCACTCTATGTTTTGATGTACATGTGGCTAATAAAGAAATCTTATCTTTTCTTTTTTCAACCGCAGACCTGTGATGTATATACAATTCAGTTGTACTTACACCTCCACAATTCTTTTTATACCTCACAACGAAGATATGAGGAAGAATATCAGAGGCTTTCAGAACTGACCCAGAGGTACAGCAAGCAATTAGGAAGGTAAATCTAATGTTGGCTCTTATCATAAGAAGATTTACAGTGGAGAAGAAATGTCTTCATCTAGAGGGTAATGAATCTTTGGAATTCTCTGCCCAAAAGGACTGTGGCAGCTCAGTTGTTAAGTATATTCAAGCCAGACATCATAGATTCTTAGATATTGAGAAAATCAAGGGTCTTTAGGTTAGTGCAGAAAAGTGGAGCTGAGTTAAAAGATCAGCCTTGATCATACTAAATTCCAGAGGGGGCTTGAGGGGCTGAAATGCCTCCTCCAGTTTTTATTTTAGTTCAATTCCATATGAATTGGAGCAACTCTCAGATTCCTCAGTGGAGTTCCAAGAAACTTGAGGATTTTTGGAGAATAATTATTGCCTTTGAATTCATTTAATTGGATCTTCTGGAGTCCTAGCGTATCTTGCATATGATGTATTCCATAATCACCTTCATTAGGCCCATGATGCTTTTTAGTATACATCTTAAATACATATTTTTGTTAAGTTACATTCAAACTCTTCAAGGTGAGTGATGGTAATGCACTTAAGTGAAATGTTTTCCCATTTGTCAACATAATAGCATTAAGCATTTCCATAACAAGTGAAAAAAAGGCTGACATCCATCCAGCAAAATGCCTCAAGCATTTCACAACTAATCAATATCCTTAGAAACATTGGGGTAATGTAGGCAAAACCAGCATCTAGTTAGTACTCGGTAAAGTATTACAATAGCAAATGGCTTGTTAATAATTTTTGATGTTTGAGGGAATAATGTTATCCACAACCAAATACACTCTTGCAGATAATATTTTACAATTGCTCTAAAATATCACTTCAGAGCAGCTTTAAACTTCTCTTTCTGATTGCTGCTCAAGTGCTAAGAGTGGAATACAAACCCAGAATTCTATTGACTGAGCCAAGTTAACAAGAAACAATTCCTGCTAATGCTCCATGTGCCTTGGCTAAGCAATGTGTGTTAAAACAAACTTAAGAAGTGCACCTTTACTGTTTCAATAGGAACGTTTCCACTTCAAATGTCAGGGATCTTTACATTATCTGTTTTATATGACATTATCTGTAGTTTATTTTGTGTACTACAATGGCTGTTTAGAAACCATCCAAGCTCAATTTTACAGGAACTTTATGAACAAGAAAGAAAACATGGTTTCATCCAATTAAGCTAGAATGCTTTCAAATTCAGGTGCTAGCAGTTAGTAAGGTTGTATGCTGTGTCACCCAATATCCATTTAGAAACCTGTTAGATCAAGACTTTACTTCAATATTTCCCATTAATGGCATTGCACTGTTGTGACATTTGGAATGATCATTAATACTGAGTCACTAGCAGAATGAAAAAAAAGTTTTCCCAGTAAAAAGTCTATAGCCTGACCCAGCATCATTAACAGCAGTAGCCTATATGTGCTGTTTTAGCATGTCAGTGTCATTATAAATATGAACCATTATGGGAGTAAAGTTAAACTTAATGGAGATACATATCTTGGGATTTTCTGCCTATTGTACATCCAGGAGGATTTTCCTTTCAATTGATCCCTCAGGGACCCGATACACTGAATCAAGATGCATTTCATGATGATGTTATGTACAATCATTACCAAAATGGCTGCATGTGTCTCATACCTACGATCAACTGAAATAGCAATGGTATTGTGAACTGGAGAGTACCCTTGCCCTTCTGAGAGCTACTCTTCTAGATTTCTTTAAACAGCTCAGGTCTAGAGATCTGTTTTAAACTGATAAAATTCTGATTGCTGTTTTGAAAGCTGCCATTAACTTTCATGATCCTAAACTGCTGATATTGACAAATAAAAACAGAAAATGCTGGAAACTCTCAGCAGATCAGACAGCACCTGTGGAAAGAGAAACAGACTTAACGCTTCAGGTCCAAAATCCTATATCAGAACTGGGAAAGAGAGAAAATGAGTTAGCTTTCAGTAGCAGAGAAGATGGGGGAGGAAGGTGTAGAACGATGGGAATATCCCTGACAGGGTGAGGGCAAATGAGCTAATGTGGCAGTTTGAATCAGATTATGCTAATAGCAGAGCTGTGGGACATGCCCACAAGACCAGGCTATACAATGGAGAGAGGAAAAACTGAGCCAAAATCACTGATGGATGACTAGCAGAAGTGGCCAATTCCGATACAGACAGGAAGAAAGAGTGAGTTAAAGTAGAGAGTTCAAAACTGAGTCTGAAAGGTTGCAATGTGCTCAAACAGAAGTTGATGTGTTGTTCCTCAGGCTTGCATAAGGCCTTTTTGTAACCGTGGAGGAGGCCATATACGGATAGCACAGTCTGAGAGTGGAATGGAGAATTACGTGGTGGACAACAGGGAGCTCTGTGTCACCAGTGTATTGAATGCTGGTGTTCTGCAAAGCGATCACCCAGTCTGTGGTTGGTTTCTCCAACATACAGGAAACCATATTGTGAACACTGAAAGGAGTACACTTGATTGGAAGAAGTGCAAGTGAATCACTGCTTAATCTGAAAAGACGGGGTCCCTGGATGATGGGAAGGGAAGAGGTGAAGAAGCAGGTGTTGCATCTACATTTTTTGATTTTTACTTACTGATGATATTGGCTACTTAACAATGAAGGATTGGAACTCCTTATGGTTAATAAAATGTAAGATGTTTTGTGTAGATCCATATAGATGTTATTAAACATATTCAGGAATTCTAAGATTCTGGAAACTCGCAAGCCTTTCAAATTTTGCTGCTAGTTTTACTTCAGAATAGTAATGAAAGGGTGATCCTGATGAATAACACATTAGCCACCTGATAGATGGGACTGTATATTGAAATTGATATGTGTTTATTATGTCCCATATGGTAAATTGGAATGAGCTCGGCCTTCATTTCCTACTTTAAATGGATGTATTCCCTATGAGAAGATCATTGAAAATCTAATTTTCATGGGCTTACATATTAAGATGAAGCTCTCACACAGAAGGTGCAGGGGTACATTAGGTCAGCTATGTGATTTGGACATGGTTCTTTGCCTGAATTGGCTCCCTTCACTTATCTGACCTAGCTAGATAATAAAAAAAATCTATCCTGCAGATTAGTGTTTTACCGCACTTTGATGAAGTTTCTTCTTTTTATTCATTTAGAAGATGTGGACTTTGTTGGCTATGCTGGTATTTATTGTCCATTTAAGATAAGATAAGATATCTTTATTAGTCACATGTACATCAAAACACACAGTGAAATACATCTTTTGCGTAGAGTGTTCTAGGGGCAGCCCGCAAGTGTCGCCACGCTTCTGACGTCAACATAGCATGCCCACAACTTCCTAACCTGTATGTCCTTTTGAACGTGGGAGGAAACTGGAGCACCTGGAGGAAACCCACACAGTCATGGGGAGAACATACAAACTCCTTACAGACAGTGGTGGGAATTGAACCCGGGTTGCTGGCGCTGTAATAGCGTTACGCTAACCGCTACACTACCGTGCCTGCCGGCCAGTAATTTCATTCCTTGAGTCTGGCACCTTAGACCACTCAGCCACCCTGACAGCCCTAACTACTCCTCAACTGAGAAGGCATAGAAGTCACCCATAAGCAGATTTTCTTAAAGACAATAGTAAATCAGATAAATTCATTGAAGCAGAAAGCATTGAGCAGGGCATGTAGGAATTCAAGGAGAGATACATTCCAGAATGGGCAATAAAAAGAAAAACAAACATAAAAATATTCCCTACAACATACTTTGTTTTTTTGGCTTGGTAAAACTGAAAAGTAATTTTTCTTAAATTTATTGATGTGTAAAATTGGCACCAACAACTCGTAGTGAATTATGTAATAAATAAGAATGTGTGGGGATCTTTTTAATGAAAAGAAAACTAAATTAAATGTTGAATAATGTCTTAAATGGATTAATATTTTCACAGACTCTGGAATCTGATCTGTACAACATCTTCCTTTTTGTACAATACCATTATTTTCAGGACAATGTTTGTTACGATACACTGTCTGATTGCACAGCATCCGATTTATATTTTATTCCCTTTTCTTGGTGAAGAAAATGGCATTTTTTTTCTTATTTTGTTTGTTCTTGCTTTAAATTGCCATGATTACCATACTGATACACTAGACATTTAGGAGCAAAATTTATGCACCCTTGATTATCTGCTAATATGCATTACCCATTCATTCAGGAGCATAATATTGAGTTTCCTTTTAATTTGAAGGCAAAGGGTTTGCAGTCAAATGACAGGACATGCCACAAAAATAAATAATAGTATAAATTCCATGCATACTTCGCAACTCAATCCAGTCCAGTAAATGTTTACTACATGTAGACACACTGCATTATTCCCGGAACATTTAGTCATCTCAACAGAGACAGATTTATTAAATTAGTAATAGAGCATCTTGCAGGAATGAAAACAATCTAAATCATAGCAAATAATCTGCAAACAAAGGAACACAAAAATCGCAAAACCAAAATTTTTAGCCATTTTGATAAAGTCAAAATGCTGTTATCAGGTTTTAAAATAGTAAGGGGCACTGAAATGTGCAATGAGCTTTTGCACGAAGCATGATAAAGTAAAAAAGTCAAAGATCAAAGATTCCAGAACCACAAAACTATCTGCAAGCTTGCAGTAGCTATTACTTTTTTTTATTTACAGTGTTCTACATTTGTGATTTGAATCCATATAATAAACAGTCTACAATTTTTGCATGTAATTTGTACCATGTAATTTTATTCATTTTGCATGATGGTATTTTAGGAGTCTCACTAGTACACTTTAAAAAAAACTATTGCAAGAATACAATTAACAATGTTGCATTTACGTATGGCTTTCTGGATCTCCTGAATACTTGCTCTTGAAAAAGTAATCCAACAGCATAACTGAGGAATTATTTCAGAATAGTTACTTAGCTAAAATGTGGGACATCTTAATACAAATAAACAAAATTCTCATCACAGGAGTAGTTACTCAGCTTTGAAATTTGAGTACCCATTTTAATTTATGTCTCGCAGAAATGTCTCTCATAGTTTTTTTACAGTTACAGTGCAGTTAGCAAAATTCTCCTGTTATGTTACTCACTCTTTAGTCAGAAAAAAATGTTTTTTAATGGATAAGTGATGATTGTGGTACTGAGTAGGATAGATATAGTGAACTGAAGTTGTTTCTAAATCAGTAATTCTAGATTCTTAATGATTAGTGGACCAAAGGTTTCAAATTACCACAAGATTTCTGCAAATTATGAGGTCATAGGATTTATACATTCACAGCAGCTGAATTTGTACAACTCCGATATAAAACATTCAACTCATATAAGTTGTAACTACCCCACCAAGGGTTGGGGCAATTTAACACCAACCATTTAAAGTTGGTCAGAGCATTGGCAGATGAACTTTAATCCTGACAAGTGTGAGATGATGCATTTTGAGAAGTCAAATAGGGACAGGATATATACAGTAAATGGTAGAAATGCTGATGGACAGAGAGACCTAGGGGACTAAATCCATAGTTCCTTGAAAGTGGCAACAGAGATCAATAGGGTGGTAAAGGTGGAATATGGCATGCTTGCACTCATAGTTCAGGACATAGAATATAACAGCTGGGATGTTATGTTGCAACTTTACAAAACAATGTTTAGGCCAACACAATTGGAAGGGTGTGGTTGTGGAAAGAGCGCAGAGAAGATTCACCAGGATGTCGCCCAGTTTGGAGGACTTTGGTTATGGGGAAAGATTGAACGTGCTGAGCTTGTTTTCCCAGGAGCAAAGGACTGAGGGGTGACTTGATAGAAGTATACAAGATCATGAGAGGCATAGGTAGGCTAAATAGCCAAAATCTTTTTCCATGGTAGGGGTATCAAAACAAGAGGGCATAGGTTTAAGATGAGAGGAAGGAGGTTTAAAGGGGATCCAAGATGTAAGTTTTTACATGGGGAGTGGTTGATATCTGGAACATGCTGCCAGAGGAGGTGGTGAAATCACATACAATTAATACTTTTAAGAGGCAGCTCGTCAGGCATATAAATAGGCAAAGCATAGAAGGATACCATCCTAATGTGGGCAAATGGGACTAGTGTAGATGGGCAAAAACGTCAGCACAGATGTGGGCTGGAAGGCCCATTCCTGTGCTGTAGAACTCTATGACTCTAAGTGCTGGTAGGTACGATTTATGACACAGGAAGAAACCATTCAGCCTATTGTGCCTGTGGTTCTTTTTTGACCACCATAGATGCAATAGGCTGAAGGGTTTCTTCCTGTGTTATAAATTTTCTATGATGCTGTTACTGGCTAAATGCAGTATTCTTGGATTAAGTTCTCGATCACAGCTGGTCAATTTGGATAGGAGTCAAAAGAAAGAAAATTGGTGGTCAAGAAAGAATGTAAGTTTCCAGTTTGTTTGTTGCAAACTGGTAGTGATATATAAATAGCTTACTTGTCACTGCTTTAAACAGGGAATAGTATCTCATACTAGGAGAATTGAAGGGAAATATGAGTAACTGGAGAATAAATCAAAAGTCTGTATCATTGTTGGACTTGGGGGTGGGCAGATATTCCAAGGTATTTATAGTCCATTTAGTAGAATTGCAAAGTGAATCTCCACTATCCTGTCATGGGGACGTTACACTTGGAGACTGGATCAGTACATGCATTCTTTATTCAATCTCAATACATGCAGAGATCAAATGGAAGAGTTTCCCTGAGAATCAAAATATATTGTGTTTCATATATTTTTGGATATAATGATAACATTTGACATGTGATCGACAGTCATTTTAGATGTGACCATGACAACTTTTGCTCAAGTTGGTTAAATTAAGCCATCTGGGACTTCCCATGGTCCTATGTGTAAGTGTAGACAGGTGGTCCCCTTGGGGTATTTGTATATTATAATGGAACCAGATACCTTAATTTCTTGATTGCCCCCCAATGCCTTGTCCATTCATACCATGTCCATTTCCCAGTGAAGTAAATAAAAAAACTGCAGATGCTGGAAATATGAAATAAAAACAGAAAATGCTAGAAACATTCAGCAGGTCAGTTAACATCTGTGGAAAGAGAAACAGAGTTAACATTTCAGGTTGAAGACCTCTCATCAGGATTGCTTCCTATCAATGGCTGTTCTCACCCATCTAGTACATTTACAGTTTATTCATCTATTGTTCACCTTATCCTATTGCATCAAGGTTTCCTGGCTTGGAGTGTTAATGTGTCTCTCAAGTGATCATGTGGATTCCTGTTAGTTCAATCATTTGCCTCATCTGTCTCAATGTGCCTGCTCTGTTCCCTGTTCATTTGGCCAAATATCTCAGAAGGCCTCATGGTCAAGTCAAGTTTACTGTATGTCCAAATACTGAACAAATATATCTCTATGTATATATACATACTGAAGATGGGTATTTCTCCTGCTGCAACTTCTTATATTCAACAAGAGTCTATGTAAATCATGTGGTTATTTTTGAGAACCCATTCTATCAACTTTGTGTAAACATCACACAGCTGCCATTCTAATGGCAGATTGCCTTTGTTAGCACAATGCATCCCAGTGATTTCAATTCCCAATTATTACTTGTAATATCAATGGAAGACAGATGGGGGGGCACTGTTGGAAGGGGACTCTGTGTTATCTATATATAATACAATAGAAATAGAAGTTTGATGCTCATTTTATCAATAGTTCCAATTAACTATGACTATGGCCCTCTCTCTGCTCTCTAACACACATACAGTTCACATATTTCTAAATATTGGCATTAATGGAAAGAGTTCATAAGAAAACTTCTTAGATGGTAGTGGAAGTGGCATTCATACGAGCAGCCACTTCTGCCCATTCTCCTTGAGCTCTTCTTCCTGAGAACCTCACTGCCAAAGGGCTCTGCTTTGCATCCTTCATGAGAATTGTCAGCACACGAGGAATTGGGTGAGAAATATTTAGGATCACAGGTCCATGTTTTCTCATGCTCTCCCTTTGTTTTTTATTTCATTCTTTGAATTTTATGTGATCAGCCTGGTTTTCACTTTTGTTAACAACCTGGCATCTGTCATATGCTCTGTCTTACCCTCTGTCCTTCTGGTTGTGTTTGGAGGATTGTTCAGGATATCTTTTCTCTTCAGCCTTGCAATATTCTTCTTGATCAATATTGCCATCTTCATTGTTCCTGAGCCTTCTTCCATCTCTTCCCTGTCTTTCTTGAACACCTTGTATCCAGGAATATAGTTAGAACCCAGTCCTGTCATATTTTTCCTGAATCATGGCTTCCCTCTACCATGGTGGACAGAATCTTGGATCATAGCTATTTCCTGCACCTCTGCTCACACCCACTGTTATGAGAAAGGTTCTTTTGAATCTTAAAGATAGAGGTATCTGGACACACAGTCTTTGTACTTCAAAACGGAGAATTTTATTTACAAGGACAGACGTGGGAACAGAATGAGAAGGAACAAATGCACACTCGCACACTGGCACTCGGGTGATCGTGAAACGTGGGGGGAGTCGCAACGGGTGAAGTGCTCACACTACACACACACACACACACACACACGCAGTGAACTAGTACAAATGATCAGGGAATGAACAAATACGTTGTCTGAACCCCCTGAATCTGGACAAACAACGGCTCTACGCTACTAGGAATCTACTTAGGACGCCCCTAGACCCCTGTGGAAGTGCACCCTCTCACCTGTGGTCTCAACACCGGCAGCAATCAGAAAAGAGAGCTGCCCACGCGTACCATCTTTTATAGGGCTGTAGCTGGGTGGAGCCCGCTCAGGTAATTCAAACAAGCCAATGATTCAGGGTCAAGAACAAAGGTGGGTTAAAAGCCAGTCCTTAGATGTGCTCTTTAATGGGTGGGGCAGAGCCGGACCCTTGATTGACAGTGGTGTAGCTTCCGACCCGATAGGCAATGCTATCATCCGACCAGGGGTGTCAGTAGTGTTGTCACTGTCATCTGACCCCTGGCCTTTCATACTACACCCACCTTCCCCAGAGAGTGCAAGGATAGAGATCCCTTGGTCCTCTTCTTCCTCCTCATTACTCCCCAAATTCAATGGATCATCCTTTGTATTTTCTGCCAGCTCCAACAAGATTCCAATATCAGATACCCTCCCTTGTCCTTCAGAGGGACTGTCTGCTATTCCATCCTCACCAACTGCTCTCACTCCCACAGTATTTTCTCCTACAACCGCAGCAGATGAAACCCAACCCTTCCTTCCCTTCCCACCTCACCCCACCCCACCATCCAGGGACTCGAACAGTCTTTCCAACCCTGAACTACAGTAAGTCTCTGATAACCTGCTTTCTGACTGCTCAGAAATCCAATTGTTTGGCATCTGGCTTACCCAGTGCTGTATCCCGTAATGCCTTTAAACTCACTGGAGCCCCGCTTTCTGTGCTTCTTTTAATCTCACTGGAACCCTCTTTACTGCAACTCAATCGTGATGAACCTGCTCTGTATCTTCCTCACTGCAATATCCTTCCTATGGTGTGCCTATCAGAACTACATACTGTATTCCAGCTGTGGCCTTACCACTGTTTTATAAAGTTGTACCATAACCCTTCTGCACTTATATTCTGTGCTCTGGCTAGTGAAGGCAAGTATCCCATTTGCCTTCTTCACTACCTTAATTACTTGTGCTGCCACCATCGGGGATCCTTGGATTTGCACACCAACATCCCTCTGATCCTCAATACAGCCTACGACCCTACCATTCATTTTGTATGTTCTAGCCTTATTAGACCTCCCAAAATGCTTCACCTCACACTTTTCACTGATTTATCAAAATCATCTGTAGCCCAAGACTATCCTCCTCACAATCAACAACACCACCAATTTTCATGTCATTTGCAAAGTTACTCATCATACCTCCTACATTCATGTCCAAATCATTTATATAATAAAACAGATAGTAACGGTCCTGGGACCAATCCTGCATACACCACTACTCACAGACTTCCAAGTGCAAATACTTACCAGTGGTGTTCTGTGTGATCAAACTACCTCCACATACACCTTCTCACAACCTGCCTTCAGCATATGCAGTGGCCAGATGAAGCTTACGTTCACTTCTTTGTTCATATTCTTTTGCTTCTCCATCTTCCCAGCCAATGGACCGATAGTTGAGCACAATGCAACAAACATGACTCCTGTGTCTACGAGCCAGTGGGTGTGGGGAAGAAAGGGAAACAAAGCAGCATTAAAACAAGTCAAAGCAATTCCCTGAGAATTAGACAAATAAATCATCAAGCTTTCTCAAAAAATCATAGGCATTTCAAAATGTCAACACGTATTTTAAAGGGAACAAAAGAATCGGCCTTCCACCACCCTCCAACAGTAGGAATATAAGAGCATGATTCCCTCAAGGAACCACATAAGGATAATTTGGACCATCTGCACTCCCAAGGTTGTAGACCATGTTCCTATTAAATATAGTTCTCTGCTGGTATTTCAAGATTGCTGAATTTACCTTTTGAGAAAGAAGGCTATTTTAGTACCTGGTTAGTATAACGAGATTAATAACAGTATTTTGACATTAAAAAGTTGATGTTAATACCGTTGTCTGATTTATGTTTCCTAGGTAAGGATAAATGCATGCTGTAGCTCAGAGTGACAACAAATGGGGATAAATGCATTTGTAATTTTAATGGAACATCCTCATTAGTAACAGATGGCACATAACACTTGTTGGCAATCAACATTTTGAACATGTCCTCTGGAATTATTGCAGCACTTAAAACGTTTATGTACCAAGTTCATAGTGTTATGTTGCTCACCTCCATTTTGGTAGAGCTAACAGCACTGTTCCCAGGGCACTGATAACCAGCTCACCATAACCAGACACCTTTTCGCAAAAGGTTGGATTAAGGCCAACTCCACTCTAATTTTCAGTATACACAGTTAGTTCCAGATGTTCAATGGAATGAAATATTAATAAATGATTCCCTGAAGCCAGAAATAGAAACTTTGTGCAGGAAACTAATAACGTAAGGGGGAGGGGAGAGTCAACTTGTGCTGTCACTATCAAAGCTTTATCATGGAAAGCAAACACATTTCCCTCATAATCTTTTAACAAGAAACAATTCGATGGAGCAGTAAATTTCAGAGCATCTGCAACCTAATGTAGATTATAGATCATGAGCATTTCTTAACTCAGTATTTTATTATCCCATTACATTATTGAGTTAAATGTATCTATTTTGAAAAGTTTTTAACCAAACCATCTAAATTGAAAATGGGACACAGTTTATCAAGTTATTTGCTATCTTCTGCATGTGATTCACAATAATCTGCTAAAAGCTTTTTACTAAAGGCTTTTTTATTTCAAGTTACTCTTTGTCACAACATTGAAGACCACACATGAATAGCTGCATGGAAATTGAATAAAATATTCTATAGCTCAGTGGACAAGCGAATTGCACGTATGGTACTAAGCTGTACAAATGAGAAGAGCCTCCAAAATGTGAGTCCTAACCTGTGCCGAATTAGTTATTCTCAACTAAGAAGAATTAGAAATGTGCAACAATGTTACCCAGGACAAGGGGAGGAAGACTAGTTTGGGATTTCCCTTCCTTCCTTGGAAGCTAATTGTACAAATTGTACACACTGTATAAACTTGAGAGTGACTTTTCCTGTGATTTAGCATTCCATTGATGTTCATTTACTTGAGTCATAAACAATATTCACTTGGATACTGATTAATAATACTCACTTGGGTGAAAACTCAAAGCAGCTACTGCTGCTTGAGGAAACCTTTCTAAGTTATTAATGCAACAAAGAGGTATGAAAATCAAATCATGGGGAGAAATGAGTAATGTTCAACTGAAAATCAAGTCATAAAGAAAATAATGGCCAAATTTGTGACAATGCAATGGCCGACCAGAGGGGAGAGATTTAGATAATTCCCTGATTGATCAGACTTGGTGAACATATTGCTGTATACAAATGAGACTGATATTATTCACATAATTTATATGTAACTGTTCATTACTCATAGCATTTTTCTAGAGAAATTACCTTTCTTTCACTGGAAGAAGTTGCTGCAGTTTATTTCCACTGTTCTTTTAATGGACTGCATGCTAAATAAATTGACTTTGTTTTGCTGTATAATAGACTAATGTGAACTATACCTTCTGCCCTTCCTTCAGTTCATTGGCTGACTCTTGGCAATAAATGCTCTGAAGATGATTTAGCACCATACATATAAGATTTTGGGATGCTGCAATTGCACCAGTTACAAGTGGCCGAATGTATTATGCAGCATTGATGAAGATCCCTGGGTTTATTTCTGGAACAGACTAACCTAATGCAACAGCAAATGAAATACCACAGCAGGTCTGTGTGCCTGGATAAGAGATAGGAAACTTCACCAGGGTTTCTCATATTTGGTGATCTCAGCTGAACATTGCTGATGCATAGAGGAAAGCAGCAAAAAGCCTCATGTAAATAATGTTTTCATAAATTTGATTA
This sequence comes from Pristis pectinata, assembly GCF_009764475.1. NCBI lineage: Eukaryota > Metazoa > Chordata > Chondrichthyes > Rhinopristiformes > Pristidae > Pristis > Pristis pectinata. The sequence goes on from NC_067417.1 coordinate 29,966,215, forward strand.
AATTTTTTACTCTTTTAATATCACTGGGAATCACCAGTTGAAAGTACTTAACACAACTTTTTTGGGGATGGTACCCTAAAACAAAATTTGTTTGCTATAATCCATGTCAACACATATTTTCTCTTATTTCCTTAATAACATAAAAGGACATCATTTGACCCATTGAATGATGTGCCGTCTCTCAGGAGCACACCATCAACCCTATTCCCCTTTTTAGTTTCTCTGCAACCTATTTCCTCATTTAGCTCTTTAACATTTCCTTGATTTCTCACCTGCCACCCACGCTAGGTTTAATTTGCAGTAGCCAATTAACTGACCAACCTGTATTTTTTAGGATGTGGGAGTAAACAACATGACCAAGAAAAACCCCCTGCGGTTGCAGGGAGAACATACGAATTCCACACAGACTGCACAGGAGGTCAGTATTAAACCTCAGTGGCTGGAGTTGTGAGACAGCTGCACTATCTACACCGCCACTGTGACGCCCTCAGTGTTACAAAACTGGATTCTACACTTTGTAATTAGAGCCTGGTTTGTATCTAACTGAAACTTTATTTTAAAAAAAGGACAGTGGTTCTCTTTATATGATGTCTGTTTGTCCATCAGCTTGAGGGTTAATGTTCTGTGACTGACCTAATGAGCTTTAGCAAATCCTAGGACGAAGCTATGATTTAACTTTGCAATGATGTCAAAAAACCTCTCTCAGGAAATGAAAATATCCTTTTGTCCTCTTAACCGCTAGCATAGTGGTAAAAGGATGTGTGGCATTATCAATTTTCCTAAGGATTTTGTTACTATAGAAACACCTTTGGTTTTTCCAAATTGTTGCTCAAATCATGCAAATAGCTAATGGGACAACACATACTCCTAAAATGTTTGTTTGTATTCAACTGTTGTAATGAGTTTGCATCTCATTGTTTACAGATATTTAATTTGCATCTTTCGTGTTGTGGAGGTTTTTACAACCATGACTCCAGTGCCCCCACCATGAGTTCTCAATGGCTGGAAAGTCAGAGGGAGAAATAGAAAAAAAAATTGCGAGGAGAAAGAGACAAAAAAAGGGAGAGAGAACGGGAATGTAATTCACTTCAGGATTTCAGCAAACAAAGTGGGTTTTCCTAGGCTTTTCCTGAAGTTTTTTCCCCCTAAGGTTGGGTGAGACTAGAACTAGAGGACATAGGTTTAGGGTCAAAGGTGAAATACTTAAGGGGAATCTGAGGGGAAACTTCTTCACTCAGAGAGTGCTGCGAGTGTGGAACAAGCTGCCAGCAGAAGTGGTAGATGCAGGTTCAATTGTAACATTTAACATGTGGGTTACTTTATAAAAAGAAAAATGTGCATTTATGTAGCATCTTTTACAACCTGAGGATGTTCCAGTGGACTTTACAGTTAATTAAGCTGTTTCAGACCATGGCTACTATTGTAATAAAGGCATTAATATTGGCATGTTTAATAATCACTGCATACAAGTGATTCACAGTGCCCAGACTCAGATCTGTAAATCCTCTTATCCTGCAAGGATAACAGGATTGCTAAAGGGGAGTTATATTGTTGTAGATAACTCCTTACTGCTATTTCTATCTGTTCTAATGCTTCTCATGGAATTTTGAAATCCCTTGGCACCATTCAAGAAAGCTTATGGAACTCTGCAATGTCCAGTTCACATACAATTCTCAACCAACGCACCAAAAACAGATTAATAATGTTGGCTGATACTTCAGAATACTTTTGTCTAAAAATATCTAAGAAAAGCAATACCACACGTTCAAGATAAGATGCATGGGAGACATTCATGGCATTGCTCCTGAGGCACTCTTTTAGGGATTGCTTTTCTTAGTTTTTCATAGAAGGTACACAAAAAGTGCACAACCCTGTTGAACACCAGAACCCCTCTTTCAAAATAAACTGAAAAGTAGAATTTTAAAAGTGGAGAGATGTAGGGTTATGCATGTACAGATGTTCAAAAGTACCAGGACAATTTGAGAAGGTTGTGAAAAAGCATAGAAAGCCCTAAGTCTTGTTAACAATGGCATGATGGACAGAAAGGACAGATACAGGTCACTTAGCCCGATGAATACATGCCCAAATTACTCTTTTGAGGAGTAATCAGATTTACCCCTTCCTAATGAGTAAAATATTGGATTTCTGGCATCATCCTTGTAAATCATCTCTGCACCTTTGCCAGTACTTCATTTTTTTTGGTAATATGGTGGCCGAACCATATATAGTGGAGAAAATGTGGTCTCATCAAGTTTTGAACAAATCCAATATAACCTCTTTAATTTTTAATTTCATCTGTCTAGATATAAACAAGAGTAAAGAAGTGATGCTAAACCTATATAGAGCATTTGTTAGGTCTCACCTTGAGTATTCAGCTCTGAGCTTCCCACTTTAGGAAGGATATTAAGGCTTAAAGGGGGTTGGGCACGACTTATCAGGATTGAGGGAAGACAAAAGAAACTGAGGTTATTCTCCTCAGAGCAGAGATATTCAGGAGGAGATTTGACACAATTATGAATGGTTTCGATAGATTAAGTAAAAAGAAAATGTTTCTACTGGCAGAAAAAAGTAGTGACCAGAGGACACAGATTTAAAGTAAAACACAGGGAACCAGTGGTAAATTCAAACATGTTTGCTTCACAAAATGTGTTGTAGTGATCTGAATTGCACACTTCTTCCATGCTGTATCATTCTATGACTCCATGGTGAACTATATACAACTATTAAGTAATACTATGACACTTGAAAGTAAAAAAAGTGAACAAATCCCAGTAATGTAAGCCTTTCTACCTTCTCCACCAATCTAATTCATATCCATTTGGTTTAATAAAACAACTTTAAAAGTTAAGTTGTCAAGTAGTCATGTGGTGCAAAAGACCAATGTGCCTCTAAGTGAAATGTTATTAGTCTGCACCCTTAAATAGCCTCATGGCAAATTCTCAGTATCAGGCTGTCCTTTCATTGCTTGAACAGCAGAACAATGTGATCACTTGGCTACACTCAGTATAAGACAGTAATTACCAAATGCAGACGAATAAAATATAAAGTAAAAACATCAAGTTCATCAGGTGACTTTTTTTTCTAAAGCATTCATGCTGTCAGCTTCTATTTTGGGGTTTCATTCCATATTCCAGTGAAGCTAGAAATTTCTTTCTGGTTGGCTGATAGATACATCATTTATAGATGTGCGTTAAAAGCTTTGTTGTGCTTTCATGGGATGTGGGGGAAGGGGGATTCTTTCACATGTTTTAAAATTTAGACCTTCAACAGACCAGTCAGTCCATTACAAAACATTTTTGTACACATTGGACACAACATTATGTATCTTTCATCTATTGGACCTCAAAGCAATAATTTGGGTGAATTATTAATGATGCAATAATCAAAACAAAACCTGAAAATGCTATCTACAATAAAGCAGCAATTTCCATCCCCTTTTTTGCAATGCTGTGTAACATACTGCCCTCTTTCTGTCTATCAATAACACTGTTTGAAGCACTTAGTGTTTATAAAGCTACAAAAAGTAAGGCTTGAATCAGAAGAGTGATATTGTTGCTCTGATTACTACTGCATCTTAAGCAGAGAGTTTTAATATTATTTTATCTTTAATACTGTGTATCACAGAGTCCAGCTTTGTGTAGTGTTTTAATTTACAATGATTTTGTGACTTGTCAGAGAAACAGAAGGGTTATAATGGACAATGAAACAGGGGGCCCCTGAAGTCATTGAGAGTGCCATGTGTTGCCCTGAGATATTCCCCTGCTGAGTTCGTCAGGCAGGAAGCCAATACCATTGGTAAACTGATCAGATTTCAAGAACAAAGAGGCACCGCTACAATTTTGCAGAAGTTTCTGGGAGAAGAAAATTGAAAGAACGGAAGATTTATGTTTTATTAAGATGATTGCCTCATATTGTGATTTACTGATAAAACGATAGTTTGAAGACTAATGAGAAATCATAAAGCAGATTATACTGTATATATTCAACGAAGGTTATTTTCAAGGCTATCCATACAATCCATGTGCTTGTACAAGTAATGTTAAATACTTGGAAGAAAAATGATGGTTTAATGATAGCCTTGTTTAAAACAGCAAAATATAACATGATTCCAGTAACACATTAAAAACACAACTGCCAATCCAATAAAATTAAATGATTTATGATTTTTTCTCATAATCAGCAGTCCTCATTAGTGACACCATAAAAGTGTAGTTTTCTTTAGATTTAAATACATTGGGTAAATGCAGTGTATGAACAGTATAACATTGCTTTTGTTAATTTGCATGGACGTGTGACACTTTGCTCCATTTGCATGCAAATAATTTTGCAAATAAAATATTAAAAAAAGCTGCCTCCTCCATTCACTGCCTTTGGCAGTTGCCTTAAAATCTAACTTGCTGGAGGGCAATGGAGATGAAGGCATACTGATGCTGAAACATAAATTAATATAACAGAGGAGGGAGGTATTCTGGGAATTCTGTAACCTTGCAGGGAATTTATTTTCTGGGTCTGTGAGATCCAATTTGATTGAATAATTTGACCTTTGAAATCAAAAATGTAGAAAGGAATTGTCATATTTCTTTGCACTGCTTGTCCAAAGGAAGTATCAAACGATGACCTTTATACATTGGAATTTTTTGCAGTATTTGATTTGAAATGACATATTGATTGCAGCTCCATAAGCACACATTATACACAAATTGATTTGCTCATATTTGTGTTTGCATGTAAGATGAGCCAAAGCACAAAGGTTACTGGATATGCAGTGAATATGTAAATTGGACTGCAACACAAGATTGAGATTGTTGCAATGTTATTTGAGCGTGAACATGCACAGTTCTTAATGACAAAAGCAGGCCTTAATTGAGGGTGAATGCCTCTTCAAGCTTCAATTAAAGGGCACATCCTAATCTGTGGCTGTCAGAGAGTTTTTTGCTGAAGCCAGACATGGAATGACCACCTGCAGAGGGTGATGTTTGGTACTGCATTCAGGCATTAATGATCTTCCAAGGTGACCAAGATGAGGTCTTGATCTGAAACAGTGGTTTGATCCACATTTAGCTCAAGATATTATTTTGGTAAATGAGTTGAAACCTGCTAAGGGATCAGCCTCCAGGTTAATGTTACAGTGCCTGCTAGTGCACATTGAGGTTGCATGGTACTTTACCAGCTAACGTGTTGACTAACACCCCTGCGTGGCAGCAAAGGCAGCACTGAGGTCAATCTGAAGATCTACTCTCTAAGAATACTCTCTATTTCATATTAATTGCTGGTGGTGCCGTCAGTTTGCTGAGAAACCTTCGGAGACGTTTTGGGGCACCTTGTCAAGACTTTGTCAATTCAAATGATTCCACCAGTATCAGGAGTTCTGGCACCAAATCGGGTAACCTCTGCTTGGTATCCCTTGGTCCCTGAGCCTTCCTGAAACATTCCATTGGTGTCAGGCAGAACACTCCACTCCATCAATGAAAATGGATTCTCCAGGAAATTTGTTTCTACTCAGCATCTGACTGCTAAACACCTCAAGACAAGCTCAAGTTATGGAAATCAAGAATCTGGATAAAATCAGCAATGCAGACTTTCAAGCACTCTAGTCTTATTAGCACTGTGTCAGATTGGATTCTATCTTCACCATTTAGGCTAAAGTAACTCATGATTTAATAGTGGTTAGTTTATTGCAGACACTCACAAGGAAACCTCTGGGACAAGAAAGGTCATTAGTAATTAACAGAAAGACCACATTTCATGAAGTCACACTTAAAGCAAACATCAGGACAATAGTTCTGTACAGCTCACTTTCTAATATTTAATAGCAAAGATATTTTGCACCTTTAAATCCTCATCTACAAATTATTTCACATTGGAAAATTTGGGAGTTTAGTACCTCATTTTTAGATATACCTTGTTCTGCTTCTGGCATGACGTTCTTCAAACCTTACTGAACCACTGGCATGATGGTAACGTGAGGGATATTCTGGGCCATGGTGGTGTATGTTTTTGCTGCTACTGTTAATGGACCACAGCACCTCATGGACATCCAGTTTTGAGCTGCCAGATATGTTCTATCTATCCCATTTAGCATGATAGTGTTGCCATACAATAAAATGTGGAGTGTTGTCAGTGTAGGGTGTTGTCTTGGTCTCCACAAGGACCGTGCAATCATCCCTTCTACCGATGCTGTCATAGATAGAAGTATTTGCCACAAGAAGAGTGGTGAGGTTGAATAGGTCATTGTATTGCATTGGTTTGATCACAACCTGCTGCAGATCAGTACTTGACTAGCCAGGTCAGTGATGTTGCCACCAATGGACAATGAAGTCCCCATCCAGAGTACATTCTGTGTCCTTCCTGTAGTCAGTGCCTCTTACGAGTGGATGAGCACTGGTTTAACCAGCTTTAGCTGAGAGTAGATGGTTGGTGATCAACAACGGGAGATTTTCTTGCTCACAGTCAATGTTAAGAAATGCCTAGCCAGTTCTTTTTAAATGTTTTTGCTGTCACCTCAGATACGTTCAGTCGAAGGGTCAGAATGTACCCAGGGATTAAAACAGAGAAGGATGAAAGGTACACATTTTCGAGCATGACAATGTAAGTCTACTGCTGTCCCAACCTGGGTACTAGACTCCATAGATTTTTTTTTGGAGGATTTTGCAACTTCATTGGGTAGGGACAGAGAAAAATAGCATGCAATAGACAGAGCAAAAACATCCCACACCTACAGGTCGGATCAAAGCTCTGCAGTACTGCCATATTTAGTTTAAGTGATATTGAACAACTAACAGGAGGAGGAGGCTCCAAAATATCTCAGTAGTGGTGGGGCCCAGCATGTACATGTTAAAGAAACAAAAGCATTTGCAACCAGAAATGCTGAGTAAATGATCCAGATCAGCTTCCCCTTGAGCATCATCATTACAGAGGTCAGTCTCCAGACAATTCAGTTCACTCCATGTAATATCAAGAAATGAATGAGAGCATTGTACATAGAAAAGCCTATGGGACCAGATAACATTACAGCTGTAGTACTGAAGAACTGCGCCCCAGAACTAGTCACCCTTCTAGCCAAGCTGTCGCAGTATAGTTATGAGATTGGCATCTACCCAACAATTTGGAAAGTACAATCCATCTAAATACCACCCAATCAATCTACTCTCAATTATCGGCAAAATGATGGGAGTTATCATTGACAGTGCCAGCAAGCAGCACTTATATTTTTCCTGGTAGCACTGGGCTCTATACTTCATCACATTCTTCGTCCAAGTATAGACCACAGGTGCTGAATCCCAGAGGTGAGTTGAGAATGGCTGCCCTTGATATTGACTATGGCATCAAGCAGTCCTAGCAAAACTGAAGTCGGTGGACAGCAAGGAGAAAACACTCCCATGTTTAGAGTCATACCACACATCCAGGATGATTGTGGTTGCTGGAGATCAATCATCCTACCCCAGGACATCATCGAAGAAGTTTTAGGCTCAGCTACCTTCAGCTATTTCATTAATGACCTTCATTCCATCATAAGGGCAGAAGTGCAGAGCCTTGCAGATGATTGCGCAATGTCCAATTCCTCAGCAACTTAAGCAGTCCATGATGACATGCAGAAAGCTTTTGACAACATTCAGGCATGAGCTAAGTAGCAAGTAGCAGTTGTGCCACATAAGTGCCAAGCAATGACCAGCTCCAACACAAGACTCATCTACACTTGATATGCAATGTCATTCCCATCACTGAGCCCCCACTACCAATATACCACAGTGTGTTATACAGCTAGATTACTCAGACAGCACCCCCTATATCTCACAACCTTTATCACCAAGGCAGGAGGCCACTAGTATACCACTGTTTGCATGTTCCCCAACAAGTCACGGACGATCCTGACCATCTGTTCCTTCATCAACTCAGGGTCTAAATTTTGGAACTCCGTCCCCAGCATCATCGTGGGAATACCCTCACCAGAAGAGCTGCAGCTGTTCAGGAAGCAGCTTACTGTCACCTCCTCAAGGTTAGTTAGATTTGGACAATAACAGTGCTACCAGCAACACCCCAATCCCAAAAAGTAAATAAGAAAGCTGGAAAGAGTGCAGAGGTGATATACGAAGATGTTGCCAGGACTCAAGGGACTGAGTTATGGAGAGAGGTTGAGCACTTGGGACTTTTCACTGGAGCAGAGAAAAATGAGATCTTAGAGGTGCATAAAATTATGAGGGGCATAGACAGGGTTAATGCACACAGTCTTTTTCCCAGGGTTGAGGAATTGAGAACCAGAAGCCATAGGTTTAAGGTGAGAGGGGAGAGATTTAATAGGGACCTGAAGGGCAACTTTTTCACCCAGAGAGTGGTCAGTATATGGAATGAGCTGCCAGAGAAAGTGGTTTAGGCAGGTTCATTAACAACATTTAAAAGGTACTTGGACAGGTACAAGGACAGGAAAGGTTTCGGGGGATATGCGCCAAATGTGGGCAAGTGGGTCTAACTCAGGTGGGAATCTTGGTCGGCATGAACCAGTTGGGCCAAAGGGCCTATTTCTGTGTTCTATGACTCTATGATTCCGTAAGAAGGTACATCAAAATCCAATGCCTAGGTCAATGTTGGGTGATCCATCTAGATTTGTTATTAATGTTGTAATAGAATGGGATGTTTTGCTGGACAATTTCAGATGGTAGTTAAGAGTCAAACTAACTGCATGTGAGCTTAGCATTTCCCCCCGAAGAACATCAGCAAACCAGAGGTGTTTCTTCTGATAATCCAGCAGTTTCATGGTCACCGTTACTAACACTGGCTTTTTAAAAAATTAATTTGGATTAGTTAATTATCTGAACTTAACTTCCCACGAAGAGCTTTGATCTCATTTATAGATGGCCTATATTACTTGCTCAGTAACTTAACTGTTATGTCCCCATCACTCTGTCGACCAAGTCTTATACATTCACCAGTAATTGCAGATATGCAGCAGGAGGCAATGGAGATTTCTGTAACCTAGATGTTTTGACTTCAGAGCAGTGTAGGAAGCAGACAGAACAATGGAACAGTATTGATATGAATACTGACAGAGATAGACTAGAGAGGCACAGAGCACAGGAATCTACAGGTAGAAGCAGGTGGAGAAAGAAGAGATGGCTCCTTGCAGGAGGCTTTGTTTTAGATGCTCACCTCAATATGGATGTCCTCACTGCAATCAGCCACCTCGATCCTGCCCCATCTGCAGTTTCAGAGTGGGATATATATTACCTGTGGCTGTTAATATGACCGTGGCCATGAACTTTTATACACCAGGCTCTTTCCAGGCTGGAGCTGGAGATCCTTGCAACATCATATTGTTTGCCATCATCCGTGGAAAAGGTTAATAAAACTCTCTGCTGGAGAAGAGCTGACTACATTTCATTTTCTCTTACCAGCAAGCAGCTTTAAGTGTGCTAGCCATTCAAGATATAAGCTTCCAAAATCATGCCAATTAGCAAACTACACCAAGTTCATCTGTTGCCTACAATGGAAACAAATGGTTAATCACTGTGAATGCTGCATTACTTTTTAGAAGCCATCAAATTGAGCACCAATTTTGCTTCGGATTTTCCAGTACTTAATTGTAGGAAGTCATGAATTCCACAGCCTTCAAGACTGGATGTCAGATCGACATTCTGGCAACATGGATTCAATACAGATCCAAAGGGTGTCAAGAGGCAGAGGTAAAATTATATCTGTCTTAGGTGGAGCTGTATTTATGTTCACTTTTCATCTGAATAATGCAGGAAGCATGCAGAATGTTTGGAAGAAATTCAGAGGAAGCTTAAGAAGTTGATTCCATAAGAGGATTGAGTTATGAGGAAAACACATCCATTCTCAGCTTTTCTCTTATAGAAGGGGAAGATAAGGGATGACTTTGTAAATACCTTCAAGGTTTTTAGATTGTTACCATGTTACTACATTAAGTATGAGTAATAACATTTAGATTTTCCACATCCATGACATTTTGCCAACAAAGCTGTTGCATCTTAGGAGTGTTAGCTCCAGTAACTGATATTCCACAGTGAATTGGTGTTGCTGGCAGACACTTAACCAAACTAGTTCATAGAAATGTAAACTGCAGGAGGAAGCCAAAAAAAACTGTTGACACTAATTCCAGCTCTTGGTTCATAGCCCTGTAGAGTATATTCATCCAGATGCATCTTAAATGTAATGAGGTTTTCTGCCTCTAACAGCTTTTCAGGTTGTGAATTCCAGAACTACACCACTCTTTGGGTGGAAAAGAAGTTGTGAACTCTCCTCTAACCCTTTGACCAATTATCTTAAACCTATCCTTCCTTGTCATTGATTAATCTGCTAAAGGATATAGGCCTTTCACATTCACTTTATCCGTGAGTTAGCAAGTTGTCCAATGATAGTCCCACAATTAAAAAAGAGCAAATAAGAACTGAAGAAATAGAAGCAATTGCAGGTCTTTCAGCTCCATGTGCCTGCTCCACCGTTCAATAAGATCATGGCTCACCTCTCATTTCGCCTTAATTTCCTTCCTTTAATATCTAAAAATCCAATAGAAAAATTAATTAATATACAACTTCAACATTGCTTGTTAATATTAGCATTCCTCTCTGAACAATATAGATTCACATTAGCTAGAAAACCCATAGCAAGAATTGTTGAATTCGTCATTTCTGATCATGTGCACATTTTTTCATATTTATTTCTCATAGTTTCTTGTGACAAAGGAGTCCATTTGGTCCATCAAGTCCACAATGGCCCTCAGGCCAATCCCATCATTCCGCCACTTATTTCCCTGTAACCTATTCTCTCTCACATGCCCATCAGCTCCCCCTTTATTCTTCTGCTAAATACCCTTACCAATTTACAAGTAACTAATTGATCTATCGAACTGCACATCTCTGGAATGTGGGAGGAAATTGGAACCCACATAGTCACAGGCAGAATGTGCAAATTCCAAACTGGAGCTCAGGATCGGACCCAGGTCCCTGGAGCTGTGAGACAACATCACTAACTGCGGCACCACTATGTATCCTGTATGAGTACGGGTTCAATAATGTAACATGATAGTGGGGTGGAGCCATTACAGCTGATATTTTATCCTGTTGTGGCCTCAGTACATTGTACATGCATCAGTGTAGTCATCCAGGAAGTCAAGGAAGTTGGAAGTGGTAATGACACGTCTGCTACTGTGTTGTTTCCTCTTATCCTGCACTGGAGACAATGGCATTCTGAAACTGGAATTTCCCATCGATACAAATACATTTCACCCACATTGTAGCAAGGAGTATACTTGGAAAGCTCCTAATTCACTGTAAAGTGCTTTAGAACGTTATGCAATATGAAAGGCACTATGTAGGATAATAGGATTGCTTCTGTTAGGAAGAAATGAGTTCCTGAGATACAAACGTATATAAAAAAATTTCTGATATGCTTGCGAAACACTGCCCATATCCTTTATGTTATTACAATCCATTCCCTTCCATAAATTGCCAATGGTTTAAAGAAATTGATGCAGTCTGTCTCCTCATCTTTTCCTCATTGTCAGTTGACAGCAAAATTACAGAAGAAAACAAGAAAGCAATTCCAAAACTATTGTTACCATGTATATTTCATCAATTTTTGTCAGACACCTAAATTTGAAAAAAAAAAACTTTCATAGTCCTTCAGTATTTTTAAACTCTGAAAGAAAAAAATTATACCACAAACAATGACTATTTGTTAGAAGCCAAATGTTTGCTCCAGTGTTCCTATAGGGATAGATCTATACGAAAAGCAGTTTCAACTTAGCTAGCAGCAGGGGATTTAAAGTTGTATTATGTAAAGATATTGTTTCTGGAAGGGAATCATGTTTAATTATCAAGACAGCAACATGACGGAGACTGAACACTCCCTGCTGGGAGTAACCCAGAATACCAGAATAATCATGATTTATAAAGGAATATAGGAAAATAGAATCAGGTGTGTGCCACATAATCCCTTCATTGGTCTGAATGGTACTGAACTACAGCTGATTTTTCTGTACAGGCAGCAGCTAACAGTATTGTGTAGGTCAGCACGTTCCTGACTTCTGCATCTCCGTACTCTGACCTGCTTAGCTGAGGGACAGATACACAATCTTGCCCATTGAAATCATGCTTGATCTGCGACATCACTTCTCTTTCTTGAATATCCTCAAAGACTAAGCCTCCACAGTTCTCTTGGACAGTGAATTTCAAAATCCATTAGCTTCTGGATGGAAACATTTCTTCTTATCTCAGTGCCTGTTGACTGACTCTTTATTCTGAAACTGTGACCCCTGGTTCCAGACACTCCAGCCAGTGGAAACAGTGTCCTTGCATCTACCCTGTCAAGCCCCACAAGAATTTTACATGTTTCAATTAAATCCCCAGTCAGTGTTTACACCATGTTCACTAATCTCAGATTCATCAATCAGCATCTACCCGTCTCTACATCAACCCTGTAAGTTCCTCTTAATATCCTGAAAACCAAAAAAAAAAATTACCACTTGATCTACCACACTGCAGGGAATACAGGCTTAGTTTGTGTTCTCTGGGTGTGCTGTAACCAGGGTTTTGTATCGCTGTGGCATGTCCTGCACTCCACACTTCTTCAATCCTTCAGTCCTTCAGTCATTTTACATTCTTTCTATACCTGTCCATCATATTTCAGTGAACTATTTACTTCAGTCACAATTTCTCTGAACTTCTCTGCTTCTAGGTTTACCCACAGAAAGTACACAATTTGTACTTTATAGGCACCAAGTGGATAAACTCATTTGAAACTCCGAAATCCAATTGCCACAATTTTGACCATTTTCTCAATCTCTGTAACTTTATGCTTCTGTTTATACTGATTACATTGCAGTTGCCTTTGTGTCCTTGGCAAACCAGTATATAGATGTTCTGTCCTGTCACTTACATTGTTCACTAATATGATGAATAGTTGCAGCCCAACACAGAGCCTTGAAGAACATCATTAGCTACATCCTGCCAATGTTAAAGTACAGTCCTTATCCCTGGTGCTGCTTAGCTAACTTCCCAGCTAGGTCAAAATTTGCTTTTAATTTCAAAAACTTCAAATATTCCTAATGTTCACTTAGGTTACCAAATATCTTCTCAAAGTTCACATAAATATCATGCAGACATTCTACTGTTCACTACTTTCGTTACCTCTTCAAAAAGTTCAAATTAGTTTGAGAAGCATATTCACTAGTACAATGCTGGCATTACTTCACTAGTACTATGCTGCCTCTCTTCGATCGGCCAAAAATTTTCTACACAAATATAAATGGTAATTTACACCAACAGATGCAATGCTAACTGATGTATATTTGCCAGATTTCCCTCTCTCACTTTCCTTAAGTAACAGAGTGAAATGCACAATTTTCCATTCCACAGAAATCCAAGTTAATAGATTTTTGTGAGATTATTGTTAGGGCACCTGCAATAGTCTCATTTACTTCCTTTAACACATTCCTTAAAAACATTTACAGTATCTTACTTATACTCTTGTGTGATTTATGTCAAAGCATACTCCATTCTGATGAACTGAAGAACATTTCTGGACAGTTATTTCAAAGGCAATAATTGGTAACATTTGATGCATGGTTAATTACTTTTTCTAAATCCTATTTGATCTGGATCAAAGCTTTTATTATTATTTTATTATTGATATTTTTGGATTATCTTCAAAGTCTTCAAGTGATTTTTTCAGAAATATTCATATTTCATTATCAAACTATGGGGAAATATTTCTAGACTTCCTCGTTTAAAACCAGTTCTTCATGTTTACGTAATATAATTTGCTGTTGAAGTTTAATGAAGTACTTTCTAAATGAGTACGAAAATGAAAATAAACATGTATTCCCATATGGAAAGAAATCCAAACAGATTCTTCCTTCTGGTGCAGTTCTCATAACAACAAACATGTTTTTTTCAACTTGTTGAATTTTCCATACACTTGTACTCCATGTTGCTCTATTACAAAGGGAGGTGCTATTAACTTATGTGCAAGATCCTCTTAGGAAGGGAACCTTACTTTCCACAGCTATACGTGTTGAAATCCCTGGACTGAACACCCAGATGTTCAAAAATTTTGCAATTTTGCATTTTCTTCTGATTTTCTTTCGACAATATGTTTTAGTTAAGGAAAGAACTCCTAGTAATACTGAAGGCTCAATGTGATAGAAGAGGCACTTTGTACAGCACTTAATTCTGCTGCCAGTTACAAGCTTGTACTTGGCAGCAGCACAGTAAAATAAACATAATGTTGCTAGTGTAGTCAGAGGGGATGCAACAGAGCTGATATTAATCTATGTCTATTATAGCAGTCATACTGCACTCTCTAGGTTATATGCTCACTACCAAAGGCAAAGGTGGTCAGATATTTGATCACATGTTAGACTGTATGACTGACTTCACCAGGCAATGAAGCAGCTTTTCTTTTACTGGCCCTATCTACTGTCAGCCCAAGCAACTGGAGAGGGTGTCAGTCCCCAGCAAAATCACAATCAGCAACTCCTTTGTGCATACATGGCCATTTAAGGATTGATATGTTGCAGGAAGAATGATCAAGCTAGAATCAAGTATTGCTGCAAGGAACTTTTGTACATGCTTTCTGAGCACAGAAGACTGTGATAATTCCAGATAATTTCACCTCCATCTGTTCCTTGAATATTTTTGAATGTGCATTTTGTTTTCCTTTAAAAGATGAAAATTGGAACTGTGTATTGATAGTGATTTTATTTCCAAAATAGTATCTGACCTGACTTAGAGAAAAAACTGGCAGGTGGTTCATAATGTTATTCATGTGATCCCATTAGGAGTCAGACTGCCCGTCCCTGATGCAACCTTACTGTGAGAACAAGTTTAAGTGGTTGGAATTCACTTATTTTTCTGGTTAAGCACATTCCTCAGAATAGCTGAACTTGCTTCTTTCCACTTTTACCATCTGTATTGGCATTCAAATGCCTGCAATTATATATTTAATTATTTAAATCTATTCGCATTTCCTTAATATTGCTTAAAAGAATCAACCACTTCATCAGTATATAATAGCACAGAATTACAATACAAAACAGGTGCAGACATTAGACTGCATTGTATTATATATTATACACCTGCTTATTGTTACCTCAGCATCCTATTTCAGAATCCTTTGGGTCTGTGCATTTAACGCAGAAGCTTAATATTTAGTAATTTTAGCCACACCACCATGAGAGGAACTATGTGGAAACTAGAGACCACTACACAAGGAAAAAGGAACAATGTTGGGTGTGGACAACTGTTTCGCGATTGCTTTGTGCAGCTGGCTTTAAAGCAGTATTTGTAGAAGTCTGAATAAGGGGATGCTTATCCTCAAAAATCCTTGAGATTAAGAATCCAGGAGTGAAGTTGTGCTTTTCAGCACCAATATACTACAATGCAAACTAAGGGGACACAGGGAGGGAAAGATTGCTACAGTGGACTAAAACCAAATGGTCAGGGACCAGTAAATATTTAGAGGCACTCTAATATTGTTCACAGGATCATTAAGCACACAATCATTTTCTTGGAGGTTCTTTACAAATTAAAGTATAAAATTCAACTTCGTTGCTTGTGGTTAAAGCCAATTGACTTTCTCTACCTTAATGATTAAGTTATCTGTAAATTAAATCCTTCTTGGCAATGTATTTGTATGAAAGGATATGTGCTGTTCCAGCAGCCCTTTCTGTCCTCTGCACAGTTGGAACATTTAACACATGGATTTCAATACTCCATTTAATACCACTCAAACAAAGTACACTCTTAAATACTTTGGAACTCAAACTCAGTATATTTCTGTGAGATATAAAAGATTACATTAATCAGCATCTTCCCATTTCACTCTTCAAAGTTTGTTTACTGAAACCAATCAGAATTTGCTGATGTCTTGAATGATACTTAGGAAGGAAACCAAATTCAAGCCCTGTTTAAAGGATCAAGCTTGAAAACAGGAAAAATAACCAAAATACAGTGAATGCTGGACATCTGAAATAAAAGGAAAAAAATATGGAAAAGCTCAACATGTTAGGAAACATTTGTGGAGACAGAAGAGAGGGTAACATTTCATGTCAGTGTTATTATGTCAGAACTATAAGATGAACAATTTATGAAGAGCAGCAGAACCAGGGAAATAGGAGTAGGGAGAAAATAAAAAAAGATGATCTGTGACAAAAAGATGTTCAAATAGTAAAAGTGATTGTGATATGACCTTAGATGGCTATATGGGAAATGCTAGAGACATCTGTCTAAGAGCCAGTGTAAGTGAGTGAGTACAGTTGCAGAGAGGAAGAGAAACAAAGAAACTATCAAAACCAAGAAGATTTTGGTGACTCGGGAGGATGGTGGAAGAAAAAGGCAGGTGCCTTCATCTGCACCGCTGAGCACTAATGGGGGAATACCAATCCTAAGCAGCAACATGATGTCTCCTCACCTTGAAATCACCTGTACACACATCCTACGTTACCATATCAGCTGGTCTAAATAAAACCAGCGTTAAGACCAGAGGGTTCTAAAGTATCTGGCAGAAAGATGAGGTACTATTATTCAAGCTTGCATTACATTTTACTGGATAGTGTTGGAGCCAATAAACAGAGTGGAGATGCTGATTAAATTCTATCATTTATAAGAGTGAAGATAATGGGAGTGAAATAGCAAATTCAGGTTGCAACTGATTTGAAACTTAGGTTCAAACTTTGGCTGGAATGGAGGTATTTAGCAAAGTGATCTCCTGAGACATATTTGAACTTCTCAATGCAGAGGAGACTGCATTGTGATCATGAGGATGGTATATTAGGTTGGAAAATGTTTACGGGTTTCTTGGGTGCTGCTGCAAGTACTTACACTTGAACTAACAACAGAGTATCCTTTACTGAGGTCAGCCATTCTCATATGCAGACAGCAGTATCTGGTAGAACATGGGGCTGGATCATCTTTTATTTGACCCGCCACTCTCGTTCAACCACTTCCCCTCCGACTTCCTGCCACCTTGCGCCAACCATTTGCTGTCAAGAACCTCAAGGCCTTTGTTCGACGACCCTTCCACAATCAGGCTTCTGGGAGATGAATGCAAAGGCCTCAAGTTCACTGCAGCCCTGATGGATTTCAGCAGCTCATGCTGTCAAGAACATAAAGGGCAGCAGGCCATATGACCCTTCATGCCTACTCTGTTATTCATTAAGGTTATGGCTGATCTTCTACTTCAACAACTCTCTCCTGCATCGTCCCCATATCCTTTGATTCCCTTAATATCCAGAAATCTATCAATCTCTGTTTAAATGAACTCAATACTGAGCCTCCACAGCCTTCCAAGATACAGAATTGCAAAGATTCACAACCTCTACATGAAAATCTTAGGTCTGTTCCAATGTCTTTGATTATTTCTGTTGATCAGAAACATTTAGAAACAGATGAAAATGATTTTTTTAAAATAAAAAATATCCAACAGGTTAAGTAAACAGGCACTGCATTCCAGACCATTATATCATGGTCACATCATGTGGTACACTCAGCTCTTAAGTGTGCACAGACAATCTTATATATTACAGAAGCACAAATACATCAACTATTGATCCAGAAATATTGTTTTATGTATTGGATTGTGGCAAAAGGTTCTTGCATTATTTGTGTTTGCGTAGGAAGGCATTGGTCAAATATTCCCCTCTATCTGTTGAACTGGTTGTTGCATTGAATTTTGGCCATTATTCCACCTACTTACTTAAAATAAAGGATATCTCTATGGGTCTGCTCACAGACCTTAACCATGCTGTCTTTTTGTAGGATTGTTTTCCCTGGGTTAGTTCCCGTTGACTTCCAGCCAAATATTTAATATATTTTTACTGGCAAGATCAGAATCCTGTAAGTGAGGCAGAATGCCAGTGAACTCTTCTGCAGCATTTTATGACTCACTGCTTGATGGTATAAGCAAATCTGGAAGCAAATTTAAGATGAAAAAAATAGGTAAACCAAGGATTTTCGATGCATTACACTGCAAACTTACAGACATAAAAGTAACCCTATTTAATATAGCATTTCCTCTAGTATTGGTGATGAATCCATTATAATACAGTAAAAATTTCAATCTGTAAAATCTGCAACAAAAGCAATAATTTACAATGGAGCATCTTTAATATAAAGAAGCATACCAGGGAAATGAATATAGAACTAAAGAGGGTGTGATTAGGAGTTAATTGAAAGCTTGGTTGGAAAGAAGAGACACCTTTCTACAAAGAAGGATAGAGGCAGCTGAAGCCTGAGTACAGTGAAGGTGTTGTGGGGATGGTGTGTGACATGGGTAGAGGGAAGTGTTGCACTGGGGCTAGAACTAGCAAAACAGAATGTTAGTAATGAGTTGAATTGAACCAGAATTAGGATTAGATTAGGAACCAGGATCCTTCTGCTATTTCTTGTTATGTTATGCAGTAATTCACATTTCTTTCATAGTCATAGTCCACCAGACATAAACATCCTCTGGGTGTGGTCTGTATACTGAATTTACATTCTTTGAAGAAGCTACATCAGCATATTATTGGTATGTCATTGTACCAGAACTACGTACACATGTTCAGATAAAGATGGTGTAGTACAGAAAGAACAATTAACTTATCCACTTAATTCAGGAACTTAACTGAGACTTTCAAAGTTTCTATCAGATTAATTTATTGCTCGCAATAAAAACAAAACCTCAAGTGGGAATTGTCCATGACAAAATAGTTTTGAATATTATTTACAGTAAGGCTCTTGTGATTAAAACAAGTAATGTCTGGACAAATTTGTCACAGTGAGATGGAGTTATGGGCAGTGGTTATGTCAGGCACCTCTGGACTCACCATTGTTCTGCTGTGCTCCAGAACATTCCATGCAGAAAGGTCAGGTGCACTTTACATCTAGGCCCCCCAGCTTTGCATTGGATGCAGTTAGTGTAGAAACTGAACTAGAACATTTACAAAGTTAGCTCCAACTGCTACACAGCTTACTCCAGAACTTTCTCACCACTCTCTGTTAACAAAGCCCTTCAGAGTCCAACAATAAGAGGTTGATTTACTTATTGACAGGTTTTCCTTCAAATCCCCTACATTGCTGTTGTGCCCTCAGCCTGCTTTCATAAGGCATTCCAGGAACTTTGGGAAAGCTGAGCACAAGTTCAAAATGCCCATTCTTCTTCAGGATGAATAACATATTGAAAGTCACTGCCCACTCCTGCTGAGCGTGTTGTTCATACACAGCGTGATTCACTCAGTGTACATGTGCAGGTTAGTAAGTTGCCACTTTCATAAGTACATAAGAAGATAATAAAGAGAAGTAGACAACACAGCCCCTCAAATAGTGAAACATGAATTGGTATGGATACAAATCCAGGGAAGTGGGTGTAAAGCATTCCAAAGCTGGAGATCTGGAATAAACAGAGAAAATGTTGGAAATACTCAAGCAGCTCAGGCAGCCTCTGTGGAGACAGACATGTTTCATGTCAATGACCTTTGATTCACAACTGTGGTGTCTTGATTCCTTTGTAACAATAATTCATTTAATATGTTTGCAAATGTAGTGGAACAGTCTTTCATCTCTGGTTGGCTCTCTGTTATGGTTAACACTGGCATCCAGATTTGGCACAAGAGCCATCCCTAGGTGATGCAATCTGGTGTTGAAAGAAGCAGTTAAAATTTTATCTGCTTGAGCTAACAGCTAATGTCATCATCTGTAAGGTGTGCCAAACTGTGCAAAGGAGAACCCACAACTTATGCACATGGTCATGATACATTGCATTTCTCAAATTATGCAGTGAGTGTACTGAAAATGTTTTGACAGCTGCACAACGCTGCTTTCAGTTTATCATTTAATGGTTAGGGCCAGACCAAGTGGAAGTCATCACAAATCCTCCAAAAGATCTAGAATTCCTACAAAAGATCTTTTATGTCAGAGTTGCAATTTTATTATCCCCTTTACTCAAAATTTAACTTCCATAGTACATTTTTTCTTGAACTATTCATACAAAATGTACTACTTTGTTCATTAAATCATCGTAACAGCTGAAAACAGTGCAGTAAGCTTTATCCATCACTCACATTTTCACCAACGTTGTGCATATTTCACAGGAAGGGTAATCAGAACACACAAAAATAAATAACATAGATAAGCTAGACATTTGAGTTCAGTAGCTTATGTTTTCCTAAAAGAATGTGGTCTTGCATATTAAAGATCTCCTCTGCTCTCAAACAATTTCTCCATTCTTTTGGCTTGATCTTTAATTATATTACTTAGATCCCTTGTGAAATTACATTACATCATAATGCTCTGAGATTTTCCTTTTTGTGACACACCCAATCACTTCCTCACTGAACACAATATGAACCAAAGCAAAACTTCCTGTTCAGCTAAATGGAGTTAAGATTGTAATATGTCACATCGATAATAAATTAGGTTTATTTTACAGGCTTCCTCATGGCAAAAAGTTATATTCTATATGCATAAATTTTCCATTTTTTCTGCAAACAGCAGAAAAGATGTTCATATGAAGATGAGCTTTAAAAGGAGCACCAGAGACTGATTAGCACTGATTAAATTGATTGGGATCAGCTTGGGTTGTTGCAAATGAAAACTAAACATTGAGAACCACCAAAGGCAAAATGAATGTCTGCAGTGGTCAAGAAACTCATTCCACCCAACAGCAGGCAATTTGAAGCAAAGCTGATATTTCGGGTGGATGTCCATTAGGACTGTTTTGGCAATGTTAAGCTAGAAATATTTTGGCTCATCTACAACTTAATGTTGGCAGTTGTTGAAACAAGAAACAGTATTCCTGTTTCTCACAACACAGGTGCTGCCTGATGACCTGCTGCATGTTTCCAGCGTTCTTATTTAATTCTCTGCCACCATGCTCCTCCCTGTGTATGTCAGGAGAGACAGAGGCAATGAGCTGGTCTGTTACAATAAGCACATAAGCCTATAAAGTGCATTCCAATTTTTCCAGATGGAAACTGTCTCATTCTTACATCAGATTCATAGATCAGAAACAGGCAACCAGCATTTGTTGCCTGTCCGTAATTGCCTTTGAGTCGCTGTGGCAAATTACCTATTCCAACTTTGCTGCTCTTAGACTCGCAGAGTCACACAGCATGGAAACAAGTCCTTCACCTGCCACTTCCATGCAGGCCATCAAATACCTCTCTATATTAACCCCATTACCAGCACTGGTCTATAAATTTCTCTACCACTATGTTTCAAAAGCTCGTCCAGATACTTCATAAACATTGTGAGAGCACCTTCCTCCGCCACCCCCCTAGGCAGTGCAGTCCAAATTTCAACATTCTGGGTGAAACAAATTATTGCTCAAGTCCATTCTGAGTCCACCCATGCCCATATTAAACCTATGCCCTCTGGTCATAATCATCTCTGCTAAGTAGAAAAGTTTCTCACGATCTATATCCTTCTCACTTCTCGTAACTGAAACTCTCCATACCAAGCAACATCCTGGGGATTCTGCTCTGCACCAACTCCAGTACAATCACATCCTTCCCATAGTCCAGCTGTGGTCTAACTAATGATTTATATAGTTGTACCATAACCTCGCTATTCTTATATTATATGCCACAGCTAATGAAGGCAAATACCCTGTATGCCTTCTGAACCACCTTATGCTGCTGCCTACAAGGATATTTGGACTTGTAAGCATAGATCCTCAGTACTTCCTAGGGTCCTGCTATTCACTGTGTATATCCTAGCCTCCGTGGTCCTCCCAAAATACATAACCTCACATTCTTCAGGATTAAGTTCAATATACATTATTTTCTGCCCATTTTACCAACTGATCGATATCATTGAGAGCTGAAGACCACCCTCCTCACTATCAATTGCACCACCAATCTGTGTGCCATCTGTGAATTTACTAATCAGAACTCCTGCATTCACATGTAAATTGTTAATGTGCGCAACAAACACTGAGGGTCCCAACAGTGATCCCTGTGGCAGAACTGGTCACAAGCTTCCAGTTACAAAAACAACTCCCAGCCAGAGCCCTATCCTTGCTTTCACCAATCCAATTTTGCACCCAATATACCACATTACCCTGGATCAGTCTCCCATGTGTAACAGTTAAATTTGCCAAAGTCACATTTGATTCCTCCTTGGTGTGTGCAAAACTGTGTGACACAAAATGGTGGCTGTAAGATAAAATGGTGTTAGCTTGGAATGTGGGAATGTTTTGAGAAAGTAAAAAGGGTTGCAATCCTTGAGAGTAGATAATGATGAAAAACATGCTCATCTGGGAAAGGAAAACTGATGTGCAGTTGCAGGTGTGGGCTGGTACCGTACCCATGGGAAAGTATTAGGATAAGGGGTTTTAAGGGTAAAAAAAAGGATTACTTCTTTGTGCAGGGTACACTCTCATTTTAGGCTGGAGTTGGGAGCAGACTTGAGGGGCAGATGTGGAGAGACAGAGAGAAAGAGCGAGAGAGAGAGAGAGAAACAGCAATATATAGAGAGAGAGCGAGAGAGAGAGAGAGAGAAACAGCAATATATATATAGAGAGAGAGAGAGAGAGAGAGAGAAACAGCAATATATATAGAGAGAGAGAGAGAGAGAGAGAGAGAAACAGCAATATATATATATATATAGAGAGAGAGCGAGAGAGAGAGAGAGAGACAGCAATATATAGAGAGAGAGAGAGAGCGAGAGAGAGAGAGAGAGAGAGAGAGAGAGAGAACAGCAGAAGCAGCTTTCGGACACCTGGGGTTCCCTCCAGCACTGCAGAGATCAGTTCACTGAGTGGTTGATAACTATTCTTTGTATTCTATCATTCTGTAGTTTTCAAAGTGGTTAATGAGTAGTTTTCATATCATCCTAATAAAGCAGTGTCTTTATAACCTTTAACATATGTACAGTGTCTCCTTTGTTTGCGAATTCCTCTTGCTGCTGAATCAGAAAAGAACAAGGAATGAATATTAAAATATTTTCATTACAATGTGGAACCTTCTCAAAGGCTTTACTGAAGTCTATGTATACTACATTAATCACACCATCCTCATCAACACATTTAGTCACCTTGAAAAATTCAATCATATTAGTCAGTCAGTCACCGTGCATTGGTGGTGGAGGGAGTGAATGTTTAGGGTGGAACAAGTGCTAAATGAACTGACTGCTTTGTCCTGGAAGCTGAGTTTCTGGAAAGTGGAAAGTGTTCTATTATGCTCCTTTTTTGGGCCTTCAGATAGTGGAAAGACTTTCAGGAGTCAGGTGGTGAATCACCTGCAACAAGATTGCCAGCTTCTGACTTGCTCCTCTGCTTTTGTGGCTGATCCAGTTAAGTTTCTAATCAGTGATGACTACCCCTTCCCCTCCCAGGCCACAAAGAATGCTGTTGAATTCCATAGGGAGGTAGTCAGATTTACTCCTGTTGGAAATGATCACCGGATGGCATCCGTGTGCCCGAGATATTACTTAGCACCCCTACCTTAATATTGTTCAGATCACTGATATCGCTAGGCCTTGGATACTACACTGAGGTACCCATGTAGTATCTAAGACACTGAGGTACCCGTGTTTTAGGGCTGAGATTATTGGCCTCTGTGTAACTCCAACCAATGGATAGTTTACCTCCTGAGTACTACTGATGTAATATTACAGAAGCTCTCTATCACCACACTTGTTAAATGCGACCTTAATGTTAAAGGCATCCAGTTTGACCTCACCTTTGGATATGAGCTCAATTTTTCATACTTGGTTCAAATCTGTAATCAGGCCTTGAACTGTGTTCATGGCAGACTCCAAGCTGAGCAAAGGGTGAGTCAGTACTTGGCACCATTGGTAACACCTTCCATCATTCTGCTGATGTTTATTCTTGGGCGGGATTTATATTAGATTTATCCTGCCTTGTGGGCGGGCCGTAATAGACAATTATCTATACAGTCAGGTGGATAATAATGTTATATCTATTTTGCAATGACTTGGCTGGAGGCGTGGCTAGTTCTGGAATGTAAGTCTTCAGCACAACTGTTGGGATATCATTGGTCTTCTATCCCTTTAGAACATAGAACATACAACACTACAGCACAGTACAGGCCCTTTGGTCCACAATGTTGTGCCAACATCTTATCCTGCTCCAAGATCTATCAAACCCTTCCCTCCCACATAGTCCCCTTTTTTCTATCATTCATGTGTCTATCTAAGAGTCTCTTAAATGTCCCTAATGTATCTGCCCCCACAACCTCTGCTGGCAGTGCGTTCCACGCACCCACCACTCTCTGTGTAAAAAACTTACCCCTGACATCCCCCTTACGCCTTCCTCCAATCACCTTAAAATTATGTCCCCTCGTGTTAGCCATTGTCGCCCTGGGGAAAAGTCTCTGACTGTCCACTCGATCTATGCCTCTTATCAGCTTGTACACGTCTATCAAGTCCCCTCTCATCCTCCTTCTCTCCAGAGAGAAAAGCCCTAGCTCACTCAACCTATCCTCATAAGGCATGCTCTCCAATCCAGGCAGCAACCTGGTAAATCTCCTCTGCACCCTCTTTAAAGCTTCCACAGCCTTCCTATATTGAGGTGACCAGACTGAACACAATACTCGAAGTGTGGTCAATACTCCTTTATGGTATTTGGTGCACTCAACTACTCCTTGTTATTCGCTGAAAATTAGAGGGATCACCTTCAGACAGGCATCACCTACACAACACTTCTTGCTGAAGAAGGTTCTAAATGCTTTAGTATTGCCTTTTGCACTCAGTTACTGCCCCAACATTACTAAAACTGGAGTGCTCAGAGAGCTGCCTTCTCCTTTTGGCTGTTTTATTGACCACTGACATTGATGGTGGAATGACATGAGGCAGAGTTTTGACCTGATTCCTTGGTTTTAGAATTACTCCGTTTTGTCTATAACATTTCACCTTGTGTTCTCCAGTTCTCCAGAGGTGGGATTTGAATTAATGACTCTGGATCATTAGTCCAGCCCTCTGAATTACTAGTGCTGTAACATAACCACTATGCTGCCACTTCTATCAATTCAAGGGAGTGGGTACTGAAGTTAGAATTTTTGCATTGTTTAAGTTGACGCTCTTATCCCATAAATTGTTCTGTCTTTAAAACAAAGCTGCATAGTAATCTTATTGACCAAGTTGAAGATATTTCAAATCGGTGTGAACAGATTTGTACATTAAATTACAGATTATGAGCACCAAGAATGTTTTGAGAAATTTGGCTTGTTAGTAATAGACAAGTAATTTAGTACTAACAACTGTTTCTAAATTATAGGGTACATAGGCTTGAAGGGCATGCCCCTGAATTTTGAACACTTATCTTGTTTACAAGTCCAAACATCTTACGCTACCAAGGTTACCAGTATGTCTGAAAAGATTTCCAGTGTTGTAATTTAGTGAAACACTGCGCTCTAGTGTTAGGAAAGAAATTATGCTTGTCATTTAGAATCAGAAGATCAGAATCCCAATCAGGTTTATTATCACTGACTTACATGACGTGAAATTTGTTGTTTTGCAGCAGAAATACAGTGCAAAGACATAAAAATTACTATAAATTAATAAATAAATAGTGCCAAAAAAGGAATAACGAGGTAGTGTTCACGGACCATTCAGAAACCTGATGGTGGAGGGGAAGAAGCTGTTCCTAAATCATTGAGTGTGGGTCTTCTGGCTCCTGTACCTCTTCCCCAATGGTAGTAACGAGAAGAGGCCATGTTCTGGATGGTGAGGGCCCCTAGTGATGGATGCCGCTTTCTTGAGGCACCGCCTCTTGACTATGTCCTCGATGGCGGGGAGGGTTGTGCCCATGATGGAGCTGACTGAGTCTATAACCCTCTGCAGCCTCGTTCTATCCTGCACATTGGAGCCTCCATACCAGGCAACCAGTCAGGATGCTCTCCACTGTACATCGTTTCCACCGCTGACCCCTCAATGAGGACTGGTGTGAGTTCTCCTGACTTCCCCTTCCTGAAGTCCACAATCAATTCCTTGGTCTTGTTGACATTAAGTGTGAGGTTGTTGTTGTGACACCACTCAACCAGTCGATCTATCTCACTCCTGTACACCTCCTCGACGCCATCTGAGATTTTACCAACAACAGTAGTGTCATCTGCAAATTTGTAGATGGAGTTTGAGCTGTGCTTAGCCACACAGTCATGAGTGTAGAGAGTAGAGCAGTGGGCTAAACACGCATCCTTGAGGTGCGCCTGTGTTGATTGTCGGTGAGGAGGAGCTGTTACTACCGATCCACACTGACTGTGGTCTCCTAATAAGGAAGTCGAGGATCCAGTTGCAGACGGAAGTACAGCAGCCTGGGTTTTGAAGCTTGTTGATTAGTACTGAGGGGATAGTGGTGTTGAATGCTGAGCTGTAATCGATAAAACAGCAGCCTGACCTATGTTTTGCTGTTGTCTAGGTGCTCCAGAGCCGAGTGAAGAGCCAGTGAGATTGTGACTGCTGTAGACCTGTTGTGAGGTAGGCAAATTGCAGTGGGTCCAGGTCCTTGCTCAGGCAGGACTTAATTCTAGCCATAACCAACCTCTCAAAGCACTTCATCACAGTAGATGTGAGTGCTACTGGGTGATAGTCATTGAGGCAACTCACCCTTCTCTTCTTAGGCACCGGTATGGTTGATGACCTTTTGAAGCAGGTGGGAACCTCAGACTGCAGCAGTGAGAGTTTGAAGATGTTCTTGAACACTCCAGCCAGTTGGTCAGCACAGGTTTTAGTACCCTGCCAGGTACACCGTCGGGGCCTGACACCTTGCGAGGGTTCACCCGCTTGAAGGATGTTCTGACATCGGCCTCTGAGACAGAGATCACAGGGTCACTGGATGCTGTGGGGATTCGCACAGGTGTAGTGTTATTCTCCCTTTCAAAGTGTGCATAAATGGCATTGAGCTCATTGGGGAGTGAAGCATCGCTGCCAATTATGCTGTTTGGTTTCGCCTTATAGGAAGTAATGGCATACAAACCCTGCCACAGCTGTTGTGTGTCTGATTGTGTCTCTAACTTAACACAGAATTGCCTTTTTGCTCTCACGATGGCCTTCTGTAGGTTGTACCTGGACTTCTTGTAGGACTCTGGATCACTGGTCTTGAACGCCACAGATCTAGCCCTCAGCAGACTGCAAATCTCCTGGTTCATCCAGGGCTTCTCTTTGGGAAAACTTGGTATGTTCTCGACGACACACACTCATTCATGCAGAGGATGGGTATTTTGCAATAGTCTGATAAGCTTTTTTTGAATGATCAATAACAGGCGGCATGGTAGCGTAGCACTATGACAGGGGTTCAACTCTCGCAGCTGTCTTTAAGGAGTTTGTACGTTCTCCCCGTGTATGTGTGGGTTTCGTCCGGGCG
The DNA here is from genome assembly GCF_009764475.1 of Pristis pectinata. Taxonomy (NCBI): domain Eukaryota; kingdom Metazoa; phylum Chordata; class Chondrichthyes; order Rhinopristiformes; family Pristidae; genus Pristis; species Pristis pectinata. The sequence continues at coordinate 29,993,530 of NC_067417.1, forward strand.
CTCCGGTTTCCTGCCACATTCCAAAGACGTATGGGTTAGTAGGTTAACATGGTGTAATTGGGCAGTGCAGGCTCCTTGGGTGGGAAGGGCCTGCTACCATGCTGTATAAATGAAGTTTTAAAGTTGAGAACCAGTTTTTATTTATTTCATGACTGATGATGAGTTGGTTTATTTCTGCAGCACTTTATTGTCATTTCAACAGCGATGGAATAAAGCCATAAAAATGTCAGTATTTCAATCTTATAACTTATTTAAATACAATATTTCTAATATTTGTGTGAAAATTATCCTTGTTGCTTGGGTAGTTATATATTTCTAATGTGTCCATAGCTAAATACTAAGTACATTTAAGCTATTTTACAACATTTTGCTTGTTCCAGCCTGCAAGGCAGCTAGTTGGTTTGCTCATAGTCTCAAAAGTGTCTGATTTTAGTACTCTCCTCCCACTCTGAGTTATGCCCAGTCCCCAGCCCTGCTTGAGGGCAGTGGTTTCAGAGCCTGAATGGCGTTCTCAGTGACTAGTTGCATTTGTCACACACATCATAGATCGGACGTGTAGTACAGACACCTACAGGTAATAGCAATCTTTGGGGAGATTTTTCAGCTCTATATTTAATTTCTACTGTATAAACATTGAAATGATACAAGGCAGATGAAATGAGCAATATTTTGACAATGCAAGTACAAATTTATCATTGTAATGTCCACATTTACAGCCTTTTGCTTGTACATTAAAACAAAATGCCTGTCTAATGTTTCTAACTCAATGTGACCTTTACATTGCATTCCTCTGTGTTTCTCCTGGCTGCTTCCTGGCTGTGTATTTGGTCCTTTTATTTATCCCTGTCTTTCTCCACTCCTTGTTCCTCAATTAATTCTTCTGTTCCTTCCTTCACTTTAAGTCCCTGATGGCTCAGATTCTGAAATGCCTACAGATGAAGTATCTTTCAACAGATAACAATTGGGAGAATTCTCTTTGATGATGAACCAAGAGCTGCAGCAAGGAAAAATCTCAGGGCTGAAGGAGTACTCGTGGGCCAATCAATTGGTTAGGAAGGAGAGTATAAAAATCTTCTGAACATTTATTGTGTGGTTCTACTCAAAGTTCTGGTATTCACTGCTGGAGTCTTAAATGTAAGTTGTGAAGATTGTTAGGTAAAAATAAAAAGAGCAAAATAAAATTTGAAGTTAAACCGCTTGGTGTGACATATACATTTATGTATCAGTTTTATTGCTTTATTGTGCTTCACTGTGAAATGACAATGCTGTTTGTTGAGCATGCAATTGAAGTGCACAAGCAAAAGGAAGATGTATAGAATTTACAGTGGACTTGCATGCAGATAAGGGTGCTGTATGTTCTGAAAGCTGGCAACAGGTACAACTTGACATATTATTAAAATTTTATTTGTATTATTTGTTACCTCAACCTGGAGCTAATCATGCCCTGTGTCTGAGTAGCACTACCATGGCCGGCAGCTCCACGGTGAAACTCTGATAGCCCATCATATTTGGGACTTTGGTGGTGTCGGACTAACAGATTTTCTGGCCAATTAGATGTTAGTTCTATTAATGCCCTAATACACATTTAATTGATCTTTTTTAGGATGTTATACAGGATTATAATAAATTATCCAGTGATCCAGTTAAATTAAAAGGGATGCAGGAATCAGGGCCCTAATGAATGGGACCATGGGAACTAGGGCCCCCATGAGTGAGAAGAGAGTGTGGGAAATGGCCCCCTGAGAAAGGAAGGTGAATGCAAAATAAATAGCTTAATTAACTTCCCACCCAGTGAGTAGGAAGGGAGCAGAAGAACGAGGCCTCTCATGAGTAGAAGGGAGCATGGGAACCAGGCCTCTGGTAAGTGAAAAGGGAGTGCGGGAAACAAAGCCCAGTGAGTGGTAGGGGCACAGGAACCGGGGCCCTTGTTAGTGGGTTGGGAACACAGCAAATGTTACTTGGTGAGCCAGCTGTCAAACCATTGGGATGTACAAATTGTCAGGTAGTTTTACTTATTCAGCATGCAAGTCAGTTCTGGAACTTGAAGCCTTGCTCTCTGTTTCTCAATGTCCAGTAGTTACGGCAGCAGCTTGTTCCCAAAGCTAGGAACTGATAGGCCTTCCCCCAGAAATGATTTCTCTGCACGGTGCCTGACTGCCTGATTGTCAAAGATTTTGAATGTCTGTAAAGAACCCCTACCATCAATATTCAAAAATAATCATGTTAAAAACAGTAAAATATATTAAAAAATATTGGGTTCACAGTCTCAGAATAAGGGTTAGGCTGTTTAGGACCATGATGAGAAGAAATTTCTACCAAGTGAAGAATCGTCACAAACAGTGAATGTTTGCAAATTATCGAACTCAGTAGATGTGGAAGCTCAGTCATCGAGTTCATTAAAAACATCAATTATACAGTATTTTACAATATTTTTTAGATGTCATAAACTGGATAAAGGCAAGCTAACTTGGTTTTTGGATACTAGGGGAATCCAAGGGAATAGGGGTAGTGCAGGAAAATGGAGCTAAGGTAGAAGATCAGCTATGATCTTGATATAAGATATTTATTTATTAGTCACATGTACATTGAAACACACAGTGAAATGCGTCTTTTTGTGTTACTGTTCTGGGGGCAGCCCGTAAGTGTCGCTACTCTTCCTGTGCCAACGTAGCATGCCCACAGCTCCTAACCTGTATGTCTTTGGAATGTGGGAGGAAATTGGAGCACCCGGAGGAAACTCACACAAACACGGGGAGAACATACAAACTCCTTACAGACAGCGGCCGGAATTGAACCCGGGTCGCTGATGCTGTAGAGCATTACACTGCAGAGCAAGCTGCAAGGGTCAGAAGGCCTGCTCCATATCCCAATTCCTTTGTTTTTATTAGGTTGCAATTAGAAAACAAAATAAAACATAACAAGAAAACTAAATGCATTTAACTATCAACTTAAATGTAACTTAACTAATTTATAAAAGATGTAAGTTACCTGAAGCATCCCTTTCTCTTTTGCATAAGCTCTTCTTTATTGAAGTGAATGCAGTCACTGAATCTGTGGCACGTTTATTTTGCTGCAGGTTCAGCAGGCACATTTTCCTGTGTAACTGCTGGGAACCCACAGGAAGTTGGCTCTCTGCTGCTGAGAGGAGTCCAACATCAGAAGACTGTTGGAATGATAGTGGTGAGTACTGCTCAGGAAGTTTGGGACTTCCAAGTGTGTAAATGCACCTCAGAAGTGCATCAGACTGTCGGTCTGGGGCACCGTCCAATGTGATTGTTACAATGGCATTTTTATTCCTTTTGCCCTATTCTCAACCATCTGCAGCTTTGTACATGACTGACCACACTATCCTCCTACAGTATCTTTCCACCATCACGCTGTTGGGTAGAGGGTTTACTGTACTGTTCTATCCATTTGTAGCCAGAGAATAATTAGCAATAGCTCCTTTATAATCCACACTATTATCTCTGCCTGACCCCACCTACCCCCATTCAAGATCCATTGTTAGCTTCTCCTATTTCTCATCTACATGCCGTGCCTCAGCTGCATCATTCCAAAAACCCAGTGCCTGTTTCTACATGTACAGTAATGACTCCCACCTCTCTCTGATCACCTTTCATGGCCTCTCCATTATCTCTAAGTTGTGGCTGTTCATTATCCAATACTGGGTGAACATAAATTTCTCCCAGCTCAATACTGTAAAGACCAAAGCTATTGTTTCCAGTCTTCATCACAAATACTGATCCTCAACTGCCAACTTGACAATTGTTCAAAATCAAACCAGACTACTCACAACATTTTACTTCAAGAAGAGATTCATTTAGACTGCTTTTTATCCATCTCCACAAACTCTGTTCCCTCTTTAAATTATCTGCTGCAGAATACATCAACCATGTGTTGGCATCTGTGGGGAGAGAAACAAGGTTAACCTATCAAGTTGATGACTTTTTAATCAGAACTTGAAGATGTAACAGATTTGAATTAAGTACAGAAGCAGGGAAAGGGGAGGTAAGGGAAGATGTGACATAGAGTGGAAGATGGAGAAATGAAATAACCCCAGGCAGGGATGGTGCTGGAAAGTAAAATTTTGTGGCAATGGAAAGGGTGAATCTAGAGTGTGTGTAAATAATAGTAGCAGAATTCTTAACAGGTGCTGTTCCAAAAAAAATGAAAACAGGATATGAACTGAAATTGCTGAACCTATTGGCTCAGAATTTGTAAGGAATCATGGATATTTAACGCATGTAACTGGTGAACTTTTCAACAGAAGGAAACAAAATCAGTGATGATCACGTGGTGGACAAGTGGGTAGAATTAAAGCAAAGTTTATGAAATTTTCTGGTTTGAGGCATGACTGTAAATGGTACCATAAGTCAATGAATTGTGCTTTGCTTGTGTCATCATTTGACATATGATAAAGTGACAATCCAGTATAAATGGTGAAGAAATAGCACCCAGCATCTTTGTTTCAAAGGAGTTTCAAACAACTATATACTGTACACATCAACTCTGCTAACATCTTACTGATTTATTTCAGTCAAAATAGAAATCAAAATGTTATTGACGAATGTTAAAGATGTGAATCCAAAGTTAAATATTAAAAGTTAAATAGAGCATTAATAGAATATTATGTTCTAACTGTGTAACTGACAACATTAGTTATGCATTAGAAGCCCTAAGTCATCATTTGATTTATGTTAACAGTTGCAAACTGGTAAATGCATGGAGTGGTCCTGACACATAAAACTCAGGAATGGCCGAGTTTGATACCCAATGTGCCAGGAGTTACTGATTTCAGTTAAGACGTAAGAAAGGGGTTACAGATACCCTTTGTGTCTCCAGATTGGCAGAACAGAGGGAAATAAACTGCCAGTGTTTCCTTCCCTCAGACAATTGTTACCATGGTGACCATCAGGTAAAATAGAACAGGGCTTCTTTTTGATGTACTTCCACTGCGAAACAGTAAGCAGCTCACATGTAGGGTATTGGTTTATTATTGTCACTTGTACCGAGGTACAGTGAAAAACTTGTCTTGCATACCGTTTGTACAGATTAATTCATTACACTGTGCAGTTACATTGAGTTAGTACAGAGTGCATTGAGGTAGTACAGGTAAAAACAATAACAGTACAGAGTAAAGTGTCACAGCTACAGAGAAAGTGCAGTGCAATAAGGTGCAAGGTCACAACAAGGTAGATTGTGAGGTCAGAGTCCATCTCATCGTGTAAGGGAACCGTTCAATAGTCTTATCACAGTGGGGTAGAAGCTGTCCTTAAGCCTGGTGGTATGTGCCCTCAGGCTCCTGTATCTTCTGCCTGATGGGAGAGGAGAGAAGAGAGAATGACCCGGGTGGGTGGGGTCTTTGATTATGCTGGCTGCTTCACCAAGGCAGTGAGAGATATAGACAGTCCATGGAGGGGAGTCTGGTTTCCATGATGTGCTGGGTTGTGTCCACAACTCTCTGCAGTTTCTTGTGGTCTTGGGCAGAGCAGTTGCCATACCAAGCCTTGATGCATCTAGATAGGATGCTTTCTGTGGTGCATCGATAAAAGTTGGTGAGTGTCAAAGGGGACATACTGAATTTCTTTAGCTTCCTGAGGAAGTAGAGGCGCTGGTGAGCTTTCTTGGCCGTGGCATCTCCGTGATTTGACCAGGACAGGCTATTGGTGATGTTCACTCCCAGGAATTTGAAATCTTCTGGAATGTCCATGATTTTCCTGCACTTGCTAATTGCTTTCTCAGATACTGCTGCTGGTAATTGGGAACAAGGAGAGAAACAGAACTTCAGGCCTGTGGATCACAAGCATTAAAGGAGAGAACACTTGGGAAATCATGGCATGAAAATGGTATAGGTCAGTCAAAAAATTCCTCGGGATGTGGTGGATGAATTTAAATTTGAAATACCAACCTTTGTCTTTGCAACACTTCAATCCCCCCTTCACTTACCCATGTAGAGTCTTGAAAGGAGACTGTTCATGTGGGAGCAATTGATTGACAGGAAAAGAGAAAGGATGTTTAAGTCTGAAGGGCAATAGCATTGGGAAGTGATGATAAAGGGATTTAAAACTGTGGAAGGCCGAAATTTGACAGAGAAAAATCGTTCGGCAGTTTTTAAGCAGTTCAGGAAATGACTTCCATAGGCTCTGCTCAATGAGGCTTTCTCCATTGTTCCTACAGTCAATCACTCACTGAATGTCCTTGACATGCTCGCTGAAATCTAGACCCCCAGAGATATGTGCTAGAATGGGGAAGTGGGAAAGAAGCAACTACTCACCAAGTTTAACAGCAAGAAAGAGCAAGTCTGCCCTTCAAATGGAATAAAAAAACTAAGCAGTAAATCTAGTACATCAAGACAAAACATACAAGTTGTATAGTTATGGACATAACGTACAAAATGAGCTCTATGAAAACCATCTGAGTTCCACACACAAGTATCTTAATCTTCTGATCCTGCTTGTGTGCAAGTGCCTTCCTTGTCTTAGGTTTTTCCTTTTACTCTAATGGGCACACAGGCAAAGTTAGATTGTGTGGGGCTGTTTATTTCAGCACTACACAATTAAAGGTATCCTTACGATGAAGTTTAATGTGCCAGTACCATCTGCAGTCATTTTGGATGAGTTGCACTTTCACTTCTGAGGTGAGTTTTATATCAGATGCCCATCACACTGTCATTTCCTGTGCAACGCATTATAGGGAAATTAGTCATCCCAAGACTGACCACCATATTTTACACCCAGACAAGCGCACTATCATGTTTTCTTTAATCTTTCAGCCCCTGCTACCACCAGCCTAATTCAGCCAAACCCTGTGTACTTTTTACATAGCTTTGAGAGGAACTAGAGAGTTTTGGTTTCATAGAAGCATCAGAAATCTCAGAAAGTGAATGCTGATAAATTCTCAGACAAATCTGTTACCTTGTGATTGGGTTATACTCAACCTGCTATCTATCTCAATTACTTTTTAAAATACAAACAAGGCTGGAAATTACTACCAGCAAAAATGCCAAATAAGAAATTATTCCTTTAACTGGAATTTCATGTAACTTTTAATACAGTTAAAAGAAATTTCTGAATTACTCTGTTCCTTTGAAGGCTTGTGCAGTGAAAACAAGAACCAAGAACAATCAAAGTGCATAAGATGCATTGTAGAAGAAGCTAACAAGAAGGTGAGTTTTCTATTCTCAGCTTCATCGAATGTATCTGCAATTTGGGTTTTCAATCTTATTGATTCTTAACGTCATTGTTAATATTTTCCATGGATGGTGACTGCTCTAAATTGATGGCTATAATAATCTAACAAAGCAACTACAACTACAAACAATTACACATTCCTTACAGTGACAAAATATAACTGCACACTATAACTCATTTTTAAATCAACCAAAGTCTGTACGACACATTACAGTTAAATGATATCTTTAAAAAGTCCAGCTTACAACATACAACAACCTAATCCTAATTTTAGTTTCAACCATGACAAAGTGACTGGATTAAACTATTCTGAAACCGGTAATTATATTGACTCTGGGAAAGATATTAAAAAAAATGTTAACTATCTCCTACTTCTAAAAAATTCTTAAATCACTTCTTAAATCTAACAATGGCAAAAAAAACATTTTTGACAGGCTTCAGTTCCACATCAGTTGATCTGCTTGATGTTTATCACCTCCAACCCTAACAGAAAAAAACAATTTTTCTTTGTTGGAAACATTGACAAGCTCATATTGGACTGTCATTGTAATATTGATGGCTTTTATGCACAGGGCAGGCTAAAAATTGAACATCACAGACTTTTATAAATCCTCATGAAGGAATTCACTAAACATTTAGAAATGATGGTTTTTCCAGAATATTTCAATTTCCAACTGTTAGAGAATATCCTAAGTGCTTTGCATAGACAATTCAAGCAAGTTCCTGAAACTACAAGACTCTAATATTATTGACTCAAAACACAAGATACATCATACTGCCAATCACAGGTCTAGCAGTCAGAAGATCTTTGGTAATCCATAATTTTTGCGATGACTCTCATTACCCTATTTTGATAACAAGAACCATTGGTAATCTGAGTTCAACTGCTGCAGCACAGCCATCAATATTGGTTCAGTCCTTTGTTCTAGTATATTAAGATCAGGGCATTATACTATGAAAAAAAATTTAAAAGAAAGTAATTTGGAGAAAAATGCTCTCTCTCTCAAAGTGAACAATATCCATTCAATGCCACACTGATAATAGGGAGAAATCATGATTTTGTTTGGAATTTTTCTTCATGGAATGAAAACTTAATTTTTAAAAAAGTATATCCTCTATGTTTTATTTTGCTCTATGTTTAATAGCCAAAGCAGGACAATCAACCTATCCCCTAGATAATAATAAACAAATGTGTTTAAGAAAACACAAGTATTGCTGCTAATCATGGGAATGTTTTTGAGGTCCCAATATGAAGTACTGTGATGGAACCAACCATATGACAAAGGTGATCTCTGTTGTGACAAAGTTGAGGGTTGTGATCATGGACACGTGAGAAAGTGTTTCGTGGAGTGGCGCTATGATTGCAAGAGAATGAAGGGAACCAGGGAGGGGAATCTCATTAGTGATGTGACTGTAAATGATTCAGCAATGCATAGAACCAGCTGTACTTTAAAAAGTTCAGCTATGTCATTGAATTTCTTCTGGCATTGCAGCAGTAAAAATATCCTGTTTTTAGTGCCCTTTGCCATTTCTTGCTCTAATGATTTCTTGCCAGATGTTGTAATAATTGCATGCTTGTTTTATGCCTGCAGCCAGAATACACTACCTTCGTGGGTGGCTATTATCTTGCTAATTGCCTCATCATTAAAAAGCATCAACTTCCCAGGTCTGGACAGCAGAGCCAAACTCAACTCACCCCAGACAGTTAAATCTTGCTCATTTCAATTAAATTGTTACACACTGCCAATCTGTAAGACACTGAAAACTATTACCATAAGCAATCTCAATCTTTCCTCTTAATTGTTGGTGGAGGAACAAATATGTAAAATTTTAATTTAAATGTTTCATTTTTTCAAACTAAACTTGCTTACCCTCTCTATCTTTCTCAGTCTATCTGATTTGACATTTACCCAGTCCAATTCGCTCTCCCTCAATTGTCTTTGGCTGATTAATTTTGCACTTCTTTGATTTAATTTTTAGATTTATATGTATTAGGCTGACTCATTCACATCATGATTAATTTGCACCTTCAGCAACTTGCCACAATAAATTTTGAAACCCAAGCTCACAAGGGCAAGCCTAAATAACTTCATTTCAGTCATTTAGTGTCTTCAGCTTCCTTTTTATTCCTACTATCTTTCATGCTTGCTTAAAACTTATTGGATCTATAACTATTGTCAGTGCTAAGATCTAAAATTGTTTCTCCCTTCACAAATGCTGACCAATTCTAATACTTATATAATTTTGTTTTTATTTCAAATTTCCAGGAGCTGCAGTATTTTGCTTTTGTAATATTAGATCCCTCTTATTGCAGATTATGGCCTGTTAGTGAACTATTTTTCCCCATTTTCTATTTGGTCACAATATGTCAATATCTGAATGTTTACATTTGTATCGCCCCAATGCACAGCCAATTAACTACTAAAGTTGTGGAGGAAATCAAAATTGTCCCTAAAGATCATTTAGATTGACTTGAGGGATTCAGAGAAATTGATTTAATGATTCAACTGAAGGACAGCAACTTTGACCATGCAGTACTTTCACAATACATTGAAACATCAGTGTGGATCATACTGTATGTCACTGCTGATTGGCATGTATCTTCACTTTTATGTTTTCATTTTAGATTAACTAATGCATTACTGCTTTGAAACATACTCCTCTTCTGCAGGGAGATAAAAATACAATTGATCTTGGCTACTGAATTTCTCTACAATTTTTCCTTTACTTCATATGCGTTAATCAGTTGCTGATGCAAGCTGTGGGCATCGAGGTGTCTCACACTTATGACCCGACATCAAATGACATAATCCAGTTTAATTAGCAGCATCATCAGGATTTATGTCACTGAAGTATTGGGTTTTTAAGCGAATGTAGGTTTCTACTAATAATCGTGATATAATCCCCAATATTGTGCAAGATTAAAATTCAGATTGTGCTGTTTGTTTTTGGAACTTCTACATTAAATACATCTGCATCAAACTGAAGGCCCAAGTCACTAGAGAGCTTTTTGGCTCTGTTCAACAATCTCTTAACAAGTAGCTTTTACCAAACTCCAGGAAAAAGTAAATGAACATGCATTATATCCATAATTATCTTCATGAGCTTAGGCCAAATGTGATCAATAGTTTGAAGACCTGTACAGTGTATAATTTGATTTTTTTGTGCTTTATATTCAAAAAACTACCATATCTTATGAGGCAAATGTTGATTTGAAGCCATTCTGCATACTTGAGTTTTCTAATGAGTGGCCAAGAAACTACCCTTGCTAGTACTCAAGATTTTTCTCTTGGTGTCTTAATCATTGTCACAGCCAAGACTTAATGATGCACATAAGCTCAACTGATTTCAAGACTTTGACAATTTCTTGCACTGCTAAAATATGCTTTTGAAATTGATCAGGAAACTGAACCTTGCCCTTCAAAGAGTTAGCTGGTTGAACAGCCAAGGCTGAACAAGTTTAAGTAATTTTAAATAGAACCTTGAAAACAGATCACCTAAAGACTGCATTCATCGTGATACGATTAAATACCAAAAGAAATAGGGCAAAGTAGCACTATACAAGTCAGAAGAATTTTAGATAACCAAAATGGGTTTGAAAGTGAAATAAAGTTTGTATATTCTTCATTCACTAACAATTGACTTTTGATACAAAAGTCATGTGTTAGTCAATGAAGGGCATATCCTGATTTCTAAACCATTACTTAAATTTGGATCGTTCAGCTGTAAAATATGATGAAATCTATTGATTTCTAAATGCATTCATGGATAAGTTTACATAAAACCAAGCCTCTTAACACTTGGAATGGTTGCACTGTATTTATAACAGTAATGTTTTCATGTTTTGCTCCAGGTTGCTTTTTGGTGAATGTCCCTTTAAGGCACCTGGACAGTAGCGTAGTAGTGTGTGTGTGGTGTCATCAAGATACCAATGTGCTGGCTGTTTTGCTCAGGGAGGGGGAGGGGGAGGGGGAGGGGGAGGGGGAGAGACACACTGACTGCTAGTCTCCGTAACAATGGATGAAGAACAATAGCTATGTCTGTCATTACAATCCATATATGGATTTTTGGAGCAAACAAGTGGAGTCCACTTTGTCGTTAAGCTGTAGAGGGAAACAGGTATTTCTGTGGGCGGCCACGCATCAAATGCCTTTGGGGTGGCAGATACTTTGGAACAAAGCCATGGAGATCATCAGAGATTGAGGTGTCGTATGGATTCCATTGTGGAACGTGTGGATTTCGTAATTTCTCTCTACATTTTCTCTTCAATCAACAGTGGTTTTGCAAAAGCCTTTGCTCATGTTTCACATTATAACTTGCTGAACTGAATTTTGAGAACTACTCCTAGACTTGGAGTTTGGGAATTTGCCACACACACACTTTGGATTTAGTTTTGGGGTTAACGTTTAATATCTTTTCAGTTTTACTTTTCTTATTATCACTAGTAGTTATTAATAAAATAGTTTCTAACACTTATACATGACTCGGTGTTTCTATTGTTGCTGGTATGTAACATTCATTATATCTGAATACCTGTATTTTAGCAGTGCATGAAATTGTTAAATTCTTGAGATCAATTGAGATTACATGCGTCATCAATTAGTAGCTGTGACAATGATTAGGACCCAAGAACTAGAAAAGGGTTTTTTGGCCACTTAGAACACCGCCACACTTCTTGCATAATACACACATTGCTCTGTGGTGTGCCAGATTGCTTGGAAAACTGCAGGGAAAATGGGACTTTGCCTTAACACTTATACCATAAAACAATGCAGCACAATACAGGCCCTTCAGCCCACCATGTTGTGCCGACCTTTAAACCATGCCTAAGACTATCTAATCCCTTTCTCCCACATATCCCATTTTAAATTCCTCCATATGCTTATCTAAGAATCTCTTGAACTCAACCAACATACCTGCCTCCACCACCACCCCAGGCAGTGTATTCCATGCACCAACCACTCTCTGGGTGAAAAACCTCCCTCTGATATCTCCCTTGAACTTCCCACCCATTACTTTAAAGCCATGCCCTCTTGTACTGAGTATTGGTGCCCTGGGAAAGAGGCGCTGGCTATCTACTCTATCTATTCCTCTTAATATTTTGTATACCTCTAACATGTCTCCCCTCATCCTCCTCCTCTCTAAAGAGTAAAGCCCTAGCTCCCTCAGTCTCTCCTTATAATCCATACACTCCAAACCAGGCAGCATCCTGGTAAATCTCCTCTGCACACTTTCCAAAGCTTCCACATCCTTCCTATAATGAGGTGACCAGAAATGGACACAGTACTCTAAGTGTGGTTTAACTAGAGTTTTGTAGAGCTGCCTCATTACCTCGCGGCTCTTAAACTCGATCCTCCGACTTATGAAAGCTAACATCCCATAAGCCTTCTTAACTACCCTATCTACCTGTGAGGCAACTTTCAGTGATCTGTGGATATGAACCCCCAGATCATTCTGCTCCTCCACACTACCCAGAATCCTACCATTAACTTTGTACTCCACCTTGGAGTTTGTCCTTCCAAAGTGTACCACCTCACACTTCTCCAGATCGAACTCCATTTGCCACTTCTCAGCCCAACTCTGCATCCTATCAATGTCCCTCTGCAATCTTCGACAATCCTCCACACTATCCACACCACCACTGACCTTTGTGTCATCTGCAAACTTGCTAACCCACCCTTCCACCCCCTCATCCAAGTCATTAATAAATATCACAAAAATGTAGAGGTCCCAGAACCGATCCTTGTGGGACACCACTAGTCACAGTCCTCCAATCTGAATGCACTCCCTGCACCACAACCCTCTGCTTTCTACAGGCAAGCCAATTCTGAATCCACACGGCCAAGCGTCCCTGGATCCCATGCCCTCTGACCTTCTGAAGAAGCCTACCATGTGGAACCTTGTCAAACGCCTTACTAAAATCCATGTAGACCACATCTACTGCACTACCCTCATCAATCAGCCTGGTCACCTCCTCAAAGAACCTTATCAGGCTTGTGAGACACGATCTTCCCTTCACAAAGCCATGCTGGCTGTCCCTAATCAGTCCATGATTCTCTAAATGCTCATAGATCCTATCTCTAAGAATCCTTTCCAACAGCTTGCCCACCACAGATGTAAGACTCGCTGGTCTGTAATTCCCTGGACTATCCCAACTACCTTTTTTGAATAAGGGGACAACATTTACCACCCTCCAATTCTCCGGTACCATTCCCGTGGACAACGAGGTCTCAAAGATCCTAGTCAACGGTTCAGCAATCTCCTCCCTCGCCTCGCGGAGCAGCCTGGGGAATATTCCGTTAGGCCCTGGGGACTTATCTGTCCTAATATTTTCTAACAGCTCCAACACATCCTCTCTCGATATCTACATGCTCTAGAACATTATCCTTACCAACACTGTCCTCAGTGTCATCAAGGCCCCTCTCCTTGGTGAATACTGAAGAGAAGTATTCATTGAGAACCTCACCCACTTCCACAGCTTTCAGGCACATCTGTCCACCTTTGTCTCTAATCGGTCCTACCTTTACTCTCGTCATCCTCCTGCTTTTCACGTACGTGAAAAAAGCCTTGGGATTCTCCTTAACCCCACTCGCCAAGGCCTTTTCATGTCCCCTTCTTGCTCTCCTCAGCCCCTTCTTAAGTTCCTTCCTTACTACCCTATATTCCTCATGAGCCCTATCTGATCCTTGCTGCCTACACCTTATATATGTTGCCTTCTTCCTCCGAACTAGTTGTTCCACATGTCGTTACCCATGGTTCCTTCACCCTGCCATTCTTTCTCTGCCTCACCAAGACAAATTTATCCCTAACATCCTGCAAGAGACCCCTGAACAACGACCACATCTCCATCGTACATTTCCCTTCAAAAATGTCATCCCAATTCACACTCACAAGTTCTAGCCTTATAGCCTCATAATTTGCCTTTCCCCAATTAAATATCTTCCCGTCCTCTTTGCTCCTATCCTTGTCCATGACAATGCTAAAGGTTAGGGAGCGGTGGTCACTGTCCCACAAATGCTCAACCACCGAGAGATCTGTCACCTGACCCGGTTCATTACCTAATACAAGATCTAATATGGCATTCCCTCTAGTCAGCCTGTCAACATACTGTGACAGGAATGTGTCCTGAACACACTTAACAAACTCTGCCCCGTCTAAACCTTTGGTACTAAGCAGGTGCCAATCAATCAATTGAGGCTAAAGATGATCTGGAGTTTTGTTTGGTTGGATATAATGCAGGCCTGAATAAAAGAGCCAATATTCTATGGGGTAGTCTCACAAAAGGGCATCCAACAGCATTATTAAAATGCATACATGGTACCAGTAACATTTACCCAAGTATTATAAAGTTTTATTGTCCCCGAAGGATATGAATCAAACATGCTGTACTAAAAATACAGCATTTATACAAAACTGCAATGATATCAATTTTCATATTTAAAAATAAGATAAAAATTACTGAATTCAATTTCAGATGAATACATAAAAATAATGAATAATCTTCAGAACCATAGTTTACACCTTATTGATCAAGTGGAGGCACCTTATTGGTTAAGTTATACAAAAAGGCTTCAAATGTTCACTTTTCAAGCAGTACCCAAAAATTATTCACAAAATTTACACAAGAATATTGTAACTGATAAATGGTAGCAACTCAAAAAATATTGGATAGCAGCAACTAGACCAAAATTCCAGATATTAAATCCTTACATATTGATAATACAATTTTTCTGAAAATTTAAAGATGACAATTTATGAGATGCATTTCCCTAAGAAAAACATACCAAGCAGGAGGGGTTAAATAAAATTTCAAGGATCTTCAAGATATTGCTAGTTTTCTCTTCCCCACCATCCTCTCTCATTTCTTGTACGGACCGTACCCTGGATAAGTCAGTCTACTCATGCATTTAAGGAAGGGGATTATTTAAGGATAATTACAGTTACAGCCACAAAAATTAAAACAGCCAAGATCAAGGATCAAACCTCCAGACCAGACTAGTTTGTATGGTACTGGTGACTGGATAAATCTACCAAACTATCTAAGGAACACTTCACCTGATTGCCAGTTTTGCATTGTCCATGGATTACTCAAGAATGCCCTTTGATACCAAGGAAATTGGTTAAAATAAAAAGTGGCATACCAGTACAGAAAATGAAAGTAAGACTTTAATCAAATTGCAGGTTATTCAGTAGTGATCAACTGAAGTATTTTGAGTATTTTTGTTTCATCCTTACAGCTACAATTTTACGAGCTAGTTTTGGTTTGACAAAATGCAATCTCAGGAAGGTTACAAGTCAATCCTCTAAGCCATGAACATTTTTCAAAATTTACAACAATGTCAAAAATATATATAATTTTCAAACTATTTACATGTTCTTTATAGCTAGTAAATAAATATCTCCCAGTTTATACACTGGCATGTCTATAAATGTTGTTGTAGTTTCAATATTTTTAAATCCAACAATTAAAAACAATTTTATAAAGAATACCTTTCAGATCTCAACATTTTACAAAAATAATGTAAGGTTCTACTGGTACCCCCCACTTACTGGTACACCACCCAGGACTGAAACATTACAGTGCTCGTTGTTCTCGTCTGAATGCTCACAAGTATCTGCTCAGACTGCGAGCTGCTGTGCGGGGAATCCAGCAGAGAATCACCCCATGGCTTGGTATGCAGAGGCAGTCTGTGAGGGTTGGTGTCGGCCAGGAATGTAGCCACTCAGTGCTGAGATGTGGGGCTCAGGTCTTTGCACTGGCTGGGAAGGTAAGGGTAGGTGATTGCTGGGGACTGGCAGAAGCTGCTCCCTTTGCTGACACTCGCATCCTGTGGTGTCTCTCATCTCCACCTCTTCTTGAATGTGATGGTGCACCTCAGTTGAGATTACAGTGAAATCTCTGGGCTGGAGAGGGTTGTGCCACCAAGAGGAGATGACAGATTTTTCCATCAGATCCAACAAATGGTGATTTGGGAGGCTTGACAACACCGAGGGCAGGTGCTGTATTCCTGGCAGCAATGACCAGTACTCACTGTGCAGCCCTGAGTTCCAAATCTCAGCAATGAGTGGTGACATCCCACCCCCACCAACCCTCACTGGTGGTCTCTCCACAGTGAGCCATGAAGTGATTTATTACTAGATTTATGCAGGTTCCCCCACACAGTAGTGGAGACAGCAGGGATTCACACCAGGATCCTGGTATAGCAGCACTGTCAGTAATGCATCTGCCTATATATAATGCTACAATGTCCCCCTTTTGCATGAAATCTGTGCTCTCATATTTGGAAAGCACTGAAACAAGGTACCAATGTAAATGAATTGCATCAGGCTTTTACATTCCATTCTTACCTTTTTGTGTTCCCTCAACCAAAAGGACACAAATACTATTAATACAGCATTTGCTCCAGCTGTGACAAGAGAACAAGATGGAGGCCAAAGGTACATTCAATAAGCGAGACACAGCAATTCCTTCTGATGCGGAGAAAGGCTCCAGTCATTGAACAAAAAAAGCCAACATTTTAGTTCAAAGCCAGGCATTGCTTCAATTCTGAGACAAGCAATTGTGTTGTGAAGAATGTTTTGCTACTGTTCAGGTGTTAAGTTAAATTTTGTACTTAAGAACAATTAAAATTTATGTTCTAACAAACATCTCAACAAGCAAAAGCAGCAAATTATTCTTGATCCAGCACCATTGCAGATAATGCATTGGGGTCTCTCATGAGTGGGTGTGCTGATAGAATTCGATCAATTTTCTCTCTTTGGACGAAATCAGGAAAGATTTTAAACAATTCTTGTTTCAATTGTTCAGTTTCCTCTTTTGATCGCAAAGGAGGAATCACTGGTTGCCCCAAGATTGGTGGGCAAATACCAGGTGGTGGTGCAAATGGCATCTTTTGACCAATCTTTGCATTTGGTAAAGTCCTAAAAGGCAAGAAAAAAAAACTCCATAAGATGCTCAGTTTTCAGAATTGCTAAATGTGCAGTTCATTGCATAATAGGTTAAACCACCACATATACAACTGCTTCTACTAGCATTTTGAGAACAGAAATGCAAACTGAATCTGGTAAATAGCAATGTAGTTCAGGCATATTTTTGAAATACAATTAATTTTTATAATTCTAGTACAACAGATCTGCAGTACAGTAGGTGATCCCCCATTGATTTTGCTCAAATCTTAAATTGCCTATTTACATAAACAAAAATCATCCATGGTATGCAGGGATTGCTGTCAAAGCCAGCATTTATTTCTGTCCCTAAATTCTCCCAAGTTGTAAGTAACCATCTCCTGAATCACTGGAATCCATTTGAAGGAAGCCACTTGGTGCTATGAATCATACTTAGGTTGCGGGATGCGTGTAGCTGGGTGACCATCAGGAGAGGGAAAGGGAATAGACAGTCAGTGCAGGGTACCCCCATGGCCATCCCCCTCAATAACAAGTATACTGCTTTGGATACTGTTGGGAGGGATGACCTACGAGGGGAAAGCCACAGCAGCCAGGTCTCTGGCACTGACACTGGCTCTGTGGCTCAGAAGGGAAGGGGGGAGAAGAGGAAAGTGATAGGGGATTCGTTGGTTAGGGGAACAGACAGAAGATTCTGTGGACAAGAACGAGACTCCTGGATGGTATATTGCCTCCAACGTGCCAGTATCAGAGAAGTCTCAGATAGGATCCACAGCATTCTTAAGGGGGAAGGTGAGCAGCCAGAAGTAGTGGTACACATTGGCACCAACATAAGTAGAAAAAGGAATGAGGTCCTGAGGAGTGAATCTAGGGAGTTAGGAAAGAAGCTAAAAAGCACAGGACTTCAAGGGTAGAAATAAGATATCTTTATTAGTCACATGTACATTGAAACACAGTGAAGTGCATCTTTTGCATAGTTCTGGGGGCAGCCATGTTTCCGGCACCAACATAGCATGCCCACAACTTCCTAACCCATACGTCTTTGGAATGTGGGAGGAAACTGGAGCACCCGGGGGCAGGGTTTCACATTTGTGGATCATTGGGATTTCTGGGGAAGGTATGACCTGTACAAAAGGGATGGCTTACACCTGAACTCAAGAGGGACCAATGTCCTTGTGGGCAGGTTTGCTAAAGGGGAGGGTTTAAACTAGGTTGGCATGCGAATGGGAACCAGAGTGTTAGGTCAGATGATGGAGCAGTTGGTGTAAAGGTAAATGCAATGTGCACAGAGTTTGAGAGGAATGATAGGTAGTGGATAGAGCATAAATGCAGTCAGTTGGATGGGTTGAAGTGCATTTACTTTAATGTGAGAAGTATTAAGAATAAGGGTGATGAACTTAGAGCATGGATCAGTATGAGGAATTATGATGTTATGGCCATATAGAGATTTGGCTGTCGTAAGGGCAGGATTGGCTTTTTGACGTTTCAGGGTTTAGATGTTTCAAAAGGGATAGGGAGGGAGGTAAAAGAGGCGGGGAGTGGCATTGCTAATCAGGGATGATATCACAGCTGCAGAAAAGGAGGATGTCATGGAGGGATTGTCTACTGACTCTGTGTGGGTGAAAGTCAGAAATAGAAAAGGAGCAAATCACTCTTTTGGGAGTATTCTATAGGCCCCCCAAATAGCCACCGGGACACTGAGGAACAGATAAGGTGGCAGATTTTGGAAAGGTGCAAAAATAACAGGGTTGTTGTCATGGGTAACTTCAACTTCCCTAACATTGATTGGAACCTCCTTAGTACAAAAGGTTTAGATGGGATTTGTTAGGTGTCCAGGAAGGATTCCTGACACAGTATGTGGTCAGGTCGACTAGAGAGGCCATACTGGATCTAGTACTAGGCAATGAACAATGGTCAGGTGAAAGACCTCTCGGTGGGTGAGCATTTCAGAGAGTGGCCACAACGCCCTGAACTTTAGCATAGCCGTGGAAAAGGATAGGAACAGACAATATGGGCAAGTATTTAATTAGATGAGGGCTAATTATGACAGTTTTAGGCAGGAACTTGACAGTGTAAATTGGGAACGGATGTTCTCAGGGAAATGCACAGCAGAAATGTGGAGGTTGTTTAGGGACCACTTGCACGGGGTTATGGATAGATCTGTCCCACGAGACAGGGAAAGGACTGTAGGGTGAAGCAACCATGGTTGACAAGAGAGGTGGAACATTTCTTCAAGAGGAAAAGGAAGCATACTTAAGGTTTAGGAAGTGAAAAAAAATCAGACAGGGCTCCTAGGAGGAGGTAAGGAAGGGACCTAGGGGAGCTAGAACGGGACACAAGAAGGCCTTGGCGGGTAGGAGTAAGGAAAACCCCGAAGAATTCTACACAAATGTGAAGAACAGGAGGATGACTAGAGTGAGGGTAGGACGACTCAGGGATAAAGGGGGAAGTGTGCCTCGAGGCAAAGGGGGTCCTTAATGAATACTTAGCTTCAGTGTTCACCAGGGAAAGGGACTTTGAGGAATGTGAGGTCAGTGTAGAACAGGCTGATGTGCTGTTGAGGATGTTGAGGTTTAGAAAGAGGTAGTGCTGGAGCTTCAGAAAAACATTAGGATAGATAAGTCCCCAGGGCTGGACGAGATATAACCCAGGTTACTATGGGAAATGAGGGAAGAGATTGCTGGGGCATTGATGAAGGAATAAGGATTCAAGAAAATTTCCTTGTTCAAGAAATAAGGATAATTCTGGGAATTGTAGACCAGTGAGTCTTACGTCAGTGGTGGGCAAACTATTGGATAGGATTCACGAGCATTCGGAGAAGCATAGTCTTATTAGGGATAGTCAGCATGGCTTTGTGAGGAGCAAGTCGTGCCTCACGAGGTTAATTGAGTTTTTCAAGGAGGTGACAAAATGACAAAAAATGAAGGTAGAGCGCAAGGTGTGGTGTACATGGATTTTGGTAAGGCTTTTGACAAGGTTTCTCATGGTACACTCATCCAGAAAGTCATGAGGCATGGGATCCGTGGAAATTTGGCTGCGTGGATTTGGAATTGGCTTGCCCACAGAAGGCATAGGGTGGTAGTAGATGGGGAGTATTCTGCGTGGAGGACGGTGACTAGTGGTGTTCCGCAGGGATCTGTTCTGGGACCCCTGCTCGATGTGAATTTTATAAATGACTTGGATGAGGAAGTGGAGAAGTGGGTTATTAAGTTTGCAAGTGACACGAAGGTTGGTGGTGTTATGGATAGTGTAGAAGATTGTCGTGGGTTACAATGGGATAGAGACAGGATGCAGAGTTAGGTCAAGAAGTGGCAGATGAAGTTCAATCCAGAAAAGTGTGAAGTGATTCACTTTGGAAGATCAAACTTGAAGGTGGAATACAAGGTTGATGGCAGGATTCTTAGCAGTGTGGAGGAACAGAGGGATTTTGGGATCCAAGTCCATAGATCCCTCAAAGTTGCCGCACAAATTGATAGGGTGGTTAAGAAGGTGTATGGTGTGCTGGCCTTCATTAGTCGGGGGATTGAGTTCAAGAGCCATGGGGTAATTTGCAACTCTATAAAACTCGGTTTAGACCACACTTGTGTTGAGTTCTGGTCGTCTCATTATAGGAAGGGATGTGGAAGCTTTAGAGGGGTGCAGAGGAGATTAACCAGGATGCTGCCTGAACTAGAGAATGTCTTATAAGGAAAGGTTGAGTGAGCTGGGGCTTTTCTCTTTGGAGCGACAGAGGATGAGAGACAATTGATAGAGGTGTACAAGATTATGAGGGGCATAGATAGAGTGGACAGTCAGCCCCTTTTACCAGGACAGCAATGGCCAATACCAGGGGACATCCATTTAAGATTGAGTGGAGGAAAGTTTAGGGAAGATGTCAGAAGTAGGTCCCCTGCCCCAACAGAGTGGTGGGTGCCTGGACCACACCGCCGGGGTGGTGGTAGAGGCTGAAACAATAGGGACATACAGAAGACTTTTAGATATACATATGGATGTAAGAAAATGGAGGGTTATGAGCTGTGTAGGAGGGAAGGTTTAGATTGATGGAGTAGGTTTACATAGGTCGGCACAATGCCATGGGCCAACGGCCTTGTACTGTGCTGTACTGTTCTATGAAGTTTCAGGATTTTAACCTTTGGATGACAAAGGATCCAGTGACAATCCATGGTCATTCAGCTGTTGCCTTTTCACTTGTAGGAGCTCATCAGTTTTATGAAGTGACATTAAAATGCTTTGGGGGGCTGCTGTGGTGTGATTTGTACATGATAGTGTAGAGGGAAGGGTGGAGTAACCAATGAGTAGGCAGCTTTGTTCTGGATTGGAGTATCACCAATGTAGCTCACCAAGTGACGAGTGCATTCTAAGCCCCACCTGACTTGTTCCTTTCTAGTTGGCTGGAAAGTTTGAGGGAATCATGGATAATGCAAAGTCACTTGAAGCAGGCCATTTGGGTTTTGAACTGCTTTTGCAGCCATCATATTAAGATGGATGGTTGAGTTAAATTTCTGATCAACATGACTCCATGTTGCTGATTAGAAGATCAGGAGCAGGGTATGAAATTTTCTTGTTGGAGATTGTCAATGCCTGGTACTTTATGATTATTGTGGTGGTCACAGGGTTAAAACAACCAACATGGATTGGAGAATGGATAGTGGGAATGTCCTTAACCAACATCCAGAGATGGTCTCTGCAAGGGTGAATTGTTGTCTGTGAATGCAAGGGAATGCAAGGCAGAAGGCTGATAAAGAAACCTTAAATAGAGGAGCAAGTTGTTTGGGGCTGATAACAGAATTCCAATTCAGGATTGTATTGTGGCAATTAAAACTGTGAATAGCTGGAGCCTGACCAAGTGAGCTGTGATAAGGAACAATATAATTAGTTTGAAGATATCCTGGTGGAAACCCCTAAGGCTTTATTTGTTCCCTGGGCTGTTCCCATGGTAATGGAGATAACAAACGGCTTAGGCTAAAATGGAGAAATAGCCAAATCATGAAACCACCTGATTTACGAGAATGAGATTATTGTATGCACGGTCAGGAGCAATCAATTACTTGTTCCTCCGTGCTTAATTGGCTTAGTAGCAATAAGTAAGGTGCCGTATGCAGGTGAAGCAGTAAACAAAAGGTGATGCAGTGGCCACCAATAATCTGGCTGCTATGGGACAAAGATGGCTGAAAAGGATCAGGCTGGTCTAGACAGACAAGATGAAACAGTCTCATTAGAAAACAAAATAAAAAAAATGGGAGAGAGATGGGTCCTGGAAACAATTTAATTCCTTATCAAACCCTAGAACATCATAAGAACCCGGGATCACAGAAAGACCCTTGAACCAACACTTGCAAGGAGAGATTGAGTCTAGGACTCAGATTCGAAATAAAAGGAAGTCTCAAGTCTGACCAAGACTGATCATCTCACATCTTGACAGACAGTATAGTGTACAAGGCATGAGTGCTTATATATTGCCTTTGCAATTAAGAATTTGAATAAAGGCAGGTGCACTGTTCAGCATGTCATTAGTGTGACTCTAGTTTAACTGTGAATTCAGCACAACACCATAATGCTATTTGCTCCAATAGAAGCCTGGATTTTGCAAGAGCAGATGGATTGGTGCACTTGAGAAGCATAAATACAATTAAATTCAGCAGGTGGAGAAGTTGCTGGATCACATAGTCAAAGACCATCTGGATAGTGTTATTGAATAAAATGTGGAAATGACAAACTCAAGGGGATGAAGTGCATTTTTTTTTGTTTTTCTGCTAAAATTGATATTGAAGACTGAAATGCATCCATTTTCTGCGCTCTAGTGCACTGAGTCACATTTAAGTGAGGTATAAACAACCACTTTCAGGATTTATTGAATCCACAAGTGCACCCCTGGACCTTATGGGAGGCCAGGGAAGAAATCATGGGGGCCCTTGTAGAATTATTTGCTTCTGCCAGAGGTAGCAGTCGAAGCAGGTATAACTGAAATATTTAAGAGGCATTTGGGATAGGTACCTGGAAGGGAGGGGCTTGGAGGGTTATGGGCTGTATGCGGGCAACTGGGACTAGCAGGGAGGATGCTATGGTCGGCATGGACAAGTTGGGCCTATTTCCATGCTGTATTACTCTATGACAGGACATATCTGAACCCCCAACACAAGAACAACAGTCCTGACACCTTTACCATGGCAAATTAAGGGCAGCCCATAGTTCAGATTTTGATTGGTGGTGGTGGTGGTGGTGGGGGTGCAGTTTGGTTTGCCTGAATGGAGCAGAATTTTTTTTTTCAAAATAAAAGGTAACACCCTAGTGTAAGCAAATAGAACCCAATTTATACAAAGCACTATAAATATCATAGATACAACTGAAAGACAAGTCTGAATTGAAATGCTGTTTTAAATCCTAGAACAGCTTTTGGCCCAGGGAGAGGATAAAATATTTCAGCAAGGAGCTGAATAGTTATGTGCACATGTCAACTAAGACATAGCTAAGTTGCTTGCAACTCTCAAAGCAGTCAATAGCCAACTGATATTACCTATTTTCAAGGGAAAACTCTTCCAGCAAGATGCAGGAGTGCCTTATGTTTAAGAAACTGCACCTCAACAAAAATCATCCTCAACAGAATATAATTAAAAATATAAAAACTCATTGTTTAAAATGATAAAATTTGAAATATGAAAAAGATTCAATAAATTTGATGGCTCTTTTCCACAGCACAAACATCTGGAAAAACTCGTTTTAGTAAGAAGTACCTGCAAGTCTCTGCTTGCAGGAAAGTGTCCAGTCTGGGTCCATTCCTTCCTAGGGGATCATCAGGTATCATAAATATGTCTCCAACAAAGGTATACTGTAGTAATCTAATAAAAGAATAAACAGTTTACAACCTACCCAGATAAGACAATTCAATATCTAGAAAAATCACAAACTTTTGCCCAAAGAATTTTGGTAAATAATCACTCATTTTCCCTATCAAATCCTGAAGTTGCTTTTGTTTTAGTTCATTCTCATCACTCAAATGAATTGATATCAATTACAGTACAACCTGGAAGCCTGAAGAAAGCAAGTTCAGCTTTTAAAAGCATTTATCTAAGCCTCCAAATTTATTTCAAGCATTAAGATTGCCTCAAACTCAATCATAAACATAAAAATACAGAAAAAAAATTTGTGGGAGTAGACATTTCGATCTTGGGCCTGTTCTGCCACTTAATATGATTATAGCTGATCTTTTACCTTGGTGTCACTTTCTTGCACTAATGCCATTTCCCTTGGTTTCCTTAATAACTAAAAAAAACAACAGTTTTTGTGTTGAATGCATTCAGCAAGTGTCTTTGCAGTCCAATTGGGCAGTCCAAAGCTTTAATAACCACTGGATAAACAAATTTCTTCTCATCCATCCTGAATGGCTGACCCCTTTACTTTGACACTATGAACCCTGGTTTAAAGCACACCAGCCAGGGGAAACATCGCTCTTGCATTTAAT
The DNA here is from genome assembly GCF_009764475.1 of Pristis pectinata. Lineage (NCBI taxonomy): Eukaryota > Metazoa > Chordata > Chondrichthyes > Rhinopristiformes > Pristidae > Pristis > Pristis pectinata. The sequence goes on from NC_067417.1 coordinate 30,018,082, forward strand.
CCGTTAAACCTCATGTACATTTTTCAGAGACCACCTCCCATTCTTCTAAGCTAGAGTCCCTGCAGATTCTAGCTTAGAAGAATGGGAGGTGAACTCTGTGGTCTGGTAATTAGTAGTTTGGTAATTTAGCTACTATGCCCACTGCTTTGCCCAGTTCTGCAAAGCAGTGGTTATAGTAGCTAAATTACCAGGACTATTAATGCACAGGCTCAGACTAACCATCCAGAGACCAGAGTTCAAATCTCATCTTGGCAGCTACTGAATCTAAATTCTGGATTATTAAATTTAAAAAGACACTAGTCGTTTAGTAATAATGACCACAGAACTGTTTTATCATTGAAAAACCCATCTGGTTCACCAACATTCTTAAGGGAAGTCTGGCATGAATGTGATACTGGATAAAGGCCAAACGTACTTCCTGGTTGGTGTAAAGGATACCAGATCGCCTCAACATCAACGCTTTTCAATTTCTTACCATTAAAATAATACTTGGCTTTTCTGTTTTGTGTACTAAAACCAATGACCTCACATTTTCATCCATTTCATCTGTCATGTCCTCATCCTTTCACTTATAAATGGAATATGTCCCCCAAACCTCTCTGCATCCTTACAATTCAACCTCCCACCCAACTTTGTACGATTAGCAAACATGGATGTATTATTTTTTCATATTTTCTTACAAAATAAAAAGCCATGTGATATATAAAAATCTGTGCCTTTTCCCAGAGTAAACCCATCAGTTGCATTCCCCCCACTTTTCTCCCTGTAACCTTTTTTCCCTCATATGCCAATCAACTCTCCTCCGATTCTCCTACCATGCACCTACACTAGGGGAAATTTACAGTAGCCAATTAACTCAAAAGCATGTCCTCAGGATGTGGGAGAAAGCTGGAACACCAGGAGAGAAACCCACACGAAATTGGGAAATTGTGCAAGCTCCACAGAGACATCTTCTGAGGTCTTGATGAAACCCAGCTCCCTCCCTGGAACTGTGAGGCAGCAGCACCAACTGCTGCAACACACTTGATCCCTTCATCCAAATCAATGATCCCTGTAGCACCCCACAAGTTACAGCCTCCCACACCCTCTTAAATAATGGGGTTACATTTGCTACCTTCGATTAATGGATTTTGGGAGATGACAACCAAAGAACCAGTGCTTCTGGTTGTAATCAGCTTCTATAGCCTTCAGTTTTTATACACTCCTCTTACAAAGAGGCAATAGAGATAAATAGGTAAATGTTTAACTTCGTGCGACACTATATTAAAACAACTTTTGCTGATTGTAATCAACTATGCAAATTATGAAAATTTGCTCAACTTGCATAAAGCAATGGTTGGTGTACTGCAGTTAAAATCACTGACCCTGGGAAAAAAATTAAATCACAGTCAATGCTTTTGTTCACAATTTAGTTACTCCCACTGGAAGATGCACACTAAGTGCTGCCATCCACAGATAATCAACTAATATCAGCAGTTTAAGCATGAAGATTAGCCATTCAGCAAAGTCCCAGAATTAAGCTAGCTACTGTCATATCATACTTCACTTGAGGGATAAAATGGGGAAAAAATTATTAAAAATCTTTCAATCTTCCAAAGATTACCTGCCACAAAGCATATGAGTCAATTCTGAACCATGCATTGTGTTGATGTTTAATACTGGAAATCAATAATATCTTGGAAATACCCTACCTAAAAAAGATTTCATTCACTGCTTGGTTTTGTTGATGAGTCAAAATGCTTTTTGAAAAATCCTGTTATATCCACATACTAGCTTGCAGAATTTCCCCATTGATGTGAACAGGTAGAAAGGCATTTCTTTCATTGAGTGAGGATTTAAAAGCATATATCTTTAAGGTTTTGAAAACAGATTAAATTCTCATTGCTTTATTTCAATGAAGTTTTCACTTAATGAAATTTGTTTGAAAATTTTATGAAATGGTCAGAGACAACTGTAAATAGGATTTATAATGTACATTTTATATTCATCTGCTAAAACCTCTTCCAAATCACTGTTCAGACATGCTGCTATTTTCCATATAAAAATACAGAGAAAAAGTAAATGAATTTGGGCAGTCTGACAATTTTTCTCAATAGAACTCTGTCTATTAATGACTGCAAAATCAAGGACTCCACGAACAGTAGACTAAACTTGTCTACTTCTGTATTTCTGGCACAAATTCAGAGTGTGCACCAGGAATAAACAACCCAGCCTATGATTTTTCTTCCTCATTTTATGTGGAAGATGCTTAAGTGTTGCAAAGATCATAAAGACTGGGTCTAATATGAACAATGTACAAGTTGGAATAAGGAGAATATGTAGGTTTATAAAGGGAAAGGATGTTGAAGTCCAATAGTTGAAAAGTATCTTACAGCAACATGAGATCTATTTTCTCACAGATGCTATCTACAATGCTGTGAAAGCTTGTTCCACTCAGCACCGCCACACTTCAGAAAGCTCACCAGACACTAGCTCTTCTCAATGTTTCAAAGTTACAAATCAGATGTGCAGATATTCCCATTCCGATATTTGCCATCTTGTTTTTATATTTCAGGCACAAGCTGAGCTCAGGCGTCACCCAGAGTTGCTAGATCTTAGATTGCTTCCCAACTCCAGTTTCATGATTGCAGATTTTAGGATCCACTTTGACCCAAGCCAAACAAACAGCTTTCACACCAGTGTTAGAGTGCTCAATGCATACTATTGTAAACATACGATTACCTTTCCTGAATTATTGATTTCCAGGTTGCAGATTCATACACAAATTCTCTCAGGTTGTCATTAGTGACAATAATACCTCCTGTTTTCTCAGCAAGGTGCAATAAAAACCTGCAGAGGAACAACAGAATGCCAAAAATGTTTGTCAATTATTGAGGGTGGAATGCATTGTATTAATTTTTCAGATTTTTCACTCCCTTGATTAATGTCTCAACTCATCAATATTCCTTTACTTTCTTTAGCATTTCAGGTCTGAATGCCCAACCAACGAGCTCATCCAAGGCTATTCTACTGACATTCTACCCTGCCCACATTCAAAACTTTCTCTAATTATAGGATTTTAGTCACTTGCTCTTAACAGATTAGCTCAAGAAATACAAAGGCATTATAGTTAGAGGAGAGTGGGTGAAATAACAGCATCCATCATATCCAAAAGAAGGTGATGATAGAAACTGTAGGATCTGGGCACTCTGTCAACACATGAAGTAGGTGCTGCCTGTCCCTGTCAATGGCCTGCAAGCATTGAGCTAGCCAGAATGCAGCCCTGAACAGCATATCTCAGAACAGAGTTGATGCACACCCAATACCAGCCCTCACAGGGACCTTCTCCACATCAAGCCATGGGGCAATTCATTGTCCGGGGAGCAATTCCTTCATTAATATTTCTTTCTTGCTTTGCTGCAGAGTTCCCCGCGCCCCCCCCCCCCCCCAAACAGTATTTTAATTTTAAATTTCTCACTCTGCCTCAAGTGAATTGCTTACAGTATATATTATTTAATACTTCAGGACAGCAGTGTCAACGTAGAACTACAGATACGCAGATACATCTAGTCCATGCTCATGTTAAATGCGTAAGATTCTAGCCAACAATTTACTCAAGTGGGGATAGAGAGGGCTGGGGGAAGAGAAACAACTTTTTCTTGAGTGGAAAGTTGAATACAGAAGTAATTTTCAAAAATATGTATTCTATTTGACCTGCTATCACAATCAGAGCTCTGAATGAAACAGCTTTTTAACAAAATCTTATAATAAATGAATCTTAGAGATAAGTGTTCACTATACTTCTACTGATTTAAGCTCTATTCCACATTTATAGAACTAAAAATCTGAAGAAAAGCCACACCAGAAAATAACCAAGTCATTACCAATCACAAGTTTGGAGAAATTAACACAAGGCCTGCCAATCTGTCATCTTACCTGTCATCATGAGATGCAATTCTTGTTCCACACACAGTTCGAGCTGGCGTGAAGGAAAGTACACCCAGTTCTTCAAGTTCATTTAAAAAATGCTGCTCTGTTTATAGACAAAATTTATCACATTTGCACTGTAATTGACAGATGAGCACTAACAGTCCAGGAAAAAAAATTGTTTATATTGAAAGTATCAATCTAACGCTTTCAGTCTGAATTTCTCTAAAGTTGCACTCTTAATTAAAAATACATTTCTTGACAGCCAAAGAAAGTTGTGTAACAATGTACATACCATAGGTAAAATGCAAATGTCATGAGGTACTTAAAATGACCACATATCAAAGCCAAAGAAAATCATTTCAAGAAGTTATCATTCAAATAAACATAGATTTATTAGCATAGAAATTGTAGTTAAAATTAGTTAATACAGATTTTATTTATGGGGAATACCTGTGATTTTGGCATCACGTTTCGTTCTCCACTGAGGAACAAACACAGTTATTTTTCGGTGACCACAATTCCAAAAATATTCCACTGCAATAGCAATACCACGACAGGAAAATATTTTTTTCATTCCATGGCTATGAAAATAAAAATGTAGCATGATAAAACTATTGAGCATCACAAATTCTTGCAATATATCTTCAAATCAACCTCTAATGCTGCCCAGGCCATGGTCCTGGAGGTTTTAGTCAGTAAAGCTATCAAAGACATTTTGTCATCAATATTTGAATTACCCATCTTTTGAATAGTAGAAGTGTAATTAAACAATTTACAAAACAAGACAAAATTGTATGCAGACAGACAAACAACATATGTGAAGGTTTCTGGTATTAGATTTTTCTAATACTTAAGGTTTTTTTCCCTGCTTAAAAGTTGGTGTGTTTAAAATCCTAATACATAATAATAAAGAAAATACTTAATTGTTACCGCATAGCAAGCCACTCAGTCATCAAGTCTGTAGCAGGCTTCAAGAGTAATCTTCTCAGCTCGATTCTGCAACTCATTCCCCCATTCTTGAAAATATTACTTTTCAATATTTATCTAATAGGAAAGCCACAACTGAATCTGCATCTTCCACTCCATCAGGCAGTGCATTCCAGATGACAACCACTATGTATTCACGTTCAAAATAACCTCTTTGCCCAGGAACCTACAGTGGCATGCAAAAGTTTGGGCACCCCTGATCAAAATTTCTGTTACTGTGAATAGTTAAGTGAGTAGAAGATGAACTGATCTCCAAAAGTCAAAGTTAAAGATGAAACATTCTTTTCAACATTTTAAGCACGATTAGTGTATTATTTTTGTTTTGTACAAGTTTAGAGTTAAAAAAGGAAAGGAGCATCATGCAAAAGTTTGGGCACCAAGAGATTTGAGTTCTCAGATAACTTTTACCAAGGTCTCAGACCTTCATTAGCTTGTTAGGGCTATGGCTTGTTCACAGTCATCGTTAGGAAAGGCCAGGTGATGCAAATTTCAAAGTTTTATAAATACCCTGACTCCTCAAACCTTGTCCCAACAATCAGCAGCCATGGGCTCCTCTAGGCAGCTGTCTAGCACTCTGAAAATTAAAATAAATGATGCCCACAAAGCAGGAGAAGGCTATAAGAAGATAGCAAAGCATTTTCAGGTCGCCGTTTCCTCAGTTCATAATGTAATTAAGAAATGGCAGTTAACAGGAACGGTGGAGGTCAAGTTGAGGTCTGGAAGACCAAGAAAACTTTCCGAGAGAACTGCTCGTAGGATTGCTAGAAAGGCAAATCAAAACCACCGTTTGACTGCAAAAGACCTTCAGGAAGATTTAGCAGACTCTGGAGTGGTGGTGCACTGTTCTGCTGTGCAGCGACACCTGCACAAATATGACCTTCCTGGAAGAGTCATCAGAAGAAAACCTTTCCTGCAACATCTAAACAAGGCTGATGCATTTTGGAAACAAGTCCTGTGGACTGATGAAGTTAAAATAGAACTTTTTGGCTGCAATGAGCAGAAGTATGTTTGGAGATAAAAGGGTGCAGCATTTCATGAAAAGAACCTCTCTCCAACTGTTAAGCAAGGGGGTGGATTGATCATGCTTTGGGCTTGTGTTGCAGCCAGTGGCATGGGGAACATTTCACTGGTAGAGGGAAGAATGAATTCAATTAAATACCAGCAAATTCTGGAAGTGAACATCACACCGTCTGTAAAAAAAAAGCCGAAGATGAAAAGAGCACGGCTTCTACAACAGGGTAACGATCCTAAACACACCTCAAAATCCACCATGGACTACCTCAAGAGGCACAAGCTGAAGGTTTTGCCATGCCCTCACAGTCCCCCGACCTAGTCATCGAAAATCTGTGGATAGACCTCAAGAACAGTGCATGCAAATAGGGCCCAAGAATCTCACAGAACTAGAAGCCTTTTGCAAGGAAGTATGGGTGAAATTCCCCCAAACAAGAATTGAAAGACTCTTAGCTGGCTACAGAAAGCGTTTATAAGCTGTGATACTTGCCAAAGGGGGTGTTACTAAGTACTGACCATGCAGGGTGCCTAAACTTTTGCTTCGGGCCCTCTTCCTTTTTTGTTACTTTGAAATAAAAATAGATGGAAATAAAAAAGTAGTCTTGCCTACACTATTAAAGAAATGTGTCATCTTTAACTTTCTGCCTTTTGGAAATCAGGTCACCTTTTACTCACTTAGCTATTCACAGTAACAGAAATTTTGACCAGGGGTGCCCAAACTTTTGCATGCCACTGTATATGTTGTACCTACTGCTTCTTTCAGATTTACACACACACAGATCCACATCTCTCTGCTTCTAAAACCCCTTTAAAATTATATCAGTCTCCTTTACTGTCATCTTCATTTCCTTATTTCCAAAATTCTGTTGGCTATTTTTTTGCCATTGTTTCTACTGCTTATTCTTTGCTTCACATTTCCAGCTTTCTCACTCCTTCAAACCTACGCTCAGCTCACATCCTCTGCCTAGATAAACACTCCCTGATGACACCAGCAACCTCCCCGCAGCAAAGGGGAAAATGTGAAAAATGGTGACATCTTGTTGAAGGTGGTGGTAATTACAGCAATACTGTACCAAACCCCAGTGAGGTGTAAATCCTCTGGTTTTGAAAAGGTGGCACAGCTAATGACAATTTAGCAAAGCCCCAGGAATTTTAAATCCTCTCTTCTACACCATCTTTTTAACTACACACGCATCTGCATTTTAAATTTCACCACTCTCCATGACATGGCATCCTATGATGTATTTTTAAGGTCTCTGGCATTGGTAGATTACAGTCACAGGCTTATTATCTCTTTAGAATTTTCAACAGGTTTCTGTGACATTTCTGATGCCAGCAGCAGGGGGGCAGTATAGCTTGTATGAATCACCTTTGCAGCTGCAGAATCACCAAATGCCCCACCACTACTCTTGAATTCCTGACCTTCCTTCTCCTTCCCTGGATGGCTGAACCATCCAGAGTTAACTTCAGCTATACTTTTCAGAGGAACCATCTTCCATGTTGTACAGAACAAGATACACAATAGAGAGGAAAAAGCAAAACTGCTCATATACAATAATGTAGATAAAAATTAAGAAATGGATTACAAACCAAAATTAGATTATCATTTGTTAAAAAAGTCATTTGAAATCCACTTCATAAAAGTGCTAATTTGCAAATACAACTGAATTACGTAAAAAGTAAATATATTCAAAACGGTTTTCTTCCATTCTATTTGATCAACACAACCCTGATATCCATTTGAAATAAAAAAAAACAGAAAATACTGGAAACACTCAGCAGGTCAGGCAACATGCAGAAAGAGAAAAAGTTAGTATTTCAGGTCCAGGACACTTCATTAGTTTTGCTGACCTGCTAAGTGTTTACAACAATTTCTGTTTGTTTTCCAGATTTCTTGCTTCTACAGTTGTTTTGATCTTCATGGCTTCCGACTGGGTTCTCCCTCATTTTTTTTAAAAAATGTTTCCCCAAAATGTATCTATGGTATTCACCTTAACTGTTCCGCCTTCTAACTGCATAATTTCTCCTTATTTGCCACTTAGAGTCATAGACAGTTATAGAGATGTCCAGCATGGTGAGCCAAAGGGCCCGTTTCCGTGTCGGTGCTGATCATCAACCACCCATATTCCTACATTAATCGCATTTTTTTTCCACGGTCCCTACATTCTCATCAACTCCCTTCAGATCATCTTGTACAGATAACTCCTAAAACAGATACCCATAACCATTTTCTCAACATTGGTGGCTTTCTCTTATTTTTACATGGACTTGAACTCCATTGCAGCTGCTGTTTTCCAATTATTCCCTTACCCGCATCTATTATTTGGCAAATTTCATCTTCCAAAACTAAATGAACTAGTTTAACAGTGCTTTATAATGGACCAAATATTCCATCCTGTGTCTAATCTGCCAGCCAATTGCCTGGCCAGCTGTCTCTGCACTACACTGGTGGAATCCAATATAAAGCAAATTCCTACAGGCTTCCCAGCTGAGCCCGTGCTACATTTAACTTGGCACAAACAAATGATTTAGAGAAATCCGCTGTTGGGAGAAAATTGAATACAGATCCTCCCCAGCTTACAAACACCCAACTTATAGTCCATACAAACAAACAAGCTTTCGGGTTACGAAGAGTTCTCAGGATTGGAACCCTGTCATGACCTGAACAGAACCTGTAAAGTAAATTCTATCACTGAAAAACAAAACTGTGGATGCTGGAATTACCTAAAGTAAGAAAAGAAAACACATGGGCTAATCAATAGGTCATGTAGCAACTGTGGAGAGAGAAAAAGAGTTAATAACCTTCCATTGGCACTGGAAAAGTGAAAACAAGCGTGTTTTATTTTGCAGAAAAGGATAGGTTAGGGTGGCGACCAAGAGAATACAGATGATAAAAATACTTTTAGTGCCACCTAAGAGGGTGGTGAATGCCTGTTCAGCATAGCTGATTTGAAAGATTTGCAAATAAAGGGAAATTAATGAGGACAGAAGAGGGCAACAAACATATAGATGCTTGAATGCTGGGACATGCCAGTTGTGGGAAGCCTAAAGGAATGCTTGAAATACTCAAGGTCAGATAACATCCATGGAGAGAAGGGAAAATAAATAAGTGTCAAAGATGGATACAAGAGGATTGCTTATTTGAAGCTATAGAATTCAATAATGAATCCTGAGGGTTGCAATGTGTCTAGATGGAAGATGAGGTGCTGTTCTTTGAGCTTACATTGAACGTGGCTGTTACAGTACAGGAGGCCAAAGGCAGAGGTTAGAGTAGGAGCAAAACAGAATTCAAGTGACAGGCAATTAGGTCAGGGTTACCTTTGCAGATTAGATGGAGGTATTCTGCAAAGCAGTCACTCAATCTACATTTGGTTTCTCCAGTGTAAAGGGAAACACATCATAAGCATTGAATACAGTACACTACATTGGAAGTGGAAGTGAATTACTCCTTCACTTGGAAAGATTGTTTGGTCCCTGGATGGTGAGAAGGGAAAAGGTAAATGATCAGCTATTGAATCTCCTGCAGTTATATGGGAACATACCGTGAGAAAGAGTGGTTGATGGAAATTGAAAAGCAGAGAGCAGCAGAAGGGACAGTGCCTTTAGAAAGCTGAAAGGGGAAGGGAGGGGAAAATGTGAGTGATGTCATTTGTTGAAGGTGGTGGAAATTACACAACACAATCTGTTTAAATGTGGAGGCTGGTGGGGTAGAAAGCAAGGACAAGTGGTTCCTACCCATGGTCACCGTGGGAGGGGTGAGAAAAGAAATGTGGGAAATGGAGCAGATGTAGCTGAAAACCTTGTCAACTAGGGAAAACCACAGTTGAGGGAAAAGGAAGATATCTTAAATACTGCTGTGGAAAGTGTCATCAGTACAACAGATGCAACACAGCGAAAATTGAAAGTGCTCCTTACTGGAAGCAGGGTGAGAGGTGCAGAGCTGTAGGAGTCTGTAGGCTTGTAATAGATGTTGGTCACTAATCTATCCAAGGTGACAATAGAGATGTCAAGTCAAGGAAGGAAAAGCATGGATCACTTAGAAGTAAAAATTAGCAAAGGCATCAAATTTTCTGTTTCATTTCAGGAAACTGCACCAATAGAATCAAACTACTGGAAAAGAGATGAAGGATGGGGCCTAAGAAGGATGGAAACAAAGATCGCTTTACATATCCCACAAAGAAAGGCATAGTTTGGGCTCAAGCGAGTTTCCAAAGCTGCACCTGTCATTCAGAGAATGTGAATGGAATTAAAGAAGTTGTTCAATGTAAGAATTAGATTAAATCAGGCAAAAGAGGGGGACCAATTGGACCCCTGTTCAGTGAAGCAAAGGACCCTCAGGCTATCATGGCATGGATTGTACATTCGTGGTGAAGACGAGCTGTTTGGGGCCAAAAAACTGGAAACTGTCAATGTGGCAAAGGACATAAGAAGAAAAATGGATGCAAATTGGAAGGGACTGGACAAGAGGCAAGAGTTGTTAGGAAGAAATATCTGTCTTTATGTCTTGCACTGTACTGCTGCTGCAAAACAACAAATTTCACGACATATGTCAGTGATAATAAACCAGATTCTAAAATAACTTCTGTGGACCAAAACAGGCTGACGCAAGATCATCCAACTGGAACAGAATACTAACCTTTAGCAAATCATGCACTAGGAGAACCAAATCCACTTATATCTCAGAACCCTGCAATCTCTTACAATTTAGATAATTTAAAAAATTCCTACCAAAGTGGACAACCTCACATATCCCCACATACTGCATTTGTTGGATCTTTTGATCATTCATTAAATCCATCTATATCCCTTTGGCTTCGTATGTCCTCTTCACAACTTACTTTCCTCATCAGTGCATTTGGGAATCAGTGCCTTCATCTAAGATATTTATTTAAATTGTCAAAGGTGCTCCATCAATCTTTGTGGCGCACCACTCGTTATATCTTGCCAACCAGAAAAAGGCTCATTTATGTCTGCTCTTTCCTGTTAGCCAGCCAGTCTTCTATCCTGGCCAGCATGTTATGTCCTACGCCATTAGCTTTTATTTTTGGCAATTACATGTGATGTGGTACTTTATCAAATGCTTGACTGGAAACTTAAGCATAGGTATCAGCACTGGTTCCCCCATTACATCTTCAAAGACATCCAATAAATTGGTAAAACATTTCCCTTTCACAAAACCATTGACACTCCCCAGTGGCATGGTGCTCAACCTAATAGATATTTATTCTCAAATACTTTCCCTGAACACTAGACAATTTAAGCAATTTTACTGATGCTTTACACATCATAAAATTGAGATCATGTGTACACAAATGAACAATTCCACCACCTCTTCCACCCTATCAATGAATATCTTTCCAATGTTCTACAGTGACCTCCTCACCTTGGCAATACAGAACTTCAAGAAGCAATGCGATCCCTGCCCTTGCCCACCATTCCTTTACTACAATCTTCACCTTAACTCAGTTCATTGGTTCACAATCTCAGACAGCATCATCTGAATTATAAACTAAAGCTGTCAGCTGCTCCAGAGTTTTTTTTAGCTCCTTAAATTCACATATTCTGTAGTTACTAATGCCACATTCTAATCACTTACTAGATATTTATAAAAAAAAATCCAAATTTCTGACTGGATTTAGTAACATCTTACACTTATGGAATATGTAAATTAGTTCTGTCAAACACTCCTTGGATACTAAAAGCTTTAATTACAAAAATAGGCAAAGTTTTTGATTGAATGATTGCTCAAACTGATGAAAAAAAAATGAACAATGCATATTGTTTCCAGTTACTGGAAGTAACACTAATGAGCAAGAAATACATGCATGTATAAGGTATTGCATAATTTTGGGTTATGGGATTTATCCTCAACTTCAAGACAGAAAAAAGAGCATTGCTAAAATAATTCCCTTTTTGTGGAAATTCCTGCAAGGAGCTATCAATTGCCATTTATTATTTTGTTCCAATTGCTGTAAAAACATAACTCAGCAGAGAAAACATGTCCAAGTACAAAATTATTACTTCCAACACAATTTCTACAATTAACAATCAAAATTTTCTGTACCTAATAAAAATCCTCCGAGTTCAATGCTCTCATATAAACCAAACATTTCTACATGTACAGTAAAACTCCCATCATCTGCTCTCCAACTACTTGGAAATCCTGATGGTTCAGTATCTGGCTCACCGTGTGATGTTTTTCCACTCACTGGGTCCCCATTCCCATGTTCCCTTCCCACTAACTGGGACTCCCATTCTTGTGCTCCTTTTCAACTTGCAACTTTCAGCTGTGTAATATCTAAAAATTAAAACAAAACTATACCAGGGTATTGAATGAAATATCATTCAATAGCCTGGAAAATCTGCCAGTCCAACACCAGTCATGAAAAATGCAGTATTATTGGAATTTTACTGTATCAGGAAAACTACTACAAACTATTAACAAAACTTTATTCACATAGTCATGTGAAGGAAGGTCAGAAGTACAGAAGGTTATTGCAAAGAAGTGGTGTTTATGGTAATATGACAGTATGGGAATCCCCAATCCGAAGACAAATGGTGATTCATTAACTTGTTCCACTCAAGAGCAAATATACTTTGCATCTGCATTATACAATTATGCAAGGAATTTAGTTGTGATTCAGAATGACATGACGTGCCTTATTACTGCAAATAGCAATGCGTACACATATTCAGTGACAGTCTACCACATGCATTCACAAGTATAGAATGTGGAAGGGAGAAAATTTTAGTCATATTTTAGTCACTGTCATTACATTTTGTAGAATCAGTTTAAAGTCTAATTGCAATCTCACTCCTGCAGGGATGCAATAAACTGAGAGGTGATAGGTAGAAGAGACCAAGAGCTGAAGGAGGAGGAATCTGGTAGGAGAAGGCACTGAACCATGGAATAAAGGATGGGGGAGGGGAGGAGAGGAGATGTGCAGGTCATCAAGGCAGGGGAAGAGAGCTGTAGGAATAAGGAAAGACAAAGCATTGGTGGGGGGGTGGGGGGGAAGAGGTAGGGTTACCAGAAGTTAGGGAAGTCGATGTTCAGGCCATCAGGTTGGAGACTCCCAAAGCGGAATATGAGGTGTTGTTCCTCCAACCTGCGCCTGCCCTCAGTGTGGCAGTAGAGCAGGCTATGGATAGACATGTCAGCATGGGAGTGGGATATGGAATTGATGTGGGTGGCCACCAGAAGGTCCTGGCTGTTGCAGTGGACGGAGCAAAGGTGCTCGACGAAGCAGTCACCCAATCTGCATCAGGTCTCACCGATGTACAGGAGGCCACACCGAGAGCACTGAATACAATAAATGACGCGCTCCGACTCACAGGTAAAGTGCTGCCTCACCTGGAAGGATTGTTTGGGATCCTGAGTGGTTGTGAGGGAGGACGCGTAGGGACATTTATAGCACTTGATGCAGCTGCAAGCATAAGTGCCAGGAGGGGTTATCAGTGGGGAGGGATGAGTGGACAAAGGAGTCATGGAGAGAGCGGCCCCTTCGGAAAGTGGAGAGATGGGGTCAACAGACAATGTGCTTGTTGAATGATATGTTGGATACAGAAAGTCGTGGGGTGGTTGGCGAGGACAAGGGGAACCCTGTTATGTCAGTGGGGGGAGGGGGGTGAGGGCACATGCAGAAACTTGCCTATCACCTGAACTCACCTATCCACTGCCTGCGTGTACTCCTCCCCCTATCTTCTTATTCTTGCTTCTGCCCTCTTCCTTTCAAGTGCTGATGAAGGGTCTCGGCCCGAAATGTCGACTGTTTATTTCCCTCCAATGGATGCTGCCTGACCTGCTGAGTTGCTCCAGCACTTTTTGTGTATTGCTCCCTATGATCACTTTGGTTTCCTCCCACATCCAAAGACATGGGTATTGGTAGGTTAATTAGTTGCTGTATATTGCACTTTTGTTTAGGTGAGTGATTGGTAGGGGAAGTTGAATGCAATGTGGAAAGAAAATTAGTGGAAAAATGGATTGCTCTGTGAACCAGTGTTGGCCTTAATGGTCTCCTGCATCATAAAGAATTGTGAAATATGGTACTCTGAGTTTGGTTTAATTTCTTTATTTGCTCTTATTTTGGCACAAGTAACATCTTCACAATAAGGCCAAAATTGTTAATATCGTTTAAAAGAGAATCTGATGATAAATTATTTATTTTTCAAATGCTAACATTTGAGAATTTTGTACTTCAGCCGAATGTTCAATTTATTATGTACACAATTCAGATTTTAACAGGTAAAAATATTCACGTTTGGATCAAAAGCATACAAGAATAAATAATGTCTATATGGAATGAATGAAGATCTGTTCGGTTGCTATTTGGAATATCGTGAGAAATGAAAGACATGGAAGAATGGAATTGAAGAGGTTTTGTAACCTTTCTTAAGCAGTATTATTCCCAAATTCTACACAGGATCAGAAAATAAATTTACACCAGCTCTTCCAAATTTGTTTGCCTCCTTGTTCTAAAACCTCTCGTAACAACATTAGAGGGATGTTAAAAATTTGCCTATTAAAAAACTTTGAACAGCGATATGCTGATGAGCGATTGTACAAAAGGAGCACAAAAGGAAGGGAGGAAGTGGGAAGAGGTAGGCACATTGCTAGACTTAATGGCCCAGAGGTTCCAGAAAAAGCAGGATTAGCATGCATGTTGGAAATTGCACTTTTACGTCCCAATCTCAGTAACCCAAACTTAAACTTACATTTCCTGCCAAAGTACTTTGAACACACTGTAGCAAAAATATTTCTGATTTTCTAATGTGTTATATGTGTAGACAAATCGCATGCTGCCATAAAAGGCTTAGAATAAAATCCACGCCCATGAGGTTTGGGAATTACACAATTATTACTATGCTGCACAAAAGCAAAAAATGTTGTAAGCAAGTTAACTGCATCAGGCAGGAGAGTGTATTTAATTTCTACCATTTCCTTATTCCCCCAATTAATCCTTCACAATCACAACTGCTAATCTTTTTCTTTTTATATGTCTATGCAAGCTTTTATAGTCTGTTACGTTTCTTACAAGATCACTCATGTTTGACTTTCCATATAGAAGTTTCTTAGTCTTGTTGAATTTCAAAATGTTCCCAATCCTCAGACACAAGTTCTCTTTCTGACAGAGTTAGCTTTTTCCCTTGGTCAAAAACCATCTGTAATGCCTCTTTTCAGCTACGATTGAATCACCTTTCCTTTTGCATTACTATATATTTGATGTAGATTATGCATCAATTCTCTAAACATTAGCCTTTGCTTGGTGACTGTCATACCTTTTAGTATAGTTTTCAAATCTATCATAGCCAATTTACATTGAATACCATAATTGTTTGCTCTGTTTAGAATGAAGACACTGATTTTGGATTAAATCAAGTTATGCTCCAGTTTAAAATACTATCACACTAAGATCTCCATTCCTGAAATGCACTTTAACTACAAGACCTAATTCTGTCTCGCTATAAGGTACTATGTCAAAAATAGCCTTTCCCTAAATGGTTCCTTGACACACTGATCAAGAACTTTAGCCAAAAAAAGCTTGATTTTGTTCCGGATGTTCAAGCTAGATAAAATTGGAAAGAATGGAACAGCAGCATTATCCTAACACAGATCCTTCGAGAAATACATTAGTCAATCTCACCAAGTAGCAATCCAGAGTTTATAATCTTTAGTCCTTCCCACCCCCTCCTCCCACACACTTTTTGACATCTCTACACAGGACCTTTTGCTTTATTTTTCCATTCTTAGTCCCAACATGGACCACAATGACTGAATCCTTCGTTTCCCTCTGCAATATCCTTCAAGTGTGAAATTTCTGTCACACTGGCACCAAATATGCATTGCTCTACATGGGTTCTTTGATCCTGCTCACAAAAGGCCCTTTCTATCTCCCAACTAAATCATCTGCAGCTCCCACAATACACCCCAACAACTACCCCCCACCCTGTCTCTACTTTTTTTTCCCTTTGAAAGATTCTTTCTTCCATGGTCAGCAGACTTTTTAACTGTTGTGAATGGCTTACTGAAAACATAAGACTACATTCTTTTTTTAAAAACTGAAAAACTGTTAAATAGAGAAAGAACTGGTAAACAAATGAAAAGGTACAACTAAAATTCATCACCTGACCAAAGGAAAGCAACTGGTTAAAGGTGATCTATATTCACCTTTTTCTAACTTAATCTATTTGGTATCTCTTACCCACCTTTTACTCCCCCCATCTCTGCACAGATCAGCTGGACAAAATACATGGTCAACAACTTTAAAGTGCAGCTTCCTGCAAAATGAATCAATGGCAATTCTCACAGTTGCCCTTATCTTTGTTTCTGGCTTGCTGTGTGAAAATACTGCTGGAGTTTTCAAATGCTTTCTGCCCTATAACTGGTTATTTACCAAGTGGCCCATTAAAGCATCTTTCTTTTTCATAGCTCCAGCTTGCATTATTTTATTTCCTCTAAAGCAATTAGTGAACAGGGGAAACATCTGAAACCAAACACCCTCAGTCTATGATGGATTCCATCACCCAGCAAATCTATTAACTTAGCTTTACACTGGAAAAACTGACACAAATTTTAATTTTAGTAGCCTGAAAACATATTCAGTTTTCTCAGTATTTCAGATTAATAGACAGAGTATATTTGTGGAGTCTTCTTAAGAGAAATTTGCATTTATATCATACTTAGCCTATTTATTAAACAAAACAAGGCACATAAAATTAACTGATAAATTTGCATTTAGTCACCCCATTTCAGTCGCTGTACAAACAAGATTTCACCAACAGGTTCAAATGACTTATTTTGATGGCTTATTTGAAAGAGCTAGGTTTGCCAGAAAAATTCCATGCTCTTCTCTAGTAATGGAGCAAGTTTATAATTAACAGGTTAGAATGATAAAATGCTGACGTAGGACTTATTAATCAAAGGACAACACCAAAACTGTGTCAAAATAAAGCGCTGTACATAGCTTTGGCACTTTTTGTGCTTTTCATACAAGGTTAATAAATCCTGAGAATAATGTAAGAATACTTACGACATTGCAACGTTACTTCCGTCAATTATAATATATTTTAAATTTGGTTTCCCAGGATCGTTTGTTAGGTTTAGTTTGTAAGGACTTTTAAGTAAATCATGGAACCGTTGTACTCCAGTTACTGAAGCTCTCGCTTGTTGATTAGAAGGCACAATGGAATGCCAATGATTAACAGGCAAATTTGTCTGTTCAGAACTGCCTCTTGCTACAATATCATTTTCATTTAGCAATCTCTCATTAACCAAGTCATTGGTCCAAGGCTTGGCTGGGTGAAGGCTTTCAGTGCCTTTAGTTAATCTGCGTGCAGGTGGTTTTAAGGCTTCATCTTTGTTATTCTGTGCATTACCAATCAATGCTACATCTTCAGAATGGCAATTTTCTTTAAGTAACTCACTTTTCTGTTGATTTTGAAAAGACCTGGTGACTGAACCAGATGTTTGCTTTGTCTCTTTAACTTCAGCATGTCCAACAGTACAAGCTTCAAGTTTCTCTATGTGTGAATTCCTTGCTTCATTCATTAGATTTTCATGAGAGTTATTCGGAACAGATTTTTGATCTGTATTACTCGCCTGCTCCTTTTCCAAACGGTTACTTTCTTCGACAATTTTCTTTAGCAGTTCCATAGGTTCCTCAGTCTCTCCCATTTCCTTAATGACTTTTTTTACAATATTAATGGAATAACCCATTGACCTAAAAAATTCCACCAGCATTTTGAACTCCATTTCTGAAGTAGCAGTGGTTGAGTCCTCTTCAATTTGATTATCTTGTTGTCCACTTAAGGGACAAATCCATACATCAGTATCAGAAACCAAATCATTACAAGGTGATTTTGCTGTAGCATTAATTGCAGTGAACTCATCAATATCTCCAGAAAACTGTCGTTTTGTATGCCTGTCCTCACTAGCAGAAGATCTTCTTTTGCATGACTGTCTTTCCTTACCCACTGATGTCTCCTCACAAGACGTTTCTGTAACAAGTGACTTTTGAGTGTCTTGTTTAAGCATTGTGTCCATTTGCTGAACTAGTTCAGATACAGGTGTGCTAGCCTGTTTTCTAGTTTCCTCGAAGGAAGGCAGATCATTCCATTTTTCCTCAGAACACTGAGTCTCTTGAGAAGAGTTAACTGCACCATGGTTAACAAGTTGGGAATTATCACTATCAGGTCCCAAAGTAAGATCTATACATTCTTTAAGATGAAGTACTTCTTGAGTAAGATTCATTAGTTCCTCTTTTACTGAACTTGGCAAAAGCAGCAAATCCATTGTATATTTATCAGTATGTGATTCTATAAATTGTTTGAATTTCCTTTTAATGTAAGATTCCTTTCTGGGTGCTAAGCATTGATTATCTCTGAAGAGCTGCACAAACTGCTGTATTCGGGTTTTTGCCATTATCACTGCCTCTGTACATCCATTAATAGAAATCACTCCAGCACTTTCCACAGAGATGTCAGCGCAAGTGTCCTGTATAAGACTCTTGAGAAACAAGCCCCTGGCTCCCACAAAAACGCAATGCATATCCTTTGGATAACACTCAATTTGATGAAGCTCTGGATTACAAACACCCTTGATATATTCCTAATAAAAGCAAAAAAGGATAATTAGTTGTTTTGATTGCATGACCACCTACTTTTTCAAATCTTCTATTCTCAGTCTTTGTGTGTGCGGGGGGGGGGGGGGGGGGGGGGGTGGAATTTTTTGCAAGATAACCAAGGAAAGATGGGATTATCATTGATCCAAGTGACAACTCCAAATACTACTTGACATCTTGAAACAAGATACAAGGACAATGCATTGGACAGAATATTCTTCCTACAGCACAAGAATTTAACAACTCGCTGATAGCTATAAAAATGATGCAGTAAAATGCTAAACATTTATAATGAACAATGTTCAGAGTACCCTTAGCACATCAAAATGGAGAATTATACAAAATGATATTTGGCCTTGGACGAAATTACTGAAATTACTTACTTCGAAACTTATCATGCCTAGCCCAAACAAATACATTTATAACCAAATCAGAGAATGCTGGAAAAACTCAGCAGATCAAGCAGGGTTAGTGGGAGAGAAACTGAGTCACGTTTTGGGTCAAGAACCCTTCATCAGAACTGGAAAATGGAGACAGAAGACTGTAGATGCTGGAATCTGGAGGAACAAATAAAATGCTGGAGGAATTCAGTAGGTCAGGCAGAATTGGAAAAGTGAATAAAGAAGTGTGTTAAGTTACAGAGAGGGTAAGATTCCTCTTTACTTTCCTCCAAACCCCATCTCTCCCTCCAGCCTCAACACTTGCCTTGTTTTCACGATATCCACTCTGATCTTCTATCCAATTCCAAATAATCAGTCCTCAGCTTCAATTCCCTTTGTTCCCATCTTAATGGATTCTGAGCCTGACGTGAAGTTGAACTCTTCAGCTGCTGCCTTTATCTCTGCATCCATTTCTTCAGCCAGGATTCTTCACCCCAGACTGTGGATGCTTTCTTGTCTCCTGAATTCTCAAATCAACTGGACTCTCAGTTTTTTACCCTGTCTAAACTTATTTTGTGGTAACTGATTACACAACATTGACTACTTCAATTTTTCAATAGCCCTTACTTATTCTAATCTGACCTCCTCTGAACTTGTAGCACACCACTCACCAGGGACCAATTCCAACAGTCAAACAAACCGAGATGCCAGTGATTTAGCAAACTGACCTCGACCAAAGAATCTGAACATCAACTCTAAAACACATCCTTTTATCTCATGACCCCAACACTAAACATCAGACCTTTGACTTCCAGTTACAGGCCTCATTTGCTCAGAAGATTCTTCCTCCAGTCACCAGCCCCACAGGTCTCAGATCCCTCTCCATCAACTTCTTAATTCCTCCCCAAAGATGCACAAGCATCTCTGGGGAGGAATTATTCGCCCCAGTGAACCCATTATTTCAGCCTGTTCTTGCCCCACAGATTTATTTCTTCCTCCCTCAACTCTACTCTTTTTCCCACTTGTCCAGCCCCTTCCCACTTATAGTAGTAACAAATCCAGTGCTGTCCCAACTGTGACAGTTTTCAATCCATGGTGAAGATGATGAACTGAGCGCCTTTCACTGCTTCCCTGAACAGAGGGCTAGTCAATCACCTTCCACCATCACTCCCCTTCACCTGGCTAAACTCGTCCTTACACTGAAAAACTTCTCCTTCACCTCTGCTCACTTTCTGCAAGTCAAAAGTGTAGCTCTGGGAGCTTCACTGCCAATTTCCACCCTGCTCTCACTTTCATATGGTCCATATATAGGGACATTCATGTGCCCATCTAACAGACTCTTGAATGATAGAAAAGTAGGGGTCTATGTGGGAGGGAAGGGTTAGATAGATCTTAGAGCAGGATAAAATGTCAGCACAACATTGTGGGCTAAAGGGCCTGTACTGTGCTGTAGTGTTCTTTGTTCTATATATGACTCTTCCCATCATCTCTCTCTTATCTCGGGGATAGGTTAGTGACCAGTATCCATTATAATGGGCCCAACAACCTTCACAGCTTTCTGAACTGCATCTTCTCCTACCCTACTTCCTGCAAGGACTCTATTCCATTTTCTCCATTGTACTTGTTCTGATCGCAAGACTTTCCACATCAGTGCCTTTAATATTTCTGCCTTTTTCCTTAACCATGGGTTTCCTTTGACCACAGTTGATAGGATACACTTCCTGCACTTGGATCTCACCAACCTCCCCTCCCAACAAACACAGATATGGTTCCTCTCGGCTTCACCTCCATTTTCAGCAGATGATCCTCCACAATTTCTGCCAGCTCTAGCATAATTTCACCACCAGATATCTTTCCCTCCCCTTTCAGCATTCAGAAGAGGCAGTTGCCTCCACGACTCCCCAGTATCCTCTTTCATCTAGACTAATCCTTCTCTTTACAACACTTCCCATGCAACCATGGGAGAGGCAACACCTGTTCTTTTATTTCTTCACTTTCCACCATCCAAGGACCTAGCCTTTCCAGGTGAAGCAGCAATCATTGGAGAAACATTGGTGAAACTATATCCAGGTTGGGTACCCACTATGTAGAAAACACTGTTCAGTCCACGAGGAAGAGTTCAAGCTTCCAGTTACTTGTCCTTTTAATCCTCCACCCCACTCAGACTTCTCTCTTCCTCCTACATTGCTTCAACAATGCCCAAAATTAGCTTAAAGAGCATCACCTAATCTTCCATCTGGGTGTGTGTTGCAGGTTTCAAGAATTAATATTGCATTTAACAATTTCACTTCCAATGTTTCTTTTTTACCCCAAGTTTGTGCGCCAATTGACAAGTTTGATCAACAACCTATCACAGACATTTCACATCTTTCCTTCTCTGCAACATGCTTGTTTTCTCACTTTGTGTACTTAAAATACTTATGACATCTGCAGGTGGCCACTGCCCATCAGATTCATGCCCATCCTCAGCAGAACAATCCAATCAATTTTATTCTGTCTCTCCTTATTTCCCCGTAGTCCTGCAACTTATTCTCCCTCCCAACTCCTTTTTTTGATTCTTTTGCCATTTGACTAAAACAAGAGGTAATTTACAGCAGCTAATTAACTTACAGGCATGTCTTTAGGAAGTGGGGGACAGGGGGAACCACAACACCTGGCAGAAACCCACACTTACACAGGGCATCATAGTAGGCCAAAGACAGATGGCAAATTGCAGACAGACAGCCCACAATATTAGGATCAAACATGTGTCCCCGAGACCCAAAATTTTATCCTTGTGAGCTGTTTCTCTCCACACTGATATTGCTTGATCTTCTCAGTTGTTTTAGATTTCAACCTGCACAATTTTTCCTTCAATTGGTTGACTAAAACAAATAGCAAGATCATATTTAGCTTCCTTCTACCTATTTTTATAAAG
Source organism: Pristis pectinata (assembly GCF_009764475.1). Taxonomy (NCBI): domain Eukaryota; kingdom Metazoa; phylum Chordata; class Chondrichthyes; order Rhinopristiformes; family Pristidae; genus Pristis; species Pristis pectinata. The sequence goes on from NC_067417.1 coordinate 30,039,906, forward strand.
GATTGCTTCACAATCTAATGAGGATGTACAGTTCCGGTTTTTAAAATGTTGCAACCATGGAATTTTCTGTAATCATACCATCTGAAAATTCCACAGTGCATAAGACTGAAAAGTTAAGTCAAATAATCTAAACATTTCACTTTTCTCGCAGAAGTCAACAGTAATCTATAATTATGTTACACCAAAACTCACACCAACCCTGTTGCTTAAATACAAGTTCAGTTGTCGTTCTGCGTTCAAGTTTGCAGCAAATCCATAACATAACATAACTTCCCCCTTCAGAACAGGATTTTTGTACCATAACTGAAGATACCATGGATTTAGCACGCAATCATTCTCATTATATATTCTAAAAATGAAGTCTCGGCCATAAAAAAGCCCCGCAGTTTAGCCCAAACACTTGGGAAATACCAAACTTAGTTTCCCGGCCAAAGCGACAATTCCAACACTAGAACAAAGGAACATTTTTGGAAGAAGTTTATCATCCACGATGTTTACTGTTAAAGCTGTCTATCGTTGCTGGCGTAACACGACCGATTGGAACTATTTTTATTAGCCTATTTCCGGCTTTACTCCTCCCAGAGGGGGAAGATCGAGAACAAACAGAAACATCAGGCGTTAGGCGGTCAGGCCGAGTGCGAACTCGACCTCGCACAGTCCCACAGCCTCCTACCTTCGCTTTCCTCACATGCTCCTGACTCCCCTCCAGCTGGGCCCAGATCTGTGGGGAGTCGGCCGACTCCGGCAGGTAATGCGCCATGGGCAGCGGCGCCAAGATGGTCAGGGCCACCTGGAAGAGCTCCTGAATCGCGTCCTTGTGGCTCTCCAGGTAAAACTGCCTGCCTCTGGAAACGGCGAACTCGTCTCTAACCTGGGCCTGGGCCCAGACCTGGCCGATGTCCTGCGCCTGGCACCCAGCGGGAGCGACGCTCACCGCCCCGGAAGGACCGGGCCTACAAGGCCGCGTCTGGGGCCTGCGGCCGCTTGAAGCCGCCCCTCCGGCCACGACGGGTCGCTCGGTGTGACTACTGGTAGCCATGAAGCACTCCGATGACCGGCGCTCCGACTCCGCTCTCCCGCATCACGGATCCACCTGAGGCGGGGGGAAACCAGACTGCCCTGCCTCTGACGTCACCACGCAGCGAACGTCTGCGTGGAGAACAGACGGCGCAGCCGCTCGCCCGCGGTCGTGCCCGTGCCCGCGATGACGTCACCCGCCCGCGGGCACGAACAGGGGACGGGGACTTTCCTCTGACTCAACGCACGCCCGGCGATGACATGTCGGGGACTTCCGTGTTATACATGTAAACAGGAATGTAGCTGCAAATGACACAGTGCATTCACGACAATGAGAAAGGGTGGAATTATTATTAATGAGGCACCTTCACACTGGCTTCAGAAACATGCCGATTGAATTTTGAAAATAAAAAAAATAAAATTGCAGATGCTGGAAATCTGAAGTAACAGCAGAAAGTGCTGAACACGCTCAGCAGGTCAGGCACCATCAATGGAGATGGAAACAAGAGTTCACGCTGCTGGTCGAACTTGAATCTTGCCAGTTCATGTGGGGTCTTTTTTAACTCCTGGAATGCTATCAGGAAGATACATTATAAGTTTCTGAACAGGTCTGGAAGGTAAGAGGCTGAGAGGATCTTTCCCTTTGTACATAAGAATATGAGAATTAGGATCAGGAGTCAGCCATCTGCCCCATTAAGTCTACTCCACCATTCGCCATGGATGATTTATCTTTGTTTTATTTTCTGCACCACTTTCATGTCTCGTCATTCCCTCAAAAGTCTGTTGATTTGAATGAACTATCGACTAAGCCTCCACGGCCTCCTGGATTGAAAATTCCAAAGATTTACCATCTTCTGATTGAAGAAATTTCTCCTTAAACTTAAATTGTCTACCCCTTATTCTGAGATTGTGACTACTGGTTCCAGACTCTTCAGCCTCCCTGCATCTACCCTCATCCATATACCTATCTAAATGTCTTTTTAAATGTTGTAGTCATAGCCACTCTCTATCACTTCCTTTGGCAGCTCATTCAATATACCCACCACCCTCTGTGTGAAAAAGTTGCCCCTCAGTCCCCATTTAAATCTTTCCCCTCTCACCTTAAATCTATGCCTTCTTGTTTTACACTCCCCTATCCTGGGAAAAAGACTGTGACCCTTCACCTTATCTATGGTCCTCATGATTTTATATCTATAAGGTCACCCTCAGCCCCCTCGCTTCAGGGAAAACAGCCCCAGCTCATCCAGTGTCTCCTTATAACTCAAGCCATCCAGACCTGGTAACATCTGTGGGAATCTTTTCTGACCCTTTCCAGCTTAGTGACATCCTTTGTATAGCTTGGTAACCAGAAATGCACACAGTACTCTAAGTGTGGTCTCACCAATGTGTTGTACAATGTTTTGTACAGCAATGATCTCAACAAATCATTGTGTAAAAAAATCCATGTGTCACTTATGACTCCTTTGCTATTCACCTTAATAATTATAATTCCTTTGCTAATCGCCTTTGTATATGACCGTGAAACCAGAAGGTATAGGTGAGGTTCTCAATGAATACTTTTCATTGGTGTTCACAAAGGAAGCAGACTTTGTAGTTAAAAGGGACTTTCAGGGAAGGGGAAGTGAAATTCTGGCGCAAGTCTCTAGAGATAAAGAGGAGGTACTCAATACTTTAGCTGGCCAGAAGTTGGATAAACTCACAGGCCAGATAAGATTTATCCCAGGCTGCTATGGGAGGCAAGGGAAGAGATTCTGGCCGCAAGTGAGCTATCAGATGACTGGAGGATGGCAAATGTGGTTATTCTTTTCAAGAAGGGCAAAGGGAAAAGCCTGGTAATTATAGACCTGTGAGCCTACAATCAGTAGTAGGGAAGTTATTGGAAAAAATTCTGAGGGACAGGATTAATGATCACTTGAAAAGGCAGGGACTAATCAGAGATAGCCAGCATAGCTTTGTCAAAGGCAGATCCTGCCTGACCAATCTGAATGAATTTTTTGAAATGGTAACAAAGTGAATTGATGAGGGCAGTGCAGTAGATGTGGTTTACATAGACAAGGTCACATATGGGAATCTAGTCCAATAGGTTAAGGCTCATGGGATCCAAGGCAAATTGACAAATTGGATCCAAAATTGGCTTGGGAGACATTGGGTAATGGTAGTTTTTGTGATCAGATGCCTGTGATTAGTGATGTTCCACAGGGCTTATTGCTGGAACTCTTGCTGTTCGTAATATATGTGAATGATTTGGATATGGACATAGGAGGCATGATCCATAAGTTTGCAGATTACATGGAGATTGGTGGAATTGTTAATGGTGTGGAGGGTAGTTTTAAGCTACAGGATGAGATTGATGGGTTGGTGAAATGGACTGAGAAATGGTAGATGGAGTTTAATCCTGATAAATATGAGGTGATGCATTTTGGAGGTTGGGTCCTCGGGAGTACTGAGGAACAGAAGGACCTTGCTGTACAAGCCCAAAGCTCCTTGAAGGTGGCAGTGCAGGTAGATAACGTAGTTAAGACGGCATATGGGATACTGGGCTTCATTAGTCAGGGCACTGAATACAAGAGCATGCAAGTGATGCTTCAATTTGTAAAGCATCGGTCAGACCTCAGTTGGAGTACTACTGTGTGCAGTTCTGGTCACCAAGGTACAGGAAGGATGTGATAAAACTGGAGAGGGTGCAGAGGAGATTCACCAGGATGTTGCCTGGGATGGAGCAGTTCAGTTATGAGGAGAGACTGGGTCTGTTTTCCCTAGAGCAGAGGAGATTAAGAGAGGACATGATTGAGGTATATAAAATTATGAGGGCTATATATTTGGTAAATTGCAGGAACCTTTGCCCATATCAAAGGTAGATAAAACTAGAGGACATAGATTTAGCTAAGGGGTAAGGGATTTCGAGGGAATCTGAGGGGGATATTTTTCAACCAGAAAGTGGTGAGTAACTGGAATGCACTGCCTGAGAGAGTGGTGGAAGCAGAGTCACTGACAGCATTTAAGAATTGTCTAGATGAGTAATTGAATCCCCTGGGAATAGAAGGCTATGGGCCTATTGCTGGAAGATGGGATTAATACAGATAGATGATCACTGGTTGGCGTGGACTAAGTGAACCAAATGGACTGTTTCCATGCTGTATGACTCTACGACACTATGACTTTATTATGTCTCCTTACTCTTCACATCTCTGCCACTGGAACAGTTTCTCTCTATATACCCTCCCTACTCCCTACAAGATTTTAAATACCTCAATCTGATTTCAACATGCAACCTAGCATTAAATCTCATCTGCCACCTTTCTGCCATTCCACCAGCCTTGAAAACTATTACCATTGTAACCAAAACTGTCGCAAGAACTGTACATGTGAGTGCACCGGTGCCCTGTGTAGTGCTGCCCCGTAGAGTGCTGATTAGTTACAGTGCTCTTGGTCCTCCCTTCTGAATCTTCACAGGTATGTTTTCCCTGGACTTTAAAAAAATGATATCTGCTCTGGTTGTGTGTTGTACCAGAAACCTGACATGAATCCCTGCCTTCCCCATTGATGTGCTCTACTGTGCTGAAGCCCTGGTATGAACCCCTGACCTCCCCTAGCAGAGCATTGCCATACAGTTTGGTATGAGAGGCTGCCGATGAGGCTGGAGTTGGATGGGAAGGGGCAAGATGTGCAGTTGCTTAGTGCTGAGATGTGGGGTTCAAGGCAGCAACCTGGCCAAAATGCCGAGTGCAGGTCATCACAGGGGAATGGCAGCACCTGCTCCATGTGTTAACAGACCACATGGATCTCCCTGCTGGATGTGATGAAGCTGGTGTACCCCCTTCTCTCTTTGTTTGGCTGCACATCTCTCCCCAGCTCATTCAGCTTGATACCATGGACAAATCTCTGGACTGAGGGAGGAACCGAAAAAAGCTGCAGGGTATTTGTAAGTCTGTGCTTTGAGGAGAAAATTTGAAGTTACCACATTTTCTTCATAAAATAAACTTGTACCAGGAATAGGACGTTCCTTTTGATTCAAACAAGATAATAGAGAGAGAGAGAGAGCGAGAGTTAATGAAAGAAGAAGTGGAAAAAGGTGCTGGAAACAAATTTGAAATAGTAACAGGTTCTATCTAAATTAAACATAGGATGACCCTTTTGTTTACACAAGGGAAAGGAGAGAAGGGGAATGAGTGAGTGAGGCAGAGAGTGAGAGTGAATGAGACTGTGAGGGAAAGAGGAAGTAAAAGTTGTTATGTGTTTGTAAGTCTGTGCTGGGAGGAAACCTGAAGTAGTCATATGTCTGAACTGAATATGTGCAAGGAATATGATGCAACTAAGGGAATGGTCCTGTGTTATTTAATATGAAATTAAGTTGTAGGGTCTCATATTTTAAGAGGCATGCCTCTTACCACTATTTTTTACCATTATTTGAAAAGGTTCCTAAAAATGGAAAATATAAGCCTGGAATTTGTTTCTTTTCCTGTTTTAACCTTGTGCTCTCTGTTTCTTTTTTTAACTTGCTTTAAAACTATTGTGTTTTAATTCATTTGTAATTTGGATGAATATTGAAAGAAATAATGACTGAATTCCACAATATTCATGTGCAATTCTTTATTAATGTTGTGAAATATTAAAACAAAATCTAATTCTGGATACAAGATTCCCATCTATTAAATAGTGGCAATTTTGAATTGATATTTTGAGAAGCAGTTTGAGGTAATTGGCGGTAATCTCAATTTATGTCTTCCTTAATCAGCATAATTTTTCAAAAGGTTAGTCCTAATGATTGCTTATGACCTTTGGCATTATAATTGATTTGCTGCATCTTGGGTATAAAAGTTATGTGAGTTTCAAAAAGTTACTTACAAAAAAAGTAAAAGGTTAATGCATTAAAGATGTCTGAAATGAAAGACATGAACATGTCTGTCTGCATGATTCATTGAGATTGGCAGGGCAAGTTGAGAAAATGATTAAAAAGCATACTGAATCCTGGACATAAAGAGTTTGTAGCCGGAAGATTATTTTTAACCTGAAAGAATTAAAAGTTGATTAAATTTATAGACTAGTGACTGGTCTGCAATCAATTGAGTTGCAGTATAGAATTGCTTTTATTCTCATAGAATATATTGGAGGCTGTTATGTGAGCTAATGTTAGTTTATGAAGAAATAAAATTTCAATGAACAAGAGGAGCTGTGAGAGTCGAAGGCTTTAAGGTTAGCTGCTTGCTTAACCCCTGCTCTTGACCACAAGACTTAAAGCTCATTCGAAAGAGTCAAACATACAATTGTTGGTTAAGATGACATTAGGAATGGTATAAGATTTGTAACCCGAAGGCCTACAGAACAGAATGCAAAAAACTGATGACAAAGCCACATTTTCTCTTGTATTTTGAAGATAAAGCAACCTCAAGAAACCATAGGGGATTTTTGCCTCGTGGCTGGCCTCTATCGCTGAAACATTCAGCATGAAATATTGTGAATCAAAAATTACTTATTTAGTATTTTGTGGTGGACTAAACAAATACCTTTTGAAATCAGTAAGGATAAGTAATAACAGATTAAAACCTGTAACTAGTGATATCATGGTTTAAATTTTTGAGATCAGTACTGGAAGGGAAGTATTTATTAAGTGTAGTGCAGAATCAATGCTGCATCATGGTAGTGAACTCCAAGGATTCACCACGCTCTGTGTGAAAAAAATCTTCTCATCTATATCCTGAATGTATGACCTCTTATGACTGTGATCCCTTGTTCTTGACACTGTAAGGAAAATATTCATATACAACCAATCTAGGAAGATGTTCTTGGGAAGAGGACTGTAGAGAGGGATAAAACAAGATAAAATGGATGGGACCAAGGAGTCACCCAATAATGTCTTGATTCAAGATGATTGGACCACATGTGAGGTGACGTGATGGGGGCTGGTAGTAATTCTTGAACATTGCAAGTGTAGTGGGTGAAGGTCAGGTCTCTAAAAATGATTAATGGAGATTGTTTGACTGATTGCTTATGATAACATGAGAACACAAGAAATATTAGTGGAGAAGGCCAGTCAGCCTTTGCGCCTGCTCCAGTATTCAATATGACAATTGCTGACCTTATATTTCAAGACCATTTTCCCTAAACTAACCCTATATGCCTAATACTTAAAAATCTTTACATGTCTGTCTTGAATATACTCAGCAACTAAACCTCCATAGCCCTGTTTGGTAGTGGATTCCAAGGATTCACCATGCACTGTGTGAAAACAAATTCTCATCTATATCCTGAATGTATGACCTCTTATGATTGTGATCCCTTGTTCTTGACACTCTCACCGGTGGAAACATCAACCCCACATCCATCAGGGAAAGTTAAGGCATGGCACAGTGGCACAGCTAGTAGAGCCACTGCCTCACAGCTCCAGTGACCCGAGTTCAATCCTTACCTCCAGTGCTGTCTGTATGAAGCTTGCATGTTTTCACTGTGACCATATGGATTTCCCTGAGTGCTCTGCTTTTCTCCCAATTCCGAGACATGCAAATTGGTAGATTAATTGGCCACTCTAAGTTTCCCCCAAAGTGCCGGTGAGTGGTAGAATCTAGGAGAAAGTTGATGGGAACATAGGGAGAATAAAATGGGTTAGGGTAGGATTAGTATAAAGATGGGTCTTAATAGTTGGCATGGACTTGATGGACCGAAGGTCTTTCTTCATGCTGTATCCCCCTATGACTCCATGACATTATGGGTAGTGAGAGGTGGCAGTGGCTGGGAGGTTGGAGGGGGGGGGGGGGGGGTGGGGTGAACTGACGTGAAATTCTTTAAGGAAGTAATAATTATTACCGTAAATACACTGTATATACTGAAAGGACCAGGAAGATCTACTTGATCAATAAGGATGGGAAAAGCATCATCATGCTGCTGTAGTGGGAACATGAAAGGGCATAACATGTAGGTCAATGCACCAAAGGGTGTTTAACCATTCTTGAGACTCAATCTTGTTCTCGGCAAAAACCAAACCGTTTATTCTCCTACCAATGACAGGGTATTTGCCGTAAAGCAACTAACTTATAATATTATGGATGGATAAAATCAGTACCATGCATCAATAAACTCAAGGAAATTATATTTGTCCTTTGTTATTTAATAGGTAAATTGTTATCTCACAATGTCCACCATAATAATGTTAAGGTTCCCAATGAAACAATTAATTACATAATTGTGGAGGGTCTACTGCAAGGTTTCTGGAAGAATATTGGTATAGGTATTGGTTTATTATTGTCACTTGTACTGAGGTACAGTGAAAAACTTCTCTTGCATACTGTTCGTACAGGTCAATTCATTACACAGTGCAGTTACATTGAGTTAGTACAGACTGAATTGAGGTAGTACAGGTAAAAACAATAACAGTACAGAGTAAAGTCTCACAGCTACGGAGAGAGTGCAGTGTAGGTAGACAATAAGGTGCAAGGTCACAACAAGGTAGATCGTGATGTCAGAGTCCATCTCATTGTATAAGGGAACCATTCAATAGTCTTATCACAGTGGGATAAAGGCTATCCTTAAGCCTGGTGGTATGTGCCCTCAGGCTCCTTTATCTTCTACCTGATGGAAGAGGAGAGAAGAGAGAATGACCCGGGTGGGTGGGGTCTTTGATTATGCTGGCTGCTTCGCCAAGGCAGCAAGAGGTAAAGACAGAATCCAAGGAGGAGAGGCTGGTTTCTGTGACGCACTGGGCTGTGTCCACAACTCTTTGAAGTTTCTTGCGGTCCTGGGCAGAGCAGTTGCCATACCAAGCCGTGATGTATCCAGATAGGATGCTTTCTATGGTGTATCGATGAAAGTTGGTGGGTGTCAAAGGGAACATACCAAATTTCTTTAGCCTCCTGAGGAAGTAGAGGCGCTGGTGAGCTTTCTTGGTTGTGGCATCTACGTGATTTGACCAGGACAGGCTATTGGTGGTGTTCACTCCTAGGAACTTGAAGTTCTCAACCCTCTCGACCTCAGCACCTTTCCTGAAGTCAATGACCAGCTCTTTTGTTTTGTTGACATTGAGGGAAAGGTTGTTGTCATGACACCATGCCACTAAGCTGGAAGAGAATCAGATGAAAAACAATCAGACCAGTGCTTCAAGATGAGAATATAACTGGTAATAAATGGAAATGAACTAGATAATGAAAGCATGGCCTTGTTAATGATGTGGCAACCTCATTTAATACTAAAATATCCTTGGTCAACAGTGTTGTGACTGTGAATTGAGTCACCAGAGAGACACTGAAGCTGGTTGATATAAATGGTCTTTATTCATCATGACAAGCAGGCATTCTCCTGGAGACCCTCTCAGAAGAGTCTCCCAAACTAAAAGTACATCAGATTTTTATACTTTTGAGAACATAGGGAACAGCAGGTGATTCAATACAATTTCAATAGCTACAATGGCATTGTTTACTTCAATATTTTGAGTCTAAATATGCTTCCATTGAATTACATATCTATAATGGGGGACCCCTCTGAATATTCAAACACCTTTGTGGGGACAAAGTAATTCACAAGGATGGTCTAAAAGCTCCTGAGGACAGAGAACCCAGATACCCAAAAGTAATGTTGTGAGGGCTGACTCTCTGAGTACACAAATATCCCAACTATTGATGGAGCAAATATGCCTGTGACCACGTTTGATGTGCTGCGTGACAACATAAGTCTGGTCTGCAAGCTTCCTTGAACTTGGTCACAGTGGTACAAAATAACTTAACCATAGTCACCTGGTTTGATGTAGGCCAATTTACATACCCGCATTGTCTTAGGTTTGGCTGATGCATACGAGAATATCTCATGGTCATGTCACTTTGCAAACCATATCTCTTGAGCAGTAAACCTCCTGCTGTGGGCCAGTAGCCCGTACTCCATAGACAGTGCTGTTTGTTTAAAAAGCTGACCTTTTAACTTCAAACTGATTACTGCTTGCAATTTACATTATGAACTGAAGACCGGTTCTCGTTTGAATTAATGCATGGTGGATTCACATAATTCCATAACTCCTGAATCCCTAACAAACAGTTAGGACTTAGCAAGTGATCATCCTAGCATGCGATCATTGATCCAGAGGGACTGCCTGAGAAAGAGGAGATCAGAATCCGAATCAGATTTATTATTACTGACATATGATGTGAAATTTGTTGTTTTGTGGCAGCAGTGCAGTGCAAAGACATAAAAATCTATAAATTACAAAAATAAATAAATAGTGCAAAAAAAAAGAATACAAGGAAAAAGGGATAATACCCCGATAACAAATTATAAACACATGCAGGAGGAGATCACTCAAGTGGAGGAGTGACTTATCACGGTGGAATATTGGCATGAATATTTAAATCCAATCTTGAAAATTGTCAAATATTATGGTTGTAACACAACTGCACATTATTTGTGGGTTGTTAATTGAGACCTTTCTGTGGTGCTAAAAATAGAGGTGGAACAGCTTGGCCAGATCGATTGCAAAAAAACACCAAAAAGATTTGCTCGAGCCCGAGGAAGGAAGGTTAAGCGTGTTAAGTTCTGAAGGTCAACAAGCAAAGAACTCAGCTTTTGCTTTGTTATAGCACAGTTGTTGTTCTTCTCATATGGGGAGTGGGATGTATTGTGTGATGACAACTATAAAATGTTTAATTTATGGAATTTAAAATTTCACACCTAGGAAAAAGAAAAGATTATTGATGCATTTGATTGACTTTTTAATTTACATAGGGAAGAATATTTCAGTAAATTTGGATATGACATTGACTTGCTTGAACCTAAAGTTAAGTAAACAAATTGATATCACCCAGCATGTATTGTGAGAACTAAAACAAAGACCAAATATATTGGGCAAGACAAACAAAACAGCTGAATTCTCCCATATTCTAAACAAGTATGGAACTGGGGACTACAATTGAATTAAATCCTTGGATAAGACTTGTGTCTCACGTACTGGTTGTGAGCTTTAAATTCCTGGGCATTAACATGTCAAATTACCTTTCCTGGGCTGTGCATATGGATGCAATCACAAGGAAAGTACACCAGCATCTTTATTTTCTTAGGAGATTAAGGAGGTTTGGTTTGTCACCGAACACTCCAACAAACTTCTACAGATGTAGTGTCTCAAGTGTCCTTACCGATAACATCATGGTCTGGTATGGCAATTCAAATGCACAGGAACGTAAGAAGCTTTAGAGACTAGTGGACTCTGCCCAGTACATCATGGGTGCATCTCTCCCCACCAAAGGTAACATCTACAGGAGGTGCTGCCTCAAGAAGGCAACATCCATCATCAAAGATACCCACCGTCTGGGCCATGCCATCATCTTACAGCTACTTTCAGGCAGGAAGTACAGAAGCCTGTAGTCGTCAATATGACAATAAACTCAACTTTGATCCATTTGATCATCATGATCTATTTGCTATATTTGATGGTGACAGAAAAACATTGTACACAAGAAGGAGCAGTGAAAGTTAATGCTTGTGGCTTTGTTTCAGCAAAAACAGGAGTAGTTGTTTTAAAAATAACTGATTTTCTTAAGAGTCAGGACATAAGTCACTTGTTGTGAAAGCTGCATCAAGAAGGCACCTAACTCAGAGAAAAACAACATTAGGGAGTCAAGAGGCTATAAGGACACTTTTGTGGTATTCACACGTAAGGATTGACCAATGGAGACGCTGGAATCTGGAGCAACAACGTGCTGGAGGAACTCAGCGGGTCAAGCAGCATCTGTAGGAGGAAAGAAATTGTTGATGATTCCAGTTGAAACCAAGGATTGACCAAGTTTCTTTTCCCAGCAAGCTGTGATGAGCCAAAGGGATTTTCCTATGATTTTTTAAAAATAGGTTCTAAACTGAAGGAAATGCCAGAGGAGCTGTTCATGCAGAGAGACAAGTAGAATGGAGAGTAGTTGGAACACACATGCCATGTATTTGTTGGAACTGTTTACTTTACTGAATCCCTGACTATCCACAACACTGACAAATCCATAGGCAACCATTCTGGATTCAGATCCCAAAGCCTTTGAAAATGTTCACTCCTAAATTGTTGTTGGAGTAAAAGATTGAGAGATTGTGGGCATTTTACGAAAGATCTTTTACACCTGTCTAACAGATTCACATTAACACTTCATCTGAAAATCAGCTCCCCTCCACCCGGTCAAATACTCTTGCATAACAATGGTCAAAGTATCCAACAGCGTATTCCACCTGAAAGGACAATAGATTCACTGAGAGGAGTGGGAAAGAACAAAAAAAAGTTTGCAGATTTGTAGCAAACAGATAAGATTAAGATAAAATTGGCATTATCAAAGGCACAGAAGGTTGCAACAATCAAACTGTTATGTGTGGAATTTTTGTGTTACAAAATAAGAAGGATTGAGGGCAAATTTTAACAATTTACAAGGAAACTGGATTGGTCCCTTGCACACACGGGGGAACATACTTCTCCTAACGATCATTGGGAGATTGATGTTTGGAATCACCTAATGTTAAAAAGAACTGTAAATGAGAGTAACACACAAAGCACTGGAGGAACTCAGCAGGTCCAGCAGCATCTATGGAGGGAAATGGACAGTCGACGGTTCAAGACCCTTCATCAGGACTGGAAAGAAAGAGGGGAGATAGCCAGTATACAAAGGTAGGGGGGGGGTGAGGAGGGGTGGAGCAGGAGCTGGTGGGTGATAGGTGGATCCAGGTGAGGGGGGTGATAGGCAGATGAGGGAGGGGAGAGGGTGGGAATGATGTTAGAAGCTAGGAGGTGATAGGTGGAAGTGATGAAGGGCTAAAGATGATGGAATCTGATAGGAGAGGAAGGTGGAGCTTGGAATAAAGGGAAGGAGGTTGGGAGGGGAACCGGTGGGAGGAATGTGTGGGTGATGGGCAGACGGAGAGGGTGGGGGAGGGGAAAGAGATGGGGTGATGGGGGTCACTTGGATCAGGAGGAGAGAAAAGAAAAGAGGGGAAAAGGGGCAGAGGGGGAGCGGTTACCAGAAGTTTGAGAATTTGATGTTCATGCTGCCAGGTTGGAGACTGCCCAGCAGGAATATGAGGTGCTGTTCCTCTAATTTGCATTTAGCCTCGAGCTGGCAGTGCAGGAGGCCATGGGCAGACATGTCAGTGTGGGAATGGAGAGTGGAATTAAAATGGCTGGCCACTGGGAGATCCTGGCTGGAGCGATGAATGAAAGCGTTAAAGTTAAAAGGTAAAGTGTATTAAAGGAAAAAGCAGACCAGCATTTGTATTGTATTTGTAAGCACAATAAACTATTGAAAGAACATTGAGTTATACTGCTTTGACATCTTGACCAGTTTTACCCTATCTTGACAGATTCATGCCAAATTCAGGAATGGAGGTGAATTTCACCTCCCTATAATCCCCATTCCATACGTCCATTGGTTCCGACTTACCTCAGTCCTGCAGCCAATATATTTACATTAAATACGCTGCTTTTGGGGGTAAATAAACATGCAGCCTCTTTTACTTGTAAGTTTATATTCAGAAAATATAAATTCAATTTAAAATCTTAGTAAATAATGTTTCACAAAGGAATAGCAAAATGCTTGTAAAAGCTAAAGTAATCTTGTGCAAAACTAAGCGTTAAATAAAGCAGTGATTACCAATGATCTGTTATTTTATGATCCACAGCATCTCCACCACGAATTGTAACAGCTCCCATCCTACATGCCCAGCTCACCCAAGCAGAGCTCCATCCAAAGCAAGCACCTCAGAATCAGAATCAGAATCATCTGGAAAACATAAAGAAAGGTTTGTGTTTGTGTAATGCCTTTCACAACCTCAAGACATCTCAAAGTGCTCTACAGTTAATAAAGTAATTTTGAAGTGTCATTACTGTTGTAATGTGGGAAACATGTCAGCCAATTTGAGCACAGCAAGTCTCCACACATGATGAAGATCTGATAATTGTGCTTTAGTGATGCTCATTGAGAGATAAATATCATTTGGGTAGAGTACAAAGGATTTTAATGTTGGTTTTCTTTGAGTTAAATTTGTTCTTGCTGTTACTGTCTAGAACACCAATGGTGAGCCCACTATTTATTTTCCACCTTCCAATTTCCCTGCACTGCCTGGCTTGCTAAGTCATTTCAGAGGGCTGATAAGAATCAACCACACTGTGAATGAATAAAACCAAAGGAGAGCTTTGCTCCACTTCTCCAGAGTTTCCACTGATTTTCTATTGTTGCAATTGAGATCAGCTGGAAGGCTCTGCCTGCACTGTGTAGTTTGTGGTATATTCTAGGAATTGGCTAAAAATTGTAGTTCTATTTCTATCATGTTTTTAGAGAAGCAAACTTTTAGAGGATTCTGAACACAGGCTTTGAGTCATGGAGTCTTCAAGCTTCGGGTTGTGAGAAACGGAACAGCTGTCTAACAGTTGTTAGTCAACAAGTCTCCAAAGAGCTAACATTCACATATGAAATAAAGACACGACATATCATAATTTTGTCCTAAGAGCTGAAGTACTGTTTGCGTAAGGGCAGCAAAGGAGGTTGAGATCCGTCTGAACAGTTGGATTTTCACTCCCAATGCACATTGACCTTGAGATGGCTACAATGAGGACGAGGTGATTGTCCACACCCTTGTGGACTGTGCATTTGCAAAACAGGTCAGGAAAAGGATACAAGGGTCCTTGTCGAGTTTTGTTCTGAGCAGCTGCAAAACAACAGACTTGCTGATCTACAAGCTGTTCTTAGGGACGCATACTGAGACAAACATCAAGTGCTTCTGGAAAGTCTGCATCTTGGTGAGAGATGCACTTTGGTCTGCCTGAAGCTTGTTGACCTTCCAGTCTAATGAGATGTTCATCAGTGAGTGCCGTCACATGAATGCTGCCTGGAATGTGAACCTGTCACATTTCAGGCTGCAGGAGTACATGCTAAGGGATGCACTGAAGCGTGGTGCAGCCAACGCAAATGCTTTGTGGGAAAGTGCTGCAGTCTAAGGTCCTGGCACCCCTGGACGCTGAGGGGCTGGGTTATGTGTAACAGCCCCTCAAAAACTTTAAGGGTTCAAAGAGTGGCATGAATGCTTTACAAATAGAAAGTATTAACTTGATGACACCATGAATGACAGCAAAGACATATACTGAATATTCCATTTCTGGTATATATATTTTTGAAATAAAAGAAATACCACAGAATTACAGAGCCACGGAAGGGTGAATTAGTCATTTACCAGCAGATGTTGGCAGGTTGACCATTGAGTCAGGGATTACATTCACAGGAAGCCAAGTCTCATTGGGTCATTGATGGATGGACCAGGATATGCATGATTTAGCTTGTAGCAAGGAGGGGTGTCCTAGTATCAACTTTTATATAAGATTACTGTAATCTCTCAATTTAAGTAAAGACATTTTATTAGAGAATAAGAAATTCTGGTTTGTGTTATTTACAAAAAGATATTCCTGATCATGACTTCTGCACAGCCGGCGATAATCACATTACTGATAACGTGCAATTAACTTGCATTTGTCATTGCCAAAACATGCAGGAACACCCACTATCATCAGCCAAAAATATTGGCATGGTTTCTTTTGCTTTCTTAAGATGCTGGAAAGGATATAAGATTGGAAGGATATCAGCTGTGAATTAGCTGGTGCAATGTTTACAAAAAGTCTGATTCAGTTTGAGATAACAGCTAGCAATTAAAGGAAATTGTGCTTGATTCAGCATTAAGAGCCAAACAGTTTGAGAAGATAGAAGCACTGGAGGAGTTGATAAAAACTGCCTGTTGACAGCTACAAGGGGCAGTTTGTAGATAAGGGAGAGGAGAGGGCCAAGGATAGAATCTTGGTTGACCTAGACATAATTAATTGTTTAGACCATGGCCAAATATATGAGGGGAACTGAACAGGACTGGCCTACTCAATTGGACAAAAGAAAGGAACTTTGAAGAGAATAATGAGGTCAACAACGGTATTTTTTTATTTGTGATGTTCATCAAGACTGTTAAATTGTTCAGGCAGAGTTGAAAACCAAATGAGATTGTTGAACTAGGAACTTTAGAAAAGTTGGTGATGGATTTTAGAAAACATCTTGAAGGAGTTTGAGAATCAAAGGCACAGATTTGGCTGCCTCTTTCTTGTAGTTCTGCACACAACCATTGGTATTTACCTACATAAGTATTAATAAGTTCTAGAGTCCCACGTGAATGCAGATATTCTAAGCTTTCTGGCTGAGCTGAGGCAATTTCTAAGCTGGGCTCTCCCTCTGAACTTTGCCTGGTGTCCAACAACTGGGAGCTTGCTGAAATTCCTCAAGACTTATACTGAGAAATCTTCTCCTGGATTGGCACAATTCTATGAGCCCATTTATTTCAGTGGCAATTGTTGGGCTGTGAAGAAGAAAAATTAGAAAAAAGATAGAGCAACACACTAAAGAGCTGGAGGAACTCAGCGGGTCAGGCAGCATCTATGGAGGGAAATGGACAGTTGACGTTTTGGGTTGAGACCCTTCATCAGGACTGGAAAGAAAGGGGGGAGATAGCCTGCATAAAAAAGTGGGGGGAGGGAGTGGAGCAAGAGCTGGCGGGTGTTAGGTCGATCCAGGTGAGGGGGGTTATAGGCAGGTGAAGGAGGGGGAGAGTGGGAATAACGCAAGAAGCTGGGAGGTGATAGGTGGAAGTAACAAAGGGATGAAGAAGATGGAATCTGATAGGAGAGGACAGTGAACTATAGAATAAAGGGAAAGAGGTGAGGAGGGGAACCAGTGAGAGGAATGTGTAGGGGATGGGCAGAACAAGTGGGTGATGGAGGGAAAAGAGGTGGGGTGATGGGGGCTGGTGGGATAAGGGGAAAAAAGGAACAGAGGGGAGTGATTACCAGAAGTCAGAGAAATCTACTTTTCTAATTACTTGTTTTTGATTTAATATTTTTTTAATTATTTAGAAGTGATTTTCTGCCTCATTTAATGTTTTTATTTGTATAAAATGTTCAAGTAAGAAAAAAGTAATTATTTTTTAATGGTTTTTAATTGTTTCTCAGTTTCAGGGATATTCAAAAGTATTGACAGACTTTGACAGAAGGGGGCAGAATTCACCTACATGACAAGCTAGGATCGTAGCTTGTTCTCCTGAAGGGGAAACTGGATTTCAAACACTAGCATATTATGTATAAAGTAAGTAATTTGAAAATAATTTACTTCTGCAATTGGAATTTTCTAGAGTATTTTTGTTTCATGTGGTTTCCCTTTAACATTTTGCTTTTGAAATGCTGTTACTATGGAAGACATAGTTGAATTGTGGGAAGCATGGGATAGTTACACCAGACAATAAAGTCAAGGTTAGGTTTCCTCCTTACTCTGTTTTTCAGATACCAAGGTCCTTGGCTGCCTTTCCAAAAATAATACATTCCACAGATGATGGAGCTCTTAAAGGCATTGAAGTTCACCGGTCTTTAACTTTATTTTGCAGCACATTTTACATAATGAAGCAGTTGATGCGTACAGGCTGTGAGACATAGGTAAAATTCAAATATGGTTTGATAAATAGCAAATAGCATGACCATCTCACACAACAGGGTGGGGTCATCGATTATGTTGGCTGCTTTACCAAGGCAGCGAGAAGTGTAAACAGAGTCCCTGGAGGGGAGGCTGGTTTCCGTGACATGCTGAGCTGTGTTCATAAATCTCAATCCTACAGAACTTCATTGTTGATGTTCATTTTAGAAGTGTATAATTTTTTCCCAGTCCTTGCATTAATTTTATAATTGTTCAATCTGATTAGTTAAGTTGCTCTCCCTGTGCCTAGCTCCTGGTATCACGCTATCAACTACTTGCCATGCAGAAGAAAACCCGAACCTGCAGCATTCAATGTAAATAACAGCAAGTACTGTAATTAGATTTCCAATGAAAGCTGCAGTACCACTGGTTTCCTACTGGTGGTGCAGTTAAACACAATAAACCAAGTTGTTCAGCATGTGACCAGCAGAATTTTGCAGTACTGCAAATGATAAGGAAGTTTTTTGATAAAATGAGAGTTAATATTGAGACAAAGTCTATAGCAGTCTTTCCCAATGTTATACTTCCTAATTAAGGTGCTTCCGTTGATTTTTTTGTTTGAATACCAAATCATAATAACAGACTCCCTTCCTGCTTCTAGCAACAACCTTTACTGTTACAATAAAGAGAATAGAATATAATATTCTATAATAATATAATATTAATGGAACATCACATTCCATATAATTCTACTATTAAGGAAAACACTAGGCAATATTCCCAATCATTCATAAATAGTTAACAAAAATCAAAGTCAAGTTTATTGTCATACGCACAAGTACATGTACTGTCTGCACAGGAGCAATGAAAAACTTACTTGCAGCAGCATCACAGGCACATAGCATCATATAAGTAGAATTCACAAGAAAAACATAAATTAAACATAAATTATACACAATATTTACTAGAAAGAACACAATTAGAAAAAAAAGTCCATTTCAAAATACCTCAGGTTTGTTTTAGGTGTACTGCAATCCCATAGAGCTTCCAATATCTTAACCTCTAGCCATTCACAATAACAGCAGTTACTCCTCTTCCAAGGATGATTTCCTAGCCAAAAAGTTAAAAAAACAGGGATGTGGTAAGCTTTGACATTATTGTTATGTTTGAGGATTTCTTGCAGCTGTGTTCCTTTTAACACCCTGGTATTTTTTTATTCAAAAATATACTTTATTCACAAAATATAGTTATACAAATGGGATATTCACTAATTAAATCTACAATATGACAACATGTCACTGATGTTTCATCCCCAAACATTCCATCAGCAAAAAATTTGAGAAAATCATGACACACGACCCAGCCCCTCAGTGTCTGGCGGTGGAAGGTCTTTCCTCACAGAGCCTTTATGGCATCCCTCAGCATGTAATCCTACACCTTGGTTTATGCCAATTGGCAGCATTCGATTGTGGACAACTACTTCCAACAAATTTCGGGCACACCAAAGTGCTTCCTTCACTGAGTTGATGATCTTACAGCAGCAGTCAATGCTTGTCTCAGTATACATCCTTGGTTCAGCCTGCAGAGCACAGAGTCCTCTGTTATGCACCTGGTTTCGATGAACCTTAATAAAGACCATTGCATTGGTTTGCAGACCTTTATGGTAAAGACATAATCAACAAGGAGCAGACAATCATCTCATCCACATCACAGCACCCTTGAGAACAGTGTGCAATGGGATTGAGGCTCTGATGGGAGAGGCCCTTTTCCCCATCTGCCAAGTGAGGGTTTGGTGCTTTTTTGAGAGTTTTGGTGATGAGGCATTCTGCCAATTATTTTGGCACTTTGCTTGAGGAACATCCAACAGGGCCCACTATCTTGTCTGAGTGCACTCTGTGCAGACACTTCATTAACTTGTGGTCAAAAGTGCTTTTATGCAGAAACTTTCCTATGAGGGACAGATGGTATGGAATGGTCCAACTGAAGGGAATGTCGTGCACAACAACACTTCAGAACACTGGGGACAGGTAGAACCTCAACATATAGTGATACTTGGTGCTTGTGTACCAGGCTCCATGGACAGCTTGAAGCAGCCACATACAAAGATGGTCATCAGGATGAGGGCTACTTTGGGCACACTATTTCTCCCTTTCTCTGGAGACCTGCCCACTTTGGATCTTCTGATGAGCTGGTGGATGACTGGAGTGACTGCTGCACTGTAGGAGATGAGTTCAGGCCTCGCCTGTGCTATGTACAGCAATACCTTGTATCCGATGAGCAGGTTCTTACCTACCATTGGAGGGAGCATCCCTCCCATATTCCCAACTTCTGTTTCACCTTGATTATTCACTCCAGCCAATTCTTGCCTCATGCTGTGGCTCCTCCAAACCAAATTTCCAGCACCTTCAGGTAATTGGAAGAAATAAGCAGTTAGTCTAGTTGCCAAGGAACATGGCCTCACTTTTGCTGCTATTAACTCTGAGTCCTGTGGCCAGTACAAACTGGTCACAGTTGCTGATTTAATTCCTTGGGCTAATACAGTGCGCTGCTGTAGTGTAACATCAAAACCCCTTGGGTTCCATTAGATCGAAAAATAGAAAATACAACTCCTTTGTTCAGAAAGGGAGGGAAACACAGCTGGGAAACTACGGGTCATGAAGCCTAATATCTATCGCAGGGAAATTGTTACAATTATTAAAGATGTTACAACATATTGTTTATAATGAGGGGAATTGATTACAAAAGTAGGTAGATTATTCTTCAGTTATATAGGTCATTGATGAGACTACACTGGAGTTCTGTGTGCAGTACTGGTCTTATTTAAGGAAGAATGATAACGTGTTGGAAGCAGTTTGGAGAAGGTTTACTACTTCGAATGGATAGTTTGTTTTAAGACAAGAGGTTGACAGGCTAGAAGTGTATCTGCTAGAGTTTAGAAGAGTGAGAGATGACTTGCTTGAAACATACAGTGTATAAGATCCTGAAAGGTCTTGGCATGGTGGATGTGGAGAGGATGTTTCCTCTTCTGAGAGAGTGTGGCTTCTTAGAATCTAAAATCTGTTCAATTTAAGACAGAGATGGGGCATTTTTTCTTCTCGTAAAGGGTCTTAATTTGTTGACTTTTCTTCCTCTGGCCTATTCCTCCTCCTAATTCATATTGTCTTATGTTTGGATGTTCTTATGGGACACAAAGGCTTGAGGAAAATCTATCTCATTACATATTTGCCTCGACGATCGATCTGCTTGAATATCAAACCCATCCCCAACCATTAATATCACTGCCATGACCATTCTGATTAATGTGCCCTTAGAGGTGAAAGGCAATTGTGTTTTGAGCTTCTTTCCCATTGCAGGCTTTCATGTTCATAGCATGCAGCAGAGAGTGAAGCCACCTTCCAACAACTGTGTAAATTACATCTAAATGATAATTATTTTTGAATAATCCAAAGAATTTGTATATGTTAAAAAACAGTAAGATTTGTTGCACAATCCATTTGAACAATTATTTTCAAAAGCAGCATTTTTTTTGTGTATATTCATCTTTCAGAATCTTAACGTCACTGGTAAGACTAGAATTTATTGTGCACCTTTAACTGCCCTTGATAAGCCACCTTCTTGAACTAAGGCTATCTTTCTGGTGAAGGTCCACCCACAATGAGGTTGAGGTGGGAGTTCCAAGATTTAGACCCAGCAATGATGAAGGAACAGTGATATGTTTCCAGTTTGTAAGGGCATGCAGCTTGGAGAGGAAGCTGCATGTTATCAAGGTATTTATGTGACTGGTCCATTTGAGCTTCTCATCAATGGTGACCTGCAGGATGTTTAAGAAAGGGTATTTATCAATAATAATGCCAATTAATGTCAACAGCAGGTTGTTAAATTCTTTCCTGTTGGAGATGGTTATTGCCTGGCAGTTTTGTAACGCGAGTGTTATTTGCCAGTTATCAGCCCATGCCCAAATGTTTTCTGCATGCAAGACTGGGTATCTTCATTTGCTGAGGAGTTGTGAATGGTATTGAACATTGTGCAATCATCAGCAAACATCCCCTCGTCTGACCTTATGATGTAAGTAATGTCATTGATAAAGTTGCAGAATATGGTTGAGCCTAGGACACTGCCCTCCAGTGATGTCCTGCAGCTGGGCTGATTCACCGCCAGTACCATATTATCCTGCTTTGTGTGTAGTACAACTCCAGTCATTGGAGTTCCTTTTCCCCCTTGATGCCATTGACTTTAGTTTTATCAGGGCTTCTTGATGCCAAACTTGGTCAAAACCTACTTTGATATCAAGGGTAGTCACACTCACTGCACCTCTGGAATACAGCCCTTTGCTCCACACTTGGCCCATGGTTGTTAAGTAGTCCTGGTGAAACCCAAACTGGGCATCATGAGCAAGTTATTGCTGAATGTATTGCTTGACAAGACTGAAATTGACACCTTATACCACACTGCTGATGATAGAGAGTGGACTATTTGGGCAGTAATTACTATTTGGGATATTTTCTGTTTTTTTGTGAGCAATTTACCACATTATTAGGTAGATGCCAATGTTGTAACTATATTGTCACAGCCTGACCAGAAACACAGCTAGTAATGGAGCTCAGGTCTTTAGTAACACAGCAGGGTGTTGTCTGGCCCCATAACCTTTGCCGTATGCTCGCTCTCAGCCATTTCTTGATGTCACATGGAGTGAATCAAACTAGCTGAAGACTGCCTTTTATGACGGTGGGGATCTCAGGAGGATGCTGAGGTAGGCCATCCACCTAGCATGTCTAGGTGAAGCTGATTGAGAAAGCTTCAGCCTTGTTTGTAGGACTTGCATGCTGGGCTCTGCCATTGTCAAGATTGGGAATGTTTTTGGATGCTCCTCGTCTCATTAGCTGTTTAATTGTCCACCACATTTCATGATCAGATGTAGCAGGGCTGGTGAACTTTTTACCTGATCTATCGGTTATGAGATCGCTTAGCTCTGTGCCAGGCCACAAATTTACAGATTGTGGTAGTGTACATTTCTCGTGATGTTGACGTTTTGCAGTGCCTCTGGATGGCAAGTTTTGAAATGCCAGATGTGTTTTGCCTTTCCCATTTAGCTGAATTGTAGTGCCACACAGAACAGTTGGTCTCCTCAGTATGAAGGCAAGACTTTCATAAGACCTGTGGAATGGTCACTTCTTCCATGGACAAGTGCATCTGTTAGAGGTAGATGGTTCAGGGACAAGGTCAAAGTGTACTATTTATGGTTGACTAAGTCTATCGCAACAGTCAATTGCTATAATCACAACGTACAGCTAAACTAACTATATAAAATACAAAAGGAACATGTAGATGTAAGAATGAGAAGATGACTGATCAAAGATGACACTTACCAACAGAGAAGATGTACATTCCAAAGGAAGTCAAACAGTTAATGCAACAAAAAACAATTTTATTTTTTAATTGTTATACATCCACTAAAGCATGGAATTAATCAGGGAAATCCTGAAAAATAGTTTGTGTTATTCCAGTGAAGTGATAATTGGAGGAATTTATTGTCAAATAACTGTCAAAAATGTCTAATGCCCAGAAAATCAAAAATCACTCTCATGGTTAACAACAATTAATGAAGAAGAATGGCAAAGAGCTTGAAAACAACATAGCTAGAAATATAATTTATTACCTCAATTAAACTAATTCATATTTCTACCGCTTGACTAGGAGGCTGATGTAACTGTCATGTAAATACATAGATACCTTCAATCTGCCACGTTAATATTATAAATAATATTTAAATATATGATGGTATCCTGCTTTATTGGCCTAAATTAAAACCAGATTGCATGAAGATGCTTGAATTCATGGCAAACAAGAAGAGCAATTCAGGAATGAGGAAGTACAGTTTTTATACGATATGTTAAACACATCACAATATGAAATAAAAATTATAAAGTGCACACATGATTTAGGTAGAAGTTGAAATGTGATAAACTAACATATTGAAACAAAAACCCTTAATGCAAAATACTTTGGAACATTTATGTAAGGGCCAGCAAGTTTATTGGGCTGTAATTATGTTATTGAAATCTCAGATCAATAAATTAAATATCAATAAATGAATTAAAACTTAACATTTTCAGGATATTCAGTCTGTGGAAGACAGCTGAATCACTGAAGGTTGAGTTTCCAAGTTAAAATTTGCCTGCAAGGAAATTGCAAAGTTTCAGTTAGTTTTACTCTCTAATAGAAAACAGTGATTGTTTTGCCTTTAAATTAGAACAATAGGAAAGCTGTGGACCTTTGTCTTCTAGTGTGTAATCAGTGAAGAGTATTAAGCTCTTGCAGGAAGCTACGTTCTCAATTGATCAACAAATCCCTTTGAAAGAGGTGCATATCCAGCAAAGGTGATTTTCTAGATATCCCAGTGGCTCTGACATCCACCATCATGAAGTGCTTTGAGAGGTTGGTCATGGCACGCATCAACTCCAGCCTACCAGACAATCTTGACCCACTGTAATTCGCCTATCGCCGAAACAGATCTACAGCGGACGCCATCTCCCTGGCCCTACACTCAGCTTTGGAGCATCTGGACAGTAAAGACACCTATGTTAGACTATTGTTTACTGACTACAGCTCTGCCTTCAATACAATAATCCCAAGCAAGCTTGTCACCAAACTCTGAGACCTAGGACTCCACACCTCCCTCTGTAACTGGATCCTTGACTTTCTAACCAACAGACCGCAATCAGTGAGGATAGGCAGCAATACCTCCGGCACGATTATTCTCAACACTGGTGCCCCACAAGGCTGCGCCCTCAGTCTTCTACTCTGCTCCCTATACACTCATGATTGTGTGGCCAGATTCTACTCTAACTCCATCTACAAGTTTGCAGATGATACCACCGGTGTAGGCTGTATCTCAAACAGCGATGAGATGGATTACAGGAAGGAGACAGAGAGCTTGGTGGAATGGTGTCATGACAACAACCTTTCCCTCAATGTCAACACAACGAAAGAGCTGGTCATTGACTTCAGGAAAGGGGGCGGTGTACATGCACCTGTCTACATCAACGGTGCTGAGCTCGAGAGGATTGAGAGCTTCAAGTTCCTGGGAGTGAACATCACCAACATCCTGTCCTGGTCAAATCACGTAGATGCCACGGCCAAGAAAGCTCACTAGTGCCTCTACTTCCTCAGGAGGCTAAAGAAATTTGGTTTGTCCCCTTTGACTCTCACCAACTTTTATCGATGCACCATAGAAAACATCCTATCTGGATGTATCACGGCTTGGTACAGCAACAGAAATGAGAAGAAATTTCTTTAGCCAGAGGGTTGTGGATTTGTGGAATTTGTTGCCACATACAGCTGTGGAGGCCCGATCATTAGGGGTGTTTAAGGAGGAGATTGATAGGTATCTAATTAGTCAAGGTATCAAGGGATATTGGGAAAAGGCCAGAAATTGGGGCTAGATGGGAATAGTTTAGCTCATGGTGAGGTAGGGGAGCAGACCCGATAGGCCAAATGGCCTCCTTTGTCTTGTGATCTTGTGAACTGCTCTGCCCAGGACTGCAAGAAACTGCTGAGAGTTGTGGACACAGCCCAGCGTGTCATGGACACCAGCCTCCCCTCCTTGGACTCTGTCTTTACCTCTCGCTGTCTTGGTGAAGCAGCCAGCATGATCAAAGACCCCACCTACCCGGGTCATTCTCTCTTCTCTCCTCTTCCATCGGTTAGAAGATACAGGAGCCTGAGGGCACGTACCACCAGGCTCCAGAACAGCTTCTGTTCCACTGTGATAAGACTATTGAACAGTTCCCTTATATGATGAGATGGACTCTGACCTCACGATCTACCTTGTTGTGCCCTTGCACCTTATTGCACTGCATTTTCTCTGTAGTGGTGACACCTTACTCTGTACTGTTACTGTTTTTACCTGTACTACATCAATGCACTCTGTACTCACTCAATGTAACTGCACTGTGTAATGAATTGACCTGTACGATCGGTATGCAAGACAAGTTTTTCACTGTACCTCGGTACAAGTGACAATAATAAACCAATATCAATATTGTTGCATTTCCTGCTCCAAGATCATTACGTAAAGGAAATCAGCTGCAAGCCTTGTTTGGGGGGTTTTAACAGTTTGGTCTGTTCAAAATTTTGCCTCACACTCGAAGTGCTTACAGAGCCAATCTTCATTTTTCACTCCAAGACCCCCTCTTCCAAACTTAGAGCATTGAATGCCAGTGTCAAACAGATGGTCTCTGAACAAGGACTTCAAAAGAATATAAATAACAGGAAGTCAAAGAGTGTCCAGGTTTCCCTCATTTACAGCGCATCTGCCCACATAGGGATGGACCAGTTGGACCAAAAGAGATCATTCACTACAAAATGATGAATAGAGTAGAATGCTTTCATGTTGCTTTCTTGCTCCACCTATCCTATAACTATTGAAGATTCACAGTACATGGGTAAGGTTGGTGGGGTTGTAGTGATAAAAGAACTCTTACTTACGCGGTTCACTGTTTAGTTTGTATACTTGGTAAATATTATCGAATATCCCACTAGACCATCTGTGACAATTGCTATATGGAGATGAGTTTGAAACTACCCTAGAAGACTCTCGCCGTTGCATTTTGGTTGTTAACATTTTCAGGTAAAGTGATGTGGAAAGTTTCCATAAAATTCATAATATGTAAATATACCAGAAATTGCACATAGTTAAAAGGCCATAGCAATTACACAGTAGGAAAAGTGCAGATATACTGTTGTAAGACATGTATGTGTGGGCTTGAGTCAAAATGTTGATGAAGTGGAGGAGGAAGCACATCTTATGTGGCTAGACAGTGCTTAATTCTCTTAATTGTCGTGTTCATACTAACAAAAAAAACAGATTTTTAAACTTCCATCACTGCCAATTCACTGAGATAGAACTTTTCAATATTTTCATATTGACAGATTAAAATAATAAGACAATTATGCTCTCAAAATGGTAATTTGGATTGTTTCAGTAGTTGCAAGAACTACATTATGTAAAATTACAAATAATACAGGGAACATCAAACAAAAATAAAGTCCATCATTTTAAATAAAAACATAATTAGTAAATAATAAAACAAATTAATGCAGTAAAACTAGTAGCATCAACTGTCATCATTGGTGTTCTTAAAATAGTCAGGAAATAATTCGCAATTATTATGCCTTAATTCTTCTGCACATACAATGAGCAAAGTTATATACAGAAGCATTAGATTTTATCGAAATAGATAAAATACCTCCAGTCGCCTTCTTTATTATAATTTGTTCATGATTGCAATCAAGTATCAATGTGATTAGATTGGAACACTAATTCCTCAAATGTTACAATATTTTGAGGTTTTTGGGAAACTGCACAGTTCACTGTGCTTTGGGATTTATCATTTTATATATAGTTACTGAAAATGTATATAAAAAATTACAAGCAATTAGTAGTGTGGAGAAAAAATCTGTAATTTTGAACTGTTTTGAGATCCCATCGTAATTTTTCAGATTGTGCAATCCCCATTGAACCAGCAGAGGGCAATGGTACCCTTAAAAATATAAAAGTTACTGAAAATGTGTCTACCAAGAAGTATTGTCACCTAGTGATGCCCCATCAGGCTCTGCATTTGAAACTTGATTTTTCCTGGAGTGGATTGTAATTGCATTGGGTTCTGATCACCACTGAGATCACCCACTTGGAATAACCATTCAAAAGTCCTGACTCACTGACCACCACTGCTGGGTCCTAATTCACCCCATGCCTTACCGCATTTCAGCAATTGCCAACATCTCACTGTCACCTGACCCTTGCTGATTCATGATCCTTACCTTGCCCCCAGGCTCTTTAATCCTTTGTTCCCACCCCTATTCCTTTGATCTGGGCACTGCCACAGACTTCCTGTTTTCCTTGCATGCTCAGCACTGACAAAGCAAATGGAAAAGGTCAGCTCAGTAATGCCTGACCACTTGAGCTTTGGACGCAGCCGAACTTGCAATCATGCTGTGGCACACAGTGCAGAGGCCAATTAGCATGGAATTATCAAGGAATTTCTAGTCTGTCATCATTTTGTTTGCAATTTTCCACAGCAATTTTTACAAATAAGACCAGCAAATAGTCACATTGAAATTTAATGGGAGCTTGACCTTAACATGTGAGAAATTTATAAACCAATCTTAAATAGATTTAATATTTTTTAAAATATCATGGGATTTCAGTTTTACTTTTGAGTATATTGTTTTTGGTAGGATTTGTATGCAAGCCACATG
Source organism: Pristis pectinata (assembly GCF_009764475.1). Lineage (NCBI taxonomy): Eukaryota > Metazoa > Chordata > Chondrichthyes > Rhinopristiformes > Pristidae > Pristis > Pristis pectinata. The sequence goes on from NC_067417.1 coordinate 30,067,607, forward strand.
TGAGAATAAGAGTTTCTGATTTTGTTTAACATGAGGAGAGGATTGAAATTATAGGCATAAGTACAAATTATTCTAGTCAGATTGCCAATGTCAGGGCTTCTACTAAAATGAGATTCTCATATAAACCCGATTGTTGAGCACCTTATCATATTTAAGTAACTCTTGGAGCTGATGCATCGGTAGTGGAGGGAATAAAGTTTTCTCTGGTGGATGAGGTCAGGCTGGTTGCTTTGTTCTGCACAGAGGTTCTTACAAATGTTGTTGAAAGCTGCAGTCAACCAGATGTGTGGAGAATATTTCATCATGCTACTGACTTGTGCCTTGTAGATGGTGGCAGAAATTGGTGGTGTTAGGAAGTGATTCACTTGTAGCAGAACGGTCTGACGGCTTTGTCCTTCAGGATGGGGCCAGCTTGATTAGGGGTGTGCTACCAAGCCACCCTGTGCAGGACATTGCAGTCCCCCATTCAGAGTACATCCTGTGCTTTTGCCACTTTCACCACTTCTTCCAAGTGGTGTTCAGTAAGGAGGAGGACTGCTTGATCAGCTGAGGGAGATCAGTGGTTGATAATCAGGACAAAGTTCCCTTGTCCAGGTTTGATGTTATGCCGTGAGACTTAAAGTGATCTGGTCGATGTTGTGTACTCTGTGCTTTCCCTTCCCACCTGTAAACTACTGTGCCACCCACTCTGGTGTTTTCGTTCTGCTGATGGGGTTGGTATTGTTGATGAAGGAGTCTGTCATACCGTCTTTAAAGTATGATTAAGTTATGATGACTATGCCAAGTTGTTGTGTGGTGTCCATGGATCTGTTCTTCCAAAAGTGAAAGAGTTATGCTGGATAATTTACTGGGATAATTCCTTCCTTCACTTCTGGAAATGGTGCACAGAATCTTTCATGTGATCTGAAACACTCAACTAGATAGTGCCTCACCTGATGGACTTCACTTCCAGTAACATAACAGTCTTTCAATATCACACTGGAATATATGTCTTGATTCAAAATTTATGCTTTGCTGCTGATCTTGAGCTCCAATCACCTCCTCCTCCAGAGGGAAAGTCTGATCAGCTGAGCCTTGCAATCCATGTTAAATTGAAAGCAACAGATATTACGATTTGTCATACATAACATGTTACTTACCATCTTGCCTGGGTTTAAAACCAACACTAAGACTTTTATTCTAAAAATGAAGCAGGAATTTGTGAATGCTAAAAAACAAATACAGTAGAACAGAGCTGCTGTCCATGAGTGTTTACAGAAGTTAAATCTCGTCCTAGGCTATTAGCACATTTATTGAAACCTGCAACTTAACTCAAACCAAGGCAGATTTCAGATGATTATGATCTAACACATCATTACTGGGAGCCGCAGCTGTATTAACCAGGGAGATGCATATAGAGATTCTTTAATTTAGCAGCATTATTTATCCTGTTTGAAAATATTTCTGTTCATCATCTATTTTGGCTACTCTTCCATAAAATTAAGACACCTTTCACACCAATACTATTTCTGTATATCTCCAGTTTATTCACTAATTGTTTATATATTTAATTATGTTTATTTATTTATTTTGATTTTATTCGCATATTTATCCATTCACAGAAACATTTATATATTTATTTACAAGCTTGTTTGTTTGTTTATTTATTTATTTATGTGTGTTTATTTATATTTACATATATACATGTTTATTTATTTACATATTTATTTTGTAGAATACCTGATAATATCTTTTCCTCTGTGCTATAAAATTGATGCAGCATGAATGCACAGTGAGATGTGTACGCCAGGAAACTGTTTTGTTAGATCAGCAAATCGTCTCTATACCTGCCATAAGTTATGCTTCTTTTTGTGTTCATTTTATTATTCTTGGTTAGTTTGGTTTTGCTGGGGATTCATGATAATATTAATGGTTTTGCCCATTAAGGGAAACATTTGAAGCATGCTTGTGGGGTCCAGATTAACGCGATCTCACAGCTCCTGCTGGCCTGTTGATTTGCTGGAAGCCTTACACAAAAGCTAGGATTTTGAGTTTGCCTAATCAGATTCCTTCAATCCTGTTTGTTATTTTGTAACATATCCATTTGACCCTGAATATGATAATACCATCTCCAACAGGTAAACATTTACAAGAATTGTACAAGGTTAGGCTACCTACTCAAGAACATACCTGCCTTACCAAAAATGGGAGCGAGGATAACAATTTCAATGAAGACGGCATTTTTCCACCACTTGACTGGAATTTTAGTGATGTTAACCCATCTGACTGGAAGGTCTTGATGTGCCCCAATATAATTAGTCTTTGACCATATCTACCATCCCTCTGGTCATTCAAACTTGGACCTATGACATACGACCTTATGTGGTGTCTGCTCTCTAAGTGAACCATATGTATCACTGGAGTTAAGCTCCTTCCAATGTTGCTTGCAATCTTATTACTATTTTGTTTTAGCAGCAGCTGGGACAGGCTGCCCCTTCTTGATTTTTCCACATCTTCTTAGTTTAAGAAGACCCATTTTATATACAGCTACATACCTGCATGTTACCAAATCCCACCACTCCATTTGACCCACTGCAGAAAAGAAATGTTCTGTACTTTTGCTGAAAAATAACAACCATACATATTGCAAACAAATTTCATGTTTGATGGTGCATTATTTGAGAATAACAAATAGTAGCTAAATGCAATTTATTCAGCAGTCAATACTAATTACTTTTACTTCAGAATCAAAGATAATTAATACTTTAAAAATCCCCTCAGTCTTCCTTTGATTACAGGTTTGAATTACTGAGTTAGAAGAAGCCCAAAGCACATAAGAAATAGTTATCATCACAGCCCAGTCAAATTAAGTGATTCCCTGATGATTGCCTTAAGTGCCTGGAATAACTGTCAGCCTGAAGCATTATGCTTCTGATTCACATTTTGCACATTTTCTAACACAAATAATAGTGCTAGAGACAAAAATAATGTGTGAGTGATGAAGCACCCACACATGCAATACGGCATAAAAGCTCTTTTCATTCAATTTCTTTGCCTATTTGCCACAATTTTATTTCTGTTTCTTCACCCTCTACTTTCCCACTTCCTGTTCCAATTTAAATTCTATTTATCTGCGATGTCCTTCAGTTTTAATGGTCTGAAATGTCTCATCTATTCTCTCCACAGACACCATCCCACTTGCTAAGTGTCTGCATTTTCAGGTTTTGTTTCGGGCTTTCAGCATCTGCATTATTTCCCTTTTTCTTCATAATATTTGATACAGATTGTGAACTTTAGATGTCTTGGAATGCTATGTCAACCCTAGTCACATGGAAGATGTGATATAAGAGAGCCTGTCCATTTCCAAAATAGAACTGAATATTTAGAAGCATATTATGGATTATGGAAGTGAATGGTATGGAATTAATCTACCAGATCAATTCATTAATCTGCACCTGTACTGATGGGAGTGAGAATATTATTCATTGGAACAAAATATTACAGAGAGTTTAAAGGACTGTGATAATTAAAGGAAAATGGAAAACTAGTGTTAGACATCGTTCAATGTCATTGGAAGAGCTTGGAGAGTTTATGGACGCAAGGCTGTCTTTGCCAAGACTGAAAGGAGTGAGGTCTTAAATATAAGCAACAAAAATGAAGGGAACGAAAGTCCAAGGTGCAGTCTTGAGACTAAAGGCAAGACATAGCACAGACCAGTACAGATCCTCTCAGGATTGCTAATGCTGAGCTGCTGCTACATAACAGAAGTTCATTTCCTTAATTTATTATGGCATCATCACTGTATCACAATTGATTTAGCTTTTTGACAGTTGCAATAGTTCTTTGATGCATATTTGTTGAGGGCATCTTTACAGCAGAAGGCACAACTCTGGGAAATGTTGAAGGTAGATGGAATGTTGGTCAAAGAGTCCTCCTCTTTGAGTTCCTATTCCTTCCCGTCCTCCTCCTTCTCCTATATCTCTGGCTATCAAGTATTGGTAGAGGCTGGTCCTTCAATATTGCAAAATTATGTAGGACACAGCACACAACTCTGATCTGAAAACATAGTAAGGGACACACCACCACTCTGCATAGTAAGGCAGACCTACCAGACCACACATCACTAAAATTAACTGTTCTGGATCAGGACGGGAACAGTTGAGCACCTGTAAAAAGTTGTTTGCAGAAGCCAGATTCATTTGATGGAGGGAAAAGCCAAAAAAAGAATTCAGAATTTAACCCATAAACTAGCAACTAACAGGGGGTGGCTAACTATTTTAAACAGGAATCCTGTGGGGTCCTTGCTAACTGTCAGTGTTATGTGTTGCTAAGTTAATTACATGATGTGGCATAGGCTGCGGCAGACTAATTATGCAAAAACATCTGAAGAGAAGAATAGAGTCCATGTCTGAGTAATACATACAGCTTTATCAATACTTCTTGCATGCTTAGATGCCTGTGGAGCAGTTTGCTCCAATGTTGTGGGTGACATCTGTAGGTATGCACAGATCACTTGCCGGATTGGAACCTCAGACGGTGACTCTATGCCTGTAAAAACAGACACAAGTTCAATCTAAGTTAAAGGCCTGATACGAACAACTCTGTAAAAAATAATTTGTACTGTTTGTTAATGTGACTATTAGCCTTACATACCTGTAAGTGATAACACCACTGAATTAGAAAGTTGTGGGTACCCCATGCCAGAGAACTGAGCACATAATCTGGTCAGGCACTTCAAGTAATCACGAGGAAGTGCTGTACTGTTGGTGGTATTATTTAAGGACATCAGTAAACCTGACATCCATCTGGCCTCTCAGATGGACATACAAGATCCTGGAACCTTATTTGAAGAAGGTCAGGAAAGTTCACTTGTGTCCAGATCAATATTTATCTCTGAAAATCAACAGTTCAAAAAATGATCTGATCAATTATCCCATTGCTTTTCGAAGATGTCACTGTGCACTATCTGGTTGTTGTGTTTTCTTCATTGCAGTACTAACGGCATGTCATGGTTCTTCATTGACTGCAAAGCACTTTTGGACATCCCAAGATTGTGAAGATTATTTTTTAATTGCTAGTTCTTTCCTTTTTTTAATACTTCTCTTTGGATAAGTGGTAACAGATATCATGGATCGTTTGATTGACTGATAGAGAATTAGTCTGACAAACCCAATTACACACGGTGGACTGGGCATTGCCTGGTACATCACCAACAGGGGTTTGAAAGAATTAGCATAGAAGTTTAGGGTAGCCATTGGCAAGGGTTACTCATGTGTGAGTCACTCTTGAAATGTGCCTGAAGTTTAGCACATTAATCTACAAGCAGACAACTGAAGCAAAAATACTTCTGGCATTGGTCATTGCAAATGGCCGTGTAGCAGAAACTGACAGTAAAATATATCTACTTCTGGGTCTCTTGTCTGCTTTTTGGGATATCACTCCATATCCCCCACCCATTTGCTTTATCTTGCCCTCTGTACTTCTTCAAAAATTCTTCTTCCTAAGTTAATATGAAGCAGAATTGGCAAAGACTGTACCAGATAATTACTTATAATTAATGTACCAAGCTCCCTGCTGCATTCATATAGATTCTCATTGACATTTGCAGAGATGAAAAGCATTTGAGACACAAAACTTAAAAACAAATTTTAAATTGCAAATTCATTGCTAAGCAAACTTTATGACATATGCAGGTCACATCTGCCAGATGATATGAAGTTTCACAGCTGCATTTTCTCCAGGTAAACATTTGCATTCACGCGTACCCCTTTTCTCTAGAATCTCACTAATTTTCTCATCTGTAGATGACAACTCTTGCTGGGATGTGGCTCTAACAAGTGCTGATCATGGATGGATTCACATCTCATCCTGTCACAATTCTCAGGGGTCACTGGAAAATGACAGATTGTGGGAATGTTCTTTCCTCACTGGCAGAGGGTGCCACGGCAAACTCTATCTCCCTTACTGTTGTACTCTCTGATATCAGTTAGTTGAATATACAAGTAAGAGCTTTAACTTTGGGATTCCTTTTCTTTTTGACACATTCTCCACATTATTTCCACTAATTTCTGTACTAAGCATCTACCATTTAGTTTGCATCAGCACCTTTTAGTCTAACCTCCTACCCTTAATATTGAATAGCTTTACTGTTATCAAATATCCACATAAGTAACAGCCTTGTAAATACTGTGATTACAAAAGTGGGTCAGAGGTTTGTTGTTTTCTATCCAGTGATTCATTCCCTACTCCTCGACTCATTCCTTCATCCGCAATTCACATGTTAGAAGTGCGATGGAAAATCTTCCACTTGCCTGCATGAATGCGGCTCCAACAACACTGAAGGATCTCAATGCCTTCCAGGACAAAAGAAATTACTTGAACTGGCACCTCTTTAAACATTCACTTTCTCCACCACTGGTTGTAGTATGGATCACCTACCAAAAGCACTGCAATTACTTGCCGAGTCAACCCTGATAACACCTCCCAAACCCTTGACCTCCGTAAGATAAAGGCAACAGGCACATGGGAACACCACCACCTTTCAGGTTTCATGCTTCCTGGTTTTGTAGATACATCACAGTTCCTTCATTGTCCCTGCATCTACCTCCTGGAATTTCCTACCCAGCAGCACTGCGGGAGTACCCTCATAAGATGGAACACAGCAATTTAAGAGGCTTCATTTGCTTTTTCTGAACTTTACAATAAGGCTGAGAAAGTATAAGAATACTTTGAATGGTTCATGTTGGGTAATTTAGTAAATAATAAGTAATTGTTACAGCAGAGACATAAACATCTAGCTAATTTAAACATTCCCAAAATATTTCCAAACTTTACAAGGCTGAAAATTGTGATGATCTGATGTTGAGTAATTCTAAAATCTGCACAGACTTTCATCTTAATATCAAAGTGCAGGCATACATCTAATTAATTTTCCTCCTTCCCTGACACTCTGAAGACAATGTTCTGAAATGATCGTGGATATTTGGGAAAAAAGTATCATTGGTTTTCAGGAGTTGAAAAATCAAGTCCAACTCAGTAAAGCCCTTGATTCTGCTTTCCTCTCCATAGTATTAATGATATACTGCTGGTAACTAATGATAATTAGCTTAGATATTAGCAAGAAAATATACCATGCTCTTCTCTTGTGTTTTATTCTTTGGCACAAACTGGTTTGGTAGCTGCATTCAAAACATAATTTGAGAGATAGATCTCAGCTTGGTCCTGGTTAGGAGACATGGATAGATAATGTTGCCTTTGTCGACTTTGAATAAGTTACTAGGCAAAATACATAATTTCAGAACTCAAAACTAAACATTATTTACTGCCACACAATTTTGATTATTTTTCCTGTTCTCTGTACTCTTTCTTCACTTCTGCTCTTTATTGCTCACTTACAACTAGTTATGCCCACTTTTTCCCATTTGGAATTTTTGCATATCCTGCTAATGATAGTTAATGAGCTGGAAATATTAGGTCCACACTTAGTTTGTGCTGACCTTCAAATGGCAACTTTGCCCAGGAAACTTGGTCAGTGAAGCCTTGCACAGCAGAGGGCCTTTCAGCTGTAAATGGCAACATGGTATGGCCTTAAACAGCCCGACCCACAGAAATGCTAGCCCACACCCTCAGGTTGTACTGCCATCAAAACTCTCAAGGAATTTGAATATTTGTGAGTGTATTGAAAATTAAAATATGCAAAATTTAGAAGATCATTAGAAGATATTAAAAACGGGAAAGTTTCCTAAAATCAAAAAATTAAAACAAGGGCTGTTGAGCTACTTAAAAAAAAATCACCAGTTAAATGAGGTCTTCATCAAGCTATTCTTCCACTTTGGCACTCCCTCAGGTAGAGATTGATTTGCAACTATCTTCCACTCTGGTTTTCTGGATTCTGAGGTGGCTGATGACACCAATGTGGAACCCTCAGACAATGTGACAGGAGGTACTTGGTGGGGCAGATGTGAGAGTAGTTTGGGAGGTGGTGTATTCCTTCCATTGTTAATGCTGACTTCCATGTGCTCCCAATAAAGGGATCTGAGGCTCTTGATACCATCCTGAATGCTCCTTCTCTAATTTGAGTGGTCAAGGGACGGGGATCCCCACAGTTCCGTGGGAAAACTTTGAGAACATTCTTGAATAGTTTCTTCTGAACACTCAGTAATTTTTTGCCATGATAAAAGATTGTTTGTTTTGGGGGTTTGTTGGACATGGCCTGCTCTTTAGGAGGCCGAGGTAAAACTACAACCTTGATGCTGTGGATGTTGGTCTGGGACTGGATGCTGATATTGGTTTGATTATCCTACTGTTGGAGTTGGAGGATTTTGTGAGGATTTTGAGGATTTTGCATCTTTTCTGTGCTTTGAGGTGTCAGCTTCAGAAAGTGCAGATCTCATAAGTGCACAGGAGGTTAAACCACAAGGTTTGTGCCAGGTTTGAGGTCTTGATTTTTAGTCTTTTTAAATGTCTGAAGACAATACCAGTAAACTGAAGGTGAGGATGAATTTCATTATTAATGCCTACCTTTGTTGATAGGTCATTCCTTAGATATAGAAGTAGTCCACATTTTCTAGGGCCTTATCATCAATCTTATTGTTGGATGGCTGCGTTATATAGCTTTGTTTTGCAGCTTTTTGACTTAAGGCCCACTCTCTTGTACACTTCAGTGATGACTTGGAGCTCAGTCTCTGAATGTGCACATATATAAGCATCGTCTGCGTACTGTAGCTCAATGGCTGATGATCTTGGTCTCGAGTGGAGGCGGAATAAATTTAAGTTTTTTGTTTGACTTAGAGATTAGACCCAGTCCTGCAGGAAGATTGTAGGAGGTGAGGAGCTGCATTGGGGCAAGGACTGCGGAAAGAGTTGAGATGATAACATAGCTTTGGTTGGCAGCAATCTGCACTGAAATTGGGTCTGTTGTAGAGACCTGTTGCTTAAGATAATGGCTTGCATGTAGATGTTTCTGTTTCTGATGTTATTTTGGGGACAAACTAGTGGGGATAACAGAGTGGATGAGGTGATGTTCAGTCCAACAGTCAGCAGCTGTCATTGAGCAGGTGATGTCGACAATCTTGTGGTCAGTTCCTAGGATGATAATATAATCTAACAAGTGCTTAGAATAAAGGAGCTGTCTCCCTGCTGAAACAGGACGTTGTTTATGATATGCCACATTCCAAGGATTCTATCAGGCGGAGGACCCTGATGGAGTTAGTATTCCCCACTCCTCACTCCTGGTCAAATCACGTAGATGCCATGGCCAAGAAAGCTCTGCAGTGCCTCTACTTCCTCAGGAGGCTAAAGAAATTTGGTTTGTCCCCTTTGACTCTCACCAACTTTTACAGATGCACCATAGAAAGCATCCTATCTGGATGTACCACGGCTTGATACGGCAACTGCTTTGCCCAGGACCACAAGAAGCTGCAGAGAGTTGTGGACACAGCCCAGTACATCACGGACACCAGCCTCCCCTCCTTGGACTCTGTCTTTACTTCTCGTTGTCTTGGTGAAGCAGCCAGCATAATCAAAGACCCCACCCACCCGGGACATTCTCTCTTCTGTCCTCTTCCATCAGGTAGAAGATACAGGAGCCTGAGGGCACGTACCACCAGACTTAAGGACAGCTTCTACCCCACTGTGATAAGACTATTGAACGGTTCCCTTATACAATGAGATGGACTATGACCTCACGATCTACCTTGTTGTGACCTTGCACCTATTGCACTGCACTTTCTCTGTAGCTGTGACACTTTACTCTGTACTGTAATTGTTTTTACCTGTACTACATCAATGCACTCTGTACTAACTCAATGTAACTGCACTGTGTAATGAATTGACCTGTACGATCGGTTTGTAAGACAAGCTTTTCACTGTACCTCGGTACAAATGACAATAATAAACCAATACCAATACCAATACCAACCATGCCTTTCCAGAGGATTGCGTCTTTTCTGATCATGGCTTGGAGTTGTCTGGGAAGATTAGTTTGTCTTATGCTGGGAAATAGACTAGGGTTTTTTCATGGTTGGAGTAGATGTACTAATGACTGTAATAATGTTAATTTCTTTTGCAATTCCTCAGGATTGAGAATGACATTCACTTCAGTTATATAGATTCTGAGATGGTGAATGAAGCCAATGTGAGAACTGCAGACTCTTCCACAGATAGGGCAGGTGGTGCCTGATGGGGTTGGTAGGTGGATAGTTTGTGAGGTGATGCCCCTTCTGCACTCAGGGCCTCTGTGTGCTCCCAATGCATGGCCTTGAGGTTCTTAATAACAGCCTGAATGCTCCTTCTCCATTTTGAGTGGCTATGGGCCAGAGATTCCCAGGAATCAGTGGGGTTGTTGCATTTCTTCATAGGAAGCTTTGAACACATCCTTGAATATGTTCTTCTGTGTGTTGGGTAATCTCTTCCCATGACAGATAGACTGTCTGTTTCAGGAGGCTGATGTTGGGCATGCAGATGAAATGGTCTGCCCAACATAGTTGACTGAGTGAAATTAGGACCTCAGTACTGGGGATGTTGCCTAAGGAGAGGACACTGATGTTACCTTGCATGTCTTTCCAGTGAACTTGGAGAATTTTGTGGAGACAGTGTTGGTCATATTTTTCTACAGTGCCTTGAATTATTAGCTTTTGGCAGCACAGGTCTTAGAAGCATACAGGAGAGCAAGAATCATTGCTGCCCGGTAGACCATAAATTTCATATCAATTCTGAGATCTTGATCTACAAATAACTTTTTCCTCAGTTGACCAAAGTCTGTGCTGGTGCATTGAGAGAGGTGAAGTTTATTACTGATGTCTGCCTTTGCTGAGAGATAGCTACCAAGACATGGGGAATGGTTCACCTCTTCCAGAATCTTGTTGTGAACCTTTATTGTTGGTGGTGTGATGCAGCAGAGGCAGGTTGGCAGAAGAGTTTGGTCTTGCAGCTGTTGAGTGCATGGCCCACCCTTTTGTATGCTTCAGTGAAATATTGATGATGACTTGGAGCTCCTGCTGTGACCATATTCCATTGTTGTACTGAGGGAATACTGAGGAACTGTCATTTGGAAGGCATATTAAACTGAGAGATGAAAAGGTATACTTGAAATATCTTATAGCATTATTTTGAAGAACAGGGAGTTATTCCTAATGCCCAGCCAATATTAATCCACAATAAACATATTAAAACAGATTATCTTGTCACTATCACATTTCTGTTTGCTGTTAGAATTTGCTAAACACAAATTAACTTTGTGTTTCTAACATTCCAACAGTGACCATATTTCAAAAAGTACTTTATTTGTTGTAAAGTGCATTGGGATGTCCCAAGGTTATGAAAACAGCTATATAAATGTTTTTACTTTTGTCTGTCATATAATTTTAAAATCTTGACCTTTTGGACATTTGCAATGATTGCTCAAGATCTAATGTGAAATATTCCTAAGCCCTCAAAGCAGAGGAGCATTGAACCAAATCAAATGATTTATTTAAAGCACTAATATGGCCACAATTCTACAACTGAACAGAACTCAGTTGGTTTCAAGATTACTCATAGTTATTTTTGAACACACATGGTTAACATAACATACAAGAAAGGATATATTAACTTAGCAATAAAATTACAAACACAAATTGTAATCGCCAAAGTTGCTGCTTTAGATTTTAAACATGTGAATTCTAATAAATGTCACACTATAGTTTATCTAATGGAATATGGAATACTACAGTAACTATCTTTTTTGCAGATTGCTGGGAAATGTACGCCAAATATGAACTGTGCAAAAAGGGTTCCAAAAATTGCTTAAACTGCTTTGGATAAGTAACTTATTTGCTGAAAATTTGTATGAAATGACTGTAGTAAAAGAAACATAAGGTCACTGCTCCATTGAATCAGCCATGCACAAAGAACATTGGCCTTGAAGAAATTGTATAACAGGGTGACTGGGAGGGTTTCTGACCATCATTAAAAACATTTGAAGAATGTTTGACAGATACTGCCTCAATAAATATAGGCTACAGCACACTGGGGAGTTAATTACTGTAACCACAACTGAAAATGGCTATGCAGCCCATTGCTTGCTAAGTAACATTCCCTGACATTAGGAAATTGTCATCTTGCTCTTCCCTAATCAGCATGAAGGATTGTATTTATTTTACATCTGCCATGTTTCTGTAAAATATTCATTCATTAGAGGGATAAGGAACGGCAATAAAATAAAACAGGGACAAGAAAACCATTTATTCATTTATTTTATGTCATTTGAAATAATTTTTGGATTAATCCAGTGAGGTGTTAAGATGGTTTGGATCTAAAATTATTTTATCATGTGCAAATTACATTCAAATTGTGCAACTGTCTACTTGTTGTCTGAATCAACAGATTTGCAACTGCTTGCTCATGCTTAGAGTATCAGCTTTTTAAATCTTGACTCCATGTCAGGCTAGAAAAGTTATAATTGGGTGGTATATAGAGTTATATTTTTATGATGTCACAGCAGTCCACTTCCTCTGCACACTTTCAAGTGTGATACCACTTCTCATCTCACAAGGATAAAGGCAAAGTGTTCCACACTGGATTTATTGTCATCAACTCTGCTCTCTAATTGTAGTCAGGAAGATATTTTACAAAAAAAATCAATGCAATGTTTTCTTTGCCTTATAGCGGCGGCTGTGAAGAAGATTCCAACTTCCTGAGTGTCGAAAGGGCAGAAAGATCTGTATTCACCTCTGAGGAAAGCAGAACATGAAAACAAGAAAGCTTGTGACTTGTAATATTTTCTTTGGGGAGAAGTTAGACTGTATTTTCTAACAACTATTCTGAATAATTCTTTGCAAAAAGAAAATAACAATTATCCAGTTGTAATGTATGAGCACAAAGAATTATGAAACAAGGTGAACTATCTATGGGACCAATTTAAATTGTTCGGGGAAATAATTAGCATTATAACAATGTGAGAAACTAGAAAACATGAAACGTTGCAGTAGTTTGAAATTTAATTTATAAAACGATAGATGCACAAGTCAATTAGATAGCAAATAACTTATTTTAAAATATAAAATGTAAGGCAGTATAAATCTTTCTATATTTTATGAAACTGATTTTGACATATGTAAGGTCTAGAGCCTTATGAGGAACCATTGAAATTCACTGCCACTGGCTTGTATACATTAAATATCACAACACTTAGAAGCTTGTAAATATTTATTCCACATGCTGCTGCAGATGTAATTTTCCATAGCTGGAAGGTGTCCATTTACATTCTGCCCAATAAGGCCTGTGAATTGAATAGAAAGGAAGCCAACATATTTCATTGCTGGCCAGTTCCAGAGCATGCTTTGTGTCTCTGGGATGTTAATAAATCCATTTATGATTATGATTTCCAGGACCTTTTTTGTTGAAAAGTGCTTTGATTTCACTCATAAAGACTTGTATCAATATTTGCATAATGCCTGACTGATTTGGACTCCAGAAGCACGGGATATAATTTACTTAACCTGGAAATTGTGTTACAACATTTTACTGGTGTTAAAGCAGCATTATGTGTCATCCTAATGCTCTTTTTGAAAGTCCTATAAACAATATGATTTTCATTTCCAATGCAACAACACCACATTTGCTTGTACAACACACACCGTGTCAGTTTCAGCATAACATAATTCTGTTGACCTCTTAAAGCTGTCAGCATTTAGTCTAGTGGTTGCAACCTCCAGAACTAGCTCTTAAAAGAACATAACCCAATAAAAGCAGCAATCTTTGAGTATCTGTTGGGGGGGGGGGGGGGGGGGGGGGGATAAACTGAACAACAGAGGCTTCAGTGATAGGAGGGATGGTGGGAGAGCACTCCCAGTGAGTTAGAGGGACCTCTACGGGCTGGTGAAGATCACTACCCACAGGAAGTGTGTTTTTTTTGTGCAAGGGAGCCACAGAGACTCTTCAGGGCTTCAGCCCAGTGCTTCTGGCAGGAGGTGGCCTGGGTATTCAATGGCTACATGAGTGCAGTCAATAAATACCTGTGTTTTAGGAAAGCCTGCAATTCTGTCAAATCTCTGCACTCTGCCTGCTCCTGTGAGCTAAAGATAAACGAGATTCTCTCTCCTCTGGTGTACAGTTTGTAAGATCTCTCTGATGCAATGGGAATGGACCTGAGGCTAGGAGAATGAGTCTGAACATGGCCTTGAGCTCCTTTGCAGAGCAGTCCAGTTACATGTGAAGTTGCATTTGATGTCATAGGGTTTCAATGAGGACAAAGAATGCAGTTGTCTCCTTAGCTAGCAGTTTCAGGGGGAACTGAGGCTGGTAAAACCTAGTTGATCTGTGAATACACTATTGATCTAATTTGAGGACAATTTACCCCATGAATAAAATTCCTGCCAAAAAGCAAGAGGTCAAATTTTCTGATAAGGTGATGAAATACCCAGAAATTTGTATAATGTTGCTCTGCTCTCAGTTAGGATAATTTTCAACTACATGGTGCTGTTTGTGAGAAGAAATTGCTAGGCCTTACATTACTCATAACTCATTTAAAGATTTTAAGGACCATGGTTAGATAATCATTGACTTTTTAAAGTTGGGGGAATGGGAATACAAACCAATTTATTCTAATTTTCTTGATAATTTGGCCCTTTGATCTGAAGTATTATTCTGTTGAATGTGCACTCAATCAAGAATCAGAATCAGGTTTATTATCACTGACATATATTGTGAAATTTGTTGTTTTGTGGCAGCAGTATATTATGAGGCATAAAAATTACTATAAGTTACAAAAATAAATAAATAGTGCAAAAGAGGAATAACGAGGTAATGTTCATGGGTTCATGGACCATTCAGAAATCTGATGGCGAAGGGGAAGAAGCTGTTCCTAAAATGTTAAATGTGGGTCTTCAGACTCCTGTACCTTCTCCCTGATGGTAGTAATGCGAAGAGGGTATGTCTAGGATGGTGAGGGTCCTTAATGATGGATGCCGCCATCTTGAGGCACCACCTCTTGAAGATGTCCTCATGGTGGGGAGGGTTGTGCCCGTGATGGAGCTGGCTGAGTCTACAACCCTCTGCAACCTCCTTTGATCCTGTGCATTGGAGCCTTCATAGCAGGTGGTGATGCAACCAGCCAGAATGCTTTGCACCGTACATCTGTAGAAATTTGCAAGAGTCTTTGGTGAAATACCAAATCTCCCCAAACTCTTAATGAAGTAGAGCCACCAGCATGCCTGCTTCATCATGGCATCAATGTGTTGGGCCCAAGATAGATCCTCTAAGATGTTGATGCCCAGGAACTTGAAGCTTTGGCATGGTTTTTCCATCATCCTTCCTACTTCCAATAAAGAAATTTACCACGTCTCCAAATTCTAATATGGTCAAATTTCAAAGTGACGCAAGGAAAAATTTTTCCAAAAATAACACAAGGGGAAATATTTTATATTGCAAGTGTTTAAGGTTGGAATGCACTGCCAGAAGTAGAAGTGGAGGTAGTTTGAATCATGGCATTCAAAAAGGAGATGGATATATATCTGAGAGAAAAGAATTTGCAGGGCTATGGGGAGATGTCAGAGGAATGGGACTATCTGGATTGCTCTTACATAGAGCCAGTACAGATGGGACAGGCTGAATAGCTTTCTTCCACACTGTAACCACCTTGTGTTTCTTGCACATTTTTATAGTCCTTCATCATTAGTGACATGCCGAAAAGGTGAGGTTCCATATTGATTCCCAGGACCATAACTTGATAAACATAGAAGACTACAGCACAGGAACAGGCCCTTTTGCCCACTACATCTGCGCCAACATGATGCCAAATTAAACTAATCCCATCTGCCTGCACATGGTCCATATCCCTCTATTCCCTGCCTGTTCATGTGACTGTCTAAATGCCTTTTAAATATTGCTATTGTATCTGCTCCTACCACCTCTCCTGTCACCTACCACTCTCCACATAAAAAAACACCTCACAAATCTCCTTTAAACTTTCCCCTTCTCACCTTAAACCTACCCTCTAGTATTTGACATTTCCTCCCTGGGCAAAAGACTCTATCTAGCCCATAATTTTATGTACTTCTATCAGGTTGCCCCTCAGCCTATCGTTCTCCAAAGAAAACAAATCAAGTTTGCCCAATCACTCCTTATAGCTAATGCACTCCAATCCATCCTGGTGAACCTCTTCTACACCTTCTCCAAAGCCTCCACGTTCATGCTATGGTGTGCAACCAGAACTGCACACAACACTCCAAATGAGACCTTACCAAAATTTTATACAGCTGCAACATGACTTCCCAACTCTTACACTCGTTGACCCAGCTGATGAAGACAAACATAACATATGCATTTTTTTCACCAACCTATTACTTTCAGGGAGCCATGGACTTGCATCTCATGATTCCTCTGTCTGTCCATGCTCCTTAAATTCCTGCCATTCACTGTATACTTTCCTCTTGCATTTGACCTCCCAAGATGCAACACCTCACATGTTGTCCGGATTAAATTAAATGCCATCAGCCATTCTTCTGCCCAAATTTCCTGCTACATTCCTTGACAACCCTTCTCACTATCCACAACTCCACCAATTTTTATGTCATCTACAAAACTTACTAATCAGATCCACATTTTCATCATTAATATATATTACAAACAAGAGAGTCCCAGCCCTGATTCTTGCAAAACACAATTGGTCACACACCTCCAGTCAGAAAAACATTCCTCTACCACTACCCTCTGTCTTCCATAATCAAATCAATTTTGGATCCAATTTACCAACTCACTATGGATCCTATATGACTTAATCTTCTGAACCAGTGCACGACGAGGGACCTTGTCAAATGCTGTATTAAATTCCATTTAGAAAACATCAACTGCCCTACCCACATCAATCATCTTTCTCACTTCCTCAAAAATACTCAACTGAATTTATGAGATAGGACCTACTCTCACAAAGCCATGCTGACCAACAAGTCCTTTAATTCCTTCTCTTTACCTTTGACTTTCTGGTCAATTACTAATGCATCGCACATTTTATCTCCAATTCCATAGGCTATCTCATTTTGTTTACCACAAAGCAAAGAAGTGATGGAATTATAGATAACCATGGTGATGGAATTATAGATAACCATGAATTGCATAATAATCTGACTCACTGAGTATTATTTATGTTTTAAACTTCCATCTCTTACAGGAGTCCACAAAATTTTGATCTTAGTTATAACTCTTGGGCACTTGTGTATCATGTGCCTCTTTATATTATTGTTTTCCTCCCTCAGATCCTGGCTGCAATGAGCAAATAAAAGTTGTCCTTGTTTTCCTTCTGCATTGATGCTAATTGAGACACAGTTATATGTTGTTGAAAAACATGGACTATAAATGGGAGGAAACTTTCATTACGCTGAAATTTGAATTCAGATAGGTGCTTGATAACAGGTGCTTTACTTAATTTCTGTATTTTCAATTTAGAATTCAAGTTGTGAAGTGTGTGAATGGAAACCGAAGTAAAACTGCACTTGAACATTTTTATATAATTATGAAACAGTGTGGACAAATTGTAGGGTGTCAAAAATGATCAAAATGTTGTTTAATCAAGCTCTTAATTTTTGCAATCAAATCATAAAAACTTTATATTCATTGACTTACTTAACTTACAGAATCACAGACATTTACTACCTGGGGATCCTTTGGCACATTATGTTTGAACAGCCGGGGCAAGAACTTTTCAGGCTAATCCCACTTTTAGTTCTTAGTCTATAGCTTTGTAGGTTACAGCATTTCAAATGCATTTCCAAATAGTGTTCAAATCTACATCATTTCAAACAGTGCATTCCAATCCCCACAACATTTCTACAGAAACACTTCTGCTCAGACTTACCCATGTTTCTTTGAGGAAGTTTTGAAGTCTAGTGCTGATGCAGGTTTAAGCTGGCAACAGCATCTGCCCTGCAGCCTCTGCTTCTGCAGATTCACTGGCTGCTCACTGGCTGGAAAATCTGCCCTCTGAGCTTGCATCAGGAGCAGTTCTATTGGAAGCAATGGAAAGAAAGGGCACTCCACAAAATGGTAAGCAGACTTTTTATTTGAGTGTTTTCTTAATATTTTAAGCTTTACAATCTTTTGATAAATTAATTTTTTAATGATATTTTATTTTCTTATACTTTCTGAATGCTTTTGAAAATGTTAAAGAGATTCAAAATCATTCAATCTCAGCAATAGCTTTGACAGCCAGTGAGCCGGAGACAGGGCCTCGCTCAATATCAAAGCTGTTCTCCAAGCAAAGATGGTCACGTGCCTGGAGAGGTCGTGCACTAACCTTCACCAAACTGTTCTGGGACTTGGGCTCCCATGGGAAGAAGCTGTGTTGTCCAAGTATAGGGGGCTAGGAATTTTGGGGCAGCAAAAGATTTGCCCCGATCATTTCCCACTGCTCCACTAATTATTCTACCAATTATTTGAAATCAACATTCCCGAGATACTGACCTGACTGATGTAGTTTATGTATCCTGTTTTCCTTCTTATTTATCTTATCTACCCGTCATGCCACCTTCAGGGAATTATTGACGTCTCTGTCCTTTTACATTTCTGAGTATTCTATCATTCATTGTGTGTTCCTTTGCCATGAATGCAACCATCTCAAAACAACCTCCCCTCCCACCATGTCCTAACCCTAACCCTCTTTGCATATATATTCTATAAGTATAAAATACTTATGTTAATATTTTGTAAAGCACACTACTAAGACAATGCACAAGAAAAGAATTGCTTAAAATAATGCGGAATGCAAAAATGATATGCAGTGAAAACATGAATTCAGCTCTGTGCCTGCTGAAACCTAGTGGTCCCTATTTTTTTCTCAAGTTTTGAAATGCTCGTACACCATTCTGACTTATAGCAAATCTCATTTGAAAATGTTTAATACATATTTCAGATCATCTAATGATTATAAAATGGCTAAAATAGAAAGGAGTAGCTTTGTGTGAAACATCATCCAGCAGATGCAAAGAGCGAACAATCAAAACTGTGCTGTTGTTGCTTTGGAATCCATTAAATTCCTAAAATCATGGCTCATTTGTGTACAATTAAGATTGTCAAGTGATTAAAAAAGATTAATCGTGTGATTAAAATTTAATCGCTGGTTACTTGGTTTTAATTGCATCCAACAGACCACAGAAGACAAAATAGTTAAATAAGCTCTCCTGTTCTTTTCTATAAACTTACATCAAAGGGAAGGAGTTACATTCTCACACCATTTAGGATCAAGACAAAGTCTCAGGTTTCACTCTCATACGTAAATGCCACCTCATTACAGACTCTTGGTTGAAGAGGTTCGTGTAAGAGTTGAGACACAACTATTTTGATGTGCATACTGTAACCATAAACCAATGCAAATACAAACTGGATTCCTGCTGCGACCAGGAGTAGCCCTTGGGTTTAACCAGGCCTTCAGCAAGAAATGCAATACATAATTGTAGGAAAATACTATACTTGAAAACCATTAGTTTGAGACCCTGAACATGCTGGAATATAAGAATTCACATGAGAATCAGATTTCTGGAGGCCATGTGAAATTTAAACTGAATTCTTAAGGATTCCTGAATGCAGTTACTGTTTTGCTGAAGTTGTTTCTCCATGGATGTGAAAGGAAACATGGCTGGCTCTGGGAGATTTTAACAGGAACAAAGGACATGACCTTTGGCAGCTCAATAGTTGTGAGCGCTGTTGCGTGATTGAAAGGGTATCCTGAGAACCTGGTGCACCCTACAACCATATCTGGATATGCTAAAATTAAGTACAATGTGTTGCTATGCATGGGTATGTGGTGTGATCAATTTAGTTTTAGTGGCATAGGGCTCGTTTCTTCTGGGTATGTGGTTGGTGAAGGAACATGTTGATCACATTGAAAGCTGACTTCATATGGTGAATTACTGGTCTGAGTAGAGATTAAGTTTAGATAGCCAAGTTTGATCATCTTTATTATTTGTAGCTTGACTTATGGAGAATAAATCACAAGGTTTGACTTAATTTTGTTCTGTAATTATCGGGATTCAACCACCTCAGGGTAATCGGCTCAGAACTCTGTTAAACTGTGGTGGGAACCATGAGGTACTATATATGTGGGTGACAACTGTGGTCGTTAACTTAAGTTGTTGTCACTGGACGGCCAAGCTGGAACTGCAATAACAAATGCTGAGGAAAGGGTACAGTGTATGAATTCATGAGTGGCAGCAGCCCCTCAACATCTTCCTTGCTGCTTCCCCTGGATCCACCTTGTGGGCAGTCTAGTTTTTCGGAGACATGTTGAATGGG
Source organism: Pristis pectinata (assembly GCF_009764475.1). Classification (NCBI taxonomy): domain Eukaryota; kingdom Metazoa; phylum Chordata; class Chondrichthyes; order Rhinopristiformes; family Pristidae; genus Pristis; species Pristis pectinata. The sequence continues at coordinate 30,087,848 of NC_067417.1, forward strand.
TTATCATCAACTTCACTTCAGATCAGTAAATCAGTTAAACCAGTGTCATCTGGGGTTGGGAGGGGCACATTATGTGGAGGTATTAGACAAGGCAGGCACGTGGTAGGAGGCTCTTGCTAAGTTGCTGCCTTCACCTCAAGTTTTGTCATCACTACACATTCCTTTGGGTACTCCAGTTTTCTCCTACGTCCCAAAGACATGCAGGTTGGTAGGTTAACTAGCTACTGTAAATTGCCCCTATTTTATAGATTAGTGGTTGAATCTAGGGCAAGAATAGCAAAACCCATTGGAGGACCAAAGTTTACCATTTGGAGCAGGAAGAGCCCTTATTTTCATTTTCTAAACCATGTCTTAATCACATGCTACTAATGTCTTAAATAATTTATTATGTTAATTTTCATTTGCATTAATCACAGTCATTAATAGAGATTAATTGGCTCTCTGAATTAAGATACATTCCTTCATAAATGTGCCCATATTTTCCCTCAGTTAGTTTTTACTTCCATCAAGCTTCCTTTAATTCAACAGTTTGGTGGCACAATTGATGCTTCATAACAACAGCAATAACGTTAGACCACATTTAGGTAACAGAAAGCATACTAGCTACGAGCTGAAACACATGATTCATGAAATGATTGCTGCCAATTTTAGTGGATGAATATTTGATACTTTCATATAACATTCCACTCTCTGCTATATTAGTACTTTTATGGCATTGCATAAAGTGTAAACACAATAATATATTGAGCATTCATCTGTTAATACTTGCACAATAATTTATGGGTTATAATAATGAAAAATTATCTCTCCAAGTTGAGATGTTTTAGATAGATATGATGAATCATCTAACAACCCCTGAGTTGTTCATTAATCTTGAAGAACTTACTGTCTTATATCTCAGACACATTGGCAGCAGGAACAGGCCTCACAGCTCCAGTGAATCAGGTTCGATCCTGATCTCAGCTCCTGTCTGTGTGGAGTTTACACTTTCTCAGTGGCTGCATGGTTTTCTTTGGGTACTCCAGTTTTTTCCTACATTCCAAAGATATGCAGATTGGTAGGTTAATTGGCCACTGTAAATTGCCCCTGGTTAGTGGTTGAACCTAGCGAGAGGATAGATTACAGAGAAATATTAGTAGGGGAATGGGATTGCTCTGTGAGTCAGCATAGACTCATTGGTCTGAATGCCCCTTTCTATGTTGAATGGAAATATGGAAAATATGGAAAAATATTTATGCACCCTAATATTCTAATAGTCTGGTATATGGGTATTGCTGTGATGCCAATTGCCAATTCCAGCTGGGGGCAAATGACTGCACATGACACATTTCCTTCATCATCTGTATTGTCGCATTCTAGTGGGGAGGTGTGTCAGGATTGCCAGGGGCTATAGGCTTAATTGGACCTGTGCTATTTCCATGGAGGGGGAAGGGGTGGGGATGGGAGTATATGCATTGGGATCTCGTACTATGATGTGGTTGGTAAAGTGAAGTAAGGCATCAGAGCCGATACTGGCAGTGTCACTATGGGGTCTGGAGATAGCAATTCCCTAGCCTCATGTCACGGGTAGTGGAAGTAAGTGATGGGGATGAATTTAGGGGAGTAGTGGGATACAGACTGAGGCCTCAATTGGGAGAATGTAGAATTGGGAGATCTAGGAGATTGGTGCCTAGCTCTTGGAGAATCTTGTGGTCAAGAAATCAGGGCAATGGGGATCATAATTGAAGTTTGGAGCTGTTAGGGATTAAGCAGTTTAAGAGGTGGGGCAAAGGATGAATGGACTCTTCTCATAGGGGTCCCAATCCAACGCTCCACTGGGAAGATTGCTGTGGGAGTACCCAACAATGTGGTTCACGTTCCCACCAATACTCCAAAAGAGGCACTTTGTGGGGAATGATATCATCTTGTGGTATCCTGACACGGAAATTGCATCGAGGATACATGGATAAATCATGGCTGGAAGTGCCCACTCAAATTTCCAGAGTGATGTATAATGGACAAGTTATTGCGCTTTGTACCAGGAAAAAAAGGATTGATTTTCAATCACATATTGCTGAAAAGAACTGCTGGGCAAATGTCTTCAAGATTACTCTATTAAGCAGGCTGGGATTCACCATCATAACAATGGTAATTTTAAGAAAGCTTATCACAAAACGTAGAGAACAGATGGAAGGATTGCAGACCAGCCTGATGATGCATCCCACATGGATTGCACTATTATTCTGTAACTGTCAATCAACAATTATAAAAAGCATAAATGCATTTAACTAGGTAACCATTTGGTTGATTTTTTGAGGTTTCTGCCTTGCTAGTCTTTAAAATTTTCATTTTCTTGGCTTAATTTTTATTTTCACAATCTCTTATTTCCAATGCAGAAACTTTCCTTACAATTGCTTTCCTGAGTCAGAAATAAGTTAATATAGCCATGTGCCAAGACATGTTCCTCCAGTGTGAATCAACAAGAGGATTTATAATTCAGCATTTTGTGATCATGAATTTCAGAGAATTAATCTATGCAGAATAAGTGAAACCTATCATTATTTGAAATGAGTCACATGTGGAACCACAGAACTAAGGGTGCTTCAAACTTCCGCAGTAATTCTGCAGCTGCAAGAAGATTGTTCTGCTGCTAATGTAATTTTTACACTTGCTGTTTCAATGCAGGTATTCTTTGAAATAGTTTAATCCCTCTGCTGGAATAGCAAACAATATATTATCACATCACATTTTTGTCTGCAAAAGCTGATAACTGTTTTTGCTTGTATCTGACATGGTGCCCACCTCCTTCGACTGCCTCTCTGAGTGGTTTCCTTCTTTGAGCCAAACTTCCCATCTTTTAATGTGGAAATATATTTGGCAAAGTATGTACAGAAACAATGCATACCTTGCATGGAGAATATTTTGTTCTTCCACTCCTAGTTGCCTACTTCTCTGGTTGTTTAACAGCTTTTTGGTGAGGGAAGGGTATAATCCTTCCTTAGGGTTAATGCAATGAAACCACTGAGAGAGAAAGTCCAGGACATTTGCTGTAAGCCATTAAAAGAAAGACACGAAAGGCTGCATTTATAAAGTGCCTCTCATGACCTCAGGAGATCCCAAGGCACTTTACAGTCAGTGAAGAACTTTTGAAGTGTAATCAGTGTTGCGTTATAGCTGGCTCAGTAATTCAAGACAAGAAAAGGTCATCAGTCTTCACCCCAACCAAGCTGTGGTTTTATCTTTATGTAGCAGGAATCATGCCATATATCATTCAAAAAAAATCAGGAAACAATTCACAAAGACATTGGAGATCAATTTATTTTTTTCTCAGTAATGGTGACAAAAGGGCTGATAAACTACCCAGATGAAAAGTTGACTTCTTTCTGCAATTTTAATGAGCCCAGGGCTGAGAGAAGAAATTATAAACATGTGGTAATACTCCACAGATACTATCACCTGGAGGAAAATAGTATCACTGGTATCAATAAAGTAAAATAAAATTGATGCATTGGACTTGTCATGTAACAATCTGAACGTCCAAAAGGCAGCCACAAAAAGTGCTGAGGCTAGAATTATTCACAGATTACTGGAGTTATCTCTACTGGAGGATAATCCTATTTTTTGAATGCTGTTTCTGAAGAGTATGTTAATAAGAATTTCTTCCATTTGTCTTGCTGTTGCAGCTTTTTGTGTTCAATTCTTTCTTTTATTTCTTACCTCTTTCATTCTAGTTGCAACTCATTCCAGAAGCGTGTCCAAGCAACCAAGTTTTCTTTTATTAAAACTCACAACTCTGTGCTATGTGCTAAGTGTGATATTGTAGGAGGCCTCCCAAATGTAATTCAGAGCAAACTCTTTCACTAGGTACCAATAAAAGTACTGGGCTCCACTGAAAGGAGGCAAAGCAGTTCGCAGAAGATGCAAAACAATTCCAGGGAGCTCAGGCCACAAGAAATCTACAGGTAGCTGTTTGCCTCTAGACAACTATTCCACAAAGGCTTCTCAATTTCCACTCTCATTTGTTTGAGCTCATAGCAGACTTTCTTTTTATTGGTCAGGCATTGAGTATGAGAGTTGGGATGTCATGTTATAGCTGTTTTCACAGAGTTATGAGGAGAGACTAGATAGGCTGGGGTTGTTTTTCCTGGAGGGTAGGAGGCTAAGGGATGGCCTTATAGAGATGTATAAAATCATGAGGCGCATAGGTAAGGTGAGTGGTCACAGTCATTTTCCCAGGGTAAGGGCGTCTAAAACTGAAGGGCATAGGTTAAGGAGAGAGGGGAAAGATTGAAATGGTACCTGAGGGGCAACTTTTTCACACAGAGGGTACTGTGTATATGGAACGAGCTGCCAGAGGAAGTGGTAGAGGCAGGTACAATTACAACATTTGAAAGACATTTGGACAGGTACATGGATAGGAAAGGTTTAGATGGATATAGGCCAAACACAAGCATATGGGACTAGCACAGGTAGTAAATTTGGTTGGCATGGATGAGTTGGGCAGAAAGGCCTGTTTCTGTACTGTATAACTCTATGACTAAGACTCTAAAACTCATCTCAACTTTCGCCTATCAACCCTTTATTTATCTCTTTTTCTTTCTCTTATCCTCTTGTAAGGTGCTCCAAAAAACACTAGGATATAAGAAAAAGGGCATGATTAGGACTAATGGCTTGACCAAAGTTTCTGATACCCCAAGTGCACAAATATCCATTGATGACTGAGCATCTACATCATTCTGGGGCTGAGAATTTCAAAGATTCATAACCCACGGAACCAACAAATTTCTCCTCGAAAGGTTACCTCCATTTCTGAGATAATGAGCCCAGTTCTGCAGGCAGGGAAAATAGCCTCCCAACATCCAACTAGTTAATACCTCTAAAAATTCTGTATCATTCAATTAGATCACCTCTTACTCTTCTAAACTCCAGAGAATATAGTTTCACTTCAAACATCCTTTCCTCATAGGACAATGCTCTCATCCCAGGCATTAATCTTGCATATGTTCACCGTCTTCCTGAAAAGCAAGGAGACTAGAACTGTACAAGGTCTTCTATCATTGCCAATCCCTTTGGGTCATGGATGACTTGCTTCCACTTAGTTCTGTGGTACTCCAGGTGTAGTCTCACCAAACTCTACATAATTGAAGCAGGACTTCATTATTCTTTATTCCATTTACTTGTAATTGGGGCTAACATATTATTTGCTTTCCTAATTGCTTGCTATACTGCATGTTAACTTAAATCACATTTTTGTGACCACGTTTTTGTTCACCTCTTCTAAAACCTCATGATTGGGCCTGCTGTCAAGTTTTGCTTAATGACACTCCAGGGAAGTACCTTGCGATGTTTTAATACCACTTCATTTAAATGCTTTAACAGCTCGCCTAGTCTATTTGTGGCAGTGTTCATGATCAACATGAGCCTCTTCTCACCCCATTGATACATCCTTCTATTTCTTTCTCCCACATTTAATTATTTAGTGTCGTCTTAAATGCATCTATGTTATTCACTTAAATCACTCCATATAGTAGCACATTCTACATTCGAATTTTTCTCTGAGGAAAGACGATTTTCCTGAATTTCTGACTGGACATTAATTTTTTGTTGTATTTATATTCCCCTGCTTTGATGCAGTAGATATCAGTTCAATTGCACAATAACAACATAACTTCTTCCTGTCCTCTGTAGGAAGGTGCAGTAAAACATCTCTGAACCTCTAATTTAAAGCACTAGGATAGTCGAAGAGTATTCCTGAATTATCAGCAATCCATCTTTTTACCTTTTAACAATATTGAGTACTGTAGTGTAGTGAATTATACCTCTGCCCAAAAATGGAAGTTGGTGTGAAGTTTCTATCTGGACACAGTGCCAATTTTGATATGCACTCCATACAATGCAGGATGCTTGTCCAAAGCTATTTACTTTTGAGCTTCTTCAACTCAGTAGGAAAGATATTGGGATGTTACAAATGGTCTCATTGCTCCAGCACTGAAAAAACATGAAACTAGGTGATTCCCATCATCATCTCTACTGGAATTCCATGTGTATGGACATTGGGTAAAGAATCAACATGATAATCTCTGGATGGAATTTTTTTTTTCATCAGATTAAAGTGATAAACAATGGTGTAAAATAGATACGTAGCACCTCTTTTAAAAAGTTGCTATTGATTCACTGTGTTAACTTCATGCGACTGGCCATGAAGTTTCACCCTTGGGCTGGCTAAGAACAGCATTGATCATGGGGAAGGAGACCAGAGTACTCCTGTGGATTGAAGCCCAGCAAGGAATCTCCACCTTAATAAAAGGGAAAAGACTAAAAATTGTAAATATGATTTTGAGGTAAATGTGTTATGCATATTTTTCAAACAATAAATTTATGATCACAAGGGTGATGTCATGCACCAAGCCATCACTTGCAGCCTAGGGTGGTTTATCCTTAAAAGTACATTCCACTTACATTTATGGAAAGAATACAGTTCAATAGGGGATACATAAATATAGTCCAAATACATAACGGCAAGGGTTAAGATATAGATAATACATTGGTTGGCTCACCTGATTGAAAAAACACCCAATTTAATACCTTATTTAAAGAATATTTTGAAATGAGCAAAAGGTGATTGTTCTCTTATTAAGGAAGTATTGGCTTTTAAATATAATTTAGAGTGGTAACATTTTAAGTTTTTCCTCCAAGCTCTCAGAAGTTACAAGCTAATTAGTTTTGTTATCCTGTTCTAGTTTCTCCTCAGGCCAATTAACAAGGCAAGATTCAATGAAGGGAGAAGTGTTATAAATAATGTTTGTTATTTCAAAACAGCTTCTTTGGAGAATATTATCTCTGTAATTATTGAAAATTGTTGTTTATTCTGACAGTACGCAGGTTTTTGCTCTCTGGACTCCTTTATGTGCAAACTAAGAAATTAATGATGTTAGTCCTGGGAACATGGCAACAGGCAGCTGGAGATAGGCACCACATTTTGTAATTAAGCAGTGATCAGCAACCTTTACATATTAATTAGTGATCCATTGTAATGAAGCAGTACCACATTTACTCATAGATTGCAATACTGAAGGGTCCTTGTATCTAATTGGCTATTAAGAAAGTTAATCATACCCTTTATGTGTAGATATTTTTCATATTATCAAGCTGATCCTCTTTATTAGCCTTGTTCATTTTTTTCAGATGACCTCTAATAAACTAAACGAGTAGTTCCCCAGTACTTTCCAGTTCCTGTCAGCCTTTAATCAATATATCTTTTCATAAACCAAGTATTAATACTTGCTAATAGGCAGTGACACACTGATACTGCCTGGCTCCTCATTTGCTCCAGTTCATACCTGATCACAGCATTTAATTGTCAGACACTTCATTGCCTAATTACTGGTAGAAGCTTCTCCGCAGATGAGATGCTTGAAACAGCATTAATTAGCACCACATTTTCTCTGTATTTATGAGAGACATATCAAAACTAGTGTGACTTGTTTTGAAATCAGACTATAATGATTTATTCATTAATTATGGTTTTAAGAACAGCACTACCTCAAAAATAATAAACCACAGCCGCTTTTTCTTACCATTTCAAATTTTAGATAATTGTGCACTTCTGACTGCAGTGCCGTGTATAGTCAATAATATCACCGTATAGTCCACTGAGAACATGCAAACAGCTTGACATCTTTGGAAATGTATTTACATAATTTGTACTCGATACAGCCTCTAGAGGGACTCATTACCCTTCCTTTTGTAATCTTTGCAGTTTCAACAAAAATCCAAGGATGGTCATAAATGTTCAAAAGCTACTGTAATGAAAGCTGTTTTCTTGCATAACTTTGTAAACAAGCTCAAACTAATTTCCAATTCCTTAAAATATTTTTGATGCTATCCTCTTAAGTAGCTAAAAGACATTTTGAAGTGTCATTCAATATTTTATGCAGGGTTCACCATTTTGTTATAATTACAGCTGTTGTAGTGGGAAGTAATAGTTTCAAAGCCCCAGAGCACCACATAGGGATTGATGGGAAGGAGAGGCAATAGAAATAACTAACCTGCTTAAAGGAGAAAAAAACAAGAGAGGGTTTATTCTTTATGTCAAATGATAGAAGCAGTAAATAATTAGAAACCTTTAAAACATAAATAAAATATATGTGTAGTTCAGACAATAAAGGCATGATAAAAAAATGAAAGAAAGGGAACGCAATGAAAAATTGTGGATCAGGTCTGGTCTGGAGGTGCTTTGATAGATGAAGGTGTTTGCTGGTCTTAACAGAGAAAATATTGAGGCCTTCACCAAACATTTGCTTCCCAGTGCCAAAGCCACAGGCTTAAACACCAGTACTCAGGGCTGCCAATGTGATTAAATTTCATCAGGTATTTACTGGACTTTGCGCTGGAGTGTTTGCAGACTCCACACCTTGGCATTATTCAACCACCAACTTAAACCATCCGGACTTGCCTGCCAAAGAATATGGTATTGCTAGTAGAGATTCAAAGTTACTGAGAACAGTCACCAGGCCAGGCAGCTGAATTGTACCCAGAGGAAAATGGAAGCTGAATTTGGAGCTGGTATTGAGCTCCAAACAACAAAGGTATTGAGCTGGCATTGAGCTTACAACAACAAAGAAAGAAAACAATATCTGGTAATATTGGATCAAGAGGCATAATGGTGAACCACAAGAGAGTATCATAAGTGTGAACAGAGGGGTGATGGAGAGTTGGGGAGCGGGTGACTGGGAGTCAGCAGAATGGGATGCTTACCTAATGTGCACATGGTACCCCAGCATAATATAAATATTGCTCCTGTGGTCAGTTTGGTTAAGTATACAAAAATTTTACAAATATGAGATCAAATATATTCTAAATGGGCATCAGATGGCTTTATACCTCTTATTTAACTTCTTGACAAACATCTATTATTATGTGGTATTTACTTCTCAGTGCCTTTGCCACAGGCTGAAACACCCATATTCAAGGCTGCCAATGTGATTGAGTTTCATCAGGTTTTTACTTGGCTATGGACTGGAGTGTTTCCATATAATAGGATCTCTTACTTTGGGTGGAAGGAAAAACCAATTGTGTTTTGTTCCAATGCTTGTACAGTTATTCTCATGTACAAGGACATTGGTTGTTCAGCATCATGGACTTCTGAATTTCAATTTTTCACATAAAGGCGGTAACATTTTGGAAAAGCAGGAAATTCAACGAAAAAATTGACATCATCATACCAACAGCTGTGCTTATATTTTAGAAGATTTGTCGCCACTTTACTATCCTACGAAAATTTGATTTACTTTTTAATCATCCATTCCTTTAAGAATAATGCCTGTTTTTTTAAAGAATCTATTAAAGTTAAGTCTTGCATTTAAACGGTGTGGAAGGAAGTCTTGTCATTACAAAGTTAAAACATGGTACCATGCAGTGGTATGAGAGATGCATGGAATAATATTTGGAAGGTTAAGATGAACCACAATTGTAAAGCCAATATCTGAAAGAGACATATTGTATCTGAGTTGTTTAATATATTCCCATTTAAATAAAATTGCTATTAATTAATGGAAAATAATACAGAAATGTTAAATGCTTATCGGGATATGATGATCTTGCAACACATTAATAGGGAACTGAAATTGCTGATCAGCAAGCAGCTAATTGGTGAGTAGATCTCATTTGATGGCAATATTGATCCTTCCATCACTCTGCTGATCACAGAGAGTAGATAGATGAGCTGGTAATTCATTTTGTTTTTTTTTCTTAATAGAACATACCTGGGCAATTTTTTATGCTACTGGATAAGCACCTAAGTCATAACCTGAATACTGTGGCTAGGATAGTGGTTAGTGCTGGTGTCCAGTTCTTCAGCACCACCAGAGTTTTTATGATTCAAACTACACCATCAAATGTAAAAAAATACTTTACAATGATAAGAAGAAGTAATTAAAGATCTAACCATGCTATATTATTCTTATTTGGTGGTAATAGCTGGGATGAAAGTTTTCTAGAAGTCAGGGTGAAGGTCACTTAGTTGCATCTCAATCAGTGATAAAAATCTAGGAGTCTAATTATGCTACAATTTCAGTGCACACTGGTTAGATAAGCATCCCTGCTAGTTGGTGAAATGGTAACAAGAGGCCACACATTTAAGATAATTAAGATAAAGCACTGTGTGTCTCACTAATGCTGTTTGTGAAAGTCACGTAACGACTGAGAATTTAAAATATGGTGTAAATGGGTTTTCCTGCATAACACCGAGTTGATCAACAAGCATTCTCTATTGATGCATTGTAGGTTCTCACAGTTGATACAATGTACCAGAGCAGTATGATCTTTACAGCCAACTGTGCTCTGCCTGTTCCTGTGGCTTGAAGAAAAGGTAGTGGACTCTCAGGTTTTTGAGCTTGGAGCTTGGACAACCTCCCTAATGCAGCAAAGTGTGAGATGTGATGGAGATCAACAGCAATCGCCTTGGAATGATCTCCAGATCAGAAAAATGAGCATAACTAAGGCCCTGACTTCTGTTTGCAAAGCAGTCAAGGCACACAACAGGATATACCAACAGTTACATGTCAGAGTCTCAGTGAGAGAAAACAATTCGGTTTGTATGTTGGTGCTTTAAATAGAATGGTTCCAGAGGAAACAGGGCCAATAAAACTTGGTTATTCTGTGAGTAAATAAGAACCATCATTTTTCAGACCAATGAGGTTGAAAATCACACTGCAGTGAATTTTGCAGGTAACACTTTTGTTTATGTCATTTGGGGAAGCTCTATGCTGGAAAGACAGAACTAGGAAGAGAAAGAAACCCCCACTGATAAAGGAAGAGTCAAATGTCCCAAATGCAATGGCACCCAGAAAGATGTGCAAAGTTGCTCTGCACTGGGTTACCTGATTTCAACAGCACTGTTTAGCTTTGAAACTGTTTAAGCACATTTCTAGCTTGATTCCTTTAAAGAACATAGCATAACGGAGCATAATAAATGGAAGCAGGAAACTATTCAGCCCTTAGTGCCTGCGCTGCCATTCAATAAGATCATGGCTGATTCTTTACCTCAGTACTATTTTCCTGCTGTGGCCCATATCCCTTGAAACCCTATGTCCAAAAATATATTGGTCACTATATTGAACAAATTTGGAAACTGAGCCTCCATAGTCCTTTTTTATAGACAATTACAAAGATACATTACTCACCAGATAAAAATATTTCTTCTCAACTCTGTTGTGAATGGCCAACCCCTTACTTTTCATTTTGAACTCTGTTTCTGGAAATTTGAATGGTTAAGATGTAGAAATCTGTCAAATGTTATCTTTGAAGCAGAATATCTTCAAATGTTGTTTGAAAAATGCTCAATAAAAGAACATTAAAGTGTTTTAGGTGTAAAGAAGAGATTGGAATTAAATTGGGTTCATGTGAGAAAAATATTTGTGTAGATTATTTGTTGAAATGACTTTTGCAGATGTTTTGCAGATTAATTTGTCACTTTGAAAGATACTGCTTGGTTCCTGGGCCCGAACATTGATAGAAGTGTGGTGCCACACACAAGCAAAACACATTGCAAGGTAGAGTGGGTGAAACTCACAGTTTACAGTAAGAATGCTGGACTCTTTAGAGAAAATATCTTTCATATAATGACCTTGGCTTACATCAGTGTAAAGGCAAAACTTAAGCCTGTAAGGGAGAATGAAAACATAAAGAAAAAGTATAAAAGCATTCACCGAAGGTGAAGAAAAACACAGAAAATAACATATTTTCTAAGTATACCATTTTAGCTTTCTGGTTGAAGGTTACCTTTAAGAGATTTATTGATAATTTTCATTAACTTCAGAAATTCTACATAAGGGAATTATACAATAAGACCCATTACTTAACAGGATCAAGCATCAAATGAATAGTTTTCCTTTCTTGGGCTAATCTAGTGGATCATTAGAACACAACCAAGAGAAATATGTCAATATCACATTAGCATATTGAGTTTAACATAAACCACGGGGGTCACAACTTAAAAGCCACAGTAGAAAGGAGCTTGGAAATTGTACTAACGTAAAACACTAAAATAAGAACAATTAGAGGTAGTGAGCAAGATTTGATTTTATTATAGCTTTCAGCATTGGTGCTAATGTTGTTTCATTCCACAGTGGGACATACAATTATGTGATATGGAATGAATATTTAAATCCTAATTTAAATATTCTTCTGGTATGCTTCTGCCACTGGTGTTACTGTACTTGACTTCTGGTGAAAAATTCCCTCGTACAGTGCTAACAATTAAAAGAACTGCTTTCCTTAACCAAAAATTGTTCAAATGTATTTTTGAGATTCTGGAGCTGACAACAAAAATCAGCTTCGCCTTTCATGTCATGTCATAATTGGGCTTCAGAATGTGAAATGGTACAAAAATCATTTCTACTTACAGCCCACCTCATTATAAGGAATACATCAGCAAATTGTGCATGCTGGTCATTGAAAGAGGCAAAAAAGACATAAAGAAGATGCAGATAAAGGCATGTATTGGAGAATGTTGTTGCAGCAGAGCAGAGAATAAGGCAAAGGGCCTTGGACCATTTAGGTTGCAGAGCTATTATCATAGTATTGGGTAGCGCTGAAGATGTTAGGATTTTGGCATGACCCTAAAGACATCGTACATCTTTGGAGTCGAAAGTGTTTGTCCTGTAACAACTGTTAGGGAGCTCTGAGCATTGATATGAAGGTAAGTTGTGATAATGGCAGCAGGTTGGGTGGGATGGGTACTGATTGGAGGCCCAGGAGGGCCTTGAAGCTCGGTGGGTCGGGGTTTGTGGGTCAGAGGTAGAGTGATTGTGGCATCAGGGGCAAGGGTGTGTGAACTGGAAGGTGGGGCTGATGGGATGGTTGATTGGAATGAGGTGTTGCACGACTGAAAGCACTGAATTTCAGATGAACATTAAACCAAAACCCAGTTGGCCTCCTCGTGTGACACCAAGTCAAAAACCAGTGCAGTGATTCACAGTGTTCTGGTTAATACTTATTCTTCTGCTAACATCGCAGAAACAGGTTATCTGCTTTGTCTTATCCTATTCATCCCTGTCCCCTCTAATTGCTGTTTTCAAATCCCTCCATGCCCTTGCCTCTCTCTACCTTGTAATCTCTTCCAGCCCTACAACCCTCCATGATACTTGGGTTCCTCCACTACAGACTTTCTGATCATCCCCAATTTTAATCTTCCGCCTTCAGATGTCTCAGCTCTGGAATTTCCTCATGAAACCTCTCTCACTCCCTACCCCTTTTCCTTCATTTAAGATTCTCCTTAAAGGTCATCACTTTGACCAAGCTTTTGGTCAGCTGCCCTAATATCTGCTAATGCAGCTCAGTGTCAAATTTTGTTTGGTCAAGTTGCTGTGAAGCATCTTTAAGTTATTAGAGGCGCTATATTAAACAGGTTGTTGTTGCTGTTGCCTTTCATTACAACAGTGACTACACTTCAAAAGTAGTTCAATGGCTGTAAGGTGCTTTGGGATGGTCTGATGTTGTGAAAGGTACCAGTAAATGCATGTCTTCTTTTTCTCAAATGATTGAAATATAGCCTTGCACATGGGGGTCATGATAATTTTTGATTATGCACAAGCTTTCTTTCCTCAAGTTGCTGTAAAGTAGAATACAGGACAGAGTTGCAGAGGTTACTGGAGTAAATTCATGCAATATTTACCAGTTATTATATTTGGAAGATTAGCATATGAATGCTATATTAGTAGTAATTAACCTATTTGTTTTAAATGATAATGCATATTAACTAGTGAAATCTGTGAAACCATGTGGTACTGCAACCAAAGGGATTTTACTGCTTTATTTTCTGCCTTTTTATGTTAGTCATGTCAACTCATATCTTATTAAATCGATGCCATCCATATTCACATGTACATTTTCATTGGTTATTGGTAGGAAGCGATAGCAATCACTTCCTACCAATAACTAACAAAAATATACATTTTAAGGAAAGAATATCAAATGCACACAATTATACACCAAATAATGCAGTGGAACTTTTGAGTGAAACCAAACTGAATGCCAGGATGGAATTCATGACCACCATCCGGTGGCAAATGAGAGTGCAGCAGGCCAAAAGTAGCAGTGCACCAAAGGTGCTCTGTAGTACTCTGGGCTGCTGCAGATTTTTGAGGCCTTCACAAAGGTAGCCCAGGCACAAGCTGCTGTTTCAGCAGGGAAATATCATCAACATTTCAAATGGGGCACAGCCATGTGTTTTGGAATCTAACATAATTTTGAAGTAGGACTAGAAATGTTGGTCACGTATGTAAGAGATTGGTCTGCAGAATATTTCCACAGTATTCAGATTTCAAATGGATTTTGACCCCCATGAATAAAAAGGCTATTTCAGGTTTGGGTGAGGTCAAACCAGTTGCCTTTAATGTCTGCCAGAGGAAAAAGAACAGGTTTTATACATTTCTTAAGTAATTTTTGTGAGGTTCACTAATCTTATGATGTGCAGCTTGCTAAACTACCTTCCTCTTCAGATCTTTATCTGTCTTTTAGCAGTCTGTGGTGGTGCCTTTAAGGACTACTGGCTGGACTGCTCAACAGTTGGCACAACAATGGGCAGAGTGGGTGCTGCACCCATTTGCCCACATTATTAAATTGTAAAAAGGCCTTGCAACCTTGTCAAACTCTGGCATGTACAATTTATCAGGTGTCTGTTTTGCATTGGTTGTGTGTTGACTGCTCATATTGAAGTCCCCTTGAAAATGACTTAGGTGACCAATGGGTGGGGGTTATTTTGCAGTATCTAATTGCATTGGAACATAATGTTAGCAGCAGTTGACATCAACCCTGGTTTAATTTTAAAAAATCTATAATCCGTAATAACACACAAAAAGCTGGAGGAAGATGAAGGGTCTCAACCTAAAACGGCGACTGTCCATTTTCCTGCATGGATGCTGCCTGACCTGCAGAGTTCCTCCAGTGTTTTGTGCATTTCTCCAGATTCCAGTATCGACAGCCTCTTGTGTCTCTATAATTTGTAATATTTTGCTGTTATCCTGCAAGGCCCAACGATGTTGTTGAGATTATGTTAAATAGCAATATTCACATAGAAAAAAGTTCTTAGCAAATACCAGCAAGAAGTCCATCTCAGCCTCTGCATATTTTCAGATATTGAAAACAGACTAACTGAGCAACCAACAATCAACTTCTCAGTCAAAGAAATCCTTCAGCTGCTGAGTTTATTCCCCAGTTGGTTCAGGCTTGTTGGTGAAATATTATCTACCATTTAATGTCTTTCCTAAGATCATGCAAAGATTATTTTCAGCCCTTTATCTTGTATAGCTCTCAAATAATCTCCTTTCTCCTGCTTTGTGGGTTTGAGAAATTCCTTTGAATTCAGAATATTGCAGAAATATTATTCAAGCAGATAGACATTTTGCTCAGAATATATTGGCTTTCCACATTACATTTCCTAGTCAGTTCTACTTGGAGTCATTGTATCAGTGGGTAGCTTTTACGGGTCAGGGCTTCCTTAACATATATTTAACACTGAATATTGATGTTGTCCTGTGTTAGGTGAAATTAGTGCTTGGACTACTTGGCATTGATGTCCATATGATAAATATATCAATTCAATATTACAATACTGTCTAAAGTGCTTTTTAGTTTGCTGCTCTAAATACCTGCTCCTTGGTTACTGCTACTTAATGCTGTCCCATTCAATGACCAGATGATGGGATAAGTAATTATTACAGAAAGAAGATCCAATCTTCTGAATGCAGTAATCTACTGTCAGACCTATCTTTTGATTTGCTGAGAGGGATCGGGTGTATGGCACAGAGAGTTTAAATTAGCTGATTCTGCTTCTCTGTCTAAATAGATAACTTCCTTTTGTACTATAAACACAAAATAATCACTGGAATAATAACTAAAAAATTCTAATGTAGTAACAAATGATGTTCAGGATATTTGGAACAATGTTGTAACTGCATACCGTTAAAGACAGTTCACTTTGTATTAATTCATGGTACCCAGCAGACATGCATCTATTTCATATATAAAACATATGTAATGTGCTCACACTTTAAAGAACAAATCCCCCTCAGTGCCGAAGAGAACTATGGCATTACTTTTGTATATGCAATTTATGTGCATGCTTTTTTGCAATTTTTTTCTCTTGCTGGTTTCTTCCCTCTCCAGTCCTTTGTTTACACCTTGCTTGAGACCAGTTTTACAGGGGCTGGTTATCTTTCAGTACCTCACCCAAATTGCTATTCTTCATGGATGAGCTTGAACAACAAGCATCTGTGGGCTATTTACCTTGAAACTGTTACAGCAGAACAAAACAATACCTTCATCCAATCTCCATTCACAAGCATTTCCAGGCGGTATCATTGGATTGTGATTGGAACCAAGATTCTTGACTGACTTTCCCCCCCTCGGACACAGCACTGGTGAGTCCCACTGAAACACATATCAGAGGATCTTCCTGGTCTATATGATTTGGCTTACTCACACACTAAAACCCACACAGCTTCCGGACAGCAATAGTCATACTGTTGCGAATGTAACATCTTTAAGGTGACAAAAAAGCTGCGGTGACTCACTGAAACTTATGTGCTGTATTATTTAAAATTAAGTGAGGAATCACATATCTAGATTGCGTTGCATTTCATTTCCAGTGCTATATGATCCAAAATTGATTTTACTGGAGCAACTTGCATTAGTGATCACTTCTGGGTGAAGTTGTGCCAATAGCAGAATGGACCAGGCACTTCAGGTTACGATCCATCTCAGCATGTCTGAAGTTTCCCCAGCTTCAGATGTGTATTGTGTAATGCTTGTTTCAATCTATAGATGTATGGTAGAGAGCATTCTGACTGGTTGCCTGGTATGCAGGCTCCAATGTGCGGGATCATAAAGAGGCTGCAGAGGGTTGTAGACTCAGCCAGTTCCATCATGGGCACAACCCTCCCCACCATCAAGGACAACTTCAAGAAGCAGTGCCTCAAGAAGGCGACATCCATCATTAAGGACCCTCACCATCTGGGACATGCCCTCTTCTCATTACTACAATCAGGGAGGAGGTACAGGAGCCTGAAGACCCACACTTAACGTTTCAGGAAAAGCTTCTTCCCCTCTGTTATCAGATTTCTGAACGATCAATGAACCCATGAACACTGCCTCGTTATTCCTCCTGCACTATTTATTTATTTATTGGTAACTTATAGTAATTTTTATGTCTTGCACTGTACTGCTGCTGCAAAAAACAAATTTCATGATTTGTGTCAGTGATAATAAACCTTATTCTGATTCTTATTCAATGCCTTCTGACGTAAACTGATGCTCAGAACTTCTGAGAACTGTTGTTGAACAGCCACAGGAAAACAAAGAGCACAACATGTTGTGTTCTTCATAAGACCATAAAGCACAGGAGCAGAGTTAGGCCATTCAGCCCATCGAGTCTGCTCCACCATTCGATCATGGCTGATTTATTATTCCTTCTCAACCTCATTCTCCTGCCTTCTTCCTGTAACCTTTGACGCCCTTACTAATCAGGAACCTATCAACCTCCGCTTTAAATATACCTAATGGCTTGGTCTCCACAGCCATCTGTGGCAATGAATTCCACAGATTCACCACCCTCTGGCTAAAGAAATTCCTCTTCTAAAGGGACGTCCTTCTATTCTGAGGCTGTGCCCTCTGGTCCTGGACTCTCCCACTACTGGAAACATCCTCTCCATGTCCACTCTATCCAGGCCTTTCAATATTCGGTAGGTTTCAATGAAATCCCCCTCATCCTTCTAAACTCCATCGAGTACAGGCCCAGAGCCATCAAATGTGCCTCATACATTAACCCTTTCATTTCCAGGATCATTCTTATAAACCTCCTCTGGACCCTCTCCAATGCCAGCACATCCTTCCTTAGATATGGGGCCCAAAACTGCTCACAATGTGGTCTGACCAACACCTTATAAAGCTTCAGCATTACATCTTTGCTTCTATATTCTAGTCCTCTTGAAATGAATGCTAACATTGCATTTGCCTTCCTTA
This sequence comes from Pristis pectinata, assembly GCF_009764475.1. Classification (NCBI taxonomy): domain Eukaryota; kingdom Metazoa; phylum Chordata; class Chondrichthyes; order Rhinopristiformes; family Pristidae; genus Pristis; species Pristis pectinata. Next base: position 30,105,848 of record NC_067417.1, read on the forward strand.
CTACTGACTCAACCTGCAAGTTAACCTTCAGGGAATCTTGCACTTGGACTCCCAAGTCCCTTTGCACCTCCGATCTCTGAATTCACTCTCCATTTAGAAAGTAGTCCACGCCTTTATTCCTTCTACCAAAGTGCATGACCTTACACCTCCCTGCGCTGTATTCCATCCACCACTTCTTTGCCCATTCTCCCAACCTGTCCAAGTCCTTCTGCGGTCTCCCTGCTTCCTCAACACTACCTGCCCCTCCACCTATCTTTGTATCACCCGCAAACTTGGCCACAAAGCTGTCAATTCCGTTATCCAGATCATTAACATATAATGCGAAAAGTAGCAGACCCAACACTGACCCTTGCGGAACACTACGTCACCGGCAGCCAACCAGAAAAGGCCCCATTTATTCCCACTATTTGCCTTCTGCCAGTCAGCCAATCTTCTATCGATGCTAGTACCTTTCCTGTGATAACGTGGGCTCCTATCTTGTTTAGCAGCCTCATGTGAGGCACCTTGTCAAAGGCCTTTTGAAAATCAAAATGAACATCATCCACTGACTCTCCTTTGTCTATCCTGCCTGTTAATTCCTCAAAGAATTCCAACAGATTTGTCAGGCAAGATCTCCCCTTAAGGAAATCATGTTGACTTCAGCCTACTTTATCACAAGCTTCCAAGTACCCAGAAACCTCATCCTTAATAATGGACTCTAACATCTTAACAACCATTGAAGTCAGGCTAAGTGGCCTATAATTTCCTGCCTTTTGCCTCTTGTGATTTACTTACTTGTGATTTAAGGTACACTCTGCTGTCATTGAGAGACCTCATTTGACAGCTCTTGAATTGACATCAGACTGCTGTGACACTACCTGGAGTCCACAGAGCTTGCTCAAGCCATCAGAGAATGCTTTTGCAGCATTTGATTGCTCATTCATGGAGTGCCTCAGTGATAACACTGCTGGCAGCCCTGCATTACTGGAAGCTTCAGGCTGGTTGTCCTCGGTGACTCAGGATAGGTAGGGCACCAATGGGCAGGAGGACAGAAATGTCCATTCCCAATCTTCAGAGATTTAAAATTATACCTGGACCTCTGAGATGAGCAATATATTAGCTCAGATTTTCAAAGGCTGTTCTAAATGTGATTGGTGAGATTCTGTTGAGTGACACCTGCTATGGTCTCACCCCTAGGCTGCCCTCTCTGAGGAGGTAAAGTTCTTGGTAACTCTACTCCCTGGGCTTTGGATCATTCCAGGTGGCTGCCCTAATCACTATTTGCTGCTCACCGCAGCACTGGGGAGGTCACCCTAGCTCCCTGATCAGAGATTGTCCACTTTGTGCACTCTGAGCTCAGTCAATGGCACCTCAGGTACTGAGATTTGCCAGCATTGCCAACTTCCCCAAGGCCACCACTGACTACACTCATTTCTCCATAAATGCTTTCTTAAGAACCCAGATCTCTTCAGGAACAGAAAGGGTTCCCATTCCCGACATGTGCACTTCATTATGGACCACAAGAAAAATTTTATGATCATCAGTGCTGTATTGTCTGGCAGCTCAAGGGACTCCTTTATCCTGACATTTTAAGTGGACAGCCCTGCCCCGAAGGACAGATCTTGGATCTTCCTTGACTTTTGGCTCCTGAAGAAACTCCAAACACTCAAGCTGAGTATCATTATAAGCAGAGTGATGCAACTATGAGGATAGGAGTGGACAACGTCATTGAACTCCTGAAAATGAGATTCTGCTGTCTTCATCACTGCTGGGTACACAGCAATACACGCACAACTGGTGTAGAGAATTCAGTGTAGTATGCTGATGTTGCATAGCCTGATTAATGGGGGGGGGGGGGACACATCTTATTCTAAACAAAGAGCAACCAGAGGCCTCGAAATCTGATGATCAGGAAACACAACAAGACCGCCAGTCAGAGTAGGAGGAGCAAGAGAACATTGACTACCTGTGGGTGAATGCATCTGTATAACATGACAGGTTTCATGACTCCACTCAGTGAAGGAGGGAGGTAATGTCTGAGGGGTGATAAGGAATTCACTTACATAGAGACAATTCTCATGGACATTCTCTCCCCCCACCCCCCACCAACCCCCCTAACCAGTCATTATATTTCCCTGCTCTCCATTCATTACCAGAACCGCTGTACATCAATAAACACCCGAGAGAGTGCAGATAGACTTCATACTCCCTCACCTGCTGCTCTGCAGTCCACCTGGATTGCTTATGGTACATCAAGGAACTAATTCCTGCTCCCAGTACTGAAATATCAGTACAATGATTTCCTGATGAAGGGCACCTTGCTTAAAGCTCCACACGAAATGCACTTTTCTCAGAGAAATGCATGTTGTTAACAGTGGTTGAAAGCTTTCAACTTTGGCCTACTGATCAACATTAACGGTGGATGTCCTCCAGTGCAGTCGATGCATATGAGAATAATGGACATCATAATTTATTGATCAGATTTCTGTGCAAGGGATGGGGAGTTGCATTGAAGGGCTAACATTTCAAATTAAGTCCATAGTCATTTGGGCAATGGGAAATCCTTCATGGAACTCACGTGGAGTCACAATGTTCAGTTTAAATACTGAACCCAGAGACCAGGGAAATAGCTAATGAAGTCTCAGCAGAAGAAGGACCACGTTTTACTTTGTTCACACCAACCAATGTGATCACTGTGTTGTCATGTTATTCAGTCCATGCTTCTTCTTCTGACACTCCTGATACTTCTGACACGACCTCATGTTGTAGTTTTTAGCTCCACACATAAGTGAAGGATCCTAGAGAATAGATAGCATTGAATAGATGTTTCATTTCATCATGCAACCTTCCTCATATCCACAGCCTCCCAAAGGAGTCCCTCCTTCAGAAGTTGTGATCATAAGTCTTTGCAGAGAATCCAAAGATATGAATCAACTTCATATTGGAGGTCATACTCATTCATTTCCTGAATTACATGACAATTGTACTTATTTTCCATTTGTGTACTGTGCTGCATTGAGGCAATCCTTATTATTTGAAAAACACCCTCCACAAGCAGCAAGCACCCAAGCACAACATTTGGCAGGTAGATCTGAAATACATGTCATAAGCATCCTCACAATATGCCAGCATCTGCAAGACATCTTCTCTGTGCATGCTGCAAGGTGTCGTGTACCCTAGGTGAGAAGGCATTTAACTTTATATTGAAAATAATTGAAAATAATGTTAAATAAGAGTTAAACACCCTCTGACATTTTGACCACCGTTCATTGGGTTTTGGTGGCCCAGTGCTTTGTGATGGTGTCCCCTGTATTATTGCTGGTTGCTGCTTCCTTTCCTTTCGAGTCTGCACAGATGTCCTTCGTGAACCATGAGTGCCTTTTGCTCTGACTGGATTGGCTTCAGAGTGTTGCCTCTTGCTATTTAAAGAAGCAGTCTAGGGTGTCTGAGACTGGAATATGGTGTACACATCTGGTTTTTCTCCCCAGGTAAGAATATACTTTTGATTGAGGGAGTACAATGATGACATGCAGTGGTAGGAGGTGAATTGTTGACCTTGTGCAGGGGATGTCAATGTCCTGAACCTGCACTTTAGGTGACCTCTCTGTGTACAAGGTAGGCAACCCAATTCCCACCAATATGCTTTCACTTGCTCCTGGAGGACTGCTCATGGATCTACTGAGAGCAAATATCTGCTCAGGAATGGCACTTCACTGCCAGAACATAGGCACTTAAGAAACAAAGGCAGAAACAGACCATTGAATAGGATCATGGATGATCTACTTTAGTGCCACTTTCCAACATTAACTCAAATAACCCCCGATTCACTTAATAACCAAATATCTATTGATCTCTTTCTTGAATACACTCAGCAACTGAATCAGCAGAGGCATCTTGGGGAGAGTACTCCAAAGGTTCACCGAATAAAATTTCTTCCCATCTCTGCCTTGAATAGCCAGCCCCTTATTTTGAGACTGTGACACCTGGTTCCAGACACAACAGAAAAAAAAAACACCCCTGTTTCTCACCTGTCAAGCCTGATTAGAATTTTGTACATTTTATGAAATCATCTCTCCTTTGAACTTAAGTCATTGTAGACCTAGTCTACTTAAAATCTCTGTAGTCAACGAACTTGTCATCCTGGGAATCAATCTTTTGAACCTTTGTGCACTCCCTCAATCACACATATGTCATCCCTTGGGTAGGGAGACCTGTAAATGATATTCCAGAAGCAACCTTGCCAGGGCCTATATAATTGGATAATGCTAAAGGATAGAATCTCTCTCTAAATGAAGAAATGGTGTTCATTCCTGTTCCGCAGGAGCTTCAAGAGGCTGCCATGCAGCAGAGACTGGACTTCTATCTGCATCAAGGTGAGGCAAAGACATTTATGGCCTCCATTAGTATTTCAATAGCAGCGTCACCTGAACCAGAAGACACCGTGTGAATGGATTGTCATTGATCTCTTGCAAAGAAGTGCACATGATCTCTACACAGCTTCCCGCAAGAAAATACTAGTGGATTCCTGCATGCTATTTGCTGACTTCTGAATTTGGACAGACAGACCTGACAATGTGCAAACCATCCTTGTGTGGATCTGCATCAGTCTAATCATGAAAGCATCCCGAACATACTCCTCATCTTAGTTCTCAGGAGAATTACAGATGCGTAGACACGCCACCACATCAGCAGATTCCCGACTCTTATGCCAAACAGCAGCCCACTAATGCCTGGCATTCCTATCCGTGACATGCATCCTCTATCTTACCTTGCTCGTCCCTAGCAGTGCCAGCCTCTGGTCATGTTGCAGACATCAGCGACAACAAAGCACTGCACTCATCATCATCATTGATTTCTTCCTCCTATCCCTTCACTTCTTCTTCCTGTTCTCTCTCCCTCTTGTACTTTCTCTAGGGCAGCCACAGTGTGTGTTCCTGCTGTCTGGTTGTCAAGAGGATATTCCGTTAAGAGCTCATGCTCTTCTTTCACTGCTCAGTGTTGGCAGGTGTGCCAAATTTAGCCTGGTCCTGTTGGGAACCATGCAGGTCATTCTCAGGGCATCATTCCGGGCAAAAAACATGCTAACACTTGCTTTTACAATCTTTTAAGGGGAACCTGATTCAGAGCTGGTGCTACACACAATATTTTCACACACCAAACAAAGTTGCAGTTCAATTTCTTTAGCTGCCAATGGTGCTCACAACAGGCACATTGTCATGGACTGGGGACATCTCTCCCTGGGATGGTCCCTCTGAGGATAGGCCTATACCTCCTCTCTCTAGTTCCTCAGAACAGTTCAGATTAGGAGCTAATTTATGTGCGGGAATGCTTCATGTAGACCATTATCATTCTGCCTCATTATGTCTGTTTTTCTTAAACTAATGACAAAGGTAAAACTAATGAATAAAGACAGCAGCGGAGGAGAGAAAACAACACTTATAACATGTCAACATCCTCATTGTGTTTTGAACAGCAGATGACCTATGTCTGTACCAGGGTCTTTCACAGGAGCTCAGTTATTATACACAGTACAAAAACTTACTAAACTTTATTGTTATTGATGCATTAATGAAAGAAAAACAGCTTTCAATATCTCTATTGTAAAATCTATAAAATAGAATGCTGATTAAAATGGTGCAGCTATTAATGATTAGCAGGAAAATAACTATTTTCTTCATATTACACAAATAACACTCAATTACAGACAAAAATTCCCAATTATGTTGTCAGCAACACTACCTTCTTACCTTATTATTTTAAAATGCAATCCTCTGAGATAAATAATAATTGGCTAACTCAATGTGATGGGCTGTAACTATTCTACACAGAGCAGTTGTCAGTAAAATATTTGCAAATAGCCATTTACATTTGTGAGAAATAAACATTTTTTAGCTGATTGGCATAAGCTCTGCATCCATGTAAATTTGGTTGATTGGTAACTGATAACAACAAATGCATTGAAGATGCAGAAAAGCCAAGTAAAATCCATTTGCTCAAAATGTAAACTAAATTAACAAAGGCAAATGGAAAATTTGGTCTGCAGTACGTTTCTTTCCTAAATCTTGTGCAGTGTCTATTTGTTAGCTTGTTTCAGTCCTTTGACGTCATTTTTTCAATCCCTGACAGATCTGTTGGTTAGGCTTTACCAGCTTTCAATATTATACAACTAGTTGAACATGCTGTCTTATTGACTTCACAGATTTAAGCTTCGGTTCTGACTGTGCTTGAATTAATGGCGACCATAGTCAGAGCACAGTGGAACAAGCAAACTTGATCCAAAAAATCAAACATGTGTGACTGGATGACATTTCTTCTAATTTTCTTCATTTAGTCTAGTGATCACAAATAAGGTCATAAACAACAGGGTGGCTCAAGCAGACATGAAACACCCTTCCCATCAATCAAATGAAAAATAAAGTGTGAAAATCAATAACTGCACAAACCCAAAGGCCTCCTCCACTCAATCAATTGCATATTTTTCACAGTTTTGTTCCCTCTTGTTTTTACTGTCACTGCCCTCTCCAGTGAGACTTAACAGCAGTGCAATGAATCAATCAATATCCTCCACTGAGCAAAGCATCTAAAGGACATCATGGCAGGCTGATAATTCAGGGACCGAATGATTTTGTCAAACTCTGCGCCCTGAACTCCATCCGAGAAGAAAGACTTAACTGCAATAATCTGTACTTCCTGCTGATAAAATTATACACACATATTGAACGGTAATATATTCTACACTGGAAATAGTCCAAGACTTTTCCTGAGGCTATGTTATATAAGGTTTATTGAGAGCAGTGATGTGGATATAAATGGGCGAGATAGATGTGGGATGAGGAAAGATGATGTTTATGTCACTGTGTCACCACAGAAACATATATCAATCACACAGTTTTTTCTTTTAACAACTGAAGAGTGCCTGGTTCTTCCAGCGATTTAATACACCAGATCCTGCAAATTTAGTGCTCTGAATATGAACTTGTAGCCTGACTAACTCAGAATAACTAATATTTATTTTAATATTATACAGCTGATTAAATAAAATATTTGCAAATAATTCTTTCCTTTTATGAGTAGAGGTGAACTACCAAATTTCGAAATAAAAGTATGGGAATTGAAGTAAGTTATGTGTACATTGCTCTATATTTTTTGAGTGTACTAACATGTTAAAATAGTTCAATTTTGGACGAATACTAAAGACTCCATTATATATTCATTTATTTGTCAGTATCAGTAGATAACAGTAACATGCATTTATAATAATTTCAGTAACAATGTAGAAGAATGCTAATTTATTCTGAACCGATGACTGAGTTGGGTTCCTATGGCATCACTCATGAACATAAGAAACAGGAGTAGGCAATTCTGTCTCTTGTGCTTGCTCCAGTATTCAATAACATCACTGCTGATCTTTTACCTCAGTGCCACTTTCCTGTGCTATCCCCCAAACCCTTGATTCTCTCAACATCTAAAATCTGTCAAAGATGATTTTGCTTGGGACTTGGAACTTGGTGGAGATGCTGCGACATCCAACCATTGGTCCAATACTCCATGCGGAAAATTGATCCTAACGCATTATTATTTTGTTGGCTTGTTCTATATATTGAAGTTAGTCTAAAGGTAGGAACTTCTTGGCTTCTTCAGGAAATTACTGTCAATTCTTTGGCCCCAGTGGTTTTTGGTCACCCTAGAATCTGTGATCTCTAAAATGCAATGAAGATAAGGCCCACAATTTCTTTGTGTTTTCTCCATTAGAATGAGGTTAGATCAAAGTATGAAACTGTTATAATGAAGAAATATTCGTAAGTTGTTTACCACTTTAACCTTTTTATCATAAAGTTAAATTTTTAAATATATACATAAAAAGATTTGGGCAGATATTCAGCTAAAAGGCTAAGATGGAATAAATAAATGGTCTGAACTGATTATCAGTTGGCCACAACTTGCTCTCGCTCTATTGTTAGCTGTCAAAAGAAATGTCAGCCTCCACAGGATGAAACAGATGAGTTCTGACATACCGTCTTAACTGACTTCTTTTGAAATACCATACAAAATGCCCTGGACTGTTGAAGGGAAGTGATCTATTCCAAGGTAACTGCTGAATGTCTTCATGCCCCTGTATTTCCTTAGAGAACCTTTGAAGGCAGATAATATTGTATCCAATTAACTGAAATGTTACAGTCAGTGCACTCTAGGCTTGATAGGCTCATTAAGCATTAAAAAAACCATGACATTTTCTCCTTCGCACAGGAAAAATAGACAGGGAAAGTTTTATTTTTGCTTAAAACGCTGCCCTTTCTCCTTTTCTGTGTATTTCTTGAATTCATTATGAAGTCTAAGGAAAATGAAATATTGTAAGGAGGTCTGTTAAGAATATGGCATACAAGCTTTAATTTGCCTTAATTGGCATCCTGCAACAGCATCTGTCTAAAACAGTCAGCTTTTATTGCTGAGGTTATTCTGTAGACAGCTCACACTAGACAAGCATTTCATTTAAACCTTAATGTTCATGCTAGTTAAACTGCAGTGCTTCAGATAACATGATTGGCTGCGAATAAGCCTTAGGAAACATTTACAACCAACTTTAAATGGTTAAAAATAAAAGGTAGCAATGTTTTTCATTTAAAATATTTCATGAATCAGATTACTAGTCCAAATATAGTTGCATTTTAATTTAACCCATGCGAATGACATTGCTCAAAGGTAGTTCATGGTTGGAACAAATCTGTAAATGTTGACTTTAAATCTACTATTCAGCAAGTTGCAGAAAGGATGACTTTAATGGCAGATTTATTACACTATTCAACAACATATATCACAATATTTTTTCTTCTTTGGCTGGGTCTGGGGAGAGGGAATGAATTTAATTGCTACAAATATAGAACTAATAGTTATTTCAGTTAAACTGGAAAATTGCAGTGAATGATTGTTATAAGTTATAAGTGAATGATTGTTAACAAAGTTATAAGTTACCCATTCTTCATCATATTCAAGCTTGTGTGTATCTTGTTCTTCTTCACAACTATTCCAGATCGAATCATTGTTTCCCAAATGCTTTTCCATTTATATTTATATCCAGTATACTTAATACTGATTCCATCAACATTGTCCTGGAACAACACTAGTCAAGAAAAATCTCTCATACATATTTTAGGAAGTAGTTCCCTCTTTACCTTTTCCACTTCTGTTATCCCATGTATACATAGAGGCAGAGACAAGGCTGAAGTACTAAATGAGTATTTTGCAAAGAAAATGGATGATATGAAGGCTAATTTAGAAACAGAGAGGGTAATTATGGGAATTTTTAGGGTAGTAATAGGTAAGAGAAAACACAATAAAAATACGACCAAAAAATTAAGTCATCTGGTCCAGATGGAATGTATCCATGATTATTCACAGCAGCAGAGAAGAAGCAAAGGTATTGGTTGCCAACTTTCAACCTTCATTGAATACAGTAGCAGTGCGGGATTCCTGGAGGGTTCCTAATTTTATATCACCAATGCAGAAAACAGGTAAGGGAACTATACCAGGAAAACAACTACATTACTACAACAACTACACTTCAAAGTATTTTATTAGCTGTAATGCACTTCAGGATGTATTGAAAAGGATATGAAAGGCATTGTATAAATGTGAGTCTTTCTCTCACGTGGCCCAACGTTGGTTGTCATAATGTCGTTTGGAACCATCATCAGGGAAAGGTAAGGTTTCATTAGGAAGGCATTGGATGATCAAAGACAGCCAATATGGATTTTTTTAAAGAAAAATCAAATTGAATTACTTGATTAAACTGTTTGATGCAATAACAGAGAAAATTTGATCAAGTTAATGCCGCAAATGTTGGTGTACTTAAGATGTATATAAACAATGAAAGCCCTTGAGTTATAGGGAAAATATAGATGAGCTTACAAAGCCAACTCACTGAAGGAAAGCAAAGGGTAGCAGTAGATGAATATTTTTGAAGCTGTCAGTTGGTATGTAGTGATGTTCCCCAAGCATCAGTTTGGGTCTGTTTCTCTTTTCTGTTTTTGTCAATGACTTAGAGTTGGGTGTAGGGAGTACCATCATTAAAAGGTACCTGCTAATAAAATGGCAGAAAGTTATCAAGATAATTATAAGCTTAAGAATAATATGTACAGAATGAGGAAATGGGCAGAAGCAAGACTGGTGAAGTTCAGTGGGGAGAAGAGTGAGTACTACATTTTGAGAGGTTTAATATGAAAAGACAGTGCAGTAAAAGGGGCAACATTTTGAAAAGTGTCCAAAAACCTTAGAAGTTGCAGGATGAATTGACGAGGTGGCAAAAAAAAGGGTTACCTGTCTTTAAAATGGAGGAATAGACAATAAAGAACACAGATCATGCTAGAATGTTATAAGTAACTTGAGTACTTTGGACAGTTCTGAGCATCTCACGTCAGGAAAGATATAAAACCTTTGTAAAGAGTGCTGATGAGATTCACTGGAAAGTTACCAGGGACTTTAATTATGAGAAGGATTGGAAAAGTTACAACTGTTCCCCTTGGTACAGAAAAGATTAAGGGGTTTCAAGAGTCTGAGAGATTTTGATGGAGAAGGGCAAGGTAAGTTACTCTCTCTGGTGAATAGGTGAATAACCAGTAGGCATTGATTTATTTCAGATCTAAGGGGAAGATAAGGAGAGTTTCTCTATTCAGAAAATGGCTGGGATCTGAAATACTTCATTTGAAAAACTGGTGGAAACTGATTCCATAAAAAAGACTAAACATGACTGATCATGCAAAGAGCCTCTGTGGTACTGATGACTTAAGTTGTATCTTCCTGTGTTGTATATTCCCATGATTCAGTGATTTATATTTGGATAACCAAGGTAGCCATTATTAATCTTTTGTAGTTCTTTCACCTCTCTGTAATTTGCCCGCAAGCTGGTTCTTCTCTTTCTTTCCTATTATTTGCTGGCCTGTGATATGCAACCAGTAGTGTAATTGCTCCTCAAGTTGTTCATTAATTCTAAACAAACAACTCGATCTTTGGCCCAACAACCATATTGTCCTTTACTGGGCTTCTAATAGTTGCTTTCATCAGTCCTATCGTCCACATACTTTCATTTCTATATGTTGTGGCAAATATTATTTAGTTTGCAATCCTTCCCTTTAAGTTATTTTTGCCATTACCATTGACCATATCTCTGTCAGATTTTTGGATGACATGAATTTCCTTGGAATCCCGTGTCAAATTTGATTTTGCTTAAAGAAATCTACAGGTCAAATCTAATCCAGCGAGCAAAATTGATCCCAACTGATTACATCGCAGTTGATGAGATTTTGATCACTCGAATTTCCATTGAAGTTTTAAGCTGATCTTAACCAAATATAAACAGGAAATTCATGAAAATAGCAAGAATTTGAAGATGATGACCTCACTCCTAATCGTTTGATTTTGTCTCAAGGTGCTCTGTCACATTTGACATGAAATGTAATGTTGATCTAGTGATTTACTCAACCTAGAAATGTTGGCTAGTTGAGCAAGAGCAGAAGAAGCAATTGCTCATGGTTCAACTTTAAAGAAAAATTAGGTAAAAATAACCAACTTTTGCTAAAAAAAATATTTAATTCATGAAATACAAAACTATGTTTTCATTTTACTTGTTTTCTTCTTGACTTAAAATTGCCAATGCTTTTAAAAGGATCTGAGTGTATTTGCATGTGTTTGCAATGGAAGTGCCCCAAGTTATACTGTATAGTTATAATTTTGTATGCTGCAACAGAATACAATAGACCTGATTGCAAAACTGCCTTCCGAGTAAAATGCATACTGGTAGTTTTGTCAAAAGTAGGAATTTATGAAATTCAACCAGTTGATCTAAGGTTTAAACCAGCGTTTTAAATTCACAAAAGAAAAAACAACTCATGCAAACTGAAACACTGTCTGATTTGGTTCCACTGATAATATAATCTCAGGAATTTTCAGTGAATGGAGAGGTCATACCACCTCCACTTTAGTTGCCGTGTTTTCTGCAGATGGTGTATTGTAGCTTGGTGAAGAAAACCAAATGTGAGGCTGTCTTAAGAGTTGGGAGATGAGTTTCATTTAGCCATTTGATAATTCAATAACATAGTTCCAAAATGGAAAATTTTATCAAGGCTATTATAATAATGAATAAATGTTATCTTTTATTTATAGTTCCAGAGATAGTAAATAAGGGTGTTTCCAATTTTGATAATTGTTTATATCTTTTTTCCGTCAGGATGTATAAGGTTTTGTTAGGCCATGTGAGAATCAAAGTTTAGAAGCACAGCACAGTCAACTCAACCAACATCTTAGAACATAGGATTTTTGGATGGATCAGACAAATACAATTTTCTCATTTATTAACATCGCTTCTGTTTGGAGCTTTGTTTCTATAGCAGCATCTTATACTGATAAACATGTTATGATGAAGTCTTGAACATTTGTCAGAAAAGAGAGGATTGTTCAAATAGGAAATAAGAACCCATAGCACTCTATTGGAAGCAAGCATCCTATCTTGATGTATCACAGCTTGGCATGGCAACTGCTCTGCCCAGGACCGCAAGAAACTGCAGAGAGTTGTGGACACAGACCAGTGCATCATGGACACCAGCCTCCCCTCCTTGGACTCTGCCTTTACTTCTCGCTGTCTTGGTGAAGCAGCCAGCATAATCAAAGACCCCACCCACCCGGAACATTCCCTCTTCTCTCCTCTTCCATCGGGCAGGAGATACAGGAGCCTGAGGGCATGTACCACCAGACTTAAGGACAGCTTCTGCCCCACTGTGATAAGACTATTGAATGGTTCCCTTATACAATGAATGGACTATGACCTCACGATCTACCTTGCTGTGACCTTGCACCTTATTGCACTGCACTTTCTCTGTAGCTGTGACACTTTACTCTGTACTGTTATTGTTTTTACCTGTACTACATCAATGCACTCTGTACTAACTCAATGTAACCACACTGTGTAATGAATTGACCTGTACTATCGGTTTGTAAGACAAACTTTTCACTGTACCTTGGTGCAAGTGACAATAATTAACCAATACCAATACCATCCTTGACCCTGATGGACTGCTAAAGCAGAAGACAACAACCACAGAGTCTGATAAGCATGGGATTCTTCTAAATGCAAGGAATTCTGCTGGAAATCTGCTATGTGGCATATTATTGACCAATGAATTGGCCCTGTAGTGTCTGGTGAATGGGTGGCAGACTCACCAGTCTGGATCACTGCAACTGTGAGAATAACCCTATTTTTATTCTCTGCCAGAAGGTGACACCATTCTGCTTCAGAGAGTGTAACGTACAGTAAGAGATGGCCCTATACTTATCACAGAACATCAAAGCTGGAGGCACTGCAATAACTGGCTAATAATCTTTGCCTTTCTTCAATACAGAAGAATAGACATTCTAAATTATGCAGATTGGATTATTTGAATCTCACACATTATTAAAGTTGCTAAAATTAGAAATGGATATTGGTCTCTTTAAGCTGACCGAAAGCATATTTAATTAAATATCACATTCTTCTGTTGGATGATACTTGAATAACCCTATTCAATATTAAGGATAAAAATGACTCAACATTAATGATCATAAGAATCAAACACTTGCAACTAGATCAGCTACAGCACTTTGGCTGGCTCCAAGTATCTACTTAGGTGTAGATTCACATTCCAGTGGCTAGAAATTCATTCATACAACTCTGAAAAAATCTGGCGTGTCTTTGAAAACTGGTTTAGTCCAGAGAAATGAACTTTGCTTACATTTCTGGGTATCTTGTACCCATTGGAAATTGGTCTTCTCATTTCTCAGCAGGATTTTTGTTTTCTCTGTGCAAAACTCCCCCAAATGATGCCAACAACAGTGCATGATGCAAAATCCATTGCCACTATAACTTTTCAAACTCATTGGTCTGAAAAACTAGAGTTCTTATGTACTCAAAACGATTGGGTTTTACAGAAGTTTTTTCTCCGGAAACCATTTTAGTTAAAAATCCACCATTCCAACTGTATCCTTCAGTCTTCACTGAGATCTGCGACCTCCAATGCCCTCAAGTGCAACCTCGTGTGCCTTGACCGCTTTTCCCTTCAGGAGATCAGGATCATGGCCACTGTCAGCTTTTACAGCTCAGGTAGATTCCAAGCTGTTGTTAAATTTGCCACATCTCATAGTTTTCTGCTCACTGATGTATCTGGGAGGTCACCCAAACTCCATACCCACAGAGAGAAGACCATCTATGTTTCCTTCAGCCCACAGAGAGCACTGCAGTCTTCCTTAGAGTGTGGATGTTCATAGACTGCCTAAGCTTCTTTGATGGCATCTCCTCAACACATGACCTCTACCATCTAGGAGGGGGAAAGTAGTCAGCATGTTGGTGAAGGTACCTCCTCTAAGGTCTCCTTCAAATTACACACCACCCTGATTAGCAAATACTTCACTGTTACTACATGGGCAGGCACGTGGTGTAGCGGTTAGCATAATGCTTTACAACGCCAGCAACCCAGGTTCAAATCTGGCCACTGACTGTAAGGAATTTGTACGTTCTCCCCGTGTCTGCGTGGGTTTCCTCCGGGTGCTCCGGTTTCCTCCCACATTCCAAATACGTACAAGTTAGGAAGTTGTGGGCATGCTATGTTGGCGCCGGAAACGTGACGACACTTGCGGGCTGCCCCCAGAACACTCCACGCTAAAGATGTATTTCACTGTGTTTTGATGTACATGTGAATAATAAAAATATCTATCTACTTCTGTGTTGCTGGGTCAAAATCCTGAGGTTTCCTATCTAACTGCACTAATGGCATAACTTTACTGTAGAATTATAGTTGGGTACTAAGCGCTGGCCTTGCCAGTGACTCACACATCCTATACATAAAATAAGAAGAAGCTTTTGTTGTGAATACCTAGGTCAGCCTATGAAAGTAGTTGGAAGATGAATGAGTGGCAAGGGAGCAGAATTTGAGTGCTAAAGATCATGTCTTCGATCTTTGTAATGTTGAATTTGAATAAGTGATGAGTACTAGTTTGCAGGCCAAAATTGCCTGATTAAATAGAATAAGTGTGAAGTCTCAAATTCCCAGCCCTTTCCTCAGGATGACCTTTAACATTTAATTGGATTGGTAAATGGTTCAATCTGTATGCACTGATCTGATACTCAACTGATTTCCAGTCTTAGAAAGAAATCAATTGGAATCAAGCAAAGGATAGCATCAAATTTTTAATGCCCAATTTGGAAAGAAGACTCTTGATAAGTTAGAATTAACCCATTCTACTCTGACCCTTTCCAAATTTTCGATATTACTGTGACATTCTTGAAACGTCAGTCCCAGAAAGGTTAAATCACTGTCTCACCATAAATCTTCTTAATGTGAAAGAAACCAACTGACAACATTTATATTGATTTTAAAATAAAAAGTTATGAGGTTACTGGAGCCACACTTCAATAGCTAATATATAGAGTGAATAAAGCTCATTGCAGATGGAGTAGTTCGTTTTCATAACATTTCAAAGGGCAACAAAACTTACACGATAATGGAGGCTGAGCTACTGTGTTGCTTGCCAATATGTTCATTTCCGTTTATATCCTGACACTGGTGGTGGGTTCTCAGCCAGACTTGATCAACTGGGTTGTCAATTTAGGAACCTTAATGAAATTATAAAGCAAACTTAGAACAAGATCAAAAACAAAACGTACTGGTCAGTCAACATCTGTGAAGACAGAAAAAGAGCAAAGTTTCAGTTTTGGTCAGAATTAATGAACTGATAATTCTGATGAACTGTTGATAACCTGAAATAATGGAATGGATCACTCGATCTGGCTCACTGCGCAGATTCCCTGCCACCTATTTAAAAAATATCTGTCGTCCGATTAAAATATTTATGGACAGATTAATTGCATTGATAATTATTAAACATGGTAGACTGTGCCCATATTAAGAACTTCCTTTCCTCACTCAAATTACCTTTGAAGAATGGGTTAGTGGTTTCCCAAGCTTCAGTTTAAGGCTATAAATTTGCTGTGATTTTTTTTCAACCTCCAATGCTACTGTTTCTTTCATTATACTTTAATTTCAGTAAATTAGGCCTGGCTGCTTTATAATCAAATATCTACTTTAGTAATCAAAACTAAAGGCCAAAGTTGAGAGTAAAGGAGACTAACAAGTTGAGAAGAACAAAAAATGGAATACATCAGGAATTACAACTAAAAGATTCCAAATTTAAGTGTCAGAAAACCAACTATGGGAAGAAGTTGAGACTAATGGAACTAAAAGAATGAGGCAGAATGAGTTGAGTAGTAGCTGAATGTTTGACTGTTTCCTGCGAACCTCATCCAACATCTGGGGTACAGGGGTAAAGTGATTAAGTTAGTGGACTAATAGCCTGAGACACAAGTTCAAGCCCCACCATAGCAGCTGGGGAACTGAAATAAATAAACTTGGATTAAAAAAACCCTATTTATTTGAAAGACTGAAGCCACTGCCTTTGTTCTCTAACACAAACCAAGTTTCTGAGCCAACAACACTCTCTCTGCCTTTGACAGCTGCTGAGGCTGAAGTGAATGGCTGCAAACTTATGGTCAGATTTGATCCTGAGATGAACTTCTGATGATGAGCAATGCCATCCCTAAGACTGCTTATTTGTGCAAGTCCAAGTCTTCCATGACAAAGATCGTCTGCTGCCAAATCCCATCCACATCCATGCCCTTGGTATTTATGGATTTAACTCTTCTGAAGCACTCTTGGCCAGAATCATCCATAAACTTAAATAATTAAAAATACTTTTGTTCTCTATGGACCATCACCTTGTGATCACCAAAGGATCCATCCTTGCATGTTTCTCTTGAATACACATTCTACTTCTCTCAACTGCCTCCATGCTGGTAAGTCCTGGATAGGACACCATTCCTTCAAGTTGCTTGTTGGAAGAATGAAAGCCATCACCTTTGGCCTCACCACAACCCCTGTGCTTTGGTATCTGAGGTTTCGAAAGAGGTACCTATGGAGATAGAGGGTGCACTGGTGTTATCTTTCAAAATTCCAAGATTTGGGAATGATTCCCACAGATTGCATGGGAGCAAATGTACCCACATGGTTTACAAAAAGAGTGAAAGAGAAAATGGGGAACCACAGCGAAAATGTTAGAATCTATTATTTAGAAAGTAGTAGGAAGGCACATGGAAAATAATAACAGGAATGGGCAGAAGCAACACAGATTTATGAAAGGGAAGTCACGTTTGGCAACCCTTTAGATTTTTGAGGTTATAACTAGCAGAATAGACAAGGAAGAAACCAGTTGATGTGGTCTATTTGGATTTTCAGAAGGCTTTTATTAAGGCATCTCACAAATGTTATTAAACAAAATTATAGCTCATGAGAATGTGGTAATATATTGGAGTAGGTTGAGAGTCAGTTAATTGACAGAAAACAAAGTAGTATTAAACAGGTCACATTTGGATTGGGTAGATGTAGCTTGTGAGGTGCTGCAGGGATTGGTCCAAGGTTCCAGGTGTTCGTATTCCATATCAATGATTACAATGTGAGGACCCAAATAAAAACATCAAATGCTGGGGACTTTTAGCAGGTCAGGCAGCATTTGTGGAGAGGGAAATAAAGTTTACACTTGGTGTCAATATATCCAAATTTGTTAAATGATACAAAACTGAGAGCCAGTGTAGGTTGTGAGAAAAATGCAGAGAGACTTTGGTGGAGTTGGTGGGGGGGGGGGGGGGGGGGTGGTGGGGGGGTGCTTGGCAGTGGTTGTGGGGTTGCTATTAACAGCTAAAGTGAAAGGGTCAAGACATGGCAGGTAGAAGATTGTTATCCACTTGCGTCAAAAAGAAAGTAGTGTCTTGTTTAAATGGTGGGAAATTGAATGGTGCTGGTGTTCAGAGGGATCTGGGTGTCCTTGTACATGAAAGCTAATGGTGCACAACAAGCAATTAGGAAGGAAAGCAGTGTGTTGGCCTTTATTGCAAGAGGATATGAATATGCAAATAAAAACGTATTACTACAGTTATGCAGGGCTTCAGTGAGATTGAACTTGAAATAGTTTTGTGCAGGTCCAATTTCCCGACATAAGGAAGGATGTACTTATAATAGGGGCCATGCACTGAGGTTTACTAGATTGAAGCTGGAGTGGTCTTGTGAGGAAAGGTTAAGCAGACTGCACTGTTTATATAAATGAGAGATGATCTCTTTGAAACATGCAGTTAAAACTTCTCTATGTTTCAATGAGATCACATCTTATAGCTTGTCTATATCCTCTTGATGCCTCCATGAATTCTCCTCACACTGCGATTCAGTTTTATATTATTAGGAAATTTAGATATATTTAGATATATGATGTTCTGGTCACCTACCTACAGGAAATATATCAATAATCTTGAAAGAGTGCAGAGAAAATTTACAAGGATGTTGCCGGAACTTGAGGAGTTGAGTTATAGGGAAAGGTTGAATAGATTAGGTCTTTATTCCCTGGAGCGCAGGAGAATGAGGGGAGATCTTATAGAGGTATACAAAATTATGAGGGGTGTAGATAGGGTGAATGCATGCAGGCTTTTCCCCCTCAGGTTGGGTGAGACTAGAACTAGAGGACATAGGTTTAGGGTGAAAGGTGAAATATTTAAGGCAAATCTGAGCGGGAACTACTTCACTCAGAGGGTGGTGCTAGTGTGGAACGAGCTGCCAGTGGAAGTGATGGATGCGGGTTTAATTGTAACATTTAAGAGAAGTTTAAATAGGTGCATGAATGAGAGAGGTACAGAAGGCCATGGTCCGGGTGCAGGTGGATGGGAGTGGGCAGAGAACTAGGCTGGCATGGACTAGATGGGCCAAAGGGCCTGTTTCTGTGCAGTAGTGCTCTATGACTCTGGGTTCACTCATCCATATTGCAGGCATCAGAAGCCTCTTAAAATCTGTTGGATTCCTACATTCTGCCACAAAAACTTCATAAGCACCGATCTGCCCAAAGTTGTGGCTCACAGAACTTGACCTACACCAGGCCCAGTTTGCCCATCTTTACCCTCCTCACTGACTAATGTTAATTCACACACTTCCAAACATTTAAATCTTTGCCCTTTTTAATGAATTCCTATGTGACTATGCTCCAATTTATTACTGAAGTCATTCCCAGATCGTTATGCCTTCTGAAAGCTCAGTATTAATATTTGTAATTACTGTGTAGATTTTTTCCCCTATGACAGTGCCATTTTAAATAGTTAGATGCATGAAATAACTCATGAAATGGAGGATTTTAGGAACTACTTTCTGTATACTGCCAGGGTTATCAAGCCTAGGATAGAGGAGAAATCCTATTCTGAAAGAAGTTCTGCTTTTCATTAATCAGTTTCGAAAATGAAGGCACCTACATCAAATTTGTTGAATGACAGCAAAACAATTATACACGTCACATAAATCTGGTGTGAGGAACTGTGGAATTATCCTTGCTAAGCATGTTTTTTTTAAAAGACTTACCCATTCATTCACCTTTGGTGCACATGTCTGCTCTTTGAACTGAGCCAGTGTTAATCAATGCCTGAAGATGATGAACACACAATAGATCCACCAATCCCTGATTATGGAAGGTAAACACAGGCCAACATCTTGAGAACTCCCAAATCCAATGAAAAGTCTTAACCTGAAGGGAGCAGAGGCTCAGCCACTTAACAACAAAATAAGTTTCAGAGAGGTTGTGAACACAGAGTCATAGAGCTGTGAGGCATAGAAACAGGCCCTTCAGCCCACTGCGTCTATGCCAACCATCATGCCCATCTATACAAATCCCATTTGAGGGCATTAATTTCATATCCTACTGTGCCTTGCTCATTCAAGTACCTGTCCAGATGCCTCTTAAATGTATTGCTGTGAAAAATTTACCCCTCAGATCCCCTTTAAACATCCTCCCTCTCACATTAAACGTAAATTTAGACACTGTTTCCCTTGACTTTGCCTATCTACCCTGTCTATGCCTTTTGTAATTTCAAATACCTCTATCATGTCACCTCTTAGCATCCTTTGCTCTAGGGAAAAAAGACCCTGCCTGTCCAACCTCTTATAGAACGTAGAACATTACAGCACAGTACAGGCCCTTTGGCCCACAATGTTGTGGCGACATTTTATCCTGCCCTAAGATCTATCTAACCCTTCCCTCCCACATAGCCCCCCCATTTCTCTATCATTCATGTGTCTGTCTAAGAGTTTCTTAAATGTCCCTAATGTATCTGTCCCCACAACCTCTGCCGGCAGTGCGTTCCACGCACCCACTACTCTCTGTGTAAAAAACTTACCCCTGACATCCCCCTTATACCTTCCTCCGATCACCTTAAAATTATGTCCACTTGTGTTAGCCATTGTCGCCCTGGGAAAAAGTCTCTGACTGTCCACTCAATCTATGCCTCTTATCATCTTGTATACCTCTTGTAACTCAAGCCCTCCAATCCCCACTGTGTGCACATACAGTACCTAGCTGGTGTTGCATATGCAGATGTTGGCAGTTGTTTCAGTTTCTGCTTTCTCTTTGCTTGCTCACCAGTAGACAAAAACACAGCAGGAGTAGGTCACTCAGACCCCTGACCCATCCTGCCACTCAGCACCATGGCTGATCTGATCTTCGGCCCCAACTCATGTAAATCCATAAGAAAGGGAAAGAGGGAGGAGCTGGGTGTAACCAGGCACTGTCTTATAAGTGGCCATATTTTGGGTGTGTAGAAGTTCTGCCTCAAGCAAAGGCCAGCAGGTGACATATCCATACCCGAGGCTGATTCCTAACTATGCTGCCGTACATGAGAGGGCTGTTTGTGTTCAGAGAGGAGCATGCCAGAGGGCTGTGAGATCCTCCTCCCCTTTCGCCTGACTCTCACTTTTTATGTTCAAGAATGTTTCTAGGCTTGCAATGTATTAACAGAATCTTCTGCCTTCATTTAAAAGTTCAAAATTTGTAGTTTTTGTTCATTATTCAATGCCACTCATTTGCCATGAAGAGAGGCAGCAGTTTATAGAATAGTTTATTGTAAACTGTATGCATAAATCATCACTTTGAAAATTCCAGTTTAGATCTTTCCTTTAAAAATACCATTGTGCTACGAGATAAAATATAGTAGATTAAAGTCAGCTCGAAAATCAAATAATTTTGCAAGAAACAGAAGAGTAAAGAAAGAATCAGTTCATCCAAAATTGTGCACTTTGGTTGTGAATATCATTTCGAGCCTTTGGTGTTTTCAGGATTATAGAACAACTATTACGTTTCTCTGCCAAATTTTATAACTGTATTGACATTCTAAGCCATGGAATAAAATTAAATGCTTGATTCAAGTATATAAATAATGTGGAAAAGCTAACTTATATTGCCTGACCTGCTGAGTTCCTTCAGAGACTCAAGAAATTCTGCAGATGCTGGAATCTGGAGCAATACAGAAAAAGTGCTGGAGGAACTCAGCAGGTCAGGCAGCATCCATGGAGGGAAATAAACAGTCGACGTTTCAGGCTGAGACCCTTCATCAGGACTGGAAAGGAAGAGGGCAGAAGCTAGAATAAGAAGGTGGGGGGAGGGGGAGGAGCACATGCAGGCAGGAGATCGGTGAGTTCAGGTGATAGGTGAGTCCAGGTGAGAGGGGGAAGGCAGTGGGTGGGGGAGGGGGAGATGATACAATAAGCTGAGAGGCGATAGGTAGAAGAGGCCGAAGGCTGAAGAAGAAGGAATCCGGTAGGAGGGGTCAGTGGACCATGGATTAAAGGATGGAGGAGGGGAGGAGAGGAGATGGGCAGGTTATCAAGGTGGGGGAAGGGAGCCACAGGAATGGGGGGATGGGGGGAAAGAAAAAGAAGGGGTGGGGTTACAGAGTTCCTTTAGCATGTTTTATGTGTTGCTAACTTATACATGTCCAAATATTTGATTCATTGAATCACCTCAAACACCATGGAGCATTTGAAGGTTGCTGGGTATTTCATTTACAGTTCCTGAATTTTCTATGTGATCTCTACAGTTGAGCTGGGACCAACACAGACATAAAAACTCAAGTAGAATCAATAATTTTCCCTACAATTCCAATACTTAAATACACAGAAATGTAATTAAAACTATTATGTAAATGTAAATAAAACTTGAGACATGGCAGAAAATGGCTTTATCTGCTGTGTCTCAAGTGAATTAAATCACATGTAAAACACCAGCATTTTTAGAATTAAACAACTGATTCAGTGACACTGTTAAAACTCAGAAATGTGGGTTACTTCAATTGAGCAAACACAGTTGATTTTGATAATACGTCATAAGAAAAAAATGCGCTTCTCTACTACTTGGTGGCCGGCTAAAAGGCAAACAAGAAACTACTCTCATTTAAATGCCCCTGCAGTGCACCATGGGATGCCAATAATTCATCCTTTAATTAGTATCCCTTCTGTTGCTGTTGGCTAAAGGATAAACAAAGAGGTAACCGCTTCATTACAAACTTGCTTCAGTAATCTTTAAATGTCTTTTTTCTCTGCAGGGTGAAAGCACTAAACAGGGCCGGATAGAATGAGCAATTAAAGGTCTGCTGGCGTTGCGAATGTAACTGTACTTTTGCAGCCTAATGAGAAGGCCACAGATCTGACTTTGACTGGATGGAACAGCTGTGACTCTGCAGGAATTTCTTCCACTTTTTTTCACATTCCATTTTTCAGGCCCTTCATCGTCAAACAGAGAAAGAAGAAGGGGAAATGAAGAGTTAGTGCTCAATTGCCACATGAGAACTATTTTAAATAACAATCCACTGCAGCTTGCATCTCCTATGCAGCATGGAAAATGTAATTAAATAATGCCGAGGTCATATCACCAGTTCTTTAATCGTACATCTGAATGGCATCTATAGTTCAAATCTTCCTTCACAAAGAAGGATATGGTATTATAAAGGAATCGTTAGAAAAGCTATTATGTTAACGTTCATCCTTGGCTTAATCCAATGTAGGGAAAAACAGGAGCATCCTGTTCCCTTTTTAAAGTCTTGGATAAAACACCAAATATTATTGTTTTGAAACATCGTGTTTCATGATAAATGGCAAATCATATTATGAATCTTCTATTAGCATGCACCCAATTATTGGTATGTTTTTGCCAAGAGCTTTTTATCAATATTTTACCATTTACTACAAACCCAGTGACTGCCTTTAACATGTCACACCAGAGATACGTCCTGAACAATCTGTACCAGTATGGCTACCATCTTGGTTTGTTGTTTCTGTGAACGTTCTTTTCAGGTCCAGCAGCTGTTAATTTGCTTTTCCATTTTGCAACTCATGTTTTGTTAGTTTAAGTTATTTTAATGTTGCTTTATTCTGGGCTTGAGATTTTCTCCACAGTCTTCCTTTTCCCTCCCATCATTTTTCTGTTCATTTGCACATCATCTGTTCCCTTCCCCTTACCTCTCCAATCCTCTCCTTCAACTCCTCATGGATACACCTGTCCTCACCTTTTTCATCTTCCATTTTTCACATTGGCTCTTTTCCCCCATTTCATTCTGATCTGGCAGCTCCCTCTTCCTCTATACTTCTTGTTCCCTACCTTGACCCTTGCTGTTTCTACCTCCTGACGACTTTTATCACCTCGCTCCCAGCTGCCATGAAATCACTTCCTTTGACCAACACAAATTCAATTTACTTTGCAGCTTTGTTGTAGAGAAGTATCCCAAAATGATTTTGAGAGGCATGGTCAGAAAATGAATATTGAGCAAATATATGTATCAAAGAGTCTGGTCAAAGAAAGAGGATATGGAGTAGTTTTGGGAAGGCATTTCACCACAACAGACCCAGATGCTTCATGACGTACTCTTTGTTGTAACTGACCTCTGAACTTCTGACCTGTTCCCAATGACCAGAGGAACTTCAATCATCCTTGTAAAGCTGAAAGTGGGGAAAAATAAATGCTGTGATGACTTTTCCTTATTTGCATCCGATACAATACTCCTGCCTATTTGTGGCAACATCCTGACTGATGGATCCGAATTTTGTCCAACTCCACCTCTGGCTCTAGGAATTTGATATTTAACTCCAAGTGATCCATCTTGTATATGATTTTAGAATGATTATCATAGAATCATAGAAAGTACAGCACAATACAGGCCCTTCGGCCCACAATGTTGTGCCGACCTTTAAACTTCGCCTAAAAACTATCTAAACCTTTCCCCCCACATATCCCTCTATTTTAAATTCCTCCATATGCTTATCTAGTGATCTCTTGAATTTGACCAATGTACCTGCCTCCACCACCGCCCCAGGCAGCGCATTCCATGCCCCAACCGCTCTCTGGTAAAAAACCTCCCTCTGATATCTCCCTTGAACTTCTACCTATTACTTTAAAGCCATACCCTCTTGTATTGAGCATTGGTGCCCTGGGAAAGAGGCGCTGGCTGTCTACTCTATCTATTCCTCTTAATATTTGGTATACCTCTATCATGTCCCCCCTCATCTTCCTTTTCTCCAAAGAGTAAAGCCATAGCTCCCTTAGTCTCTCCTCATAATGCATAGTCTCTAAACCAGGCAGCATCCTGGTAAATCTCCTCTGCACCTTTTCCAACGCTTCCACATCCTTCCTATAATGAGGTGACCAGAACTGGACACAGTACTCTAAGTGTGGCCTAACCAGAGTTTAGTAGAGCTTCATCATTACCTCGCAGCTCTTAAAATCAATCCCATGATTTATGAAAGCTAACATCGCATAAGCTTTCCTAACTACCCTATCCACCTGTGAGGCAACTTTCAGGGATCTGTGGATATGAACCCCCAGATCCCTCTGCTCCTCCACACTACCCAGAATCCTGCCATTAACTTTGTACTCCGTCTTGGAGTTTGTCCTTCCAAAGTGTACCACCTCACACTTCTCCAGATTGAACTCCATCTGCCACTTCTCAGCTCAGCTCTGCATCCTATCAATGTCCCTCTGCAATCTTTGACAGTCCTCCACACTATCCACAACACCACCAATCTTTGTGTCATCTGCAAACTTGCCAACCCACCCTTCTACCCCCTCATCCAGGTTATTAATCACAAAAAGTAGAGGTCCCAGAACTGATCCTTGTGGGACACCACTAGTCACAGCCCTCCAATCCGAATACACTCCCTCCACCACAACCCTCTGCTTTCTATAGGCAAGCCAATTCTGAATCCACGTGGCCAAGCCTCCCTGGATCCCATGCCCTCTGACCTTCTGAAGAAGCCTACCATGTGGAACCTTGTCAAATGCCTTACTAAAACCCATGTAGACCACATCTACTGCACTACCCTCATCAATCTGCCTGGTCACCTCCTCAAAGAACCCTAACAGGCTTGTGAGACATGATCTGCCCTTCACAAAGCCATGCTGGCTGTCCCTGATCAGACCATGATTCTCTAAATGCCCATAGATCCTATCTCTAAGAATCTTTTCCAACAGCTTGCCCACCACAGACATAAGGCTCACTGGTCTATAATTCCCTGGACTATCCCTACTTCCTTTTTTGAATAAGGGGACAACATTTGCCACCCTCCAATCCTCCGGTACCATTCCTGTGGACAATGAAGATTCAAAGATCCTAGCCAATGGTTCAGCAATCTCCTCCCACGCCTCGCAGAGCAGCCTGGGGAATATTCCATTAGGCCCTGGGGACTTATCTGTCCTAATATTTTCTAACAGCTCCAACACATCCTCCCCCTTGATATCTACATGCTCCAGAACATTAGCCTTACCAACCCTGTCCTCAGCGGCATCAAGGCCCCTCTCCTCAGTGAATACTGAAGAGAAGTATTTATTGAGGACCTCACCCAATTCTACAGCTTCCAGGCACATCTGTCCACCTTTGTCTCTAATCGGTCCTACCTTTACTCTCGTCATCCTTCTGCTCTTCACATAAGTGAAAAAAGCCTTGGGATTCTCCTTAACCCTACTCGCCAAGGCCTTTTCATGTCCCCTTCTTGCTCTCCTCAGCCCCTTCTTAAGTTCCTTCCTTGCTACCCTATATTCCTCAAGAGACCTATCTGATCCCTGCTTCCTAAACTTTATGTATGCTGCCTTATCAACCTTAAAAGTGGTAATTGACAGGTGTTTGTGCATAGGTTAACTTAAAAGCCCATTTATTTGTGGTTTTCACAGAACATTCATTAATTTTAACTTTTCTTTGTTATTTATTCATTAACAGGATTCTCATATTCCCAGGTGACATACAAGGAGCCCATCTGGCCCATGAAGACTATGTATTTGCTCTCAGAGAAATCTCACCAATCCCATTCCCCCACTTATCTTCCTATAGCTTGTTATCTCAAACATGCCCATTGATAACCCCTCGTTTCTCCTCCCACCCACCTACTCTGGGGGAAATTTACTAGCCAATTAACCAAACACTAGCGCATCTTTGGGATGTGGGAGGAAACCGCAAACTCAGGGGAAACTCACTTGATCACAGGACAATCATTCAGACTCTGCCGCAGACAGCACTGGAAATCTGAATCAAACCCAATCTGCTGGAGCTGTGAGACAGCCGCGCTCGTGAAGTGCCACTGTGCTGCCCATTGCAAATGTACCACCAGTTTGAATGTTGCTGGCAACTGTAATATTTGTTATCCCTCCCTCAGTGCACCTGAACAGAGGAGACTGCTACAAGTCACCATGTCACTGTATCTGTAATCACGTACAAGCCAGACCAGGTAAGGATGGCACATTTCTTTCCCTTTGGTAAGCTCCCAAATGGAAATTTTGCAAATGCTTTCTCAATGAAAATTCTGTAGTTTCATGCTCAATATCAATTGAGGCTAGCTTTTTTTAAAAATAAAATCCAGATTTATTTAATTGCTTGGATTTAATTTCCCCAGCAGCCACAATGGGATTCACACTCATGACTTTGGATCAGTGGTCCAGAATGCTGGCTGCCAGTCCCATAACCTCAGCACTATCCTATTCTACAAGTGTTAATACTCTGGTTAAAAAGAAGCCAGGAGTTTCCAGACAGTCATAGATCTACACGTTTACCATCACCTGCACAAAGTATTTACTATAACCATAATAACACCACCACTTGTAATAGATATACACCACAAGGTCAAGGCTAGATTTAGGATTGAAGCCTGTGAAGTCCCAGAGTACCATGATGCCTGGAGATTTCCACATATTCTTTTTGAAGCATACTGTGTTGGAATACATTGCGGGTCTGGAAAAGTCATGACATGCCAGAACATAAAAGCAAGATAGATACCACTAATGTAAAACAGCTTCTGGCTGCATAGACTACGCCTTTTCCCCTATTCATGGAGATGTAACTCATACTGCATCCCAAACTTCAGGAGGATATGTACAGTTTCATTGCCTATACACACAGATGGCAAAGAAGTACTGTATGTCCACACATGAAACCACTTCTGCTGGTTTGACAGCTTTACGGAGGGAATAGTGGGGAATATCTGGCATCTTTCAGCTCCAGTAATGGACTAAAGATTTCCGATAAGCTACAGGGCAGTATTGGCTCATAATAAAAAAACAAAAAGGGCAGTCATTATTGCCTTCCCGATAACATTTCAATAGTGACACTGGTGAAACTTAGTTGAAGAATTTGGAACAATCTGCTACTGCACTTGATTATCTAACAATAATATCTCGTCAATACGTCATAATCTTGAGGCCCACTTTGTCCTGTCAATTAGTCTCTTGAAAGCTGGTTCTTCTTCCATTCATGATAAAAGAAACACACAAAGTATATCCAGACAGAAAGACTTTCCTTGTTGTTCCTTCGGTTTCAAGTATGAGGGCTGAAAATATCACCCTTAGGTTCCTGGAAGCCATCATTCTCATCTGCTTCAAGTAATCGGAACATAGCAAACTGTTTTAAACTAAAGCTATTACAGTGTTATCCAAAAAAAAGGGCAAATTTTAGATTCATGGCCATTAACAATGAGGTCATTGAATTGATTTGTATTGTGTGCAGAGATTCTAATGACCACATGGCTCAATCAATAATCTCTTGCACTTTAGAAAGAATTGCAATGCTCTCTTAATCTTTACTAGTTTTCCACAGGAACATGAAGAAAAATTTAACCCCAGTTAAAAAAATACATCAGCAACCTACTTGAATTATTATTGCCAGTTGCAATGAAATTGGTTGGAAGAACCTTCCGATGGTAGTCAATTCCACAGACAGTGGCTGTAATGGTCCATCTGTTCGTATTGTCTGGAGGTGAAGTTCTTATCAGTTACAGCCGCCAAGTTGAAATGGACCTCACTAAAGGGGTGCTTGAATTACCTTACCTTTTATTGCACATTTTCTGTGGGTGAGGTGAGTGCACAGTGTACAGCACTTCTGATGAGAAATGTGAAACATCACTTTCAGGTAATTGTTCTTCATTTAAAAAGAATGGACTTTTTAATGCACTTAGAGACCGAATGAGCTGGCCAGGATATTGCCATTTTCCCTTCCCAGTTGCACATGCTCCAAATTTCACTTTTATGGAAATCTAACATACTCATAGAACAAAGACCATTTGGGACAATGTTTTGTGTGATGTTTGATTATTTTGCTCTTATTACATCAACAGCTATTGCATTTCTGAGCTATTTCTGTAATTGCCTCTCCTGTTCCTGCACTACAGGAACATGAAGAACCCTGACAATAGCACCTGCCTGATATTCCTTCCATTAAAATTAACAGGATGTTCTTTAGGGTGTGTGAAATCCTCCCTGGCAGATTTTTTTTTCCTGTTCTCTGTCAAATGAGAAATGTTGCCTTGAAATGATTTGTATGAATCATTTGACATTTCACACTTGCAGAACCTATTTTCTAATACATATATTGATGTAACAAGGTGCTTGCAAGCATACATAAGGCAGATGGCCTTGAGTGCAAAGAAATACCCATTACCTTTCACAGTAGGCATGTTTTTTGTTTCATTTTCTGGATTTGTATTACAGTGACCAGCTCACTCCACAAACAGAAAACTGCCATTAATTATTTTAGTTCTATTGTGGTTACTCCTCAAGCAGCTTTTTGGAAATATTAACATTTTGCACCTCACCGGAAAGCTAAATCAGATATCTGATCAACTCATTTAACCCTTAATCACAGGTAGCTTTTCTGGCTTTTATTATGTCACACTGTTTGACTACTTTCTCCCACCTTTGTAATGTTGAACATTGTACAAAATAAAGTGCAATTAAATCAGGCTGGAGGTCTTTTATTAAAATGGAGTAATACCTGGCTGATTAAAAATATAAAAAAAGTTCTTAATCATTCCTGGACCCTTCAAAGAACTGCCAAAGGAACTGAGACAATGGATTAGGTTTTCTTGTAAAAACATGAGAAACATAAGGTACCAACCATATTTTCCATGGGGTACACAGAGGGAGATTTCAGCAAGAAGCTCTCAGTTTACTGCTGCAGTCACCCAGGGAAGAATCAAAGAACCATCCAATCATAGAAAATTTACAACACAAAAACAGACCATTTGTTCTGATTGAAAAAGAGTGACCCAAACTAATACCATGTTCCAGCAACAAGTCTATACACCTGCAGGTCACAGCTCTTCAACTGTTGGAGGCTTCTTCCTCTACCATCCTTCAGGCTGAGCCTTACAGACCCCAAACAACCACAGGTGAAAACAGTTTTTCTTCTTCTTTCCTCTAGTCTTTCGACCAATCCCTTCAAATTGATGCACTCTGGTTTTTTACTTCACCGCTAAAGGAAATAGGACCTTCCAATTCATTCCATGTAGGCCTCGAATGGATTGGGACAGTGGTCCAGGTAAATATGACAAACAAGTCTGATCACCACGGTCTGAACTGGCCAGCATGTTTCATCTCTTAGAAATAACCCCTTTGTAACTGACTACAGTGGAAACAGCATTTGGTCAATTTTAATTGCCTGATGTATGAACATAACTTGAGAAGGCATTGATAAGCAATTCTCTCAAAGTGATAAAATAAAATTTAATGTTCTTAAATGTAAAGATTTTTCCATTGTGAGAGGAGACATAATATGGAAAATCATTTAAATTTGACACAAATGACAGGAAAATGTCACACTAGGTATTTCAAAGGCATCAGATTTTTCTTGGATTGGACACAATAAACATTGCAGTTAATCTTTCTGAGCATATTTGAAAGCTCTGCAAACCGTGGCAGCCTGATTCCAGTAAAACATGTTTTAAAAAAATTACTTCCTCTCATGGAGTGAAATAACTAATTCAAAAACCTAGGTGTTACCCTTTCTGAGACTCTTGCAACACAAGAAAGGCCTGCACGTGAACACCATTCACAACTCCAGGATGAGGAAACTGCTATTTTAAAGCAAGTTCTTTTCTTTCATTGTATAAATTAGGAAGGATAATGAATGGTGTGTAAAAAACAGCAGGAATACAAATTATATATGTATTTGAATAATTGCTCTAAGCACCAACTAACTGCAAAAACCACACAGTCATCTGGTACTATTGATATTGAACCCTGGTTCCATGTTCCTGCCCCTGCCCCAGTTATTGGCTCTAAGTGATTGGCTTTAAGTGATTGCTAGTAAAACATTTACGGTCTATTAATTCTAAACTCCCACGTTAAGATTTCTTCTCTTTTATATAATGAAGAGCTTTATCCTGAAGCAGGCCTGATTACAAGCCCTGATGAACCAGCAATGTGATGCGGGTAATCAGCAAGAACTACTCCAGTCAAATAAGCAGTAAGCAGCAGTTTTAAGTTTCTCGATATAGCAAATTTAGCACATTAAAGACCTTCTGACAAAGAAAGTGAATCCTGAATGATTAGCTAATTACAAGATACACATTTGTCACTGTCTAAATATCTTAAGTTTCTTGAGATACATAAAGAGACGGAAAGGATTAACTGCTTTCTTTGAGAATTGATTAAGGAAACCAGAGGAAAAAATGTAGCACAGCATAATGATATGAATGTGGCGGTGCACCAGTAATACACCATGTTTAAGTGGAGACAATTTAAGCGCAGAAGAGTTATGGGGTTAGAGGTTCATTAGTCATGTTGAAAGGAGCTTGAAGAAATGCTCACAGCCACCTTTGGTTTCATTAGCAACTATTCCATAAAGGCTCATTAAGAGCTTGTTTATCTGTCAGCTTTAGGATTTAGTTCTTAATCTTTAAACAGGTTTATCGAGCTGCTGTAGAAATGAATGTCTACACAGAACATATACTGAGTAATCCAATCTTGAGATGCAATATTACAGATAATATTAAAATGTTTAATCCACATTTGCAAGCATTGACAAATTAGACCTTTGGGTCATGTTATTTTATAGCATATAGGTTAATCTTAAAAACTGTTATTGTTACCATTAAATTAGAAATACTTTTTGAAGTTAATTTCCAGGTAAGTAGCAAAGATATAAACAATAAAATGCGACATCACTTAAACTTTATAACATAAAAAATTGTTAGTTTGAAGTCTGAAGAGTTATTTGTCTGTTTTAGAGTGAATCATAATGTTACAAAGTAATTGTCCAGTTTCTCAGTATCTCTTCATGCATGTTTGTTGGGTACAAATGGAGATGCAACTGTTGGAAAATAGAGAGGTTGTGAATGTAATTTACATTAGACAGCATCAAATATACAATTATAATAACACAAAAATACCATTATTTTGTTTATCTTGCTGCCTATTGCTGTGGAGCAGCAGTTCTTATACTATGGGTCACAAACCAAAGTAGGTCACGAGTAGTTTTTTGCAGGATTGCGGTGAGGTTTGAGATGCCAGGGGTACCCACCCCCACCAACCCCAATTCCAACACAGCATCCCGAATTCCAAGACTGCCAGGAGACATGAAAGTTGGGAGAGTGGACAGAAAGAGTGAGGAGAGAGAGGGAGAGAGAGTGAGGAGAGAGAGAGAGTGAGAGAGTGAGGAGATAGAGAGTGAGGTGAGAGAGTGAGGAGAGGAAGAAAGAGAGTGAGGAAAATGAGAGAGTGATGAGAGAAAATGTGAGGAGAGAGAGGAGAAAGAGAGAGTGTGTGAGAGAGGGGAAGGGGAGAGAGGGGACAGAGAGGCTGAACAAGAGACAGGGGAGAGCAAGAGGAGAAATTCAATGTCTGTCAGGAATGGAGCCCAGATATACCTCCTTTAATTGACAGATGGGGCTGAGCTTCACTGACTCCTCACTCTCTAGTCACAGATATGTTGCCAGTCCAAACCTGTGCTGTTTCTTTCTCTCCCTCATTTTTCCCTTCTCTTTGCACCCCCCTCTCACCCCTCCCATTCCACCAGTCCCCCTCTCTCTTCCTTCCTGCCTGCCCCCCTTCAGAGATAACACATTTTCCTTTTGTACTAAAGTGCTGAATGCACCTAAAATATCAAATAATTGATCACATTATTAGTGTAATTACTTCATTGAAACTTTGGAAGACAACCAGTGAACATGGAAGTGGGCCAGGTAGAGGACTGAGAAATCTTCTCATTGTCAAAATAAGATGCATCTTGAAGACTGTTGTTGCAGGGTGCCTTAATACAGTCCTTCTAGTCTATGTGACAGGCATCTGAAGGATAATTTTCAAGAGGAGGTCTCATGGTTGTAAGTACAGAGCATTTTTCAGTATCACTTAGTGTGCACGGCCACAGGTAGGTATGAGCGAGGACGTTTCTAACACTCATTTAGGCAGAGTCATCCCTGCATCAAATTCCTTTCTCAATAATCCCAGAGCTTTCATCTCTATTATCCCATCAAGAGTTCTTTCCATTTGTTGATCAATTTTTGTGGGAGGAACATCCTGAAACTAGTCCTGAATTTGCTGCTCACTAACATCAGCCTGTCAAGGCCACTTACCATCTTATATACACATCTGCAATGTTATTGCTGACTTTCTAAGCTAAAGAGATTGCTTTTTTCCAGTTTTCTCATAACTCATTCCCTTCATTAATAAAATGTTTCTGCTGAAAAGGGAGTAAATTCTCATAAGAGTCCAGGTGTGCAGCTTTATTGTGTCAATGTGTTATGTGTGTGTTTGACATTTCTTGCCACAAACTCACAGATGCATAAACATAGCCCACTCATAAATATGAGAATATTCATTTCACAGCTGAGAATATCAAGGGATGGCATTCAGTGGATCTTCAATATTCTCCATACCAAGTGACTTCTGGTTAAACATACAGGACCAGCAAATGGTACTGTCAGACCCCTTTCCTGCGGCAAGTTCTTGCCAGAGTCTAAACCAGCAGGAACCATTTTTTCAGTCACTGCACAATTATATTTAGAATATCCATGTTGAATATTAATATATCTTGATCCAAGCACAGATCACACTGGTAATAAAATTGCAACATGTCTGATCCACGTGTGGCATAAATGTAATCTCACATACTGCGGTACAATATTAATGTATTGGCAATAGTGAGAAATACCAGCATTTTAGAGATGAATTAAAATATATAGATTCTTTTTATGTTTGGTTCAATATAGTTCCTTACTTGTGGCACTGCAATAGTACATTGCTAAACTGCGTTTCAGCTGACAACCCTCTCATTTCTAAGGCAGGGTCCAAGTCCCACTCCAGTGATTTAAGCACAAAAATACTAGCTGACATTCCAGTGCTGCACTGTTGGAAATGCACTCATTCAAACAAGGTATTAAAACATGCCCCCTCTCAGGTGAATTCTGATTCCGTGCATTATTCTGAAGAAGGGCAGATTAGTCGTCACTGGTGTCTTGGCCAATATTCATCTCTCAATCAACATTGCCAAAACAGATACACTGGTACCTCAGCTGGCATTCAGGAAGCATTCCTAGTAACAAAAGCCATAATGGAATCACAGCTAAAAGTGTTCATTATAGCATTACATAGAGACAGAGGTGATACTGACCGGGCTGCTATGTTGAGAACCTGGTTAAAGGCTCAGCCCTCCTCTGGCATTCCTGCAACAATAAAACGATTAAAGTGACCTGATCACCAAACGGTTCGGTGTGGAGTGAACCGAAGAGGCACTGCCCAGAGGCTGCCTGTGAGGGCTGGTGATGGGTGGGCTATCAGGAGCACATCCTGGCCAGCAGTGACTCCCCATCTGCTGACAGTCTCTCACATAACCTCTGGTTGGATGTGATGGAAACCGCTGTCTCCCTTTCTCATTGTCTGCAAGCATCAAGAGTTGATAAGAGAGGCCGTAGGATCTGGGCAGTCCATCAGCACACAGGACAGCTGCTGCCAGACCCAGCAATGGTCCCACTCACCATGCTGACCAGGGTACGTCCCAGTGGCCCACATCACAGCCCTGAGTGACCACACTGTGTGCCCAACGACAACCCTCACAGACATCCTCTGCACCTTGATGGGTCAACACATTCAACATTTCCAACACTGAGCCAAGTACAACGAGATCATGCCAATGAAGTGCAGGGGTTCACACCAGGTTCCATGTACGGCAGACCGAGCAGGTGTCTTAATTAAAAAAAGAGTATTGTATGCATGTGTGCTCCAACTCAAGGACTAAGAGTGTTCCAATGAATCAGTGCTCTGCAGGGTAGCTCTGAGCATAGCTCCAGTGTAACCTGATGAACTGCTGCATTGCAACTGTGTTATTTAATTAATAAAATTAAAATTTATTAATTTTAAAGTACCTTACAAATACAAACGTAAGACTTTTGGTTCTTTATTTGAAGCCCATCGAAGACATACCGTTGCCCCATAACTGGGACTGCTTTGTGATAGAAAATGCACCCAATATCACATACTTTGAAATTTAGTTCATTGAATATTAGTATATAAATGCTTAATTTTTAGCATTATAATTTATATGTTGAGTCATCTATAATTTGTCAGCTTTTTAAAAAGCTGGTATTAAAAAGTTTTAAATGAATGAGTTAAGTAGTGACAAAGGAATTTTATACAGATACATTTTAGAGTTTGTATAAAAATATTCATCTTCTAATTATGTGCCTTTTGAAGCACTGATGCAAAATTCACACAAAGAAAGAAACTGCAAGGTTTATGATGATCAATTACTTCCAATAAATAACAATGCTTGGGTCTGACCTCAAAGAAGATGCAGGAGGTGGGCCAGAATGCAGTTGCACACACCAAATGATTTGGGTTTGGTACTTCAAGGACTAAAGTCAGTGATTCACCTATAGTAGCTAACAGCTACCATATTAACTTTAATGAGATGATCCAGAAAATCCAGCTTATTCCATAATTAACATTAAGCTCCAAATAAGCTTGCCCTTTGCAACCCACGGTGATATTGAGTGGAATTCTTTGGTGCAAGAATATCGGTCTAAGGAAAGACAAGTGTCCTTATGTGTTCTTAGATATTAGCAGTGTGTCATTTTATTTGTTCTTTTGAATAATTTAGTCTGCTTTAACTATGCGATGTATTGCAAACAGTAACGTACACTGCAAGGAAACAAAACCATTGTAGCACTTTACTATTCAATATAACATTTTAAACTGACTAAGTGCTTGGTAACAATAAACCAGCAAACCACTGTCCTCAGTGTCCTCAATTTCCTGTTGTGCTATTATCCTTGAAAATAAGAATATGGTCTAGAAAAGAATATAAAAAAGTCATGCTCCAACAAACAAAAAGTGTTTCATTTATTAAAAAGGCTTGGGTAGAATATTGCTTTTTAACAAGTTCTTTTAAAGGCAGAAAGGGAAGAGGGAGAGTTGAAGAGTTTTCCCAAGGGGTTCAGATAGTGCAATAGGAGCACTGATGGTTTGCCTTCCAATTCAGGTGATGGGAAAGGAAATGTCCATAGAAGACCAGAGGTTAGGAAAGTTAAGGGATTCAGTGCACTGGAGTTTAGTGAATTAGTGGGACAGAGTGTAGGCAGAGTTATAGCTGGTTGAGTTATTTTGGACGAGCTGGAGGACGTGAATGGAGACTAGCAGCAAGACATTCAGCAGATCTTCCCATTATTATGTTGGGCATATTAGAGTGATTCAAGTACAACACACAGGGGAAAGATATAGCAGGACTTTACTGGCAGGTGGTTCTTTTCTCCCAACTTGATTCTGATCGGATGATCTTAAATGTCCAGATTCAACAGAAATGCCATTCATGGTAACCATAGCAACTCCTGTGTGAGTGAGATCACTATCTTCAAGGTGGTAAGCTGTTTCCCACAAATGAAAGCTATTCCTCAGTGCACCCTTCAGCTCCTACATTCATTACATTTTAATGTTGTGTCAATGACAGAACTCTTTCAGAGCTTAATCAGACAACAGTGTTGAAGTTGGTTGAATTCTAAGCAGCATTTGATTTCGTATCAGTAAGTGGTGCCTGAAGTCGCCGTCTGATCTCCAGAGAGTATCTGCAGATCATCTAAAATCTTTAACATCATGGACTATGCTTGGCAGTATATGGTGAACAGGGTTTATCGTTTTCAATCATTTGTGAAACATTACAGAACCAGACTAGTTCTCTTCCTCTTTCCTGTACTGTCATGATGATATAACACTCAAAAGCTCCCAGAATTGGATTTACTGCAGTTATCTTCTAAGACTACAATTTTCCAATTATATTGACATGTAGGACAATTAGCTTCACCCCTGTATTGATGCAGTGGCAACTGACATATTGGGTTTGACTAAGAATATGTTTCAAAAGATTGAACTATCTACAAAATCTTTTAAGACTGGACCTATAAACACTTTAACTAATCAATAAACATAGCATGTGGCAACTTTGATTTGTTTTGATTTGGTTCTTTATATTTTATTAAACACATGCTGAAGTTTGTAGTGTTACAATGTTGTATTATTGTATCTGCTTTAAGAACACATTATTTTCTTCTCAAGAACACTGTACAGCTGTGAGCATATTCAATAGATTGCAAAGTAATAAAGAAGCAGTACAGGTGGACAGGTGGACTCCACTTTATGCAGCAGCAATGTGTATGCTGGTCATTAATACAGGGGCTATGACCATTGGAGTTTACATCAGCGATGAGAATAGATGGACTGGAAATAAGCAAAAGTGGCTTTGCTGATTTCAAGCAGCAGGAACAGGATTTGGAATCAGAAATGACACAAGACAATAAAGAACTAAAGGATGTTTGTGAAACATTGAATTGGATCTTTCTTGATCCGATCCACTGTCCCTAGTCAAACCTTGCCCTAATCCTACGGCTGCATTTGCATGTTGCATCACCCAAGGATCCATTGTAGTGGAGCCTGCAGCCTGTAGGTTTACTGCAAGGTAGAGTAGACTATGAGAGTAGCAACCAGCCTCTAGCAGTGGAACCAAAGACACCATGAACATGACAGCCCTGATGGCTTGTGATAAGTTGATGCCAAAGGCATTTTCAACGTCTTTATATGTCTTTAAACAACAGATACATTTAAAAGTAATTTAAGAGGCTTTGAGTAACAAAAAAAATTAAACAATTTTAAAAGGAGATAAATTAGTTAAATGCATTCAAATAATGTAAATGAGTTAAATACAGAAGTATAAAGTGATTTTTTTCCCAACTTCTGTGCCGCAGTGCACACTTGAATGTTGGAGACACACTGAACATCAAAGAGTGGACAGACAGCATTTTCCAACACAACCACCGCCTACGTCAAGGTTGGACTATTGTTACCTGCAATTGATGAGGACAAAGGAAAAAAACTTGTGCTGACTGCACATTCCATTTCAAAGCAGAATGTGGTAAATGAGAAAATTGTTCTGTTGT
The DNA here is from genome assembly GCF_009764475.1 of Pristis pectinata. Classification (NCBI taxonomy): domain Eukaryota; kingdom Metazoa; phylum Chordata; class Chondrichthyes; order Rhinopristiformes; family Pristidae; genus Pristis; species Pristis pectinata. The sequence continues at coordinate 30,143,428 of NC_067417.1, forward strand.
ATGGTACATGAAACTAAAGAGACAATTGATCAATGTTGCAGGTACTTGAGACCACCTGCTGCAAAATGTGAAGTTCCAGATCTTCAGGGACAGCCGGAAACATGGACCACTAAAGGATGCATATTGAAGCAACATCGACAAGAAGCCCTCAATGGATATCACACTGTCCAAGCTGTTCATGTTAACAAGGCCATTGATACTTTCAGAATATAAAGCAATTGATGTGAAAGGACCAAAAGCTGCAGTCGTGAATAGAAAGAAGAGAAAATAAATACCTGGGCAGAACAGTTCACTCATAAATGTCAACAAAGAACAATTACCAGCATCAGTGAGATGAGCAGAACTCTAAACTGTGCTGTCATTGTTGTAGCAACTACTCTAAAAAATAGAATGTCCCACAATGGAAAAATAAAGCAAGTCATGTGGAAAACAGATCATTTTGCAAAAGTTTGTTACCCAACAAACCTATGATCAGCACAAACCAAATGCTTCAAGACTTATCAAAGCATGTGGCGAGTGCTGAAGTCCACAATAATTCTGATGACCCTGCTTATGTGTTTGTATTTCACCATGGCTTTAAGGGCAATGAGCCACAGGTATAAGTGATCATTTGCAACTTGTGAATCAATGCACTTGTTGATTAAGGTGCATCTGTCAAAATGATGATTGAACAAAGATTCAACATTGTCACAGTCACCCCACTCCAACTTAGTAAGGAAATGCCATGGTACCTTTTTTTTGCAACAGTGCTAAACCTTTGACAGTTGTGGGAATGTTTTCATTGCAAACAAGATTCAAATCCAAGAGTGTCAATATGATATTCTATCTTATTCCAATAAACACTTCCGAGTTTTGCCACAGCATCAGCTCCTCACATCGTAGAGATCACACACGCAGGGCCACATTTAATAACATGAGTGAAGCATAACACTTTACAGGCCTAGGAAAGCTGAGAGATATCTAGTGTGAGTTGCATGTTGATCATAGAATACAATCACACAGCTACAAAATGGGGCTCCTTTTTGTCAATGAAAGGAGGAGGAACAATTGCTTGTTTTTGATAGAATGAAAAGAATTCCAGATAAGCTAACTCAATAGGTTTCAACCAAACAAATGATCAAGAAATCTAAAGGTCAAAACCAGATTTGCATCTGTGTGGCTATATGTGCACCCCTTCAAATGTGAGCATCATTTGACACCAACAATTGAAGAAATTATTGTAAAATCAATGGCTTTATGCATTTCACAAAGGTAGACAACGCTGGGTATCAGCGCATTGGGTTTTCAGCAGAATCTCATTGTCCAGCAGGTTTATTTTCCACAGATGTTGGACTAACATGTGGCGCTGACTCAAGCAGACAATAGACATTGAGGCAGTGCCTCATGTAAGTCTTTTAAGTGAGTACTAAAGAACCCAGATCCTCACCATCCTGGCCATGCCATCTTCTTGCAGCTGCCATTGTGCAGAAAGTACAGAAGTCTGAAGTTCCAGACCACCAGCTTCAAGAACGGCTACTTCCCTTCAACAATTCAGTTCTTGAACCAACCTACACAACCCTAATCACTATCTCAATTAGGCAACACTATGACCACTTTGCACTACAATGGACTTCATTTATTTTAGCCTAATTGTGTTCTTTCTTGTAAAATTTTGTATAATTTATGTTGTTAATCTCTGCTTTTCTTGTGAATGTTGTGTATCTGTTGCTATGTTCCTGTGATGCTGCTACAAGTTTTTCATTGCACCTGTACATAATTGTACTTGTGCATATGACAATAACTTGAATTTGACTTCTATTATCCATAAGACTGAACTTCAGCATGTGTTCAGCAGCTGAGGTATTTTGGAGCCTCATTCTGTACGTCCTCTGAGAACCTGAAGGCACAGTGAACATCAGCAATGGCATAGTGAATGGCTGAGCAGAAAATATGCTCCAAATGCAACTTGGAGCATGTTTGCAATGACTTTGAGTTTGCATCCTCACAATGAATCAGGACAAAAGTTTGATCAGCAAGCATATAACTGAATTCTTCTGTCATGTACTCAGCAATCATATTTGCCTCGACACATCCAAAGAATCACTGATTGCAGTTTGCTTGGGCTCATCACCTGCTATAGTGAATTTATTTCTGATTTATGCTGTCAGCTCTCCCTCACAATCTAACCAGAGAATCAACAAAATGGGAATGCACTGAAACTCACAAACATGCAGCTTACTTCATCACATAATGTTTAACTGCTGCTTACCAAAGCTTAACAAAGCTACTCAGCTGACTGTTGATCTTGCTGCTATTCTAGCACAGGAAAACAAAGACAGATAAATGTTGATTGCTATGACAAAAAGTAGATCGCCAACACCTTTGGAACAGCATTATTTACAGATAGAGTGAGAAGCAGTGTCTGTCACTTGGGGCATTTTCCTTCTTCATCTCTATCAGAATGGCAACAACTTCATAGTTCTGTCTAACCAAAAGCTGCCAGTAGGTTGTTTTAACAATGCTCAGAGCAAACTGCTCACTCACATCCTGTTGGATCTGCAAAGGTATAGTGTTGTGCTATTTTTTTCACTTTAAGAATACCATATATTTCCCTTTTATACTCCAGTGTTTATTTCCCTTGTAAAATCATTGCGTATAATTGTGAGCATGTGCTATGGATTGCAATGCAACAAACAACAGGGTAAGTGAGCAGACATAATGTAGATATGCCTCTTCATTGAAAAATATCCGTTTCTAAGAAAAATATGAATACTCATTTCATTCACCTGTTGACTTTCCATTAGAATCCTTCCTCCCAACCTTTCCATCCCCAACTCTTGTGATCTGCGATTATTTGCTTCTTGCTTCTTGAAATGGACTTGCAACTTGATACCCAAAGCACAACATTAAGATAATTTCCACTTCATGAGTCTGTGATTCAGATCATGCAGGCAGCAATCTCCCATACTTGCAACAGCATCTCACAATATATGATGGTTTGCCCTGTATCTTCAAGTCATGTCAATTCCAACACATATTGAAAAGCTTTGACTTTGGCCTTGTGATTTTATACATCAGCAGGATCAAGTTTACACATGTAAGTGCTAATCTACTGAGTGGGATCTATAAGCATTCTGCGCTTGAATTGTACTTTCATTTTCGTAATTTTACACAACTATACGTGTTACCCTATTACATTAAGCTGGCCCCATCTTTGTTTAATGCTTTTATCATTTGGATGAGATGCCACATCAAAAACCCTGCTCTGTCTTTTAAGTGAGTACTAAAGAACCGAGAAGTATCCTGCTCTCCGTCAACAACAAAATTGGTTAAGTGGCAGTCCACTTCACTTCTGTTTATGGAGCTTGGCTAAGTGCAATATAATTGCACTAACTGCAACGTGGAAATAGTGATTGCGATGCTGCTGCAAGTACATCCTTCATACCACCTATGTGTACATGTGCTCCTGCACATGACAATAAACTCAACTTTGACTTTGTAGTTCTTGAACGTCCTAAGTAATATAAATCAAGTTTTTTTTACTCACTAAAATCTAGGCTTCAGATTTTCTATAGTATAGGAGAATGGGATAAATAATCCAGTTGTGCATACGTTTGCCCACAGTTGTGACAAATAATCTAGTGGTGCATATGTTTGCCCACAATTGTGACAAATATTTTTGTAATAAAATATGCACTTCCATATTTAGTTTACAAAGCTGTCTAAATGCATAAAAAAGACATGACCTATCTTAGAAATGAGGAAGCATTTATATGGTGAGTAACAACGTTACTTAATTATTGAGGGTCACAGAGAAAGTATTGCCAATAAATATGAGTAGTAATTGATGATTCTTCATGCTGTATTTTATATAAAATATGTGTAATTTGTGAGAAAATAGCCCGCTTTGCAAATAATACTGCATTGGTAAAGTTTTCATGTTTTAGCTTTTTAAATGTAAAAAGAAAAGCTTTAAAATTTTAAGTTGTGAATTCGTTCTGATGAAATGCAACTCTATGCTTAGATTGATATACAATCCAGTTAAATAAATAAATCTGGAATAAAAACTAACCATTGTGAATTACGTTCCCAAAATTACTGATTTATCACATAAACCCAATTGGTTCACTGATGACTTGTATAGAGGAAGTCTGCTGCACTCACACTCTCTGGTCAACCAACTGATATAAACTCAAACCGGGTTAGTTCCCCGATCATAATGGTAGAGTGAAAAGTGTGACTGGTCAGGAGGTTGTAGATTGTCCCTTGTTGATGGGGATGGGTCAGCACATGTGTCCCCAGATGAGAGTTGCCAGATCTTTTCTGTATGTAGAACTAAGAAAATCATAACTATTCTGGTGGTGCCACACGGCATAATGAAAGGTTTCATTTATGTAAAAAAAAGGGACTTTTCTCTGCCTGATCACGTCTTCTCTAACCACAGGTGAAGTCCCAGAGGAGTGGTGAGTAGCTAATGTTCTGTTATTCAAGAAATAGGGATAATCCTGGAAATTATAGACCACTAAGTCTCATGTCAGTGGTAGGGAAGCTATTGGAGAGGATTCTTAGGAATGGAACTTATGAGTATTTGGAAAACGACTGCCTAATTAGGGACAGTCAGCATAGCTTTGTGCAGGGCAAGCTATGTCTTACTAACTTGATTGAGGTTTTTGGGGAGGTGATGAAGGTGATTGATGAAGGTAGAGCTGTGGATGTTGTCTACAGGGATTTTAGCAAGGAGTTTGACAAGGTCCTCATAGTAGGATCATCCAGAAGATTGAGATGCATTGGATCCACGGTAACTTGGCTGTTTGGATTCAGAATTGGCTTGCCCATAGAAGACAGAAGGTAGTGGTCGATGGGACTTATTCTGGTTGGAGGTCTGTAACTAGTGGTGTTCCGCAGGGATCTCTACTGGGACCTTTAGATATAAACCTAAAGACCTAAAGGAAAGACCTGAATGAAAATGTGGATGGGTGGATTAGTAAATTCGCAGATGATAGAAAGATTAGTGGTGTTGTGGATAGTGCAGAAGATTGCCAAAGGATACAGCCGGATATAGATCAGTTGCAGATATGGGCAGAGAAATGGCAGATAGAGTTTAATCCTGCCAAATGTGAGGCATTGTAGCTTGGGAGATCAAATATAAAGGGCAGTACACCGTTAATGGCAAGACTCTTAACAGTGTTGATGTACAGAGGATTCTTGGGGTCCAAATCCATAGCTCCCTGAAAATGGCTGCACAGGTTGATAGGGTGGTAAGGAAGGCATATGCATGCTTGCCTTTATCAGTTGGGGCACTGAGTTCAAGAGTTGTAGCTTTATAAAACTCTAGCTGGGCCGTATCTGGAGTATTGCATTCAATTCTGGTTGTCCCATTATAGGAAGGATGTGGAGGCTTTGGAGAGGGTGCTGAAGAGGTTTACAAGGATGCTGCCTGGATTAGAGGGCACGTGCTATGAGGGGAGGTTAGACAAACTTGGGTTGTTTTCTCTGGAGCGGCGGAGGCTGCTGGGAGACCTGATAGAAGTTTATAAGATTACGAGAGGCATAGATAGACAGCCAGTATCTTTTTCCCAGGGTTGAAATGTCTAACACTAGAGGGTATGCATTTAAGGTGAGAGGGGGGAATTGCAAAGGAGATGTGTGGTGCAAGCTTTTTTTTTACACAGAGTGGTGGGTGCCTGGAATGTGCTGCCAGGGGTGGTGGTGGAGGCAAATACAATAGAGGTTTTTAAGACACTCTTAGATAGGCACATGTATGTGCAGAGAATGGAGGGATTATGTAAGTTAGGCATTTAATTACTAGTTTAATTAGTTCACCACAACATAGTGGGCTGAAGGGCCTGTTTCTGTGCTGCACTGTTCTACGTGCTATGTTCTACGATCAGTATGATATTCACTCCTATCAATACAATTATTAACAGAAACATGCAGCAGATGGACAGATGACAAGGTGATGTAGGAAGAGTTTAATTTTTCTCTCACCATGGTATTAACCACTATCAACGTCCTGGGTCATCACAGACCCCATGAACATAACTGCACCAGACATTTGGCAATTGGTGATGCTGATGGTGCTGCACTTATAACACAACATAATTTATGAACAAATTTCCAGGACAAAGGTTGGGGATTCTGCCTTATTTGACTTTTCTCTCTAATCCCAAAATCTTCCCAGCACCAACAAGCTTAGGATAGTCTTTACTTCCCTGAAAAGGCACAGATTCAACTGCTCAGCAGATCCAGAACAAGGCTGCTGATGTGACAGCTGCCCATCCTTCCACATGGACTATCAACTGAATGCACTGCAGTGACTTGCCTCGGCTTCTTCATCTGCACCTTGCAAATCTGTATCTGCTGCCAGCCGGAAGAGTGAGGACTTGAAGCAGAAAGGGACACTGCACCTCCAAGTAATACATTACCTTGACTGGAAAAAACATCACCATTACTGTATCATCAGTCCGATAAAATCACAGAACTCCCTACCTAACCACACTTTGGGATTTATTACCTCAATAAATGCACCTTTACATGTTAGGACAAATCATCATTTTCTGTGGTGAATTTGATGGACAAATATAGTTAAGTTCTGGCAGACCATGGAGCAAAACCATGGAGTGACCAGCCATTTACATGAATCTAATATCAGAGCTGAGCAACCTTTAAGGTTGCATATTCATGTTCAACTATGGAATTTCTCATCTGAAAATGCTGTGCGATTTACACAATAATATGAAACATTGTTGCTCTTGCCATCCATTTGCTTTTATAATCTTATATCCTTCCTTTCCTGATTCCAAGGTATCTCAAAACTCTTCAATACAAATGAAGTAGGTATGAAATGTTACCACTGTTGCAAAGTAGGAAATCATTCACCCCTGCCTGGTACACAAGATATGTCTTAGTGCTTTTCAGAATGTATAAAAATCCTTTTAAAATGCTCACTTGCAATTGGCAAACCATAATTGCTCCATATTTCCTGGACAGCAGCAGAGTTATAACACTTGTTGCTGACATCAAAGAATCCTGCACAAAAAAAAATTCATCAGCGATATCCCTATACCCATTGTGAGTTACAATCGGGGTCATTTGGTAAGGGAGTGGGTATCTAGCAACAGCAGGTTGGTTAAGCAGCTGATGGGGTTAAAAAATTCTTACAGTAACCTAGAAGTAATACCATCTAATTTTCATGACATTCCTGAACTTTTTACAAAATGCAAAAAAATCTGTGAGTGGAAATGTCATAACACAAAATAATAGCTGCTTGAGAGCTTTCCCTATATTCTCATTGCAATTTTCAGGCTGCTGGTTAGAATTCTGCATTTGTAATAATTTCAAAACTGTTAACTTCCACTGTCAATACAGCATAAAACTAACAACAACATTGGCATTGCAGTAGGGACATGGATCTAGTACAATTAGCATTACATTATGAGGGTGGGACAATGATCATTGTGGGGACCAGCACCACGTGGTGGGAGAGGACTGGCAAATTGAATGTTGTGTTGTGCTGCATGTGGGCTGGGTGGCTGGAACATTGAGTGCAGGGTGGGCCGGTGCAGAGGGTGGAAAATAAGACTTAGGCTACTGTGATCAATGCAAAGGGTTGGGAGTTGGCCAATTAGGTCTTGAAACTCAGGTGTCTGTGGAGTTTGGGAACAATTGAGATTGTGGTGTGCAGTTGAGGCAGTGCAAGTGGGTGGAAACCAAATAGTGAAGACAACCAATTAACTCATCTGGCAAGTCTGCTGCTCTGACTCTACAGCAAGTAAAATTTAGTTGTCCAGGGAGTTATCAAGGATGGGTGCACCCAGGGCAATATGGCCCAACTCCCTTGCAAAGCTCCAAAAAGGAGCTTGGTATTGGAAAAGTCATCATCCCAAACATGACATCAGGGAGATCCCTACAGCTCCTGGATGAATTGCTGGAGTGACAAGGAAGAAACAGGAAGTAGTTGTTTTACATTTCACTCTGGGAAGAAACAACTTTGAATTGGATAATAATGGAAGTGAATTTCTTGGCAACGGTACGTACAATACCCACAACCACAAGGCAGTAAAATTAATGAGTACATAAAGGTAGCTATGTATTGCTTTGGAAATGATGCAGAAAAACACAGTTTTAGGAACATGTGCTTAAGCCACAAGTCAGCATTAAAATGATCCACAAGGGAATGATAGATAAAAGAGCAGTGAAGGCTAAATCACTGAATATACTTAAAGTCGAGGTAGTCACATTTTAGGGAACAGGCAGGGAAGTGGAGCTGATGCCATGATCAAGGAAAAGATAATCTTATTGAAAGGTGGATTAGGCTCAAAGTATGTTGCCTACTCCTGCTCCTATGTGTGATCTTCTTATGTCGAACTATCGCTTGAAGGAGTATAATTATTTAAGCCTAAGAATTACTTTTCCGAATAAAGACCTTGATGGAGGGATCAGTAATTTCTAGGGTAGGGACATGTTCGGCACAGCTTTGTGGGCCAAAGGGCCTGAATTGTGCTGTAATTGTTCTATGTTCTATGTTCTATGTTCTAAGAAGGAGAGGTCACTTAAGACACAAGGGCACACTGTCACTAACCATTTTATCTGATCCTGTCCTGAATCATTGCACTGGCCTGGAGTGAGTTTCTGTTTCATTTCATGCAATTGTTATGCAACAGTTCACATTAAATGAGTGAACAGATTCTGAAGTTTCCCTTTCCTAAATTGGCTTGAATTTTGGATCATTTTAAAAATTTAACGTTGTGCCATAATTACTGCTCCATGTGCTCCATCACCCTAAAAGTTTCACGTTAGATGTTTGGGTTGTAATTCCTTTAGGTATGTATTAAAAATATTAATTTTCAAATAAATAATATTGAATAAAGTTTATGGTACTTCATCTTCTACCTTAATCTTATCTACATATTTCAGTATTTATTTTGTAAAATATTTCAGATGTTAGCTAATAAACATTCTTTTTTGTTCACTGGGTTCTTCAGTGTGACTGGCTATTCAACATGGTAGATGATCTTCCTGGATGCCTGTGATCTTCTGAACTCCATCCTGAAAGTGACCATTGGTGGCAAAGTAGAAACCCATGCTGCATATGTTGCTGAACCTTCTTGGGCTGTTTTCTTTGAGGTCAGCTGTGAGAACCATTGCTTTGCTACTGATTGTAAAACTGGAATATTATGATTATGTTGAAACCTATGGTGGGCATTATTTACAAAAACTAAGGGAAAGATTGAGAACAATAAACATTGCTACAATTTGCTGATAAATTGCAGGTGATGAAGAGGAATAATTTTTTTCATCCTTTGTAGCCTTTTTCCTGACTACAAAGTATTTGTTAATTGCTCCCCAACCTTAGTGAGATCACTGTTGACACTGTTACTAGGAGATGCAGAAAGTGGGTCAGGGGCACAAGTTGATTAATATTCCCTCCTACCTTCTTTGGGAGGAGCTTGTCTTGGAGGGAAACTGTACTAGATCTGGGTTAAGTGATATGATTTTTTTTAAACTATTCCCCTTTATTGGTAGAACTGAGATTGGTTGGAAGATATATTCTAGTACTTTAGCAGATGAAAGTTTCCAGAAAGAGATTAAAATAGCTTAATTATTAAAGACAATCTAGAAGTAACCTTTCAAAGAAAGGCGCAGGCTTACAACATTTCGCAAATGCAAGCTACATTGATTGCTCTATTATAGCCAAGTATTATGCCCCATCATCACCAGCAACAATGACTTTAAATGAGATAGCTTCATTATTGTGCTAACACCAATGCATTACTCTTGATACAATAACTGGCATCTAACAACCAAACCCTGCTTCTATCACATAATAGAATCACTAAGCTATGGGCTGATTCACTGGCAAGTTCATTTCTGCTCCATTATTTTTCATTTAATATGCTATGAATACCAAACAGCAGTAAATGTGGGCTGTCCAGTTCATGACTTTTATAATTCCACCAAAAGAGTAAATGTGTCAGCACACAAAAGAACAAAGAGAACCTGTTGCATTTTTAGTAACTATCAGAAAGATTTAAGTTAATATTATAATAACTCTTGCCTTTTGAAAATGAAACACAAAATGTGCAATAAGATATCTAATAATAAAGGTAGTAACAATATAAAGCTGACCTTGGTTTCTCTGATGAAAGCCTTCACTTATGTTTTGTGTGTGTCATTTGTCCTTAAAATACATGTTTTGTGCAATAGCTTATCATTACTGGATGCAGCCAAAGGGGAGAAAGTTTGATCATTTTTTTAAAGATTGGCAATGCCTTCATACCGTGGAACAAAAATATTGTCTTATTTTGTACTGTAATACTCACAGGGGAAATTTTTGTTTATTGGTTATATGTCACTATAAATCACAAAAGATTCTTCTGTTTTTGGATGTGATTTTACCACCAAATGAAAGGATACCTGATTCAGGCTTTCTGTACCCCTGCATTTACTGGTGACTCTTCTTCCCCAGATGGCAGGAAATTCACAGTCTTCTCATCTTCCTGAACACTCCTGAGACTCCCTCCATTGGATTGCTGCACATCTGCAATATTGAGAGACACATACAAGACATTCAATCTTCATGAAGACTGATCACTCACTCCTCAAGACAAAATTCTTTCAAGTCTATGAATTTGACAAGCAAGTCAGAAAGCAGACTGACCACCAGTCTCATGGTTCTCTGGTCTGCCTAAATCTTTGGGAATAAATACACCCTAAATACTTTAATAAGCTAATTGATATATTATTTTAGAAGTTACCTCTGTGACACCAATGATGCCCTTCTTAACATTTGCAAGATATGCATGAATCAAGCTAATTGCAACATGCGAAATGAATGCAGGTAAAACACTGATAAGTTGCCAGAAATTTGGTCAAAAAGCTAGGTAATGATCTTTGTATTTAAAATAAGATATTATCAATTTATTTAAAATAAGATATTATCAATGTTTTTGCAATGATTTTCTCTTTTGCACATTTAGTTTACATCTATAGATATCAGAAATATCAGCTTACTAAAGTGGTAATCATGTCACACATATCAAACATCTTTATCTTGCATTGAAGCAGGGAGCACACTGAGGGTTAATGTTTCTATGGCCACAACCATTCTCAGTATGAAAGCTGACCAGTAACTGAATCATCCACACTCCATATAATACCAAAAGGAGTATACATTTTAATTAGAAGTAAATAACAAAGAGTGATTTTAAGGCTATAATCTAACCTCCATGTTCACAGAGATTCATAAATGCCTCACATTTTGTTTGTACAATTCATAATATTACCTAGACGGTGATCAGATAGGTTTTGCAATATTCTTTATAAAAAGTACATAGTAAGAAATGATATGCAAATATGATTGTCTAATATAGGACCATAAGATATTGACAAGTTTCTGTCCTGGAATTACCATCAATCTTTGCATACAGGTAACAAACAGGATTTAATACAAAAAAAGACACATTGCATAAAAAGATTTAGAAATGACAAGCTGATCACAGGTATGAATAAGCAGTGAAACAGTTTTTCACAGAGTAGAAGCTATTTTAGAACTGATACATTTACTTGCTTGATGTATTGGTAGTAACCCAGATACACTGACGTGCAGTAATGATCTGTCACAAAACACCCTAATCTGGATCATAAAGCAGTGTTGTGCTTCACTGGGGAATTCAGTATGCTGTCAGTTGGAAAATAACCATTGAAGTTGAATATGACAAGTGTTAAACTTAATCATTACGTTCTATTTCTTGGAAGAAAGGAACAATGGTTCTGGGATTAGCCTTGAGACAACACATAATTAAAATTGTCAGAAAAGACAGTCCTGAGCTTTTCGAAGAACCCTGTTTGAGATGAGATGTTAATCTGAGGTCCTGTTGCTTGTTTCAGTGGCTCTGGTGAGTGTAAATGATCAATTGAAAACATCAGAATAGAACAGGTGGTTTTCTTACTGCACTGGCTAAACTTTTTTCCTTAACACCAAGGCCAGAGTGACTGATAGTTCATTTATTGGATTGCTTTTGCATGTAATCTTACTGCTGCAGTAATATTTCCCCACATAACAATCATTGCATGCTCAAAAATAATTGCTGTAAAATTAGGTGTATGAGTATGTTTGTCACACCCCTTTTGGACATGCAGTTTTAGGAACCTACCTTTCTTTAAAAATCCCCAGCAGATATTTACAGCGTGTCTTCAGTTCAGATGACTGAGAGCTGCTCATTTCCTATACATATTGCAGGCTACAGAATGGGAAGATTTGCAGCCCAGATCACAATATTTGAAAAGCTTGTAAAGGCATCAGGTAAAGGCAGAGGCGGTGGCGTTTGCTTCATAATGAACTCATCACGGTGCACAGTTGTGGCAGTTCTGTCTCAGTCCTGCTCCGCCAACCTGGAACATCTGGCAGTCAAGAGTCCTCTGTTTTATCTGCTGAGGGAGTTCTCCACTGACATCCTCGTAGCAGTGTACATTCCACCCCGGCAAACATCAAGCTGGCACTGGAGGAGCCGAGCACTGTGATCAGCAGTCAAGAGACAGCGCACCCTGATGCCTTCCCGATCATCATGGGGGATTTCAACTAGGCCAACTTGACGAAGTCTCTGACAATCTACCATCAACATGTCGCCTGTGGAACCATAGGAGCCACCACACTTGGTCATTGTTACACCTCCATCAAGGAAACTTACCGTGCCATCCCGCGCCCGCACTTTGGTGAGTCCGATCACCTGGCTGTACTTCTACTCCCGCCATAAAGGCAGAGACTGAGGACACAGTACCATTGGTGAGGAACGTGAAGGTATGGTCAAGGGAGGCAGAGGACCGTTTACAGGACTGCTTTGAATCGGTGGACTGGACCATATTCAGGGATTCATCTTTGCATCTGAATGAATATGCCACGGCCGTCACCGACTTTATCAAGACCTGCTTGGATGAGTGTGTGCCTTTGAGAACGTACCGAGTTTTCCCAAACCAGAAGCCCTGAATGAACCAGGAGATTCGCAGTCTGCTGAGGGCTAGATCTGTGGTGTTCAAGACCGGCGATCCAGAACCCTACAAGAAGTCCAGGTAGGACCAGTGGAAGGCCATCGTGAGAGCGAAAAGGCAAGTCCGTGTGTAGATAGAGACACAATCAGATGCATGACAGCTGTGGTAGGGTTTGCATGCCATTACTTCCTACAAAGCAAAATCTAACAGCATAAATGGCAGTGATGCCTCACTCCCTGATGAGCTCAACACCATTTGTGCACACTTTGAAAGGGAGAATAACACTACACCTGTGCGAATCCCCGCAGCATCCGGTGACCCTGCTATCTCTGTCTTGGAGGCCAGTGTCAGAACATCCATCAAGATGGTGAACCCTAGCAAGGCATCAGGCCCTGACTGTGTACCTGGCTGGGTACCAAAAACAACCTTGCACTCAACGTCAGCAAGACCAAGGAACTGACTGTGGACTTCAGGAAGGGGAAGTCAGGAGAACACACACCAGTTCTCATTGAGGGGTCAGCGGTGGAAAGGGTGAGCAGCTTCAAGTTCTTGGGTGACAACATCTCAGAGGGTCTATCTTGGGCCCAACACGTTGGTGCAATCACAAGGAAGGTTTGCCAGCGGCTCTACTTCATTAGGAGTTTGAGGAGATTTGGTATGTCACCAAACATTCTTGCAAATTTCTACAGATGTATAGTGGAGAGCATTCTGACTGGTTGCATCACCGCCTGGTATGGAGCCTCCAATTCATAAGATCGAAAGAGGCTGCAGAAAGTTGTAGACTCAGCCAGCTCCATCATGGGCACAATCCTCCTCACCATCGAGGACATCTTCAAGAGGTGGTGCCTCAAGAAGGTGAAATCCATCATTAAGGACCCTCACCATCAGGACATGCCCTCTTCTTGTTACTCCCAGCAGGGAGGAGGTACAGGAGCCTGAAGACCCACACTCAATGTTTCAGGAACAGCTTCCTCCCCTCCGCCATCAGATTTCTGAATGGTCCATGAACCCGTGGACACTACCTCATGATTCCTCTTTTGCACTACTTATTTATTTTTGTAACTTATAGTAATTTTTACGTCTTGCACTGTACTGCTGCCGCAATACAACAAATTTCATGACATGTGTCAGTGATAATAAACCTGATTCTGATTCCAAGCTTGAAATATGCGCCTTTAGCTGCAGTATAAAATCATCAGCAGCATAAGCAAGTTTCATAATCTTTCATGTTGAGTTAGTCAGGTGGAAGTGCAGGCTAACTATGTAGGAGAGACAATTTTATGACAGAAAGACTAGTAGAGCAGTAGGAGAGAAAAGGCCAGCCCGGCAGCTGTAGGGGAAAGCTGGTCTGACACGTGGGAGAGCTCTGTTGGGCAGTGGGAGATAAGAGGCTGGTCTACACTCTAGGTTGGCAGCGAGTGGATGGGGAATCCATATGGTAAGCTGATGTGGCTGATGTTATGAGGGACAGTTTGGAAAGACTAACCAATATGCACACTGGTATATAACTCATTTAATTTATAACTCATCAATCACCTCAGTTTTTGGCCCCTTCAAAAAAGTTCCTGGAAAATCAACTTATACATTAGATTTTACAGTAATTATCTAACTGAAACTAGTTGCATCTATAAATTCATCACTTTAACAAAGTGCTGGCTGAAACTGCTTGAAACCTGACTGTAGCTGGAATTGGCATTGCTTGTTCTTATGCCTAAGGATTAAAAAAAGGATTTGTAAGCAACTTCCACTATCAGTTCTATTTGCTTGATATAAGCAGCTGCCTTTGCTCAGCTGGATGGGGTAAGTGGTGGAGATTTACTCTGTCTAACTATCATGATTCTTGCAGTTTTCATTTGCATTTTAGCACTGGCAATGAGTGCAAACATGAAATCTAATCATGTGGGTTAAACAGTCACCAAAGAGAAAAGCACCACGAGATCATTAATAACACATCAGGCATCCAACAGTAATTTCCCCAGGGTTTCTCCCAACAAGCTGCCATGACTTGAGCTAAATATCAATGGAAATGGGGTTTCTGGTCATTTTTGATGTGGGTTGAGCAGTCGACTGGGAGAACCCAGCTTGGAAATAATGAACAATGTCTCTCATGAAGGCAACAGAAATGAAATGAAAAGTAGACATCTTGAATGACAAATTAGCATTCAAGTATCTATGGGAAGATTTCCAAAAGTGACAAAGAGGACCATGAGATGCATTTAAATGGCAAGTGGAAAGGAAGTGGATTGACCTAAGTAAGGTTTGATAAAGTTGGAAAGGAGCGTTTATAATGATTGGTGGAAAGAAACGAAGATCTTGATCCATTTGTGAATGTGCTGAGCCAATCGCCAAATGCCTGCTGAAAGTAGCAGTACCAATCAGCAACCTGCTTCATCTTTTTTGCAACAACTGCATCACCAATTAGAAACAGGCATAAAGGCCTCTCTCAGAGCAGTTTCAAGCCATGATACTTGCAATACCTGAGCTATTTCCACATCAGTCTTCCATTTGAGGCTGAAGCAAAAACAAGGAAGAAAACATGACACAGCATCCAACACGAGTTTTCTGTCATAATGACTTTGGGTGAGCATTTTGGAATAGATTAGGTGACAATAAATTAGAACAGCTTGTGTCTATGTGCTGTGTGGACAACACAAAAAATAACAAGTTGTTGATAGAGAGTGGTAAGTACCTGGAATGCACTGCCTGAGAGAGTGGTGAAAGAAGAGCCGCTGACAGCATTTAAGAGGTGTCCAGATGAGCACTTGAATCGCCCAGGCATTGAAGACTATGGGCCATGTGCTGGAAGATGGGGTTAATATGGATGAGGGTTCCCACCATGGATGTGGTGTCCAAATGGCCTGTTTCCATGCTGTATGACTCCGACATTCATATTACTGGGAATCCTTGTCAATGACTGAAAAGGAAACTTTAGTCCCATCCTTCAAGTTTGGATTCAAGTTCAAGTACCAGAAACCTAAAGACAATGACCTAACTTGCAGCAAGACCTCCATTACAGCAATTATTCCAGCAGTGAAAACCCAAGTGAGATTACAGTATCATTGAACTGAAAGATGCAGAACTAAGCAACAAAGTCCTGACATTACAACCACTACTATCTACAGCAATTCAACTCATGGGGAATATCTCTAAGTATTCCAACACTGCAATCTCTGCTCCACATAGATCACAAGGGATGGAATACTACAACTTTTAGTGACTGTTCTGCAATGTTCTATTTCCTCTTGATAACAGTAGAAGTGACTGTGCAGTTTTGAAAACTGCAAATGAATTTCAGTACTCAAGAGGGCAATGTTGTAAACAAGATTTTTTTTCAGCTTGTGTCCCTGCTGAAGGTTTGGATTTGTTACCAACATGGGGAAAAACAATGATTTATTTTCATAAGATACATATTCAATTGTGTGGACTCATAGGAGTGAGAAAAAAGAATATGTCTGTGTTGAAGCATTTCACCTTTAGCCTGAAACTTTACTAGAAACCTTCAGTTTGATACTGCATGAGCTGTGACAATGATTTCTTTTTTAAACTGTTTTGAACTGACCTTTTAAATCCTCTGGACTTTCTTCTGCAGTTTCAGTCATAAAAACCAGCATGAGACGGGGGCAATATTTCTTGTTAGAATTGACTTGACTGTCAGACTCTACAGCCTGGGTTTCACAGCTCCTGACTGGTTGATTTTCCTCACTCTCCTTGCAGATCAACCCATTGTGGTCTTCTTGAGCTATGACAGTCTTTGTGAGAAAGATTGGTTGCAATTACTATACAGTTACAACAATAGTTCAGCTGTGAAGAGAAAAGAAATAACTGCAACTATTCATTAAATTGAAAAGTACAGTTGAGGCAATTAGAAGAAAAATGCTTTGGTTGTTTCATGTAGCACTGTAAGTCCATGCTAACAGATCTCACTGTACATTGCAATTAAAGGATCTTTTTCCACAAAATAATTAAAATTCCAAGTGATTTCCTTTTACAGTTCAGCAGGCAATTAGAGCTCAAAAATAAATGGCAAACTTTTTATTCAACAGGTTACCATTTGATTGGATTCAGTGCCATTTTATGGCATGTTTACTTTCACAATGACGATATATATTGACCTCAGTATTGTAGTAGTAAATAACAATGGAGACACGAGACTGCAGGTGCTGGAATCTGGACAAAAATCAAGCTGTTGGAGAAACTCAGCAGAAATTCACTTTCCAACTCCTTTCTGGCACATTGAAATCTGGAAGTCAGGGGGGAACTGGAGATTGGGTGTATTTGAATCTAGCTCCTGCTTTGTCTCTGATACACTTTGCATCTGGCTGGTACAAGTACCACACACCCATTCATTTCAGCTGGGTGATAAGAAGGTGAATGTTTAATTTTCTTTATCTTAATGTTTTTAATAAATTCAAGATACTTCTATTTAATTTTATAATACCAAATTTTTAGGGACATTTACAAACATTTCACAAGCCTCTAGCAACAGTGATCTGTCATGTGATCATCAGGCTGTTTCAGAGGAGGGGCCTCAGAATACATTACCTGAGGCTTACATACTGCTTGCAGCCTGCTTTGCTTTGCTTCACAAGAGGATGTTCAGCAACAAAGTGTCAGCTCATCTGGCCCTCCGTAACCAGGTCAGGTTGGTGCAGGCAGGTGGCACCACAGACAATGAATGTGGTTGGGGTCAATGAGGCTACCACTGCCCGCCTTTATTATAGAGTCCTTCTGACATCTATACATGTATTGTTGAATGCAAAAGTCAGCAATATGCTGCATAAGCCTCATTTCGTATGTACCTCACTTATAAACTGCCCAAATCTGTGTTCACTTGCTTTTAATTGCAGGTAGGGTCTAGAATGGAATCAATATTGGATATTGTTACGAATAAAGAGGACATCAAGTTTCAATCTTTAACCTTGGAGGCACATTTTGAAATTTCAGTAATTAATATCAGGTTTCCATTATTGCAGAAAATTCAGGGCCTGGGCATTCAGTTTAAGTGTTTTTACACCAAAGTTTCCCTTTCTAACTGTTTCCACCTCTCTATCTTTCTGTCCTCAATCTTGAATTGACATTCCTTGGCCAAGTTTTACATCGTGTGCTCAAATATCTCATTATGCAGCATCAATGTTTTATTTGACAGGACTCCTAAAGTACCTTGGCATTTTTTTTACTTTATCAAAGGTGTATCCGAACTGGAAACTGTTATTTAAATTGCATGATAAATCTTAATTACTGCCATAAACAAACACCCTGGCATTGAAAATTTACTTTATTTATATTATTTTCGAGTTAATAATTATATCACTAGAAAATTTAAATAGCATGATAAATCTTAATTACTGACAAAAACAAACTCTCTGGCATTGACCATTTACTTTTATTTTCATTATTTTGGAGCTAATAATTATATGGCTAGAAATTTTAAATTATTAAATAGATTATATATTTCAGTCTTTCCCTGCCTCTTTTTATTCTCTCTCTCTCTCACACACTTTTCTTTCCATTGCTTTGTTTCCTGAACTTGATTTTACAGTAAATTAATATCCTAATGAATCCTTTTCTGTATTTGCTCTGCATTCATTGGTGAGAATCATTCAATCAGATTGGTTGAAGATGTGAAGTTTTTTGATCAATTCACACATGCCATTGAGGCCTTTAGATTGTGTCACATGGCAATAAATCTTTATTTATTCATATATCGTTGCTTAAAAGGCCTCAAGAAATTTGTGAGTAGTTGTCAGTACAATAATGTACTTTGCCATTGACAGCAAATCTTGGACTGGATTTCTCCCACCTGTTCTGTGCATGTTACAGATCGCCACACAATAGTCGATTACATGCAAAAGGCAGAATGACCCCCTTTGTTTTTCCATTGCTGTCTCTCAGCAGTGGGAAAATTTGAATGCAAATCTGTATCCACTTGATTTTAATTGCATGCTGGGTCTGGAATGGATGTTTTGGTAGCAATGGAATCAATATTGGATATTGTTATTAACAAACAGGAGGCCAAGTTTCAACCTTTAACCTTGGATATACATTTCAAAATTTAATTAATTAATATCAGGTTTCCATTATTGCAGCATTAACATGGTCAATCTGAAAAATGAAATTAATAATGAAGATGAAACAAGCAAGCTCTTCCTCCTCAAAACACACTGATGCTTCAACATATCGATTTCCTATTTGTTCAGGGGATAGAAAAACTGAAAACCCAGCAAATATGTAATTTAAACTCAAATCCAATTTTGAAGAATCCCGACAGAGATGTCAGAGGGTAGGATTAGGTGAGAGAAAATAAAGACAGATAGAGATGAGTCTGTCATACCTCCTGGCTGGATCTCCTCATCTGCAGTCTGCATGTGGAAAACAAAGAAAGAGTTTTAGGGAAAATGTCTAAGTAACACCACAGACTAAAGGAATCAGAGAGAGTTAAATGTCACTGAATTCTATAGCTACATTTAACACTAATATTACTTAGGGCTCTAAAATAACTGTTTTAATATTGATTGCAGTAACTATGTTGAAAAATCTTTGTTTTGCAAGGTGCTCAAATACGATGCAACAAGACTGCCTTAGCCTCAGGCACTGTGTCTAATGGATTAGCTGTCAACAAATGTCTTTTGTTATGAATATTGTGAATATATGAATGCAAAATTGCTGATTTTATGCTGTACTTGTTGTGAATCTCAGCTGTCTCTATATCAAAACATTCATCTTTGCAAAAAGGGAATGGGGAATTAGAGGGTGAGGCTGAGAAATCTGCTCCGAGTTATTCTACCTTTACAGCACAGTTTACAGAATGATATAATTAAAAAAAGAAACAAA
The DNA here is from genome assembly GCF_009764475.1 of Pristis pectinata. Classification (NCBI taxonomy): domain Eukaryota; kingdom Metazoa; phylum Chordata; class Chondrichthyes; order Rhinopristiformes; family Pristidae; genus Pristis; species Pristis pectinata. Next base: position 30,163,225 of record NC_067417.1, read on the forward strand.
ACCAACCATTTGGGATGCACAATTATGCTCCAGAACAGAAAATGATGGAGTCAGACTGTTTTCAGGGCCGTTTATGGACTTTGAAAAAGGCAAACAAAGTCCCTTACCTGCATCTTATTTAGGAAAAGAGCCCCCAAAGGAGTGGGATTAGTTGACATAGATGTGGCACAGGAATGATGAGCCATTTGTTTCAGTTTGTGCTCTGTCATTCATTGATTCCTAACTGTAATTACACATTATGGCCCAGAAATTAACCCCTTCCCTAATCAGGCCAGAGGCATCAGCGCAACAACTTGTCCCACCAGCCTGATTAGAAAAGTAACAATAGGTTCAGGGCACCACTCACAATCCCAGACGCAGCTTGGGGATCACAACGTGATTGGTCTGCTGAGATACTCCAGTGCTTATAACAATGAATCACCTGACTTACCGTGACCAATGTAAATGATAGTTTTCACTTATTCCCTCTCACATCCCCATGAGCAATGTATGATTGTTGCAACATCATTCCACTTTCATTTAAACCTTAACATGTCGCCAAAATACAGAACAGAATACTTAAAACAACATCCTGGCAGTCAGCCAGTATTACGTTTGACCTGTGCAGTTTATTTATCAGTACTGTTTAATGCAACAAGTAATATTTACTTTTACGAATACAGAATGCTGAAATTAAACAACACATTTACAAGAGGACAAGGTAAAAGGCAGTGACAGACAGAAGGAAAGGAGAATTCTAACATTTCAGTTATTCATCAAACATTTGAAGCAGCAAAATACACAAATCTATTATTAAAATAATGTGAAACAGTGCCTTGTATTTAATTTGAAGAACTCACAAATAAATGACATGACAATGAAGTGTAATTACTCATACAAAATAAATAAGGCAAAATGTTTGCTAAGTATACAACTTAGATATGGTTTGTAATACCTAGGAATAAAAAATAATCTCCCTGAAAAGAAGTTCTAATAGTAACTAAGAAAGCCACTTTCCAGCTGAAATCCAGTACTGTATCCATAAACTGCCAACTTTTCCTTTCATTTGCTGGTTGTTTAAACCATGTTCATTGCTTTTACCAGTCATTTCACAAAATCTAGAGAAATCAAAACGTTACTTCTGAAGTACCTGTCATGAAGAGACCAGAAATCAGTTCACCTGCTCACTAATCTTCAAATCAATTAGTGAGCATACTCATAGAAAGGACACCACTGAAAAAGCTACCTGATGTACTGTAACTTATGAAAGATAATGGTTTCTTTAATTTATTACGTTCTTTTCAAGTTCCTCTACCTTATTAAAATGGTAAATAAACTGTTCCTAGATCTCTTCAATTATGGCTCTTAAATGAACACTAGCAGGAAAGCTCAAAGAGCCTTAAATGTGATATTCATTAACCATCGATGTACTGCTTCCATTTTGTGCTTCAATTTCTGATTGTTCAGCGAAGATTGGGAAATGTGCAGCTTTTGTAACAAACCAACACCCTACTATCCTGCACGAGGCAGTTAATGTTAGATTCTGCACTCCTTTCCACAGTGCCTCCTGCTCACAGCATTAATGTTGATCATCAAATTTAAGTAGGTACTCAGGTTATCAGAGTTTTAGCAAAAGGTGTGTTCTTTTTTGAAACAATGTTTGAAGCAGATTAATGCATGGGAATTTACTTTTTTTTTGCTGCTTTCCTTACAAGAACACTATCAAAAGTTAATGTGATCAAAAGGCTTGTGCTGAATAACAAATGTTACCAACTTGCTGTTACATTAATGTGGAAATAGGAGTAATGCTTAAAAGCAAAATTATGCCCTTTGTATTTATTTTGCATTCTGGCAGGAATTAATAGACATTCACAAATGCATATACAACCTGAAAAAAAATTAAAATATTGTTGCTGCATTAGTAGAACTAAAAATTTTAGGAATCGTTGATCTCCCTAAGAATCATAAATCAAACACAACAATTAAGATCAACTCATTTCAGTTCCTTCTCCTCAGGATAAAATGGGGAAGAGAAACCTCTTTTCACCACAATGTTCAGGCAATATCCACTTTAGCTGTTTAAGAAAGCTAATTGTTTTTATAACACCAAATAAAATTTAAAACACTTCAGCACTTTATTGAGCACTATATGACAGAATGAGACAAAATAAACTACCGCAATCTGACGAGTGTCACTGGAGGCAAGATAAAGGATCTGAGAGTTCTTCAAGTGAGTTGCAAGGTGACAAAATTTGCACTGATGAATGCTGACATACTGAATAAAATCGCTACATGAATGCACGTGGGTCAAGAAACTACATTGTTTAGCTGAACCACAGTGACAGCCAGGTGACAAAGATTAATAGCTTTGTATTGACTGTGCAACTTTCAGTTCCTTATCTTTGCCAAGTAAAGGCTCTGTTCAAGAGCTGAAAGTGTTATTAGACTTATAATTGCAGAGATATTTTAAGGGTTGCCCCTTTAGGGACTGGAAAATCCAATAAACCTTTCATAAAATCTCAAGCATTGAAGTTCAAAACCATTGTCACAGAGACGGGCATGCTCTCAGCTATAACATGCAGAAACATTGAAGTCACCAACACCAAATAATAAGTGACTTATTAAGTCAACTTTGAATTTGGATCAGCTGTTTTATTAAAAATGTGAAAAAATGTTTGAAGTGTGAGTGAGTGGCAGTCCTCGTAGCCATCAGTGTGCTTGGGTTGAAATACGTGTTTTCTCATTTTATATTTCAGTTCCTGTGTAAAAAGCATTTATTATTCAGCAATTTGATGCAATTGTTTTCAAGCTTTTTCCTTTATCTTACAAACGTTTTGCAGACAATAAACATTCAAACTTACATAAAATGGATAATGAAGAATTGAAGAAAAACACAGAATAGTATTTTTTTGTTTTTGCAGTTCTTAATAACTATGCTTTAATAGACCAATTTCAAACCATAGATCCAGTTATTGTATGAAATTTAACTAAAATCCATCGAGATGTGTAAAGTCACACAGGAAACCAAAATTAAAGCGAATAAAAGATTTTTGAAAACACAGCAGCTGTCATGTCTTATCTTTCCTTTATTCCGTCAAAGATATGAAAGTCATAAAACTGGAGTGAGATAGGGTCAGATGTCACAGATTTATTTGATGGATGCTTTGTCACTGATCAGTTTATTTCCTTTCATAGAATTTACGATACAGAATTAGAATAAATATGAGCAATGGGCTCACAAAGTTCTTTTCTTGATTGGGAAATGGGAGAGTGAATGCAGGACTTTAATATTGCCATCAGGATTTAAATTTATTTAACAGAGTGAATATTCCCACCATGATTTATTAATTTACTTGGATGATGTGGTATTGGTATTGAGTATTGTCAAATGGTAAAAAAACTGTATCAGAAATGTTTAGGTTATGAGAATTACAGTTCAACACTGGATTTTAACATTACACAACTGCATTTTAAAAATCAAAATATTCATTCTTCACATCACTTTATAAAACATGGTTGTTGGCATGCTGCCTCTTCTGTTCGCCTCCGAGGGATGTTGAGGTAAGCTGTGCACTACTTAAGGGTAATTAGTTAAGGATTCCTGGGACCAAAGAGCCAATGCTTGTACAGAGTCAGGGGGTCAGGCATTGTATTGTTTTTCCCTGGTCATTTGTAACCAGTTTGTTTTGTGTGTGTGTGTGTGTGTGTGTGTGTGTGTGTGTGTGTGTGCGCATCTCACCCTCATTGCAATTTCCCCACTTTCATGATCACCTGTGTGTGTGTGCAAGTGTGCATCCATTCCCATTCATTCTGTTCCCTCGTTTATCTTTGTGAATAAACCATTTTTAATCTACAAAGACCGTCCAGAGTACTTGTCCTTTAAGACCGCAAAGAACCTTTTCTCACAACAATGCCCTATTCTTAAGCTCCTTAAAGTCCTCAACTCTGTAATCCCTCTACCCTGAGTAACTTCTCACTCACTTGCTATCTCTTTCTTAAAAATATTCCAAAGACCCTGTTTCTACCACCCTTTAAGGCAGGGAACTCCAAAGACATAAGACCCTTTGAGAGAAAAACATGTTGCCTCATCTCTACTGTAAATGGGTGACCTCTTATTTTAAAGCAGTGATTCTTTGTTCTAGATTGTCCCATGAGGAGACATCCATCCAGTCAAGACCCCTTAGGATCTTCTATGTTTCAATTAAGTTCCTTTTCACTTCTAAACACCAGTGATTCAAGCCCAACCTGTCCAACCCTTCCTCACAGGACAACCTGCGCCTTATTTTTAAACAAAGACCCCTTCTTGATTACACACCTAAACAGCTCTAAATTTCATTTTGACCTTTCATTCTTAACTTCCTCACCAGAAAAAAAAACTTCTCTGCATGTACCCTGTTAAATCTTACTACATAAACAAAAATAGTTCATGTTGTCATTATTATGGGCACTATTAATTCATTTTCACTTTCTGTAGGCTCCTGTCAACAACAGTGGGACATCAGTTGCAGCAGGCAAAACAGTTAGTTCTCAAACATAAGCCAGCAAACCAAGCTTCAAACCAGTGAGAGTAGACTTAAAACAGTGCATCTCTAACATTGAGTGGTAGTTTCTTCCCTTATGTTTAAAAACATCCTGCCAGAAATAAAGCTATAAGATAATGGCAAGCCTTTCAGGACAAAATCAGCATTTACAGTATGAACAAAGAAGGGTCTAAAGCTGTCAAATTTAGTGAAAAATGACAGGAAACCAAATTGAATAAAAGGAAGAGTGGTTAGAGTTCAAAATGCTGTGTGTTTGACTTGTTAAAGATCAAAGTAAACTCAAATAATGGAAAAGGTAAATTCCTCAGTGTCAGCACTACACACAGGCAACAACCTCCAAAGTATTGCTCTACAATAAAATATAAATGCACTTTGCTATTTTACCAGCATATCTTCTGTATGTTCAGTAGAAGCATTGTTTATGGAATGCTGTTCACTTTTTTAAAGAGATGAAGAAAAATGGTAACAGTGCATCCAGTTTGCAAAGTATATTACCGAGAAAATGGATTTCACCCATTTTTAGTGTGCTAAACCTGTGGTACGTGCAGCCCTATCACCCATTCAGATCCCTCCAAAACAAATCATGAAATTCACAAAATATACATTAGAAACGTTTTTAGGCAGATCTGTAATAAAGAATGTGCACTAGAATGAGAGCTGATGGGAGAATATTCAGTTTAGCACAGCTGCAGACTCTGCTGTGCACCAGTGACATAAGGCTATCAGCCTTACAGGCACACTCCTAAGGGCTGCCTTGCAGGAGAGAGAAGTTGAAAGGGAAGGAGAGGGAGAGAGCATCAAGATTCAATCAGAGGGTCCTAGAAATGCTGGTGCAGGAGATATGGGTCAAGAAAGATGTCCTATGTCTAGGGGCAGGTGGGGGGGTAGGGAGTGGTGGGGTGATCGGGAAGGTGCAGAAATATCACTATTGGAGAAGCCCAGCAGAAAATACCTGAGGTAGTAGTGAGATTCCACATATAATGGAGTAATGCTGGAAGAAATGTCGAGATGAGCTCTAGATCAATATGAACACAGTTCTTTCAAATTGACACGTACTCAGACAGACACACACACACAGACACCCCAAGCACACCTTTGATTCTCAACCCCCACACTGAGGCTAAGTCTAGCAAGTAATGATAATGGAAAGATCCCTTACTGGCCTCTGTCACCAACAGGAGATGGGGAGCACCTGGCCCTGATATATAAACCTCAAGGGCAGAGTGGGAGGTATGGGGCCTCTGAGCCCTAAATCACCCCAAAAAAAGGTATGAGATGCAAACTGCCTGCATGCTTTCTAACAATGTTACATTCCCTGTGATTTGATCAACAGTCTCACCAGAGGAAGAGACTGCACATCCTTACTGCCCTAGAGGAATTAGTTGAGGACCATGACCGGGATGCTTTCATGACAAGGCTGATATGGATTCACAGTGCAACGGTTTGTGCAATGGAGCTGAAAGAACAATAATGATGATATATCTTTCCTGCAGCCATTGAGTTGGCTATGATACCTAATAATTATTCAGTACACTTTGGGACAAGGGAGACTGCTGTGAGATAATTCAAAGATAATTCAAGATAGTTCAATGATAATGTTCTCTTCAGGGTCATTCTTCCTTCCTTTTCATCAACTCATGCAGCTCAGCTCGAGTACAAGTTGTGGTCGACTTTGATATACTGAGCCATTATAGTCCAACCGTATTTTGGCAGAGGCCCTTAATGTGGCCTTATGCTGGCAAACAGCAGTGGGAATTGGCACACAGTGCAGGTTTGGCTGGCAGTCTTGCAGGGTTTTGAACTGCTGCCAGGAAACTAAACTGAACTGATGACATGCAATAAGGAGAAGGAAAAATCTGGGAAACTCAGAAGTCACAGGTCTGAAGTCAAGCCTGCAAAATAAATAACAAAAAAGGGACCATCAAAAATAAAAGCAATTTTAGCATTGATAAATTAATGGAACGGCCCTGAAGCTGTTAAGTGATTAATGACATAGACAGTGTTTTTATTTTCTCCTTCTTATTTTGTTCAGACATATCCGACCAGGCTCAGCATCCACCAGTAGCAATACTTCATGTTAAAATTTAGAAACAAAATCACATAATTCTTGAGAAGAAAATGCTTTCTCCTTAGTGATTTTTGATGCCACATTTTCTCACTTCAGTTGATAGTATCTAGGTAGTGTAACTACAGTTTCCTACTTCCAATGCTGCTTAATTATTGTCAGTGCTGTAGCGAAAGGTACCCTGTAAAGACCGATGAGGTGATTGTACCGTTTGTGTGTCTAACATGTTCTGAACCTCTAACAAAGTACATTTCAGAATGTTCATACTTCTACATGAAGCACAAGGAGGTCTAACTCTGCAGTTAATTCGAGGGTTCTTTGCACACTCTCTCCAGGACTTGCCACAAAACATTGTTGCAACCCAGGGTGTAGATAACCACATGACACAACTTCTGAAGGAGAGACAGCCTGAGAGTGACAATGATTGTTCACAACAGTTACTACATATACTGTAGTGACATATTTCAGTTGCAGAACCATCTTAATGATAGTGAAAGATCATCACTGTTGATAAGGATTAGACCTTTGTTTGAACTTGAGGTTCACAATGGTGTAAAATCTGGATATTCACAGGGTGAAATTAAACAGAACATTTACAACAATTATGATTTGCATTTTAGGCCAAGTCTAATTCTCACCCCTCTGATCCATGCAAAATATAAAAAGTTTGTCTTCAAGCAACTGTGGGTTGAGTGAACGTGTTAACTAACAATTTCTGTGACCATTACCAATTTAAAATCAGTTGACGTGATTTCTGATGCCAGTGAACAGGGATTTCCCAATGACGTACACCAGACTTTCACTGGCGATATTTTCTTCTTTACATTCCTGTAATGCTGGAGGGAAATTTTTTTTCATGCAAACTGAACATTCAGTTAGACTTCTGATGAGCTTGAAATGTATTCAAATTGCACTGGAATATTAATATGATCCTAATAATATGTGTCATTCATTAAAATCAAATCAAATCAATGCAGATTTAAGATGAATAGTTTCTTAATAACTTTGTATCTTATTAAAAAAAATGAACAATGTTTTACCAAATTACAAATAATTTACCTTTGTTGAGTGCTAGAATTAATTTTAATATACCTCTACCCAAAGAACGTGACCTTTATTTAAAAGATGAATTGATAGTATGAACAATGTTTTGATATAATTATCTGGTACGAATTAGAGATATGTATATTCATCTTATACAAAAAAATGATAAACATGGAAAAAAGATTAAAGACCCTAACTCTCTGCAATGTGTCCAGGATGGAAGCATTCGGTGGGCAATGTTACAGAGCAAGAAGGCAGCATTCTTTATACTGAAAGGAATATGGTGGCTGAACTTCACTCTGAGGTTGAATATGATATAAATATTGCAAACATTCTGGTTCAATTATCAGATTGTGCCTGTTGAGAATAAGACAAGGCTGCAGAGTTTAGAGTCAAGAAACAGAAACAGGCACTTTGGTCCACTGAATCCACACTGGCATCAAGCACTCATGTACACGAATCTCATTTTGTGGCAGAGCCAAAAACAATCTGACAATAGCTCAAGAGGGGTGTTGAGAAGTAGAAACAGGTGTTTTCTGTAAAGTGGCACCCTACTACCTTTGATATCACAGCCCTGAGGAGCAGCAATAACTGAAGGCGAGAGCAGAGAAATTTACCTGCACCTAAGCTTTAATTGCAAGCAAACCCCCATTCCCTTATTCCAGTCTCAGGCCTACCATCCTGAAATTATAGAGTTCGAGCCCAAATGTTTGATCAGAATTTAGAGCCAGATTGGATAAAACAAGAAAACTCTGATTATATAGAATAAAATCCTTAGCTGCATTGAAAAATATTTCAGCAAAAGATAGTAGTTGATGGAGGCATTTGTTTCTCTGGAGAGCTGCAACTAATGGAACTCTCCATGCACATGTGCCATGTGAGTCACAGTTTATTCTTGCCCCATGATATTCTAAAACTTAACTAATATAACTTAAAACAAATTTGTTCAATGGTACTGTGGTGGCAACCAGAATTGAATATTCAGATTTGAAGGGTCTCAGTCAAATTAATGGATTAAGAAAATACAAATTGAACTGAACATGAAGGAAATAAGGCTTTATGTATTGGTTAGCAGAATCATAAAGTAGATGTTTATAATGCACAGGGTCTGTTGACAATGATTGAGTAAAATATAGGGTTGCAATTTATCAACCATTCACTGGAAATAATCAATCAATTCAAAACTGTTATCAATAACACCAATTAAATTCTGCATTGTATCAATGTGTTCTAATTAGAAACTGAAACAAACTATTTTCTGCACTTACTTTAGTCCTTTATAATGGATTAGTCAGTGATATATTAATCATGTTCATTACTTCATGACTTCAGGAATTATTATTTGTTTGGTATTTGATGATCTGGATTTAGTATTTAGCTTTAAACCTTCAATTGTACTTAAAAACGTTTATTTAATTGAAGAGAAGTAAGAAGAACATCTTTTTTCATGAAAAAATGCCAGGGACCAAAGCAGAATTATAGGCCTCAGCGTAGTCTCGTGTTCTTGTGCATCAGAGAAATGAAATCACAATTAGTAACACACTTTGGTAACCTTTATAACAATTAAAGGTTACTGAAAACTCAGATTTACCACTGAGGCAGTTAATAGTTATAATACAGTAGTGGCAGGTTTATTTTAAGGGGCTGTACTTATTTGTATTTTAAAGACATATCAGCTGAGAGCAGCATTCTTCGTTTGCATTTTTTTGTGGAAGTGCTCACTTCACAATAGTACATCTCTTAAGGGATTTTTTTGTTAGCAGGTATTGATTTCAATTAACTATTCCTAGTTAGTAGCCGTGTTTTAGGATTAGTCTATATCCCTTGGCTTTCACCATGAATAATGCAGAGAGTTGAGAGATTAATATTTTTAGAAATTTCTTTGTAAATGTGCTTTGCATTTAAATTCACCTTTTATGACCAAATTTTTGTGTGACTGGAAATTTTAAGTTCTTACTTTACGGAGTAGAGCCTTCAGTCACAAAGTTTGGCTGTTAAGGACGGGATGACACAATGAGGTACAAGATAATCATTGCTAAATAAAGAAACTTTTCTTTGAAAGTGCCTGGAATTTCCTCCATATCCTTTCCTGTGTCCATGTTGCTAATGCTGTGGTGTATGAAATAAGCAGGAGGAGTTCTAACCCAGGAAAATATCAAACTCACATCATACATTGCTTCTTTAAATACAAAAAAGATTAAGGATTCAACTTATTCAACCATCATGCATACATAATAGACATAGCACTGCAGGCACAGTAGCATAGTGGTTAGCATAATGCTTTACAGCGCCAGCGACCCGGGTTCAAATCCGGCCACTGTCTGTAAGGAGTTTGTACGTTCTCCCCGTGTCTGTGTGGGTTTCCTCCTGGTGCTCCAGTTTCCTCCCACATTCCAAAGACATACAGGTTAGGAAGTTATGGGCATGCTATGTTGGCGCCGGAAGTGTGGCGACACTTGCGAGCTGCCCCCCAAAATCACTACGCAAAAGATGTATTTCACTGTGTGTTTTGATGTACATGTGACTAATAAAGATCTTATCTTATCTCTTATCTTAAAATAAATCCATCCTCACTCACATGTGCTAACTGGGCATAATAGGTTCACATATGCTTTTTGTTCTGCTTTTGAAGTTTGATTTCATTGAAGTAAATGGAGTTGAATACTGGAAGCAGAGCTCAAAATACATTTGTGCTGATCAGCTGGCAGAAGTATGTGCGACATATTTAACCTCTCCCTGCTTCAATCTCAGGTTCCCACCTGTTTTAAGAAGATCACTATCATCTCGGTACAGAAGAAAAGCAAGGTAACATGCCTCAATGACTACTGACCAGTGGCTCTGACATCCACCATCATGAAGTGCTTTGAGAGGTTGGTCATGGCATGCATCAACTCCAGCCTGCCAGACAATCTTGACCCACTGCAATTTGCCTATCACCAAAACAGGTCCACAGGAGATGCCATCTCCCTGGCCCTACACTCAGCTCTGGAGCATCTGGACAGTAAAGACACCTACGTTAGACTATTGTTTATTGACTACAGCTCTGCCTTCAATACAATAATCCCAAGCAAACTTGTCACCAAACTCCGAGACCCAGAACTTGACACCTCCCTCTGTAACTGGATCCTTGACTTTCTAACCAACAGACCGCAGTCGGTGAGGATAGGCAGCAATACCTCCGGCCCGATTATTCTCAACACTGGTGCACCACAAGGCTGTGTCCTCAGCCCCCTACTCTACTCCCTATGCACTCATGACTGTGTGGCCAGATTCTGCTCTAACTCCATCGACAAGTTTGCAGATGATACCACCGTTGTAGGCCATATCTCAAATGGCGATGAGTCGGAGTACAGGAAGGAGATAGGGAGCTTAGTCATGACAACAACCTTTCCCTCAATGTCAACAAAACAAAAGAGCTGGTTATTGACTTCAGGAAAGGGGCAGTGGACATGCACCTGTCTACATCAACGGTGCTGAGGTCGAGAGGGTTGAGAGCTTCAAGTTCCTGGGAGTGAACATCAACAACAGCCTGTCCTGGTCAAATCACGTAGATGCCACGGCCAAGAAAGCTCACTAGTGCATCTACTTCCTCAGGAGGCTAAAGAAATTTGGTTTGTCCCCTTTGACTCTCACCAACTTTTATTGATGCACAATAGAAAGCATCCTATCGGGATGTATCATGGCTTGGTACGGCAACTGCTCTGCCCAGGACCGCAAGAAACTGCAGAGAGTTGTGGATACAGCCCAGCGCATCACGGACACCAGCCTCCCCTCCTTGGACTCTGTCTTTACCTCTCGTCGTCTTGGCGAAGCAGCCAGAATAATCAAAGACCCCACCCACCTGGGTCATTCTCTCTTCTCTCCTCTTCCATTGGGTAGAAGATACAGGAGCCTGAAGGCACATACCTCCAGACTTAAGGACAGCTTCTATCCCACTGTGATAAGACTATTGAACGGTTCCCTTATACGATAAGATGGACTCTGACCTCACGATCTACCTTGTTGTGACCATGCACCTTATTGCACTGCACTTTCTCTGTAGCTGTGACACTTTACTCTGTACTGTTATTGTTTTTACCTGTACTACATCAATGCACTCTGTACTACCTCGATGCACTCTGTACTAAATCAATGTAACTTCACTGTGTGATGAATTGATCTATACGATTGGTACGCAAGACAAGTTTTTCACTGTACCTCAGTACAAGTGATAATAATAAACCAATACCAATACATTTGCCTCAATATTGTTGCTTAACATACTGTATGTGACTAAGGACAATTTTCAACCCTAGTAAGTTTAAGATTCTGCAAATGGCAAAGATTTTCAACTTTTAATGTAACTGGACTTTAAAAAAAGGCATTTAAAGTACAGAGCAGATCACTGAGGTCTTCTTAAAAAAACACTCCAAAAATGAAACAAAATTCCAGAAAAACACATTTATTTCTTGGTGCATCTGATAATCTGATTTAATTTAAAAAGAACCTCTGAGCAAGTTCAATTTGCAGGAAAATGGTGTATAAGGCCTGCGTATTTACAACTGATAATATAGTTTTGCAGGTGCATTTGAATGGAAGAATCAACCATAAAATATTGAGGAGATTTAAGCTTATTGTATTTATCCTTTATAATACTCCACAGCATAGAGGGAAGAACTGTGCAACAGTCTTCTCAATCTTTTATTATTAGTGGTGAGAACTTTGTAGAGTTGACTGATTTGAACACCTAGACTGTTTCTGTATTGAGCATCCAGTTTTAATCTTACTTACCTATAATATTGTAGCAGCCTGGTACAAATGGGTGGCTTGCTAGACTATTTCATGTGGCAGCTGGATCATCAGGATGATTGCCTTATTGCCCCAGACAACATCAGTAAACCAGATGATAATTTCTTTTACAACAATTCAGTAATTTCCATTGTCATTATTACATCAATAGCTTTAAACAGTCATTAGCTGTGATGCAACAGGTAACATTCTCAACTCTGATATTCCCAGCCCTACTTGACTTGAGCACAAAAACTTTAGTTGATGTTAGAATATTGGATGTTGGAACAAAAATTAGCAGCTACTGGAAGTCCGAAACAAAAACAGAAAATGTTGGAAACATTCAGTAGGTCAGGCAGTATCTGTGAAGAGAGAAGCAGAGCCTGTGTCTCAGGCCAATGACCCTTCAATGGACACTGCTCAAACCATTCAGTTTCCCATATGTTTTTGATTCATGGCATCAGAGGTGCTGTGTTTCAAACAATACATTAAACAAAAGCCACACCTGCTCTCTTGAACGGCACCTTTTTTAAAGAAGGGCAGTAGAGTTATCCCCATTATCTGCCAATACTTACCCCTCTATCAACACCATTGTAAAACAGATTGTTCATGGATCCTTCTGCATTGGCTGCTGTGTTTGTCACATTAAATCAATGTCTATGCTTCAAAGTATGGGGTTAAGATTTGGAGACCAGTTTCTTCTCACTGACTCAATTCCTCCCACTCAACCTTTATAGGGTAGGCAGCTAAATTCTTCAAAATATTGTGTATAAACCATACACATACAGCATATCCTGAAATCCAAACTCTGGGCAGTTGATCTGCAGTAACAAAAATCAGTGAGTGCAGATAAGATTTCTTTATTAGTCCCATGTGCATCAAAACACACAGTGAAATGCACCTTTTGCATAGAGTGTTCTGGGGGCAGCCCACAAGTGTCGCTACGCTGCCAACACCAACGTAGCATGCCCACAACTTCCTAACCTGTACATCTTTGGAATGTGGAAGGAAACCGGAGCACCCGGATGAAACCCACACAGTCACAGGGAGAACGTACAAACTCCTTAGAGACAGCAGCCAGAATTGAACCCAGGTCGCTGGTGCTGTAATAGCGTTAAGCTAACAACTATACCACCATGTCTGCCAGACGTAGCTACATGATATTTAAACTTTTCCAATTGTCCTGTAGGTATCGGAAATATACTGGTGTAAGGAACAGAAAAGACAAGTGTAAATAAAATGGAACCTGGAAACTGGGAAATTCATTGACCATAAGTTAGTATTTTCAGTGAGAAAAGCCAGATGAAAATCTAATGAACTACAGATTTTATTCAAACCTGAAGGACGGATTTTCCAACTGAACACTACCTGTTTATCATTAAGGAAGTGCTAGCAGGGCATCTAGAAAATAATAATATGATTGGGCAGAGTGAACACATTTTATTATAGGGAAATCATGACTGACAAATTCATTAGAATTTTTGAGGTTGTAACTGTTCAGAAAAAGTGAGTCACTTTGGGGTTGGGAGTATGTGACTGTCGGAAGCTGTGCTGGGTCCCCATTCATTTACTGTCCTTATCAATGAGTACAATATATCCAATTTTTTTTAATGATACAAAGTTGGGTGGCAGTGCAGGCGGTGAGGAAGATGCAAGAAGCTCTCAGGGGATATGGGCGGGCTAACTATATGGGCAGAGTGAATAAAATGTGACGTGACAAAGTGTGAGATTGTCCACTTTGGAACAGAAAAGCAGAGTATTTTGTGTTGATGCTCAGGGGGACTTGGTTGTCCTGAGACATGAATTACTGAAAGTTAAGGGAAGATCTTGCCTCACAAGCCTGATAGAGTTCTTTGAGGAGGTGACGAGGAAGATTGATGAGGGTAGTGCGGTGGATGTGGTCTATATGGATTTTAGTAAGGCGTTTGATAAGGTTCCTCATGGTAGGCTTCTTCAGAAGGTCAGAGGCCAAGAGATCCAGGGAAGCTTGGCTGTGTGGATTAGGAATTGGCTTGCCTGTAGAAAGCAGAGTGTTGTGGTGGAAGGAGTGCCCTCGGATTGGAGGGCAGTGACTAGTGGTGACCCGCAGGGATCAGTTCTGGGACCTCTACTTTTTGTGATATTTATAGATGACTTAGATGAGGGGGTGGAAGGCTGGGTTAGTAAGTTTGCGGATGACACTAAGATCGGTGGTGTTGTGGATAGTGTGGAGGGCTGTCGGAGCTTACAGAGGGATATTGATAGGATGCAGAGCTGGGCTGACAAGTGGCAGATGGAGTTCGATCCGGAGAAGTGTGAGGTGGTACACTTTGGAAGGACAAACTCCAGGGCAGAGTACAGGGTAAATGGCAAGGTACTTGGCAGTGTAGAGGAACAGAGGGATCTGGGGATTCATATTCACAGTTCACTGAAAGTTGCCTCACAGGTGGATAGAGCAGTTAAGAAGGCCTATGGGATGTTAGCCTTCATAAGTCGTGGGATTGAGTTTAAGAGCCGCGAACTGATGATGCAGCTTTACAAAACTCTAGTTAGACCACACTTAGAGTACTGTGTTCAGTTCTGGTCGCCGCATTATAGGAACGATGTGGAGGCGTTGGAGAGGGTGCAGAGGAGATTTACCAGGATGCTGCCTGGATTAGAGCGTATGGAATATGAGGAGAGGCTTAAGGTGCTAGGGCTTTATTCACTATTGACTGGAAAGGAGGAGGATGAGAGGAGACATGATAGAGGTATATAAAATATTGAGAGGAATAGACAGTCAGTGTCTCCTCCCCAGGGCACCAATCCTCAAGACAAGAGGGCATAGCTTTAACGTTATGGGTGGGAGGTTCAGGGGAGATGTCAGGGGGAGGTTTTTCACCCAGAGAGTGGTTGGTGCATGGAATGCGCTGCCTGGGGTGGTGGTGGAGGCTGATACATTGGACAGGTTCAAGAGTTTGTTGGATAGGCATATGGAGGAATGTGAGATAGAGGGATATGCGGGAGGAAAGGGTTAGATAGTGTGAGGGTGGTTTGATGGACGGCACAACATGGTGGGCCGAAGGGCCTGTTTTGTGCTGTATGGTTCTATGGTTCTATGGTTTAACATGCAGCTACAGCATGTAATTAGGAAGACAAACCATATTTTGGCCTTATAACAAACAATCTCCTAGAAGAACTCAGTGGTTTGAGCAGTATTTGTGGAGGGATACCCTGATGCAAGGTTTTGACCCAATATATCAACAATTCCTTCCCCCCCAACGTATGCTGCTTGATCCACAGATTGCTTGCTACTCCAGATTCTAGTATCTGAAGTTTCTTGTGTCTCCATATACTGGCCTTTATTGCAAAAGGATTTGAATAAATGTAGAAACGTGTTACTGAAATTTGTATGTCCATCCCTGGAGAGATCACGTCTGGATTATACCGTATACGTCTGATTCTCCCTACACAAGGAAATATAAATCCATGATAGAGTGAGTTCAAGGAAGATTCACCATATTAATTCCTGGGATGGGAAGGTTTGTCCTGCTCCCTTGGGTTTATAAGAGTAAGAAATGACCTCAATGAAACATAAAATATTCTTATAAGGCTTGACAGAGTCAATGCAGGGCTGGTGTTTCCCCCTCAATGGGATGTCCAGACCCAGGGGTCACTGTCACAAGGGAAAGGGATGGCTATTCAGGGCTGAGAAGAGAAGAAATTCCTCATCCAAAGTGTAGAATCTGCAAATCTTTACCCAGGGTGGCTGTGGAGGCTAAGCTGTTGAATATATTAAAGGCAGTGATTGATAAAATTTTAGATATGAAGAGAGTCAGGGGATATGTGGTTAGTGTAAGAAGGTAACGCTGAGGTAAAAGATCAACTATGAATACCCTGTTGCTTATATTTCTTATGTTCCTATTTCCAGCATCCACAGCTTTTTTCATTATAGTTTAAGTTGTAATTGCGACCACAGTTGTCCACGAGCCTCTACTCAATGGCCTTCCAACAGCTTGAACAACACTTAATGTTTCCTTTAAACGTGGACAACACATGGCAGCTCTGCACTCACAGCATCAAGTTGGATTATTCTGAGTTTGAAAATGTATTTGATACCTGGAACAAAGATGTCTGAATCTGGGCTATCTCAATTCAAGAACTGGCTGTCTGTTACAGCAAATAACAGCGAGTCTCATTCATAGAGAAAAATGGTCAGCTGGTAATTATATAGCAATTAAAAGCAAATCGACATCAAACAAAACCTTAATTGATTTATTACCCAGCGAGAATGTTTGTTAAACCATAATGATCATGCATGTGCTATTACTTGCCTATGTTTTATAACTGCACATTATTCTATGTAATCAAAATTGCAATTGAGACTGAATATTACTCACAAGATATTAATCAATGGTCATCGTTTAAAACTAGAACTAATACTAATGCAATGTCGTGCCAGTGTCCATTTTCCTGGAATGCAGAGATGTATAATGCTCAGATAAAATACAATAGAATATACATTACTCAGCAGTGAGCTTTAAAAAGACTAATTATATTCAGTGCTAAAACAAGTGGTAATATGGTAATATAACAATATATTGGTGATATTATTGCTTGTGCCTTTTAAACATAGATGACTTTCAAAGTGCTTGTGGCTATATATTCAGGAAACTGATTCTCAGTCTACAAACAAAATAATTGTGTTTTAGCATATAATTAAATTAATCATTCTGTTTACTCCAACATTCTCTGACAAAGTTGTCCATCTAGTTGTAATTTTATTTAATCAGACATAGTTGTCTATAAATAAAGTGGGCAAATCAGTATAATTACATTGGAAGCTATCCAGTCATCAAGTCCCATACAACACTGCTCAGCTGCCCTTCAAGTTAAAATCCCAATAGTGTAAATAAATAAATGAGGACTTGGCATCTCCAAGTGTATGGTAATAGTAACCCTGTCAGGCAATGCAATTGAAGAAAATTAAATAAACCAGTGCAATGTATTAATTAAACGTTTAAACCTGGTGCATAAATTCATTTAATAATGCACACTACATTTACTGTAAGTCAAATCTTACCTTCAAGGACTTTTACCACAATGAACTTAATGGTCATTTTTTTGTTAAAAAAGGGAACAAAACTCGTCCTTTTCTTACTAAATTTGAAAGTTGTCTCCCTCTGAGATGTGGGCCAGAGTTCATTCGGATTAGAAGTCTTGCCCTCATCCACAGCTTCTGGGATTGCGTCATATGTACTGATGATGGTTGCATGTTAGTTCCATGTTGGAGTCAGCCAATGGGTCTTGAGAATGTTCACCATTTCCACAGAGGAGTGGCTGAGATACCAGACTAGCTCATTCTTGATGGCAAAGCTTAGATCCTGAAGTTCATATTATGGAGTGGAAGCTGCCTGTGCATAGCATCTTTTATTGTGTAGCAGCCATTTCACACTAGCTACCACATGGATTTCACCAAGTGTGAACTTGGTTCAGTGGCATGAGGGTCCAAGATGACTGGAGACTTGGCTCTGCTGTGTGATTATCAACACTCAAACATAGCATGTGTAGGCACACTCAGTGTGTACACACTCACCCTCTCTTGTTCATGCGCGCACTCATACACAGGTGCACGCACACACACACACACACACACACACACACACACACACACACACACACACACACACACACACACGCACGTTATTTTAAATAACCAGCTGTGTCTCTGAATATGCATGTCAGGCCTGAGTGGAGCTGGTGTGGCACATTCTTTTCTAGGTAAGCGCCAGAGCTCATCCACTTCCACCTCTCAAAGAAAAAAACTGAGATTGTTATGAATGTTGCATTTTTTAGTAATCTTGGCATTAAAAAGGATGAAGACAGAAACTGTTCTTATCATATCCTCTATCTTTTCCTACTGATTATGACAGACTATTGTAATTTTTTAGCTTTGCTTCTGGTTTTCAGCATTAATAGCTTTGTTATTAATGTTTGTTTCGTAAAACATTACTGAAGTTTATTTAATAGAACTAAATTCAGCAGATTGTTCTTAAGTTTTTAACTTATTCAAGGTTTTTCACAAAGTTTTGGTACCTTCTGAATGTAGCTATGTCCATTTTATACTTGGCTTGAATTGGTATACGACTCCCATGGATGTAATACGGTCGATTCACTCTGTGTGGCACTATCTTTCAGAGGATTAGACAATTAGTGATCCTTCTAATATATACTAATTCATGGCAGCATCTGTGTCTAAATACAGAGCTGTCACAAATTCACTCACAGCATTAGAAAGGGTTGAGTCAACTCTTATAAATTGCTCAGCCAAAACGGGTGAGCAACTGCGTTGTCATTACTTTGATTCACATTACATTGTGCCACACAATTTCCTCCATTTATATCCAGACTGCAAGCAGCTTAAAACCTCCAGTAGTAATGGATTAATGGAAAATCTATTGCCAATGAATTTGTCCAACTAACAGCAAATTCTGTATCAAAGACAGGTCATAACAAAGCATTGAAGCAAAATTTATTGATGTATAGAAATTGAATAATAACAGAAGCACCTTATGAAACTTTCTAATTACACCTTATCTTTCTGTGGAAGTAATATTTTCACCAGAATCTTCAGTGGCTACCAGACAAAATAAACAGTCTTTATTCCCTTGTCACCTTCCCAATGGAGCATTTTTCATTCTTTGAGTCCAGTTTTTTGAGTTTATGATTACCATTTTTATGATTACCACAGCTTAATTTTTTTGTTATTTGATAATTACACTTATGTGCCGTATACTGGATATTTTCCAAGCATATAATGACATAAGATTACTGAAATTTCCATCGTACTTCCAATGTTCCCTTTCATGGACGAATCAAGGACTAAACATCACTGGTGTAAAATAAATTGGGAAGAGAATTAAGAGTGACATGAGGAAAGACTTTGTGTTTGGAAGCTGAAATGTACTGCCTGCAGATGTGTGGAGGCAGATTCCCCTGTGACCGCCCAAGAACTGGATTAAAACAAGGTGAAGAAAAATTTGCAAAGTTATTGAGACACAGCCAGCGAGCTGAACTAGAGAGTTGATGTGGTAAAGAACCAGTGTGGACACCATTGGGCTGAATGGCCTCCTTCTGTGCTGTATCCATTTGACAAGGTTACAGCAACAGAAACAACTCTGGGAAAATTCCCAGCACACACAACTATTTCTTCTTGTTGCCTTGATGTTGCATTATACTTAAGTTTCCACAATCGACTTTATTTGTTTCACAGCATGCCTTAAATTTAAATAAATAATCATTTAAAGATTTATTGCATACACCCATCTTTGGTCACTTTCACAAAATTTGTCTGATGATGTTCACGGTCCTCTTAGTCTGTCTCATTCTGTTTTATTTTATTTAGCTGCAAGTGCAAATGTCACTGCTGTGAAACAATCTCATGTCTTGTCATAATGAGTTCATTTAAGTTAAATGTATATTCATACAAAGACCTTACATCTATTCTCATTTAAATATGCTAGTTAGTTAACAGGTTCTTCTCCCTTCTTTCTCTTCCTCTATCCCTTGGTATTGAGAATGATTTACTTCCGCTCTGGTTTCTGGATTCTCAGGTAGCAAATGAGGTTAATATGGGGAAACTCTTATGCTTCCACAGATGGGGCAGGAGGTGCACCATCAGGCAGGTGGGTGGGTAATTTGTAAGGTAAAGTAATAAATAAAAAAACAAGCTCAATATATTTTTAAGTACTCTTGTCTTAGGCTCGTCTTTTTACCACCATCGCCACACCAACAAATTGGAAGCCATACTTTCAACTATGCAGATGCTGTGCTTTAAAATTCCATCTCTCTGATTTTCTATCTTTAAGACCCTTTTAAACTCATCTTTCTAGCCAAGCACCCTCCTTACATGTGAGCTCATTGAGGCTGTGGGAGAGATTTTCTCCCTTAAAGTCTTTATATAAATGAATCAACTGTAGTTTAACTTCAGTGAAGGCCAGAGAGTTCTGAACTCTTGACTCCTAATTTTTAATACATGTGTATTTTTTTTAGCGTGAATGCATAGTGCTAGTTGTTCCCAGCCTCTTTAACATACAGTGACAGCTCTCTGCAGTGTGCATTGGCTGCTGGGTTATGCTGCTGTGTGGATAAGAGGGTTGGCCAATTCTCTGATAATTTTTAAATTAATCTGATCCCACCAAGTAGAGGCACTGGACAGCAGGACTAAATCTGTACCAGTTTTTGAATCCGTAATTTTTAATTAAGATTGCACAGTATTACAGCACAGAAACAGACTCAACAGGTCTAATGCTGGTGTTATGCTCCACACTGAGCCTCTTCCCATCTCAATCTATCAAATAAATGAACCCAGAAAGATTTTATCTTCGGAAGGAAAAACAAACATTAATAAATAGGGAAATCTCTAGTTTGTTTGAAACCCATGTAGTTGTTATTGTTAATGAACATTGCGAAGAAAAATCTACGATATGATTTACTAATATCTTCTATAGGCTTTTAAACCATGGCAATATTATCAGGAATGGTAGGTGAATTTTGCAAAAAGTCAGTTGTCATGTTTTCGATGTTAATTTTTCATTCAAAGGCTTCTATAGAACACATATTGGAGACTTCAATGAACTGGCAATCTAAGTTCAACATCACTATTGCGTTGAGGGAAATGACGCATCTTGTTTACCTGTGCTATCTGCTTGAGTGCTTTACATTGCTCCACGGCCCTTTGCTTTTCTTGTAACCGATTCATTTGCTGGCTGATGCCAGATGGTTGATCTGTTGAAACTCCATGTCTAGGCCTCCTGAGAAGAGCAGAGCTGTACTTGGTAGCCTGCAAGACATCAGAGGCCAATGAGAACACACACCTGCTCTGTTTGCTGTGAAGTTTTAAAAAGTGCTGATCTCTTTATATATGGCAACCACAAAGGAAATGCCAGCTAAGGGAAAGGCTGGTGCCATCAGAGAATGAACAAGAATAATCCTGAATGTGTTGTGCAATATGCTGCATAACAACATTAACCAATGCACCCAAACTTGTCATTTTTCCAACAACTATCAGCAGGCATCAAGTTGGAAGAGAAATTCCCAAAATGTTCTTTGTTTCCAGATGCCAAAATAGCAAATAGCAAATAGCAAAGAGCAAAGGCCTGTTCTTGTTACAGGGCCACAGACCTCCTGTAATGTTGATCATTTTGAGTTGAAGAATCACGGCCTTACATAATTATTTGACTGGAACCATCGATTTACTTTAGCAGAGAATGTAAATTTTGTTTCTATTAAATAGTGTTCTGGAATGCCGTTGATTGGGGAATTCCACAGTGACGTTAATTATTCTGTGGAAATTGTAAAGAAATCATCATATGCAATACCTGGTACCCTGGTGATATGCTGGAGAATGTGTTTGGTCCCTTTCTCTCTCTTTTGTCTGCTGAACTGTCATACTTGCTTACACCTTCATTTTATTTCCTTTAAGTGGATGGATGGTATGGTGTGGTGCACTAGTAAAGGGAGCCATGACTATTCTTGTTATATTTGGGGTTACTTTACGGTTATGTCCTTCATTATTAAATGGATCAATGTTTGTCTTCCAAGCTCTATGTATCTAATCCTATTTTTGACTTCAGTTACAAATTTGATTAGATGCTTGTTCAGAAACTGCAGACTTGATCAATTTGTGTTGAGCTTCCAAATCTACAATGTTAATGAAGAAAGTAAACTCATTCAGAGGGCCCAACTGTGATACTCAACAGTGTTTCCCAAATTTGGCATAATTCCTCTAAAAAGCCCAATAAATTTAAGAAAGAGGCATACTTTTAGGATTAGTACAAGAGCACAAAAAACACACAGAAGAAACATTTTGCACAATTACTTATTAGAAAGTAATAATTTCTAATAATTCTTAGAAACATTAATTTGTATTATTTAACAATTTTATTTATATTAATATTAATAATAAACATTATTAATAGCTCAAATGAGCAAAAGCTAAACTGATCATATTTTTAAAAAATACATTAAGAGATGATATCAAGGTGTGAACAATGAATAGAGAAGAGCATTTCAGTTAGTTCAGAACAGCTCACTGACATCGAAGTGGCGCTGACACTGACAGAATGGGACAAATAGTGTGCTGATATTTCTCCACAGCTTGTGTTTCTCTTAAGTCAATACCTTTCAACTCCAAAATGCTTGTACTTTTCAAAGCTATTTACAGTGTATTGACAAATATCATTTAGGTAGATAAACCTTTTCATAATAAAAAGCATAACTCGTGTTCAAATGTGTATAAAATATGATAACAATGGAGACAGCTCATTAGACTTTCCACTGTATTGCCTCTTCATATGTGTGTGGGTTATCAATTTGACACGAGTTTCTTTTATGACTTGACGGTTATAAAAAACTTGCATGTAAGAAAACTATAAGAAAATCTTTCAGCAGTGCAGCTACATTGGTAACATTAGTTTTAAATCCCTTTATCAAACTATGTTTCCATTGTGATTCCATTTCTGCAGGTGTCATAGGAAAATGGCATCATAAGATTCAATTAAAATGTTGGCAGGCAGCAGGTTATGCTACATTTGTACACATAATTTAATTTCCAAATTATTTCTGCCGATGTGTGCATAACGCTAGGCAAGTGAGTATTTTTCTAAATTAACCTTTCTTTGTACTCACCTGAGGGATCTCACAACGTATGATTTACAAGCATACACTGGCATTTGATTCTAATACTGCAGTAGAGTGCGAACTCAGTTATAAGAGATTGACCCTTAATTGTCCTCAACCACAGACCCCTTTGATTTAGCTTCAGGAAAGGAAAGACTAAATACTCTATTCCAATTACAGAAAAAGCTTTATTATAATTTTGTAATTAAAAATCTTGAGACTGATTTGCGGTTACTGCCCAAATGAGTTACGTGGTACAGTATAAATATTACAGGGACAGATTCAAACCCGTATAACTTTCAGTGGGATTGCCATCTCTGTTTCACAGAGGACCTGCCACGGGGACCTGAAGTAACAGCTTGAGCCACGTGACAAGACCTTTTAAGCCAGCCTACCTATCACATAAAATTGCAGGATATTCAAGGAGACCCATACTTCCAGGCTTCACGTCATTGACATTTTGTCACCCATCACCATCCCATTTCATAATTTTCATTTCATTTCTTTACAAGAGGCCATTTGGCCCATCAATCAATGCCAGTCCTCAGAGCATTCCCATCGGTCCTGATCTCCCACTTACTTCCTTGAAAACAATTCTCTCTCACCTGCTGATCAACTCCCCCTCGATTCTCTACCACCATTGTATACTAGGGGCAATTTATTGTAGCCCATTAACCTGCCAGCACATCTTTGGAATGTGGAGAGAAACTGGAGCTCTGGAAAAAAGTATTCAAGAAATACCTAGCCTGTTCAACCTCTCCCTATAACTCAGTCCCTCAAGTCCTGGCAATACTCTTGTAAATCTTTCCTGCACTCTTTCCAGTTTAATAATATCTTTCCTTTAGTAGGGTGACCAAAATTGAACACAGTTCTCCAGTTCCATCTCACCAGGGTTCTGCACAACTACAGCATGATCTCCCAACTTTTATGCTCCATGCCCTAACTGTGGGCCAGTGTGCCAAAAGCCTTCTTCACCACCCTGTCTACCTGTGACTTCACTTTCAGTGAACCCTGTACCTGAACTCCAAGGTCCCTCTGTTCTACAGCACCTGCCAGGGCACGGCCGTTCACTGTGAAAGTCCTACCTTGACTTGACTTCCAAAAATGCAACACCTCGCACTTATCCGAATTAAACTTCATTTGCCATTCCTCAGACCAGTTACTCAGTTGATCAAGATCCCAATGTAATTTTTCATAATTTTCTTCACTGTCCACTATACTACTTATTTAAGTTCATCTGCAGACTTACTAACCATGCCTTGTATATTCTTATACAAATCGTTGATATAGATGACAAATATCAATGGACCCAGCACCGACCCCCGAGGCACACCACTAGTCACGGGCCTCCAGTACTAGAAACAACCTTCCACTATCACCCTCTGCTTCCATCAAGCTAACTGTGTAACCAGTTAGTCAACTCTCCCTGGATTCCATGCAATCTAACCATCCACAACAGCCTACCATATGGAACCTTATCAAAGACCTTACTGAAGTCCATAGAAACCACATCTACCACCTTGCCCTCATTGACTTTCTTGGTCACGTCATCAAAAAAACTCAATTGAGGAGTGTTGATGTACTGAGGGACCTTGGGCTACAGGTTCATAGCTTCCTGAAAATAGTGAAAAAGGCATTTGATGTGCTTACCTCCATAGGCTGAGGCACTGCGTTTAAGAGTTGGGATGTTACGGCAGCTGGAGAAAACATTGGCTGGATCGCAGTATTGTGTACAGTTCTGGTTGACACACTACAGGGATGATGTGGTAGCAATAGAGAGAGTGTACAAAAGAGATTCACTGGGATGTTGTCTGAAATGGAGGGCTGTGGCTAGAAGGAGAGACTGGGTAGGCTGCTGCCTGTAAGGAGTTTGTACATTCTTCCCGTGTCTGTGTGGGTTTCCTCCGGGTGCTCCGGTTTCCTCCCACATTCCAAAGACGTACAGGTTAGGAGCTGTGGGCATGCTATGTTGGCGCTAGAAGCGTGGCGACACTTGCGGGCTGCCCCCAGAACATTCTTAGCAACGCAAAAAGACGTATTTCACTGTGTGTTTCGATGTACATGTGACAAATAAATATCTTGTATCTTGTCTTGTATCTTGTATTCACAGAATGTGCAAACTCCACATAGACAGCACCCAAAATCAGGATCAAGTCTAGGTTGCTGGAGCCATATGGCAGCAACATTAACTGACACTGCAAACAGGGCTCAGTAAAGATCAGATCCAAAGTCCAAGCTGTGGTTTTTATTCTTCATTACTGTTCCCTGATACTCAGTTAATGGAGACAAATTGGTCAAAGTAATTAGTTGTTTATGTGCTTTTCCTGATTTAACCTCTCTCCAACTTACAAGGCAAAGAAGGGTGCATGAGAAATCCATTAGCGGTGCCCCAGGATGACAGACCAGATTCACTACGTGGATGTTACTTTCTGGTGTGGACAATGTAGGACTGGGGCAGATGGGGCCCAGTTTTCAGGCCAGAAGTCATCCATGAAGACCCAAGAGACTCTTGATGCTGGAATCTGGAACAACAAACAAAGTGCAGGAGGAACTCAGCAGGCTAGGCAGCATCTATGGAGGGAAATGGACAGTCAACATTTTGGGTTGATACCCTTTATCTGGTCCTGTTCCTCCAGCTGAGTTCCTCCAGTCCTTTATGTGTTGTCAGGGGGTCATCTGTGTTTGGGTTAAAAGCCAGGCTGGTTCTGAAGGAGGAACACAGGCCGAAATACTGCATCCACAATTTTCTGTTTTTACTTTAGAATTACAGCATCTGCAGTTTTCTTTTGATTTGCTGAGACTGACTGCCTTGTGCCTGTATTTTCCTGAGTTACTCAGGGTTTGTTCTTTCACTTCATCCTTGAACAGATATCCAACAACTCTTTCATTGCTAACCTCCCTTGCCTGGCTGAACTTTGAAACATTTTTTTCTTTTGACCCTATTCACTTCTCCAGATAAAGGTTTTGCTCTGGGAAGCCACTTGGTTCCAAGCTATTTCTACCTTTTTGTCAGATGTGTGAAACATGCTTTGCTTCAGTCCCATTTGATCCCCTTCCTTACTTCTTTTTCTGTTACATCAATGACTGCATCAATGCAGTTTCCTTCTGTTTCCCTTCAAAGGATTTCCCTTCAGAATTTCCAACACCCGCCTGCCCCCAAACATTTCAGTGCTCACTCTTCCCTTTACCTCCATCTCTGTGGATCAATGAACAGTTTCCACTATAAGCCTACTGACTCCTACAGCTACCTTGCCTATGTTTCCTCTCACCTAGTTTGCTGTATTGTGCTTACTCCATTCTCCAAGTTTCTTCGTCTCTGTTGTTCTTGTTTTGATGATCTCACCTCCATTCCATCAATGAGGATTTCTCCCACCATGGCGGACAGAGATCGTGACTGAATCTGTTCCAACACTTCTGCTCCCTCCTGAAGCACCGCCAACCTCAACACTGTATGAATCATCCTCCACAATTTTTGTCACTATCAGTGTGATTCACCACCAAACATATCTTTCCCTGTGTTTACAGAAAGTGGTTATCTCCTCCATGACACACTGGTCCAATTCTCAATTATCCCCAACTATCCCCAATTATCCCCCCTTGCCCTCAAAACCACCCAGAGGATGCAAGTTGATCATCTCTGAACTCAGAGGATGCAAGTTCATCATCATCTCAGTCATGCAGGACTCCAAACATTCCTTCCAAATGAAATAGCATTTTACTTGTGCATCTTTCACTGAGGTACTTTACATTCACTGTTCACAATAAGTTCTTCTCTACCTGAGTAGATCAAATCTAGTTTGGGAGACCACTTTGCAGAACACTTCCACTCAATCTCTGAATTTGATGGCCAACTTCAGCTCACGTCATACCAATTTTCCATACAACTTTCTCTTTGGCTTCTCTGTTCCGGACTTCATACATTGTTCCAATGATATTCAAAATATGAACATAGGAAATAATCAACCTTTCAAACTCAATGCTGAATTCAGCCATTTCAGATCATAATTACCATTCCTTTTGTTTAAAGACAAAGGCTATCAATATTAATTCTGATAATTCCATTCACATCAGCCCCAGACCCACCTTTTGATTCCATATTTGATTCCTGTCTCCAATGGCCTCTCCATTCTGTTCTTTTCTCTGTTCCTCACTTTCCCCACCACTATAATTTGTAACTTTTTTTTCCATTTCTCATGACACCTGCAACTTGAACACTGTTTTTCTCTCTCCATAGATGCTGCCTGACCTGCTGAGACTTCCCAACATTTTTTTTGCTTTGATATTACAATAAATTTACAAGATTTTATTCACCACATAAAAAGTTGCCTTTTACCTGAACTAAAAATCAAATTCAAAAATAAATAAAACTACCTTTCAGATTTCCCAGGTCAAATATCCATCCAGCTGATTCTATTCTCAAGTGGTTTGCTGGATGTAATATTAGATTTCTTTTATTCCAACAGATCTTTAGAAGCAATATTGCCAGAAAAAGGTTGATGCTCTGAATTTTCTTGAGCCAAGTCAGAGATTGAGCAGAATGGCACCTTTGAGACCACTTTGATGCAACATTGTTTATCACCACTGTCACAAAAAGCATTTTTTTTGTCAAATGGTTTAAATAAGAAACCATCAGTCTGTTCTTGGTATCCATTGATACTATTGTCAATTTTTAGGACGTTTTCACAATACATTTGTCAGAGTGGAGTACACTGCAACAGAAGCACAGGGAAACTAAGCAGTCATAACTGAAAGGAGTGTATTTATTATGACATTCAGCTGAAGACGAATGTTAAGGCAGACAGTTAAGGCAACGTTAAGTTTGCAATACACTGCCATCAGGGAGTGCTCACTGTAGTTGGGAAACCTGGAAGGAAGAGGATTTTTTGACTCAGACTCCTCATTATCATTTTGTTTATGCACATTTTCGAATCAATCAGCTTCAGTATGACTTGAACTAGAATGATGCAATCTCAGCTTCACTCTTTAAAAGGACAGGTCAAATAATCAAGTTGAAAGAGTTGGTGGTTGGGGAAAAAAACACCATATCTGTTGAAGTCCAGAGTGTGTCCTGCTGTATGTTCTGCTGGACATGGGACTTGGGAAGTTGCACTGAAGAATACTCACTGCTGGGCATGAGACTGGGAACTTGCACAAGAACATCAGGCTAGACTTGCTGAGGGCAGTAAGCCACTCAACATACAGAAATCCTCGTAGCACTTAGCTTTCGTGGATCCCTAATGTCAACTCACGAGGAAGTAAGCTGCAAATCAGAGGTGGATGGGCATTCCCCTGCAGCAGAAGCCTTGTGTAATATGATGCTGTCACATGGATGGCCTAGAACAAGCTCTGGCCAAGTCATGGCCAAAAAAATTTCTTAATAGGTTTCAAAGCCATGCCTCAACTTTGCCAGATGTCAAAGCTGTCGAAGACTTTGAAAGATTCTGAATGTCCCTAACATTCAGAAACATTCAAAACCACAAAAATCAAATAGAGTTATTTCTTAAAAAGCATAATATTATATCACTTAAAACATCTCTAAATAATTAAAAGCATTACAGCGATCACAATTAATTAGACAGCATGTAAATTAACCTGCACTTTGCCTTGCAGCCATTATTCTCCTTTCAAATGAATAGGCTTACTGTTCCTACACCACAGCTTATCTGTGTGTTCAGCAGGTAGATCCCCCTGGGTAAGTGATGGGGGCTTCAGGAAGTTTGTGGTCCAATGTTAGACTAGTCTAGCACTGAAGAGCAGAGAGGACACCAACACCAGAGCCTGGCCAGCAAGTCTGTGATTTCCACATCTGCATGCGAGTTCCAAACTTGCTGACTGTCGTGAGGATAAATGTCATCTGTCCAGAAGGTCTAGCATGGAACTGATGGTATTTCCAGCAGGCTAAGAGCCAATATTCTGCCAACTATATCTCCCATTCTTGGATTCAATGCAAGATAGGAGGTGGTCCTTTCTACTTATGTACCTGGCATTTATTTAGGTTTTACTTGCAATCTTTCATGTTCAACCTTGTTCAGTTAACAACCCAAGGATTGTAAAATTGTGCAACACTCTATCAAGGAGGTGATTTTGAAAATTGCTAATGTGAGTTTTAACTATTAAAAGATTTTGATTATGAACCATTTTCTGTTTACATTTATCGTGTCAAGACATAGCGTGTTTGCCACATTGGTTAGACCAAACACAGATTGGATGATGGATTTGCAGAACAGTTCAATCAACAACTGTGACCTCTGAGTTCCAAGTCATTTCTCATTTTAATTCTCTTTCTTACTCCCAGTGCAATCTCTCTGCCCTGAACCACTTGCACCTTTCCTATAAAGCCCAATGTAAGCTCAAAGACAGCGCTTCATCTTCCAAATGGACACATTGTTGTTTTCCAGACTCCAACAATTTCAAAGTATCATCATCCTAGCATTTTTATTCCAAGCATTCCTTCAAGTTCCTTTGATAATTTCAGGGAATTGTTCTGCATATTCACCTCTTCTGCACTTACGTTACTTTGCCTTCCTTTCTGCTACTTAATCGCTCCTTCTATCACAGACTTTGCCTTTTGATCTCTCCTCCTCACCATTATAACTCCTCCCTATACATCTTTTGATGTAGCTTAAAACCTGTTTATCTTTAACGATTCCCAATTCCGATGAAATGTTAACTCTGTTTCCCTCTGCACAGGTGTGGCCTGACTTGCCATTATTTTCAGTTTTGATTTTAGATTTCTATTACCAGCTGTATTTTATTTCTGTGTTACACTTTTGTCAGTGATATGATACAAAATAAATTGCTATCATTGAAGATTTTCATCATTGGAATCAGCAGAAGAATCTGAGAAAAAGTGTGAACACACAGCAGTGCAAGTGAAAATAGACAAGCTCTTGACACCAAACAACAAAGGGGAGTCAGATTGACTTCATTTAATCTTGAATGATGAAGACAACCTTCACAGATTGCAGTAGCGTAAAAAAAAGTTGATGTATTTGTAAATTATTTTAACGTGTATTTAAGATCATCGCAGTTCCATTAAATAAATCAGTATCATGTTGCAGAAAAGACCATGCTTAGAAATGATCTGGTGTAGCAATTTATCAGAACGTTTAGCACCTCAGATCAAATGAGAAAAAATAGATTGGCTTTTAAAAGCTGATCCTACGTTTCTTTATACGAGCATGAGATTTTACAATCACACAATAATGGTGTAACTTTTCATTACCAGCCCAATTATTTTCCTTCAGTATCCTTCTTTCATTTCCAATTCATTTACTCTGTTCTTGTAAAAGGCTCAACATTTTTACCAGCTATTTTATATTCCACTTCTGACATTATTTTCTTAGCATTCCTGGGTTCTTTCTTATGATGCATTGTTTTTTTGTTTAAGTAGGTTAGCAGGTTAACTACTATGAATCCCACTCCTTAACTTAGTCTGTATGACTTGAGCTTTGATCTTCTATCTATTTTAGTGAGTCTATTGAAGGGTTTATCCAGGCAGAGTAGACTTTTTTCTGCTTTGTGATTCTTATTATTGTTTTGGGATGTTTCTTAAAAACCATAACTCACAATGCTGACTGTACATCTTATTCAAGCCAGTTTCTACTAAATTATAGATTTAGCTCCTAGATTGTACATTACAATTCAAGATCATAATAATCTTTCATTTGTATTCACAAGGCATTATTTTGAAGCAGAGGAATGGAGATTTCCTCATGCTTCTGTTCAGTAGTTATCCCCTAATTAAAACCACAACTAGATCAGCTGGTCATTATTACATTGCCTTTTTTGTGGGATGATGCTGTGTGCGAATTTGTTGACACACTTTCCACATTACAATAATGAATGCACTTCACAAATGATTTGTGCATGCTTTCTTCATATTATTTGCTGGTAAAACATCCAATATCCACTCAGTGCCTCTTCATGTAGCCAAATTTTAGAATTGGAGAAGTTGTACATTCAAGGGCCTCATTTACTACCCTGCTACACCGAGCCAATACCACACTCAAAACTTGTTGGTCCTTTTGATCAGTATCTGGTATTTTCAGCGATTTTTATTTTCATTTCAAATGACTAGCATCTGCAGAACAATTTTTTTCAAAGGATTGCTTAATTATTAGAAATGTTTATTTATACTGTAATCAGGGCACTTTTGGGATCTTTATACTTGGAACTCTGCACAAATTAGTGAAGTTTAATTTTGCTTGTTTAATGAGAGAAATATGTTGCTTTTCATGATATATGTGTGCAAAACAATGCAAAGTAAATAATAGAAGCCACTGCACAACTGAGGGGCATATCCTTCACAGAACCTTGAACTAGATGGGACAGAATAACATTGATATGATATCAAGGCAACATCAAAGAGCAGTAGTAACGCTATTACAGCACCAGCGACCCGGGTTCAATTCCGGCCACTATCTGTAAGGAGTTTGTACGTTCTCCCTGTATCTGCGTGGGTTTCCTCCGGGTGCTCCGGTTTCCTCCCACATTCCAAAGACGTACGGGTTAGGAAGTTGTGGGCATGCTATGTTGGCGCCGGAAGTGTGGCGACACTTGCGAGCTGCCCCCAGAACATTCTACGCAAATGATGCATTTCACTGTGTGTTTCGATGTACATGTGACTAATAAAGAAATCTTAACTTATCTTATTTAACATCCATAGTAACTATTGTGCTACACATTGCTAATCTGCCAGCAAAAAAAAGTGTTTTGAAAATATTTGGGAGGACCATATGAATAGATTGGTGAGCAGAAAGGCTTTGCGTTTATTCAAAACCAAGTTTTCTTGACATTTATCCAGAACAATTTATTATTATAATATTAATTTGTTTTTCTTGTGAATGCTGCTTATATGATG
The DNA here is from genome assembly GCF_009764475.1 of Pristis pectinata. NCBI lineage: Eukaryota > Metazoa > Chordata > Chondrichthyes > Rhinopristiformes > Pristidae > Pristis > Pristis pectinata. The sequence goes on from NC_067417.1 coordinate 30,195,122, forward strand.
CTATGTGCCTGTGATGCTGCTGCAAGTAAGTTTTTCATTGCACCTTGCCATACATGTACTTGTGTATATGACAATAAACTGGACATTGACTTTGGCTTTGAATACTAGTGACTGGTGTCTGGTGGGTTTCGGACATCCATGTTTAAGTGGGCTTTTGTCAAATATGGAAGTCTGGACAAATTGGGGGTCAAATGCGGGTACTTCTCAATGTCCACTCCATCTCTGGACTCAACATTAAGACCAGTGCTGGAGAAATGATATGATGCATTTCACATCTGGCCCATAGCTTTATCCCATGGAAGGATGCAACTTGAACAATGACCTGTTCATTGGCAACACTATGCAAAATGATATGTTCAGTTAAGTGGTTAACTTATCTCACTTTACATCCTCCTCTGTACTCACAATCCCATTTACTGTGTCATCAGCAAACTTGGAAACATGACATTTTGTATCAACCAAATTGTTAATAAAAATTCTGAATAGCTGGGACCCAAGTGGTGATCCCTGCAGTATCTCACTGCCAACCTGAGAAGGATCTTTTTATTCACAGACTTTGTTCTCAATCCATGTCAGTACATTATCCCAAATTCCTCATGCGCTAACCATGTTAACCAACTTCCTCTGTGAGATTTCCCTGATGGTCTTCCAGAAATCCAAATAAACCACATCCATTGGTTCCCCCCTTACCTATTCTGTGCAAAGTTGCCGGTTGAGGATGAAGCTCTGAGGTTAGTTTATATGAGTGTGCACAAAGTTGAAAGTTTTTGCGTGGCAAGAATAAGTCTTGCCCATGCATTTGTATATAATGGCCTATCCACTGCAATATTCACCAACAGTGAATAGAGAACATGGTAAATAGATTGTAGGACATCACACTGGGGGTGGGGTTGACCAGGGTGAGGGAAGACCAGACTTGCAGGTAGGTTAAGTGGCTACTGTGAATTAGCTTTCATGGCATTGGGTGGCAGAAGAATTGGGGGAGTTAAAGTGTATGTGAGGGAGAGAAGGTTACAGGGAAATTTGTTTCATTTTACCCGTATTATTCTGCTTAAGACTTTTGACTTGGGAAATAAATTTACTATTACTTGAACCTTCTCTGCTCCTTTTAAAGTTTTAATCCTTATCCATGATCTCTGTTATTCGGTTTATCAGGACCAAGAGCTTGTCTGAAGAGAAGAACTCTCACTTACCCACACAAAATGCTGGAGGAACTCAGCAGGTCAGGCAGAATCTATGGAGGGAAATAAACAGTCGTCATTTTGGGTCAAGACCCTTCATCGGGACCCTTCATACCATTAACTGTTTATTTCCCTCCAATAGATGCTGCCTGACCTGCTGAGTTCCTCCAGCATTTTGTGTGTGTTGCTCCGGATTCCAGCATCTGCAGAATCTCACTTCTCTCACTTACCCGAGTGCCCCAGAATTGAAAAAGGGCTAACCAGCATCATGCAATAAGAAGTCTGCAAGAACTGTAAGGGATTAACAAATTTTAAAAAATCACAATGACTCACCTCTGTTGCTACCTATAACAATATGGCTGCTGGCTGCACAATGCCAATTCAGAGAAATTAACTGATTCACAGCGACACTTGGTGGTCACAATCTGTACCTGCAAGTAAACTTACCTTTTTGGGGATTAACCATCACCACATTATACATGAACTAAAGTTTTGCAGCTAACATTACATGGAGAACAGTGCAGCACAGAAACAGGCCCTTCAGCCCATGATGTCTGTGCCAACCACATGCCAAATTAAAGTAATCCTATCTGCCTGTACTTGATCCACATTCCTCCATTCCCTCCCTGCTCATGTGTCTGTCTAAATGCCTCTTAAATCCCGCTATCATATCCACTTCCACCACCACACCCAGCAGTCTGTTCCAGGCATCTTTGTGTAAAACATTTGTCTTGCAAATCACCTTTAAACTTTCACCTTCTCACCTTAAAGCTATGGTCTCTAGTATTTGACACTTCCATCCTGGGAAAAAGACTTTGATTATCTACCCTATCTACACCTCTCATAATTTTATAAATCAGGTCTCCCCCTCAGGCTTCAACACTCTAGAGAAAACAACTCAAGTTTGCCAAACTCCTCCTCATAGCTAATACTCTCTAATCCAGGCAACATCCTGGTGGAGCTCTTCTGCATCCTTTCCAAAGCCTCCACATCCTTCCTGTAATGCGGAAATCAGAACAGTTGGCCCAGCACAGACGCAAAGAGCCAAATGGCCCATGACATATAACATTGCAAATCCCTGGCACATCAGGCAAATGTGGTACTGTAAGTCATAAACGTATTTTGCCATCAAGACAACGTGACACAAGATTTGTCAATGTAATTTGAAATGGAATGGTACGATTCAGCCAGCAATATTAATATGTAAATTAATAATTAGTAGAAAGACTTCATTGGTTTGGAGGACATAAAGAGGTTACTGATTAAAGCATGCAAAACCTGTTAGCCTGGCTCTGTTCTGCAGCCCTTATCTTGCTGCCTATGAACATGACCCCTGCCCTCCCATCACCATGGAAACTTGCAACATTTGCCAATTGCCCTCCCAACCCAGCCATCTTCATACCACTGACCCCAACCCTTGGCTAACTGCCAAAACTCACTTGCTCGCAAACCCTACTCGCACTATCAAAGTCAACTATCCCACCCAGACTGCTGACCCCCATCCCTCTGCTCACTGTACCCCGTCATTGATCGTATGCCTCTCCCACAACAATGACCCCAGCAGCATACCCCAATCTCTGCTTACACGTCGCCACTGACCATTCCCTTCCCACCCCTAACCTTCTCCTGCTGTGCTCTTCTGATTCATGGACCCACTATGCCTTAGCCCATTTGTTTTGCTTGTATCAGTCCAGCTGGATAGCTGACCAATGTTGAGGGTATTGGGTCAGAGACACTGAACACTGTTACCAATACGTAAAGATGCAACATCAATTGCCAGACTCAACTGTGTCCACACTTTTCAATTTCTCACTTAACCTCCATTACATATTGAGCTCACCATGTGCTGGGTGAGGAGTTATTTGAATTGTTCTTGTGCTAACTAGTACCTGTCAATTACTTCATTAGTTCAAAAGAAGCAGATCAACTTAACAACTTCAAAGAATTGACATCTTTGAAGATGATGCCTAATTAACAAGAGAGACAGGACAGCTTATTGCTGATTCATACAGGGGATTCTGCTTGTTATTGGGAAAGAGAAGATACAATCAAGGAAATATCTAATGCTCGGAATTCACATGTACAATATATTCATGTAGAACTGCAAGCAATAATTAACTATTTTTTACACCATTGACAAATATTGGCAAATTACAATAAACTATAAATAACATGACACCTTTAAAGCCTGGAGATGTTGTAGAAAATTGACTTGCATGGTTTCCACATAACTATTAACAGAAACAATGTGCTTCTATGTGTATTATTGGTATTGGTTTATTATTGTCACTTGTACTGAGGTACAGTGAAAAACTTGTCTTGCATACCAATCGTACAGGTCAATTCATTACACAGTGCAGTTACATTGAGTTAGTACAGAGTGCATTGAGGTAGTACAGGTAAAAACAATAACAGTACAGTACAGAGTAAAGTGTCACAGCTACAGAGAAAGTGCAGTGCAATAAGGTGCAAGGTCACAGCAAGGTAGATCGTTAGGTCATAGCCCATCTCATTGTATAAGGGAACCGTTCAATAGTCTTATCACAGTGGGGATAGAAGCTGTCCTTAAGTCTGGTGGTATGTGCCTTCGGGTACGTTCCATCTTCTATCCGATGGAAGAGGAGAGAAGAGAGAATGAACCAGGTGGGTGAGGTCTTTGATTATGCTGGCTGCTTCACCAAGACAACGAGAGGTAAAGACAGAGTCCAAGGAGGGGAGGCTGGTGTCTGTGATGCGCTGGGCCGTGTCCACAATTCTCTGCAGTTTCTTGCGGTCCTGGGCAGAGCAGTTGCCATACCAAGCCGTGATACATCCAGATAGGATACTTTCTATGGTGCATCGGCAAAAGTTGGTGAGAGTCAAAGGGGACAAACCCAATTTCGTTAGCCTCCTGAGGAAGTAGAGGCACTGGTGAGCTTTCTTGGCCGTGCCATCTACGTGATTTGACCAGGACAGAGCACTCTAGTGCGGAATTGATACAGGCTGCTGGGGAGGAAAATTGGCGTGAGAAAAACTTGTCTAATCTGTCAGCTATATTGGTTTTAATCGGTGAAATGAAATCTGAGCTTGTTTAGAACATTCAAAAATAATAATGCAAATTTTTGTTAACAGAAATGTTTTGTAGAAGTGTTTGCATAACATGACATTGTACCTAATCCTTTTGTCACCAACAGTAAATATCCGAAGAATGGGTTGTTAATTGCTAATTACTTGGAAAGCAGGAAGGATGAAGTCATCACTAATCACAGCCTCAAATGATAGCTGTTTGATTCGATGAACATTCCTGGTCAGCTGCAAGAAAATAGCAGTTTGCCAATAAATTTCTGGAGTGTTGCAAAGTTTTGCAACAATTTGCACCAACCAAAGTTTTGGTTTGCGCAATTAGTTATCAATCTTGTTTGATTCTGTGTCCGATTTGCGTGATCTCAAATGTGATACATAACTGGGCAAGAAACTGTCCACATGATGACACCTGTCTATAAATTAGACATTTGAATATCTTTAATATTCCAGAAGGGCACTTTTACAAGTTAACCACCAGTCATCAATACGGTTACTGTTGCTAAATTGTTAAAAAAACTGCTAAAAATAATTGGATAAAAACTAAAGATCATCGGGACATTGGTTATACTTTACATCTGTGAAAGTAATAGAGCAGTAGAAATTGTAAACACGATAGATAGGAACAATGGGAGAGCAATTAGTGAATTAATTTCTGAATGACTATAATAATATAATGGATCCATCTATGCCTTCACAAGGACAGTTTCCATTGACTAGAGTGACTTTCATACTGCATATTGAAAGATCTTTGACTGGAAACCTTAACTCTGTTTTTCTCTCTCCACAAGTACAACCTGATCTGCTGAGCATTTGCATCATTTGCTATTTTATTTCAGATTTTGAGCATCTGCAATATTTAGCATTTAAACTATGATTTACTTCAGTGATCAACTAGAATACATATATAGCTCTACAACCACTGGACATAAAAAGGTAACAAAAACGTAGCAAGAATGTGTTAATGAGAAAAATTTAACAACATATCAATCTGTTTTAATATTGTAGGGTGCTACTGGGAAATGATGTAGGTTGTAATTTTTCTGCAATGATTTTAAATCACCTGCTAGACTAATTTTATAAGGCAGAGCATATTGAAAGTATGTATGCAGTAAATCATCAGTTAAAGATCAATTATTTTCACATTTACTCTGTCAGCTCTGAGCACACTACATGTGACCTGACCCAGATAATGAACTGATCCTTTCCTAATTTGCACATTGTACATTCAATTTCTGCAGGACTACATTTAAAATGCAGATCCAGTCTAATTTTTATTATAACATTGAACTAATAATTATGGTCTTTCAGAAATTGTTTCCTTAATCGTTCTCTCATTGTTTCTAAACATCCTGTTTTAGTTTGGGAATTGGGGAATGACGTGGAAGGTGAACAGTTCCCAGCAAAAAAAGAACACATTTATGTCTTTCTGTGACAAGCAGGTAGAAAGTGTGGTTGTAGAAAAGGAAGATAAGGATGACAAATGAGACAACTAAATTTAAGCAGCATGTAGCTCCATGTCTCCTGGTAAGTTCAAGGTAAGCTGGAAAATTAAAGATATTCGATTTTTGACAATTTACCCAAACTGAAATTTACTCAATTTTATTTGGGCGAGATTACGACTTACAACTAATATAACTCAACAAAAATATTTCCTACTGTACAACAGCTTTACTATCTTTAGATGTAATGGATCAGTCACCTTTTATGCCTTTGCAAGGCAGTTTCCACTGAGCATAGTGATTGGATGGTCAGCAAACTGAAAAGTCATCAACCTAACACCTTTACTCTGTATCTCTCTCTATAGATACAGCTTGACCTGCTGAACATTCCCAGCATTTACGATTTTATTTTGGATCTAATCTGGGCTTATTGGATTCACTTATTTGGATTTATTTTGGATTTATCCAGCATCTGCAGTTTTTTGCCATTGGACCATGATTTGCCACGATGATTCAATATGCTGCTTATATAATATTATCACCACTGGACATAATGAGGTAACAGGGGAAATAAAAGCAAAGATGAGGAAAATTTTAAAATTTTATCAGTCTGTTTTCATATATTAGTGGGGCAGTGGTGGTGAAGCAGTTAGCATTACTGTCTTACAGCGACTGGGACCTCAGGCGATTCTGTGTGTTTTTCTGTTCTCCACTTGACCACAAAGGTTCCCACCAGGTACTCCATTTTCTTCTTACATTCAAAAGATGTGCTGGTGGTTTAATTAGTGATTGTAAATTACCCCCAAGTGTAGGTTAATGGCAAAGAGAATCAATGTGGAGTTGATTGGCATGTGGAAGAGAATAAGTTGTGGAGGTACAGGGGAATAAGGCTGCATATCCACTTGTACTTGGATTTGTACATCAAGAAGGTGTGTGCGTGTGTGAGTGTGAGTGTGTGAATGTGTGTGAGTGTGAGTGTGTGAATGTGTGTGAGAGTGAGTGTGAGAGAGTGAGAGAGTGTGTGTGTGTGAGTGCGTGTATGTGTGTGTATGTGTGTGTATGAGTGCGTGTGTGTGTATGAGTGCGTGTGTGTGTGTGTGTATGAGTGCATGTGTGTGTGTGTGTGAGTGCGTGTGTGTGTATGAGTGCGTGTGTGTGTGTATGAGTGCGTGTGTGTGTATGAGTGCATGTGTGTGTGTGTGAGTGCGTGTGTGTATGAGTGCATGTGTGAGTGCGTGTGTGTGTATGAGTGCATGTGTGTGTGTGTGTGAGTGCGTGTGTGTGTATGAGTGCATGTGTGAGTGTGTGTGAGTGTGTGTGTGTATGAGTGCGCGTGTGTGTGAGTGCATGCGTGTGTGTGTGCGTGCGTGTTTGTGTATGAGTGTGTGTGTGTGTGCGTGTGCGCGTGCGTGTGTGTGTGAGTGCGTGTGTGTGTGTATGAGTGCGTGTGTGTGTATGAGTGCGTGTGTGTGTGTGTATGAGTGCATGCGTGTGTGTGTGTGAGTGCGTGTGTGTGTATGAGTGTGTGTGTGTGTGTATGAGTGTGTGTGTGTATGAGTGCATGTGTGTGTGAGTGTGTGTGTGTGTATGAGTGCATGCGTGAGTGTGTGTGAGTGTGTGTGTATGAGTGCGTGTGTGTGTGTGAGTGCATGCGTGTGTGTGTGAGTGCATGCGTGTGTGTGTGCATGCGTGTGTGTGTGTATGAGTGCGTGTGTGTGTGTGCGTGTGCGCGCGCGTGTGTGTGTGTGAGTGCGTGTGTGTGTGAGTGCGTGTGTGTGTGTGTGAGTGCGTGTGTGAGTGCATGTGCGTGTGTGTGTGTGTGTGTGTGTGTGTGTGTGTGTGTGTGTGTGTGTGTGTGTGTGTTGCTCTCATCATTCATCCTATTTAAATAATTATTCAGCAGCAAAGAAGTTTGTATTGGAGAAACCAGGTGAATGGGGATGGATGAGGGCAGTGAGGAAAATGGTTTAATTGCTTTGAAGTCTAAGTTAACTAGTTCTACTGTAAATTGTGTTGGTTTTTCTTCCTCACTGTGACACCTCCATTCTGTTGTCATTATCGCACCATGACACTTCTCATGTTCTTCCTTCGTAATACTCCCCCGAGCTATCATTGTTTCAGCACCAAATGGCTGTAATTCACTTAATTGTCTTTTCAGATCAATTGGTAGGATCTGTGGGTGTTCCTTATTTTACACATCCTTGTCTCTACAGCAATCAATAATGACAATTGATGTCACAGGCATGTACTATCATAAGAAATATACTTTTTAGGAGCCTGAACATATCTTGAACTTGGAACCGATGTAGGGTTTCAACCCGAAATGGCAACAATTCCCTTCCTCCAACAGGTGCTATTCGCTGAGTTCCTCCAGCTGGTTGTTTGTTGCTCTCATTTTAATGAGGGGGATGTTATTGTACTTGAAATATATTTCCAACATTACCCCATACAAGTACTTGCCTATCAGTTTCTTCTCTACAAAGAGTACTTCATCAGTTTAATAGCCCGACAATAAAATACCGAGAAATGAGGAATGGATCATCTAAAAAAAACTTCATCTCAGGCCATTGTGGTGAATCTTTTTGTAACTTGAATGTCAACACTTAAATATATCCTATTAAAATACTATTGCAATTCAAATCAATTCTAAATAAATTAAAACTACCTTCCAAACATCTCCATATCATGTGCTCACTTAATTCTAAGGTAGCTTCAAAAATATAGAGCATCAGCCTTCATTGCCACAGTCCCTGTTTCTAAGACTAATTTCTTTATAATTAGCAAATAAAATGCCAAGAGCATCCATTGCAAAATAATTGTCAGGAAATAGTTAATGATGCCTGATAGTTTGTCTGAGTAACAATGATCATGAAGTTAATTGTGAAATTAATTTGTTCAGATTTAGGTTAAGAATCAGGTGCCATGTTACAACAAAGGATAAAGATGTCCTCTTGGAATGTTCTCAAGACTAGAATGATAATATGATAGCGCTGTATTTTTTTGCAATGTCATTTTCAGGCTCCAGTTTAACAGTACGACTAAAGGTTGGGGTTAGGAGACAGGTTTTGTAACATGCTGATATATATACACCGTACCATTCAGTCTTCAATCCTGGTTTTTCGCCAGTAAATCCCCCTACAGAGGAATGCATTAACCTGGCTTGATCGTCAGGAGAGGCAAGAAGTGAAGGCCAATGGAAGAGAAAGTTGTTTGTAAAATCCCTGCTGGCAGGTTAGAGAAAGCATGGTCAGAGGCCTCATTGCAGGTTGGCCAGATGGCCTCTTGACCAGAGATTAGCAAAGGCAATGCTGACACGACTTTCCCAGCATTAGTGATATCCACGCTGTTGCACAGCTAGTGGAAATTGCAATACAATTTAATTGTATTGTTCACTTCAGCCAAACATACAACTGATGTGTAATCTACCCTACTTCGGAAACCAGTAACAGAAAACGACTGTGCAGTTGGGTGGATGGAGGTGACAGAAGGAAGAAAGTTGCAAGCAACAATAATATGACTAATGAAAAATTAGGCCAAAGCCTAATAATTCTAATAATAATAAAATAACAACAATAATGCTTAATAAAAATAACCACTGCCATCACCACCATGACAGCATGTACAGATTCATTGCAGGAAATCCCATCCAGTGTTCTTGTCTGTAGATACTGTTGGAGTAATGGCTTTTCTTAAATGTATGAGAATTGAATTAGGAAACCTCAAAGGCAGCCTTTGTGTCTTTGCATTCTATTTTGACGGATAGCTTTAATTTATTCTTGAGGTATAATTTTTTCATCTCCTGTTCCACCCTAGATCAAGGAAGAAGGAGATATATAACACCATCTAGAATGTTTGCTTACCCATTCTCCCCGTAATCTACAGCTGGAGAATTTTCTACATGTACACCTTTTTGTAAATGTGGACATTGAAGACAGCTGTTTTTTGTTTTGCTTTGAAATCATCTTGGTGCGGAATCATTGCTGGGAATTTTTGCTGGAGAGTTTCTTAGCTCCAACCATAGCCAGCAGAAACCTCAGAACAATGACTAGACCTCCACTTCAACCCCCAAGATTCAATCCCCAGGTATCCAGTTGCAGTTTTCATTCTGAGGATTAATCCATTCTGCTATTTTGATCTATTGACTAAAAAATGAGTACTTTTCAGCCCAATGGAGACAGAAGAGAGACTGCAGATGCTGGAAATCTGGAGCAACACACAGAATGCTGGAGGAACTCAGTGGGTCAGGCAGCATCCATGGAGGGAAATGGGCAGTCAACGTTTTGGGGCAAGACCCTTCTTCAGTCCTGAAATGTTGACTGTCTATTTCCCTCCATAGATGCTGCCTGACCCCCTGAGTTCCTCGAGCATTTTGTGTGTTGCTCCAGATTTTAGCCCAAGTGACTCAGTTTTGAGAATTGTTTAATTTCTACTGATTTCAGAGAGGTCAAAGTAATCACAGCAGGCCAGGCTACTTACAATATTTAATAATGGAAAGTATTCAATGTTTGTCCTGGAAACAAATGGTCATGAATCCATGACAACCATTGCTAGGGATTTGTTTCAGTGCCTGAACATTAACTGTTATGCAAACATAAATAAAAGATCACTTGATAATCACTGCTTGGCCGTTATGAGCTGTCATTACCCCTTTATCTTGCAGGGTCTATTGTGGCCTCTGTCTTTAAGGTGTAATGCTGGACAAAAGGGTAGCCATTTGGGGAGTTGCACTTTTCTCTATCCACTTGGATCTACTCCAAAATCTGTGTCAGAGTGGAGAATAATCATTGGAATATGAGAGCCTGTGGCTGCTCACAAGTTAACTGAAGAGATTACCATTTATCTGAAGCAATTTTTCCTCCACCTCAACCGCTCAGATGCACCTTTCAAAACATAGTACAGCAGATCTCCAAACCTGAACAGGTTTGAACCTCCACAATCTGGCAAAAACAGGGACTCAGACTTTGCTAGCAACTGCAGAACAGGATCTGGAAGAAAGCTTGGGAGAAGAGACAAGGAGGACGAAGTAAAGGATGAGGGAGAAGAGGAAAGGATGAGGCACTGTTGGAATGTCCTCTCTGGCCAGACAGTCCAAGAACTGTTTTTGAACTTGCAATCTATCAAGAGTTCCAATTCTCTATCCTGCAACACCTACCATCTCACTCTCCCACTGTTACCAATCATCTCAATATCTGCTTGGCATAATTACTGAATATTATACTGCACCATTAGAAATTCCAAACCATATTTGTATAAATAACCATGACCAAAAGCATACAAAAGCAACTAGTCACCTTCAAGCATTTCCTTGGCACCTGGCTTCCACATGACTACCTGTTCTAGTGCAGCGCAGCTGATGGAAGGCTGTTGACTTAGACTGGAGGAGGCAACAAATGGCCTCACAGGAAAATGACAAGCAGCTCCAAGCCTGTTTCAGCCTGCACCACCTTACGAGGAATGTCAGCAGCCTGGGCCAGCTGATAGGCAATGATGAGAGCAGTCTCAGAAAGGCAATGGTGGGGTTACAAAAGTTGTCAAGCTAGTGAGGAAGGCAGATTCATGCTCCACGGAGCAACTGCCATAGTCCAGAGAGGCACCTCAGCATTCCCAGTGATGTGTCAGAGGGCAGGCTTCTGGATCACCACCAGCTTCTGGAGGCTATATGGCAGCATTTTGAGATTGCATAGCAACGAGGTAATCCCGTACAGCATGTGTTTAATCTCCTTCTGCAGGATCCAAACCTTGGGAGGTTTCTGCTTGCTGCAATGGAATCTGAGGCAGTGGCTTATGGTCTGGTCTGAAGCCGGATACCGCTTCCGTTCTGGAAAGGATAGGCTCCAGGTTCCAAGCAAGATTGGAGTCAGACCTCCCCATACTTTGCCCACTGGCTTTCATGCAAACCTGCCAATGGGCAACTGTTTCAGACCATCAATCCTCTTCTGTAGATTAACCCACTGAAACACTCATCTCAGTCACCTCCAGCAGAATTGTACGACCTCAACTCTGGGGAGACAGCACAAGAATATTTTCACCCCCACCCCTAGCTCAGGCTACTGATACCCACTGATTCACTGCAGGCAGACTCAGCAACCCAGTCAATGTCTATGGTATATCAGGTGCTAGTATCCGAGATGATGGTTGCGAGTGTCAGATGGAGTTGTAGCATACCTTGTTCATCACTGTTCTGTCCCTCAGTTACTGTGGCCTGGCTAGTTGCAACTTCTTTGCTACCTGTAAGTGTCACTTACTGGTATGATTAGAGTGAATGTGGTTTGGAGACAATGAGGGTTTAAAGGTGTATGCATACAACACCTGCAGCTTGTAAAGCAGAAGAGATTGTGGGAAGAAGAGGGAGTGGGATGTAAGGAACTGGATTAAGTACCAACATCCATCACTTTCAATGGTCTCTTCATCGCTGCTTGCTATCACACCAATAATAGCCAGCACTTTATCCTCTGGGCCAGTTATCCAATGGAAATGAACCAGACCCTTGTTGGTTTGTTATTGCTGCTGATTTCTTCTGAGATGCAGAGGGGAGTACACCAGCGCCTTGTGTTGATCCTGGTGCGAGTGAACTGGTGGGAACATGTGGAAGCTGTAAGATATGAGAGAGATGTTGGAAGTAATGCTAAGTGTACAGTGGGGTACTTGAATGTTGGGCCAGCCCAGACTGATTGAGGTTGTAGTGAGGTAAATGATGGGATTGTATTGCACTGATTACTTGGATCGGAGCATTGTGTTAGTGGTGGAAAATGGGCTTAATGACACTCAGTGGCAATCTCATCACCCAGTCCCCCACCATTAACATCCTGGGGGACACTGTTGATCAAAAACTCAGATGTACCACCACATGAGTACAAGAGCCAATAAACATCACCTTTAGCACTAATCTTGCAGCACAAACTTTTTGTGTCTGGCTCAAGGTTAAATAAATGCAAATAACTTGTGCATCACAAATTTGATGCCCAATTTTTAAGGCTTTCCAATTTTGCCCTCAATTTGCCTCGGATAAAGTGTCATAATTTTGTGATTTCAGGTTGTGGGATGATAGAGCTAGTTTATAAAAACTGATTTTTGCAGTTGGCATGCATAACAGAAGAAGATCTGTGCAAGGGTCTTAAAGATAAAAGGTGTGTTATATCTCAAACCTGCTCAGCCACAGCCAGTAAAAATCAATTCGACCAGAGGAATTAGTACTGAGTGATACTGGTAATTACTGAAGAGCCCAGTAGGGAGCTTTGTTTTGTTCTGATGAATGATCAGACGCACTTAAGAGAACTTGAGGTTGCAAAGCAATTGGATCAAAATGCACTGAAAATACTTAAAGGTTACAAGCAGAAAAAAGTACCAAAATTCTCTCTCTGATTTTGGGAAAATTTGAGCTTTTCTTGAAACATTGGGAAAATATTTCTGGTTTCTGTATCATTTTGTGAGCAAGTGCTAATTTGATTTTTTTTCATTATCCTCTTTCCTCCATGACTATGTCAGAAAAATAGAATGAATCGATATTTCAGTGGAACAAAGGAAATTACAGTGGTATGAGAAAGGAATTGGCCCAAATTGACTGGAAGAGTAAGCTAGCTGGAGGGACGGCAAAGCAGAAATGGAAGGAATTTCTACAAGAAATAAGGGAAAAGCAGGATAGATATATTCCAAGAAAAAAGGTTTTGATTGAAAAAAGGCACAAATGTGGATAACGAGAGAGGTCAAGGCTAAAATAAAAGCAAAAGGGAGGGCATACAAGGAAGCAAATATTAGTGGGAAAACAGAAGACTGGGAAACTTTTAAAAACCTGCAGAAAGAAACTAAGAAGGTCGTTAGGAAAGAAAAGATGAATTATGAAAGGAAGTTGGCAGATAACATTCGAAAGGTACTAAGAGTTTTTTTAAATATATAAGGAGTAAAAGACAGACACGAGTTGATATAGGACCAATTGATAACAGTGCAGAAGAGATTATAATGGATGATAAAGAGATGGCTGAAGAACTAAATGAGTATTTTGCATCGGTCTTCACTGTGGAGGACATCAGCAATATACCGGTTAGTCAGGGGTCTCATGGAATGGAACTGAGTTCAGTTAAGATTACTAGAGAGAAGCTGCTAGGAAAACTAAATGGGCTAAAGACTGATAAGTCTCCTGGACTGGATGAGGTGCATCCCCGGGTTCTGAAGGAGGTGGCTTTAGAGATAGTGGAGGCATTGGTGATAATTTTCCAGGAATTGATAGACTCCGGCATGGTCCCTGAGGACTGGAGGGTTGCAAATGTAGATCCGCTGTATAAGAAAGGTGGGAGGCAGCATAAAGGAAATTACAGACCTATTAGTCTGACGTCAGTGGTGGGAAAGTTATTGGAATCGGTCCTCAAGGATGGGGTTATGGAATACCTAGAGGTGCAAGGCAAGATAGGTCCTAGCCAACATGGTTTTGTGGAGGGAAGATCCTGCCTGACCAACCTATTGGAGTTTTTTGAAGAAATCACAGGTAGGGTGGATAAGGGAGAGGTGGTAGATGTTGTGTATTTAGACTTTCAAAAGGCCTTCAACAAGGTACCACATAAGAGACTGATTAATAAGATGAGAGGTCATGGAATTACAGGTAGGATAACAGAATGGGTGGAGCATTGGCTGGTTGGCAGGAAGCAAAGGGTGGGAATAAGAGGATCTCATTCTGGTTGGCTACCGGTTACTAGTGGTGTTCCGAAGGGGTCGGTGTTGGGGCCACTTCTTTTTACCTTGTACTTCAATGATTTGGATGATGGAGTAAATAGTTTTGTGGCTAAGTTTGCGGATGACACCAAGATAGGTGGAGGAGTAGGGAGTATTGAGGAGACAGGAAGGTTGCAGAGAGACCTAGATAGTTTAGGAGAATGGGCAAGGAAATGGCAGATGAGATTCAATGTTGAGAAATATGCAGTTGTACACTTTGGAAACAGAAATAAACGGGCAGATTATTATCTAGAAGGAGAGAAAATTCAAAGTACAGAAGTACAAAGGGACTTGGGGGTACTCGTGCAGGATACCTTAAAGGTTGACCACCAGGTCGGATCGGTGGTAAAGAAAGCGAATGCTATGTTGGCATTCATTTCGAGAGGTATAGTGTATAAAAGTAAGGAAGTATTGATGAGGCTCTACAGGGCACTAGTGAGGCTTCATTTGGAATACTGTGCACAGTTTTGGGCCGCATATCTTAGGAAAGATGTGCTGATGTTGGAGAGGGTTCAGAGGAGATTTACCAGGATGATTCCCGGAATGAAAGGGCTTACGTATAATGAGTTTTTGTCGGCTCTTGGACTGTACTCACTGGAGTACAGAAGAATGAGAGGGGACCTCATAGAGACATTTAAAATATTGAAAGGACTGGACAGAGTAGATGTGGCTAGGCTGTTTCCCTTGGTGGGTGAGTCCAGGACCAGAGGGCACAATCTTAGAATTAGAGGGTACAGGTTTAAAACAGAGATGAGGAGAAATTTCTTTAGCCAGAGGGTGGTGAACTTGTGGAATTCCTTGCCAGGTATAGCAGTGGAGGCCAGATCATTGGAGGCGTTTAAGGAAGAGATAGACAGATACCTAAATAGTTGGGGTATCAAGGGATATGGGGATAAGGCCGGAAATTGGGGTTAGAATAGTGTGTTTTTTTTTGCACATGCCCCCCCCCCCCCCCAATTTCTCATTTCTTATTTCCCTTTTCCTTGGAGCAGACTCGATGGGCCGAATGGCCTACTTCTGCTCCCTTGTCTTGTGATCTTGTGATCCAATTATGTGACTGGATTGGAAAGTAAGAGAAACAGGTATGCAAATGAGAAAAAAAACTAAAGAGAATATGAAAAGGAAAGAGAAAGAATGTCAGCTCAGGGTAGCTCAGGTAGATGGGGCCATCCATAAAATGGAAGATACAATAAGAATCTTACATGGCTCAAAGTCAGTGTTTCATTATTTGGGGCAGTGGCCCCAAAGTATATCAGTGCTTGCTCCATCAGCACACCACTTGCATATGTACAACAGCATTTTTAATATTTTGCTTTCTGTCACTCGCATGTGATTAAGAAAAAAATTGAAGAACCATGAATTAATCACCAAAAAGAAAGATGAACTAAGGGCCATCTAACTTTTTATCCATCAGTGAAATCCAGGTTCAAGAAACTGTTCCATATATGAGGCAAATCATTAGGATAAGTTGTGGGCAGCTGATTGAATTCATCTGGTTTAATATTCCAAAAGGACAATAGATTCAGCATAGCTGCATGCAAATCCAATGTTCTCTTGGAATACTAAGCAAAATATTAAAAAATACAATGAAGTAAGTCTGAATGTTACAATATTTGATTCTGAGAATGCTCACCAAATATGAATTTGTGATGAGCCGCATCAAGCCTTTATACAAAATTAGAAAGGACAGAATTAATGTACCATATTTATTTAGTTATGTTGCAAGTGCAGCGCTGATCTATTCAACCTGTCATCTTTTTTTTGTTGCTGATTCACCATGATTGTAACAATGATGCTTTCCCCAAATCAGTTTGAAGTCCAGATAAGCTACCGTTTTTGAAGACTATTAGAATGCTACGATAAGAGGCCAAGTAATCTAGCCTCCATGGATTGGACTTTTATATTTTCCAGTTCTCTGGTTTCCTCCCATATTCTAAAGACATCAGGTTGTAGGGGTTAATTGGCACTGTAAATTCTCCTTTTTTTTAAGAAAATTCTTTGTTTAATTCTTCAATCAGCAGAAAATTGGCTAAAGGGATTAATATATATTGTAAACATAATAAAATACAAGCAGCTTTTGTGGATGTTGATCTGGATAGGTTATAAATGCTACAGCCTTTTGTCTCTGGCGTGTGGGTGAATTGGGGAGAGATGGGAGAATAAAATATGATTAGCGTAAATGTGTGCTTAATGTTTGGTATGGACTTGGCCAGAGGATCATTTCCCTGCTGTGGACTCTAGAAATGGGTATTATATTGTTCCAGAATATTGATAGTGGCTAAGAGTGGGAACAAAATTAAAACTGCATTGAAACTGCAAGACGATTTTAAAACTGTAGTGCCACTGGTCAACACAATGTTTTGCACACCTTTGAACAGCTTTAACTGTCCTGTTTCATACTCAACACTGTGCCGAGTTCCTGTCCAAAGATAACCTACTTGCACATCTAACATCACCCATCCTTGCCTCTGCTTCAGCCCATCTGCTCCTGGAACTATTTTTTATCCTTCTGTTATTCTCAGATTCAGCTGTTTCAGTATCATCTATACAGCAACTCATTTTGTATCTGCCGTAAGCCACTGATCCATATCCTATTCCACAACAAGTCCTGTTTGATATTATCTCTGACCTCACTGACTGACAGTAGCTTCCAGTTCAAGTTCCCCAATGAAATTTCCGGATCCATGTGCTCAGATTCTTCTGTGGGCTCAGTATCACCACAATCTCCTTGTTCACTAAAATCAGATGGTCAATCTCTCTGGCCTACCAAACTCTCTCCACTCAATATCATCATCCCAGGCTTTGCATTCCTTTTTATACACTCTCCTATAAGATGCCTGGTTGCTTAGATATGTTAATCTGCATTATTTGATGTGCCTCTGGATTACTAGTCCGGTTATATGCCATATTGTCCTACCAAGGAACCCATGTACTTTGTTGTTCTGTGTTACGTTCAACCTCCTCAAAAATATCAACATTTGCCATTCAGATCAGTGGCCATTGTCTATAAGCTGCTGAGTTGATTTACATTTTACTCATTGCCAAGGTAAACTCCCTGTGAAGTGCTATGACCCTACACTCAATGTAAAAGCAACCCTGACCACACAAAATTTGGCAGAATCAGAACGGTAATCTGACCCAATGCATTTTGAGGTGGAATTGTCACTGTAACATCTGTACAGTGAAGCAAAGGCAGTAATATTCCAAAAGTGCAACAGTCCCTTGATTTCAGGCGTTTGGCCCACATACCTTAATGAATCAAACAGCCAGACTTGGCCATAAAGCAGCATTTGATCTCATCTTTGAACAAAGGTTTTGAATGGAAAACTGTCCAACACAAACATATCCCTTTGCCACAATCAGTTTGAACGTAACGGGCTCCATATTGACCATTTTTGCACCTGAAGCACTGAGCTTCACCCAGAGGCACTGTCAGCTGAATCAACTTTTAAATTCCATTTATCTTGTTGATCAGAAAAATAGCAAAATCTTCTCTTTAGTAACAAGCCTTTGTCACCTTTCATCAATACATCTTGTGGAAGGGCAACACTCAAAGTAATAAACTCATTCTATGGGCTTCTATTTTCTGCCTATGTAAGGATTTAGAATGATTTTCCAAAATTATACCACCTTTCCTCTTCTTCTGGTAGGGTAATCTTGATCTGGTTCAAATGGAAGGTCACTGACATGAAACGCTGAGTCAGAACTTCTACCGCCCTGCGATCCCTGGTCATTTGTCCTTGGGCCATGAATTTCCTCTAACCTAACCTGGGCACAGTCTTCCATTGGGAACCTAGCTCCCAGCTATTCAGGGTGTTGTTGTGCCGCAGACGGGCTGCTGGATGCAGCCAGCTTGTGCACTCACAGAATAACTTTTGACAACCATTGAAGTCCCAGTCCCAGTCTCACAGGCTGACAAAGCTGTCACTGGTATTGATGGCGTTTGACATATGTGAACATTGAAAATTGCTTGGGGCCTGTTAATGTTAATAAAATTAATGTTAAAAAAATCGCATTATCACTTTCTTAAAGGTTAGAAAACTGAAGCACACACTCATGCATACACATACACATTTCAACTAAATTGATTAAATTGAAAAATGCTCCCTTTATCTTTGACCTGGCAGTCAATTTCTTCCATTCATCTTAATGTGGCTGTTCTCATTGGCTAGGATTAACCCAAGATTTAGCAGGCAGATTTCCTGGCCTAAGACCTGGGATGTCCCCCCTGCTCCTGCTGGACACCAAAAGGAGTTGGCAGCAAAGAGAGCAGGCTGGAAGATGCCATGACTGGCTTAAGACCCCTCTACTGGACTTCCAAAAATGTGGCTAAATCTTGGTGGTAACGTTCGTGCTCTGTTACTCTTTCTACTGATAATGCTTCACTTGCTGAATATTTACCATGTTTTCTGTTGTTAATTCTAGAATTTGCAGTACTTTTGCCTCTGCATCAATCTGGACCTCAAACGAAGCCCATTCATATATTGGTCAAGAAATTATCTGGAGACCTTATTCCAACTTTACTCCTTCCCATTTTTTTAAATTCCAAAATAAATTTTATTCATCATAAAAACAAACTATATACAACAATAAAACAGTGCAAACCTTTACATTTGTGTACAGATCCATCATTAATGTTACCTTCTTATATAAAAAAAACACAGCACCGATGCCACTCGTGTGGCTCCCTGGGGTGATACCCCAATCCCATATTTACAATATTTAAGGGGTTTCTTGCCTGACCCCGCCCCTTCCTCTCCTGTGGCAGAAGAACCCTAAACTGTAGTCCTTCCCCACTGAGCCCTTGTGTTGGCTGCACCCAGCTTCAGTGCGTCCCTCAGCACGTACTCCTGCAGCCTGGAATGTGCCAGTCAGCAGCATTGCCCTACAGACATCTCACAGTGCTGGGAGACCAACAAGCTTCTGGCAGACCAAAGGGCTTTCACCGAGTTGATGACCTTCCAGCAGCAGTTGATGTCTGTCTCTGTGTGTGTCCCCGGGAACAGCCCGTAGATCAGAGAATCCTCTGTTACACAGCTGCTGGGGATGAACCGTGACAAGGACCCTTGCACCTTTTGCTGCACCCTCCTCGCAAACCCACAGCCCGCAAAGAGGTGGGCGACCGTGTCATCCCCAGTGCAGTCCTCCAGGGGGCAGCACACACTTGGACTGATGTTTCAACCATGCAGGAAGGATCTGACTGGGAGGGCCCCTCTCACCACCAGCCAAGCGAGGTCTTGGCGCTTGTTGGTGAGTTCTGGCAATGAGGCATTCCGCCAGATGGTCTGGACAGTCTGCTCGTGGAACCACCCCACAGTATCCATCGAGTCCTTCTCCTGCAGTGTCTGCAGGATGTTCCGTGCTGACCACTGCCTGATGCACTTGTGGTCAAAGATGCTGGTCTGGAAGAACTTTTTCACGAGGACAGGTAGTGTGGCAACGTCCAGCTGACCGGGGCGTTGCGCGGCATCGGAGCCAGGCCCATCCTTCGCAACACCGGGGACAGGTAGAACCTCGGCATGTAGTGACACTTGGTGCCCACGTACTTTGGTTCTATGCACAGCCTGATGCAGCGACAGACGAAGGTGGTCATCAGGATGAGGGTGACACTGGGGACACTTTTGCCCCCATTGTCCAGAGACTTGTGCATGGCGACCCATCGAACCTGCTCCATCTTGGATCCCCAGATGAACCGGAAGACGGCATGGGTGATTTTCGAGCCAGAGGAGCGAGAAACAGGCCATACCTGCGCCAAGTTTAGCAGCCCTGAGAACACCTCACACCTGATGACCAAGTTCTTCTCAGTTATTGAGAGGGAGTGCTGTTCCCACTGTCCCAGTTTCTGCTTCACCTTCCCAATCCGCTCCCTCCAATTTCTGTTGCAAGCTCCAGCTCCTCTGAACCAGATCCCCAGCACCTTCAGATAGTCAGGCCTGACAGTGAAGGGGATGTTGGATCGGTCGGGCGAGTTGCCAAAGAGCATGGCCCTCGCTCTTCATGCGGTTAACTCTGGCCCCTGATGCCAACTCAAACTGGTCGCAGATGCTGATCAATCTGCGAACTGACCTTGGGTCCGAGCAGAAGGCGGCGACATCGTCCATGTACAGGGAGGTTTTCACCTGGGTGCCCTCACTGCCTGGCAATGTCACCCCTCTGATGCTCTCGTCCTTCCTGATGGATTCGGCAAAGGGTTCTATGCAGCACATGAACAAGACAGGAGAGAGAGGGCAGCCCTGTCTGACTCCAGACTTAATGGGGAAGCTGTCTGTTTCCCACCCATTGATTTGGACTGCGCTACAGATGTCTGTGTAGAGCAGTTGGATCCAATTCCTGACTCCCTCCTCAAAGCCCATTTTGGAGAGCACATCCAACATGTATGTGTGTGATATCCTGTCGAAGGCCTTCTCTTGGTCCAAGCTGACCAGGTGGGTGTCCACGCCTCTGTCCTGCACGTAGGCGATGGTGTCCCCGAGCAGCACGAGGCTGTCAAAGATCTTCCTGCAAGGTACAGCACAGGATTGGTCCAGGTGGATCACCTGTCCCAGAACAGACTTGACCCTGTTGGTGATGGCCTTGGACAGGATCTTATAATCCACATTCAACAGTGAGATGGGTCTCCAATTTCTGATGTCCGCCATCTCCCCTTTCTGCTTGTAGATGAGGGTAATGGTGCCCTTCCTCATGGATTCTGACATGCTGCCAGACAGGAGCATAGCATTGTACACTTCCAGCAGGTCTGGGCCCATCCAGTCCCACAGAGCCGAGTACAACTCCACCGATAAGCCGTCGCTTCTGGGAGTTTTATTCAAATTAAAGGAACAGATGGAGCCAGTCAGCTCCTCCAGGGTCAGTGGTTGGTCCAGACTCTCCCACTTGCTGTCATCTAAGACCTCCATGATAGAGGACAGGAAGTTCTGGGAGGCGGTGCTGTCTGTGGCCTTTTTGTTGTACAGACTGGCATAGAAGGATCTGCAGATCCTTAATACGTCCGTCTGCGAGGATGTTACTGAGCTGTCCTCTTCCTTAAGGCTGTGGATCACAGAGCTCCCCCTGTGCACCTTTTGGAAGAAGAAACGTGAGCACGTCTCATCCTGCTCCATGGAGCGGACCCTGGATTGGAAGATAATCTTGGAAGATTCGGAGGTGTGGATCTCGGCTTGCCGGCTCTTTGCCTCTCAGAGATCCTCCCTCACATCCACCCCCCTCGACTGCAGAAGGAGAAGTTGCTCCAGGTCTGTCTGGAGTTGGCACAGTTCCCTCTGACTCTGCCTTGCTTTCTGGACCCCTCTACGGATGAAGGACCTGTTGATATTCTCCTGTAGGTGACAGGAGGCCCGAAGGAGACGGTGGTCAGAGAAGAACACCGGCATGATGTCGATGGATCTGACCATGATCGGCTCTGACACAAAGAGGAAGTCGATCCAGGACCAGGCTGAGCCATCCAATCTCGACCAGGTGCGTTGCAGCTGTGCTCTGCCTGCAGGGGCACTGAAGGCGTCATGCAACTTGGCATCCTTTACCGTTTCCATCAGGAGTCTGGAGGTGCTATCCAGTCTGCTGTCGGCAATGCCGGATCATCCAGCCGCAACGATGGTGCAGTTAAGTCACTGGCCAGAACAACTGGCAGGGATGTCGCCAGCAGCGGTGGGAGCTGCTGGAGGATGGCGAGCCGCTCGCTCCTCATGGGTGAGGCGTACATATTAATTAACCGGAGTGTTCTGGTACATCACACCTGCCACGTGGAGCCGCCCCCCCCACCACCTCTCTGACCTCGGTTATTGAGAGGTTGCCCCACCGCATCAGAATCCTCAGGCCGGAAGCGCGACAATCATTGCCCCCCAAGCACACCAACAGTCCGTGGGACCACCAGCGTGACCACCTCCGATAGTTGCGGAGGTGTGGTAGCCCGCCCTCTTGCAAGAAAGTTACATCCGCCTTTACCTCGGCAAGGAACTGCAAGGCGTTAACACATCGCGCAGTGCGCTTCACACTGCGCACATTTAGAGATGCCACTTTTATCTCCATGGCTCTTTTGGAGTTCAGTACCACTCACACAGTCCATTTTCATTTGTCCCGGGCCTTCATGTCCACAGCTTTGGTGAATTGCCTCACCAATTCCGGGCTCAGATACTGGGAGTGGGGTCCCTTGTGGCGAGGCTGGAGGTGCCTCTGGGGGGGGGGATCCACCTGTGCCCCTGTCCTTTTCTCTGGTGTTTCTTTCATCTCCCGGTGCTGGGGTGCATTGGATGTGGTGCTGCTCCCGGTGTCCTGGAGCTGGGGTGGGTGGGGGGGGTGGGGTGGCGACAGCCTCTGTGCTGCTCTCAGTCTCCCGGAGCTGGGGGTCTTCCCTCGCTTCTTCCTGTCTGTTGTTTCTCTTCGGTTTCCCCTCCTCCATTCTGCCGCTTCCTCTGCCTCTGTCGTCGGCTTCCCCTGCTGCTTTCATCCTCCGACGAGGAGAGGTTGCTGGTGTCCATCTGCTGCATTATTCTTTTCTTTCCCGTCCCCTTGTTTTCCATGGCCCGTTGTCTCTTTGGTGGCGTCTTTTGTGCCTGCTTCCTCTTTACCACCTGCCATTCTCTTCCTTGTCCTTCCTCCACTCCCTCTTCCATTGACTCCTCCTCTTGGGGAGGGGGCTGGGGGGTCTGTGGCTGGGGGTTGGGGGCTCGAGACAGTCGGGCTGTCCTCAACCCTCCTGGTCTCAGTCTCCTCTGGGTCCCCGTGCTGGTGGGGGGTGCGTCAGTGTTCGTCGGGGTGTCGTTGGTGCTGGCACCCCTTCTTATTGCCTGTGCGTACGTACAGGCCCGTTTTGGGCAGGCCTTGTAGAGGTGGCCTGCTTCCCTGCCCAGGTTACATCATTTGCTTTCCCGACAGTCCTTTGTGTGGTGACCTCCCTGCTTGCAGTTCTTGCAGATGACTGCGCTGCACTGGGCCGCCACGTGTCCAGACTTGTTGCAGTTGCGACACACCCTGGGTTGTCCCGTGTACACCATGTATCCACGGTTCCCTCTGATGGCAACCACTGGGGGGGGGGGGTGGTGGATGATGGATCCATTGGTGTCCACTCTCAACTTGGCCTTCACCTGGCGCTTGCTGGTCCAGATCTCGAACAGGTCTTTGATGTCAACGCATCTTCCCGCTCCGTTGACGTACCGAGCCAGGAAGGTGAGGACACCACGGGCACGTGTGGGTTAAACATGTGCACCGTTACCACACTTTCCTTCTGGGTGGGGAGGGTGAAGAGAGGCTGCACCTTCCGCAGTGACAGCGGAGCTTCATTCCCCTTCTCCCGAAAGTCCTGCAGCAGCTTCTGCCATCCTGTCGGGTGCTTGAAGGTAACGTCGAAGTACCCGTTACCCGTGAAGTCCTGGAGGCAGTAGACGTCCTTCGCCTCAAACTTGCACGTATCCAGCAAGACCTTTCTGATGAAGAGGTCCCTTGTGAAAGGGTTGCCATCTCTGAGATCCTTCACTGTCACTCTGACAGTATTGCGGATCCCTCCTCCCGAGGTGCTTGTCGCTGCTGCCATCCTGATGTTGTTGATTGATGAACAGAGGCGTTAGACTGGTTTCCCAATCAGCATTAGGATCTACCTCTGTGTCAGCTGGTTAAGCTCTCATCAGGCAGCCGCTTGATCACGAAGAATCCTCAATATCTTTCCTTCAATGTTGGTGTCTGCAGAGATCCGCCACGAATCTGTCCTGGTGGAACCTCGGCCCTCCTGATCACCGCCTTTTTGATCACGGTCTCTCCCCTGCCAGGTAAGTGCCTTCCTGTTGCACCTGAGAGATCAGGCTATGTCTTTTCAGGAGCATCCAATTTATTCCCAACTTAAGCCAAATGCTTTTCCAGGCCTAGCACCTTTCAATCACCCTGGCAAGCCATTGATTCAGTGGTCATGCCAAAATGGAGAAAAGTGGTTGTATGCTTAATTGCCTGTGACAATGTAACATATATTGTCTGCAGCTTCTGAACTCCCAGGCTGCTGTCAGATACAGCAAGCAGATTTGGCTGCATTGAAAAGTTAATGCATTATGCACCTGAAGTAGACAGAATTGTTAGCTCCCACTTTGTGGATGGTTCGATCTGAGAGAGTATTCTGCAATCTCAAGAGCCCAGTTTGGTTGGGCAGTTCTCCAAGTAAGTCAATCACATTCAACAGAATCTCTGAACAACGAGATAGATTGGCGGCACATCATTCCAAACTAAAGCTGCCTTCAGTTTCACTTGGAAATCTTCTGGTCACTTCCTCACTTAATGCAACCTTCCCATTTTCCTTGACGTTACCCAGAACTCTGCTGCCTGGTTCTTATAATGTGCCAAGTCTTATTTATCTGTTGCCCCATCCTGCTGATCTCTCTTTGTCCTCAATTAAAAAGTCTTCTTCTCCAGCCTCGCAACTACTATGAACCCTCCATTCCTCCCACCCTGGTTTTCTCAAGGTATTGCCTTCAATCATATAAAGCACATACAGTGGAATTCTTTGCTGAAACCCCTCCATTTCTGCACCTCAGTTTCCTCCGCCTCATACCTGACCCATTATTTTGATAATTATTACAGATCAAAACTCATTAATTGAATGTAATCAAATAATTGACATAATTTTAAATACCTCCATTAAGACTTAAAATTGGTTAATTGGATGAATGCTAGTGAAAATTAGATACTGATTTTCCTCTTTAATTCCTCGAGTACTCAAGAACCTTTCTGAACAAACACTTTCAGTTGTGTAACTTAAGCCAAAGTGCTGTCAATGTTAACAAGTAAGAAACATGTAGACCAAAGAACACCAGTTAATTCAAAGTACAGTTGGATTGAACCTAAAATGAAATCCCAATTGCTACAATTATTCTTTTGCTGAGGTCTTGAAAACAATATACAAATCCCATGAGTTGTGATTCAAATGGATTGGGAATTTAGTGTCTTTTATAATATTCACCATACAGGAATCCACTGTATTAGCTGCCATTTCAAGATTGCTGTAAATGTGACAATATCACAATGTCGCATCAGTAACAACAAGCACTTCAAACAGTTGTAAAATTGCATCAATATATATTAAAATAATCTTCACAGGAGATAACAATGACTGATGGCATTATTATTGTTCTGTGGGCATTGGGGATCATTTCATTATGTAGTGAAGTGATAACTCATAACCGTGAAATTAAAACTGAAATTTCACTTCAGTGACTTGTTCCTACAATGACTGACCCAAATTCAAACAAGAGTATTAATATAATTATGGAAAACAGCTAAAACTCTTCTATCTGTTTTCTGTCTCTCATTATCTATTTGTTCACTAAGCTAAAATAACTGAGTGAAAATAAATTTTACGTACCAACTGGCTGGTATTGGAATCGAGGAACTGGTCTGGTTTGATGCACTGTGGCTTTCCAAAAATTCAAGAGTTGGGAGTTGAGAGAGTTTCTATAAGATACTTAACAATTTGACAGTTATGGTGCACTGCTGTAATTGTAAAGCAAAATCTGACAAGACAAGTATACATCTACCTGACCAGAGCAGACAAACACCATGCTGGCCCATTGATCTTCCTATTGATTCTTCTTGAGACCACCAGGGTGTTAAAGTGAAGCCAGTACAGGTCCACTCAGAAAGTCCGACCACGTGTGGATTTTGCAGTTTCTCTTGTCATCTTTAGCCATTCATTATATGACTTATAGCACATCCCCATTCTACTTGTTTGGTCATAACATTCTCAGAGCTCTTGTCTTTCCTACAGCTCTGCATGGCCAACAGAATATCTTAAATTAAATGTGTGGAGGACAAACTGGCCCTTCTTTGTTCAACTAAAATATTCTTATAGCATTACTGATTTTGCAACTTAACTCCTGTCATAAAACTCTAAGGATACAAATCTTTGCTGCAAACAGAATTTCCAAAATAGATCTAAATAAATCCTTAAATGTCTTTCATTGTCTTAATTTATGATTTCTCAATTTCTCTGATGATGGAATGTAACTCACATTCAATCATTTTGCTACAATGTGGTTAAAGGTCTTGATCATATCATGTTTCCAACTTAAAATGAATCCTTAATTATCTTCACATTATGCCAAACATCTTAGTGTCAGCAAAGCAACTCAAAAAGGGTTTCTTATAATACTGCCAAACTGCTTTTCTTACCAGAGACGTGCTGATCATGTCCAGTCTGTGTATGGAACAATTTGCACATTATCCCTACTTTAACACAAGTTTTCCAACGACCACCTTAAAGGCAACTTCTAAGTCCAATCGTAAAAATGTACTTATCAAAACAAGGAAGAAAGGTTTGTGAGGAGCCAACAGTCATGATGACCCAGAACATTTTGGTCTGATCTGTCATTAACTCAAGAAACGTACTTTTTCATGGGCTCACAAAGTTGAGATAGTGCACTAAACTGGTCACTCTAAAGATGCATTTCAATGCCTTATCATTGCTAATTACTTATCCATCACTGGAATCAACAGGTCGATATCCCTAATTTCTTGAAGTTCAATGTTATCCTACTTTTCCATGCATCTTCATTGAATCACACTTCAACAAAAGGAAGATAATATTTTATCCCTCCACCAACACTCTTATCTGTTGACTGAACTTGTTCTTACCCTGAACAACTTCTTATTGGACACCTCTCACTTTCTACAAATCAAAGGTGCAGCTATAAGCACTCGATTGGACCCTAGCTATGCCTGTCTTTTCCATGGCTACGTGAAACAGTCCTTGCTTCAAACCTTCTCTGGTACCACTCCCCAACTCTTTCTCCATCACATTGATGACTGCATTGGTGTTGCTCCCTGAACCCATACAGAACTCACCAATTTTATCACCTTTGTTAGTAACTTCCACCATGCTCTCAAATTCACTTGGACCATCACTTCTGACACTTCCCTCCCTTCTCTAGATCTCTCTGTCTCCACCTCAGGAGACAAACTAACCACTGACATTTACTGTAAACCCACTGACTCCCACGGCTACCTAGAGTACATCTCTTCCCACCCTGTCTTTTGTAAGGATGCCATTCCTTTCTCTCAGTTTCTCTGCCTCTCTCTGCCGCATCTGCTCTCAAGATGAGGTCTTCCATTTCAGGACATCTGAAATGTCCTCCTTTTTCGGGAAACATGGCTTCACTTCTGTATTGGTTGCTGGAGCCCTCTCTCACATTTCTTCTGTTTCTTGAATTTCTGCTCTCCCCCCAGACAGAACAAAGATAGAGTTCCCCTAGTCCTTATCCCTTACCATACTAGCCCCTCCATTCAGCACATCATCCTTTATCATATCCACCAGTTGCAACAAGATCCCACCACTAGCCACATCTTCTGCTCCCGACCGTTTTCTGCCTATCACAGGGACCACTCACTCGGTGACTCCCTGGTCCACTCACCCCTCCCTGACCCCAGGCACTTTCCATGCAACCACAGGAGGTGCAACACTTGCTCTTATACCTCCTCCCTCGCTGGTATCCAGGGACCTAAACAGTCCTTCCAGGTGAGGCAAAGATTCACGTGCACCTTCACCAACCTTGTCTACTGCATTTGGTGCTCCCGATGTGGCCTCTGCTAAATTGGCAAGACCCAGCACAGACAAGGCGACTGAGTTGCAGAGCACCTGTGCTCTGTCCTCAATTACCATCCCTAGCTCCTGGTTGCACGCCACTTCAACTCCCCTTCCCATTCGCACACCAACCTGTCCATCCTCGGTCTTCCCCACAGCAAGGGTAAGGCCCAGTGCAAACTAGAGGAACAAAACCTCATATTCCAGCTGAGTAATCTACAAGCCAATGATATGAACTTGAATTTTCCAATTTCAGGTAACCCTTACCTCTGATTTCCACCCCTACCCCCCATCTCTCTCTCTCCTTCCAATCCACCTCTGGGCCTCTCATCCTTGTCCCCTTTCTGCTAACCGCCCCCATCACCCATCTCCCTCTCCCTCACCTCTTGTTCCATCCACCAAGAACACACACAATTTAGCCACCAGATTCCCCCTCCTTCCCCATTTGGTTCTGGTTTGATCTGATCTTTACCTCTGCTCTAATTGTTCTCACTATCACCTTCCTTACTTATCAGGTTCAAGCACTGGTAGCCTTTGTGTTCTACTTATCACCCTCCTGCTGTCTCCACCATCACCCTCCCCTTCTCCCATTTGGTTACATCTGCTATATTTTTGTCTGCCTCTACCCGTCATCTGCCTTGTCATGTCTCCCAACTTCATCCCTCTTCCTCCCCTACCTGACCCCATCTGCCTGTCACCCTTCACCCTTCCTGAACCACCATTCACCTACTGGCCCCTGTCTCACTACTCCCTCTCTCCTCTGTATACTGGCTGTCTCCCCTCTCCACTCTTCGTCCTGATGCAGTTTTGACGCAAAACGTCAATAATTCCATTCCCACTCCACAGATGCTTCCCGACCCGTTAAGTTCCTTCAGCAGATTGTTTGTTGCTCCTGATTCCAGAAGCTGCAGTGTCTTGTGTCTCCATAATATTTTAATATTTTAATTAGTTTTTATAACTGTGAGAACTTAGCAGACACAAACAAAAGGATACCAGGTCGGATCGGCGGTAAAGAAAGTGAATGCTATGTTAGCATTCATCTCGAGAGGTATAAAGTATAAAAGTAAGGAAGTGTTGATGAGGCTCTATAGGGCACTGGTGAGACCTCATTTGGAGTACTGCGCGCAGTTTTGGGCCCCTTATCTTAGGAGGGATGTACTGATGTTGGAGAGGGTTCAGAAAAGATTTACGAGGATGATTCTCGGAATGAAAGGGCTTACTTATGATGAGCATTTGTCAGCTCTTGGACTGTATTCATTGGAGTACAGAAGAATGAGAGGGGACCTCACAAAAACATTTCGAATGTTGAAAGGACTGGACAGAGTAGATGTGGTTAAGCTGTTTCCCCTGGTGGGTGAGTCCAGGACTAGAGGACACAATCTTAGAATTAGAGGGTACTGGTTTAAAACAGAAATGAGGAGAAATTTCTTTAGCCAGAGGGTAGTGAAATTATGGAATTCTTTGCCACGTACAGCTGTGGAGGTCCAATCATTGGGGGCGTTTAAGGAGGAGATTGATAAGTACCTAATTAGTCAAGGTATCAAGGGATATGGGGATAAGGCTGGAAATTGGGGCTAGATAGGAATAGTATTAGTTTAGCTCATGGAGCAGACTTGATGGGCTGAATGGCCTACTTCTGCTCCTTTGTCTTGTGATCTTGTGATCTTGTGATATCTGGCTTTTTCTGTTCTGTTCCTGTCCCAGATTCAATAAATACAGAGGGATGGTCTTTTGGGTTTTGAATTGGTGCCGTGAATATGATTCAGAGGAGTTGGGGCATGCATCAAGAACCTGAGGTGAAACAGAAATTGTGAATGTGGGAGCAGGTGAAAGGTGCTCTTGGTGTTGTTGGACATGGTGCAGGTATGGCCCATACCCTGCTCCCTACTGCAGCAGTCACCTCAACCACTTCCCATTTCATCTGGAGTTTAAAACTGGATCATGTTCCTAGAGACGCGATGTATTAATCTCCAGAGAAAGGGAAGAAAATGCATTAACATGGCTCTTATCCTGATGGCCACCTTGATGCGTGGCTGCATCCAGCTGTGCATAGAGCATGGGTTTGCAAACACCAAGTATCACAACGTGCTGAGATTTTATTTGTCCCCGGTGTTATGAAACACCTGCATGGCCACTTCTGTGTGGAACGTTCCATTCACCAGCACTGTCCCTTATAGAAAAGTTTGTGTGGGAAAACACCTTTTGACCACAAGTCAATCAGGAAGTGGTCTGAACAGAACGTCCTTGAGGTCCTGTGGGAAAAGGAGATGGTGAATCCTGTTGGATGGTTTCCCAAAAAGACTGTCCAAATCATTTAGCAGAACATCTCGTCACCAGAAATCTCAAACAAGCAGCAAGACCTTGCTAGGCTGGAGGTGAGAAGAACCCTCCCCGTCATATCCTTCATGCAGAGCCACCACACGCTGACTTCAAGGTGGCTGCGGTTCAGATGAGATTGTCATACATCTACTTCCAGATGCACGTTTCCCAAGGAGGTCTGCAAAGGGATACTGGTGAGGTTCATCCTGAGCAGCTGTGTAACACAGGGCTCTGTGCTCTACAAGCTGTCCCCAGTGAGATAGGTACCAACTGCTGCTGGAAGATCATCAGTTTGGTGAAAGACACAGTTTGGTCCATATGGAAGTTGCTGATCTTCCAGTGCAAGGAGTTGCCCGTATTGAATGTTGTAGACTGGGACATTCCAAGGTCTGGGATAATTGCTGTAGGACACACTGAGGCTTGATGCAGCTGCTGCAAAGTGGAAAGGCCACGTTCTAGGGTCCACCCGGCTCTATGCATGGAGTGACTGGGCCTTATGTAGTTGCTTCTTATACTTAAAAAATTGATGCCAAGTTCACATAATCTATGTTCGATAAACAAATACAATCATATCCTGGGTATAGTGAATACTGACAAAGGAGTATCCTGTATTTTGTATCTACAAATTCTATAAATAAAGTATATTTTGGGGAAAAAAACTAATTGATAAAACCTCAAGTTGAGGGCAACACAAAAGTAATAGGCTACATTTTTTTTATATATGTCTTCTGCATGAAATCCCAAACATTATGAAATCTGTTTGCTGGATTTTGCTGACTGGGACTTGAAATTAGACTCGTGATGGAGTACAGCAGAGGAGTGCAAAGCTGTGGCAATTGACCACCACATAGTGTGAGGAATCCACTTGCCAGATGGGACCTGCCACAGGGAGTCCTCCAACATTGATTTCAATGGAGGTTGGCTGCAGGGTTTTAGGGTAAATGTTTTAAATTGGGTTTACTTGAATATTTGTAGTGGATGTTTAATTGTTATAGATATTCATTTATCAACATTTATAGGAAATGTCTTAGTTTTTTTTGAAAAGAGTTTGATTTCAGCACTCATGGCTACAAGGACTGCCAGGAACATTTCACAGCATTCCCAGTGTGCTTTTTTTTATCCTGATTTATGTCCCAAACACGTTCGATTTTCACTTGCTGACATTTGGTTAAAATTCAATACTTTAATGATGCTTTCAGAGTTAATGCAACAGTCCTGAAATTCAACAGGCATTTCATGGAATGAGTTATCATTGGGAACCTAAACCAATTTCTATTTCAGTAACCTATAGAATAGTGTCATTCTCTGTGCAATGCTTCTTCAAGAGCAAAACTACCTTACCAGCACTGCTCCAGGTTAGGATACCTTCCGGGTATGTAAATTATTCACCTTCAACCTGACTTTTCCCAATCTTCAGCCCAGCACCAACACTGCGATGCCCCCTATTGAAAATCCTGATCTCCTGTCCTCTCAACCCAGTCCCAATCCTTGATTCCCCTACGCAGTCCTATTGCACCTCCCCTTCAAACAACTCCCAACCACAACACAGACCTCAGGTACATGAATCTTTCAGCAGAGAGCACATGTCTGAAACAGGCACTGCCACTTCGATGGTTTGCCATCTAGTCCACTAGAATAAATCGCATTACAATTTCTTGGCAATTACGTTCATCCAGTGTACAAAGAGCCTTTAAAATATGACAGATTTCAAGTCAATTTTTCAGAAAACATAACTTATTCATAAGTAATTTTTCAATGATTGGAATACAATATTACTTAAATGTTACTTTATTTTAAATTAAAAGGAATATTTTTGCCTATTGCAGTGAATGTCTATCTGCTGAGCAGCATACAGCATTAACAAAATGTTTTCTTAAATTAAATTCTGAAAGGTTTCATTAACAGGATACCATCATTACAGATATATTTTTCTGCACTTTGCATGATAAAACTTGATTACATCGCAAAATCAGCTATTCCTCCTGCCACTTTAACCAATGTTTACTGGGCAGGATTTCTACGTGGGGTAGAAGAATTCTGGACTCTGGAGTTCAAAATGTGCTGGCCACACTATAAAATAATGACCATGTTAAGTCATCAGTTTTACTCTGCGGTTCAATCCTGAGCACAAAAGAAACGTAAGTCACACGACTGAATTTCTAGCCCTCAGGTTTCCCATGTTATTAAAAGATATAGAGCAACTGAACTATCAAACCAAGAGAGTCACTAGTATTGATAGAGACACAAGAGACTGCAGAGTCAGTGGTATTGATAGTACTGCTGAAGGTTTCACCAGAGGAAGGGTAAATAGGAAATGACAATGAAATCTGAAGTACCAGAAGAGTGGGGAGAAAAACATACATTGAATGTTGGAAATGAAAGATACAAGATTAGAATGGCTGGTTATCTGAAATTGCTGAATTCAATATTGAGATTGGTATATATCGCAATGTGCCGAGTTGACAGATGCAGTGCTATTGCACTAGCTTATGGTAATCTTCATTGGAATTGTAGAGGAGGCCATGACTCTAGTGTTGGAGATCAAAGTGGGGGTGGCACAGAGAAGTAAAGTGATGGGCAATTGGAAGCTCAGTGTTTTCCTTTGATCATATCTTGATTGTCAATATTAATTGTGCAGCACAGGAAATTGTGTCAGATGGATTACATTCTTACAAAAACTGCATGCTGATTTGAAATTGTATTCGCAGATTATTTCTAATTACCACCGAACAAAGCATAACTGCAATTTGTGCAATGCAGTTTAAAATATTCTTAGGTCATCAAATAAATAATTCTATAGGCTCTTTGCTCAAATGAAAAAAGCATGCATGGCCTGATTTGTACAGCCACAGACCAAAAAGTGTCAGGAATACAATTTGGATCGGGTCATTTTGTGTTGCACTAATCAAATGATCATCTCAAACTGTTATGCATGACATTATTGCTGTGATTTTAATTATTCTGCAGAGACTAATCTATTGTACTCATCATTTCTAGACTGACTTATTAGAATATTGTCTTCAGTCTCAATTACAAAGTGGCAATCCTGTGAATAAGGTTATTTGATCCATTGATGTTTTCATCAAAATCAGTGTTTTATATTGAAAGGTCACAGATCAGGCATGGTATATGACTTTATCAATGACTTTGCTCATTAATCAAAGCCCACTGTTACACAAAGTCTATTCTGTTCATTAAGAAGTGTTTTTGTACTTTATCACAATGACTCATTATAATATGTAATGCAGGGATAACAGAGTGTGAAAGACTTGCTTAATGAGATTTCATAGTTGCTTACTGTGGGACTCTTCACCAGCTTCAGCTCATGAAAATAGCCGTCAGCCAGTCAGTGCATTATAGGGATTTACCTACTGAAGAGATGTAAAGGGAAGGTTTCTCTGGGAAATCTGTCAGTTATTGTACAATGATCTGCACAAACTCAGGCGCCCTGTCAACAGCACTGTCAATCTTCCAGGATTACAACTGAAAAACTAATTGCACTCACTGAGCAGATGACATTTTGCTCCAGATCAGTGCTGCCAGGCGTGTTTTGTCTGGAATGTCTGGGAAGTGGGCTGGGCCAAGACACACAAGTTGCTGGTGGGTCCATCCTTTCAGCAAATAGTCCTGTTAAAATAATAAAAGAAAGAAGAACAGTTAAATCTAGAATGGTAGATGGTCAAGAGGAGAGTTAGACAACTATATATCCTGATAATAATTTTCAGTTGCAAGCAAAAAAATTGAGACCTATATTTCATCAAGAGCTGACCAATATGTTCCATGATGTTATTGGACTGTTGGCAGTCTATCACTTGGTGCATTGACGTGATGTTTAACAGCTATTCTGGCATGTCTCTTTAAGCCCAAATTTCAAGTTAAATAGTTGATGCTGGAAACGTTTCTGGACTGAAAGTTGCTTGATTCTTCTTCTTGGAGTGTCTTAAAAATTAGAAATCCAAAGACAATACCATCATGAAACGAACACGTCTTATAAGACTGACACCTCACTTTTCAGTGAGATGTTCCAACCTACCTGCCATTTACGAAGGCAGTTAAAAATCAACCGCTTTATTGCAATTCCAGAGTCACACATGGGTCAGACAGGGTGAGGTTTCCTTCATTAGTGAACTAGTGGGATTTTTAACAACAATCTGCCACTTTAATGGTCATTATTTCCGACATTGACAATTATTTCAGATTTAATTAACTCAATTTTAATTCCCCAGCTGGTATGATGGGATCTAAATTCATGTCTAGATTATCCACCCTGTTCTCTGGATTCCTGGTTCATTTACAAAGCAGCCATGCTCGTGTATCATATTAAACTAATTACAAGGTGTGGATCAGATTGAGAACATACAGAATTGATTCTTTGCCATTGATGAAGTTCTCATAGTGTAGCTCTGGACACTCAAAAAACCAACTCTTCTTTCCATTGGGAAATTCAATCAATGCACCAAGCAAGTACAACTTTTACAAGCAAAATTGATGAAGCCATAAAAATAATCTTGAAAGCATGATACTAAGTTTTGGAATTAAGATAGTGAGTACAAAAGCAAAGAGTAACGGGAAGGCCACAAATCCAGTGTCTGGTAAGTTGATAAAGCACTGCATCCTGACTTCAGGAAGGATGTAAACTCATGGCCAGGAGACTGAGGAGATTTGCTGGGACATGCTAGGAAAATAGGAAAGGTTTACAGGGATGTGGTCCAAACGCGGGCAAATGGGACTAGCTTAGATGAGCATCTTGATTGGCATGGACTAGTTGGGCTGAAGGGCCTGTTTCCCTGCTGTATGACTCTATGATATTGTTTGAAAGGCTTTAGTTATGAGAAAAGACTGGAGAAACTGGGACCCTTTTCACTAAAACAGAAAGTGAAGAGGTCTGAAGCAGTAGCAGATGATTTTAAGGAGATCAATGGAATAATATTATTTATATTTGATCATAATATGTTACATCACATAAACCATTTGGCCCAGAGTGCCTTCTCTCTATTTTTGGCAGAACTATCTAATTAATCTCATTTTGCTGCTACTTACCGAAAGCTTTGTTAAAATAATGACCCTTTTTTAACTTATGGCCAGGTGTTACTATGGCACTACCTTCCACCACCCATTCAGGCAACATTTCCCAGATCACTATAACCCTGTATTAAATAAGGCAGTTCCCATGTGTTGCTTCTGGTCATTTTTTCCAGTCACTTTAAAACAGTACCCGCATTACCACCACTAATGATATTGGAATCTGGTTCTTTTCACTAAAAGAGTCATAGAGCTTCTTCAGCATTCTCTGCCCCTAAGAGAATAACCACCATTTCTCTCATCTTTCCTTGCAATTGAAGTCCAAATGATTTCATTAATGTACTCAACATATTAAGAACTAATTTGATAAAAGGAGAGAAACTATTTTGGTTGGTTGAGCAGACTAGGATGAATGAGCACGGTCTGAAAGTAACCTCTGTTCTCTTTCTGGCAGTAAGGTCAGGTAAGACTTCTGTTGAGAAAGACAGATGATGTTTGGAGTTCCCTTTCGTAAAGAGCAATTGATGCTACATCAAATGATAATTTTAAATTCAAAACTGATAGATATTTTGTTGACCAAACATGTAAGGGGCTACGGTATGTAGATACAGAGAGCCACATCACACCTCATCCACGATCTCATAAATGACTAAACAGGTTTGATGATATAAATGACCTCCTCATGTTTATGAAAAATATGCATTGTTTTTCTTTACCATTTTGGCATACTGAACAAACTCTGCAACGCACGAGTAGTGTGAACCTGTCTGAATCAGGCAGAAATCAGGCAAGTACAAATACAGATCAATGACAAATGTGTTGTATTATGGTATGGCACAGATGACCAGCTTTCAACAGAAAGAAAAGCATTTTTCAACAAGAATTCATGTCCTTGAAGAAATAAGAATCCAAAAATTTCAGCCTAAAATTGTGACAATTGGAGGAATAGCTGTTACATAACACACATCCTTTATCATGCAAATCAATACAATCTGAGTGTACTTGTTAATGCTGTTTACATGTAATTAGTACTGGAATGAACTTCTCAAACTTAATGTGAAGTTGAAGTTTTACACAAAAGGTTCAATCTGGGCAACAATGGATCCACTTTTGTACTGGTTGCAAGCTGATTTTTCATGATTATTGAATATTTATAAAATAACATGTATAACCTTTGTCTAAACTTCTACAAAATTAACAATTTAAAAAGAAAACATTCATGTAAATTCAGAGTTTATAATTCCTGATATAGGTTTCCTTTTAAGAAGTTAATTTGCTCCACTAAGGAAATTCAACCTGCACGTTTGCTTGCAAAACATCTTGCATACCTATAGGTGATAGGTGGAAACATAGGGAAAAAATAGACAGAGGGATGATGGGGAGCTGGAACCAGGTGGGGGAGGGTAATGTCTGGGTAATAAGTGGGGGAGGGGGAGTGGGAGGCATGGAAAAGGTGAACAAAGGGAGAGAGACCCTGGGTGGACTGGAGGGAGTGGGAAAAGAAAACACAGGGGGAGTGGGTTACCTGAAATACCCCTCCTTATATGATTCTACCCTCCCCACCCCAACCTGCCCATCATCCTCCCAACCCCACCCCTAAAATCTGGTTCCACCTATCACCAACCAGCCTCTAGAACATAAAATATAGAACAGTACAGCACAGGAACAGCCCTTTGGCCCACAATGTTGTGCCAAATTATTTAAACTAATGACACCTAATCCCTTCTGCCTGCACATGGTCCATATCCTTCCATTCTCTGCACAATCATGCAGAGCCTCTGAAATGCCTCTCTCGTATCTGCCTCTATCACCACCCCTGGCAATGCATACCAGGCACCCACCACTCTCTGGGTAAAAATCTTGCCCCACACATCTCCTTTGAACAATCTCCCTCTCACCTTCATGCCCTCTAGTATTAGTCATTTTGATCCTGGGAAAAAGATACCAGCTGTCTACTCTATGCCTTCATAATTTTATGAACTTCTATCAGGTCTCTCCTCAGCCTCTCCCACTCCAGAGAAAACAACACAAGTTTGTCCAACCTTTCCTTATAAGCACATGCCCTCTAATCCTGGCAGCATCCTGTTAACCCTCTTCTGAACCATCTCCAAAGCCTCCGCATCCTTCCTGTAATGCAGTGAGCAGAATTGAACACAATACTCCAGATGCGGCCTAACCAGAGCTTTAAAATCTGCAACATAGCTTCCTGACTCTTGAACACAATGCCTCGACTAATAAAGGCAAGCATGCCATGTGACTTCTTTACCATTCTTGTGCAGCCACTTTCAGGGAGCTATGGACATGGACCCTAAGATCCCTTCCCTTTCACATCTATAAAGCGGCCATCTTCCCTCTACACTCTCAGTCCTAATGCAGGGTCTCAACCCAAAATGTTGACTATCTCTTCCTCCCTCAGATTCTGCTCGGACCCGCTGAGTTCCTTCAGCAGTTTGCTTTTTTTTACTCCAGATTCCAACATCTGCAGTCTCTTGTGTGTCCTCTGAGCAGGGGTCCTCAACCATGCTCATCATTTATTTCTTCTTCTTTGGACTCCACATGGTTTCTGGTACTGATACTCCCAAGCCCAACCTCCTGATGGTCAATAGCTACCTGACCTCGAGGTCCCTCTGAAAGCCTTTGGTTCTTACTTGACCTTGAAGCCATTGACAAGGCACAGTTCCTGCACTGTGCAGTTTCTAAGTCACAGAGTTTTGGTGATGTACTAATTTACTATTGCTGCTGAAGAATCTCTTTGGCCATGGAAAGCTCATTTCAGATCTGTCATTCTAATTCTCGCAGAATAATTATTTTAACATTTAATGACATTAAAATGATAAAATAATATATTTCTAATTTTTTTGATCTTTCAGCTTCTACCTTAATCCAAGTATTTGTGTGAATTATTATGTTAATGTTTAAGAAGGTACATTGATAAACTAGAGCGTTCTACATCCTATTTTGCTGTCTGTCAGAATTCCTCAGCCTGCTGATGCCTCCGTTATTGAATACCATCGATTCCCTCCAGAAAGCACCTGGAAACAACTTTTTCGAGGCTCACAGCAACTACCACTTCTCTGTCACTGACTGGAAGATTGGGCCCACTATGAAAGAGAGGAGGAATTTAACTTCATGATTTTTATTTAAACTTCAGCAAGGGCATGACTAGCCATTCATTTTTCAAAATCAATGATGATTTCCAAGTGAGATCAAGCATACAGAGTTTTATCAAGCATACATAGCATGCAATAGTCTTTAGACATGCAATTAAAGGTTAGTTCTTACAATCATGCATGATGGATCAGGATTCAAACACGTTATACTTAGCTCAATATTCAGTTTGCTCAAAGCTTAAGAATCCAAACCTTATTACAATCTGCCATCTTATTTATCCATTTCTGAGCTACCTATTCTTTATTAAAATATCAGACGGCCTTGATTGTGCTTTGTTCACACATATAACTTCACATCCTTAATTTGCAGGAGAGTGACAATTCATGATTTTGCAGCACCTCCACTGATCGACATGCAGAAACCCATTAAAATAGTGCTTTCTGCTTCCTAGGGAACAGTAATCCATATGCAGAAATCCAATTGAAACTGCAACTTATCAATATGTTCATTTAATAAGTTGCTTTCCATACTAACAACTTCCTTGTCAGTTTGGGTAACAAGATCAGTATTTTATTATTTTACAAACTTAAGATCAAGTTTGAACTTTTTCACCCTGAATGGCTGGCCCCTTCTCTACTATAAATTTTCTAAGATTCTAAGCTTCTCTTTTGTTACATATAGTTGCTATTACACAGGTGAACAACTAAATCTGACTCTGACTTTGATTCTGTGCCACTTAGTACCACATGGGAATGAATGCCTACAGTGATTGATGGGGTGCCAATCATGCTGGCTGTTTTTCCCTGGATGGTGTCACCTCATCTCCAAATTCTATTGGATGTTAAGATAATACTTACCAAGATGTTTTCTATTTCTATGATTAACTGTTATCTTTGTATGTAATTCCAGGGCAGCAACAAAAATTAGATCATATGCAATGGCATGCTTCCAATTTATGTTTCTATTAAATTCTTTCATTCTATAATTAGGGTCAGTCTCTGATTGAAGGTTCTGTGATGACTGGATTTGAATTGAATCTTACTTCCATAAATAATATAGGCTAAAGACTAGCTTTAAGAAAAATAGGAAGAATCAAGAGCAGCATTTACAGAAGAACATGTCAAGTCAATCTGACCTATGCACAGCTTCCTACTGGCAACTTGTATCTTCAGCAGACAGAAAAATTGTGAACAAAGATTGCAAAAATAAAATGGATACAAATAAAATATCACTGAGACCAACATTATAAGATGACATGCAATCAGACTAAACAAACGGAGGAGAAAGCAGAATAAGTCAAGGAAAGAGCTGCCTACTGAGCCGGACCTATCTGTTCTAATATGTGATGAAACCACATACAAGGACCAAGACAACACCTTTTGACAGCATATTATAAAAATAACTTGCATTTATAGGACACCTTTAATGCTTGCCTCTTAAATTCATTTTTCAGGCTAGCAGTTATTGCCCATCCCTAACTGCCCTTGAGAAGGTGAGAGTGAACTACATTCTTGAACTGCTGCAACCTTTCTGGTGAAGGTATTCCTGCCGCTAGGCAGAGAGCTCCAGGATTTTCACCCAGTGACTATGAAGCACAGGCAATATATTTCCGTCAGGATAGCTGTGACTTGGAGAGGAACTTGCAGAAGGTAATATTCTGATGCAGCTGCTGCCCCGTCCACAAAAACTCGCGAGGTGCTGTTGAAGGAGTCTGGATGAGTAACTGTGGAGTTTTTTGTAAATTATACACATTGCAGCCACTGCGTGCAGTGATGAATACTTACAGTGGTTGATGGGGTGCCAATCAAGTTGGCTGCTTTTCCCTGGATGGTGTCAACCTTGTTGAAAGTTGTTCGCATGGTGCTCATCCGGGCAAGTGGAGAATATTTCATCATGTGGGGCACTTGGTAATGGTTAAAGACATTACATGTCACTGGAGGTGGTTTGGCTCTTTCTTCTTGGAGATGGTCATTGCCTGGCACGTGTGGTATAAATATTACTCAGCACTTATTTGCCGATGCCATATTGCCTAGGTCTACTTCATTTGCTAAGTTGTTGCATTTGGAATTGAACATTGTGTAACCAGCAGTGAACATCCTCACTTCTGACCTTATGATGGAAGGAAGATCACTGATGAAACAGCTGAAGTTGTTCAGGGTCAGGCCAGTGCCCAGAAGAATGTCCAAGGGCCGGAATGATTGTTCCAACAACCATGCCACCTTCCAGTTGTGTGACACATTACTGCACCTTCTGGGATGTCTTCCCTTTGTTATCCATTGACTTCAGTTTTACCAGGGCATCTTGATGCCTCACCTATGGAATTCAGATCTTTTGTCCATGCTTGGACCAAGTTTGTGATGAGGATCCCAGCTGTCCTGGCAATACCAAATTGGGCATCAGGGGCTTGGTTGTTGGGGAGTAGAGCCCACTTGATGGCACTATTGCCATCAATGTGCTGATGATTGACAGTGGACAGACTGGACAGTAATTAGCCAGATTGGATTTTTGTGAACAGGATATGCCTGGACTATTCTCTATCATCAGGAAGGTGCCAGTGTTGTAATTGTATTGGAACATCTTGACTTGAGCTCATGTCTTCAATATTACAGCTGGGATGTTGACTGGTCCCATTGCCTTTGCTCTATCCAGTGCCTTCAGCTATTTCTATATATAGTGTGGAATTAACTAAATTGGCTGGAGTCTGGCTTCTGTGATGGTGGGGATCTCAGGAGGAAGCCAGGATGGATCATCTATTTGGCACTCTGGCTGAACATGGCTGCAAATACTTCAGCCCTCCCATGCTTGGCCCCACTGTCACTGAGACAGGAATGTTCTTGGAGCCTCCTCCTCCCATTAGCTGTTTAATTGTCCACCACCACTCATGACTAGATATGGTATAACTGCATATCTTTGATCTGATCCATTGGTTGTGAGGTCTTTTGTCGATGTGCTTTGCATGCTGTTTAGCATGCATGAGATCTTGTATTGCAGTTTCATTAGGTGGGCTTCTCATCGTTTTTAGGTTTGCCTCATGCTGCTCCCAGCATGTCCTTCTCAACGAGGGCTGATCTCTGGCTTGATAGTAATGATAGAAGGATATACTGGACCATGATGTTACTGATGGTGGTGGTGTACATTTCATCTGTTGATCATGGTCCACTGTACCTCATGGATGCCAAGTTTTGAGCTATTCCGAGTTTATCCCATTTAGCACATTTGTAGTGCAACACACCACGATGAAGGCCATAATGAAAGGATTTAGTCTCCACAAGGACTGTGTGGTGGTCACGTTACCATTGCTATCATAAACAGATGCATCTTTTTACAGGGAGATTGGTGAGGATGAGGTCAAGCAAGTTTTCCCCTCATGTTGGTTCACTCACTACCTGCCCTGACCCAGTCAAGCAGCTTTATCCTCTGGAACTCAGCCAGTGTCAGTCTGGTGGTGCTACTGAGCCACCCTTGATGATGACCATTGAAGTCCCCCGCCCAGAGTACATTCTGTGCCCTTGCTACTTGCAGTACTTCCTCCTAGTGTTGTTCAACATGGTGAAGCATTGGTTCATCAGCAGAGGGACCAGATAGGTCAGGAAGAATTTTCCTTTCCCAGGTATGACTTGATACCAAGAGACAGAGGAGTCAATGTTGAAGAGTTTCTCCTCCCACCTGTATACCACTGTGTCCCACCTTTTGTGGGTTTGTCCTGTTAGTGAGACAAGATGTACCCAGGGGTGTGTTGGGGGTGTCTGCTGGTTAGCTACGATTCTGTAAGTACAACTATGTTAAGCTGATTAGGCTATAGGAAAGCTCTCCTAAACTAGACACCAATCACCAGATGTTTGCGAGGAAGATCTTACGAGGAGTGACTTTGCCACATACCCAGGTCAATGCCAGGCAGACTGTTTCATTTTCTTTCCCTGAGCAAAGCAGCAATGATACAACTGAATGACTTCCTGGGCCATTTCAGTCAACATTTAAGGATGGATCTGGAGTCGCATATAGGTCGGATCAAGTAAGGATGGCAGATTTCCTCTCCTCCATGTCACTGATGAGCCACCTGGGATATTATGACAATTCATATGTAACAGAAGATCTCAATAACCATCTAAATGTGACTGAAATACTCTGTGCACCTTTTCACATTTGGAGATGATGCTGACATTTGTCCCAGAGCTCCACAGTTCTGACTGCTCTTTATCTTATTATAGCTTGGGACCTGAAATTAAATTTTAAATTCTCAGCAAACAAATATTGACAAGGGCATAAACTGTAAAGACAGCAGGGCTTGCAAACCCTAGCTTCCCAATAATCAATGATGGAAGACGTGTTGCAAAAATAAAGTGCACTATTTTAATTCCACAGAGGCTTGTATTCAGGACTTCACACTAGCATAACCTCTACCAAGTCTTCCCTTTGAACAAAGTCTCTGACTCATTCTATAAGAGGCCAGAGACTTTTTTTTATAGTTCTCATTGGACTCACGTAATTAAAAACTATTGCAGACTGCAAACTAGGAGAATTGTTTTCACACACATGGCTGCTGCTTAACTTGCACAATTTATTGTGAATTGTATCATAAAACTGATACAACTGTTAAAGTACAAAGGAGTAACTTTTTTTGTGTTATAACCTACTCAACCATTCGGCATCCTTTAACTCAATACTTTATAGAGTTGCTGACGTCAAGTGCTTTCAGTGTTAATATAATGCATATTGTATTTCTTATTTATGTTTTGAGATTGTTAGCTTTATGTTATGAGCAGGAATGGAGGGGTAGAGCAAATATTGATGTATAACAAAGCATTGCTTCTCACCTTGTAAAATAAGATTTACACAAAATGGAGTAAAAATTCTGCTGACAGATTGAAGATATTTAAGTAAATAGCTATGTACTTAGCTTAAATATATAAGAAAGAGGGAAGGTGAATGAAGATGTAATTTCAAAAAGTTAAAAAATTGCTCAATATTGGAGAAGAAAGGAAAGTAAATATTGGGGTGAATACTGGAGTTCACGGTTTTGATCAGAACCACTTGCTTTCAGATCTTTCCATCTCAGTAAGTTTCCAAATCCCAGGCACATGTGGCCAAATACCAAACTCCAAGACTTAACGCATGACAGATGCCAATGTCACTGTGCCCCATTGCTGGAAACATAGGGCTTAGTGGTGGATCATTGTCTAGGCTCCTTGTCAGGCTGGACAGTACAATTATTGCTGCAACCACAGGATCGCCAGGAGATTAGTGAAGAACAGTTGGATGCTCAAGATGAGATTCACTGCCAGGTCACACAGGGGACACAGTCCTCCCCAGCACCGAATTTCAAACATTTTTTCAGGTGACCAAATCACTCATCTACGCGACTCAATAATAATAACTGGCTATACATGTAATCGTGGGTGTAATCAAACGATTTTGATGAAATCCTATAAGGCAGAGTTACACGAAAACGATATTTTGTGCACATTTCACCGCTATAATGCCACTAACACTGTGGGTTGGGAACAACACAGTGGAGGTACAAGAGAGACTGCAGATGCTGGAAATCTGGAACAACACACACAAAATGCTGGAGGAACTCAGCAGGTTGTGCTCCCCACTCCTCCCCCACCCTTTTATTCTGGCTTCTGTCCTCTTTCTTTCCAGTCCTGATGAAGGGTCTTGGCCCAAAATGTTGACTGTGTATTTCCTTCCATAGATGCAGCCTCACCTGTCGAGTTCTTCCTGCATTTTGTGTGAATAACACATTGGAGACAGAACAGGCAGTTCTTCTGTCTGTGAACCAAGGCCTCCCTCTCTCCTCCACTCCCACAAGCTCCCCAGGTCTCTCACTCCCACGCAAGCTCTCTAGGCCTCTCTCCCCCTCATCCCCCCCCCCCCCCCCCCAAATCCCCCAGGTCTCTTGCTCTCCACCACTCCCTCCTGGCTCGCCAGTCCACTCTCCTACTTGTCATCTACTCTCCTCGGGCCCTGCACTACTGATCCTTGCCTGATCAGTATTAGTCTTTTACTTTTTAACATCCCGTGACTTCCACTTTGAAAACCACTCCCCTACAGAGAGAGTTACACACTTCATTGTTATTTTTAGCTTTTAAATTCATTTTTAGAATCTGGACATCAATGACAAGACCAATATTTATTTTCCATTCCTTATTTTGCCCTTGACAAGGTGGTGGTGAGATGCC
Source organism: Pristis pectinata (assembly GCF_009764475.1). Lineage (NCBI taxonomy): Eukaryota > Metazoa > Chordata > Chondrichthyes > Rhinopristiformes > Pristidae > Pristis > Pristis pectinata. The sequence continues at coordinate 30,239,694 of NC_067417.1, forward strand.
TTCTTTAACCGCTGCAGTCCTTCTGATGAGAATTCTCTCAGTGCTGTTGGTTTGGGACTTCCAGATTTACACCCAGAGATGAAAACCCATGATATATTGCCATGTTAGAATGCCTTGCAGCTTGAAGGGGAACCTACAGGTCGCGGTGTGCTCATGCACCTGCTGCCCTTGTCCTGCTTGGCAGTGGAGGATATGGCCTGGCCCTTTCGCAGCAAGAACGTTACTTGCCACTTATCAACCTATGCCTGACTTGTTGCACATAGACATGGATAGATTCATTTGCTGGAGAGTTGCAAATGGAATTGAATATCAGTGCAATCATGAGTGAACATCCCCACCTCTGACTTTATGTTGGATGGAGGTTCATTGATAAAGCCACTGAACGAGATTGGACACTGCCTTGTGGAATTCCTGCAGTGATGTCCTGGGCCTGAAATGAATGGCTTCCTAGAACCACACACTTTCCTTTGTGTGAGGTATGATTTCAACCATAGGAGTATTTTCCCTTTGAAATCCTCTGACTTTGGTTTTACCAGGGCACCTTGATACCACATTTGATCAAGTGATGCCTTGATGTCAGGGTCACTTCACTTCTGGAATTTAGTTCTTTGCTCCAGGTTTAAATCAAGACTCTTCTGAGATCCGGAGCCGATTGGTGCTGGCGAAACCCAAACAGGCATTGGTCAGTTATTGGTGAGTAACAGATTCCATCACAGCTAATGATTAGGTGAGTAATTAGCTGGATTGGATTTCTCCTGTTATTTGCTACATACTGCAAAATCTCACCACCATTAAGAGGAATTAGGGATGAACAACAACTGTGGACCTCCCAGCAAACTCTCTAAATCACACAGTGATGTAATTCCCATGTTATCAACACTGTTGTTAATTATCTCAGTATCTCCTTCTGCACAAATCTTGAAAGCAATTCAACATGACAAATGTTTTTATACATCCAATTAATAGCAAATCCAGTTAAATGCTGATTAATCGCCCTTGTGCATCCTCTTCATGCCTTCCTTCTACCAACCCACGCCCTGTCCCCCAGTGGCTGCAGCCAGCCAATGGAGTTACAATCTGAGAGGTGGAGGTTGCAGATGGCTATGAAAAGTTGCCACAAGCATTGGTCTATTTGACTTGCTGAGTAGCAATGTTTGAAGTCCTCTTCTGTACATGCAGCACCGATATCTGAGTTGGTAAATGTGAAACAGTGACAGAATCTGCTGGAAATAACCACAAGAACACAAGAGAATAGGAGCAGGGGTTAATAACAAGGCGCCTCAATCCTGCCCCACCCTTCAACATAACCATGGCTGACCTACCCCAGGACTCAACTCCATCTCTACGCTACAAGTCCCCAAAGTTCCACCATCTCAAAATGATCTAGCCTCCACAACTCTCTGGCATAGAAAATTTCAGAGATTCACTACACGCTCTGCAAGAAGAAGTTTCGATGCTTTTAAATGACCAGCCTCTTATCTTGAAACTATGACCCCTTTTTGAGATTCTCCCACAGGTGAAAACTTTTTGATATCTATCCTGCCACGCCCCCTCAGGATCCTAGATGTTCCATTGCCAACGTCAGGCCAGATGGCATGTCTTGGGTCCCTGAAGTGATAAGGCCATAGAAGTATGATCATGAGAAAAGGTAGGGTACACACAGAGAGTCATGGGGAGACACAGCATGGAAACAGGCTCTTTGGCCCACCATTGACCACCTATTTACACTAATCCTACATTAGTCCATTTTTAAAGTTCTTCCCACATTGTCATCAACTCATACTGGATTCTACCATTTACCCACACATTAAGGGCAATTTACAGTTGCCAATTAACCCACCAACCCGATGTCTTTGGGATGTGGGAGAAACCAGAGCATGTGGAGGAAACCCACATGGTCACATGGAGAAACACTGCGGATGCTGAAACCTAGATGATAAACACGATGACGCTGGAGGAACTCAGCAGGCCAGGCAACTTCCGTGGAGAAAAACAGACGGTCAGCATTTTGGATCAGGACCCTTCTTCAGGACTGAAGATAGGAAAAGGGGAAGCCCAATATATACGGGGGGAGAAAAGAGCAGTGATAAGTGGACAAAAGAGGGGAGTCATGGTGGGCACAAGGTGGTGAGAGGTAGATACAGGTAAGAGATAGTGATAGGCAGATGGGGGGGATGGGGGACATGGTCACAGGAGAATGTGCAAACTCTACACAGAGAGTACCCAAGGTCACGATTGACCCTAGGTCTCCTGCGCTGTGAGGCAGTGGCTCTACTAACTGTGCCTCTGTGCTGTCCAGCACATTTGAACTTTCTGCATGTTATAAGGCAGAGGAGATCTTGAGGTGGGATGTAAAAGGAGGATTTATTATGAACATACCAATAACCTTAAAAACCTTTAATACACTGCTGACCACTGCTTCTGTGCAGTGCTAGAATATGGACTTTGCAATGTTTTGCAGTGGCCTTGAGCAGAAGAGTGACTGCGACCAGGTGTTCAGTGCATCACTTTAGTCATTGATCTCCCTGGCTGCCTCTTCCAATTCTCATCTTGAGGCTTCCTGTGGCTCCTATACTAACAGTGGGTGCCCATCACGTGAAATAATGTCTGAGGGTCAGTAACCTTGATGGGAGCTGACCATTCTTATGCTGGTGCTCACTCAGTTGCAATTCAAGAGTTCAAAAGCAAGATGCTGTGGATGCTGAAAATTTGGACAGAAAAGGGAATATGGTGGCAATCTTCAGCAAGCCAGGCTGTGGAGAGAGAAATGGAGCCAGCTCTACTTGGTTATTGGCCTGCAACATTAACTCTCTCTACAGATGTTCGTGATTTGTTGTGAGTCAATTATCATATTATTAATATAAAAAATGCAGCATTTAATTTCATTCATGGCAAGCACCCACAAAGAGCACATTCATTAGTTCAGATGAGAGATCATTGTCTCATTTTGTTTGTTTTCCAGGACCCTGATGATTAATTTGACTTCCAGGCAATTGTGCCTCAACAAATTGTTTATACTCTCAGTCTCACACCATGTGCTCAGTGAATGACACAATATGTTCTCTTTAGATGGAATATCATGCATCACTGCATGATACAGCACAAGTATAAAGTAGTGTGCAGTTCATCCCTAGGGTTCCCTTCTTGTGAACCGTTTGTAACCTGGATAGTTCACAAGTTGGAAATGCGGCTGAATCGAGTTCCCTTGTGGCAGAAGATGCCTGCAGCAGCCGGCAATTCCATCCCACCAGTCTCCCAAACATTCATTTGAATGTAGGGGCTGTATATAAGTTGGACGGTTGTAACCTGGGGGGGACCTGCACTAACAGTTAAAGGTATACCTCTCTGTTTATTCTTAACTTGTATAACACTCATTGACCTGAAACATTTACTCTGTTTTTCTCTCTCTACAGATGCTGTCTGTCTTGCTGAGTATTTCCAGCATGTTCTGTTTTATTTCAGATCTCTATCTGCAGATGCTGGAATCTGGAGCAAAAAAAAACTCCTGGAAGAATTCAGTCCTGATGTAGGGTCTCAACCCAAAATATCGACGATCCCTTTGCCTCCACAGATGCTGCCTGACCCACTGAGTTCCTCCAACAGTTTGTTTTCTGCTCCATCTGCAAAAAATAAGCAGCAAATCTCTTCATTGTGGTGCTGATTAAGGGATGAATAGTGGCCAGGAGACCAGGGAAACCCAATACCTCTGCAACACTCAGTGGCACTTTGGATTTTGGGCTCAATTCTTTAGAATGAGTCTTAAATTCCCATCCTTCCATCTCAGCAGCAAGAGTGCTCTCAACATTAATACAAGATGGAAATAAGAAAAACTGCAGATGCTGAGAATTTGAAATAAAATATCTCTGACTTGAAATGTTAACTCTGTTTCTCTTTCCACAGATGCTGCCTGATCTGCTGAGTGTTTCCAGCATTTTCCGTTTTATTTAGTATAAAATGGGGTTTGTGCTGGAGAAAGCAAAGACTGTCATGTATGTAACCAAGATACAAGTACAATTCCAAGCAATGTGTTATTACTGAACAATGCCACTTGACATCTCTTTAAATGCTCAGAAAACACCTTGTCCTTCTAAACAATTAATGTGCAATGCCGAATATTTGCATAAAATCCTTTCCAACTTTACTGTGAAGAGAAGCCATGTCCTTGTACTATACAGCCAGCTCTGTGTGCATTGGTTACACTCTACTGCTCATGCATACCACTAAACACAGAAAATATATTTCTGCAGAAGTCAGTCACAGGACTTGCACTGACATTTCCAAATGATGTGAACTGAATGGATGCATAACCAGCATTCTGCCAAGGTACAGCCAGTTCTTCATTACTATGTATTTAAAGATTGCATCAGAATTCTGACACTATGTTTTAAAAGAAATCACATTTGGATTAGCACTCTTTTCCCATTCTCTATGGTAGGAGATGAATGTGAATCTTCTCTTTTAGTCAAGTTTCCAGATTATAATGGTCACTTCACTTTAGGAGTAACTTATTAGCCGTGAACTATTTTGGGAATTAGGAGGACTTACGTTTATAAAAATGTTTACATAAATGCCATTTCTTTGATTCCACCCGTCGACATAAATTGACCCTGCTGAAGCATGCTTCTCACAAGGAGCAATAAACTTCCCAACCCTGCAATATTTTTAAACAAACTTAATCCTAAGAACATTAAAGTGGTAAGGAGTAAGGGAGATCTTCAAGTTCCTGGGAGTGAACATCACCAACAGCCTGTCCTGGTCAAATCACGTAGATGCCACGGCCAAGAAAGCTCACCAGCGCCTCTGCTTCCTCAGGAGGCTAAAGAAATTCGGTATGTCCCCTTTGACACTCACTAACTTTTATCGATGCGCCATAGAAAGCATCCTATCTGGATGCATCATGGCTTGGTACGGCAACTGATCTGCCCAGGACTGCAAGAAACTGCAGAGGGTTGTGGACACAGCCCAGCGCATCACGGAAACCAGCCTCCCCTCCTTGGACTCTGTCTTTACCTCTCATTGTCTTGGTATAGCAGCCAGCATAATCAAAGACCCCACCTACCCGGATCATTCTCTCTTCTCTTCTCTTCCATCAGGTAGAAGATACAGGAGACTGAGGGCACGTATCACCAGGCTTAAGGACAGCTTCTACCCCACTGTGATAAGACTATTGAATGGTTCCCTTAATACGATGAGATGGACTCTGACCTCATGATCTACCTTGTTGTGACCTTGCACCTTATTGCACTGCACTTTCTCTGTAGCTGTGACACTTTACTCTGTACTGTTATTGTTTTTACCTGTACTACCTCAATGCACTCTGTACTAACTCATCGTAACTGCACTGTGTAATGAATTGACCTGTACGATCGGTATGCAAGACAAGCTTTTCACTGTACCTCGGTACGTGACAATAATAAACCAATACCAATACAAAATATATTGAATATTCACACAGTTGCCAGTATGACTGAGCACAGGTCAGCTCTGGATAGAGCACTTCCCAGAATGCTCAGAGGACAGAATGGTATGAAGGTGTAAAGTGCAGAAATTGTTTTGACTGCTTCAGGCTCTGCCATTGAAACAGTGCTGATGTTGAACCAGGGGCTTTTCCAGAAGACCTCTGTTTCAGTTATAAAGCTGAAAGATCAGATTGTCACTAATATGAGACAATGAACACACAGCAAAGTTACTGTGTCCTGGCCAAACTGACAATAATTTCTGATAGGAAAAGTAAACCAAGCTTAATGTTATTATCTGATCTAAACTTTGGAGGAGGAGTCCATTTGACTGAATATGCCAGGGTTGGTTTTCTATTTTTCTAGTTCTTTCCCCCAAACCATGTTTAAAAGTTTAATCTCCTATTTTAAAATTCATAATGGATTACCATAGAGAGTATTATAGGAATTGGTTAAAAAAAAAGGACAGTAAGGCTAGTTAGTGCATTGACACAAAAAATAATTTAAACTAAGGAGCAATCCAAATTATAGAATTGAGATTTTAACCATAGACCTTCAGACAAATGCACCATAACTAGTGCCGGTGACGATTTGGTCAGGATGTTCTCAGATGGCTTGGAGGACTAACTGGTCTTTTCCTGTGTTTTTCATTGAATATATGGTGGCAGAGAGACTTTCAACCAGGCAGGAAACCAGATGGACTGGCTGGATTTCATCTCATAGCTAGGTACCACGCTGCCCCACAATAACATTGGATTTGATATGATTGTCTTGCAGGGTCAGGAGATCCCACACAAATTCCTTGATCTTTATGGCAGGCATCACTTCCAGTTTTGAGTAACCTTCAGCTGCTGACAAAGAGTGCCAGCATAATCCACATATGCTTTATGTATAAAACGTGGATTTGCCTGCAATTAGTGAGTCCACCTTTGCGATCAAACAGGTTGAAATGGTGGTATTGTGGCAACTCACCATCTAGTCGGGCGAACCGGCTCGGCAGTCGGGTCGCGCGGCGTCGGAGCGACGAGGCCCAAGATGGCGGCGGGCCTCGTCTTTCCGAGCGACGGGGAGAACCCGCGCGCGGGAAAGTCCTGATGACGTAGGACTTACGTCATTGCCGGTTGTTTTGGGCGGGAACATTCTCCCTTAAAGGGCCTGCGCAGGGCGGGAAAATAAACCAGTTCTGTTTGGCAATCCTCCGAGTAGAGTCTTGTTTTATTCTGCGGTAGCAACCGCTACATTGGTGACCCCGACGGTCCAAACGGCTTTTGGACCCGCGAAATGGACGACAGCGCAGCAGCCAACGCAGTGGCCCTCAAGCTGCCGACCTTTTGGACACTTCGGCCCAGCGTCTGGTTTGACCAGGCCGAAGCGCAATTCCACCTTCGGCAGATCACCTCCGACTCCACGAAGTACTACCATGTGGTTAGCTCTCTGGACCAGGAGACAGCCGCCCAGGTTGGAGACTTCATCCAGTCGCCTCCGGAGGAAGATAAGTACCCAGCTTTCAAAGACCTTTTGATCCGAACCTTCGGCCTCTCCCGTCGTGAGCGCGCCGCCCGCCTGCTTCATCTGGATGGCCTGGGGGACAGATCCCCATCCGCCCTAATGAATGAGATGCTGGCATTGGCCGAGGGACACAAGCCATGCCTGATGTTCGAACAGGCCTTCCTCGAACAGCTCCCCGATGACATCTACTTGTTGTTAGCTGACGCCGACTTCAGCAACCCCCGTGAGGTGGCCGCCCGGGCAGATGTCCTGTGGAGGGCCAAGCGTGAGAGCGGTTCGTCCGTCAGTCAAATCACCAGGCCGCGAGCCCAACGCCCGCCTCGCCCGGCCCCAGCAACCGAGCAGCCACGCCCCACGAACGCAGACGACGACACGGGTGACCAGCTGTGCTTCTACCATCAGAGGTGGGGTGCGGAGGCCCGTCGATGCCACCCACCCTGCAAGTTTCAGGGAAACGCCAGGGCCGGCCGCCGCTGATGGCTACGGCGGCTGGCCGCCGACAGAGCCTCCTCTTCGTTCAGGACAAGAAATCTGGATGGCGTTTCCTCGTTGATACTGGAGCGGAGGTCAGTATTTTGCCCCCGACAGGCCGCGACACTCGTGACAGGCCACCAGGTCCTCTACTCAATGCCGCCAACGGTACAACGATACGGTCTTTCGGCACTCGTACGCTTCAATTACACTTTGGTGGCAGCCGTTTTACCTGGACCTTTACCCTTGCCACCGTCGCCCAACCACTCCTAGGAGCCGATTTCCTTTGGGCCCACAACCTGTTAGTCGACCTGCGAAGGAAGCGGTTAGTCCACTCTAGCACTCTCCAGACCTATCCCCTGGGAGAAATCAGCCCACCAGCCCCGCGCCTGGACTCCATTTCCCTTTCTGGCGACGATTTCGCCAAGCTCCTAGCCGAATTCCCATCGATTTTGGCACCTTCATTTACAAACTCTAGGCCCACACACGGGGTACGACACCACATCATTACCACAGGGCCACCCCTTCATGCCCGTGCACGACGATTACCTCCAGACAAGCTCCGCCTGGCAAAGGAAGAGTTCCGTCACATGGAGGAGCTGGGGATTGTTCGCAGGTCAGACAGCCCCTGGGCCTCCCCCCTGCACATGGTCCCCAAAGCCACCGGAGGGTGGAGGCCCTGCGGCGACTACCGCAGGCTGAATGACGCCACCACCCCGGACCGCTATCCCATCCCTCACATCCAGGACTTCACAGCGAACTTACACAGGGCCTGCATCATTTCCAAAGTGGACCTCGTTAGGGGATACCACCAAATCCCGGTCCATCCGGATGACGTCCCCAAAACTGCCATTATCACTCCATTCGGCCTGTTCGAATTCCTTCGGATGCCGTTCAGCCTTAAGAACGCCGTGCAGACCTTCCAGCGGCTGATGGATGCGGTAGGCTGAGACCTGGACTTCGTGTTCATTTACTTGGACGACATACTGATCGCCAGCCGTAACCGCCAGGAACACCTTTCCCACCTCCGCCAGCTGTATTCCCGCCTCCGCGATTTCGGCCTCACGATCAACCTGTCCAAGTGCCAATTCGGACTTGACTCTATCGATTTCCTCGGCCACAAAATCACCAGTGACGGGGCAACACCCCTACCCGCCAAGGTGGATGCTATCCGTCATTTTGCCCGCCCCGACACAGTCAAAGGCCTACAGGAATTCCTTGGGATGGTCAACTTTTACCATCGTTTCATCCCTGCAGCAGCCCATATCATGCGCCCTCTGTTCTCGCTGCTGGCTGGTAAGGGCAAGGACATCACCTGGACTGACGAGGCTGCGGCTGCTTTCGTTAAGGCCAAAGACGCCCTGGCAGACGCCACGATGCTGGTACACCCCAGGACTGACGTCCCGACTGCCCTCACGGTAGACGCACCCAACACCGCGGTGGGTGGGGTACTGGAACAGCTACTCGAAGGCCGCTGGCAACCCTTGGCATTTTTCAGCAAGCACCTTAGACCGCCCGAACTGAAGTACAGTGCTTTTGATCAGGAACTTCTAGCACTGTATCTGGTGGTCCGGCATTTCCGATACTTTCTAGAAGGCAGGCCTTTCACCGCTTTCACCGATCATAAGCCTCTGTCCTTTGCCTTCTCCAAAGTCTCCGATCCCTGGTCAGCTCGTCAGCAGAGACATTTATCCTACATTTCCGAGTTCACAACTGACATCCAACATGTCTCCGGAAAGGATAATGTCGTTGCTGATGCACTTTCCAGACCAACCATCCACAACCTATCCTTGGGTGTCGACTACACGGCCCTAGCTGACGCGCAGCAAGCCGACGACGAACTGCCCAGCTACAGAACCGCAGTCTCGGGTCTGCAGCTCCAAGATTTCTTGGTTGGTCCAGGTCAGCGGACCCTACTTTGCGACGTTGCGACTGGTCAGCCCCGCCCTATTGTCCCTGCAGCCTGGCGGAGACGCGTTTTTGACTCGGTACATGGGTTGGCACACCCGTCCATCAGATCTACTGTCCAACTGGTTGCCAGCAAATTTGTCTGGTATGGCCTGTGCAAACAGGTCAGTGAGTGGGCCAGGACTTGTCCGCACTGCCAGACGTCAAAAATCCAGTGACACATCAAGGTCTCACCACAGCAGTTCGAGCCTACCCGTAGGAGGTTCGACCACATACACGTCGACCTCGTGGGCCCTCTGCCGGTTTCAAGAGGAGCCCGGTACCTCCTTACCATCGTGGACTGGTTCACGAGGTGGCCTGAGGCAACCCCCCTGACTGACATCACAACTGATTCCTGCGCCTGGGCGCTGCTCACAACTTGGGTCTCACGTTTTGGCGTTCCGGCCCACATCACTTCAGACAGAGGCACCCAATTCACTTCCAGTCTCTGGGCTGCATTAGCGAACCTGCTAGGGACGCAGCTGCACACCACCACGGCCTACCATCCTCAATCAAACGGGTTGGTGGAACGTTTTCACCGCCATCTGAAATCGGCCTTGATGGCCCACCTGAAGGGTCCTAACTGGGTTGACGAGCTGCGTTGGGTCCTGCTCGGCATACGCACTGCCCCCAAAGAAGACCTCCGCACTTCGTCAGCTGAGCTTGTATACGGGGCGCCACTAGTTGTCCCCGGGGATTTCATACCTGCCCTTCGGGACCAAGGAGAACAACCCCCAGCAGTCCTACAAAGACTGCACGAGAAGCTTGGTGCCTTGGCCCCGATTCCCACCTCACGGCACGGTCAAGCCCCATCCTGCCAGCCCAAGGAACTACGGGATTGTAAGTTTGTTTTCGTTCGCAGGGGCACACCTCGGGCACCATTGCAACGACCATATGAGGGACCGTTCTGAGTCATACGGAATAACGGATCCACTTTTATTTTGGACATTGGAGGCAGGGAACAGGTTTTCACGGTGGACCGCCTCAAACCGGCCCATTTGGATCTGCAACAGCCTGTCGAGGTTGCCACGCCGCGACGCAGAGGCCGCCCCCCTAAGCGGCAGCTAGCACAGCCCACGGACCTTGGGGACTGTATCGCCGGTTCTGGGGGGGGGGGTTGTGTGGTGACTCACCGTCTAGTCGGGCGAACCGGCTTGGCAGTCGGGTCGCGCGGCGTCGGAGTGACGAGGCCCAAGATGGCGGCGGGCCTCGTCTTTCCGAGCGACAGGGAGAACCCGCGCGCGGGAAAGTCCCGATGACGTAGTACTTATGTCATTGCCGGTTGTTTTGGGCGGGAACATTCTCCCTTAAAGGGCCCGCGCAGGGCGGGAAAATAAACCAGTTCTGTTTGGCAATCCTCCGAGTAGAGTCTTGTTTTATTCTGCGGTAGCAACCGCTACAGTATGAATTTAGTAATTCTGTTGAAAACATTTTCTAGTTGCAGACTTATTTCAAATCACAAAGAGTGACAACGCCTCATGCTACCAGGGAATGAGAAAGGAATGACCTTTCATTCCAGCTATCAACCTGAGAACCATCCAAGTAAAATGTATAAAGGTTTTGGTATCATGAAGAAAGTAAATTGCTGCAGGGTGATTAGTCTCCGTAATCAGAGAATTTATTTGCCTAGTCCTATCAAGTTTCTGGTTAATGGTGACCCCTGAATATTGATGGGCTGTAAAATTTTTAACTCTGGTCACGCCAATGGATGTGAAGAGGAAATGGTTAATCTCTCTGTTACTGGTAATGGTCGCTCCCTGACTGGAATGCAGTACAATCGTTACCTGCCACTTAACGCCCCAAGGCTGACTGTCTTGCTGGACATAGGCAAAGATTACTTCATTATCTGAAAAATTCTTAATTGATCTGAACTTAGTGTAATCATCACTAAACAATCAAACTTCTGACATTATGATGGAGAGAAAGTCATTGTTGAAGGAATGGAAAATAGCTGGGCCGAGGGCACTGCGCTGATGAACTCGAGCAACAATCAGCTTCCTTTAAGTTTGTGGCCAATGGAGCAATTTCTCCAGATACCTGTTGACTTCAAATTCATGAAGGCCCCTTGGTCAAATGCTGCATTAAGGTCAGTCACCCTCTCTACACCTTTGAAATTCAGCTCTTGAGTTAGTGTTTGGACAAAGTCTGTTCTGAGGTCTGGAGCCAGATCACCCTGACTGAACCCAAATTAGGCATGTTAGCAGGTTATTGCACATTCAGTGCTGCTCTCAGTAGGCAAATTTCTGGGTGAATGTCCGTGGAGCAAGGTATGTTATGCTACAGAATAACTGCTTCTAGGGATTTGCAGAATAACCCTTACTCAATTGTTGGTAAAGCATTGACCAAGTGTCTGAGAAAATCTTTAAGAGTCTTACAGGCCATCTTCACAGCTTCAGAGATACAATAAGAAATGGTGACTAGTCCTTTAACTAGTGGTCCTTAATTATTCTCAAACTGCTTGTCACTGATAGGATAGGGCATCTGGCCAAGTGCCATCTACCAAAATCTCATGCAGTTTCCTTAATGAGCACCAGCAGGTATCTTTCATGGCAATCAGATCGTTGGCAAGCCACCTTGCTACAGGCTTCAGATCCTTTACCAAGATAATGTGTTGGGTTAAATGCAGCCTAACAAGCTTTATAGTGCAAGATTCTCATTTTGGCACCCTCAAGTTACCTTTGGCGCCCGAACATCATATTCTTTTTACCAGCCAACATCTTTGCTGCATAGTTAGCTACATCCTTGAGTGAGATGAGGAGGAGTGGTTGAATTGGTTCTCCTGCACTTTAGATAGCTGTGGTGATTCTCTATAGATAAACAGTTGTCTAACAAAAACCAGCTTCTGGTAGTTTACCTTTTGCAGTGCCTAGTCCATATCTCACCTGTGAATGCATGAAAAGAAAATATAAAGGAACTGGACTCATTAACATTCCTCGATAAGACAGCAACAGCCAAATTACAGAATCCACTGGTTCAGGACAGAAGACCCAAATTCCTGTTGCTTGGTGCTGTTGCAGATCTAATGGTTGCAGTTAGACCTTGGAAGACTTGTACAAGTGTGGCATTCAGTTTCACTCTCAATTTTTCTCATAGTAATGCTAGATGCCTCTAGAACCTGACACTACTGTCCTAATTACCTTCTTCTGGGGCATATCCTTCAGAAAGTTTCTGGACTTTCGGGTTTTAAGACATTCCCCACAAGTGGCTGCAGTTTGGAAAGTGGAATGCTTCCTCCCACTTCTTTGTCATCATTTCCAGGTGGGAGATCATTATCCTTATGAAAACTGGACCATCATTCCAATTCTTCACCGGAGAATATTTGTTTCCCCACTTTCTGTGAATTAATATTCTCCCACTTCCAGGTTTTCATAGAACAAAGAACATTGAAAAACTACAGCACAATTCAGGCCCTTCGGCCCACAAAGCTGTGCTGAACATGTCCCTACCCTAGAAATTACTAGGCTTACCCATAGCCCTCTATTTTACTCAGCTCCATGTGCCTATCTAACAGCCTCTTGAAAGACCCTGTCGTATCCACCTCCACCACCGTTTCCAGCAGCCCATTCCACACACTCACCACTCTCTGAGTAAAAAACTTACCCCTGACATCTCCTCTATATCTACTCCCCAGCACCTTAAACCTATGTCCTCTTGTGGCCACCAATTCAGCCCTGGGGAAAAGCCTCTGACTATCTACCCTATCAATACCTCTCATCACCTTACACACCTCTATCAGGTCCCCCCTCATCCAATATTGCTCATGGCCAATATTACTCCACTCTTCACCCAAAAAATCCTCTCCAGGACCACTATCTGTAGGAGTAGGTGTAATACTTTGACAAACTTGGTGAATAGTTTATCAGAGTCCTTGGCCTCTTTCTTCCCAAAGATGTGAAGAGCTTTCTTAGCTGGGTGTGCAGCAATGTTTACTCTTTGGGAAACAGCAGCTGATTATAAGGCACTGCTGTTGTTCAAAACAAAACATAAGCTGGCTTTACATACAACGTGTCTGATCAAGAGTCTGTCCTCTCCTATTTTCAGCTGAAGACTAATTCTTAATGAGTTCCTGCACTTCAGAATATAAGATAAGATAAGATCTTCATTAGTCACATGTACATTGAAACACACAGTGATGCATCTTTTGCGTAGAGTGTTCTGGGGGCAGCCCGCAAGTGTCACCACGCTTCCGGCGCCAACATAGCATGCCCACAACTTCCTAACCCGTACGTCTTTGGAATGTGGGAGGAAACCAAAGCACCTGGAGGAAACCCATGGAGTCACGGGGAGAATGTACAAACTCCTTACCGGCAGCGGCCGGAATTGAACCCGGGTCGCTGGCGCTGTAATAGCGTTACACTAACTGCTACACTACCGTGTCTGCCCCAATATCAGACCCAATGTGATGATCTCCAAAAATGGCGGAAAGTTGAACTCCCATATGGTGGACCCGATTCCAGGTGCCATCTTACTCAATTTACACCTAATGGGGATGAGATGGGGAAACGAAAAATAAAACTCAATTTCTCTAAATATTCTGTATCAGGGAGGCGTATACAGGTGATGGGAACCAGCAGAAGCATGACTGCTGAACCCCAGCGATCATTAGAATATTAAGCACATACACATATGCATGCATTTGTACAAGTATGCACCTATTTAATATGTCATTCCAAAATGGATCAAATTTGAATCCTGCACACTCCCTGTCTATATTCAAATACTAATTTTCATTGATATCTTCTTGTTGGATTTTATTCAGCTCAGTATTATTGAAGCTGGAATCTTACCTGAATGTGCACTGTGGCTCCAGAAGAGGAATCAAAGCAGGACAGCAATGATTGGTTCTGCAAATAATGTTGTTCTGATGCTCACTCTTTCTAGTTAGTTGCTCAGCTCAGCCTGTGCCCTGCAGCTTGGGAGGACAGTGAGCATTAAGGAATAAACCAGCCTAGGATCATAATCACAAAATTTCTGCTGGATGTTCCCCTCTGCAAAAGGGAACTCAAAGCCACGGTTAAAAGGAGGATGTTTCACCAATCTCCCAGCAGCCAAACAGTGTAGGTTACAGCACACTAAACCCACCTCGTTCATGCTCTGTGTACAATCCTGTCCTCCACAGACTTTCCCATTTAACTAACCTTCTGAGACAAAATCTGAATAAATGGTTCCCAATCCCAAAAGCAAATCAAGCAAACTCTGGAACATTTATTTGTCCTCATATATAAAATTCCTCAATGTATTTCTAGGCTGTTGACCTTTATAGGCAACCCAATAATCAAAAATAATGAGAGGTACCTTCCCTCTAGATTTCATTTTAATTTCTTTGCTCATATTTGACTAATCTTTTTTCTTAGCTCCGTGCCAATTAATTGATTACAAACTTAAAACTAACAAAGTTGAATAATTAATCAGCTTGCCACTCAGTCAGCAAGCTCTGCCGAGACAATTCAACATTCAGACCGTTCCCAGAAGACTGATGGCCCTGTCCTGATAACAAAGCAAAAACTGAAACGTAGCTTGATCTTTAATTTAATAGCTAAGCAATTCACATGTATCAGCTGAAAAGTTGTCGTTTGATCAAGCTGCATTTAATTCAGTGAAACTTTAACACTTTACTCTCCTACCCTGGAAGTGAGCTTTTCTTCCTCCATAAATGATTCCATTGCTTAAGGGTGCAAGAGAACAGGGAGTAAGATCATCAAAGCTACTAATGCAAAATATAAGCGACTAACTGAATACATCATTAATACCAAAAAATATGTTTGGATTTGTGAATAACCACTCAAATATGGCTGTTAGGTTCTGAGGAAGTTCAACAAAATCCTGAATCTAGGAAGAAAATCTGAAGGGCGAATTTTGATTTATGCCACTAGGAATACAGACCCTTTTAAGTCTGTGACACCTGTGGTTACAGTATTACCTCTGATTCAGAACGTTCTAAGTTCATGTCCCACTCCAGGGACCTGAGTACAAGGATCTTTCCTGACATTCCACTGGAACGTTGCTCTGCTGAAGATGCAGAATTTGGAACAAGATGTTAAAATAAGGCTCTACCTGCTCTGTAATATGAATGTAAAAGATTCAATGGCACCATTTGAAAAAGAAAGTACAGGAGTTATCCTTCATGACCTGTCCAATATGTATCCCTTAATAAAAGTGATTAATTCTTTGTATTTAATTATCTGTCTCATTCGCATCCCATCTCCCTGTCCTTGGCCTATTGCACTGTTCCACAGCTGAATGCATGTTCAAGGAACAACACCTCATCTTCTGACTGAACACGTCATAACCTTCCAAGGCCAGCACTGAATTCCACCATTTTAGATAATCAGGTCTTCCAGGATTTGCATTTCAGCATAGTGGTACAGGTAGAAGAGCCACTGACCTTGGTCACAGGGACAACGTGCAAACTCCACATAGACATGTCTAGGTTCATGTTGCAATCCAGGGATTTCAGTATGAAGATCTTGCCTGACATTCCAGTGGAAAGTTGCACTGTTGAAGGTGCAGAATTCTGAATGAGATGCTATCTGCTCTGTAACATGAAAGTAAAATGTGTGGAGTTTGCATGTTTTTCACTATGACTGCTTCAGTTTTGTACAGGTGCTCCGGTTTCCTTCCAAGTACCAAAGATGTGTGGGTTAGTCAGTTAATTGGCTGCTATAATTCACCCCTAGTGTGTAGGTGAGTGGGAGAATCTGAGGGGAGTTGAGAATACGGGGAGAATAAAAAATTGGGATAAATATTGGATTAGTGCAAATGGGTGGTTAATGGTTGGCGCAAACTTGGTGGGCTGAAGGGCCTGTTTCCCTGCTGTATCTCCATGGTTCTATATTTCCAGCATTCATAGTCTTTTTTTTATCTCCGGTAATCTTAAAACCTGGTCCTCCCAGGCATACCTGATCAGTACCATCTTTTCACTTTACAGTCTTATTTTGTATTTATCACCCTGTTTACTATTTAATCTCTTCTTTCACAGACTTTCTCTTTTGCTCTCTCCTCCTCTCCCTCACTTGCTTTATCTCTAATGTTTCCCACTCTGGCCTGAAATGTTCACCATTTCTTTCCCTACAAATGCTGCCTGACTTGCCAAGTATTTGCAGCATTTTCTGTTATTTTTTGTGTCTCAAATTTTTAGCACCTGCTGTTTGCTGATATCGTTCACAGAACAATTACCCAGTTCAGTCTCACATTAATGATGTAGACTTACATTGAGGGGGCATGAGAAAGACATTTACAGATGACAAATATTTGGCCATGTCGTTAATAGGGAGCATCAAGGTGCTTTCAATGAACGATACAGACAGTGACCACAGAGCAAAGCAACATTTTTCCTCAGACAAATTCGCCTCTGTTTTTCTTCTCATATTTAAAGTTGTTAGTGATGAGATCTCTGTTGACTGTCTCACAATGCAGCATAGCATATGGGTCATCTGATAGAACAGGGACAAGCAGGTGGGAAGAACAACATTAATCCAGCTCACTTTTTAACACTTCAGGTTTCTTGTGACAGGAACATTAATTCAGTGGCATTGGCTGTTTTTCACATTTGAGCTTTATAGCCTTGGAATTCGTCTACATCAGAAAATGGGACAGGGTATACTGCAGATCCCTCTTCAAATGGTCACAGGAACGATTGGTGCTGCTATGTTATTATGAGCCAGGCGTGCAGCTATTGCTTCCTGCCCTGTTCTATAGCCATATGCCTGTTTGGGACACCAGCTTGGTGGGAAACTGGGATTTACTGCTCCAATTTTCAAGCAGTGTACAGTGCCTGTAAAAGGGGAGCTGGACTCCGGCTGCAGACAGGAGGAACGCAAATAAGATTGAATGACCTCCTAATTGTGTGAAAGTGTTATCAGCTTGGAGATTCTGGAAGCCAAGCCCTCCTGGTACATCACTTTGGTCAATGGGAAAAGGATGAAGACAAGATTAGCTGCCTGGACAGAGCCAAAACACCGGAAAAGATTGTAATGCAGGTAAAAATACTGACCTGACTTGCGCTGTCCAGCTAATGCTCAGTTTACTTAACTGTGGATAGATCCCTAACATAGATGTGAACAGATCCCTAACCTACATCTTCCCTACTCTCAATGGAGTGATTGTGCTGGTGACAGCTAGAAGTTCTGTTTGCACCGCATGGCTTCCACACACATTTGACCAACTGCACCAGATGTAGGATACCCTGGTGGTTAGATGCCAGTATATCTGACTGTCCGCTCCAATGCCGGATTCACCATTGAGTCTAGTGAAGGAGTACAGACTCCCTGAAGAAAGAGTCTGAGTGCATTCAGAATCCTGACCTCAGGTTTACATCATGGAGGACTGGCACAGGAATGTCAACCTTTTCATTTGAATAAAGTGCCAATTTCCACAGAGGAAGGCAAGTGCAGATAAGTACTTTACTTCACTTGAATGATTATTTTAATTATATGTTGGTGTTTTCATTAGTTGTTAAATCAATTTATTTTTCATTTCTAAAATTTTTAGAATAATATTTTTAATTAGTTAAAACCCTTTTAATGGTTTTTAAATGTCTCTGGCCATCAGAGACCACTAAGCTTTTCACAACCTTTGACAGCAAGTGAATGGGTTTGGGGGTCAGGTCCTTTCACCACCTGATTCAGGTAAAAGCACCTGCGGACAGGTGGGAATTGCGGGTGACATTTCTGGGCAGTGGGCTGGTCTAGGATTCTCTCTGCCTCACAGTCATTCTTCAATCTACCTCCTCCACCACCTCATCCAACACATTCAACGTTTCCTACTCCACTATTGTGACTCAGACACCTGTGCACTTCAGGCATTACACACATAACAGGCAGGCAGTTCTACTGTGACAGACTTTCTTGAAATGTTTCAGAAGATTACCTCTAATATGTCCTTTCTTACGGTAGATCAAGGGCAACATGCAGTTGAAGACCGTGACCCAAGGAAGTTAGGCCGACATGCATACTCTACTATCTCCACACTAATCTAATCCTTGCTTCTCCTTTCATTTCAGTTGCTGAAATATATCTTGTAGCTCTTCAGGCAAAGACCAACCTGTCACACACACCAACAGTAGCTCAAAGATGGGCACCACATTTAGAGTGCAGCCCAGAGGAAAAGGTCTTCATGTGGTGAAGTTAGCCTGAAATGACAAACTGGCTACTAACCTGAGCCTACAAAATAATGCTGGTTAAAGCCCTTTCCAGTTAGTTAGTGCCACTAACAGCTGAGTGAATTTATCATGTGTTGAGTCAGGTGCTGGAGCAGATCCATTTCATTAAAATATCCCACAATAAAGACCCTGGTTTTATAAAGAGAGCCTCTAATTGTTTCAATCTGCACCCTGGACACCCATGTGGATTCAACACGGCAAGCGGTGTATAGGCAGCAGACACTGAGCACACACACCCTGCCCTTTGTGCATGCCTGTAAAGGAGGTGCATTGTGATGATATTTCTTGACTTCTATTCATTTTTATTGCACCGAATTAAATCCAGCTTGTTCTCATGTTACTTCTCATCTTGTAGGTGCGTCAATTGCTCAAATACTAAAAGATTGAGCTAGATTTTGGCTTCTGCTTCATTATCAGGGCAGCATCATCAGTATTCTGTGAATAGTCTAAATGTTCAAATGTCTCAACAACATTTGCTGACTCCAAGACAAGCTGATTAATTACCTAAATTCACGTTGGCATCAGATTCGTAATTAATTGCCAGTTTGTAAAAAGATCATGCAAAACTGGCAAAGAAATAAATCCAGAGTCATGCTATCTTTTTTTTTGGTATTGCATTCAGCGGAGATAAAGAAAGAGAAGTTCATTACATTTTCCTCTACCTGTGTCCTGATTGAAGCAAGGACACACAAAGCTGACCGCTGGGCTATGTGAGAAAGCACAGACAGTGGAGGAAATGAAAAGCACCAGGAACAGCAGATGATGCAGGTGGGTAGCTTTCTCCACTCCCCAGGCAGGGGAGGAAAACTTAAACATTAGCTACTGAACCATGTGCATATTAACACCAATAGCTCCTCACCATCTGTTCAGTAAGTCGACCCGATGGACTCCACAGACTAAAGTGACGTCAATCCAAACATGACTAATCAATCTCTGGTTGGCATACATTTAACGAAGAAAAGATGGAACTCTTACCTCCAGAATCCACTGAATTCTTCTCATTATTCTGAGGATTCAAGATTTATCTGATAGAGCAAATTGTCTAGTAGGCATCATTTCACAAAACCACGAAAGCATAATTTACAAAGAAGAATAATTGTCAGGAGGTTGGGAATTAGAATCAGCTTCATTTTAAGCAGGGCTTATGCATTCCTTGTCTGAAACAAGCCTGTTGAGGAATGCCATCAAATATTTGGTGCTTTACGTTTAGTAGACATAACCTTAAAACTCACTGTAAACTAGGATTCTAACAGCTGGAGCTGCCTATGCAGTCCTGATTTCATGATGGAGGAAATATATATAGAACAAGACAAATAATTCTGTCACGTTCAGGCAGGAACACAAATAGGTGTTGAGTATTTTTACAGAATGGGAAACACCATTTAAGAAAAACAGAAAATACAAATAACTTGCATTAAATATTGTCTGGAGAGTCACACGGTTGTCTAAATTAAACTTCCTAATCAAACCTAATGCTGGAGTCAGTATTACTACAGATTTTAAATTATCATAAACATAAGCTTGGATCTCAACTGCATTTGTTGGAAGGCCCAATATTTATTTCTGGAACAGTGAACAAATAAAAACCGAAGTGTAACTGGACAGATAATAATGTTTCAGGAATAGGATAATACATGATTCTTTATATTTCTGCCGTAATAAAGTTAGCTGTTCTCCAGCTTGCAATGAAGAGCAACATTTGACATTAACATATTGGCACAATATAATACACATCAGAAATCCGTGAGTGCATTGTGTGCAAGTTTCCTCCCATTGTAGTCATTACACTGAACACTGTGGGCAAAGTAGTCATCCTAATTTCCCTACTAATTGCCAAGTCCTGACAGTTGTACAAAGCCTCAGAGCTTCATCTCCTGCATCCAATACACCTCCCTCATACACCACAATCACAGTTTGCAGAGGATGAAATACATCTTCAACAATTAAATACACTCTGATTGTGCTCAGCCTGTGTTCTGCTAACAATAAGAAAGTGACTGTAATTGGGCACAAACCCACTGAATGCAAGAAAAGACATTGTGCAGTACCTAATCTTGTATTCATAGAGTGATACAGCATGGAAACAGGCCCTTTGGCCCAACACTTCCATGTTGATCAAGATGCTGGTCTATGCTGATCCCAGTTTCCTTCATTTGGCCCATAACCCTTTAAACCTTTCCTATCCATGTACCTGTCCAAATGTCTTTTAAATGTTGTAATAGCACCTGTGTCCACCACCACTCTGGCAGCACATTCTATATAGCCACCATCCTCTGTGGAGAACCTTGCTCCTCAGACCCCCCTTTAAATCTATCCCCTCTCATCATAAACCTGTGCCCTCTAGTTTTAGACTCCCCTACCCTAGGAAAAAGACTGTGACTATCTACCCCACCTATGCCGTTCATAAATTTTTAAGCCCCTTTAAGGTCACCCCTCAGCCTCCTTCACTCCAGTCCCAGCCTATCCAATCTCTCCTTATAACTCAAGCCCTCCAGTCCTCCATTCTTGTTAATCTTTTCTGCACCATCTCGAGCTCAGTGATATCCATAGCACAGCAACCAGAATTGCGCACAATACTCCATCTGCGACCTAACTAAAAATCTTGACTAACATGTGATATGGCTTGCAGCAAAGAATGCCACCAGAGATCCAATGATTGGAGTCATACCTCAGTGTTTGTGGCTGTTGGAGGTCAATCATCCCAGTCCAGGATATTCAGCAAGAGTTCCTCAGGGCATTGTGTACCGCCATCACTGAGTCCCCCACCATAAATATCCTGGGGATCACCATTGATCAGAAATTTAATTAGGTGAGCCACAAAAATATTGTAACCTCCGCTCCTGGGAAGGATAAGGGTAGTGGGCACATGGTTACACTTGCACCTGCAAGTCCCCCTCCAGTTGCAAGAACAGGTCAAAGGCTAGGACAAGTGGTTCATTTTCTGATTCCTCAAAGACCTTCTATTACTTACAAGGAACCAGCCAGGCATGTTATGGCAAACATGCAATTTTCCTGGATTAATGCAGCTCCAACTCAACATCATCCAGGACAAAGTAGCCCACTTGATTGGTAGCCCATCTATCACGCTAAGCATTCAGGACGTCAACTTCAGTGTGTGTTGTCTACAAAATGAATTGCAGTTACTCTCCTGTCCTGACTTATAAGTGTGCAGCCATTCTTTCATTGTCACTGAGTCTAAGTACCAGCAATCTCTACCCAACAGCAGTATGGAGTACCTTCAGCAGAAAGACTGCAGTTGTTTGAGAAGGTGGCTCTCCATCAGCTCCCCAAGGGTAATTCGTAATGGGCAACAAGTGCTTATCCTGATAGAAATCCTTGCATACCATAAATGCAGGGGCAAAAAAAAATTAGTGTGTGGTTAGGAACACAAAAAAAAGAGCCAAAGTTTAAGACAAATAGCAAGGTAAACCAACAGGACAGAAATATTAGAAGACAAGAGCAGACAACCTACCAAAACAGTTTAAAGAAAAGGCGAGAGATAAGCCAAGAAGAATGATGTACTTCATTACCAATGATTACTGGACCATTGTTAGAAGTACATCAACACTTCTTTCTAGAAGTTGCGATAATTGTCCAGCTGATTTATTGTTCATTGTGTCGTTGTGCACATCACAAAGAATTTAATCAAATATGCAAACATTTTAACATTTTCCAAATTATTTGAAGTCAAATCCAAGTTCTCATGATGTGTTCCTTTAAAAAATACTATCAGCACAGAACTGTCTGCTTCGTGCACTCTCTCAGCTGCAGCCCATTGGAGCTACTTTCTGTGAAAACAATTGCCTTGGATCTTGCTGAATGCATGCCATTTTTCAAGCTACTTACTGAGTTGCCAGATTAATATGCAGACTAACATGAACTGACATAGTCTGCACTGTGCCTAACACCTGACTGTAAGTACAGTAATTGTATCTAATTTTTACAGCAGAATCGCATGGTTTAGAGATACGGTACATAAATTCAGATGGCACCTAGTACAACAATAAATATTCTGAAGCTTAAAAAAGGGGAATGATGAAATCTGAAAAAGTCACTGAATAATGCTCAAACTGTGTAGGGATTTGCTGGCTTTTTAAATAATACATGATCTTTATTTCCAAGTTATAGTAACATTTTTCCATAAGCATAATATTTTGCCCAGGAGAAAATTAGCATGGAGCCAAAACTAAACTGGAATTATCACAAGAACAGTTTGTAAAATCAAGTGAAAATTAAAAACAAAACTGCAGATGCATGAAATCTGAAATGGAAAAAAACCCAGAAAATACTGGAAACACTCAACAATTCATGCAGCATCTGTGGAAAGAGAAACAGAGTTAATGTTTCAGATTGAAGACTCTTTGTCAGCTTCTTTTGGCGTGAAACTTTATTTCTGTTTTTCTTTCCATTGATGCTGCCCCTTCTGCTGATTGTT
Organism: Pristis pectinata; assembly: GCF_009764475.1. Classification (NCBI taxonomy): domain Eukaryota; kingdom Metazoa; phylum Chordata; class Chondrichthyes; order Rhinopristiformes; family Pristidae; genus Pristis; species Pristis pectinata. Next base: position 30,262,672 of record NC_067417.1, read on the forward strand.
TCCAGCATTTTCTATTTTTATTTTGTAAAATCAGCAGATACTTGAAAGAGAATTCAAACAATAACAAGGAAAAGAACTGAATAAATGACAGTCTCCTTTGCTAAGGTTATGGTGCAAGAACAGAATGTTATGAAATAAATCCTGCATCAAAAGGTGAAAAGGGACAAACATTTCAGGTCCAATTCTTTATTAGAACTCAGATCAGAAAAGGATCATACCCTAGATGGAAAACTTTGTCTGAAGCAGATGCTTATTAATTTGCCATGCATTTCCAGTACTTTGTCATATTATTTCAGGAAAGCTCAAAAAATTACAAGTCAGCTTTTAATGGGCTATTATGCAGGAAGAAATAAAATGATATGCCCTTGCCTTAGCTCAAATTTCTGCTTTCTGCCGGTATTCCTAGAAGAAAGATTTACCTTTAAGATCTTGCTTGTGCCATCAAAAAAAAATGCTGTGCTTGGAGACAAGGTTGAAATTCAGCTTCAGTGAAGATGCAAAACAGATAGAAGCAATTCAAATGCCATTGTAAATCCTCAGCCTTACATCACCAGGGAAGGGAAACTATGGCAGGTTGCCTAAAAGGCACCCACCAGCTGTTTAAGTAGTCCCAAAGTTGAACCTTACCTATCAGAAGGGGGAGAACGTTCAAACTGGGCATTAAATGGATGTTAAGTTGGCTATTCCTTATTATTTATTTGCTCAGATGGACAAATAATCTATTAATAATCCATTTCAAATGCCTTACATAATAAGTTGCAGTACTCGTAACTTCTCTCTTGGGAAGTGCAAGATTAGTAAGAGTAAATAGTCAGCAAGCAGATTTAGAGCAACTGGCACTGTCTGTGAGCCATAGCATTTCATTTCTGGTGGTGCTGAGGAGATCCTGGTAACATAAATAGTAACAACTCTCAATTCCTTTAGCAGTTTGATTTTGCTGAGTTGTACTGTACAGTGCTGAAGGATGCAATGGAGACGTGCAAGTTGAGCTGTCAGTCACTGGGTTCGCTTCCGAATACACAACATCATAAATCTATGTCTGGGATTGCTTCAGATTCCTGTGGGGTGTGAAAATAAACAGCAGCTGCACTGGTGCAGCATCAGAGCCAGTCAGCTTTGAGCTGCCAGCCCACCAGAGCAGACAGCCTGCTTGAAAGCATTACCTGCCTTTCTTTTTATTTTATTTACACAGCAATATTGAAGTGATTCATATCTTTCCCTTCATACCGAAACACGGCACATTGGAAGGCAAACAGGATTTAGAGAATTATGTAAAAGAAATTAAAACACAAGGAAGCATCTGACATATAGCAGTGAATTTTAACCCCAAAACTGAGTGGGGATGGGTCAGGTAAGATACCACAATTCTTAAAATCTTAAAACTGACTCCAGACTGCCCAATATCAGGTGTAATTTGGGAGATAACTTTAGGCAATCCATCCCAGGGAGAGGGTCACCAATTTAAGTATCGTATTGAGCTTGAGCACCTCAGATTTAATGTGGTTTGTAGGTTTTATCCTGATCAGCTTCCCTGTCTTCAGGAAACCCAGTTCAAGGAAAACCAGGGCAGATTTAGAGAAGATGGATACTTTTGCATTTCTTCATGTGGGCCAGAAGAAAAAGGTATGCTTCTTCCCTGTTCTCCTAGCTTACCTATTTTTCATGAGGAATGGACATCCCACTTTCCATCCCTGTTCAAGAATTGGACATTACGAATTCAAGATTCAATCCTCGCACACAAAGCTCTTGCTTGCAACTACACACTCTTTCGTTGCGCTTTGGAGAGTTCTCCACCCAACTGGACACCCATGTGGCTGACTTCCAAGAGATGTTGCAAGTTGTGATGTTAAATCTCCATGTCTTGCAGGGACTTCCCATACAAAACTTTACTTCCTGCCCAAAATAAGCAAGACTATTATATCCCTATCATATTTTTAATTTCCAAGACCAGTTTGGGTCATTAATTTTTCTTTGAGGCACAAATCTCTTTCTACTTCTGTTATAGTTGGACAGGACGCCCCAGTTTCTTAAATTGCTTTTTCTGTCAACTTTCTGATGAAAGGGTCAAACATCTATTTGGTGCAATTATTCCTGAGTGACAGCAGCTCACTCAAGGAAGTTATTCATGAGGACCAAGGGGTTAATATTATAAGAGGCGGAAAGAGATTGATATTAAGTTGTGGGTGGGAACGTGACTAAGTGATTAGCAGATCTCTAGAGTGAGCGATTGAGTGCGTGAGTATCAGTGTGTGAGTGTAGGGATGCGGGGAGTATCTGAGCTCATTTTAATGGTCAGGATTTATTAGTGTGCTGAGCACTAATGTTTTAACTAAAATAAATGGGAAACTGGCTAAAAGTATCTGCCTACTCATTAAAATTAGGCATCAGAGGCCAGTTCTAGGAATTAGAGGAAACAGCTGCTGCAACCAAGTTTCATAAAGTGGAATTATTCAACAAAAGTCACAGTAGGGAAGGGCGACAGAAACTTCCAGCTTTCCATGTGGATCTTGAAGGAACATTTCTCCCCTTGCCTCTCAAGGAGAAGTGCCTCTCTCGCTCTCTTCTAGTTTGGTCTGCTCTTTTTGAAGCTCAGGGCAGTTGAAGTCAAATTAACTTCCCTAACATATTTAAGTCATCTAAATAAACAAAGACCATAAATACAAGGCACAATTTACTACTTCAGTTATAAGATTTCACAGTTAAACTTGCTCATCTTCTGGATTTCAGAGCTTGAGTATTATTATCATTAATAAGGGCCCTTAAATTATTAAATGCCAGCCTTAAATCTGCCAGGAGTTTTATTCACATTTACAGTGCAAATGAAATGATTCCTTGGCAATCATGGAGAGGTTGGCGGGAATTTACAGTTTGAGTCAAATGGAGTGATGCAAATTGTCCAGCTCATTGTGGTGGTTTGTAATTAATCACCACAGGGTTTCTCTCTAGTCACAAATTGCAGGGTTATTTATGCAGCAGTAGCAGGCATCTGCATTACATTTTCCCAGTTAGTTCTTGGCCAATATAACGTGCTCTTTATGTGAGGATTTAACACCCAGAAATGTTGTGATCTTTGTGATACACAGCTCTTGTCCTGTATCATGGTTGTGGGTCTGTTGGTTAATTGTATGTCACACTAAAATGGCATTATAGAGAGTTAGAAAATAAAGAGTTACAAGTATATCATTCTTCAAGTAATGGACACCCAGGTAAGTATCAAATAACAATAATGTTATACTGAAGGAGAACAATTTAATGGTGTGGCCATCACATTTGCAGACGCATTACATTTTGCTTCACCTCACCCAATTTTAGTGCCTGATTTAGAAATAACCTACTGTACATATATGACTGAGAATCAATCCAGGAGTAACACTTTGTCACTGTAAATTGGTACCTTCTCTCCCGCTGGCTACTGTTTAATATGAATTGGTAATGGTGTCCCTGCTATGCAAGAGTGAACATAGTTTGTTACCAATAATCCACATGACTTCAGCTGCAAATTACAGGATCAAGCCAATGAGGGATCCTCGGTACGTCTGCAATACTTTCCTTGCCAATTAGTGTAGAATTATGTCCTCCATCTACATTGCTGACTTGCATCACACAAGAAATGACCTGTGATTGTGCAGAAGGATGCTATTGAAGAGAAAGGAATCGATCTGCCAATCTGAGCCAAATTCACATTTACCTGTCTCTCTTCATTCACCCAACTTCTCCTTTCAAACCCAGGCTTAGTTATTTAATTTTTTTTTGTGGGAAATTTCTGTTTTAAAAACACTTATTAGGTTTTTCAGACGAAACATCTTCTTACTTTGCTTAAAATACAACAAAAGTGCAGCATGCTTTGATTTTCAAAAACTGCAATGCCCACAACAGAGAGACTGCTAGAGACATTTTCCAGCACATAAATCATCTTTGTGGATGAATGAAAGGCAACAATTTTGGTGGCATTTCAGCAAATAGAATGAAAGCAGCTTGGAGATTTATTGAGCACTGGGATGCAAAAGACAAGTCCCTGCTATGCAGAACTCTTTCTGCATATATGAATTTATGAATGTCACTTGCAATCAGTCTAAAGATCCAGCCAAAGTTATTAAGTTTTAATTTTATAAGAATCTTTTTTGAATTACTAAGAATAGATACATCTTAAGAATTCCAAAGCTATCCTGAAGAATAGAACCTGGTCCAAGCGACCCTAGCCCAACAAATTAAGTCGGGTTTGGATCAGATCAAATATCAAAAATTTCATAAGTTGTTGAGCTCAGGATGTATATGGATTGGCCTTGGTCACATCAAGCATATCTTTTTTGAAGAACATCTCCCTTTTGGCAATCTAGTTCTACAAATGACTCTAAATTGAGAGGAGCAGCACCGCAGCAGGCCACAGAGAGATACGGCACTGCAGCAGGCCACAGAGAGATACGGCACTGCAGCAGGCCACAGACAGGTGCGGCACTGCAGCAGGCCACAGACAGGTGCGGCACCGCAGCAGGCCACAGAGAGGAGCAGCACCGCAGCAGGCCACAGAGAGATACGGCACCGCAGCAGGCCACAGAGAGATACGGCACCGCAGCAGGCCACAGAGAGATACAGCACTGCAGCAGGCCACAGAGAGGAGCAGCACCGCAGCAAGCCACAGACAGGTGCGGCACTGCAGCAGGCCCTTCAGCCACCGAGTCCGAGGCAACCACCATGCATCCACTGTTAGACTAATCCTACCCTAACCCACTTTTATTCTCCCCCCATTCCCACTGATTCCCCTCACTCATCTCCACCCTAGGGCAATTTACAATGGGTAATTAATCTGTGAGATGTGGGAGGAAACTGGAGCACTGAGGAGAAACCCATGTGGTCACAGAGAGAATGTGCAAACTCCACACAGAGGGTAGGATTGAAGCCAGCTTCCCGAAGCTGTGAGGCAGCAGCTCCATCAGCTGCACCACTGTGCCAGCCTTTGAATATGCCACTCCCATGTGATATTGCCAAAGGTACTGCAGAAAAATAAGAAGGTGGTGCCAAATAGGGCATGTTGGTAATCTGCAAGATCTGTCCCACATCATAATCTTGTTAATGGTTGCAAGGGCATCATTCTGAGAATCTTGAATATCAGAGTATAGTCAGAAGTTATCCTAAAGTTACACTTCAGCTGCAGCAAAGTGCTATAATTAATCTGAATTTGTGCCAGTATTCTGCTATTTATTTCAATCTCTAACAACAAATATATTTTGTGCACTTTCATTACAGGGATCATGTCCTTTTTAAAAATAGGTTGCAGCTGACCTTAATTAATGGCCAATTTTATACTTCATTTCTGGAATCTTCTAACCAGACACATTCAACATTAGAAAATCATGGCACTAAGTCCCACGTCCATCCGTTCTATATTGTCCTGAGTTTGTTTTTCATTAAATCTGTTTGGTTAACTTACACAGTTTGAGAAAGCTTTTTAGAAATTGCCGCTATAATCTTTTATATTTATTCTATATGTGCTTGACTCCACCAAAGGTTCAATGCTTATCTACCTGGAGTTAGTTATCAAAATTCTACATCTCACTGACATTCAATCTTAGCATAAAATGGGATCAAACTTAGTTGTACGATTCAGCCACTCAATCAGCCATTGGCGGGAGCCACAGAAATTACTTTCAAACAACTAAGAGAATATATGCATGTGTTTTGTCAATATCTTGCCACAATATATTAGACTTTTTTCTCACAGAAGTCTGGAATTATTTTATCTAACATTATTTGTAATGGAGCAGGACGAGACAGGCTCACAATGCTTTCAAAGGTTTACAGAGGGAGGGCTAAGATCTGTAGTTTAAAGGAAGAAGATGGCTCAGAAACATTTTCTAAACCTTACACATTAATGATCTGCAAATCCTTCTATGCTGTAAGAATTGAAGGCCACAGACAGCGCAGTAGCCCAAAATATCCTGCTCTCTGCCCCTGATGTTTTGGTTGACAAGTGGGAGCATCTGGACTCAACTCTGGATGAGCTGACAATTCCTTTCAGGCAAATAAAACTCCTGATAGTGATGACTTGCTGGCTGAGTTATACCTAACAATATTGGCCCGGAACTGTTGAAGGAGTACATTGCAATACTTCCAGCTGGCAGAATCCACAGGGAAGGGAATCTCTCCATCTCGACAAGTAGAAAGGGGGACAGGGGTATGGACACTCGCTTGGCCAGCTTGAACCAAGGGAAGGCAATTAACAGAATATCACACACATACGTACATAATGGGTGTGCTCGACAAAATGGAGCTTTGGAAGGAATGTGATACAACTACTCTACACATATGTCAGTTGCACAATCCCAATCAATGGCTGAGGGAAAAAAATATCTTCCAGATTAAATCTGGAATTAGGAAAGGCAGCCCTCTCTCCTCTGTCTCGTGTTACACTGACCCCTTACCCAAGTCCATCAGCAAGGATGAAAGTGGAAGCTGCCGTGCAGCCAAGGCACTCAGGTCAAAAACCCTTTGTACATGGACAACATTGCCACCTCCTCCTCAGACTCACCATCAGTCCCCAGATTGATGAATGTCTGCGATAGTTAACATTGGCCTTCAAAATAGAGGCCATGATTTTTGAAGACTGCTCCATCCCATCCCTCTCATTCTCTTCACCATCAGGCCCCACTACCTGAAGGTGCAGGGAATGTGGTTTGGAGTAGATGGGCATGCACAAAGAATTGGATGGAGGACATAGCTGAAGCAGAAACTAGGATTGTAGGAGTGGCCCTCCTTCTAGGTTGTAGGAAAGAAGCTGGATGTTAGGTGCATGGTGCTCTTGGTATTGTTGTAGTGGTGTACGTGTGGCCCTCCAGGAGTCCTCCGGGCTGTCTTCGATTTCATTCCGAAGATTGAAAGTGGACTGGGTCCACAAAGGCATTAAGGGCAAATGTCCTGTGCGTAGAGCCCAGACTCTCAAACAGCATATGTCAGTAGGTACTGAGATTCTACCTGTCCCCAGTGTTGCAAAGGATGGGCTCTGGCCACATTGCCATTGAACATTCCTTTCACCTGGTCAGTGCCATACTCCTCATCGATTGTACAAAAGTTTGTGCAGAAGAACACCTTTGACCATGATTCATTCTGGCAATGGTCTGCTCAGAATTTCTTTCAGGCCCTGAAGGAAAAGGTGTTGTGGACCTGTTGGATGGTTCCCCAAGCAAACTGTGGAAGTCATTTGGCCAAATGCTTAACTGTCAGAACTTTCAAATAAGCACCAAGATCTTGCTTCCACAGTCAGATTCTCAGTACCACTGCACACTACCCTCAATGCAGCCGTGGTGGGGATGAGGTCATCATTCATCTACTTCTGGAATGTACATTTGCCAAGAAAGTTTGCAAAGGGATGCAGTAGTTTTTTGTCAAGGTTTATCCTGAATAGGTGCAAAACTCAGGATTCTGTCCTCTACAGGCTGTCAGCAAGGACATACAATGAGACAAACACCAACTGCTGCTGGAAGGCTATCAACTTGGTGAAAGGCTCTTCTGGTCTGCCCAAAACTTGCAAGGATCTGTTCATGACAGAATGCTACAGAATGTCACATTCCATGGTCCAGGTCTATACTGATGCTTGGTGCAGTCACCACAGAGGCTCTATGGGATGAAGCTAACATTCCAAACTGAGGAATGGACCCACTATGTATCGGATTGTTTGCTCAAGGACTGTATGGAAAGGAAAACTGATGTTACGTTGACATAATATAAATGGAATGATAAAAATTTGTACTGAAACTGGCGACAACTGTGATGTTTAATGCTTGAAAATTTTGTAAGTAAATAAACTTTTTGAAGTAAAGAAATTCTCAAAAGTTTTTGGTTGTGAAAGGTAAATAAATTGCTCACAGTTTTAATGGGTTCTGATTTTGCAAACATGTTTCATGGTGTTTTGATTGCTCGATTCTTCCTTGTTTATGAATAACATAATGGGAACTTGATGGCCTCATCCTTATTCATTAATAATAATGATACCATCTAACTACAAGAGGAAAATGTCACATTATAATCAAAAAAACATCATTCAAAATAAATCTGAAGCAATAATGATCCATATTAATGAGTTGAGTGGATAATTATAGTGAAGATACAATTGCAGATGTTTTTTAGAATCAAGGACCAAAATTGTGTTTCATTAACTGACAATTACATTATAATTTTTCTAATAAAATCTATTTCAACATTTATATTTCATTTGGAAACTACTTAATTAATTCTGGGCAGATATGATCTGGTAATGCAGAGATTCTGAGGAAGTGACAATCTTTTGCTTTGCACCAGACAAATAAAGGGGTTATTTTATTCTTGTTTGGCTGATCACCAGCTTTTTTTTAAAATCGAATGACACTTTATATTTAATTCAGTGGTATAAGTATCCTTTCTCTAGGTTAAGATGATCCGATTGTGATACAATCCTATTAATGATTGCCATATAGCAGAAGTCCACTGTAATAATCAGCAACACATTCTCAATTGCTGTCACTCAGTCTATGTAGATACTCATTTTACTCTGACTTCTATCGCAATCACATTGATTTTGATCTGCTATCAATCCTCCAGTATTGAACTTGTGTAATAGTTTACACATTCTTTTTGTCCCCCTTAAGATTTCCTCAGAATTTTATCTAATCTAGGTTCAATCCATCTGTTTTAATATTACACCATAAAGTCAGGAAAGAAATGTATTCTATATCAGCTCCCGGTGTGGTCTCTCTACATCTGTGAGACCTGACTCAAATTGGGGGATCGCTTCATTGAACATCTTCGCTCCGTCCGCTGTACCAGCCAGGATTTCCCGGTGACCAGCCATTTTAATTCCACTTCCCATTCCCACACCACCCACAGCCTCCTCTACTGCCAAGTTGAGGCCAGACGCAGATTAGAGGAACAGCACCTCATATTCCTCCTTGGTCATCTCCAACCTGACAGAATGAACATCAATTTCTCTAACTTCCTGTAACCACTCCCCTCTGTCTCCCATTTTTTCCCCTTATTCCACCAAATCCATCACCCATCTCTTTCTCCTCCCCACCCCCTTGATCTGCCCATCCCCTACACATTCCCTTCCTCACCTCCTTCCCCTTATTCCATGGTCCACTGTCCCCTCTATCAGATTCCATCTTCTTCAGCCCTTTGTCACTTCCACCCATCACCTCCCAGCTTCTTTCATCATTTCTACTTTCCCCCCTCCCTCACCTGCCTATCACCCCCCTCACCTGGATCCACCTATCACCCACCAAGCTCATGCTCCAGCCCTTCCCCTCACCTTTTTATACAGAGTATTTCCCCTCTTTCTTTCCAGTCCTGATGAAGGGTCTCGACCCAAAACATGGACTGTCCATTTCCTGCTGTCTGCTGCCTGATCTGCTGAGTTCCTCCAGCATTTTGTGTGTTGCTCCAAATGTATTATATAATTGTCTGAAAAAATTATTTCATACAGAAACACATCAAAATAGTGCTATGTACTGGATGTGCTCAAATTTCTTCCAACAACAAACCTTGTTTGCTGGATTTACCCCTTGGAATAATATAGTGACCTCATGTGAGAAACACAAAATTAAAAGTTTATAGAACAAGCACTTAAAGTGGGAGTTCACAATAGGAATTGCTTAGCATGGCAGGCATCCAAAAATGCTGGATCCAGAAGCAGCAGGTCGGAGATGGGAGTTAACACCACACATAGCCACGAGACTGTCATCATGGAACAGGTACTTGTGGGAAGCACTAAGAGTCACTCCACCTTCGACTGCCTAACAAAAGAAAGGAGGTAGCCTTATCTAGAAAATAGGAAGACATTTAGTCCATTGTAGAGGATTCCACAGTCACCTTCAGATGAGTATTGCCCCATTAAAAAATAATTAAGCAGGCTTTCTTCCTCCAGTTTCCACTAAGGTCCTATTTCTTCAGCCTGTTTCTACAGTTCAGTTTCACAGCTGCACATATTGCATGCAAATTGACATCACAGCTGGGTGTTCACCAGCCTCCAAGCATAGGAGCATCGTGGAGTCCTCAGTACAATTTCACAAGGTTTGCCATAGTGAGATTGCATTTCGTGATCGATTTTCAACTTCAAGACTATTGTATATTCTGTAAAAACATGCAATACATGCTTATTTTGCCAGGCTACCTTAACACTAACCCTTTGACAACAATAAGCCATTTTGGTAATGTCAATCACTGTTATCACTGTGGCATTGAATTGGAAACAGCAAGGTCCCACATCCAGCAATATGTGACCATATATTCCAATTTAGCGATGTGAGCTAAGAAATAAATATTGGCATAAACATTGGGGAGAACTCCCCTGCTCTTCTTCAAAACAGCCTGATGGGAACTTCCATATCATCCAAGAGGATAGACAAGGCTCAATGGAGCGACACTCACGTAGTACTTCACTGGAGTTAAAGGCTAGATAATGAATCAAACTGCTGGATGATAAGATAAGATTAGATATCTTTATTAGTCACATGTACATCGAAACACACAGTGAAATTCATCTTTTGCGTAGAGTGTTCTGGGGGCAGCCCGCAAGTGTCGCCACGCTCCCGGCGCCAACATAGCATGCCCACAACTTCCTAACCCGTACGTCTTTTGAATGTGGGAGGAAACCGGAGCACCCGGAGGAAACCCACGCAGACACAGGGAGAACGTACAAACTCCTTGCAGACAGTGGCCAGAATTGAACCCGGGTTGCTGGCGCTGCAATAGCGTTACACTAACCGCTACGCTACCGTGCCTAAAATGAGGGGGTTTGAACCCAAAATGTTCCAGCTTAGAAACAGGAGTGCTACCCTTTGACCCATAGCTGACATCATTCTGGATATGGAATTACCCTTAAAAATAATCACCTGAAAATATCTTTCACCAAGGATTAGAGAGCTTCACTGTTTTGGAAAGAGGAAGCTCGGTTGTGCACAGAGATATTCAATGAAGGGCTGCTTAGAAATTGAGAACAGAATTAATAGCTTCTAGTCTCTCAACTTCAAGTGTAAGTATGACAGTAAGACCATAAATATGAATTAATCTTATGCAGAAAATGCTTTATTTAAGACTAAGTATAGTTATTAATCAAAGCAGTAAGAAACTTAAAAAAAATTCATTCTCTGCAATCTTGGCCAACATTCATCACTCAACCCAGACCATCTAAAATAGATTAACTCTCCATTTATCTCACTGATGTTTGCAAGATTTTGCTGTGCATAAATTAGTTATGGCAATTCCCTAGAAAAATAAGTAACTAAATTTTAAAGTTGATTCATCAGTCGTAAAACAGTTTGAGACATCCTGAAGATGTGAAAGATGTTATACAACAGAATGTTTTACTTCTTTCCCAGTATTAGTAATAAATTATGAAAGGAATTTGTATTTTTTTCCATAGAGTAGCAAAATCTAAAGATCCCTTGTGTTTCATAGTTTTGCCATTCTGTTGATATTAAGGTCTGGAGTTTTGACTAATTTGTATGGGTATTTTCAACAAAATCTGGCCAAATTTAGCCATAGCAGTGTTAAAGATTTAGGGAAGACACAAGAGACTGCAGATGCAGGAACCTGGAGCAACAGACAATCGGTTGGAATGCTGGAACACACTAATGCAGTTAGCAGAAGCTTGTGATGATTAATGTAGGGCTTGAATAAATTTGGGGGCTGTCAGCTTCAAGGACACTTATTAAACCAGTGCAAGTCGTCATGGAAGTTTGATCTGAAACCTCAGTCTTCAGCAATAAACAATCTGCTGGAGGAAAGGTACTGTCGACATTTCGGGTTGAAACCCTGCATCAGGACACCTTTCCTCCCACAGATGCTGCTTGACCCGCTGAGTTCTTCCAGCAGATTGTTTGTTGTTAAAGATTTAGGGGTTTCAAATCAAGTTTCAATGACCACTTGCACTGTAATAAATGTCCTGGAAGCCGACAGCCCCCAAATTTATCCATGCTCTAAATTAATCACCACAAGTTTCTGCTCACTGCATTAGTGTGTGTTCTTCAGGTAGCCCTTTATACCAGGTGAAAGGACCAAAAGGGACTATTTAAGATATATCTTTATTAGTCATATGTACATCGAAACACACAGTGAAATACATCTTTTGCGTAGAGTGTTCTGGGGGCAGCCCGCAAGTGTCGCCACGCTTCCGGCGCCAACATAGCATGCCCACAACTTCCTAACCTGTACGCCTTTGGAATGTGGGAGGAAACCGGAACACCTGGAGGAAACCCACGCAGACATGGGGAGAACGTACAAACTCCTGACAGACAGTGGCTGGAATTGAACCCAGGTCGCTGGCGCTGTGAAGTGTTACGCTAACTGCTACACTACCGCGAAAATCTTTATTTTCTTTTCAGGTATTAAGGAATTGACTACTGTAAACCAATGTTTTATTACCAAAATGAGAACAGTAGTAAAACATTTCTCCATTTTTTATATCTTCAGGATGTTTCAAACTGCTTTACACTTGATGAAATACCTTTGAAATTTATAATAACAGAAAGTGATTTTAAGGAACTGTAATTAGTCTAAAGACTGATAATATGTTACTTTTTTATGATAAACCTATCTTCAGCTGTTGGATCAGCTTCTTTTTGTTATGTCTCTAGTCAAACAATTCCACACGGCCTGCTCCCAATTGTCTGAATGGGCCACTGTTTCTGGCGTTAGTATCACCAGATTTTGTGGAATGCAGTGTGGGTCTTGGTGCATTTCAGCAGATGATCCCTGGTTTGTTTGCCCTGTTGTACACAGCAGTTGGTAATGTAGTGGCCTGTGGTATCAGGGGAAAGATGAATCTGCTAAATCCTAATTTGTTATCACGGAAATCAGACACAGCTCTTAAATATGTCAATGAGTTTTTAATGTTCTTTTTAATGCCCTTTCAAAACCACATTATAAAACACTGTCCCATTTGTTGGTTCATGGAAGATTTTACATGAAAATGAGTTAAGAAGAAACTTGAGGAAAATACTCACTTTTGGAAACAAGCACAATTTTGACAGTAATTTATCCAGAGCAGAAACGTGTTCACTGTTCATCACATTTTTGATTATAATAGAAACTGTGTTCTTTCTTGAACAAGTATTTAAAACTGGTTATTTAACCAAGATTTAAAAACATTAAATGTTCATCAAATGCCAATCAGCCACTTGTCAAAATACATTTTATTAAGTATTGCAGCAGAAAATAATAACTCTACAAACATGTTGAATGAAACATACTGAGCAGAGTTTAAATGTATTATAAGATCATTTATCAAAGTTTGTAATTTAAAAATGTAATGATAATTTTTCTACTTCTGCATTCCATCAGCTTCCCTTTTACTGACAAAATTTGATTCAGAAATTAAATTATTTTTTGGATGCCATACCTGAAAGCCAGAGAATCTATTTTAAACCAAGAAAACCTTTTGTGCTGGGAAAGGTACATTAAGCATACTGGGAATAGTGAGCCAATATGCCCCGTGCAAGATAGCTTATCTAAAATTCACTTGTGCACTAGCCCCAAGATATCATATGCAATAGATCAGGCCTTGCAAGTTTAACACAGTTAGAGCTTTTCCTCTCGTTGCTTCATCACCTGGAGTAGGTGGCAGATGGGAGAAGAGCACTGGATGTCAGTCACGGATAGAGGTTACTGATGGTGGGATTGTAACCCAGTGGTGAGAGAGAGTTGCGATTGTGATTGGGTGTTGGAGGGATGGAGGCCCAATAAAGAGCTACAGTGAGAGGTAAGATGTAAAGGACACCTTCCTGAAGCAGTATCCCATCAGTGGACTCCAATTGCTGGATCCTGTTCAGGCAGATCCCCTTTAAGTTTGGTGAAACAAACCTTACATTCAGAATGAGTGGTCTGTGCCAGTGAAGTTTGGGGAACAGGCCGCCAAGATGTATTGCGAACAGTGGGTGTTTCTACGCAGGAGGAACCCAGAAGCAAAATCATGAGACCCATGTAGTAAGGCCTAAACACATCTAGAAAATGTTTTTCAGAAGTAGTTCCATCAGTTGGTGGACCAAAGATTAAGTTACATGGTAGAATTTCCGGACCAATATGGCTTGAGGAAACAACTATTTGAAAACCCTAAATTTTGCATCTTTGTACCAGTGCCTTGTTTATGTGCATGAAATAACGCTCAGATTAAGTTTAGACTAGATGTGAACATTTAATGCATTTTGTTGAATTCCTCCCTCTTCCATTTTAATGGAGCATTTACTTTATTGACCAGATCTTGTCAGACCTCACTATAATGTCACCTTCCACATTCTTTTCTTTGGCCACTGCCTTCTATGCAACATTTAATTACCATCTCAACACCAGACCAAAACCTCTTGCCAAATTATGCCCAGTGATTACTACCTTCCTTTTTTCCATTTATTTGAACCTAACAAAGGTGCAAATGTTTGTATCAACTGAACTCCCTTAAGGCCAGATCAGGATACTTAATGTCTTCTGAACCAGTATCAGTCCAAATCCAAGTTCAAAAAACAGAACACTGGAAGAAACAGCATCTCTGGAGACAAAAAGTGTATGTCGGCATTTCAGGTCAAATCCCTGCATCAGTCCTGCTGCTGGACTCACTGAGTTCTTACAACATTCTTTTCTTTTGTTTCAGCTTCCAGCATCCGTGGTCTCTTTTGTCTCCAAATCTAAGTAGAGCTACAAATCCCTGTCCCTTGTTTTTCATTTTAACATATGAATTTAACAAGTAACACTTTCCTATTTTCCCAGTCTGCTTTCCCATCTTACGTTGAGCTCGATAAGCTCACCCCATCAACACTACTGACGTGCCACTCGCTCGTCCTGTCTCAGTCACTCTCACATACAGTATATGCTACACCAAATCATTCGTAACAGTGTTAAGACAACTCTCAGTTTTATAAACTGCTTTAGACTGCAGGCATCTGCTGAGTTATTGATAAGAAGGGGAAATAGTGACAGCAAAGGCAGCTAACAAACCAAGAGCACTAGCTAGCATAAGCAATGATAGTTCAAAGACTAAGAATATGACTTTATATATGCACTGATATATTGGCAAATTGGGACCTATAGAACCCAATATGCACCATATGCAACAAAGTTAGAAGACAAATGGTAGCAAATACTGGATCAATATGAAAAATTGTACAGTGTGTAGTTCGTCACCAACCATGTTTTTCCAAGCCGATTGACTGCTCTATCGCTCCTAAAAATCTCCAATCAATAACAACAATGTCAAAATGCACCTATTGCTATTATGAAAGATATAATGACTTTTGACATGCATACACATGGAAAAGTAAAGCCAGATAACAATGTTTGACATCTCGATCAATACTTCAATATTGAACTTTTCATTTAGTTTCAGTGAACTGCAATCTTTCTTGCTGTGTACATTAGGGGTCAGAAATAATTAACTCCCTTTATTTTTGTTTACTCACTTCTAAAATTTAAACTTTTGTTATATACAATAAGGCTTTAATATTGGAATAAAGTTAGATATGATTAAGGTTCTTGTTGAATCTGTAAAATTCTGACCTTAAGACATGCTTTGATTCTGAACCAAGATATAAGGATGATGTTCTGTCTTTGCCTTTGATGTTTTACATTGGATTTCGAACTCACTGCTCCTCCATAAAGGACAGTGTAGACTAAACAAAGCACGGTGGTGTAGCGATCAGCATGACACTATTACAGTGCCAGCGACCTGGGTTCAATTCTGTCCACTGTCTGTAAGGAGTTTGTACATTCTCCCTGTGTCTGCGTGGGTTTCCTCTGGATTCTCCAGTTTCCTCCCACATTTCAAAGACGTACAGGTTAGGAAGTTGTGGGCATACTATGTTGGCGCTGGAAGCGTGGTGACACTTGCAGGCTGCCCCAGAACATCCTATGCAAAAGATGCATTTCACTGTGTGTTTCAATGTACATGTGACTAATAAAGATACAGTATCTTATCAAATAGTTTTTGAAAGCATGAGGTTCCAATTTTGATTCCAAGCAACTGCAGGAAGTTCTTATTTTCCAGGTGGTTTAGATTTAACTATTTTACATTATAAAAGATGAATTTATAGGATTGCTGAGAAAGTCTGGATCCCTCAAATACCTTATGAAATGTTTGATGAAGAGGTATGAAACACTGGTCCAGACTTTACTGACAGTTCTGTGTGAACCGTTGGCATTTGTCAGTGCGAGTCATTAAGTTTCGGAATGTGGAAAGTACAACCTTAGAATTGGAGTGGTGTCAGGCATTTCCCATGGAGTCTAATGGTGGAGCCAGAGGTTGATGAAATTCCTCTGCATTAACACTGTGGAATCTGTTCTGGGATCCTGTGTCTGTTTAGTGCCGTTGCAGGATATCCAAACCAATAGAGGCAGATAAGTGATCAGGGGGTCAGTCAGATACGCAATCAGGGGTTAGTTGGAGAGGCAACTGGGGTGGCTGAAGATGTCAGCTGCGAATGGACTGTTGGCAGACTGAGCATTAAGAAAACCATTTAAAGGACAATCTACCCTAGAAGATGATAAATAACCTGACCTCCCAGCACTAGACCAGGTAATCTCAGGCACCTTTAAATAACTCCAAAGCATACCTCAACCCGTAATTCAATTGCCATTAGCAGGAATCATATGCACTGAAGAATTTTCCTTTTCAAATCAAGCAATGCACACCATTTGAAGTTACTGCATGACCATGGTGCTAGGCCTATACACGTCAAATGCACAGGGGATCTGGAATAAACCTCTGGCAGTGCATTACCGGCGCACAAGTATTTGATCCCATTTAGCTACAGGGCTTTTGATAGAACTTCCAAGCCAGAGTACCTAAGGTTGTCACTCTTTATTCCACCAATTACAGCACTGTAGAAATCATCTATACTTCACCAACCCAACTGCTTTTGGCCAAGTTGCACATGTTCTCGAATTTACCTTTATGGAGATTTTACAATTTTGCACTTCAGTGTGTATAACCTGACCATTTCACTGTGTGTTTTGATGTACATGTGACTAATAAAGATATCTTATCTTTTCTTCATGTCATATTTTGTTACATTATTTCGTGTTCCTATTTTATTTTAGTTTCTATATCTGTTTTTATAATATTTACTGTTTGTCAAAGTAACTTGAACAGTATGGTCACCAAGTTTCTGCAAAATACTTTCTTTTTTATATTCCAAGCCTTGATAGCAGCTGCACAGCTAGACAAGATGGATAAGATGGATATGACACCTGCCTTGACTAAGCGGGACACAGAATATAAGAGCTGGGAGGTTCTGGTACAACTATATAAAACATCAGTTAGGCCACAGTTGGATATCTGTGTGAAGTTCTCGTTGCCAGACTATAGGAAGGATATGAGTGCTACTGGAGGGGCTAGAGATGATATTTATCAGCATTTCAGTAATCAAAAGAGACTGGATAAGCTGGGTTTGTTTTCTTTGGAGAGAAGGCTGAGGGGTGACCTGTTTGTGGCATACAAAATTATAAGCAGCAGAAATAGGATTGATAGAGAGAAACATTTCCACATAGCAGGGGTGTTTAGGACCAAAGAGCATAGTTTTAATGTAAGGTCTAGATTTAAAGGGGTTTTGAGGAAGAATCTTTTCACCTGGATGGTGATTGAAATCTGAATGCACTGCCTGAGGGACTGATGGAGATAGGTACTCTCACAGAATTTAGAAAGTATTCAGATGATTACCTGAAATGCCATGGCATAGAAGGCTACTGGCCATGTATTGGAAAGTGGAATCAGTATGGATAGGTAAGGTGGTTAGCATGGGCAAGCAGGCCAAAGGGCCTGCTTCCATGGTGTGTGACTCTGTGATTCCAAAGCCCAAGATCTTTTCATTGTCTTAAGTGGTGCAGACATTATAGAACTATTTGAATCCATAGCCGCCTGAAATAGTGCAATCTGATGAAAGGAGTCAAAGAGCAGGAGAAACAGTCAGTGAAAATACTATTGCATTAAAGAATTTATTCAT
Organism: Pristis pectinata; assembly: GCF_009764475.1. Lineage (NCBI taxonomy): Eukaryota > Metazoa > Chordata > Chondrichthyes > Rhinopristiformes > Pristidae > Pristis > Pristis pectinata. Next base: position 30,280,623 of record NC_067417.1, read on the forward strand.
GCATGGCAGCATTGGTGAAATCTTAAACTACGTCCTGGGGAATAGGTTTATGTGTGGTTTACATGACGAATAGATTTAATCTAATTTGTTAAACACACAGAATTGTATTAACAATCTGGTGGAGGAACTTAGCAGTTGAGCAGCATCTTTTTTTGGGGGGTGGGGAGTGGGGGGGGGTGAGAGGAATTGTTAACATTAGGATTGGTGCAGGGTTTAGACCAAAAACATCAACAATTCCTTTCTCACCGCAGATACTGCTAACCTGCTGAGATCCTCCAGCAGATTGTTTGTTGCTCCAGATTCCAGCATCTGCAGTCTCTTGTGTCAACACAGATCTCTCTGCTTGACTTGGATTGGTAAGTTACTAACTTAGTGGAAATAGCATCAAAAATGCCAAGGAATTTCACGCATCACCAGTCACAAAATGATGCAGATTGTGGACAAGAGGCAGCAGCAAAAGTTTGATTCTAAAAACAAGGTTTGAATCAAGTGGGCGGAAGTGGTGCAAACCACATGTTTGTTCACTAAGGTGGCAAAGTGCTATTTATGTCAGAAGGAGGGCGATACAGTGACAGCATTTAAGTATAAACCAAAATCAACTTACCAGAGGTAGCAATGTGACTCCTTCACTGAGAGGGAATTTGCCTGACAGTAAAATACAAAGGACTCTGTCTGACACTGAAGTCAATGGATACTGGAATAGAGCTAGGTTTGTATAACATCCAGAGCAGAATGGAAATGACTGGAAGTAGCAAGGTTTCAAGATCAAGATGCAGATACATCAGTCAGTGGAGGTGAGTGATAATCAGCAGATTAATCTGTCATGGATAGAGGTACCCCTAACATCAACCTTTGACAAAATGCAGTTATTTTCAAGACATACTCTAATAAAGTATTAAACATATGAAACAAATATTATTTGTTGTATGTTATGAGGGCCACAATTAAATTATTATTTTATATTTGTAGTTGATGACACGGAGTGATTAACATTATGAGGCAAGGACTGACTACGGAAGTTAAAGTACACAGGGAATCCCCAGGTTACGACAGAGTTCAGTTCCCGAAAACTGCTGGTAACCCACACTGTTTGCAAGCTGTAAATGAACAACCGTGTTTGGGAGAGGATCACTGAAGCAGCTGTGACGGGAGTGTGAGCAGGCATGGGAAGGACAGCCGCCAGCCAGCCTCATGGACTCAGAGAGTCTGCTCAGCACTCCGGATCTGCTCAGCTCAATCCAGCCCACAATTGTCATGGCCCAGGGTGGGAAGAGAAGACACGCAGAAATGCCCCGTTCTGTTCAAACCCAGCAGAAGATGCCTGCAGCCCCCTAACAGCCAGCAAATCCATCCTGCCAGTCTCCCAAATGCTCATTCATATGCATGAGCTGTCCATAAATCAGGCATTTGTAACCTGGGGCAGATTTGTATTTGGGGAGATATGTTTAGTGTCCATGCAAATACTACAAAATCCTGCTTGAAAATATTATCACACCATCCTTCAGGGTACTTGGTGTTTATTCATTTTGTAAGGATTTGGCATTGCTGGCAAGGCCAGCATTTCCTGCCCATCTCTAATTGCCCCTGAGAAGATGGTGCTGAGCTGCTTAGTGAGCTGCTGCAACCCTTCAGGGAAGGTGCTTCCACGGTGTGTTGGGTGGGGTGCTCCGGGATTTAGACCCAGCAATGAAGGAACAGCAATACATTTCCAGTTCACGATGGTGTGTAACTTGAAGTGGAACCTGCAGGCACTGGAGTTCTCATGCATGTGAAGCCTTCTTGGCAACAGAGGTTGCAGGTTTGGGAGGCGTTGTTGGAATAGCCCATAGATGGTATTAACCACAGCTACTGTCCACTGGTAGTGGAGGGAATGAATGTTTCATGTGGTGGATGGGGTTCCAATCAAGCGTTCTGCTCTTTCCTAGATGGTGTTAAGATTCTTGGGTTTTACTGGATCTGTACATCTCCAAGCAAGTGGAGAAAATTCCAACATGCTCCTGACTTGGAGATGACAGGAAAGATGCCACAAGATACCCAGCCTCTGACCCGTGCTTGTGACACATTATTTATGTGGCTGGTCCAGTGAAGTTTCTGGTCAATGGTGACTTCCAGAATGGCAGGATCTCAGGCTAGGTAATGCCACTGAAAATCAAGAAAAGGTTGTTAAACTTACTCTTGTGTGTGTGGTCATTGCCTCACACTTTTGTGCATTAATGTCACTTGCCACTTTTCACCCCGTGCCTCAGTGTTGTCTCTCCCTGTACTAACTCAATGTATCTGCACTGTGTAATGAATTGATCTGTACGAACAGTATGCAATGACAAGTTTTTCACTGTACCTCGGTACAAGTGACAATAATAAACCAATACCAATAGAGGCTGTGAGAGCTAGACACTGCAAGTGGAATTGAAAATCATGTAATTATTAGCAACCATTTCTAGTTTTGAAAGAAATCAATGGCAGATGCTGATAATCTGAAATAAAATTGGAAAATGCTGAAAATTCTCAGCAGATTAGGCAGCTGAGGTTTATAAGATCACTGACATGAAATATTGGTTGTGCTTCTGTCTCCAAAGATGCTTGTATGAAAGGCACAATGACACAATGCTAGTTATCTGTGTCTTCATTAATGGTTTAATACATGTTCTGAAGAAGTACACACCAATGTGAGTGACTGACTGCTTGTGAGCAAGTGGGAGCATGTGATTGCACACTGTTGCTTTGAATCAGGTTGCAGCAATGCAAAACAATCATAAGGGTAATTGCTGGCTGGCTGATTATACTGGCTTCACCTGAGCTAGGAGTCGTTATCAGATATGGTCAAAGAAATTATGGCCAGAACAGACTATAAAGCCCATCTGACCCCTACAACTCCTCTGATATTATTCTGTTTCTACTAAGGTAACACAACAGTGTTGCCAATACTTGTCTATCTGTTGTTTTGCAGTGAAAGAAGATAGCTCCATTGAGATTGCTTCTGAATAGCATGAAATAGTATTGAAATTTACCTAATAAACTTTATGCTTAAGCTTTTAAAGGAATACATTGAGAGGTTTGGTTTATGCACCTGCTTATCAAGCATACAATGTAAGCCATGCACTGCATTGACTGCTGGAATATAGGTGTAGCTGTATAGTTTTTAGTTCCTACTATTAAAATCAGAACTAGGTCACTATGATGGTTATGCTTGGATCAGGGAAAAGGAACATAACTAGTTTGCAAATCTTTCTATCATTGTCTATTAAATCACACAACAATTCATTCCAAATGAAACCAAGAAGCACTGAAGATGCAAGTGATTAAATTTTCCAACTGCTTCTGGATAAAGTTCAGAAGTGAGATAATACATTCAGCAATAAAGAACTTAAAGGATATGTCAAACTTAGGTGCAAAATTTGCAATTAATTGTATACTTGGCTTGATTGCAGCCTTGTAAAATATTTCTCTTTGTATTCAGTCTTCCTCTGTGCAGAAATGTAAAAAGCATGGCTGTAACTCAGGAAGTGTAAGGAAAACATCACTTTTTTATTTCTTTTAACACATTAGCAAAGATGAACGATATTAAGTTGATAATGATTTGACCAACAGAAGTGAAAGATGAAACGGCAAAAATAGAGTTGGTTTTAATATTCTTGTCCACAATAATGTACAGTTTTTCACACACAATAATATAAATTATCTATTGGTAGCTGAGACTGCCAGTCCCAGCAGGGTATCTTCAATCACTATTACCAAAATGAAGATAAATTGAGTCATCTCAAACGCAAGAAAAACCCTCCCCAAGAAGGTTGGGACTATTCAGTGATGCCAAAGTTCAGATGCGAACATATGCTACCTCAAACCTTTTCACTTAAAAGTGGAATCTAAAATAAAATATAATGTCAAAGGCACAAATATTTCTATGTTTCAGGTCAATGACCTTTCAGCAGAAATGATGAAAGGAAACATTAACTCCATTTCTCTCTCCACAGATGCCGCCTGACCTGCTGAAAACCTCTAGCATTTTCTGTTTTAATTTCAAATTTGCAATTGCTTTAGTATTTTACTTTTCTTTCCAAGTAATAGGAAACATTGTAACATTACAGGTTGAGTCACTTTAGATACCTCCAGAGGCAACTAAATCAACAGGTTTAGAACAATTCAGCCATGTTAAAAATTTGTATATTTTTACAACAAAGGTGTAGCTTTAGATGTTTATAACATAGGTGCATAGATCTCAAATCTCCTTGCATGTATTTTTAACACTCACAGCTTATTCTTGGAAGTTTAGTATTAACTGCATCAAAATTGCTTATTAAATCACCTCTCATTATTTTTTCTTCACATGCGCATCTAGTTTGTCCTTAAATGCATCTACACTATTACCTTCTATCATTCCTTGTGGTAGTAATTTTCACAATTTCAGTAATCTCAAGATTCATTGTGTAAAACCATTTACTACAATTAGCTACCCCCTTAAGTGTACATGAATGGAAGGAGGACATGTAAAAAAATAAATACAGGATAAATATAGGGGTTCCCTATAAGAACCCCCTTCATAATTTAAAGGACTTCATATGGTCACCAACTAGGCATTTCTTTTCAAGCTTCAAGACATGGGCCTCCATGCCTCACTTTGCAACTGGATACTCGACTTCCTCATCAGCAGACCTCAGTCAGGGAGGATCGGTAACAACACCTCCTCCTCGCTGATCATTAACACAGGTGCACCTCAAGGCTGCGTGCTTAGCCTCCTGCTCTACTAAAGCACTTTCTAACAAACAGACCTCAATCAATGAGGATAAGTAGCAATACCTCCGGCACGATTATTCTCAGCACTGGTGCCCCACAAGGCTGCGTCCTCAGCTCTCTACTCTACTCCCTATACACTCATGACTGTGTGGCCAGATTCTGCTCTAACTCCATCTACAAATTTGCAGATGATACTACTGTTGTAGGCCGTATCTCAAACAGCGATGGGTCAGAGTACAGGAAGGAGATAGAGAGCTTAGTGGAATGGTGTCATGACAACAACCTTCCCCTCAATGGAAACAGAACAAAAGAGCTGGTCATTGACTTCAGGAAAGGGGGCGGTGTACATGCACCTGTCTTCATCAATGGTGCTGAGGTTGAGAGGGTTGAGAGCTTCAAGTTCCTGGGAGTGAACATCAACAACAGCCTGTCCTGGTCAAATCACATAGATGCTATGGCCAAGAAAGCTCACCAGCACCTCTACTTCCTCAGGAGGCTAAAGAAATTTGGTTTGTCCCCTTTGACTCTCACCAACTTTTACCGATGCACCATAGAAAGCATCCTATCTAGAAGTATCACAGCTTGGTACAGCAACTGCTCTGCCCAGGACCACAAGAAACTGCAGAGAGTTGTGGACACAGCCCAGCGCATCACTGACACCATCCTCCCCTCCTTGGTGAAGCAGCCAGCATAATCAAAGACCCCACCCACCCGCAACATTCTCTCTTCTCTCCTCTTCCATTGGGTAGAAGATACAGGTACCTGAGGGCACGTACCACCAGACTTAAGGACAGCTTCTACTCCACTGTGATAAGACTATTGAACGGTTCCTTTATACAATGAGATGGACTATGACCTCACGATCTACCTTGTTGTGACCTTGCACCTATTGCACTGCACTTTCTCTGTAGCTGTGATACTTTACTCTGTACTGTTATTGTTTTTAACTGTACTACATCAATGCACTTTGTACTAACTCAATGTAACTGCACTGTGTTATGAATTGACCTGTACGATCGGTCTGTAAGACAAGCTTTTCACTGTACCTTGATACAAGTGACAATAATAAACCAATACCCATACCAATACTCTCTATACACACGACTATATGGCTCAGCACATCTCTAATACCATCGTTAAGTTCGCCAACAACACCACTGCTAGTGGATGAATCACAGGTGGTGATGAGTCAGCTTACCGGAGCGAGATAGGGCACCTGGTTGAGTGGTGCAGCAACAACAACCTCTCGCTCAACATCAGCAGGACTAAAGGGCTGATCGTTGACTACAGAAAGGAGAAGGAGGGCGAACATGCACCAGTCTACATTGGGGTTCAGCGGTGGAGAGATTCAGCAGCTTTAAATTCCTGGGCGTTAACATATCAGATGACCTGTCCTGGGCCCAGCTTATAAGGAAAGTGCATCAGCATCTTTACTTTCTTAGGAGGTTCAGGAGGTTCGACTTGTCACTGAACAGTCTGACAAACTTCTACAGATGTACTGTTGAAAGTATCCTGACTGGTTGCATCACTGGTATGGCAATTCAAATGCGGAGGAATGCAAGAAGCCCCAGAGAGTAGTGGACTCTGTACAATACATCACGGGTGCATCCCTCCCCACCATCGGTAGTATCTACAGGAGGCACTGTCTCAAGGCGGCAACATCTATCATCAAAGATCCCCACCATACGGGCCATGCCATCTTTTTGCATCTACCATCAGGCAGAAGGTAATAGCAGCCTGAAGTCCCACATCACCAGGTTCAAGAACAGCTACTTCCTTTCAACCATTTGGTTTTTGAACCAACCCGCGAAACTCTAATCACTATAGTTTAGCAACAGTATGACCACTTTGATCCCTTTGCACTAAAATGGACTTAGTTTTTTTTTGTTTTTTTCTGGTAAAAATAGCATATAATTTATGTTTAATTTATGTTTTTCTTGTGAGTGCTGCTTATATGTTGCTATGTGCCTGTGATGCTTCTGCAAGTAAGTTTCTCATTGCACCTGTGCATACATGTACTTGTGCATATGACAATAAACTCAACTTTTGTAAAGAAATGAGGCCCATCTGTTCAGTCTTCCTGAAACATGTCTCATAGTTCACTATCATGTTTGAAGTTCCTCTTGCACTTTTTCAGGGCTTTTCCTATCCTCTTGATGATATCAGAATCCAATTTATTATCACTGACATAAGTCGTGAAATTTATTGTTTTCTGGCAGCAGTACAGTGCAAGACATAAAAATTACTATAAGTTATCACTAAATAAATAAATAAATAGAATGGTCCAAAAGAGGAATAACGAGGTAGAATTCATGGGTTAATGGACCGTTCAGAAATCTGATGGAGGAGGGAAAGAAGCCATTCCTGAAACGTTGAGTGTGGGTCTTCGGGCTCCTGTACCTCCTCCTCTCCCTGGTGGTCGTAATGAGAAGAGGACATGTCCCGAATGGTGAGGGTGGTGAGGGTCCTGAATATGGAATACAAATTCATGCACAGTGTTCAGAAGTATGATGAACCATGGAATTCTATCCAAGTATAACTTTTCTTCCTCTAAACGGTTTAGGAAATAGAAGGTGTAGGCCATTTGACCTCTGGTATCTGGTCTCCCTTGATTCCCTCCACATTGATTAATCTATCTATCTCTGTCTTGAACATAGTCAGTGACTGAGCCTCCTGGGAGAGAATTCCAAAGGTTCACTAATCTCTGGTCAATGAAATTTCTTCTTGCCTCCATCTTGAATGGCCAATTATTTATTTTGGGACTGTGATCCACCCCAGCCAAGTGAAACATTCCCACACATATCCTGTCAAGCTTCATAAGAATTTTATATGTTTCGTCAAAATTCAAGAGAATATAGGTCTAGTCTGTTTAATCTCTCCTTGTGTGACAACCCCACCCTTCCAGGAACAAATCTGGCGAAAAATTCCTATAGACCTTCAATGGTAAGTATACCTTCCTTTGGCAGGAGCATAGACTTGTACACAATGTCCTAGATGCAGTCTCACCAGGGCACACTAACGGAGCAAGCTATCTCCACTCTTGCATGCAAAGCCTCTTGCAACAAAGGCCAACATACTATTTGCCTTCCTAATTGGTTACCATACCTGCATGTTAACTTTCAGTGATTCCTGTAAAAGGACATCCAGGTCCCTCTGAATGCAAATACATTTCAAATGCTTGTTAGTTAAATAAAAACGTTTTCTTTTTTTATTAACCAAAGCAGATGACCTGACATCATTTTCCATCTACCATGTGCTTGCTCATTCACTTAACCCTTCTGCACCTCTCTGCTGCTTCACTGCATTCTCCTCACAGCCTGCACTGCCACACTGCTTTGTTTCGTCAACAAACATGGTCATATTGCTTTCCACCCCATCTTCCAAGTCATCGATTTGGATTGTGAATAACTGGGACCTCAGCACGATCCTTCTGATGCTCCACTGGCCATGACAGCACAGTCCCATGTCCTCCTTATCCAAAATGACTCACTTATTTCAACTCTGCTCTCTGTCCATTAGCCATCCTGAATCCACAGTAGTATACTACCTGCAATACATTGTTTAATAAGCTCTCATGTGGCACCTTATCAAGAGCCTTCTGGAAGTCCAAATACACCACTTCCACTAGTTCTCCTTTGTGTACTCTGCTAGTCGCAATCTCAACAAACTAATATACTTATCAAATGTGATTTCCCTTTCATAAATTCATTTCCCTTGAAATTAATCTCTGTGTTTTACGTGCACTTTTTTACAGCTTTGTTAATCTGCATTACTACTTAATTTTAATTATAATTATCATATAGGCACAGTATTGTCGCAGTTAGCGCAATGCTATTACAGTGCCAACGACCCGGGTTCAATTCCAGCCACCGTGTGTAAGGAGGTTGTGCATTCTCCCCGTCTGCGTGGGTTTCCTCCGAGTGCTCCAGTTTCCTACCACATTCCAAAAATGTACTGGTTAGGAAGTTGTGGGCATGCTATGTTGGCGCCGGAAGTGTGGCGACACTTGTGGGCTGCCCCCAGAACACTCTACGCAAAAGATGCATTTCACTGTGTGTTTTGATGTACATGTGACTAATAAAGATATCATCTTATCTACTTGTAACTATTTCCAAACTTACCACCAGCTTCCTTTCAACCTCTGTTCTGTTTAGATTCACTTTCCAGAAGGTAAGTAGTTGTTTTACCTCCCACCAAGATACAATGCCTCACAAATATTTATATTCAAATCCATTTGCCATTTCTAAAAATTTGTTTAAATATTTGTATTCTTTTCCCCAGCATGAATTCTTTCACCCAGTATTGTAGCATTTGCAGATTTTGATTGCTGAATCTAACATCTTTGATGAAGTGGTGAACAACAGTGATGAACAACTTCAGAGATGTGGAACTAAAACTTAAGCTGGCATCCCAGTTGAAGGAAATGCTGCATTGTAAAAGTTGCCAACTTTTAGACGGGTATTGAACTGAGGATCCATGTGTTCTCTCACATAGATATAACAGATCCCACAACATCATATTATGAACAGCAGTGGAGTTATAATCCAGCATCTTGGCCAATATTTATCCTTCAATCAACATCACTAAAAAACAAACATTGATTACCTGGCTGTATATTTACCTAGCTTTTACTTAAACATCTGAAAAATTCCCAACCCTCCACCAGTGGTCACGTTTACACTGCATTTCCATTTCTAACAGGCTTGAATCACACATGAACAGGGAAATAAATATTTTCCTTGATTTTAACTATAATTTAGAGATGATGAAGATTTTGATTGAGCCAATATCACAGCACACACTGTTCTGTTCTTCACAAATTTTATTGATCATTGCAGCCATAAAAATGGGACCATTGCTTGGAAACTGCTGTGGTCTCCTTTAGAGATTGATAAACTACATTTTACTAAAAGGAAACATTGCCATGGTGTACAATTTACAATACAGTAACACTGCACATGTCAAGGCTGTACTGCACCCATGTCCTTGAAGTAAAAAAGGAATAGAATTGCATGAAATACAGAGATTTGGTGGGAATCAACTAAATAACTTCCCAGAGAAAGTAAGTAGAAATAAATGGAATGCAAGCAAGTGGCACTGAGCATTTATGCAAGCATGAAAATAAATTGACATAAGTGAAAATAAATGGAAAGCAAGCAAACCATCTTTAACTAGAGCAGTGGAGTGATCAGCTGTTTCAGATCCATCACAATAATTGGTCTTGCCAACACATTCTACATTTAATTTTGTATTTCCATTAAAAGATACAGGTTTCTATGATCATGTTCAAGTTTTTAGGATTTTCATTTTTTTTAATTCTTTATCCAGAACGGGGAGTTGTCCAAATATTAAAGTAGTACAACTTAGGGAAGTCATTTGATCCATCAAGTTCATCCTTTCAATTAAAATCTCTCTGCCCCATTCCCACAGTGTTCAACTACGCCCTGACTGATTTTGTTATTTTAGTATATGCTACTAATATCAAGAAGACCATTTTAAGTGAAGAATTGGTCATGATAACTGTGTTGAACTTGCCATTTATTTCCAAGATTTTTTTTGTCATAATATAACATCTCATCGTAATATATAATTTCATCTCTGAGTAAGAATGAAGAGTCCAATGAGCTTAAATGACACCACATTTAAAGAATTTGAAAGTCAGACTCCAATACACTTTTGACTTCAGAACAACACAAAGCAACTAACGGGCAGTGAAATTCTTTTGATGTGTAGTCGCTGACGTAGTGCAGGAAACTTGCTGCCCACTTGCACACAGCAAACTTTTATAAACAGCCATCCAATCCAACAATCTGATGGTCATTTAAGGGATACATTTTAACCAAGTCAACAGAGGTTACTCACCTGTTCTGATTCAAAGAAGTGCCACAGACCAGTCCACCTGAGAGAGCAGACTGGGCCTTGGTTTGACATCCTGCCTGAAAGATGCCAGAGCAAAAATCATTCTCAGCTCACTGCATTGTCAGTCTAGATCGTTGCGCTCAAGTTTCTGGAGACTGGTTTGAACTCACAAGCTACTGATTCAGAGGAGGGAGTGCTACTAATTGATACAATTAAAATGACATCCTACAAAATAAAATTTAAAATGGGTAGGTGTGAAAACATGCCATTAAATTAATCAAAACTGTTCTTGTTGAAAGGGTTTATTTTAGATTTTATCCTCACTGAGGAGGAGGAAACTTATCCTGCAAGGTCTAAGCAATGACTCAAATCCATATTATTTCCTGTAAGGCATCATTAACAGCTTGGCAATAAATACAATGTAATTGCATGGCACATAACACCATATTTAACACTTGATCATTAATTTGCTCACATAATAAAACCTAGTACTTGCACCACAGAAACAAGCTACTTGAACCAACAGATCAATATCAGTGTTCACACTCTACCTGAGCCTCCTCCTCTTCTCCTTCATCTATCATTTCTTCTTCATGTAGGTACTGAGTTGTGCATCTATATCACTTGTCTCAACCACTCCAAGTTATAGCAAGTTCTAAAATCTCACAATTACCTCCTTTAGTTTTGGCCTTCCCTGCAAATGAGGTCATCTGACATGTACCTACCCGATTAAACTCTTCCAGGACCTTAAAAACCATTTACAGGTCATTGCTCAGTCATCTATTTTCCAGAGAAAAGAGTCCCAGACTATTCTGTCCTTCCTTGTATGGGCAGGCGTGACAGTGTAGTGGTTAGAGTAACCTGATTACAGCGCCAGCAACCCGGGTTCAATGCTGGCCGCTGTCTGCAAGGAGTTTTAACATTCTCTCCGTGTCTGCGTGGGTTTCCTCCGGGTGCTCTGGTTTCCTCCCACATTCTAAAAAGACGTAAGGGTTAGGAAAACATTATGATGCTGGATGAACTCAACAGATATCTTTATTAGTCACATGTACATTGAAACACAGAGTGAAATGCATCTTTGTGTAGAGCGTTCTGGGGGCAGCCCACAAGTGTCACCACATTTCTGGTGCCAACATAGCATGCCCACAACTTCCTAACCCGTACGTCTTTGGAATGTGGGAGGAAACCGGAACACCCAGAGGAAACCCATGCAGACACTGGGAGAACATACAAACTCCATACAGACAGCGGCCGGAATTGAACCCGGGTCGCTGGAGGCAGCATCTGTGGAGAAAAGCAGGTGGTCAACATTTCGGGTCAGGGCCCTTCTTCAGGACTGAAGATAGGAAAAGGGGAAGCCCAATATGTAGGAAGGAAAAGCAGAGCAGTGATAGGTGGACAAAAGAGGGGAGGCAGGATGGGCACGGGGTGGTGATAGGTAGATGCAGGTAAGAGATAGTTATAGGCAGGTGCAGGGCAGGAGGGGAGAGCAGATCCACCGGGGGATGGGTAGGGAGGGAAAAAGGTGGGGTAGAAAAGAGAGAGACAGGCTAGGAAAGGGAAGAAAAGAAGAGGCATGGTTGGTGGTGGGTGTGGTGGGGATTACCCGAAACGTTGACCGCCTGCTTTTCTCCATGGATGCTGCCTGGCCTGCTGAGTTCCTCCAGCATGATGGTGTTTTTCATTTAGATTCCAGCATCTACAGTCCTTTGTTTGTCTGGTATGGGTTAGGAAGTTGTGGGCATGCTATGTTGGCACCGAAACCGTGGCGACACTTGCGGGCAGCCCCCGGAACACTCTGCACGAAAACTTCTTGGGTCCAATCCTTTTCTTTCAGGAATTAATCCTGGTTCTGCCTTTGCTTTTATTTATGATCTTATTCATGGGCTTTCTATTAGTAATTTATTTATTTACCATACCTCCAACTGAACCATGTTTCTACCAGGTCTCTCTGCTCCACCTCATTTAGGTAATTATCTTTTCACTCTCTCCACACATTTTGGAAGTATTTTTAAAAGGGAATTAGTATAATACTAGCAGCTCATTCCATTGGAGTTTGATGCTCAGATACTGGAAACAGACCGGAATTGGCACAGACTTGTACCAAAAACAAAATTGCTTCTGAGTTCAAAATTGCTTGTGAAATAAAAAAATACATTTTAATGAAGATGCTCAGCATCTGCCTCTTTAGTTTTTGAACACATATATTTTATCACATAAAGTTGGTGTTCAAAATTTAAAGTTAATAACTTTTAAATAACATATTAAAAATTCTTGACTACTTTGAAAGTTTCTGAAGAACTGCAGTCCTGTTGCAATTTTAAAGGAACAGCTTCCCCAACTGGTTTATAACAACATGATTTAGCCAAAAACTGTTTCAAGCCAAAGAAAGCAAATATTCCTCTTGAGGTACTGGGCAGCTACATTCTAACAATGTGAAAGATGGGATCAATGCTACTCTTTATAGGTTAACTCAAAGACTCAACCTCAAATCTGTTGGACCCATAATTCATCCACAGCCTGAGTGAGGTTGATTCTGAATGATCGTCTTGTTTGTGCAATTCAAAGTTTCTGTATTTACAACAGTACTAAGGTGGCTTCATTTAATCTGCAATATTAGCAATTAGACATTAAAAAATTTTAACCAATAAAAGATGCTATAATGTTCATTGAAATTGCCACTAAAATACAACATAGCAGCAGACAGGTGTACATTTGTTGAAAAATCAAGTGGTTTTCATTTAGTCATTTCAAGACATTATTCTATTTTCACTAAACCTACCTGCTTCAGGAAAAGCTTGCAAATGATATACCAACATTAAAGTAAGACTATCATTTATACAACATTGACGGCTTGTTCATTGCACTAACTTGTTAGTGCTTAATATGCTCCAAATTGCTTTCCATTTTTTTTAACCATAAGGTCAAATGGAAGGACACCAACCCACAACAGAGACATGAGTGGACACTCATGGAACACTTCTCTTGAGTAAGAATGAATAAATGGTGTTTCATGCACAAGCAAATGTCACTTCCTGTTTATTTCATTTGATGGAGGAAGAGCTAGAACAAGTTGGACCATCAGAATGAAAGACAGGATTACATAAAGATGGCATAAGACTGAAATAAACGTAAGAAAGTGTCTGCCATGTTAAAATTAGACTGAAGGTCAGAACAAAGTTAGGACAGACTTAACCATGTGATGATATTGCTGAAATAATATTTGTATCTCATGGATTTGATGTTATATTTATAACAGATGACACTGATGGAACAAAGCATCTCATCTGTTCAGTTACAACCTCCACATCCATCATTGAGCAGTAATCTGCAGTGGGGACCAGTTATGATCTGTAATTGACTGTCCACAAGGAAACAGAATTAATCAATGACTTCAAAGAAAGATGGACAGGTACTCGAGAGAGAATAATTTGCAAGGTTAAGAGGAAAAGAGGGAGAAAGGGACTGACAGAGTTGCTCTACACAGAAACTGGTTCAGTGGGCTAAAAGGACTTCTACGTTGAAACAATGTGTTTAATTCTATGATCCATAAGGAACTGAGCCCGGCTGATTAGTCTATCCAACACCCATCTCTGACACCTACTCCAGCTATTATGGCCCACTTTTAATTGCAGAACAAATGAGATTAGCCAATAATCCAGATGGCCATCGAGTTCTGTTTTAATTTTTTTGTCCTCCAGATTAGCTCCAGTTCAGGAGGAAGCTTGTTGGGAGTGAGATGCAGCATTGCAGTAGGGAAGATTGAGATAGTGTTGGAACAGTGCTGCAACCTTGCTTGACAACAGTCTGCACTCAGATTGGGTCTGCTCTGGACCCATTGGTTAAGATCATGAGCTTGCATGCCACAATGAAGCAGACATAAGATGTAGCCAAATTTCTGCTTGCAGTCAAATTTGAGAAGGATGTTCCATAATTCTTTTTGATTGGTGGAGCCCAAATCAAAAAAGGCCATTTGTAGTGGCTGATGCTGCCTCTTGCATTTTTGGCATTAACATGCAATGAAGTTATTTCCACTGTGCCTCTAGTTGGACACAATTCAAACCATGATTGGGGAACAGCTCTTTCGCCACCAGGAGGAGATGGTTGAGAAGGACCTGGGGACAATGTTCTCAGTGGCAGGCATCAGGGAGAACTCTGTATTTGTTGCAATCAGATTTGTCTTCTTTATTGATGTTTCTGAGGTTCGCTGGCATGTTCCCACGTTCTGAGGCATGGGAATCGAGGTTGGGAATTTGTAACTAAAACTCCTCTCTGATAAGTTTTAGAACTTCAGCAGGGATTCTCTCTGCTCCCAAGACCTTCTTGTTTTCAGTTAATGCATGCTCTTTTCAACTTCTTATTGGTCTGCTGTTACGGTGTGGCTGAACCGATAATTTGCTGTGGCAGGGTCACAGTTGAGGAATTCTTTAAAGTGCTTCTTCCAGTGCTCACTTCTCTGTCTTTGACAAATTAACCTCCCTTGTTGGGCATGCTATATTGGCGCCAGAAGCGTGGCGACACTTGCAGGCTGCCCCCAGAACACTCTACGCAAAAGATGCATTTCACTGTGTATTTCGATGTAACAAGGATATCTTATAAACTGTACATCCTTCTTCGCTTCTCCACTCCAAGATCATTCCAACCTCTGTCATCCAGCTGCTGAACTCAGATGACTCTTGCAAATGCTCATGTTGCAGTCTGAGCCACTGGGCATTATCAATTCATTCAATGAAGCACATGAGAGAATGGATCTTACACATAACATCCACAAAACAAAAGTTCTCGACCAATCTGCCCCAGCTGAACAACATGGTCCATTATGAGAATTCAGAAAACAAACCGTTTACCACATGTGTGGAGCCACCTCTTAATGAGGGCAGACATGAGGAGGAAATTCACCATCGCTGTCAATACATCACCACGACCCCTGATCGTCTGAGAAAAAGAGCCACTGAAGATCAACACCTCAAGTTCAGCACAAGTCTCTTGGTCTATCAGCTGCAGTGATCCCTGCTCTCTGGTACCCTTCTAAGGAATGGAGTACTTACAGCAGACACCTCATAGCACTGTCGCAATACCACCAACACTTCCAAATCCATTGGCAGAATAAATGAACCAACATCAGTGTCCTCTCCCAGGCTAGCAATCCCACTGCTGAGGCCCTAATTACACTCAGCACAGTTGAATTCAATTGGTAGGCCATATTGTTTGCTGAAAGAGACACTCCAAACTCTGATTACCAGGTGGACAGAAGGGGAGATTCATGTGCTTGTTCAAAGTCTGCAAGTAAATCAAAGTCAAGGTCAAGTTTATTGTCATATGCACAAGTACATGTATGTATAAGTGCAATGAAAAACATACTTGCAGTGGCATCAGATACACAACATTCACAAGTAAAACATTAACTATACAAAATTATACAAGAAAGAACACAATTATAACAAAAAACCATAGTCCATTGTAGTGCAGAGTAGTAAAAGTGGTCATAATGTTGCTATATAGAGGTAGTGATTAGGATTGTGCAGGTTGTTTCAAGAACTGAATGGTTGAAGGGAAGTAGCTGTTCCTGAACCTGGTGGTGTGGGACTTTAGGCTTCTATATCTCCCGCCCAATGGTATTTGCGAGAAGGTAGCATGGCCTGGATGGTGGGGATCTTTGAGGATAGATGTTGCCTCCTTGAGGCAGTGCCTCATTTAGATACTACCAATGGTGGGGAGGGATGTGCCAGTGATGTGTCTCTGGCCCATAACCACTCAAAATGGAAGGGCAGCATTTGGGAGAGTATTGAGAACCCTGATCATACAGAAGCCCAACATAACGGCAGAAGAAATACTCTAACTCCCAGACTACCCACCTGCCTGCCCCATAAAGCCCCTCCTGCCTCACCCGTAGCAGACTGTAGATCCTACATTTGCCTCACCAGTCACCTCAGAACTCACAGAACTGGAGTGGAAGAAAACCATTCTCCATCTCGAGGATCTGTCCAACAGCTTTATTCTTTTTAAATGACATAAAGCAGAGTGGTTATAAACAGAATACTCTAGAAGGGAGCATGTAATATGATCTACATTCCCTCTGCATTTCAGATCATAACTTATTCACAATTATCATGTCAGATTACTCATGATTACAAATCAGAGTCCGCAGTTTCTCATTCTGTATCCTCAAGACAATCTACTGAAAGGAAATTATTGTCTTATCCTAGAAACTAAATAAATCCTGGAAAGCAACAAAGAATTATGAATCATCAGTTATGGGGTCTCAACGTACTCTTCCAAATTTGATTGTACAGGACTTAATAATAAGCAACAGCAAATTGCAAAGTCCCTCACATATTTAGTTACATGTGCTGTAACATCATATTAAAATATTTATTTCAAGATCTGCAAGATCTCTAACATTTATACGGTAGCCTGAGTAAGCAACATTATTATATTCTATTTATCTTAATTAACTTTATTAAAATGCCAAACAGATTTTCTACCCAAGGATTATCAAATGTCCTTCATTCTACTGTGATATGATGTAAGAGATCAAGGCAATGGAATTCAATTGTGTGGTCCATGTTCCCTTCTACACTATTCCATTTAACAGAAGCACAAAGTTGATCACAAGTTTACATGGTTTCACAATGCACATGATGTCATGCCGGCTTCCAAGCAGGTGATGCACTGAAATATGGATAACGTTGGGTGCAGTACAGCACTGTATGCAATGTATATTTGACACTGCTGCTGCAACATAGAAATGACAATACACAGTGTAGAAAGACTGTGGACCTTAACTAGAAAAGCAGGCCTTAATGAAAGGATGAAGGCCTTCGCAAGTACAAATTAAAGAGCCGGTTCTTCATGAAAGCATGATGAAGGAATTAGCCAGTGAAGACGACCATGCATTCTTCACTATGGACCAAATTTCTCATACATATCAGGTAATGGAGGTGTGACTGCAGGCCCCAAACACACTGATAGTTTTGCTGGACATCTACCTCCAAGAGCACAGCAGGGTACTTACTCTGTGATGGCAGGTCATGCAGCTTTGTTTACATTTCTCCCTTAGTCCATGGAATTATACATGATAACTCATGAAATCATGCGTCGCTTATGGAAATACTTCCTTGCAGGTCATATGAATATCATGGAATCACACAAAATTTACAACACACGAGGCCATTCATTCCATCATATCCATACTGGTTGAAAAATATCCAAGCAGCATAATCTCAACCTCTAGCACAGGGTCTGCAGGTCATGGCCCTTCAAATATACTCCCAACATTGTTTAAATACAATGAAGATTTTTGCGCCCTTCATCCTTTCAGGCAGTGAGTTCCAGATCTCTACCACTCCCCTGTAATTGTTCTACCAATCACTTTAAATCTTTCTCCCTTGTTTTTGATCTTTCCAATAACAGAATTAAGTCTATTAACTCCATTACTTCTCAACCAGCTTGCCTCTGGAGTTCTTGTCAAAACCCATGCTAAGATCCATGTAGAGTATATCAAATGACAAACCTCACCCACCCTCCTTGTTACCTCTTCAATCATTAGTCAGATAAAAATGTCTCCTAACAAATCCCAGCTGACAGTCCATGATAAAGCTGTCTTTCTAAGTGAAGATTTATACTGTCCCTCAGGAATGATCCCATTCACTTGTCCACCAAAGATAAACTAAGTGGTCTGTAATTAGCACCTCTAATCCTCTGGCAAACCTTCGGCTGTCAGGAAGGACTGGAAATGGTCAGATTCTCTGCTGTTTCCTCTCAGTTCTTTTAAAGCTGAGGATACATTCATCTGGATCCAGAGCTCTCTCTTACTTCCTTTCTAACTATGTTTACTTCATCCAATATTCCACACACTTGCATTTCAACTTCTCACAGCAGTAAGTGTTAAATGTTGGCTCTTCTCCACTATGGTGCCAGCATTTAAGACTCGATCCCAGGGAAACCCCTTTGCTGGCAAACCTCCTGCCAATCACTTCCTCATCCTCCAAAGCAACCTTCAAAATAAACAGGAATGACGAAGGATGCCTGAAGCAAGTTTATCAAAAATACCAAAATAAGTTTTCCTGCAGAATCTCAAATCAATAACAAACGAGTTCTTGTTTAAGAAGCACTCAGTAAATTAAGCCTTGAAACACAGAAAATCAACTCAATGGTTTAGCTACTGTGGTGAGATGAAACACGATTAATGATTTCCCTGTTGCAACAGCTAAGAAATAGCTGGGTGTAACTAAAGAGTTAGAAGAAACATCTTTCTTTGTTAGGAATACTTGTTTTTTCCAGGAGTTACTGGAACCATGTGAAACAACAGACCTTAATGTGGAATGCAGCTCCCAAGAGTTAATTGGGAGCAGTTAGACAGGCAGCTTTGCAAAACATTCATGGTATACTTCAGCCAAGCGAGACAATGGGGAGGGTTAACTTGTCCCAGTAGACAAGATCCTGGGGCCTTGTTTGAGTTTGTCATGAAACTGTCTCAGTTGTCCATCCATGGAGCCATTTGCTTTTAGAAGATCGGAATTTTAGTCTGCTTCAGTACGCATTAGCAATGGTTTTTCTGTGCTAATGACTGATGAGACTCTCAAAAACAACGGGGAAGGTTTAGCAAAAGGTGTGAAGTCCTTTGTTATGCCAGGACCAAGCAAGGTGTAAAGCCTTCCTCGCCTGTATAGACGCGGCCCACAGGAGAGTCCTTCGAAGCTTCTCCAAGGGTTGGTTCGTGGGCAACACCTTGCGACTTCCAAGCCCCTTCATGTCTTGCTGAAGTATCCTGGGGCTCCCCTTCGGCGATAGACTGAGCGGCGGACAATGTCACGTTGCTAAGTATTACCGTGAATTGTATGCAATTTGAGCTCAATTTTACCGGGGAAGAGCTAAGAGAAAGAATTTGGGTTTTTGGTCTTGTTCTTTTAGTTTAGATTAGATTAGATTTGTAGCTGTGTCTTAGACATCGAAATAGAGCCATAGTTTCCTTTGTTTTTAGTTGTGTTTAATAAAGTTACTTGAACTTTCTGTGAAATTGTCATGTCTTTCATTATCAACTCTGTCATTCGAAAGGAACCCAAAAGAACCTGAGTTCTGTTTTAATACAGCTACTCAAGAACCAAGTGGTAAAGGAATATGTGGAAGCTTATAAAATAGTTGCTTGTAGCAAGTCATGTCATTTAATGCAACTAGAACATAGGTGCAATATGGCAAGTGCATTCCTATGTAATATAGGTGGTAAGCGCAGCTCAAACACTACTTATAAGTTTGCAGATGACACCACTGTTGTTGGTAGAACCTCAGATGGCAACAAGAAGGTGTACAGGAGTGAGATAGATCAGCTAGTTAAGTGGTGTCGCAATAACAACCTCGCACTCAATGTCAGCAAGACCAAGGAATTGATTGTGGGTTTCAGGAGGGGGAAGTCAGGAGAACACACACCAGTCCTCATTGAGGGGTCAGCGGTAGAAAGGGTGAGCAGCTTCAAGTTCCTGGGTGTCAATGTCTCGGAGGATTGATCTTGGGCCCAACACATTGATGCAATCACGAAGAAGGCACACCAGCGGTTCTACTTCATTAGGAGTTTGAGGAGATTTGGTACGTCACCAAAGGCTCTCGCAAATTTCTACAGATGCACAGTGGAGAGCATCCTGACTGGTTGCATCACCGTCTGGTATGGAGGCTCCAATGCGTAGGATCGCAAGAGGCTGCAGGGGATTGTAGACTCAGCCAGCTCCATCACCGGCACAACCCTCCCCACCATCGAGGACAGCATCAATAGATGGTGCCTCAAGGTGGCAGCATCCATCATTAAGGACCCTCACCATCCGGGGCATGGCCTCTTCTCGTTACTACCATTGGGGTAGAGGTACAGGAGCCTGAAGACCCACAATCAACGTTTCAGGAACAGCTTCTTCCCCTCCGCCATCAGATTTCTGAACGGTCCATGAACACTATCTAATTGTTCCTTTTTTTTTGCACTATTTATTTATTTTGTAATTTATGGTTTTTTATGTCTTTGCACTGCTGATTCTGAAGGACCTGGCTGCTTCAGGCACTCCAAATGCACAATCTAAAAACCCAATGACAATAAGGTATACACCTCCACCAGTTTTTCACTAGAATACACATTTCCTGATTGCACTTGCATCATGGAACATCGAATATAGAACAGTACGGCACAGGAACAGGCCCTTGCCTGCGCCAAACACAATGCTGAATTAAACTAAAACACAAGAGATTCTGCAGATGCTGGAATCTGGAGCCACACACACAAAATGCTGGAGGAACTCAGCAGGTCAGGCAGCACCTATGGAGAGAAAGAAACAGTTGGCGTTTCGGGTAGTGTCTCAACCGGAAACGTCAACTGTTTCTTTCTCTCCATAGATGCTGCCTGACCTGCTGAGTTCCTCCAGCATTTTGTGCGTGTTGCGCCGAATTAAATTAAATCTCTTCTGCCTGTACATGATCCATATCCCTCCATTCCCTGCATAGTCATGTGTCTATTTAACAGCTTCCTAAACACTACTATTGTACCTGTTTCCTCCACTCCCCCTCAGCAGCCCGTTCTGGGCACCTACCACTCCCTGTGTAAAAAAAAAATTTGCCTCGCACATTTCCTTTAAACTATCGCCCACTCACCTTAAATACATGTCCTCCGGTATTAGACATTTCGACCCTGGGAAAAAGATTCTGACAGCCTACCCTATTTATGCCTCTCATAATCTTATAAACTTCTATCAGGTCTCTCCTCAGCCTCTGACGCTCCAGGGACAACAACCTCTCCTGTAGCTCATATCCTCTAATCCAGGCAGCATCCTGGTAAACCTGTTGTGTGCCCTTTCGAAAGTCTTCACATCCTTCCTGTAATAGGGCAACCAGAATTGCAGGTAATACTTCAAGTGCGGTCAAATCGAAGTTTTATATAGCTGCAACATGACTTCCTGACTCTTATACTCAATACCTTGATCAATGAAGGCAAGCATGACTTATGCCTTCTTTACCACCCTATCTACTTGTGTGGCCACTTTCAGTGAGCTCTGAATTTGGACCCCAAGATCCCTCTGTACGTTAATGCTGCTAAGGGTCCTGCCATTAACTCTATACTTTCACCTTACCTTAGACCTCCCAAAGTGCAACACCTGACACTTGCTTAGATTAAACACTGTCTGCCATGTATCCACCCATATCTGTAACTGATCTATACTCTGCTGTATCCTTTGACAGCCTCTACAAGGTTCACAACTCCACCAATCTAGGTGTTGACTGCAAACTTACTTACCCATCCATCTACATTCTCATCCAAGTCATTCATATACATCACAAACCACAGAGGACCCAGCAATGACCCCTGCAGAACACCACTGGTCACAGACCTCCAGTTAGAATAACACCCTTCCACCACTGCCCTCTATCTTCTATGGAAAAGCCAATTCTGAATCCAAATTACCAAATCACCATGGATCCCATGCACCTTAACCTTCTGGATCAGGCTACCATGAGAGACCTCATCTAATACCTTACTTAAATCCACATAGACAACATCCATTGCCCTACACACACCAATCACTTTTGTCACCTCCTCAAAAAACTCCATCAAATTTGTAAGACATGACCTACCCTGCACAAAGCCTTGCCGACTGTCCCTAACCAGGCCATATTTTTCCAAATGCGCATAATCCCATCCCTAAGAATCCTCTCCAACAGTTTCCCTACCACTGATGTTGGGTCTACCAGCCTATTATTTCCTGGATTATCTCTATTTCCCTTCTTGAACAAAGGAACAACATTGGCTACTAATGAAGATTCCATTAATCAGCCAAAATGCATAAAACAACTCATCAATAAAAAAGGTATGTCAACAAGAATGTGTGAAGTAAGATGTAAATGAAATTGATAATACTTTAAAAATTTCAATCTGGATGTCATGAAGAGACAAGATGTACTGCAGAAGGGAAGTTCCATGGTTCAAATCACCAGGTTTCACTCCCCACTGTTGTCATGTATAAAGCCAGTTAGTGGAGGACACAGCATGAAACAGATGGTAAAACAACAGACACTGAGGAAACCATTCCAAGTAAGAAAGTTATGATTTGTTCAGGAAAACAAGTTTAAGAAACAATAAGCATCAAAGACCTTGGAAAGTAAGTCAGAACTAGCAGTAGGTATCATATTACTTAAGATTTTATTGACTTTCCAGCTCACATATTCAAATAATTATGCACAAAGGTGAAACAGAAGATGTATTGACCTAGATTCAATAGGAATAACACTTAGTCATTGATCACCGTTACTGAAGATTAGATTGGGCAGCAAGTTCCAGTATTTGCAGTTACATGTAGAAATGTGGAAGTTGCTGTCAAACTTGTCCTGCTCCTCCATAAACTCTGGATGTCATCTATAAGGATTTCAGTATTTAACAAGGTCTCACATAATCGGTTAATGAAGAAAGTTCAGATGCATAGGGTCAGTGGAGAATTGGCTGTGTGGATCCAGAACCGGCTTGCCTGTAGAAGACAAAGGGTGGTGGTTGAAGGGACTTATTCGGGCTGGAGGCCTGTGAGTAGTGGTGTTCCGCAGGCATCTGTACTGGGACCTCTGCTGTTTGTGATGTGCATAAATGACCTGGATGAGTATGTTGATGGATGGGTTAGTAAGTTTGCAGACAATACCAAGATTGGTGGAGTTGTGAATAGTGTAGAAGACTGGCAATGGATACAGCATGATATAGATCAGGTGCAGATGTGGGCAGAGAAATGGCAGATGGAGTTTAACCCGGATAAATGTTAGGTGTTGCACCTTGGTAGGACTAATGTCAAGAGGCAGTACACTCTTAAGGGCAAGACCCTTAACGGTGTTGAAGAGCAGAGAGACCTTGGGGTGCAAGTCCATGACTCAATGAAAGTGGCTACACAGGTAGACAGGGTGGTTAACAAGGCTTATGGAATGCTTACATTTATAAATCGGGGTATTGAGTATAGGAGTCAAGAAGTTATGATACATCTCTATAGAACTCTGGTTAGGCCGCATTTAGAGTATTGCATGCAGTTCTGGTCACCTCACTATTGGAAGGATGTCGAGGCTTTAGAGAGGGTGCAGAGGAGGTTTACTATGATGCTGCCTGGATTAGAGGGCATGTGCTATCAGGAGAGGCTGGACAAACTTGGGCTCTTTTCTCTGGACTGGCGGAGGCTGAGGGGTGATCTGTTGGAAGTGTATAAAATTATGAGAGGCATAGATAGGGTGGACAAACAATATCTTCTTCCCATTACTGAGTGATCCAATACTAGAGGGCATGCACTTAAGGTGAGAGGGGTAAGGTTCAGAACAGTCCTGAGGGGTACATTTTTTACTGAGAGAGTGGTGGATGGCTGGAATGTGTTGCCTGATAGGGTGGTGGAGGCAAATTCTTTGGGGGCTTTTAAGAGAGGCTTGGATGGGCACATGAATGATAGGAAAATGGAGGGATATGGTAGGAGGGAATAGCTATGTCAGCACAATGTTGTGGGCTGAAAGGCCTGTTCTGTGCTGTACTGTTCTAAGATAAGAGATATCTTTATTAGTCACATGTACATCGAAACACACAGTGAAATGCATTTTTTGCGTAGAGTGTTCTGGGGGCAGCCCGCAAGTGTCACCACGATTCCGGCGTCAACATAGCATGCCCACAACTCCCTAGCCTGTACGTCTTTGGAAAGTGGGAGGAAACCGGAGCACCCTGAGGAAACCCACACAGACACGGGGAGGACGTACAAACTCCTTACAGACAGTGGCCAGAATTGAACCTGGGTCGCTGGTGCTGTAAAGCGTTATGCTAACCGCTACACTACCGTGCCCACACTACCGTGCCTGCCCTATGTTCTAAGCCGTGCTATGCTGTTATCTCATTGAGAAAGCTGATGTTGAAACTCAGTGGGCATGAATTTGTATATTTACTCAGTAGATACCCACTATACATGACAATAAAATTCAGAAATTGCCCATTGAAATGGAAGTGTTGTCTTGGAATTGGTATGTAAATATACTGATAATGTTCTGATAATGTTCTTCAGCAGGATGGGACCTTTGTTCCTTCAGGTTTGATTTACGATTAGTGAATTCTGTCTCTTTTTCCTATTTCTCTTTATAATTCTTAATCCCTTTTTTATTCTCCTCTCCACTCTGTTTTCTCTACACTATTTTACAGTGAAGTAATATTCAAATTTAAACGCTCTGGTTTAGTTTCAGGCCCTCAGGGTTTTTGGACACTGATCTGTGGAAACATAAGAATGGTTCACTGCAAAGTTTGTGCGAAAGGTGGGTGAGATGGAGACAGGTGGGAGATGGGAAGAATGAGGGAGGGTGGTCAGAAAGAAGATAAAGAAGGAATGGCAAGGTGGCGTAGGGGGAGTGGGGTGGGTGGAGGGAAGTGGTTAGGGAGGTGCTCAGTAATTTTAGGCAGTCATATCATATGCAGTCCTCAGCCCTCTACTCTATTCCCTATACACTCATGACTGTGCGGCCAGATTCTGCTCTAACGCCATCGACAAGTTTGCAGGTGATACCACCGTTGTAGGCCGTATCTCAAACATCAACAAGTCGGAGTACAGGAAGGAGATAGAGAGCTTAGTGGAATGGTGTCACAACAACAACCTTTCCCTCAATGTTAACAAAACAAAAGAGCCGGTCATTGACTTCAGGAAAGGGGCAGTGGACATGCACCTGTCTACATCAATGGTGCTAAGGTTGAGAGGGTTGAGAGCTTCAAGTTCCTAGGATTGAACATCACCAATAGCCTGTCCTGGTCAAATCACGTAGATGCCACGGCAAAGAAAGCTCACCAGCGCCTCTACTTCCTCAAGAGGCTAAAGAAATTCAGTATGTCCCCTTTGACACTCACCGACTTTTACCAATGCACCATAGAAAGCATCCTTTCTGGATGCATCACAGCTTGGTATGGTAACTGCTCTGCCCAGGACCGCAAGAAACTGCAGAGAGTTGTGGACACAGCCCAGCGCATAACGGAAACCAGCCTCCCCTCCTTGGGCTCTGTCTTTACCTCTCACTGCGTTGGTGAAGCAGCCTGCATAATCAAAGACCCCACCCACCCAGGTCATTCTCTCTTCTCTCCTCTTCCATCAGGTAGAAGATACAGGAGCCTGAGGGCACGTACCACCAGGCTGAAGGACAGATTCTACCCCACTGTGATAAGACTATTGAACGATTCCCTTATACAATGAGATGGACTATGACCTCACGATCTACCTTGTTGTGACTTTGCACCTTATTGCACTGCACTTTCTCCGTTGCTGTGACACTATACTTTGTACTGTTATTGTTTTTACCTGTACTACCTCAATGCACTCTGCACTAATTCAATGTAACTGCACTGTGTAACTAATTGACCTGTACGATTGGTATGCAAGACTATCTTTTCACTGTACCTCGGTACAAGTGACAATAATAAACCAATACCAATACCAAATGACAGGAGGAACTGCCCTAAAAGCTCTCAGCCAACAGAAAACTACCTCTGGACGGGCATCAAACATGATCCCTGTTTCTGAGATCTTTGGAGCATTTCAGCTTATATGGATATTTAGACTACTCAAGCATTACTCCAGCAACGTGCCTGGACAGAGAAGTCTACTTGCTGTAGGTTCACCAAATGAAGTGGCACTCGTTGTGAAACAAGGGGTTGAAATTTGGCTTTGTAGCCTGAACTGCACATTTGCATAGACAGTTTATGCACACAGTTCTGTCAGAAGTGCACCAAACACCACATTGGGAAATGGATCTGAACACACACATCCACTGACAGTACCCAGAGTATGGTATCAATTGGCATGCCATACTCAGTTACTGTAACACCACCATCAGTGAAGCCTACACTCCATCCTACAACTCTTCTCTGATCCATACAGCTGAACACAGTGTGATGCAATATAAATAAACAACCAGTGGTGTTATTTAAAGGGATCAGCAACTAACTGCAGTTCCATTTCTTCTGCCTTCAGCTGTAGTTCCGCAAGTTTCAATAGAATGGGTGTGGTGTGCCATGTGCTGAAGTACTTACCAAAGAGCTTGTGAATTAATGTTTTGCTTCCGGGCTTGGGCAGCCCAGTCTGACCTCCTCTTGGGATTAAGCACAACAGGAAGAATGGGCAGGTCCATATGGAGCAGTAAAAGCTGCAAGGACCAAGGATGAGGGAGGGATGGGGAGAAGGGTTCTCACTAGGAGTTCTTATACAGAAGTGCTTGGGGAGCAGATCTGTCAGAGAAAAATTACTGATGTGCTGTGATGCCCTGGGAAACCTTTTGTACTTTGGTACGCAGAGACACAAAGGCAGCAGTCTCGGTTTTCTCTCCAGAAGTCAGGTTTGAGGCAGCTGCTGCATGCACTGTAGGTGATACTGCAACAGTAACTTCAGAGTCCTCATCACAGTTTTATGTTGGCAAGCAAAGACTACAGGTTGTACTCAAAGCTCAGTGCCCATTTCCTGCCAGTCTCCTCTATGCTCCTTCAATATTAAATGCAAGCTTCCCAGAGCAGTAGGGATTTGGTGGGTGCACCCGTCAGCCTGGCACATCAAAGTCCTCAAACTGGCACCCTCACTTTCCTTTTCTCTTCTTCGTTACAGTGCCCTTGAAGCTCACCACTCATCTCAATGCTATCTTCTAAATTACTTGCATTATCAACAGCCGAGCTGATGAAATAATCATGAATGAATGGAGTGATCTTATCTTTCCTTGCTCTTCAGCCACTTTCCAATAGGTTCGACTCTTGGCTATCTGAAATGATAAAGGGACCAAAGGTATGGTTGTAGCAAAGGCAAAAGGGAAAATAAGAAATGTATGCTTATACTGTCAGCAGCATTGTAACCAGAACAGACTGTGGGCTGAAGGAACAAATGGGTGAGAGGAGAAGGTTTAGGTACACAGATACTATCATCTTCAATGATTTCAGCCTTATTGGATGTCTATGGTGTGAGCAATGATCCATCCAGTAATGGACAGCACAGTGTCCTCCAAAAGGTCAGAACACAAACAGGTATCTGACCCCTCTCTTCATATCCTGTTTTCTCCACTGTGTATCACTTCCCCCAACCACAAAGAAAGAGGTGTTGGAGCAAGTGTTAGGAAATCTGTTTGGGTTTCACCTATCAGAAGAAGTGGCAACTTTGTGCAAGCTGTGAGATGTGGATTTGAGGTTTGCAACAGTGCCAACCAGGGGTAGGGGAGCTTAGGAATGTTAGGTACGAGTCCTGATTTATAGATATTGGTAAACATTTGACGAGCCCGTGGTGATCTGAGCAGTGCTTGAAGTAAATACTGCTTGGGGTATACAATATTTGATGATGCATTCACTGACAATGACCACACGTGTGAGGTCATTGAACACCTTCTTGCACTGCACTCATATTCTTGTAGGTATAGTTCTGGCATTGATCTACCCTGCCCACTGCCTTTTAATGGGAGTGCAACTTCCCAAAATCTTGGTGCAGCTCTCTTTAATTGTCAGATTAACTTGAACCATGACTCTCAACATCTATTCAATCTACAGTGCAATAACAGCAGCAACGAACAAGGAGGATGAGAGGAGGGGGAGAAGGGCACTTTAGGGAGGTACAGATTTAGTTCTGAGTATGGATAGGCATTCACGATTATGGACCTCCTGCTGATCATAATAACACAGTGAGTTCGAGTTGCAATGATAATGATGAACAGGCAGCTTTAGCTTGGCTTACTGCCTGCATTACACTGAATGGGCCTGTATTATCCATCAGCTCTGTGCCATTTCAAAATTTAATTCCCAGATTTTTTTGTGTGATTGGGCTCCAGCTTTGTCCTCTTCTACTCCATTGTTTTATATCTTTTTAAAGGCTGCACCACTCACATTGCTACACATGCTCAGTGAAGGAAAGGTCTTCTGTAATTGCTGTCACTGCTATGATGATACTTCAAAATCTTTCCCCTCATTAAATTCAAAATAACCATGGCTGAAGCTGAAGTAAAATGGTTCCTTTAACATACACCTCAGCAGTCGCAGTACACCATGGATTTCAATTGTCAGAACCCGTTAACAAGATAAATTGGCCTTTCTTTACCCTTCCCCTCTTTTATCAGGGTACATCCATTGGTGTATTTGGATACTTCATCATCTTTATTAACTTCAAATATTTTCCTAAAATGAGTGAACACAAAAATGTTGGACCTACTATCATTTGATCCATGAAATCTAGAATTGATATATGCAAGCAGTAATGACACAAATGGAAACACTGAAATCTCTCTTCCATAAACACAAAACAAATTCTCTAAAGATCACCAAATATCATTTTATCTACTACAGACACCTGTGATATAGTAAATGCAATGTAGAAATTGTAAGATGTAATATTGCATAATATTTTCATAATTTAATATTTGGAGAATTAAGATGAATGGATTGGCCAATGTAACATTGAACTGTTAACTGGAATGTTCAGATTCTGTAACAAAAAAAACAAATGTCTCGGTGAATATTGGGAAAGGGTAATGTCTGGGAGTTTACACATTTCCCATTAGAAGTAAGAGATGATTTATGTTATCTCCCTAAACTGGCACAAATTAGCTCATGTATGGCTTTCCTCTGGAGATTGTTATTTTATACCGGTATAAAATATCAGTAAATGCCAATAATGAAATAAATATACACGAAGATTCATCAGAAAGAAATAATTGGGAAGGTAAAACTGTTCATCTTACGTGCATGAAATTCATTTAATGAGTTGGGGAAAGACAGATCACAATTCACTCAATTATTTACAAAATATAAAAAAAAGTTTCTGGATATGATGGTTTAATGATATGAAATTCTGCTGAGGACTGACTATTCACAAAATGGCCAAAGGCTTTGGGGGACTGTTAAAGGAAACACATAAATAAATAAGTAATAGAAAAGGATAGAGCTGAGTTGGAGTCTGTTCCAGGAAGCGTCAAATAGAGTAAGACTTTGGAAGTTATTTAAGAAGAAAAAGATATAAGATATTTATTGATTAGTCACATGTACATTGAAACACAGTGAAATGCATATTTTTACGTTACTGAGAGTGTGCTGGGGGCAGCCCGCAAGTGTCACCACTCTTCCGGTGCCAACATAGCATGCCCACAGCTCCTAACCTGTACGCCTTTGGAATGTGGGAGGAAACCGGAGCACCAGGAGGAAACCCACGCAGACACATGGGAAGAACGAACAAACTCCTTACAGACAGCCGGCGGGAATTGAACCCGGGTCGCTGGCGCTGTAATAGTGTTACACTATAAACCATTAGTATTACATGAACTATCAGGAAAATGCAGAAATGTAGCCCCGCCATTTAAGAAAGAGGGAGAGAGAAAACAAGGAACAACAGACAGGTTAGCCTGATATCAGGAGTAAGGAAAATGTTAGAATCTATTATTAAGGAAGAGGTAACAGGGGACTGAGAAAGTAATAATAGGATTTAGCAGAGTCAACATGGATTTACGAATGGAAAATCATGTTTGACGTATCTGTTAGAGCTTTTTGAGGTTGGAAAATTGAGGAATAGGAAAGGGTGAATCAGTGGATGCAGTGTATTTGGACTTTCATAAGGCCTGTGACAAGAGATTATTAAGCAAAATTAGAGCACATGGGATGGGAGGTAATGCACAGGCACAGAATTAGGATTGGTTAATTGACAGAAAACAGAGTAGAAATAAACGGATCATTTCAGTTTGGGAGCTTCTGACGAGTGGGTGGCACGGATCGGTGCTGAGGATGATTTGGATGAGGAGACTAAGCTGTGTGGCAGTGGAAGTTGCTAAGAGGATGTGATTTGACTCCAAAAGTTCTTGTGAATGAACTACGTAGGCTAAGTGAATGGTTGAGGATATGGCAAATGGAATAAACTGGAAAAGTGAAAATCATTCACATTGATTGAAAAAATAGAAAAGCAGAGTAATTTTTAAGTGACAGGAGATTGAAGGGACCTGTGTGTCCTTGCCCATAAGTCACAAAGTTAATATTGGGCTATAAAGTGGCACAGCTGCAGTGACTTGGCTTCAGTCCTGACCTCCAGCGCTGTCTGTGTGGAGTTTGCACCTTCTCCCTGTGACCAGAGTGGGTTCCCCTGCCCCCCCCCCGCCCAAATGCTCTGGTTTCTTCCCACATCCCAAAGACATGCATGCTGCTGGATTAATTGGCCATGGTAAATTGTTTCGGTGTGCAGTGACTGGTAGAATCTGACGGGAAGTTAATGGGAATGTTGGAAGGATAGATTACAGGGAAAATTAGTGGGAAGCGCAATAGTTTGTGATCCGGCATAGATTTGATGTCCAAAATGTCCTCTTTCCACGTCATAAAGAAATATGGAAGATACAGGTAAAGCAAACAATTAGGAAGGTAACTGGTATGTTAACCTTTATTGCAAGAGGAGTTGAGTATAAGACTGAAGGGATCTTACTGCAATTATATAGGCCCCTGGTAAGACCAAAAACATTGTGGAGGTCTGGTTGCCTGCATAAAGAAGGGTAATTGCAAAGCAGGGAATGTATCAAAGCTTCATCAGATTGATTCCCATGAAGGGGGGACAGTTGTGTGAGGAGGGATAAAGTAGACTGTGCCAATGAAGAAATTGTGAGGTCAGCTCATTGAAACATATAAAATGCTTATAAGAATTGACATGGTAGATGTGAAGTTGTTGTTTCCCCTGCTGAGGATTATCCAGAACCGGGATCACAGTCTCAAAATAAGGTGCTGGCTATTCAGGACTGAGATGAGAAGCGACTTCTTCATCCAGTGCGTAGTGAATCTTGGAATTCTCTACAAGAGGGCTGTGGAGGATCATTTTCTGAGTACTTTCCAGACATTTTTAGATATTAAAGGAATCAAGGGATATGAAGTTAGTACAGGAAAGTGGTGCCAAGGTAAAAGACCTGTCATGATCCTTTTAAGTGGTGCAGTAGGTATGAGAGGCTGAATGCAGAATGAATAGTTGCTCCTCATCAAGAGATCTGCAAAGATGAGAAATGTAAATTTCTCCCTCATAAAAACGTCATATTTATTAGATTATAAAATCAACAATGTGTCAGGATAGACTGACAAACAAGAAAAAACGTAGTAGTTGTTCTGTGTTGATGTAGTACTAAAAAAGTGACCTGGAAATTCTACAGCACTGGGAAAAGCATGCTGAATGCGTAGTGTGCGGTGAGCTGCTGCTACTTTTGTGCAAGGGTCCATTGCAAACTTCCATCGCACACTTGGTCCAAAGCACTGTGCAATGAATAACAGGCTTTATGTAGTTCATGTGCTCAAAGGCAAGTGGAAGACAACAGGGACTGTGTGTGACCTGACTGTATCATCCCAAATACCTCTTGGCCTGAAACGTTGACTGTTCAGTTCCCTCCACAGATGTTGCCTGACCTGCTGAGTTCCTCCAGCAATTTTTGTGTGTTGCTCTAGATTTCCAGCATCTGCAGTCTCTCTTGTGTCTTCATAAACTGAGATCAATGTGGTTAGATCACAGTTGCCACTACTGATTAACTTTCCAAAGAAATTCTATGAAGAGGCACATAAAAATATTTTGCTATGCCGTAGAATTTCTTGGCCATAGAGGGGAGTGATAATCAGGTCATGAAACAGGTGGATTTAAATTTAAATACAATCAAGAATTTTCCAAATCTTCCTGTCACCAACATTTATTTGGAGATGACTACACACATTCTCAGGACCCTTCCCCCAACCCCTCACAACCTTCGCAGCCCATCCCTCATGGGATTGGAGGTAGCAAGCCGAATGGCGAAATTATGGTTAATTAACCAGTTTAAAAGGAAAAGAGAAACTTGCAATCATATAGCAACCTCAGAATATCCAAAATCAGGCAATGCAGCAGATCGAACTGCATTGTTAATGTTGTAATGTAAGAACCAACCAATGTCCACATTGCAAGCTAACAAAAACTTCAACATGCATTGAGGTAGTACAAGGTAAAACAATACAGAATGCAGAACGAAGTGTAACAGCTGCAGAGAAAGTGCAGTGCAGGTAGGCAATAAGATGCAAGGTCACAGCAAGGTAGATTGTGAGGTCAAGAGTCCACCTTATCATACTAGGGAACCATTCAATAGTCTTCTAACAGCAGGATAGAAGCTGTCCTTGAGCCTGGTGGTACGTGCTTTCAGGCTTTTGTATCTTCTGCCTAATGGGAGAGGGGAGAAGAGAGAATATTCGGGGTGGGTGGGGTCTTTGATTATGTTGGCTGCTTTACCGAGGCAGCGAGAAGTAAAGTCCATGGAGCGGAGGCTGGTTTCTGCGATGTACTGAGCTGTGTCCACAACTGTCTGCAGTTCCTCACGGTCATGGGCAGAGCAGTTGCCATGCCAAGCTGTGATGCATCCTGATAAGATGCTTTCTATGGTGCATTGATAAAAATGAGTGAGTGTCAAAGGGGACATGCCAAATTTCTTCAGCCTCCTGAGGAAGTAGAGGAACTGATGAGCTTTCTTGGCCGTGGAATCTACGTGGTTGGACCAGGATAGGCTATTGGTGATGTTCATTCTTAGGAACTTGAAGCTCTCAACCTTCTCGACCTTAGTACCATTGATGTAGACAGGTGCATGTAGGTCGCCCCCTTTCCTGAAGTTAATGACCAGCTCTTTTGTTTTGCTGACATTGAGGGAAAGGTTGTTGTCATGACACCATGTCACTAAGCTCTCTATCTCCTTCCCCGTACTCTGACTCATTGTTATTTGAGATACGGCCCACTACAGTGGTATCAAACTTGTGGATGGAGTTGGAGCAGAATCCGGCTACGTAGTCATGAGTGTATAGGGAGTAGAGCAGAAGGCTGAGGACGCAGCCTTGTTGGGCGCCAGTTTTGAGAATAATCGTGCCAGAAATGGTGCTGCCCGTCCTTACTAATTGCGGTCTGTTGGTCAGAAAGTCAAGGATCCAGTAGCAAAGGGAGGTGTTGAGTCCCAGGTCTCTGAGTTTGGTGATGAGTTTACTTGTCATATGTCATATGCTTGTCAATTGTCATATGTTTAAATTGGTTTTCCAATCCACCATAACTAATTCACACCTCATGCCTTTCGAGGTTGCTTTATTCAAATATAAGATTCTTATATCAGATTGAACTAAAGTCCTTTCAATTTTAATATTAAACATTGTCATATTGTGGTCACTGTTCCCGAAAGACTCTTTAACCATCAATTCATTCTTACTTATTACATTTGCTAGATTTAAATTAGCCTGTTCGTTCTTTGGCTCAACACACCAATTCAGAAACCATCTCTTCCACATTTCATGAATTTATCCACAATTGCTGCTCATTTGATTTGCCCAGGCTATAATACAGATTAATGTACCTCATGGTTATTACATCACCCTTGTTACATGAACTTCTAATTTCCTGTGTTATGCCATGCCCAATGTTAAAACCACTATTTGTTGCACTTTTAACAACTCCCATCATCTTTACCTGCCCTTGGATCTTACTTAGCCCAATTCAAACTGTTTCTACTTGTTGATTTTCTGACCCAAGATCCTTCCCGACCACTGTCTTTCATGTTGTTCCCTCATGTCAGAGCTAGCCTGCCTCCTTTCTCATTTTGCCATTCTCTTCTAGAATCCTGGAATATTTAACTCCCAGCCTTTGTCACTTTGCAACCCTATCTCTGTATAGGCTATTAACATTTTTTCCCATTTATTTCTATTTGTTAAGAGTGCTGTGTATATTCAGACAAAGAGATTTCAATTTTTTTTAGTATTGTTCCCTCCTACAACTCTAATTAGAGGTGCATTCAAATGATTGCATGCAATGTTCCTTCCTGACAGACTTTGATTATCATTGCCTATTTTGCTTCTTGCAAAATCAGTTTATTCCTTTAACTTTCTTAATTTCCCCTCAACAGAACGTTTCCCCCACTATTTAGGTTGAAACCTTATTTGCTGCTCTAGTTATGCACTTTGCATGGACACTGATCCCAACCCCACACAAGTGAAGCCTGTCCCAATAGAACAGCTCTTACAAACATAGAAATTAGGAACAAAAGTAGCCCACTGACCCATCAGTCTTGCTGTGTCAGTTAACACGATCGTGGGTGATCTACCTGCAAACCCTGCATGTCTGTCTATCTGCAGTAAAATTTCATCCCCTTGCTTATCAAGAATCTATCTAATTCTACCTTAAAAGTATTCAAAGATTCTGCTTCCATCACCCTTTGAAGAAGAGAGTTGCAAAGACTCACCACCTTCCAAGAGAAAATAATTTGGCTCATCTCTGTCTTAAATGGGTGACCCTTTAATTTTAAATAGTGACAGCTAGTTCTAGATTCTCCCACAGGAGGAATCATCTTCCCATATCTACCCAGTCAATATCCCTCAGGATCTTATGTTTTAATCAAGAACCACCCCCCCCCCCCCAACCCCTTAGTCTTTTAAACTCCATCAGATAAAAGCTTAGCCTGTTCAAACTTCCCTCATGAAATAATTTGCCCATTCCACAGATTAGTCCAGTCAACTTCCAATGCATTAACTGCCTTCCTTCAGTAAGGAGATCAGTACTGTATACAGAATCCAGATGTGGTCTCACCAACAACTTATAGAATAATGCAAAACCTTCCTATTTTTGTATTCAATTCCTCTCGAAATAAATGGTAATGTTTTGTGAGCTTTCCAAATTAGTTACTGTACCTGCATCCTTCGATGCTTTCATTCCAGTTATTCAAAAAAGTTGTAAAATGGTGATATCCTGGCAATACTCCCCATGTCATACCACTCATTACATCTTGCCAACAGCCTGCACTTTGTTTGCTGTTTCTCCCAATTTAGTCCTCCCCCTCCCACAGTAGAGTGACTGTACATTCCATCAGGAGTTCTTGATATCTGTTTTGACTTTTTTCTGCATCTCAGGGCCAATTGTAAGCCTCTATAATTTTATAAAATTAAGTAAAATTCTCACTGCTCCAATCTCATTCTGTGCTTTTAAATCTCAGAAATTTTCTCAATGCAGTGAATGGAATTCTCAGGTAAAATTAGTTGACATATTCATGTCTTTTTCTTGAGAGGGTCATAGAGTCGTACACAGAAGTGGGCTCTTCAGCCCACCACATCATTGCAAAGTTCCATTGCACACTTGGTCCAAGGCACTGTGCAATGAGTAACAGGCTTTACATGGTTCACGTGCTCAAAGGCAAGTGGGAGACAACAGGGAGTGTGTGTGACCTGGTCGTATCATCCGAAATATAGAAGATTTCAATGCAAAACCATAAATCGAGATCAATGTGGTTAGACCATGGTTCCAACTACTGATTAATTTTCCTCAGAAATTCTATTAAGCAGCACATAAAAATATTTTGCAATGCCATAGAATTTCTTGACCATAGAGAGGAGTGGCAATCAGGTCATGGAACAAGTGGATTTAAATTTAAATACGATCAAGAATTTTCCAAGTCTTGCTGTTACCAGCATTTGTTTGGAGATGACTACATACATTCTCAGGACTCTCCTGCAAACTTTCTAATCACACCTCCTACATCCACAACCAAGTCATTAATATATATCAAAAACAGCAAAGGTCCCAGAAACACACTATCCTCCAGTCATCTGATACCTCACTTGTAGCTAATGAAGATGTTAGCAATAGGACCAACTGTGTCAGGGCCCCAGCAATCTCCTCCCTTCTTTCCTATTGCAATCTGGGATGGATCACATCCAGCCCTGGGGACTTATCCACCCTTACATGTTCTGAGACATCTAATACCTCCCCCTGCCTACTGACATGCTCCAGACTATCAACGTGCCCCTCCCTGAACTCACCATCCTCCATGTCCTTCTCCTTGGCGAATACAGATGAGATTTAGTTCCTCACCACATCCCTTCATTCCACACATAGATTACCTCTTTGGTCCCTAAGGATATCCATTCTTTCCCTGGCTACTATCTTGTTCCTAATATACTCAGGGAATGACCAGGGATACTCAATCTTACTTGACAAAGATATCTATGGCTTTTTTTTGCCCTCTTAATTTATTTCTGAAGTACTCTCTATATTTCTCAACGGACCTGCCAAATGCTTCTTTCTTCTTCCTGATCAAACCTTCAATAACCTTTGTTATCCAAGGTTCCCTAATCTTGCCATCTTTACCTTTCACTCTTACTGGAATATGCTGGCCCTGAACTCTTGCCAACCCTCTCTTAAAACACTCCCACTTGTCAGATTTGTTTTACCCGCAAACAACCAAGCTACAACCTCCCTTGCACTATCAAAAATCAGCCTTCCCTCAATTTAGGACCAACTTTATCCCTTTCTACAACACTTTGAAACTTACAGAATTCTGACCACTGTTTCCAAAGTGTTCCCCAACTAATACTTCCATCATCTACTCAGTTTCATTTCCTAAGACAAGTTCAAGTACAGCCCCTGCTCAAGGAGAACCATCTACATATTGTCTCAAAAAACTCTCTTGGATGCACTTATCAAATTCCACCCCATCTAAGCCCTCTGCGCTAAGGCATTCCCAGTCAATATTGAGAATTTTAAAATCCCTCACTATTATAACCTCATTGCTTTTAATCCTTTTTGCATGCAACTAGACAAATAAATTTTAAAAAATTGCTGATGACAACAGCCATTCACATCTCTGAAAAGTCCTTTCAAGGAAAGTGGAAAGCAAATCACTTCAGTACTTTGATACTAAAGACATTAAATAAACAGATCTGGAACATTATGATACATCTCTATAGAACTCTGGTTAGGCTGCATTTAGAGTACTGCGTGCATTTCTGATCACCTCACTATAGGAAGGATGTCGAGGCTTTAGAGAGGGTGCAGAGGAGGTTTACCAGGATGCTGTCTGGATTAGAGGGCATGTGCTATCAGGAGAGGCTGGACAAACTTGGGCTCTTTTCTCTGGAGCGGTGGAGACTGAGGGGTGATCTGTTGGAAGTGTATAAAATTATGCAGGGCATAGATAGGGTGGACAAGCAATATCTTTTTCCCATTATTGAGTGACCCAATACCAGAGGGCATGCATTTAAGGTGAGAGGGGGTAGGTTCAGAACAGATGTGAGGGGTACATTTTTTTTACTGAGAGAGTGGTGGATGCCTGGAATACCTTGCCTGATAGGGTAGTGGAGGCAAATTCATTGGGGGCTTTTAAGAGGGGCTTGGATGGGCACATAAATGAGAGGAAAATAGAAGGGTATGGGCATTCTGTAGATAGGAGGGAATAGCTATGTCGGCACAACATTGATGGCCAAAGGGCCTGTTCTGTGCTGTACCGTTCTATGTTCTAAAACTAATCATTTGAATTCTCTCTGCTTCAGCTCTTACACAGCCAACAGTGGAAGTATTAAGATCTGGCTGGTTTGAACAGTTCACAGTCTCTCTCTCCAACTGATTTGATCATTTGAACACATTCATTTATCTCTCCAACAAATTTTACTCAGTTAACCTCTAAATCCCTCTGCTGAAATATTAACTGCTTTTCACTCTACAGATGCCGACTGATTTGCATGGAATTCCATTTTATACAAGGAAATAGAATGATTAAAAATGATGCATCTCAAAATTTCAGAGAGATCCACAAGAATTTGTCATCTTTGGATATGTGCAAATACTGTGGACAGTATTTAATACTGGTGGTTGATAATGAATAATAATTCATAGTGGCAATAAATTGAATGGATAAAAGGATGTGGGAGTAGTTAAATGTCAAGTTTTGAAAGCACCTTCACTGTCATTGTTTCAACAGCAACTTAAATTTGGTGTTCATAAATAGATTCATATAACATCACACCAATAAACCAATGTTGATAGTCTCTGAAGAACATTAGTCAGATAATAAATAGTATGGAATTCAGATTTGTTTGACATACTTGCAAACTGAAGTGGGTAGGCGTATGGGAATGTAGACTGTGGATTATTGAATTACAGAGAAACCAAAAAAAGTAAATTTTATTTCTCTGGAAAAATGATGGAGATGGCAATGCTGAGTGTATCCTGCCAGTTAAAGGGGAGAGTCACAGATTCCAGATTATTCCATTAAATCCACCAATGCAAAATTGTTTGGAGTGAAATTAAAAACATGCTTTGTCCTGAAGTGTGTCTAAGTGATGAAGTGAAATGTACTCTCCATTCTGGATTTTTATGTAGCTTGAACAAAATTTGATATATGGTAGTTTAACTGCAAGTCTCTGTGGTTCCAAGGCTTTCAGGGATTATGGCTGTGCTGATGCCCCTGCCTTATTCATAGTAGTAACTGATTGTGTTGCGCCTAGTTTCAGGTGTGAAATATGTGCCAGTATCTCATAAGTGGTGCAACAACCTAGTCCCAATTAGCATCGGTGTTTTTTCTGTCGAAATCAGGAGGTCATTGTTTTATAATTTTGGGCAGCTCTGGCAAAACATCTCTTTGAATATGTTAATGAGGAGCCTGATGCCTATTGAAGGATCCTTTTTTGAAATTTGTGAACCATGAAGTGGCTCGGCCCTAAAATCTTTTATACTCACACGAAAGGCCAAAGAGACAGTGTGCCATTTAGATGAATAAATGTACTCGGATTTATATCCTGCCAATGAAGTATGTTAGAAGTGTAGTCGTCTTTGTCATATAGCCAATTTGAGTGCATTGAACTCCCATAAACACCAATGTATTAATAAACAAATAACCTGCCTTTTGTGATTTTCACTGAGGGAAAATATTGTCCAGAATGTTTGGAATAACTTGCCTGTCCATCACCTAATAGGACCATGGAATCTTTTTATTCATCTGAAACAGCAGAGTTTAATTTCTCATCTGAAAGACAGCCAGTCTGATGATGCAACACTCTCTCAGTACTGCATTTTTGTGCTGAAGATTCTGAAGCATGACATAACTCAGAGGTAAGAATGCTACCAACTGAGCCACAGATGACAATGATTATAAATGTAATCTGATGTCACAGAAAACAATTTATTACTGCAATCAAAGGGATGTTTGTATTTATGGCAATTTTTTTACATAAATTAATTATTACAGTAAATAGAACAGTGTTACAAACCAGTGGGCTAAGTGAAAAATTCTCCAGTGGAAAGCATAGCTATATTTTTCCTATTGACTGTGACCAGCAGCAACAGTTTAAATAAATTCTCTTCTGTGACAATTGATTTGTCATACAAACATTAACACAGGTTCCTGGCTCTCATTAACAACAGATCGGTGTCAGCAAAAGGTATAACTATAAAGGAAGATCAATACTTAATCCTGCAAAGGGAAAAATAATTGCATACAATAAACACTTTCATTGTTGCAACTCAACACTAAATGCTTTCCAACAACATATTGTACAAGGCAGATTATTCAATTCGCTTGTTAGTTAAGCCATAAATAAAACATGAACTGAAATTCACTTGTAAAACTATAAGAGCAGAATTTTAACCTTTCATTCCAGGGACAATAACTGCAGCACAAGTACAGAACAGTAGCTTTTTAAGAATTCAGACAATTTCATAATTGCAAAACTTGTCATAAAAAGAACACTTGATTATGCCATATACCTAAAATGAGGAACCCTGAACATTGTACACTCTTCGGTCATGTTCAGGCTTTGTTTTAAATCAAGAGCATTGATATCACTTAACTAGTTAAAGATTTATAGATCACATTTTGGTGATGTATTCATTCCCATTGTATCTATATTTCAATGTAATCTCAGCACATTTTAGAATGTTTATAGAACTATCTCACTCAGTTTAAGAATGCAAATTTAGTGTTTTCTTAATTTAAGATATGGATGACTGACAATTTTACACAAGATTTTTAGTGCTTTTAATGCCCACAAATAGTAATCACTTTTCTACTGGAATACAAGTAGTCACAAAGTGCGAACAGTATTGTTGGTCTTCAAATGGTTCAGTATGTAATTATAGTACAATGGCATCTATAGGGTATAGGTAACATTTATATGAACTCTTTTTACTTTCCATTAACAACATATCAGTGATGATTACAATTACCTGATGAGTACAATAATAGTTTATGTTAATTATTTGGAAAGCAATATTAGTTTTTTTTAAAGACATTTCTGATCTGGGCTATGACCATTCCAAAGTAACACTTCATGTGTAGGACCATTATGCATAATGATGCTGATGGCTGAGTGCTATGTCTATTAATGAAATTTTCTCCTTACCCTCCTAATATGAGTCATTAATATTGATTTTGCCAAATATTATTCCATCTGATTAAGCTGCTTTGTGATTCACAAGCTATTTATGGGTTTCATCGACTCAATAAATAAATGTAAAAGGCAACATAAAGGTCATTAAAGTGTGTCAACTTCACTTTTCTGTCCTGTAGCACTTAAATTTAGTTCACAAAAAGATACCAATGACTATAAGTTTATTTGCTTAGAAATGCATAACAGTACTGTTAATCAAAAACTTAAGATTGAAATCAAATGACTTTCCTCCAGACTGATATCTTCATTTAAACCTCATATAGACATTTAAATGCATCTTTGGTTCATTAAGAGCTGGATGACATGCCAGATGTTCTTTCATTGCAGCAAAGCAAGGAGAAAAAAAATGTTGCCTCGCCAAACCTGATAAAGGTTCTGGAGAAATGATTGTCAAGACAACCCCCGAGTGAAGATGATTTTAAACAACTGGGGTCTATCTGTAATGTGGTTGCAATTGTCAAATTGCTCCATCTCAGTAAGAAACACTGGATATAAAGTGCAGAAAATGAAAATGTCAGAGGTGATGAGAGTGACACTTTTTTTTAAAAACTAGGTTGGAATACATTATCGTTCATGGAGTCAAACAGCATGGAAACAGTCCGTTTGGCCCATCCTTCCCACATTGATCAGTGGGAACCCACACATGTTAAACCCATCTTTCAGCACTTGGCCCATGGCCTTCCATACCCAGGCAATTCAAATGCTTAGCTAGACACTTCTTAAATGCTGTCAGCAAATCTGCAAGAATTGCATCTATTCTTTGCTAAATTAATTGGGAGTATTTAATGGTCTATTGGTTGTAAAGAGAGGGGGAAAAATGTTCCCTTTCCTCACAAATGTCAGTCTTAACCTGAAGGAATAAACATCAACAAAAAAATAAATACAATTTAATGCTAAAAATCTACAAATAAAACCTGGCATGAATTTCCTGTTTTCCTCCTGTTAAGAATACAAATTATATTCCTAAACATTACAATAAAAGCACATTGGAAATCAGTAGAGCCTGCAAGTTTCCTGCTCTGACTGATGAAATTTGATATAAAATTGACACAACATTGGCAATTCAAGGGAATAAAGGTCAAAGCTATATCTAGAGGCAGGGGTGGGTGAATATGTTTGTATTACAGAAACCTTGGCCTTTTAAATGCCACAAGCTGATGAATCTGGTGCAGAAACATACCTTTCAGTTTGATGAGATGTCAGTTTTGTTCAGGGCTGATCAAATGAGATGAATGAAACCTAAACAAAATAAAAAAAATCATTTCTGTCAGCAATGCTTTAGACATTAAAGAAAGCGGAATACTGGGTCAGAACAGTGGGTCAGAGAGATTTCTTTTAAGCAAATAACAATCACTGCAG
This sequence comes from Pristis pectinata, assembly GCF_009764475.1. Lineage (NCBI taxonomy): Eukaryota > Metazoa > Chordata > Chondrichthyes > Rhinopristiformes > Pristidae > Pristis > Pristis pectinata. Next base: position 30,322,759 of record NC_067417.1, read on the forward strand.
AATGATGCCCACTGGTTGACTTGTCTGCAGGCAATACCAATAGGCTATTTTTTGCCTAGAAAGGGCATATAATACTGACCAAATAAGAAATGAAGATAAAAACAAACAACATCTAACTTCATGTTTTGCTGTTTGTTCTGATTGTACTAATAATCACAAATATTAATTAAATTATATTTAATGCTTTGCCAATTTAGATGTAAATCCCTACTACAAACATAAATGTTAATCACAATGGCTCTCAATAAAGAATTGCAGTTGTTTGTTTTTATACAGTGGACAAACTCCTTCATTTCTATATGGACCACTGAATGAGAACAGACTTCTGGTATTATCAATATAAACTGCTGGTTGATTGAAACAATCAAAGATGAAAGTGAGCAGTAAAGTGAATGTGTTAAATAAATGTTAAAAAGGAAACATGAGTTTCGGTTAAAGTACGTCAATATGTACTCCCTCATTTAAGGTGGAGAAGAAAAAGGATTTTTTTTCACTCAGAGAAGGCCAGGAATCTTTGGAATTCTGTGGACCAGGGAGTTGTGAAGGCTGAATCACTGAATATATTCAGAGACTAAGGTAGACTGATTTTTGGTCTCTAGGGAGTTAAGGTTTTTGGTGAACAGGCAAGAAAATGGAACGGAGGCCAAGATATTCAATAGCAGAGCAGGCTTGAAGGTCACTACTATTCCTGCTCCTAATTTTAATGTTCTCATAGTCCAATAGTAACTACTCAGACTAAGATGGCACAGCAGCATGTCAGCTAGTGCAGCTGTTTCACAGCTTCAGTGACCCGAGTTCAATTCTGGACTCCAGTGCTGTCTGTGTGGCACTTGGATGTTCTTCCTGTGGCTGTGTGGATTGCCCCAAGTGCTCCAGTTTTTTCCCACATGTCAAAGATGTGTGCGTTCGAAGTGAATTGGTTACTGTTAATTACCCCTAGAGTGTCAGGAGAATCAGGTGGGTGTGGGCATGTAAGAGGGAATAGATTAAAGGGAAATAAATGAGGAATAGGATTGATGGGGTTTCTTTAAGAGGCAGCGTAGACTCAGCGGGTCAAAAGGTCTCCTTTGATGAAAGAAAATATGAAATTTAAAAATTGTATCACACCAAATAATACGTTTTCATGTTAATTCTTTTGTTCTACTTAAGCTTTTTCTTGGAGCATGTACTTATAGTGTAAAATTCTCTCATTACAACTGAGCAGTTGAAGATGTAGACAGAGCTTCCCAGATTTTTTGTTGAAAACCAATGAAGCCAAAGCCCCAGGACTTCACTTTGCAGCATAGGCAACTCCAAGTGTGATGCCAGAGGTTACAGAGTCGAAGGCAGGGCCATTTTCACTCACGAGCCTCACTTAAATTTTTCCAGTTGACTCCTGCTTAAAGTCATTGATGGCCGAGAATCAGAAACGGTGCATCTTCACATTTCTACTGGCGATGAAAGCAAAGGGACCCTGACAAGGTGAGTTGTGGAGGGATCTTCAACTGACACAGCTAATTTGTCCATATTTCTTTGCAGCTTCCCGGCCCCATCTTACTCTACCTCTGACTTGGTTTCTTCTGAGAGCTTTGATTTATAACTCTATTCCTTCATCCAAATCTTGATGTTTATGATATAAAGATGAGGCCTCAGTGCAGATTCCTGGGGAATGCTGCTCATCTCATCCTGCCAATCAGAGTTCATTTTCTTCATCACTACCCCTTGTCTCCTGCTTCATAAACAATAGCCAAACCATGCCCTAAGATTACCACTATTTATTTTACTTCTGGTCATAATTACATGTGGAGAGCTAAACCAGATACTTTCTTGAAGGCCACATTCATAACACTTTTGGGCCTTCCCACAGTCATTAGTGTTCCCAAAAAGTCAACTTGATTATTTGGCATAATTTGCCCTTTCCAAATCCATGCTTGTCCAAGTGCTCTGTCACATTATTATTGGAATATTTCAAGGATAGTTTTGTTAGGAGTTAAACTGATCAGGAACAGAGATAATAAAGAGGCCATATATCAAAAGTAAATAATTTAATATCTATACTGACAATGACAATCAACATAAACAACACTTCAGTAAATATTCTACTTTTTTCAGTTGCATAATATAAAATATTATTGGTATTGGTTTATTATTGTCACTTGTACCAAGGTACAGTGAAGAACTTGTCTTGCATACCGTTCGTTCTGGTCAATTCATTACACAGTGCATTGATATAGTACAGTAAAAACAATAACAGAATACAGAGTAAAGTGTCACAGCTACAGAGGAAGTGCATTGCAGATAGACAATAAGGTGCAAGGTGATAACAAGGTAGATTGTGAGGTCAAGAGTCCATCTCATCATATAAGGGAACCGTTCAATAGTCTTATCACAGTGGGGTAGAAGCTGTCCTTAAGCCTGGTGGTACGTGCCCTCAGGCTCCTGTATCTTCTGCCTGATGGGAAAGGAGAGAAGAGAGAATGACCCGGGTGGGTGGGGTCTTTGATTATGCTGGCTGCTTCACCAAGGCAGCGAGAGGTATAGGAGGGGAGGCTGGTTTCTGTGATGCGCTGGGCTGTGTCCACAACACTCTGTAGTTTCTTGCTGTCCTGGGCAGAGCAGTTGCCGTACCAAGCTGTGATGCATCCAGATAGGATGCTTTCTATGGTGCATCGATAAAAGTTGGTGAATGTCAAAGGGGACATGCCAAATTTCTTTCGCCTCCTGAGGAAGTAGAGGCACTGGTGAGCTTTCTTGGCCATAGCATCTACGTGGCTGGATCAGGACAGGATATTGGTGATGTTCACTCCTAGGAACTTGAAGCTCTCAACCCTCTCGACCTCAGAACCATTGATGTAGACAGGTGCATGTACACTGCCCCCTTTCCTGAAGTCAATGACCAGCTCTTTTGTTTTGTTAACATTGAGGGAAAGGTTGTTGTCATGACACCATTCCACTAAGCTCTCTCTCTCCTCCCTGTATCGTTATTTGAGACACAGCCTACTACGGTGGTGTCATCTGCAAATTTTTAGGTGGAGTTAGAGCAGAATCTGGCCACGCAGTCATGAGTATATAGGGAGTAGAGTAGAGGGCTGAGGATGCAGCCTTGTGGGGCACCAGTGTTGAGAATAATCGTGTTGGAGGTATTGCTGCCTATCCTCACTGATTGCGGTCTGTTGGTCCTAAAGTCAAGGATCCAGTTGCAGAGGGAGGTGTTGAGTCCCTGGTCTCAGAGTTTGGTGATGAGTTTGCTTGGAATTATAGTATTGAAGGGGGAGCTGTAGTCAATAAACAATAGTCTTACATAGGTGTCTTTACTGTCCAGATACTCCAGAGATGAGTGTAGGGCCAGGGAGTTGGTGTCCACTGTAGGCCTGTTTTGGCAGTAGGCAAATTGCAGTGGGTCAAGTTTGTCTGGGAGGCTGGTGTTGATGCATGCCATGACCAGCCTCTCAAAGCACTTCATGATGATGGAATATTAAAAAATATTTAAAATTATATTATTGCACTGTTAATGGTTGATGCATATCATTGGCAACATTTGTTTGCTGCAAGGCCTTCTGCTAATATAGGGTGACTTTTATTTCCTGAGATTAATTTGCAGGCATGCCTCTGTGAAACAAGGCACTCATTGTGGTATGTGACTGTGAATTTTAACAGGTACATGTTCTTAGATTATTGAGATGGTGAAAGATTTCTAAATTGTTCATTTCAAAGTGGCCACAAACTTATGACTTCATCAATCATTGGAAACAAATTTGTGCAATTCTGCTTGCATCATCTTCCATGTGACATGGTAGGTTGTCCCACTCTAATAGAGCAAATATTAATTTTGTAAAATTGACTGTAGACTATCTGTAAAATCCGGTACAGCCATAAATCAGAAAACAAACACTACCAGAAATCTACCATCCAATCAATCAGATAAAAGAGCATGAGCTGTTTACTTCACACTGCCTCAGCAACAACGATAATCCAACACCGTGAAGTCACCTTCAGTGCCAAACAGTTAAATAACAATATAAAATATAAATACGCAAGGTATGTTCTGAATGTCAGCATAAAAGGAGAATAAAGGATATTGCAAAATTAGCTGAATAAATTACTGTCGGGAAAGGCTGCTTCAGGATAAAAGCTTACTATCAAGGGGAAACATGAACGATTGCTGGGGGGTCAAGAGACAGGAAGTGTACCACTGTGTGCTGTAAATTAAACTAATTTATAAAACAAGCAGACAAACTTAAACACAACGGATGCTTACTCATTAAATGCACAGATTTTGGGAGGTTACTGCTTATTTTGAGCTAAAAATACAATTTAAGATGCATCAAGGCAGAAATAAAAGGAATTGTTTTACAAATTTTGCAACAAAATCCTTGCCTTCAGCAGAAAATGTAATAGATTTTGTGAAAATCTTTAGAGAGATACTTGCCAAATAACAGCAGGAGTGAGAAATATTCTGATAATAATCAACGTCAAAATTAGTGGGCTGGATCGTGCTGGCTGTGGTCAATGGCTCCAAAGGGAATGGCTGCCGATGTTCAGCCAATCTCAGGTAAGTAACTCCTGGACTTACAGTGGACCCTTGTGATATCCAGCAACAGAGCCTGAACTTGCTGGGAGTCCCCAGCATTAGGCTTGGAATCCCCCTCTGAACATGGACATGCTAAACCTGGTATAGGACCAGCAACCCCATTCATTACAATGGGGGTTCCACACCTGGAGGTTAGGAAGATAAAGGTAAGCTTTTGTTTTACAGCTTTATTTTGTTTTCATGGATATACATTTCTTGGTGTTTTAATATGATATTTTACTTTCAAAATTATTTACTGAATTAATTACAGCAATCTTAATAGTTTTTAAACATCACTGAATATCAGAGCTTTGGGAGTCTGTCAGGGCACCCTGTACTTGGGCCTCAGGGTTACGCTGCATTAGCCGAATCAGCACTGTGGCTTCGCTGGTGTTGAATAGCCATTCCACATTGAAAGATGACACGTGCACATTTCTTCCACTGCTCAACGGTGAATTTTCTGACATGAAATAGCAGGCCTGCTATGGACGGCTGCAACAGCAACAGACCCGAACACTGCTCCACAATCGCAGCCCCGGAACTCAGATACAAGAAATTCTGCAGATGCTGGAATCTGGAGCAATACATAAGAAGTGCTGGAGGAACTCAGCAGGTCAGGCAGCATCCATGGAGGGAAATAAACAGTCAACGTTTTGGACTGATGAAGGGTCTCGGCCCAAAATGTTGACTGTTTATTTCCCTCTATGTATGCTGCCTGACCTGCTGAGTTTCCCTGGAACTCAGATACTTTGATAGCAACATCGCTGCCCCGAACGAGGCACAACAGGCGGGAGATAGCCAGCATAAAAAGCTGGGTGGTAGGTACATCTTCAACTGAGAAAAGAGACTATGGAAAACGTGGATCACTTCCCATATCTTAGGGACCACATCAACAAAGGCAGACAATTATGGTGAAGTTCACCATAAGTGCTGTAAGGGGATTGATGGGATTGCTCGGACAGAAGGGATACTGAGAAGCAGATTGGGAGTCAGTTTTTGGAGATGCGAAAATAACAGGGTTATTATAACAGGAGACTTCAACTATCCAAATATTGATTGGCACCTACTTAGTGCCAAAGGTTTAGACGGGGCGCAGTTTGTTAAGTGTGTCCAGGACGAATTCCTGACGCAGTATGTTGACAGGCCAACTAGAGGGAAAGCCATATTAGATCTAGTTTTAGGTAATGAACCGGGTCAGGTGACAGATCTATCGGTGGGTGAGCATTTGGGGGACAGCGACCATTGCTCCATAACCTTTAGAATTGTCATGGACAAGGATAGAAGCAAAGAGGACGGGAAGATATTTAATTGGGGAAAGGCGAATTATGAGGCTATAAGGCGAGAACTTGGGAATGTAAATTTGGGTGATATTTTTGAAGGGAAATGTACTATGGAGATGTGGTCAATGTTCAGGGATATTTTACAGGATGTTAGGGATAAATTTGTCCAGGTGAGGCAGAGAAGGAATGGTAGGGTGAAGGAACCGTGACGAGAGAGGTGGAACAACTAGTTGGGAAGAAGAGGGCAGCATACATAAGGTGTAAGCAGCAAGGATCGGACAGGCCTCATGAGAAATATAGAGTAGCAAGGGAAGAACTTAAGAAAGGGCTGAGGAGAGCGAGAAGGGGACATGAAAAGGCTTTAGCAAGTAGGGTTAAGGAGAATCCCAAGGCTTTTTTCTCGTACATAAAGAGCAGAAGGATTGCTAGGGTAAAGGTAGGTCCGATTAAAGACAAAGGTGGGAGGATGTGCCTGGAAGCTGTGGAAGTGGATGAGGTTCACAATGGATATTTCTCTTCAGTATTCACCAAGGAGAGAGGTCTTGATGATGCTGAGAACATTGTAGATGAGGGTAATGTTCTCGAGTATGTCAATATTAAGAGAGAGGATGTGTTGGCGTTGTTAGAAAATATTAGGACAGATAAGTCCCCAGGGCCTGACGGAATATTCCCCAGGCTGCTTTGCGAGGTGAGGGAGGAGATTGCTGAACCGTTGGTTAGGATCTTTGAGTCCTCGTTGTCAACGGGGATGGTACTGGAGGATTGGAGGGTGGCGAATGTTGTTCCCTTATTCAAAAAAGGTAGTAAGGATAGTCCAGGGAATTACAGACCGGTGAGCCTTACGTCTGTGGTGGGTAAGCTGTTGGAAAGGATTCTAAGAGATAGTATCTATGAGAGCATTTGGAGAAATATGGGCTGATTAGGGACAGCCAGCATGGCTTTGTGAAGGGAAGATCTTGCCTGACAAGCCTGATAGGGTTCTTTGACGAGGTGACCAGGAAGATTGATGAAAGTAGTGCAGTGGATGTGGTCTACATGGATTTTAGTAAGGCGTTTGACAAGGTTCCACATGGTAGGCTTCTTCAGAAGATCAGAGGCCAAGGGATCCAGGGAAGCTTGGCCATGTGGATTCAAAATTGGCTTGCCTGTAGAAAGCAGAGGGTTGTGGTGGAGGGAGTGCATTCAGATTGGAGGGCTGTGACTAATGGTGTCCCACAGGGATTGGTTCTGGGACCTCTACTTTTTGTGATATTTATTAACGACTTAGATGAGGGGGTGGAAGGCTGGGTTAGCAAGTTTGCAGATGACACAAAGATTGGTGGTGGTGTGGATAGTGTGGAGGGCTGTCGAAGCTTGCAGAGGGATATTGAAAGGATGCAGAGCTGGGCTGACAAGTGGCAGATGGAGTTCAATCCAGAGAAGTGTGAGGTAGTACGCTTTGGAAGGACAAACTCCAAGGCAGAGTACAAGGCAAATGGCAGGATTCTGGGCAGTGTAGAGGAACAGAGGGATCTGGGGGTTCATATCCACAGATCACTGAAAGTTGCCTCGCAGGTGGATAGGGTAGTTAAGAAAGCTTATGGGATGTCAGCTTTCATAAATCAGGGGATCGAGTTTAAGAGCCGCCAAGTGATGATGCAGCTTTACAAAACTCTGGTTAGACCACACTTAGAGTACTGTGTCCAGTTCTGGTCACCTCATTATAGGGAGGATGTGGAGGCATTGGAAAGGGTGCAGAGGAGATTTACCAGGATGCTGCCTGGATTAGAGAGTAGGAATTATGAGGAGAGACTAAAGGAGCTCGGGCTATTCTCATTGGAGAGAAGGAGGATGAGGGGAGACATGTTAGAGGTATACAAGATATTGAGAGGAATAGATAGAGTGGACAGCCAGCGCCTCTTTTCCAGGGCGCCAATGCTCAAAACAAGAGGACATGGCTTTAAGGTATTGGGTGGGAAGTTCCAGGGTGATGTCAGAGGGAGGTTTTTCACCCAGAGAGTGGTTGGTGCATGGAATGCGCTGCCTGGGGTTCAAGAGGTTGTTAGATAAGCATATGGAGGAATTTAAGTTAGAGGGATATGTGGGAGGAAGGGGTTAGATAGTCTTAGGTGTGGTTTGAAGGTCAGCACAACATGGTGGGCCGAAGGGCCTGTATTGTGCAGTATTGTTCTATGGTTCTATGGTACGACTGCAATAGACTCACATCATGGCCTCCCTCCAATAATGTGACAAAATACAAAATATATTGTTTGCTTGTCAGAAACCAGACTCCCAAGCAGAGAACCAACTCTGTGACAGTACGATATAACCACGTAACAAGAACAAAAAACTCAAGGATGCTTTCAAATCCTCCTCGATAAAGTGTAACATCTACACCTTCCTGTGCAAATCCCTGGCCCAGTTAGTTTAAGATGAAAAGCACCAAAGATCCAGCAAAAGCAACAGGAAGGGTGCACCAGCTCCCAAGCTACGCATCAACCTGCCCCATTGAATGCTTTCTGCCCACCCCCCTCCCTCCTCCCAAAGCAGGGTCCGGGATCCCACATTGGGCTCATCAGCCACTTCAGAACTCATAGAACTGGAGAAGAAATAAGTTGTCCCAAGGGAGTGCCTACGCAAAAAAAAGACTTCAAGCTGTGGTCTTCTGGCATTATATCGGTTATTCTTACCAATTTCTGTTCACATTCTTTACTGCTTGTAATAAAACATGAAATTCCTGTCTGCAATTTTATATTTACTTGAATTGTTGCCTTTTCTGTTCTATGAACCCAAATCCCAAACTCCCATAGTAGATAAGAAAAGATATCTTTATTAGTCACGTGTACATCGAAACACACAGTGAAATACATACTTTGCATAGCGTGTTCTGGGGGCAGCCCGCAAGTGTCATCATGCTTCCGGTGACAACATAGCATGCCACAACTTCCTAACCCGTATGTCTTTGGAATGTGGGAGGAAACCGGAGCACCCGGAGGAAACCCACGCAGACACGGGGAGAATGTACAAACTCCTTACAGACAGTGGCCAGAATTTAACCCGGGTCGCTGGCGCTGTAATAGCGTTAGCTTAACTGCTACACTACCGTGCCTGCCACACACTACAATACTGTACATTCTTCTATTTATAATAACCACAGAATCTCATACAAAAAAATGTTTCCCTCTTCAGTGCCAGCCCTTTACTGACACATCTCTCTCCCCAGCCACTGACCTGACATACACAGCCCTTCAATCCTGTTCCAGATCACCTCCTCTACCCCATGCAGAGCTTACCTGACTGCTGGTCTATTCCCAGTTCAGGCCCCAATCAGGCACAAAGTCAGTGACCCTCATCCAGACTTGATCAGGGCCTATGCAATCTCATTCATTAAAATTTTTGATGTTGATTCAGTCGTGCACAATTCCTTGACCACCATGAAATTTGCAACAGTGGTTCCATGAACAAACTGGTCATTGACAGCCACCACAAGTATATAGCACATCCATTAGGACATGCAAGAATTTCTTGGAATACTCTATTTTATACTTGTATAGAACTTACTGAATAGTGCCATGACAAGTATTAACTGAAGGTTTTGGCTAGAAATCTAAAAGCATATGGAGTTTTAGATTTCATAATTTCAGTGTTGCAGAAAACTATCAACAATAGCGTAAGATCTCCCAGCATGTTTGGCTCATAAGGCCACAGTTCACTCGACTTCTTGAATTCCCTCCAGACTACATTTCAAAACAGAAGCAGTGGGCTGAATGTTAAGCTAACTAGGAGTAGCTGAAGGGACTTGGGAACCAAGGTTCTGACTCTCCAATGGAAGTTTGTAAGTCTTGGCATTGGTAGATGCCACAGGGAAGGAAGTAGCATCCTGGAACACACAAAGACATCATGTCTATCAGTGAAGATTCAAAGGTTATCTTCAGAGGCAGACTCCCCAGCAGTGGTGCAGAGTAGACTGGTTTGATTGATGCTTGCTCAAACAGATCTGTTTCCCCATTGTGGCCCAAGCTGTTCCTTCAGCATGAATATGCACTTCCACATTGTGGGAATGGTGTTGCATGATGACTGACATCTGCCATGCATCCAGCACAGGAACGTCACATACATTGAAGGGACTGATTCAATTCCAAGTTCTACTTTGGGCAAGGCAATTGATTCTGCTTCCTGTCATTCATGTAGCTCATAAGGAAGATGCAACAAGATGGAACCTGCTTGGTGGCTTCCAGTGGTCATTGCCACTCAGGACTATGGTATTTACTTTAGAGCAGCCATCAGCTAATCAGGATCTTGGCCTCCTTGAATAGTAAAGGCTGAATTTGCTTGCTTCACACTGCTTTCACTTAAGGCAGCAGCCTATACCAAGCAACTGCTGTTGTCCTCAAAGCAGCATAACAGAGTATTCCATTGGGGTGACTTCCGCAGGCTGCCCTAAGACACGGTCTATAGATACACTCTCCCTTGAGCTTCCTTGAGATGTGGGCCAATTTCAACTGATGACTTATTCGTACAGTATACAGTGCAAAGCACCACCTATGCCCCTGTCCCTAAGTGAGCTAAATGAAGAGACCAAGACTGTTCAAGGATTCCAGAATGGCATCGATTCTGAAGTTGATGTTGGGACATCCAGCAGGTTTGAGCACAACATGAACCTGCACAGGTGGAGGAAGGGTGAAGGGGAGTTGACGGGGATGTGAGAGGAAACATGGGATTAGTATAGGATTGATGCTTGATCGTTGGCACAGACACAGCTTCCAAGCTGTATAACTCTATGGATTTAAGGTTTATGCAGGACATGGATTCTGCAAAGGAAGTTGTCTTGAGACATTGTCTGGAGGGAACTCACAATGTCAAGTATGAAGCAAAAGCCAGGGACAGTGTTCGGACCTTTCAACCTGTGTAATTACAGAGCCCACTCAACTGTAATTGCTATTCCCTGATGAATATGTTGACTACTTTTAAATTGCCCATTGGAAACAGTTTCTCGCAATTGTATCTGTGCAGATTTGACACCAGATTGGGTTGTAGCAATTTGTGTCATTATCTAACAAAATGTATGGATCCCAAACTGAACTAAAGCACAGGATTCTGGCAAGATAAACATCACCCCTGAGAGAGGAAACAAAGAACCCAGATTGCAAGGAATTTGGGGAGAAATATTTCATTTGATGCAATAACTGATGGAAATAACCATCTGCATCATGCTGCTTTCAGAGCCCAGCCACGCTCTGTCACACACAGATGATATGTAACCTTAAATAAACATTAATACTTCAGTTAATATCAAGATCATGTAATCATTCCAGGATTTAATATGAACAGCACACTACATTTAATTATGAACATCATTGACATTTTCTCTGTTTGGTCAAGGCAGAGAAAACAAAGTCCAGAGCAAATCTTTTCAGTCCAGCCAAAGACTGTTGCATTTAAACTCAAACTCCACTTCCTGGCTTTAAACATAAAAAATGCAATAACAACTTCCAAGCAGACAATTATTATAAATACCATTTATCCAGATTTACGTGCAACAAAACTGGAGGTACATATGGAAGCTTGCCAGAGCTGCTTTACTGAAGACTTTATGGTTGACATTGTAGATATGGAGGTTGATTTTAGAGCCTTGTTTTCCATTGCCTATGAAGAGTCTGTAGAAATGCAGAAGTATTCATTTAAAGTGAAAGGGCCAACATTAAACCAAATGCATTGAATCTCTCAACTTCCAGCTCTTTTATGCATCATGTGTTTCAGTTATTCAGCAAAGAACAAGCTTTTGCGAACACTTTAAGTATCAGTGGTAGGATTCTGCATTGACTGAATCTTGCATGGATTGGTATTCTTAATCAGTACACACTGTTTGACTATTACAATTTAAAACTGCTGCAATTAACTCCTGTTTAAGGGCAACATTCTGTGTAATAAATGCATTATGAGGTAAAATGTTATGCTCAACAACAGTTATTTAAAGGATATTTAGATACATTTACAGATATTCTGAAAGATTCTTTCTGGGACGAAAAGGCTTTGATTTAGATTGCCATTGTCTCTGATGATTCACTCTGTCATGGGAGACTGTGGTCCAATAAAACCTGAGAGTAAACTTCCTTAGGTCCTCTGCTGCAATAACCCTTTGAGCAAAATTGGAGCTTCTGCCAACTGAAGACAAGGTGCAGGGGGCAGAGTGGGAGAAGTCTCACAGGGATTCCTAACATTTGCCAGTCTCCTGAAAGCAGAGGCTCACACTTCACAGTGTCATTCCCAAGTAGCTGCCCTTAATTTGTAAGCTTCGTATTTATGGCAGGGTGATAAACCAAGGTAATGCATTATGGTGGAGTTTGTGATGTACCTGGAAGCTTTCCAGCACAACATAAATGTCAGCAGTTAAAAGTGAGAAACTGGCTATTCTATCTGGAATTGCACAGCACAAAAGATGCACATCCACTAACATCCAACCCAAAATCAATATTACACTTAATGATATTATATACCATGCATTTAGAAGAGAGCCGAGGGACTGAGATTCTTCCGCTGTGGGTGAGCAGATGAGGGAACATTTTTAACAGTCCACAACCATTCAAGTTTCCCGGACTGATCCTTCATGTGCAGAACCTGGCATTGGTAAACTATTGCCCATTACTTCATTGAACGTTCTTCCCTCTCACCAGTAATGTTTCAATGATTTGATGATTTTGCTGAATGTCAAATGGAAATGGTTAGAATTACTGTTGCTACAAATATTCATTCCCCGGCATTTGTGTGATATAAATGTAACTTGCCACTTATCAGCCCATGCCTGAATATTGTCCATGTGGCACGGGCTGCTTCGTTATCCATGGAGTTATGAAAGGAGTTGGTTGCTGCATAGCCATCACTTCTGGCCTTATGATGAAGGGAAGATCACTGATCAAGGGTTGATTGGACTAAGACACCGCAACAGAGATTTCCTGAGGCTACGATGATTCACGTCCAACAACATCCTCTGCTTACAAACACCCAGTCAAATGTTACCTTGATGTCAAGGGCAGTCACTTTGATCTCAGCTTTGGAATTCAGCTCTAGTGTCCACGCTGGATGTAATAATGTTAAACCCGAGGCTGAACATCCGTCAGCAGGTTAATGGTAATTAAGTGTCACTCAGGTGCCCTCTCTTTTATCACCCATGGTCAGGTATTTGGCCCAATTGGAACAAAATGCCGCAGACGCTTAAAATCGAAAACCAAAACTGAAAATGCCAATAGCACTTAGTAAGTCATCCAACATCCATAGAGACAGAAAGGATCAATGAGTGGAAAAATACTTGGTACAAATGTATGAGTGATCAGCTCAACTTGAATGGTGTGGAGAATGGGGACTAAGGGCTCTCTCTGCTGGTGGGATTGTTCAGTTCCTACTCACTTTAAACTGGGTAGCCCCAACTAGCAAGGAATTCTATTTAATGAGCAGTACCAGTTGCATCACAATTATCAATCACAATTTGTGAATAAAAATTCAAGCAAACTGGCAGCTGTGCTGCTGAGAAACAAAGCCCTACTATGTCCAGTATCTTGGCTGTTGCCTTTGTGGCATAGTGCCACAAAGAACCCTTAAAATATGGGCTTAAGAATCTCTGGCATGGGGAAGTGTAATCCAGTACCATAGTACAGCAGCTTAAATAACCTGATCACCTTTCAAATCCCTCTAATCAGTTTTGGCTAAGTACAAGTAAAGAGGAGGCAGGTGCACATGGTCAACATTTGCATAACCATTCCTCCAACTTTTTGCCAAACTCATCCCTATAAAACTGACATTATCAGCAAAGTAGTTTTAACCTTGTGGAGAATATCTTCAGAATAGGGTGAATCAGACCCACTGCTTCAATGGGCGTTAAGGGCTTAAAGTCTGTGTTCTACAGAGAGACTGAAGCCATCAAACCAGGCAAACAGATGACAAAGAAGATGCCAGCTCTTCAATCGGCAATCCAGAATATCAGGACCAAACACAGGACTGACAGATGACCTGCTGCTGATCGACAAAACCAGATAGCTGTTATTAACATGGAAATTGACAGGTTGAACATTGGCATAACTTCCTTACAAAGAGAGAAGACTTGCTGAGAGTGGATCGCTAAAAGAAACACTTTCATCGAGAAGGCGAAGAATTTCAGAAGAAATGTTGGAGGTTTTGCCATGAGAAACTTGCTGTCCTTAAGGTGAGACCCTTCAATAATTGGTCTGGATAATTTTTTAATCTGCCTCTCAACCCAAACGGGGCTAGTGATCAGTGTTTATGCTCCAGTACTGTTTCCACCACTGAAATAAAAGACTAGTTCAACAAGGAACTTGACACTGCAATCAGTAAAATCATTAACCTAGAATATCTTGACCAAATGGGGAATTTCATCAAAGATTATGGACAGACAATCAGTTGCGGACCATCTGTCTCAGGCACCACAGCATGTTGTTATTATTATGACCTCTTTGTAACTATTATTTTCTTTCAGAACAAACCATGCCATAAGGTATCCTAGAGGCATCCAAGGTCAGGACAATGGCACCAGCTGGACCTGGTCATTACTAGACATGACTCTCGACAGCAATCTCAGCACATGCAGCTAACCCAGCACCAACTGTGACACAGATCACCCAATGACATAGACCATGGTCAGGATGCTTTGTTGTTCAAAGTGAAAGGGCTGTCCCAGCATCAGCCATACTGCCTCCCCAGATAGGAAACAACAACAACTCATTTTCAATGAGCAAGCTCTCTTCAGCATTCCTGCACAAGAGTGCAGAAATAAGATTAAATCGAGTCTGAAGCATCATTTACAACACTGCTTTCTCAATATATAGGACCTAGAACAGAAAACTGGTTCGAGGCCAATGTGCCTGCAGCTGAACCTATCATTAAAGCTGAACAATCTGCCCTCATCAACTATATCAGAGACCTGAACAAGAACACTCTGGATGTATTAAGAACTGCTCAGAGTAAACAAACTGTTAGGCGCAGGGCCAATGGTTACTGGGTAAAAACCTGTTAGAGCATCCAGTTGTTTTCCGACACAGAGAACGTTGGTGGCTCTATGATGGGATGAAAAAGGCAACAGATCCATAACAAAGAAAACAGCTCCTTTTAAAACAAAGTCTATTTCCTAGTTATGCTGGAAGCCCGTGGGAATTTAACCAAAGGCCCCATTTCATGGTTAGAAAGGGTACTGTTATACCTCAAATTTCTTCCTTGCTTGATAAAAGTTATTGGCATGGTCCCAAGCAATGCTGTGTTCACCGACTCAGTCCTCAATGTACCTACAAGCAATAGAGGATGCTTTTAAATAGTAGTGAAGGATCCTTTTAAAATCATCGTGGTGGTGAATATGTGGACGGGATCAAGCTCCCTGTGGTTAGGACCAGATTTCTTGCAAGGAGATTTAAACACAGCTGGATGAATGCAGAATAGTTTGTTGGGGTTGGCACCAAATTAATGTTAAACAATGAGTGAAGCCACTGTCTGACTTCTTTTGAACACATTTAATGAGTCACACCAGTTGCATCACAATTGCCAATCACAATTTGTGAACAAAATTTGAGCAAACTGGCAGCTGTGCTGCTGAGAAACAAACCCCAACCATGTTGAGTATCTTGGCTGTTGCCTTTCCTGCACCTATCATAGTGCCACAAAGCACCCTTAAAATATAGACTTAAAGGTCTCTGAAATGGGGAGGTATAATCCACTACCCTGGTACAGCTGCTCAAAAAACAAGCTGACCTTTCAAATCCTTCTGCCCAGTGCTAGCAAAGTGTAATTAGAGAGAAGGCAGGTGCACATGGTTAACATTTCCATAACCATTCCTCCAACTTTTGGCCAAACTTATCGCTATAAAAGTGACATTATCAGCAAAGTAGTTTTAACCTTGTGGAGGATATCTTCAGGTGAATCAGACTGCTCTGAATTCTATTAATGCTACATTTCTTTTGATTTTTCTTTGCATTGTAGTAGAGTTAATTCTCAGCCTTTGCCTGATGAGCAAGATTGGAGGCGTTGTGGACAGCGAGGAAGACTTTCAAAGCTTGCAGAGTGATCTGGACCAACTGGAAAAATGGGCCAGAAAGTGGCAGATGGAATTTAATGCAGACAAGTGGGAGGTGTTGCATTTTGGAAGGACAAATCGAGGGAGGACATACACAGTAAATGGTAGGGCACTGAGGAGTGTAGAAGAACAAAGGGATCTGGGAGTTCAGATACATAATTCCCTGAAAGTGGCATCACAGGTAGTCAGGGGGTTGTAAAGAAGGCTTTTGGCATCCTGGCATTCATAAATCAAAGTATTGAGTCTAGGAGTTGGGATGTTATGGTGAGGTTGTATAAGATATTGGTGAGGCCAAATTTGGAGTATTGTGTGCAGTTCTGGTCACCTATAGGAAGGATATCAGTAAGATTGAAAGAGTGCAGAGAAGATTTACTAGAATGTTGCCAGGTCTTCAAGAGTTGAGTTACAGGGAAAGATTGAACAGGTTAGGACTTTATTCCTTGGAGCACAGAAGAATGAGGGGAGATTGATAGAGGTTTACAAAATTATGACGGGTATAGACAGAGTAAATGCAAGTAGGCTCTTTCCACCTAGATTAGGAGAGATAAGTACAAGAGGACATGGCTTTAGGGTGAAAGGGGAAAGATTTAGGGGGGATATTAGGGGGAACTTCTTCACTCAGGGAGTGGTGGGAGTGTGGAACGAGCTGCCACCTGACGTGGTAAATGCAGGCTCACTCTTAAGTTTTAAGAATAAATTGGATAGATACATGGATGGGAGAGGTCTGGAGGGTTATTGGACTGAGTGCAGGTCAATGGGACTAGCGGAATAAAGTTTTGGCACAGGTTAGAAGGGCCAAATGGCCTATTTTCTGTGCTGTAGTGTTCTATGGTTTAAATTGTGACTGGGGTATTGGGTCAGTGCTCACCTGTAAGACAGGACAAGATGAAGCAGAGGTTTACTTAAAGAAATACCAATGCATACTGAATTATTTAGTAATGGTGTGGGGAAAGTGAAACCTTAACAGAATAGTAATTATATGGAGCAAGAGTAATCAATCAGGTAACAAAGATATTTATAAATGTAACCTTAATATTAAACTATAAGCAATAAAAGCTAATTTATTATAAAGAGCAGGTCAATTAAATTCTACTTGTTACAAGGTAACAAGAGCCTAAAAATCTTAATTACTTCTCAAAGAAGTCACTTGCGCTGTGATAATAAGCTCATAAGTATACTCATAAGTATAATATGTCATCACATTATATTTATGATTCTTTCTGACGGGGGAATGGAAGGATATCCTGGGTTTTATTGATTAGACAACTATATTTATAGGGAGGGGCTATGAATAGGGGGGATATTAGGGGGAACTTCTTCACTCAGGGAGTGGTGGGAGTGTGGAACGAGCTGCCACCTGACGTGGTAAATGCAGGCTCACTCTTAAGTTTTAAGAATAAATTGGATAGATACATGGATGGGAGAGGTCTGGAGGGTTATTGGACTGAGTGCAGGTCAATGGGACTAGCGGAATAAAGTTTTGGCACAGGTTAGAAGGGCCAAATGGCCTATTTTCTGTGCTGTAGTGTTCTATGGTTTAAATTGTGACTGGGGTATTGGGTCAGTGCTCACCTGTAAGACAGGACAAGATGAAGCAGAGGTTTACTTAAAGAAATACCAATGCATACTGAATTATTTAGTAATGGTGTGGGGAAAGTGAAACCTTAACAGAATAGTAATTATATGGAGCAAGAGTAATCAATCAGGTAACAAAGATATTTATAAATGTAACCTTAATATTAAACTATAAGCAATAAAAGCTAATTTATTATAAAGAGCAGGTCAATTAAATTCTACTTTTGTAGAATTGTATTTTAATTTTCATGTGATCTCTACCCCTCAAACCAAACTTTTCACCTGTCCTAGTATCTCAATTTTTTTGAGTAGCTGTATTTATAAACCACAATACTGAGCTCAGCAGGATGAATCCACAACTATAGTTAGTCAAAATACATGTTTAAGTTCTATTGCACGTGGCAGTTTTCTGTCCTGTTGGATGATGACGTTTGCAATGCTGATCAACTCCATGCTGAACAGCACATGGCGTGGCTCAGGAGCCTCTCTCTGGCATAGCTGTCTCTGCCACATTTGATACAGGAGAATGGCAACGGGTTAAGTAGCTGCAATATTTATCGGCCTCAGTTTTCCCTGGGTCCTATTCTCAGACAGCTTCTTAATCAGTTCTTCCAGTGCCTCCTCAAGAGTCCAGAGGTCCCATCTGTCAGTGGCTATCTTCCAGTGGTCTGTGTTGATGCCTGCCATCTTCATACTTCACTTACTATTCTCCTTGTACTGGAGGTAGGGACATCCAGCATGCAATGAATTTCAGACCACTTTACCATACAGAATACCTTGGCATATGGCTATCATTCATCCAATGATTGTGGCCAATCCATCACAAACATTGGCTTAGTAATCAACACATGCTGACAAAATTAGCACATTGTAAGCTAAATTGGTGACTTTGTATTGGCAGGAAATACCTGAATGAGTCTGAAGTAGCTAAAGTAGAAACTGTTAGACCTGTTCTCATACCATGCAAATGTTGTCCAGATCTCATTGCTCTGGTGAAGTGTGCCAAAGACACACTCAATAGTCTTGTAGTTCAGTTTTCTCTGCCAAGTAACTGCTGGGCAATTCTTTCTCAGTTTGGACAACTTAACTTTAATTTTACCCTAACTTTTCTCAAAGCTTTCACAAGCACATTAAAAGAAAATTATTTTGGATGACTGGATTAGGAAAAACTGAGAAAGTAGTATCATTAGTCTTTCCACCAATGCTAAAAGCTGTAGCTTAATAAGACAAAATTTAACTGCACTTCAGTTTCAATGCCAAATCTATCTGACAATGGAACAAAATAGTACACATTTTTATTACAGAATAACAATACAATAAAGTTTAAAAAGTAGATTTTAAGTATGTACAGTATGGTAAGTTGTGGGGTAACACAAAACTGCACATTTGAATTCCCATGTGGAAATGCCAATTCATAAACTCTAACAATTTAATTAGGGACATTCTTCATTAATGAATACACATCACTAATCTTGTCATAGTCCCAGATTTCTGTCTGAGGTTTGACTCATTAACAGCTCATTGACTAGTTATAGTCCAACAGGCTCCCTGTTTATACAATCAATCTGAGTAACTCTACTGAAAATACAAACTGATAACTTTGCAGAGTAAGGCCTAAAGGGATCGTGTCGTGAAACTAAATTGTTATCAATGTGGTAGCTCTGCAGTTTAAGTGTTCTGTGCTGGGATCAACCAAGTATTTGTAATTTTGTGACTCAGGACTGATGGCTTGAGTAAGTTTCACCATGTGTCCACCAGTCACTGAAGCTGAAAAGAGAAAGTAATGTAAACTTGCACTTTAATTTATTTCTCTTCAGGTGTTCTGCTGTGGGGCCAGACCTTCCAAATTTACCTTTCCAATTACTATTTGCTTTTGATGTTAATACCACCAAAATAATACCAGGGAGAGTTCTAATTTTCAAGAGATAAAAGAGTGAAAATGTGTTACAATTTTTGAGGCTATAATGCTATTCATAGGAAAACAGTTTAACATTTGCCTTTATTCACAAGAATTGGGCCAAAATCCACAATGTGGAAATTAATCTGACTGATCCATTAGGCTTTAAATATCCATTTTGTATCTACACTTCACTCAAACTTTTATATCAAAGAACATAATTTAACTGTATTTTCTGTAAAGGTACACATGTATAGCTCCCAGACATTTGTGGAATGTATCACGAGTCCCAATTTAGATAAACTATTACATTTTAATTCTAATCTTGTATTGATACAATTGCTGGGTTTCTTCACAAGGTTCTTACATGACTTAGATAAGAAGACAACTTGTATATCATCAGATTTAGCTTCCTTCTTCATCGAGCAAAGTGGAACAGGTGCTAAGAAGGTCATTACTGAAAAAGATAAGAAAACTCTCATAGTAAATCAATTGCAAGTAGTGTTTTTTCTCTTAAAAAACCATGCTGCTGAGTCCACAGGAAGTTGGCTTTAGCTCTAAATTGATAGTGGGAAGATTCTGAGCAGGAAATCCAAGTGGAGTGAGAGGTAGAATTCTATGGCAGCATAATTTATAATTTTACATTTAATTTTTCTTTGTTGCTCATCTCCTTGTACCACATTAACGAATCCCTTGAAGACAGTGGCTGGATGAAGGGCTGTCTGATATAAATAGAGCACTGCTGGATTAATAAAAGGCAAAGATTGTACAACGGTGTTTATGTAACTCAACTACCATCAGCCATGGAAACAGCTTTATCTTGCTGCATGAATAAATTATAGCATTTTATCTTCTGTTCCAATTTAATGCACATTGTTCTAATATTGCCCCAGTCAATAACCTTGTCCTATGTGAAAAGTTATACATCAAAGTTCACAGCAAGCTTCAATTTGCAGTGCAACATTTTTAGTCAATTGTTCTTTGGGTAGCACATTGAGACCTTTCCAGATTTCTTTATGACACAGGAAGAAGCCTTTCCACCCACTGAATCTATACCAATCAACCCCATCCCCCCATTTATTTCCTTCTAACCTATTTTCTCACACATCATTGTTGGTGCCTTTGTGATGTACTAACAACATGCTCCCAAAAATCCACCATCAAACAAAAGATGTAAAATGACTATAACTTAAGACATACAATATTCAGTAACTTACTGCCAACTCACAGCTTGTTTAATTTGGATTCAAATATTTGTTTATATGTAATATTGATAAAGTACTCATCGGGTATTAAGGAAACAGTAATTCTATGGATACATCATAAATGTCTTAAATATCAGAGTTCAATACTTAATCATCGTTTTGTATGAGGAATAATTGTGAGGCTTACAATATTCACCATCGTAGAGTAAATCAGACAACAGTTTCCAGTATCTGCACGTATGGAAATGAGGGAGTTGCTGATAGAGTTTCCCTGCTTCTGCACAAGCTCTTCTAAAACAGCATCTTGGTGAGAGACCCAGATTTAAAGAACATGAAGTCAACACATCCATCTATTAGTTGCTGATTGTGGTGGCAACTTTCTGTCCTTGATAGCCTGTGCTGAACATCATCTGATGTGGCCCCACCCTGGCTCAGCCATCTCTCCCACACTTGCTGCAATACAAAGGCTGTGGACTGAGAAGGTCCAGAGTTCGCTGGCCCTGGGTCCCTTTCTCAGCCAGATGAGCTTTCCGTTTCTTCTTGCCTTTCGTGCACGGAGGTTTGTAAATTTTTACAAGTGAGGAGAAGTCTTAATTATTGTCAGAAACCTCGTCTGAAAATTTACCAGAACAAATTTAAAATCAAAACACTTTCTTTCTGCACCTTTCATCTTCCTCTCTGTTAACTCTTATCTTTCTTCTCTTTACTTTTTCCTTCTGTGCATGATTGTACATTGAATTAAATATTCCAATTTACAATTCCTGGTCTAGAAGCTTTCTCAGTCCAGCCGGCTACAGAGACGTTTTGTCTCCTTCCCAGCTCACACGCATCACAGATCTCTTAGAGACTGTTAGAAGCCACAAAAACTCTGAAGGCTACATGCACAATGAACATCAAGCAACATTCTTTCACTGCTAACAACAAAATATGGGATGTTATGTCTCATCTCATAAAATAGATTCATGTGAGAAGCACAAATGATGGATTATTTTTCTAAACTGAAAACAGTGAGGTGGTACGCTACAAACTGAATCAGAAAATTGTAGGCAAATTCCTCGTCAATTTATGTATTTTCCTGGAAATAAACAAGCCAAAGGACCTGTAATTTCCCAATAATTGCCAGCTGAGTTCCTTATAACCAATGTGTAGTCCAAGGCCACCACTTAAGGCACGGTAGTGTAGCGGTTAGCATAACGCTTTACAGTGCCAGCGACCCGGGTTCAAATCCGGCCGCTGTCTGTAAGGAGTTTGTACGTTCCCCCCGTGTCTGCATGGGTTTCCTCCGGGTGCTCAGGTTTCCTCCCACATTCCAAAGACATATGGGTTAGGAAGTTATGGGCATGCTATGTTGGCGTCGGAAGCGTGGCGACACCTGCGGGCTGCCCCCAGAACACTCTACACAAAAGATGCATTTCACTGTGTGTTTCGGTGTACATGTGACAAATAAAGATATCTATCTAATATATGAATAAATATATGATACTCAATGAACATTTTATCCAATGTAATCTCATGGTGTATTTTGCATGCAGGTATTATGAAATATAAATTTTCACATTAATGCACTCATGTTGAGAATTGTACTCTGAGGTTAAGTGTCTGTGAGCGACTCACAAGGGAAGAAATTGAGACAGTTCTCTACCAATCTGCTGCCCTCAGTACAACACCACCCTCCAACAAGTCCAAGTTAAAAGCCTGTAAAAGGTGCAGCATTTCCCACATCAGGAACCACCTCCCAGTGAAGGCAGAGATTGATGGCGAAATTCATCATTGCCTTCAGTGCATGAGCACAGCCTTTGGCCATCTGAGGAAAGGAGTGTTTGACAATCATGGACCCAAGCTTGGCACAAGTCTCATGGTCTTCCAGGCAGCAGTGATCTCTACCCTTCAATAGGCTAAAGCAACACAGACTACCAACAGCAAGGAGCTCAGAGCACCAGAGTGTGCTATGATTTACCATTAACACTGCCTCAGCAAGATTATCCAAATTCACTGGCAGGATAGGTGAATTAACATTAGTGCCCACTCTCAGGCCAACATCTACAGCAACGTGAACCTAATTACAGTTGGCTACAGTGGGTAGACTAAGTTGTTCACTTGTCTGATGTCAGACCACGTCACTCATACATCTAACAACGGACTCCACTCCCAGCTCCATCACATCCTATGACATTTTCAGGTGGATAGAGGAAAAGATTCAGTGATGTTCTCAAATCCTTCTGGAAAAAAAGGTAACATCCCCACTGATTCATGAGATTCCTGCCCCATGATTAAGCAAAATGGAGAAGGACCATATCAGATGGCCTTCATCGAGAGCAAGCAAAACCCCAGTACTAACAGGAGAAGCAGCACACTTCTTTCTAAACTGCCCACCCACCCCTTTAAGCCTTCTTTGCCTCATGTGTGACAGGGTCTGCAGGTACTACTTTGACCTCAGAAACCACAGAACTTGACCGCAAGCAAATCATCCTTGACCCAAGAAGGAAAAGTGGGATGGAGGATATGACAAAGCCTTGCAATCTGAGGCAGGAGTGAAGACAATGACTAGATTTTCCCCATTTAGCTGCAGAAAGTTATTTCATATCCAGGACTGTGGATCATACACAAAAGGAAAAAATGGTGCTGCTGATGACGAAAGACTAGAAAAAGTTTAGACACTGAGTGGGCAGAATAGATACTGCCAGAACTGTTTTGGCTATGATCAGATACAAAAAAATGTGGAAGAGAGTTGGGGCAGTCCTTTGTTGTGAAGACAATTGATGGGAGTGGTAGAGGAAGCGATCAGACCAGCTAAACAGAGGGTTGCAGATCAGCTGAGGGAGAACATGGTTCATAGTTTGTGGATGTCTGTATTGCTGCTGTTGAAAGACGAACACTAGATTAGAAGGGTGTTGCCGAGGTGAAAACCTGTTAGGGGAGACTGGAACAGGACATGGATATGGAGAAGGAATGGGACCCAATGAAAATCATGAGGTTAAGGGTGAATATTCTGAAGAGGGGAACATGGGGCCAGCAAATGTCTGTATGTTAGTCTATCTGGTGTTGAGGGAGCAGGGTATAGGTTATTTGGATAGGATAAGCTTGCAACAGGTATAAGGTTGAAATCAGAGGCACTTTAGGCAGACATAAATGTTTGTTGAATTGAAGTGACTGTCCACGAAGAAATACAGACTAATGCTTAAAGCTTCTCCACTCAATTCTTCTGCCTGTATCGTGATAAAATGCTAACTACCTTCAAACAGGAATAACACCATGAAATTTAATGATGATCGCTGTAATCATTTATAAAGATAATGCTGAAGAATACTGGAGAAGTTACATCTGTTTTCCTTGAAGAGTAGGAGGTTAAGAGGGAACATGATTGAGGCATACAGCTTTATGAGGAATATGGGTAGGATAGACTGCAGGAAACTTTGCCCCCTTATCAGGATGAATAAAACTATAGGACAGATTCAAAGTAAGGGGTAAGAGATTTAGAGGGGATCCTTTTCCACCAAGAGAGTGGCGAGTACCTGGAATGCACTGCTGGAGAGAACAATAGAAGCTGAGTCACTGACAACATTTTAGAAGCATCAAGACGAGCACTTAAATCGCTTAGGCATTGAAGGTGACGGGCCAAGTGCTGGGAAATGGGAATAATACGGATGGGTGCCCAATGGTCGGAGTGGACGTAGTGGGCGAATGGTCTTTTCTGTGCTGTACAACTCTATAACTATGACTCTGAATGAAATTATAAATTAAACATATTTTCATCCAGTTAATTTGCTAGGATATGATCTATACTGATCATAAAGTCTTCACAATCAATTAAGTACCAATGATTTCCTATTGTTGATGTCAGACGAATTTCTGATCCTTTTATCATCACAGTTGATTTTCAAGGATGAAAAGATAGGACAAAAACAGCTTTTAAAAACCATAGATTACAAGAAACTAGCGATCAGCAGGAAGTCAGTTCACAGAAAAATGTAGGCTGTGGTATTGATATTGGTTTATTATTGTCACTTGTACCAAGGTACGGTGAAGAACTTGTCTTGCATACCATTTGTACAGATCAATTCATTACACCGTGCTTTGAGGTAGTACAGGGTAAAAACAATAACAGAATACAGAGTAAAGTGTCACAGCTACAAAGCAAGTGCATTGCAGGTAGGTCATAAAAAGGTAGATTATGAGGTCAAGAGTCCATCTCATCATATAAGGGAACCGTTCAATAGTCTTATCACAGTGGGATAGAAGCTGTCCTTGAGCCTGGTGGTATGTGCCCTCAGGCTCCTGTATCTTCTGCCTGATGAGAGAAGGGAGAAGAGAGAATGACCCGGGTGGGTTGGGTCTTTGATTATAAGGCAGCAAGAGAAGGGAGGCTGGTTTCTGTGATGTACTGGGCTGTGTCCACAACTCTCTGCAGTTTCTTCTGGTCCCAGGCAGAGTAGTTGCCATACCAAGCCACAATGCATCCAAATAGGATGCTTTCTACAGTGCATTGATAAAAGTTGGTGAGTGTCAAAGGGACATGCCAAATTTCTTTAGCCTCCTGCAGAAGTAGAGGCACTGGTGAGCTTTCTTGGCTGTGACGTCTACGTTGTTGGACCAGGACAGAATATTGGTGACGTTCACTCCTAGGAACTTGAAGCTCTCAACCCCCTCAACCTCAGCACCATTGATGTAGACAGGTGCATGTACACTGCCCCCTTTCCTGAAGTTAATGACCAGCTCTTTTGTTTTGCTGACATTGAGGGAATGGTTGTTGTCATGACACCATGTCACTAAAGCTCTCCATCTCCTTTCTGTACTCCGACTCGTCGTTATTTGAGATACTACCTACTACAGTGGTATCATCTGCAAACTTGTAGATGGAGTTAGAGCAGAATCTAGCCACACAGTCATGAGTATATTGGGAGTAGAGCAGGGGGCTGAGGATACAGCCTTGAGGGCACCAGTGTTGAGAATAATCGTGCTGGAGGTGTTGCTGCCTATCCTTGCTGATTGCAGTCTGTTGATCCAGTTGCAGAGTGAGGTGTTGTGTGCTAGGTCTTGGAGTCTGGTGTTGAGTTTGCTTGGAATTATAGTATTGAAGGTGGAGCTGTAGTCAATAAACAATCGTCTAACGTTGGTGTCTTTATTGTCCAGATGCTCCAGAACTGAGTGTAGGGTCAGGGAGATGACATCCATTGCAGACATGTTTCAGTGGCAGGCAAATTACAGTGGGTCGAGGTTGTCTGGGAGGCTGGTGTTAATGCATGCCATGACCAGCCTCTCAAAGCACTTCATGACAGTGGATGTCAGAGCCACTGGTCAGTAGTCATTAAAGCATGTTACCTTGTTTTTCTTGTGGACAACATTCACGCACTTCTTCAGCTTCTGCAGGCATCACCTGAACACCTGGATTAGATTACAACTTTGTGACTGCCTGTTATACATTATTGTCCATATTGCAGAATTTATCAATAGCTATTTGATTATTTCTGCAGCAGTTGATTACTTAAATCAAACTATTTCTCTCCCTTTACTATTATAAAGATGATGAAAGGGAAAGGGTACGTCACCGGAATATGTTACTTATTTCTTAAAATGCTCAGGCTGTAATTAATATTTACAAAAATGCAGAATACAATGACCGTATCTGGCTAAGATGGCTTTCTGTGATTCTAATTTTGGACAATTGCCTGAGTGGGGTAGCAAAAGTGCTCCAAAGACATGCTAGTGATCTGTGCACATCAACTGGACCATACTCATTCATGCCACTAGCTGATGCCGTTGTTAACAATGGCTTAAAGAAGCTTTCGTCTTATTTTGTCCTCAGACAGACCTAGTGCTGCAGTATGATGGATGAAGAGTGCCAGTGTAACCCTGATTCAGAGCCACTGTTCATCTGACAGGAAGGCTGACATATGCTGGCTTGTATTTTTTTCACTAACGTGGCATTTCCAAAAACCTGTAATATACAGATTAAGTTCAGACGGACAGCAACAGCTAGTGCAATCAAAATTTGTTGCTTCAATGATACTTCAGCATTTGGTCTACAGATCAATGGCAAGCAAAACACAAGGATAAAGATGCATTGTTATATTTTATTAAAGTGATAGAGATACTTCTATTCTCATCCAAAATCTATTGAAAGCAGATAGCTGAGTCCATTGCATTGCTGTCATTTACTGTGCATGCAGACCTAAAGTTTAAATGTTGCCTTTTTCAGGTAAGGGTGAGCTTTCTGGATGAAAGACATGCCATTCAAAATAAATCAAAATGCTTATAGAAAGAGGACAGGTACATTGGTTTATCATGCTTATGTTTGATCTAATGTGAACGTGTAATTTGAAAAATAATGCTCAGTGAAGTGATGCAAAGATATTGGAACTCTCGTTCAATACTCCGACCCCGAGCAGTAGACATTAAAAACACTTGGGAGTTCAAAACAGGAAACGTACTGCAGGTCTCTCAACATTGGCAAAGAAAACAAAATGGTTAACATTTTAGGTGCAAATCCATTATTATCACTTGTATTACTGATATACTGCATTCTGTATTTTTCTTGAATAACTCCAAGGTTTTACCTTTGATTTATTGACTTCAAATACTTCTGCCTTACAATACATTTCTGTCATTTTTTGAGATATTTTAAAATGTCTTAAAAATTTCCTAACATCTGAGAGCTTAAGTTTACTTTGTGACCTTGTATAGCATTGTGAAACAGAGTGCATGGCTGAAAGGAGATATTGTGAAGAACTTTCCATGAAAATGAAAATAAAATTTCATCAGTAGCAATTCAATGCTGTGAACAGACACTAGACCTTTATTTAAAAACATCATGCCACTTACAGAACTAAGCAATCCTAGCACCACCTGATCAACTCAAAGCTCTGCAGCTTTGCCTCATTTAATCATGGATGATATAAAATATTAAGCAATTAATGAACAGCGGGATCAGCAGAAATTCAATGCATTTCTAATATTGACACACAGGCTACGTCACTGGGATCTGAGTTGAGGTTGCACTGTAAAAGAGACCTTGAGCTTTAATCACTTTAATCCCATCACTTTAATTTTCCATCCTGCCACCATCACTCTGTCTTTAGCTTCCTACGGTGTTCCAGTGAAGCCTCTTGTAAAGTCAAGGAACAGCATCTCATCTTCCATCTAGACATGTCACAAATTTAACATTTCAGCTTACCAGCCTTTTCAGTTTGTATCAAAATTGCCCTGAAGTTTACCAGCTTGTAATGTTAACTCTGTTTTTCACAGATACTGGGTGATTTGTTAACTGGAACATTCTCCACTTTGGCATCTGCAGTGTTTTGCAAGTCCAGCATTGTATTTTTTCTTCTCCCCTCTGTTTTCATTCAAATCCTTCTATTTACATCTCCAGATCTGCTGTGATCAACAAACCTTCACCACCCTCTCCTACCGGGGACCACCACCACTTGTATCATACAATTTCTCTCAGTTTCCACCCAAATAAAAGACATTCCTTTTGTCCTTACCTACCCTCCCACTTCTCTGGAATCTGAAATATCTTTGATTCTAACTCTCCCTTGTTCTGGCAAAACGTCATCAACTTTAAACATTAACTCTGTTTCTCTCTCTACAGATTCTGCCCGACTTGCTGATTGCTTCCAGCATTTTCTCTTCTTGATTTCGAACAAATGCAGTTTTCTTTTGCTTTTTAAGACCATATCTTGTTTTCCGATTCTCACAGAGAGGAGTGCCTATTGCCTGGAACTCAGATTTCACCCATTTTTGT
Source organism: Pristis pectinata (assembly GCF_009764475.1). Taxonomy (NCBI): domain Eukaryota; kingdom Metazoa; phylum Chordata; class Chondrichthyes; order Rhinopristiformes; family Pristidae; genus Pristis; species Pristis pectinata. The sequence goes on from NC_067417.1 coordinate 30,351,057, forward strand.
GCGCTAAAATATTATTGCATTGGGCTCTCACATCATTGAGGCCATGCAAGCAGATGGCATCCCTGCTGAAACTCTTAAACTTGGCAGAGAAGAACTGCTGCCACAAATTCACAACCTCATTTCTCATGTTTGGTAACAGGAGGACATGCCAGGGACATCAGAGATGCTGTAATTGTGACCATCTTTAAAGAGACAAATCCAATTGTGGTAACAACAGAGGGGTCTCCCAACTATCTGCCAGAGGGTAAGTCATCGCCAGGGTCCTCCTCAACTACCTCCTCCCAGTGGCTGAAGAGTTGCTCCCTGAATTGCAAAGACAAAATGGACATGACTTTCACCACCCGTCAGTTCTTAGAGATAACCTGGGAGAAGCATTAACCACTATACATAAGCTTTTCTTTTAAACTCTGTCAATCAAGAGAAACTGTGGAACATCCTTGTCAACATTAGCTGTCCACAGGAATTCAGATTCATCTTATGTTTGCTTCATGATGACACATAAGCCATGATTTTAACTATTGGGTGTACAGCAGAACCAGTCTCAGCACAGACCTGCATCAAACGAGGCCCCGCCATTGCTACACCTCAGTCTAATCCTTCTCAATTTAACTCAGAACAATCCTGTACCTGCAATAAGCTTCCTGCTGGAGTGGAGCTAATCAACAGGACAAATGGGAAACTGTCACCTTCACCTCACAACCAAGGCCCCTCCAAGTTCAGCCATCAAACTGCAGTATGACCTGGCCCTCAGGTGTCCTGAGGCTCTGATAGTCTGTTCCTCTTTAGTTTCCAAGGCTGCAAAAGTACAGCTGCTTGACCTGCTAATGGAAGTCCTAAACTCAATCTTCCATTGGCACCATCCCATCCTCTCCGCTGGCCCAATGTTGACATGCCACTGGGCCTGGGCCTTCAATGTTGTACTACCATTACTAAGTCCCAGATCTCATTTTACAAAAATAAAAGTATATTTATATATTTAAAATCAAATCAAGTAAAATAAATGAAAAACTCTATGATGCTAGAGGAACTCAGCAGGCCAGGCAGCATCCATGGAGAAAAGCAGGCGGACAACATTTCAGTTCAGAACCCGAAATGTTGACCACCTGCTCTTCTCCACAGATGCTGCCTGGCCTGCTGAGTTCCTCCAGCATCATAGAATTTTTCTTCTAGATTCCAGCATCTACAGTCCTTTGTTTCTCTAGTAAAATAACTTTCCCTTGTGGAGACAACCAAGTATGTGCCACATTCCACTCTCTGGTGGATACTAGGGCATTATTGGAAGATTTGTTCTCAAGTGGGCTGATTGGACCAAAGGACAACCACACATTTTGCATTGGCCATGGCCATATTCTCACTCAGAAACTAGGAATAGTTGTTAAGGCCAGGCAGCTTCTTCATACGAGAAGGATTAAATCCCAACAGCTAAAGGTACTTCAACAAATTATTTTCTTGGTGGAAGCAAGTAATCCAGCAATAATTGTGTATGTGAAGGAGATTACAGTAGGGAATGCTAGCGAGCTCATTGTTGGAAAGATCCTAAGGGCAAGGAAGTTTAACGTTAACATGACCTTGATCTCTACGAAGGCACGTGAGCATGGCTGAAGACCTTCCCACAGAAGGCCACATGTCACAGTTCTGATAACCCTGGAAAACATAAGCCTGTGAAGACATTCATCAGAGGGGTGCAGGTTGAATGTGGTGGAAGTAGGCACTTTGGCCATAATGTTACCTCCATTAATGGAGTGCTCCCTATGGTATCACCACTGAAGCATCCACTGCATGAGCAACTCAGCAGCTAAATGCTGGAGAATTCTCTGTTATTTTTAGTACACTGTGAACTTCAGAAGCTGTTTGAGCAGTCTGCAGTCAGCTGCGAAGCTGCCAAGTCAGGTTTCCCCACGTCAACAGAGTATTCCTTCAAAATGTGAGAAAAGTAAAATCATTACATCATGTACTCCTAGCTTGGAAGAGACTGTTCCACAATGGTTGTCCTATGGAGTTTTGATCCCTGATCAGAGGCAGAAATATGCATTGTTCAATTAGTAATGTTATTAGTTGTGTGTCCAATTCTGGGAAAACATCAGGTGCACTAAAGTGGATTGCCATCAGAAATGCCTAGTCCAACTTTACGACTGACACATTTTACCAGGACGGTATACTCTTGGTTAAATCTATATTTGTGTGCTTTGCATGTGCTCAGCTTAGAGTTTACAAAAATAACTTTGAGCAAGAATCAGTATTGGGTGCAATAAAGAATAACTTGGGGATACTACTACTCTGAAGGAAATGCAGCAAATAAAAGCATAGATTTCTTATACTTTGCAAAACAAAGGATTGATCGGGTTATATCACTGAATTAACAAACCGCAGCATCACATTAATGTGGGAATTATGTAAAATAACAGAAATAATTTCTGGAGAACTGCCCTGTTTATGAGGAAAGCTGCTGAGGGAGAAAGTTCCTATTTTAGATATTTCAATACAAATTTACAGAGCAATCATTACAATAAAAGTGCAGTGGAATGAGGGAAAAGATGCCCTATGGGCAGAATTGAGAAGAGAAGGAAAATAACAACAAATTGAAACTCTGACCTGAGCCCCAACCAAGCTACTGGAGGACACAACATTAATCCAAAGTAAAAAGAAATGCTGGTAATACTCAGCACACCGGACAGCACTTGTGAAGGAAAAAGTAGAATTAACCTTTCAAGCTGATAACCTTTCATCAAAGATCTGAAAACAGATTTGGTCCAGAAATTTTTCAGACTCAGATACGTTACTCCATCACTACACAGAATGCCCATCACTTTTGATTATGAGACCATTGCTTAAAAGTTCAGTCATATGAAAGAAATAGCAGTCCAGTCCCAGAGCAAGAGCAGGGCAGGTTAAGTCAGTCACAAAAAAGAGGCAGTTGAATCATCAGTGGGGCATGAAGCCATGGGTCAAGCCTGGGAGGCAAGTGGAGGATGGATGGGGGGTGGGGGGGGGGGGAATGAAGGAGTTTGAGGGGGTGGGGTTGTGTTCGAGAGGAAGGAGGTTCACAGAGGAGATCAGGGCCTGGAGTTGGAGGATCAGGGCTGAGAGTCAGAGATCGAAACCTCTGGGCTGCGGGCAGCAAGGTTGATCGTCGTCACTTTGGAGGATCGGGACCTTGTCGCCCAAAGGTTATTAGTTCTGTGGGGCAGTGGAGATTTGTACATGTGGGGAGAGCAGACAATTAATTACATGAGTAGAGGAAGGTGAAGTGAAGGCCAAGAAATGAAGGCCATCTATCACGGACCTTTCCTTCAGTTCTTCTTCTCCCCCAGTCCCCTTTCACTGCATCTGAAAGATCGCTGGAAATGTTGGTGACCTGAAATCCTTGTATTCAAGGTGAAGCCTCGACAGCTGTAATGTGCCAAGTCAACTAATGGGCATTCCGAGCATTTTATTGCAGGTTTCCAGCATTTATAGTATCTTGAATTCAAAGGGGATGTGCGGGGCAAGTTTTTTTTACCCAGAGAGTGGTGGGTGCCTGGAATGCGCTGCCAGGGGTGGTGGTGAAGGCAGATATGATAGAGGCATTTCAGAGGCTCTTAGATAAGCACATGAATATGCAGAGAATGGAGGGATGTGAACCATGTGCACGTAGAAGGGATGAGTTTAGTTAGGCATCATTAGCTTAATTAGTTCGGCACAACATCGTGGGCTGAGGGCCTGTTCCTGTGCTGCACTGTTCTATGTCCTGTCAGCCTTTCTGCAATTTAATCTTTCCTGCCTTCCATCTATCACAGACCTTTCCTTCAGTTCTTCTCCCCCAGCCCCCTTTCACTGCATCTTAAAGATTGTCTGATTTGAAACTTTTCCCATTTCTGATGAAAGGATACAGACCTGAAGCAATGGGCAGGATCTTCCTCGATTCTATCCACCTCCTGCACTACCTGGGCTTTCATCCACATTTACCTCTCACATCTTTGTGAACTGATTGACAGAAGGTCTTTTTTTAACAGTTTTTAAAGAGTATTTTTAGTGAGCTATAATATTAATACTTAAATGATTGAAATAGATTTAAATAATTTTTAAAAAGGAAAAGCAATTAATTTACTTAAGCATATCTTAAATTGCTGGAAACATTAAAAATATAAAGAAAAACAGACCACTTACCTGCATTTACCTTTCTTATCAAAGCTAATTATGCCAGCCCCTCTCTCCATCACATGAACTCAGTGATGAGTACAGCAGGGGAGCAAGAGGTCAAATATGTTGCCAAATGAGCTTCAGCTCCTCCCTGGCTTCTACATTTCAATGCACAGGTGCAGAAAGAAAGGCGGTGAAGTTAGCTGGTGGTTCCCAACAGAACCATTAACTAAAGATCAGTACAATCCAATTTATTAACCATGCCTCGCTCTCTACAAGTGCGACCTGACCTGCAGAGGATTTCCAGCATTTTGTAGTTATATCTCAGATCTACCAATTTACCAGTTTACCAAGATTTGCAGCATCTGCAGTATTTGGCTTTTGTGTGATGCTCAGAAGGCAGAGAGCTCTGAGAAAACATGTGATGTGTCAATATAACTACCATGCAAACAATTTCAAATTGTAGAATATGCAAGGGTTAGTGAAAGCTGGCAAAGAAAATCCAGGAGGGAACTTGTGTGTGAATAAAGTACACACAGGTCAAACACAAAACAGAGAATGGGGATAATTTTGGATATAGAGAGCAAAACCCACCAGGATATAGACTGAGCAGAATCATCCCTCCCTTGTCCAAATCAGAGCTGGACTGACTAAGTTTTCGGATTAAATTGGTTGGCATATTGCAGAAGACTAAAACCACTACCAACATCAGGAATAAACAGCTCCCACATAAAAGTAGGGAAAGTACAGAGTACTGCTGCTGATCATAACCACTTGCAGCAGCTTAACAATGCAATGCACAATGCCCAGCTAAAGGAAGGTAAATCCCTGTTATGAATTACAGCCTTAGAGATAACATTAGAACAAATTCAGGACAACTGGACCATCCGTTACCCCTTGGATGTGCCAGGCGGCAGTGCAATATTAAATTCAGTAACTCCATCAAACTTGCTCAAATAGGAAATCCCATTCATACTCTTATTTCTGCCAGAAGGGTCTTGACCCAAAACGTCGACTGTTTATTTTCCTCCATAGATGCTGCCTGACCAGTTGAGTTCCTCCAGCATTTTATGTGTGTTGCTCCAGATTCCAGCATCAGCAGAATCTCTTGTGTCTCCATAAATATTGCAGTATCAAATACAGTGATTAGCAGGGTAAAACATGGAAAAGTCGGAAGGTAATCATTAACATTGTTCCACTTTTCTTGGGGTTAACAACTTACAAGATTGACAGGAGGGGAGAAAAGCTGTGCAGAAACAGCACCTCCAACCCACTTTCAGGTTCTCGCTCAGTATGAAAAGGGTTGCCAGACATGTTCATCGGATCATACAACACAGAAACAGGCTCTTTGGGCCCACCTCATCCATGCCAATGTGAAGCCAATTTACACTAATCCCATTTGTCTGCATTAGGCCTGTACCCCTCTGTGTCTTTCCTATCTGAGTACCTGTCCAAATGCCTTTTAAATGTTGTAATTGTATCTGACTCCATTGCATCCTCTGGCAGTTCATTCCAGATACTGACCACTGTGTGAAAAAAAGAGACAAAACAATATGGAAGGTATGAACAATCTGGCCCAATCCTTTACTTGCTGCACTAAAAACAGTCAGAGAACAACTACTCTCTGCCTAGAACTGCACAGGAAGTAAACTGTTTCCATTGCACAGTCTCACAATATCTGTTTCCTTCCAGAGGTCTGACTGATGACCGCTAATTTGCTTCATTTTATACAGCTGCTCGTGACTTTCACCTTTCACATGTTGCAATGTTCATTGTCATCCAAAATTGTATAAGAAAGGAATACTTTAATAAGGTTTAAGAACATCTTTCCAAATTAGAAATAGTAAACAACTCAAATTCCACATTGCAAACTTCTAACTTATGCAATCTGGACCAGGCAGGCCAAATGACCAATATTAAATTAAATGAGCACATTCAACAGATATAGAAAAAACTGATATGAAGTATTAACATCTGTTTAGGTAAGGGAACAATTCACACAAAATTGGCCTGATTTAACATGAAAGCACACAAATATGTCAGAAGTATTGTCAGGAGTAGGCAACTTGATTACTTGTTGCTCAGACAGCTGCAAAAGTAAAATCTTATTTTTCAATATTGTGATCCTCAACATAACCAATTTACTTTTTAAGCTTGCAAAGATAACTCACAAGGTCAATTTACTCCATTGACCACCAAATAATCATTGGTCAATATTAAAAAATTTCAGGTATAGTCAAAGCGTGTTCAGAAATGTGACAGACAAACCATAATGTCAAGAAAAGTATTGATTAAAACCCCAGGTCTTTTGGAAAAGTGTCAGCTGAAATAGCGATGGTTAACATTAATGCAGATTAATTTTTCCAGTGGCACTCTTCCTATGCCTAAAACAGAACTGAGACAATGGACTACGAAGTTCTCACCTTTATTTGTATGGAAGTTAGCTGATTTCAGCTAGTGCAGGAGTTGTAATATTTAAATCTGGTCTCCACTTCTCGGGTAAGAAGGAACAGGGAACATGTATACCCCTGATTGTTGATCAATGACTCCTGCAGTACTGCATTTAAATTGGTGTTAAATTAGAAAAGAATCAGATCAGATCAGGGCGATACCACTTGCCAGTCAACCTGGAACCAGAGGCTGACGACAGCCAGTGAGACACAATGAAGCTAGTGCTGGTGGAAACACATCAAAGCATGAAGTGATTACGTGTGCAGGAAGTGTGTCCAGCTGCAGATCCTGACAGACCGCATGACGGCACTGGAGCTGCGCGTGGATTCACTTTGGAGCAGCCGCAATGTTGCAAATGTTGTGGATAGCATGTTTAGTGAGTTAGTCACACCGCAGTTTAAAGGCCAAGGAAAAGATAGGGAATGGGTGACCAACAGGCAAAGCAGTAGCAGAAAAGTAGTGCAGGAGTCCCCTGTTGTCATCTCTCTCCAAAACAGATATACAATACCGCTTTGGTACTGTTGGGGGAGATGGCTCATCGGGGAAGGCAGCAGTAGCCAGGATCATGGCAGCGTGAGTGGCTCTGCTGCACAGGTGGGAAGGAAAAAGAGTGGCAGAGCTATAGTGGTAGTTAGGGATCCTCTTGGAAAGAGTGATCATACTATAATTGAATTTCTCATACAAATGGAGAGTGCAATAGTTCAATCTAAAACCAGTGTACTATGCCTAAACGAGGGAGACTAGAACGGGATGAGGGAGGAGCTGGCTAGCATAGACTGGAAACACAGGTTATATGGTGGGACAGTTGAGGAACAGTGGAAGACTTTCAAAGAGATTTTTCACTGTGCTCAACAGAAGTATATTCCAGTTAAAGTCAAGGACAATAAGGGTGTGGAGAGCCAGCCTTGGATAACTAAGGAAATAAAAGAAACCATCACGCTAAAAGCTCATGCATACAAAGTCACCAAGAGTAGTGGGAAACTGGAAGATTGGGAAAATTTTAAAAATCAACAAAGAACCATTAAGCAAGCAATAAGTAAAGGGAAGATAGATTATGAAAGTAAACTAGAACAAAATATAAAATCAGATGGTAAAAGTTTTTATAATTATATAAAGCCGAAAAGGGTGGCTAAAGTAAACGTAGGTCCCCTGGAAGATGAGAAAGGAGAATTAATATTGGTTAATGTGGAAATGGCCGAGGCCTTGAACAACTATTTTGCGTCGGTCTTCACAGTGGAGGACACGTCTAACATGCCAAATAGAGATGTGATATGGATGCGATGGGAGGTGAGGACCTCTGTCACTAAAGAGATAGTGATGAGCAAACTATGGGCCTAAAGGTAGACAAGTCCCCTGGTCCTGATGGGATGCATCTCAGGTGACTGAAAGAAATGGCGGAAGTCATAGTAGAGGCATTTGTGATAATTTACCAAAATTCTCTGGACTCTGGGCAGGTCTCGGCAGATTGGAAGACAGCGAATGTCACGCCACTGTTTGAAAAGGATGTAGGCAAAAGGCCAGTTAGCTTAACGTCTGTATTCGGGAAAATGCTTGAAGCTATCATTAACAAAGAAATAGCGAGACATCTGGGTAGAAGTGGTTCCATCAGGCAGACACAGCATGGATTCAGGAAGGGCAGATCCTGTCTGACAAACTTACTGGAGTTGTTTGAGGATGTAATGAGTGTAGTGGATAGAGTGGAACAGGTGGATGTTGCATACTTGGGATTTCCAGAAGGCATTTGATAAGGTGCCGCATAAATGCTCTATCCATAAGATAAGGATGCATGGAGTTGGGGGTAAGGTATTAGCATGGATAGAGGATTGGTTAACCAATAGAAGGCAGAGAGTTGGGATAAATGGGTGTTTCTCTGGTTGGCAATCAGAGGTGAGCGGGGTGTCGCAGGGGTCAGTGCTGGGCCCACAACTGTTCATGAAACACATTAACGATTTGGAAGACGGGACCGAGTGTAGCGTATCTAAGTTTGCTGATGACACTAAATTGAGTGGCAAAGCAAATTGTGCAGAGGATGCGGAGAATCTGCAGAGAGATATAGATAGGTTAAGTGAGTGGTCAAGGGTCTGGCAGATGGAGTACAATGTAGGTAAATGCGAGGTTATCCACTTTGAGAGGAAAAATAGAAGATCAGATTATTATTTAAATGGTGAAGGATTGCAGCATGCTGTTGTGCAGAGGGACTTGGGAGTGCTTGTGCATGAATCGATAAGGTTGGTTTGCAGGCACAACAGATTATCAAGAAGGTAAATGGAACGTTGGCCTTCATTGCTAGAGGGATTGAATTTAAGAGCAGGGAGGTTATGCTGCAACTGTACAGGGTACTGGTGAGGCCGCACCGAGAGCACTGTGTGCAGTTCTGGTCTTCTTACCCAAGGAGGGATATACTGGCTTTAGAGACAGTGCAGAGGAGGTTAATCAGGTTGATTCTGGAGATGAGGGGGTTAGCCTATGAGGAGAGATTGAGTCACCTGGGACTAGACTCACTGGAATTCAGAGGAATGAGAGGGGACCTTATGGAAATGTATAAAATTATGAAAGGGATAGATAAGATAGAGGCAGGAAAATTGTTTCCACTGGTAGGTGAGACTAGAACTGACGGACATAGCCTCAAGATTCGGGGGAATAGATTTAGGATGGAGATCAGGAGAAACTGCTTTTCCCAGAGAGTAGAGGCTACCTCACTAAATATATTTAAGACACAGTAAGATAGATTTTTGCATAGGGGAATTAAGGGTTACAGGGAAAAGGCAGGTAGGTGGATCCGAGTCCATGGCCAGATCTGCCATGATCTTATTGAATGGCAGAGCAGGCTCGACGGGCCAGATGGCCTACTCCTGCTTCTTATGTTCTTATGATGCTTCCAGCACAGCTGGTCAGAGGTGGACATGGTATCAAAAGTGGAAGGTGGCTACATGGCCGAGTATTTCCGCAAATCATCTCATCATCCGTTTCAGAAAATGTGGATCAGCTGACAAATTGAAACACCGATTTCCACTTCACATGTGGGTGGATGGCAAGAATGTGGTTTAATCAGGAGATGCCATTTACCTGCACCTCGATACAGCAACAAATTCCCTCAGGGAAGCATTCAGGATCTTTGAATTCCATATGCGCAGAGACAAATTTATGAATGGAGAGGTTCCATGTGCTGCTAGGAATTACCATTTAGCATAATGTTCTATTTGACACAGAGCAGTTGCCTGCTTCAGAACTATTCCATCAGGTGGCTTCAAAGATGATTTTATCCATGATTGAATACAACATACTGCCTCAAAGTGTTCAGCATTTTCATCATTTTACATGGCAAGTTCATTATGTAATGGTATTTCATACTAGTCCTTAAAATCCATATTTAATACACAGAAAGCAATTAATTTATAAGCCAGCATTATGCAAAAGCTACTGAGAATTCACTCATAACAGAGTGAAGTTTAAAGAAAGAAAATCAAATGATAATAGAGAAAGTAAAAGTATCTGAAGCCTTGTCATTTTCTCATCAAATAAGAGAGATTAAAAGGAGTTGGTATTCACCTGGCAGACTGAAAGTTTACTTTCTCTGAGAAGTGACTGTTGTGAGCTATTTCACTCACTATGAGGTCTTCCATTTATAAAACTGCTGGTGACAAAATGTTTAGTTTAGCAATTTTTAATGCCCTAAAATTATCGGGTGCTCAGAAATGCATGTGAAAATGGCACTCAGCAGGGAACCTGTTCCAGTCTCTTCTGTGGACATGGGGAGACAGTGTGCTCCGTTCAAATGCATAGAGAGTCCAGGGCCTTTGGCATGGTCACACAGTTACCATCCACAATTTCAGGAGTCATATGGGAGACACCAATTTACCTCTGGAATTATCCCTAATGGAAGAGATGAAAAACCAAAGCTGGGTGGTAGTGCAAGCTGGGAAGGAGGAAGAAGGTTGTGGGGTGATGGGATATCCACAGGCTCGGTGGATGGGCAAGAACATGGCAGATAAATAATAATGTGGAAAAATGCTAGGTTGTCCACTTTGGCAGAAAAAAACAGAAAGGCCTCATTTTTTTTAAAAATGGTGAGAGATTAAAAGGAGTTGATATTCAGAGGGACCGAAGTATCCACAATTATAAACAATTAAAATTAATATGCTGGTTCAGCAAGCTATTAGGAAGGAAACTGGTATGTTGGCCTTTATTGCAAGAGGCTTTGTGCACAAAATTAGGGGTGCCTTGCTCTAATGATACAGAGCCTTGGCGAAACCACATCTAGAGTGCTGTGTACAGTTCTGGTCTCCCAACCCAAGGAAGGATGTAATTGTGATAGAGGGAGTGAGGCAAAGGTTCACCAGATTCCTGGTATAGCTGGTTTGCTGTAAGAGGCAAGGTTAAGCAGACTACTTAACCTACCGCGGTCTCTTGAGTTTAGAAAAATGAGAGATGATCTTCTTTAAGTATATGTTTCCACTGGCTTATGGATCAATGGTTTGGTTTGAAGCTTTTGCAACATAAGTCATCTGTACTTCTGCTGGGAGACTTTTTGGGGCTCACAGTCTTTGCCATTGCCGGTGCACTCAATCATTATTTGATGTCAAGTAGAGTCAGTTGACCTGGCTGAAGAATGGCTTCTGTGATGATGGAAACTTCAGGAGGAGGTCAAGATGGATTATTCATGGTTGCGAATGCTTTAACTCCTGCGTGTTTGAGCTGGGCTCTGCTACTATGGAGGATGGAGATTTATGTGGAACCTCTCCACATGCAATTTGTTTCATTGTCTACCACCATTTACAATTGAATATGACAGAACTTCAGAGTTTTAATCTGATCCATTAGAACATAGAACAGTACAGCACAGGAACAGGGCCTTTGGCCCACAATGTCTGGGCTGACCATGATACCAACCTAAACTAACCCCACCTGCCTGCATATGGTCTATATCCCTCCATTCCCTTCCTGTTCATGTGCCTGTCGAAACATTTCTTTTCTATCTACCTCCGCCAGTTCCCCAGGCAGCACATTCCGGGCACCTACCACTCTGTGTAAAAAAAAACGGCTTGTAAATCTCCTTTAAACTTTCCCCCTCTCACCTTAAACCTATGCCCTCCACTATTTGACATTTCCACCCTGGGAAACAGACTCTGACTATCTACCCCATCTACGAAGTTTATAAAATTATAAGAGGCAATCAGGTCACTCCTCAGCCTCTGACGTTCCAGAGAAAACAATCCAAGTTTGCCTAATAGCTAATACTCTCTAATCCAGGCAACATCCTGGTGAACCTCTTCTGCACCCTCTCCAAAGCCACCACATCCTTCCTGTAATGCAGTGACCAGAAATGCACTCCAAATTAGTTATGAGTTTGTACTGTTGCAGCTTTAGCTCTCTGCTACAACTGATTAGCATGCTCCTGGTCCTACTTCCTAGCTTCATCAGTTTGGTATTTCACCTCTAGGTGTTGCTTTTCTCCCAGGATGCCTTTCCACACCCCTCATTTAACTATGGTTGGTCATCTGGCTTAATGATAATGTAGGAGTGAAAGTTATCCCAGGCTGAAAGGTTACAGGTTGTACTGGGATAGAATTGTGCTGCTGATGACTCACAGTAACTGATGCCCACTTTTACCAGCTTGAGCTGGTTTGTATCTAGGACAGTGGTGGTGCTACATAACACAGTGGAGGGTGTTATCAGTGGGAAGATGGACCTTCTCTGCAGCAGGACTTTCGGGGGCCACTCCTGATAATTATGGACAGATGCAATAAGGAGATCGGTGAGGATCCAGTGAAGGAGGTTTCTCCCTCGTTTTTCCCTTCCTACCCCTGTCTGGCTTCTGTGTCCTTCAGGACTTGGCCAGTTTGCTGAGAGGTGGTGTTACCTCACCTATTGTTTAGATGAACACCAGAGTCCCCTCTCCCAGGGTACATTCTATGCTGTTGCTCTGCTCAGTGCCTTTTGCAGGTGGTGTTCCACAGATTCATCAGCTGAGGGATGAGGTCATCGACGGGTTTCCTTGCCACATTTCCAAAAGCCATTTTACTCTAGTCAACTAACTGAAAGGTATGGTTTTGTGAACATGACCACATCAGGCTGTTATTAGGGGATACATTGAGAAAGAGTGATCTGTGTGTTAAAAATCCAGTGCTCAATGGTCCTTTTGGTTTTATTCTTGTTGGCCTGGAATTTCCTGGCAGTGATGCACCCGCTGTGTCTGCTGTTTCCCTTGCCACCTGTGGCATTTGGCTTGACAAAGTTGGCTTCAGTTGGCCAGGCCCTGCGCAGTGTGGGATGTCTCTTGTTGTAAGTAACATCAAGTGGCAAGGCCAGAATGAGCCAAGCCATATGGGAATACTTTGACGGTGATCAGACCAGACCCAAGGCTGAGCTGGCCACAAAAGTTGTCAAATGATTGGAAGATTGGTGAAAGGCTCCAATATTCACAAGCATTCAATAACCATTCAAAAACTATTAGACATGAATTATGATGTAATATTCATAATGTAAATTGGAATTACATTTTTGAAGGGAAATGTACTATGGAGATGTGGTCATTGTTCAGGGATCTCTTGCAGGATGTTAGGGATAAACTTGTCCCAGTGAGGCAGAGAAGGAATGGCAGGGTGAAGGAACCAAAGGTGACAAGAGAGGTGGAACAACTAGTTAGGAGGAAGAAGGCAGCACACATAAGGTTTAAGAAGCAGGGATCAGATAGGTCTCTTGAGGAATATAGGGTAACGAGGAAGGAACTTAAGAAGGGGCTGAGGAGAGCAAGAAGGGGACATGAAAAGACCTTGGCGAGTAGGGTTAAGGAGAATCCCAAGGCTTTTTTCACATGTGAAGAGCAGAAGGATGACGAGAGTAAAGGTAGGACCGATTAGAGACAAAGTGGACAGATGTGCCTGGAAGCTGTGGAAGTGGGTAAGGTCCTCAATGAATACTTCTCTTCAGTATTCACCAAGGAGAGGGGCCTTGATGACGCTGAGGACAGTGTTGGTAAGGTTAATGTTCTGGAGCATGTAGATATCAAGAGGGAGGATGTGTTGGAGCTGTTAGAAAATATTAGGACAGGTAAGTCCCCAGGGCCTGACGGAATATTCCCCAGGCTGCTCCATGAGGCGAGGGAGGAGATTGCTGAACCGTTAGCTAGGATCCTTGAGTCCTCGTTGTCCACGGGAATGGTACCGGAGGATTGGAGGGTGGCAAATGTTGTCCCCTTATTCAAAAAAGGAAGTAGGGATAGTCCAGGGAAATATAGACCAGTGAGCCTTATGTCTGTGGTGGGCAAGCTATTGGAAAGGATTCTTAGAGATAGGATCTATGGGCATTTAGAGAATCATGGTCTGATCAGGGACAGCCAGCATGGCTTTGTGAAGGGCAGATCATGTCTCACAAGCCTGATAGGGTTCTTTGAGCAGGTGACCAGGCAGATTGATGAGGGTAGTGCAGTAGATGTGGTCTACATGGGTTTTAGTAAGGCACTTGACAAGGTTCCACATGATAGGCTTCTTCAGAAGGTCAGAGGGCATGGGATCCAGGGAAGCTTGGCCATGTGGATTCAGAATTGGCTTGCCTGTAGAAAGCAGAGGGTTGTGGTGGAGGGAGTGTATTCGGATTGGAGGGCTGTGACTAGCGGTGTCCCACAAGGATCAGTTCTGGGACCTCTACTTTTTGTGATTTTTATTAATAACTTGGATGAGGGGGTAGAAGGGTGGATTGGAAAGTTTGGAGATGACACAAATGTTGGTGGTGTTGTGGATAGTGTGGAGGATTGTCAAAGATTGCAGAGGGACATTGATAGGATGCAGAGCTGGGCTGAGAGGTGGCAGATGGAGTTCAATCCAGAGAAGTGTGAGGTGGTACACTTTGGAAGGACAAACTCCAAGGCGGAGTACAAAGTTAATGGCAGGATTCTGGGCAGTGTGGAGGAGCAGAGGGATCTGGGGGGTTCATATCCACAGATCACTGAAATTTGCCTCACAGGTGGATAGGGTAGTTAAGAAAGCTTATGGGATGTTAGCTTTCATAAGTCATGGGATTGAGTTTAAGAGCCGCGAAGTAATGATGCAGCTTTACAAAACTCTGGTTAGTCCACACTTGGAGTACTATGTCCAGTTCTGGTTGCCTCATTATAGGAAGGATGTGGAAGCATTGGAAAGGGTGCAGAGGAGATTTACCAGGATGCTGCCTGGTTTAGAGACTATGCATTATGAGGAGAGACTAAGGGAGCTAGGGCTTTACGCTTTGGAGAGAAGGAGGATGAAAGGAGACATGATAGAGGTGTACAAAATATTAAGAGGAATAGATAGACAGCCAGTGCCTTTTTCCTAGGGCACCAATGCTCAGTACAAGAGGGCATGGCCTTAAAGTGATGAGTGGGAAGTTCAAGGGGGATATCAGAGGAAGGTTTTTTTTACCCAGAGTGTGGTTAGGTCATGGAATGTGCTGCCTGGGGCAGTGGTGGAGGCAGGTACGTTGGTCAAATTCAAGAGATTACTAGATAAGCATATGGAGGAATTTAAAATAGAGGGATATGTGGGGGGAAGGGGTTAGATAGTCTTAGGTGAGGTTTAAAGGTCGACACAACATTGTGGGCTGAAGGGCCTGTATTGTGCTGTACTGTTCTATGATTCTATGTCCAAATATTTTAAATCGTTCAACAACTACACAAAACATTAGAAAACAATGTAAATACAACTGAACACATTTGTTAACTCAATTAATCCAAAAAAAACTATATATTACCTGAATCTTGCCCCTCTTGCTCATTACTGCTCCTTCTTCTTTAAAGGAGTCACAGATAGTTTGGGAAATGGGAGGAAGCTGGTACATCATTGCTGTTATGTTCAATGGCATGTCACAGATGGGAATGTGTCAGTGAGCTCCTCGCTAACAGTTCAGGGCTTCTGCATTTGCCAATCCCATCCCTTAGAATGGGAGCCCCAAACTTCCTGAGATCTTCAGAGGGAAATTCTGGCATTTTACCTGGAAATTCTCGGCTTGCCATGTCTTTTCAAAGTACAATTAAGGGTCAGCCATATTGTTTTGTCCAGATAAAAGAGGTTTCCTTCACTTGCTGGAATAAGTGAATTAGGAAGGTTTTATAACAAAACAAATAATTTCATGATCATCCTTTGATTTCACTTTATTTAATTAACTCTTCACTGAAATCAACAAATTACCATGGCAAGACTGGGAATTCTATCTGCAGATCATTACTCAAGACTAAGTAGTATAACCATTATCTTCCAATCTCTCCTAGACTGTTTTGTCAAAAACAAATTACTCTTATATTAATAACCAGTGCAGTCATTCCAACATTTTTGTCCCACTTGGATACTGAAGATTTATATAAAAAGGAAATTATTTTCTGTAATATGGAACAATGAAACAGTTTCAGGAATATATATGTAACAGCACGACTGAAAAACGTGCTCAATATAATTGGCTCTCTCACCAGTCCATTTAACATTTTTGTTTATTGTATTTGTATTTTCAGAACTCTTTTTTCCTCAGAGAAAGGCAAGTAAAAAAGATGTCATCATGCATAGACAAAATGATAACAGCACAAACTTTATCAGAGAGCCAGACATTCAGAGCTTCTTTGTAAAAGCTGGCGGTATTGAGTTGTTGCTATCACCCCTGAGACAGGCACGACAGGTAGATGTGAATGGAAGGAGATGTATTGTCACCTCCCTCACTTTGTCTGATGTACTGGGTCTGCTTTATAACAAAGTACAATAAAGTTTTGTTAATCCAGTATGCTCAGGACTTTGGTGGAACTGAACTCGCAGGTTTCCAGACTATTGGATGTTATTCCTATTAATAATCTAACACAAATTTAATTCTCTTTTTTTTTAAAAAAAAGCTGTTTAACAGAAGAATAAACCAAACCAGGTGAGTTTCAACATAGAACACAAAACGGTAGAGCCCAGGATCAGGCCTTCAGCCCACGATGCTGTGCCAAACTAATTAAATTGGTAATTAAATGCCAAAGTAAACTAATCCCTTCTACCTACACCATGTCCCTATCCTTCCATTCTCTACACATTCATGTGCCTATCTAAGAGCCTCTTAAACACCTATATTGTTTTTGCCTCTACCCCCAGCAGCACTTTCCAGGCACCCACCACTCTCTGTGTCAAAAAAACTTGCCCCGCACAGCTCCTTTGAACTTATCTCCCTCACCGTAAGTGCATGTCCTCTAGTATGAGGACTCTGGGAAAAAGATACCAGCTGTCTACTCTATCTATGCCTCTCATAATCTTATAAACTCCTATCAGGTCTCTCCTCAGCCTCTGCAGTTCCAGAGAAAACAACCCAAGGTTGTCCACCCTCCCCTTATAGCACATGCTCTCTAATCCAGGCAGCATCCTGCTAAACCTCTTCTGCACCCTCTCCAAAGCCTCGACATCCTTCCTATAATAGGGCGACCAGAACTGAATGCAATACTCCAGATGCAGCCTAAGCAGAGTTTTATAAAGCGGCAAAATAACTTCTTGACTTTTGAACTCATTGCTTCCACTGATAAAGGCAAGTATGCTGTATGTCTTTTTACCACCCTATCAATCTATGCAGCCACTTTCAGGGAGCTATGGAGTTTCAAGGGAGCATGGGAGCCAGGGTCCTCGTGAGGGAAGGGGAGAGCAGGGATCAGTACTTGTTGCGTTAAGTGCTATACTGTCAGGATTTCTGAGAAGGCTGATAGTGTATTATTGGAGTTTTACCATACGTAAAGTAGCATTATAGTCTCGGTCACTAATCCTGCCCTCTACATTTTGTAGCAAAAATCTGTGACAAACAAAAGACAAAGATAAAGATCAAGATAAAGAAGACATCTACTGGTGCAAATAAATCAAATAATTTTATCTGACAATTCCAGCAGTTACAAGTTTTTTCTGGTTTTGAAGGCATGAAATGGGATTGGAGGAGTGAAGGTTTTACTTAATTTCTGCCGATGCTAAGACGTTTCTGTCCAACTCCTCATTTTCACATATTGTAAAGACCTTTATTGAGGCTCAGTTTGAGTTACCTTTTTCGTCTAACATTATGGCTTTCAACTTTTCTTCTATTTGGTTGACATGTTGCTCTCAGCTCATTTAGTCTTTCAGTACTTTAACTTTTTCTCACTACAGGGTTGTTAATTTTCCACTTGAATGCTTCTAATGGAAGTCAAGCACAATTCAATCAGGTAGATTGGGAACTGGCCACAAAACTCAAGAAATGCACTAATGGGAAGTGAAAAGTGTTATCCTTTATTCTCTCTCATTTCCAGGTAGCTTACATTTGAAGTCTACTTCCCCATCAGTGATTAATGGCTGCACATGTGGTGCAACCAATGAGACAATATTGAAGTAACAATGCACAGCAGCTGCATAGGGCACACAGTGAACAAGTGGAGCCACTAAAGGAAACAATAAGATTGAAGATTCCAGTTATGGACCAATAACATATATATATTTACACCACAGTCTCTTTTACTGTTACACTTTTAATAAACTTCCAAATGCTAGAGATACTTTTCAACATCAGTTCCCCACACAAACTGATTTAACCACATCACTTCTAATTACTTTAGATAATTCTGACAGCAGCATCCACCATTGCAGGTTAATATTAATTGCCTGTAAAATGTGGTGCACTAGAATGGCACCAACATTGCAGTGGGGTTAGGGAGAGGCAGGAAAGCCCACATTATCCCAGGAGTGTCCAAAGATGGGGACCTCCACAGCAACGTTCAAGCTCCCCTGCAATGTGCAAGAAATGATATCTTCACATTTGGCCGTCACAGAAATCGCATCAGTATATATCAGGGGAGTAGACACTGGAATTTTCCTGAGCAGCACTAACTGAATTGGAAATGGTTGCTATTGTGCTTCAATTCAGGAAAAAAAAACAACTTACAATTGCTTAATGCTGGAAAAAAATGCTGTGCAACAAAATTTCCAGACAAGCGTTTCTCCCACTTTCTATCCCTTCCTTATATTTCAAGGAATAAAAGCTGCTTCTGGGTCTGTGTAAAAATTTCATACGATTGGGACTTGCTATGTAGATCAATATGAATAGGACAAGATGAGGGATCAGGATCAACAGTGTCCCTCGGACACAAGCTAAGAAGTACGAACTATGGACGGTGGTGGGGTTGGGTCAAGGTTGATGGGTAGGAAAGAGGAAAGGATAAAGAGTGATGTTGTAAACCAACAGAACACCATAAAAAGGACCAGACTAAATTAAGGGGAGAATGGAAGGAATATTGGGTTGAATTAGAAGAGGAAAAATCTGAAGTAATAGGATACGACATAATTCTGGGATATGAAGAAGAGTACCAGCATGAAAGAGGGAAGAAAAATATGAACACCTACTGGGAGATGAGATGTAACATTCTGAACCAGAGGACATGTAGAAACGAGGACCTAAGTGATAATGACAACCATATAAACAATCAGGTAACAATTTATCAGATTTAGCTACATGGTAATTATGTACATACATAAGTTGAAGTTTCTCTGCAGGAGATGAGGAATGTTCATGCAGTTTTTGCTTCTCTGATGCAAATGATGAAATATTCAGCACACCTGCAGCTCACGTTCCAATGAAGTATTGTCAAAGACCTGCACTTGGGCTGTTATGAAGGCTTGAACCCACTTGTGAGCTGCTGCAAATCTTGGAAGTCAGCAGATATACTTTTGTTTCAGAGACACAAGAGACTGCAGATGCTGGTCCAGATGAAGGGTCTCGAACCAAAACATCAACTGTCCATTTCCCTCCACAGGTGCTGCCTGATCCACTGAGATCCTTCAGCACCTTGTGCGATGCTCCTGTTTCAGTTTGTTAAGCTCTTTATTCAACTGTAAACACTGTCTTTTTCTCATCAAATGACTCAAACGCAAATCGTACTGAGCTAGTTCCAATAAATGGGAAATACTACCATAACTACTTCTGTCCTCTGCAACAGTCTCTTCAAAACAGCAGCAAACTTACTTTCATAATTTATATTAAACACTTCTGAGCAAGTTTATAATCACCACTATTCAGCTAAGATCACTAACCTGATTAGCACGAACAGAAACCTACTGGTGATACTGCTAAATGTTTCATGAAATAAAATCAGTTTATTTCATGTGATGTTCTTTGACGTGTTTGCAAAAGATGTTATAAAGTGATACACTAAAACAGGCCTGTATATATCTACATAGTTTTTTTAAAATGCAACGTAAAGGCTTTATGACCAAACACACAACCTATTTGTTCATTGAGTCATTTACTACCATTATCAAGAGCCTCTTCTTTTTAGTTTTCTATTTGAATATGTAACAGACAACATGGTTCTGGAAGAGACAGAACAAAATTGTTTAAAACTCAAGTCCGTTTATTGATTGGTTTGAACTCTTCTTGGAGGCCATTCCCCCATTAGTGTTATGATCTATTGTTTGGAACATTCCTGGATGTAGTTAATCATACGTATATGGATATTGAGCTAATTGCATGTTTGCAAATGTTTATTGAATTTACCTTCGTTGAGAGTTTCAGTATCACCAAGTGCTCAATAAAAAATTGGACTCTTTTATTGTGAGATGAATGTAATTTATCACAGCAGAACCACAAGATTTAATATCAACATAAACGTCACTTTTGTTATGCTTCTACAATACTGACTGAAATGAGAAACAACAAGTTCTACTGATTTAAACAAAAATATCACATTAACTCAAGATTTAGTATAATTTTAAGACTTTATTTTTAACAATGCACTAAGTTATAAAATGATAAAGTTAAACTCAAACCTACATCAAGCTGATGATTCCACAGTGCCCTTACCCAACCTGTCATCATCTACCCCACCTCAAAGCTCAGATGGAAAGACCAAATTTGTGTCCCAGAATGAAATCCCTTCCACAGCACCATCTCTCTGACATCAACTTTCCCTCCCTTCAGTTTTATTTTTGCCTCTTCCTCCCCAATTTGTGTTACTCTATCTTTTCACCCCTGGTTTAGTCTACAAATTGGGTCACAAAGCTTTTGTTTTAAAAAATGTAGCATAACGCTAAATTGATTTTACCCACTGTAACTTTAGTGATCATTTCCAGGTGAAATTTGGCCAATTGTGAAATTGGACCTGACATTTTTTTTTAAATCACATCCATATTAGGGCATCTGATCAGAAAACAAACATTGGCAAATGCTGGAAAACCAAAATAAAAATAGATAATGCCATAAATACAAGTGGGGTGGACAGCCATTGTGTTCAGAGAAACGGGGCTAACATTTTAGCTCTTCACAACAATGCTCTTGGCATTTTTAGTGCCTGATGTTTATCCAGTGTCAGAAACATACCTATCAATGCCACTGGTTGCACAAAACAAGTTTCTGCTCATTCACCCAATACAACGCGCCACATTCTTACATTCCTCACAATTTAATGGCACCAGTCCATTGGCACTGGGAGGTCTCAGCAGGCAGCTTCACACCTGATTGCAGACTGCTCAAACACCTTCCAAAGTCCACAACTACCTAACTGAGAATGTTACTCCAGCATTCAGTTGATCCTCTCTTTCTGAGTGTCTCAGCAGTGGCACCATTAGTGGAGGCTTTGAGAAGGATGTGGCTACTTTAGGAGAGTCCTCAGAGACACTGCATTCTTTCTGGACCTGTCGAAAGAGCAAGGTGTTTGCAGGCTCATACTTTGAAAATCTATCACAGAGATGTTGAAACTTTGGGGAGGACCTGCAGCCATGTTCTCCTGCCTGGACTGTTCTCTGTGGAGTCAAGGTAAGTGGAACTTTTCACTGCCTGTCCACTGAATCACTCCAGGCAGCAAGAGCAGACGTAGGCCATTTTTCTCAACCTGCTGCTCACCACAGCATCAGAGAGATCACCCAGGCTTTCTCCTTTGGAAGAGATTTGTTCTGCTTTGAAGAGAAAGTGGCATCTTGGGCTTGCTGCTGGCTTTCCACACTAGTCAGTCATTGACTGCACTCATGTGCCGAAAGGAGCTCCAATTAATGACCCAACCATTTCATCTATATACAGGGTTTCCATTCTCATAAGAGGAATTTCTTGATGCTGAATGCCATGTTTTCTGGTAGCCTTCATTACTCCTTCATCCTGAGAGTGTCCGCACTGTCAGACAAGGACTATGCTCTATTTCCATGGCTGCTCAATACTCCTAACTGCACCAGCAGATCCTACGAGACCTAGAGTGTCAGATGGTGCAATTGGTCTCCTCAAGATGAGATTCCATTGCCTGAAACAGTCCAGGGTGTACAGCACTTTGTGCCAATGGATGCAGAAACTTCACGACCAAATGCTGCCTGTTGCTACTGACCAGGCACAGCAATTAGTTCTGTAGGAAGAGCAGCAAGGACATCTGGGCCATAAGGCAGATCCTGAAAACAGGCAGGACCAAGGAGCAGGGAGGCAATGAAGGCTACTGCAGAACATCCCAGTCCAACAATTACAGCCTCACCTACCAGCTGAGAGGAGGAGGGAGACATGTTCCATATACATATAAGGACAGACGCTTCTCCTTAGGTACCTAGAAAATTGTGCTCCCCTATGCAAACCAAGTGAGACTCTCCACATTCCAATCATTGCCATCAATATACTACAGCAATAACCCACCTGAAGAACGAATGTTGCATAATTTCCCCTCTTATCCACCTGCATTGATTCTAACACGTCAATGACCGAATCCCTGATCCAATTGCATAATGGCTTGCAATATCTGTGCATTTTTCCAATGAGTGGCACCTCACATAAGCAACTGATTTCCCAAAAAATATACTTCCCTCAGATTCTGCAGGTGTAAACAGTGGCTTGAAAGCTTGGAATTGCCGTTCATTATTGATAGTGGCTATTGTAGCAAATGCTCCAGAAAGGATGCACATCACACTTGACTGATCAGATTGGCTGGCAATGGATAGGATAATGCACTGCAGAGCGAGGTTTCAAGGCACTGAAGTCAGCAATGAGAAATGCCTTCATGGGTCACCATTGACCAGAAGCTCAACTGGATCGGGCATATACATTCTTTAGCTGCAAAAGCAGTTGAAGGGCAGGGTACCTGTGGCAAGTGACGTACCTTCCAACATCCCAAACCCATTCCACCATCTACAAGGCAGAAGTTAGGAGTGCAATAGAATACTCTTCACTTGCCTGAATTAGTATAGCTCCAAGCATTAAAGCCACTCAATGCTATCCAATACAAATCAGCCCACATGATTGGCATCCCACCCATTCATTCATTCACTCCCTCCACCACAGGTGCATTGCAGCTGCAGTGTGTATCATCTACAAGGTGCACTCAACTCCCAAACCCATGGCTTCTACTACCAAGGAGGACAAGAGGCATACAGGAACACCACCACCTTCATGTTCCCCTCCAAATTAAATACCACTCTGACTTGGAAATGCATCAGCATTCCTTTGTCATCATTGGGTCTAAATCCTGGAACTCCCTTCCCGACTGCACTGGGAGAGTTACTTCACCAAATTCAAGAACACTAAATGTTGGCCTTGTCACTGACACTCACATCTTGATAAAATGAATAAATGAAACAAAAAACTAGGTCATCATCCTAACCAGTCAGTGCAGGTGTTAATGCACCTCTCGAACCTCATCATATCTGTTCTCATATATCAGCATGGCCCCAACTCCCTGCATTGCTTTTTTCCTCTCCTTTCTCTCCATTTTGTCTTACTCTCTTATCTCTCCTCTTTGTGTTTTTTTCTCTATCTTCCTCACCAGTTCATGTATCTTCTTTTCTCTCTTCCTCTTCAGTTCAAATTTTCTCTCTCTCCCACTCCCTAGTTTACATTCATCCCTCTTCCTCACCAGATTGTGTTTCTCTCTGTCCTCTTTCTCCCCTGTTAATGTTTCCTCATTAGTTTATGTTTCTCTCTCTCATTCAACAGTGTGTTCCTCTATTTCTGGGATTGTAAGTCTATGGGCTCTGCTCAGACACAGCACACTTCAGTACAAAGTGCAGTGCCTACAGCATGTGATCTTTGGTGAGTAAGGAAATTTAGGGAGGTAAGAGATACTGTGTAACTTTATATTTAAAGAATAAGATAAAATATAGAAATAGAAAGAGTTAAGTAAATTATATTGAGACAGCAGCTCTGGGTGATGTTGCATTTGTAAAATGCGGGAGCTGATGGAAACCATTGACATCCAATGGCAGCCACACCTGCAGTAAATATCAGCAGCTTCAGCAACTTCAGCTCAGAGATGATGAAATGGAGTTTTAAATAAAGCAAACCATGAAGGAATGAGGCACGAGTTAACTATGTTAGACTGGGAAATTTCATTAAAAGTAAAGAAGCAATGGCTGGCATTTTTAAAAAAATCATACTTTACAAATATATATCACTTTAAGGTACAAAATCTAACTGGTGTAGTGGTCCAGCTGTGGCTAACAGAAG
Organism: Pristis pectinata; assembly: GCF_009764475.1. Lineage (NCBI taxonomy): Eukaryota > Metazoa > Chordata > Chondrichthyes > Rhinopristiformes > Pristidae > Pristis > Pristis pectinata. Next base: position 30,375,030 of record NC_067417.1, read on the forward strand.
TTAAAGACAGCATTAGATCAAAGGATTATAATGTTGCCAAAAAGAGCAGCAAGGCTGGGGATAGGGAACAAAATTCAGCTGAGGAGCAAGAAATTGATGAAGAAAGAGAAAATAGAAAATGAGAATAATCCAGTGGCATAAAGAAAAGATTGTAAAAGCATCTCTGGATACACGCAAAAGAAAAGATTAGCAAAGGTTAATTTGAGTGTCTTGACTGACACAGAAGTAATTATATTAGGAAGTAAGGAAATAGAGAAATTAAACAAATGTTTTGCATCTGCCTTCAAGGAAAAAGACACTGAAAACCTGGAAATAGTGGAGGACAACAGGTCCAGGGTAAATGAGAGGCTGAAAGACATTAGCAATAGTTTTTAAAAAAAGCCATGGAGAAATTTTAATGCATGATGACCTGCAAGAGAAGGCTTTGGAGACTGTAGATGCCTTGGTTGCTGTCTTCCAAAATTCCATTGATTCTAGAACTGTTCTATTAGATTAGGTGGCAGCATTTGTAACCCTAGGAATAGAGAAAATGGGGAACTATGGGCCAGTTAGCCCATAGTTAGGGGTAATGCTAGAAACTATTATTAAGGAACTGATAGCAGGGCACCAGAAAATCATAAGGTTGGCAGAGCCAACATGGATTTATGAAAGGGAAATCATATTTGACAAACATGTTAGTGTCTTTTGATATTTTAAGTAGCAGAATATCCAAGGGGAACCAGCAGAAGTGATGTAATTGGGCTTTCAGAAAACCTTCAATAAGGTGCCCCACTGGAGATTACTAAACAAAATTAGAGTACATGGTATCAGGGTTAATATATTTGCATGGGCTAATGACTGATTAATGGCTAGAAAATAGACTGGAGACATAAACAAGTTACTTCAGGGTTGGGAGGATGTGACTAGTGGAGTGCTACAGGGATTGGTGCTGGTGCCTCGCCATCTATATCTGGATGAGACAATGAAGTGTAATATTTCCAAGACAGAGATTGATTTTTGGATATTAAGAAAATCAAGGGATATGAGATTGGAACAAGAAAGTGGCCTTGAAGTAAGAGATCATCATGATCTTATTGAATGGTGCAGTGGAAATAGCTTACCGCTGTCTCTATTTTGATATTCTGACCTCTCCCTTTTATTCAACATGTGTATCTCTCTCCCCTCCTCCTCAGTTTTTTCTCTGTCTCTCCTCCAATATGTTTCATTGTCATTTTGTCCTGGCCCAATTTGCATATTCCTCTCTCTTTCTCTGGTCTATTTCTCTGCCTCCCCAGTATTTTTCTCTGTCTCTCCTTCCTAATGTTCTCTTTCTCTCCCTCTCTGTATTTCTCTCCCCACCAGTGTTTCTCTCTCCTACACTGTCTCCAGTTACTGTTTTCTGCCTGCTTCCCCCATAAGTTTCCCTATTTTGCCGTCCCCAGTTTATTTTTCCCTCCCTCCATAGTTTATTTCTCTGCCCATCTCTCCACTCCTTGAATTCCTTTTTCTTCTCTCCAATATCTCCTCTCCCCTCCCTTTCCATTGTTTTCCTTACTCTCTCTTTCACTTCAGAGATCTTACCTTTATCTCTCCCTCCCGAATGTCTCTCTTTCCCTTCTAGTTTGTTTCTCTTTCTCTCCTCCTTCCTCCCTGTTTATGCTTAGATCTTTACCTGTGCCCAACCTGTTTTTTTATTCTTTCTCTCTTCCTCTGCAATTTATGCTTCACTCTCTCTCCCACTTTCCCTCCTTAGATGTCCATCCCCCCAATCCCCAGTTGCTCTCTCAGAACTCGCAATATTGACTCCGATGCCCTCATCTCACAGCAGCAGTGAAAAGCCAAGTTCTAAGCAGCGAAGAGACCAGAGTTCAAGCATTTTGGGCCATTTATAGCCAGGGGTGCCTCGGTGTACTTTGCAGGAAGGGTATGCCTCTGCTATGTCACCTTCAGCATCATTAAGGCCAGTCCAACAACTCCTGCCTGAAGGGAATGGATTGGGAACTCTAATCTCCATGACTAGTTGTGCACAGGTTCCCAATCCAGTGACCCATTTCACACAACATGTCCTTCCCTTAGTTTCAAGGAAGCCTTGGTTGACTCCCACAGCTCTCCATCTTATTGTCGTACACAAAAAGATGAAGGACAGGTGGGATTTGGGAGATGACACTGCTGTTTGCAGAATCTGTTTCTGCAACTTATGTAAAGCCATCATTAAGAAGTGAATGAAAGTATATTTCACGGAATAAGATTTAGATTCAATAATTAACAAAGGTTTCAAATCCCACAGGATTAGCTACTTTATTCAACAAAAACCTAACAGTCTGACAGTGAAGAGGTGATGTTACACTTAGCATGGAAATGTCATTGGAGCATGTATCATAGTGGGACAGCTGGCCTCCCTGGATAATGTGAGAACAGCTCATTAAGCTAATTATGCCATTACATCCGTGTCATTTCCAAGAGTAGAGGAAGTGGACCCATTAGCATGGGTTAAATCATTCATTGAAGCTACTGCTCACAATTAAAGGAGAGCTGGAGACTGGGAAATTCAGAATCCTAGAGACAACTTCCCCTTTGACAGCGATTTCTTGACCCTTCCACAGGAGATCCAGCAAATGAGAATGCAGGGAATCTCACACCAGGGATATGGTTCAGATTGGCTGGTTGGAGGTGGCAGAGTGAAAATGGTTTCTGATAGTGTGGGGCAACTATTTTTCTGATATGCTAAAGGGACAGTCACATTCTAAAAAAATATGACTGAAACCATTTTATTGATGTTGAAGTAATTTTGTACCTTGACACAAAAGGTCAGGGATATGGATCTCAGTCAGCAGTCCTAACATATAGTGTCCAGGTTAGAAAAAGTGGTAATAATAACAAATAGGCACATAGTATAAAAATATTAAGGTTCCTAAAAACGTTAAGAGAGATTGATATTATTACAAATGATTCAACAGCACAAGTGAATGCAAACACAGAATAATACAGCATGGAAACAGATCCTTCCCAACTCTTTGGTAATGACCAAATTGCCTAACTCAGCTCATCCCATTGGCTTGTGTTTGGCCGATATCCCCCTAAACCTTTCCTATCCATGTAACTGTCCAAATGCCTTTTAAATGTTGCAATTGTACTCACCTCTACCACTTCCTCTGGCAGTCCGTTCCATATACTTACTATGCTCCGTGTGGAAAAACTTACCCTTCAGGTCTCTTTGAAATCTTTCCCCTCTCACTTTAAACCTATGCCCTCTAGTTTTGGACTCCCCTACATTGGGGAAAAGACTTTGGCTATTCACCTTATCTATGCCTCTAATGATTTTATAAACTCTACAAGGTCACCCTCACCCTCCTACGCTCCCGAAGGCTGAGGGTGATCATACCTATCCAGCCTCTCGTTATAACCCAAACCCTTCAGTCCCGGTAACATCCTCATAAATCTCTTTTGCACCCTCTCCAATTTAATGACATCCTTCCTATAGTAGGGTAACCAAACCTGTATCCAGTATTGCAAATGTGGCCTTTCCAACACGTTGTACAGCTATAACATGACATCCAACTCCTGTACTCAATATCCTGACTGAGGAAGGCAAGTTCGCCAAATGCCTTCTTCGCCACCCTGTCTACCTGCGTCGCTACTTTCAAGGAACTATGTACCTGTGGCCCAAAGTTCTACAAAACTCCCCAGGTCCATACCATTTACTGTGCAAGTCCTGCCCTGGTTTGCCTCGCCAAAATGCTCCACCTCACATTTATCTGAATTAAACTCCACCTGCCATTCCTTGGCCCACTGGCCCAGTTGATCAAGATCTCTTCATAATCTTAGACAACCTTCTTCACTGTCCATCATACCACCAATTTTAGTGTTGTCTACAAACTTACAAACCATGCCACTTACATTCTCAACCAAATCGTTAATAAGTTGCATACAATATATCATTTCCATCACAAAGACATGGCTACAGGGTAAACAAGGCTGGGAGCTGAATATTCAAGGATACTGAATCTTTAGGAAGAACAGGCAAAGAGGAAAAGGAGGTGGGGTGGCAATATTAGTAAAGGATGAAAATGGCAAGAGTGAGAAAGGATATTGACTCTGAAAATCAAGATGTAGAATCAGTCTAGAAGGAGCTAAGAAGCACCAAGAGGCGGAAAGCACTCACATGAGTTGTCTGTAGGCCTCTAAGCAGTAATGCAGGATATGGCATCCAATGGAAAATTAGAGATGCATGTAATCATGAGTGACTTCAATCTACATATAGATGGGGCCAAAACAAATTAGCAATAGGACAATGGGCAGTGAATTCCTGAATTGTATGCAAACAGATTTGTTGATCAATAAGTTGAGGATCCAATGAGGGAAAGGATGATCTTAAATCGGGTATTGTGCAGTGATAAGATGTTAGCTCTTAATCTTGTGTAGGATCCTTTGGGGAAGAGTGATCATAATATAATAGAATTCTTCATTAAGACTGGAAGTGAAGTGTTTCAATCCAAAACCGTGGTCCTAAATGTAAACAAGGTATCAGGAATGAATTGGTTATGACAGTTTACTGATCTTCCTTATGAGGCATGATGGTGGATTGGCAATGGCAACTACTTAAGTAATGAGTGCAGCAGTTATGCATCCCTTTCAGAATCAAAAGCACAAAAGGAAAAGTGACCCAACGATGGCCTAAAAATGTCAAGGATAGTGTGAGATCCAAAGAGGAGTCATACAAAGTTGCCAGAAAAAGTAGCAGGTCTGAGAGGTGGAATCTATTTGGAATTCAGGAAAAAAGGGATAAAGGTATTATTGAGAGAAAATTAGAGTTTGAGAGTAAACTTGCAAGAAACATAAAAGCATACTGTAACAAGCTTCTACAAGTACATAAAAAGAAAGACATTAAGGAAGATAAATAAAGGTCCTTTAAAGTCAGAAACAGGAGAATTTTAATTAGGGACAAAGAAATGGCAGAGCAATTAAATAAATTGGTTGCCTTCATGGAAGAGGACATAAATATTTTTCCTAGAAATGTTAGTGAATCAAACTTCTACCAAACTGGAAAAGTTAAAGGAAATCAGTATTAATTTTAAAAAATGCCAAAGAAATTGTTGACAATGCAAGTCAATAAATGGCCAGGGCTGATAGTCTGCATCCCCGAGTATTGAAAGAAGTAGCCATGGACACAGTGGATGCATTGGTTGTCATCTTTCAAAATTCTATAGATTATGGAATGGTCCCTGCAGATTGGAGGGTAACCACACTATTTAAAGAGGGAAAGAAAGAAAACCAGGAACTACAGACTGGTTAACCTAATATCATTAGTAGGGGAGGTAGGCCAGAATTCAGCTGCAGGGGCCCACTCCCACCCTTCAGAAGCTGGTTTGTCCCCTCTGATTTCAAATATTCCTGATCCTCTAGACGTTCATTTGTTGTAGCAGCTGTGGCATCATCCTGCCTTGGCATGGGTTAAAATTCAATCAAGGTCCCACATTGCATTTATTAATAAGCATAACATTGGAATCAAGAAGAAGCTTTATCCACTGCTAAAACCAGCATTGTCCATTAAGTCTCAAAAAGATTTGAGTGAAGAATGTTTAAACAATAAACTGGCAAATTGCAAGCAGCCAATGTAGGCACAGAAAACTGAAAATCTAACCACGTAATCGATGGTCGCTCACCTAATCGCTGAGCTCTTTTTGCTGACAGCCTTAATAGCAAAGCTTCATTCTCTAAGAAGACAGTACCAATAAAATGATAAGCTATGCAGACAATATACTTATAATCATGATAGGTTGGAAACAACCAATATTAATGCCATTTTTACACCAGGCACTCATTGAAACAAATCTGCTGAGTCAAAATTAACTATTTGACCAGCCACACTTTACCAACAGATTATAACGATTAAGTTGCTGTTCATCAGTGAATTACCTCAGATCATCAGATAGATTTGGCTTTATTCAGAGGAGCAGCATGTTAATGTGCAATACCCATATGGATGTAACGTGTATTAAATCCAGCTATCAGCTAAAGATGAACAAAACTTTACTTGTAAAGGCTCCTAAGCTGTTTGGTGTCATCTTTAGTTCTGTTTGTTCCCGTTCTTTCGTATGATGGCACTGTGCTTTCATCAACCATTACAGAATGCTTAATTTCTTTGCGGCAATGATCTATTTGGATTGAAGTCCAATCATATTTTTCCACCAGTAGCTAATAATTGCTCTGTCGATTCCATTTGTTCAATAGTGCCTGCATTAAGGATGAGTGGCTCCCTCAATGAAGCAAATCAAACTGACACTCCACATGGTACAGTTGCCTAAAGGGCTCAAATCTCAATTTCTGTTGATTTTCTTGTGTCAGAAAGCAAGCAACCTAAAACCAAGCAAACCAATCTGGCGTAAAAATATGACATGGGTGCCTCAGAACACATATTTCCCAAATTTTGACAAGAGGGAAAATCTCCAGAAACCCACAAAAGCATACCTGCAGAACGAGGCTCACTTGCCTGGATTTTGCACCCAGTTTGCTTGCTCTGAACCAGATCTAATTTCCAGCATGCAGCTTCATCGACTTCTAATCTGCACCAAGCAGAAGGAATAGATGAACTTAATTTGACAGATTTCAGACTTCCACAAGACCTTTATCCCTAAAGCCAAACAAGTAAACTGAGAAGCTGCATGCAGGTGTCAGATCTTGGCTGCTGGCTTACTTTTTGTTGCTTGCCACATATTCAACAGGCTCAGGACAAATATAGTCTTCTCAGGTAGTCCCTCGGGATCAAGGATGACTTGCATCCACTTCAGTTTTGTGGTGGCTGAAGAGGTCAATGTAGTCCCCGCAGACTTTGCCACAAAACAGTGCAGGAGTACTTGAGGTGAGTGGGTGTGTAATTTGTGAGGCAATATGCTGGGCTTCTGTGTGGTCCTGTTGCATGGGCTTGAAGCTCTCACCACCATCCTAAATGCTCTTTCTCCACTTCAAGTAGGCATCTGTCAGGGATTCCTAGGAGTTGCTGAGAGATTGCATTTTCCCCCAAGGAGGTTTCGAGCAAATCCTTCAAATTTTTATTCTGTCCACCTGGTAATCTGTTTCCACGGCAGACTCAGAATAGAGCTCTGTTACGTGAGCCTGGTGTCAGGCAGCCTGGGCAACAGGTGCAATTGTGTGTGATTAGGGCCTTAATGCTGGGAATGTTGGCCTGGGAGAGGACAGGTTTGCTTATCCTGTCAATGGATTTGGAGGATTTTGCAGAGACATCATTGGTGGTATCTCTCCAATACCTTGAGCTGCCTTCTATAGATTTTCCAGATCTCAGAAGTACAAAAGGGGGCAGGAATCCCTGTTGCCCAGTAGATCATGGATCATGCACTGGGTGTGAGGTTTTGATCTTTAAACAGCCTTTTCCTCGGTGAACCGTGGGCTGTTATGGCAAACTGATGACGAATAGTGGTCCAATATTGATGCCTACCATTGCTGGGTGGTGGCTCCTGAGACGTGGGAAATGGTCAACATTTCCAAAATTTTGACATTAACCCATCTTATTGGAAGACAGTGTTGTGAGGGGGGAGAAAGTTGACAGAGGACTTTTGTTTTACAGTTGTTATGTTTAAGGTAAGAGAGATATCTTTATTAGTCACATGTGCATTGAAACACACAGTGAAATGCATCTTCTGTGTGGTGTTCTGGGGGCAGCCCGCGAGTGTCACCACACTTCCAGCATGCCCACGACTTCCTAACATGTACATCTTTGGAATGTGCGAGGAAACCGGAGCACCCGGATGAAACCCACGCAGACACGGGGAGAACATACAAACTCCTTACAGACAGCGGCCAGAATTGAACCCGGGTTGCTGGCGCTGCAATAACGTCACGCTAACCACTACACTACTGTGCACCGATCCTTTTGGATGCTTCAGTGAATAAGTTAACAATGACATGAACATGTTATACCAACAATGCAGAGTGTCCTGGTAAAACATGGGTGTGGCTGTGCATTTGAAAAAAAAGAACAATTTTCAGAATGCAGTCCCACTTTCCAGACTTAGCAATATCCACACAGGCAACAGGGTAAAATTAAACAAAATGACCCCCAATGTTTTCCTTTGGATCTTCCTGATACAAGCAAATTTATTTCTTCTGTGCTTCCAGATGAAACAGAAATTACTTCATCAGCCACCACCTTTGAAGATGCTCTAGTACTGGTTTTGTAATACATTGGAACAGATCAAAGGTATAATACTGGGCATTCACGTGGCCCCAAGCTTTGCCTGTCTTTTTGCAGGATATGTGGAAGAGTCGTTGCTTCAGTCTGACTCCAACCCATTCCCTCAACTTGTTCCCACTAAATTGACAACTACATTGGTGTTCCTTCCTGCAACCATACAGAACTCAAAAACCTCATCACTTTTGCTACAGACCTGCACCCTCCTCACACCTCTACATGGTCTATCCCTGATTATTTCCTTCCCTTTTTGGATCTCTCTGTCTCCATCTCAGGGGATAGGCTGGTCACCTATACAAGCCCACAGACTCCTGCAGCTACCTTGACTATACTTCCTCCAGCCCTGTCCCATGCAATGACTCCATTCCACATTCTTGGTTCCTCTGTCTCTGTCACATTTGCTCCAGTGCTGAGAATTACCACACAGGTGCCTCTGAAATGTCTTTCTTCTTCTTGAACCATAGCTTCCCCTCTACCACAGTGAACGGAGCCCTTGACAACACGTCATCTATTTCCCATAGCTCTGCTCTCGTCCCCCTCTTCTCCTGGACAGAACAAGGACAAATTTCCCCCTGGCCCTCACCATCCATACCACTAACCTTCAGCATTCAACAGATCATTCTTCACAATTCCCACCAGCTCCAACAAGATCCCACAACCACTGACATTTCCCTACCCTCCCCTTTCGGTATTTCAAAGGGATTGTTCTCTTCACAAAACCCTCATCCACTCTTCTGACCCAACCAACCACTCCCCATCTTATGATAATTTCCCATGCAACTGCAGGAGATCTATCTTGTCTTTCCACCTCTTCCCTTTACTACCAGCCAGGGACCCTTTCTTTCTAGATAAAGCAGCAATTCTTGTGCACTTCTTCCAATCTTGTGTACTGCATTCAGAGTTAACAACATGGTTTCCTCTGCATTGGACGAACCAAACATAAATGGGGTGACAGCTTTGTGGAGCACTTGCATTCAGTCTGCAGCAGTTATCCCGAGCTTCCAGTTGCCTGTCACTTTAATTCTCTGTCCTACTCCCACTCTGACCTGTCTCCAGCCTCCTGTACGATTACACTGGGGCCCAGTGCAAACTTGAGGAACACCTCAGCCTCCATCTGGGCATGCCGCAACCTTCTGTACTCGATATCAAATTCTGCAAATCCTTCAGGTAACTTGCTCTTTCTTTATCTGTATTTATCAGAACTATCCATTTCTGCTTCTCATCCATTTATGTTTTGGGCTGTTTATCCCTCTCTACCACTACCATCTGGCCTGCTGGATATGGCCCACAGCCCTGCTACTAGCAACACTTAACACAGACAAGGAGCATAAACTTTCCCTAACTGGTATGTTGTTTATTTGGTCTCACTCTATCAGAGATATTTCCTTACCCATCCCTCCCTCACCTTCTCTGCAACTCAAACTAACCCTCCTTCCCAGTTCTGATGTAAGGTCTCAGACCTCAAACATTAACTTGGTTTGTCTTTCCACAGATGCCAACCTGCTGAGTGTTTCTAGCATTTTTGTTCTTATTTCAGATTTGCACAATCTATATTTTTTTTCTAATTTCTACATCGGAACAGATACTGGCCCTTCAGAAAATCCAAGCAGATTTGTCAGGCATGAGCTAGCTGTTACAAAATCCACTCAGGCTCTCTCTGATCAGTTGAAATGTGTCATGATGTTCAATCACTCCATCCTCAATGTCAGATTCCTGTAATTTCCCAACTGGTCTATAATTCACTGGTTGCCCTTTCTCAAGAAACTAGAATGACACATGCAATTTTCCAATCCAGAAAAAATGGTCCCATATCAAGAGAACTTTGAAAGTTCTTGGACTACATTTCAATCTGATATCTTTAAAAGCTTGAAACTAAAACCATCTTGACCTGGGAATTAATTACACTTTATTTCCAGCATTAGTATTACATCCGTTCCTCGAATGATGAAAGGGATACTCTTTGTTCAGTGAAATTTCATAACTTGAAGAAACTGGGCAAAATGCATGGTAAGAATTTTGGTGCAATGTATTTCTGTAAACAGAGAGTGGCATGCTACTTGTTATAATTAAAAATAGTTTTATAAATTGAAGACACATAATATCAAGAGTCAATGGTGCTATAACAAAAATTCATAAATCAAACGTTTGTAAAACAGGGAATATCTATATTCATTGGAGACTAACCCTACAGTCTTAAAAGAGCTACCTTTGTCTGAAACTTCTGCAGTTACACTTCTGATTTTCCTGTTAAATTATCTATTCTAAAGTTTGCCTTTTCAGAACCATTTCTCCCCATTTTTAGTAGCAAAACAACTTCAAGAAAGAACAAAAAAGCTTTGAGACATACTTAGGACAGCTTAGTCCTTATGTTAGCACACTCCCATCGTGTCCTGCATTTGCACCAAGAACTATTTGCTGTTTTTGAGTGTCAGAACCACCATACAAGTTTATGCTCCATTACCAGCTCAGAATCTGAACCAATGAAATCAAATTCTGGAAGCAGTCTGCAACATGCCACCACTACAATACATGCACATTTAGTGCAAGTGACTGTGGATAAATTTCTACAATAGCGTCTTCTGTATAGGTATTGGTATTGGTTTATTATTGTCACTTGTACCAAGGTACAGTGAAAAGCTTGTCTTACAAACTGATCGTACAGGTCAAATCATTACACAGTGCAGTTACGTTGAGTCAGTACAGAGTGCATTGATGTAGTACGGGTAAAAACAATAACAGTACAGAGTAAAGTGTCACAGCTACAGAGAAAGTGCAGTGCAATAAGGTGCGAGGTCACAACAAGGCAGATCATGAGGTCATAGTCTATCTCATTGTATAAGGGAACTGTTCAATAGTCTTATCACAGTGGGGTAGAAGCTGTCCTTAAGTCTGGTGGTACGTGTCTTCAGGCTCCTGTACCTTCTATCCAATGGAAGAGGAGAGAAGAGAGAATGCCGTGGGTGGGTGGGGTCTTTGATTATGCTGGCTGCTACACCAAGACAGCGAGAGGTAAAGACAGAGTGAAAGGAGGGGAGGCTGGTGTCCATAATGCGCTGGGCTGTGTCCACAACTCTCTGCAGTTTCTTGTGGTCCTGGGCAGAGCAGTTGCTGTACCAAGCTGTGATACATCCAGATAGGATGCTTTCTATGGTGCATCTGTAAAAGTTGGTGAGAGTCAAAGGGGACAAACCAAATTTCTTTAGCCTCCTGAGGAAGTAGAGGCGCTGGTGAACTTTCCTGGCCGTAGCTTCTATGTGATTTGACCAGGACAGGCTGTTGGTGATGTTCACTCCCAGGAACTTGAAGCTCTCAACCCTCTCAACCTCAGCATCATTGATGTAGACAGGTGCATGTACACTGCTCCCTTTCCTGAAGTCAAAGACCAGCTCTTTTGTTTTGTTGACATTGAGGGAAAGGTTGTTGTCATGACACCATTCCACTAAGCTCTCTATCTCCTTCCTGTACTCTGACTCATCATTGTTTGAGATATGGCCTACAACGGTGGTATCATCTGCAAATTTGTACATGGAGTTAGAGCAGAATCTGGCCTAACAGTCATGAATGCGTAGGGAGTAGAGTAGAGGGCTGAGTACGCAGCCTTGTGGGGCTCCAGTGTTGAGAATAATCATGCCGGAGGTATTGCTGCCTATCCTCACTGATTGTGGTCTGTTTGTTACAAAGTCAAGGATCCAGTTACAGAGGGAGGTGTTGAGTCCTAGGTCTCGGAGTTTGGTGACAAGCTTACTTGGGATTATTATATTGAAGGCAAAGCTGTAGTCAATAAACAATAGTCTAACGTAGGTGTCTTTACTGTCCAGATGCTCCAGAGCTGAGTGTAGGGCCAGGGAGATGGCATCCGCTGTAGACCTGTTTCAGCGATAGGCGAATTGCAATGGGTCCAGGTTGTCTGGTAGGCTGGAGTTGATGCGTGTCATGACCAACGTCTCAAACCACTTCATGGTGGTGGATGTCAGAGCCACTGGTCGGTTGTCATTGAGGCATGTTACCTTGTTTTTCTTCGGTACCGGGATGATGGTGGTCTTCTTAAAACAGGTGGGAACCTGAGCTTGAAGCAGAGAGAGGTTAAATATGTCCGCAAATACTTCTGCCAGCTGATCAGAGCACACGGCCAGGGACACCATCTGGGCCAGGTGCTTTCCTCGTATTCACTCTCCAAAAGACAGATCTTACGTCTTCCACTGTGATCATAGGTTCAGCTTCATTGGTGGCTGTCAGGGTGGATGGTGACAATCCACTTCCCTTCTGTTCAAAACACACATAGAATGCGTTAAGTTCATCCAGAAGGGATGCGCTGTCGTTAGCTATGCAGCCCAACTTCGTCTTGCAGCCTATTATGGCACGTAAGCCCTGCCATAACTGATGGCTGGTCAGGGACTCTATTTTGAGCTGGTATTGCCTCTTAGCATCCCTGATAGCTTTCCGAAGGTCATACCTCGATTTCTTGTACAGGTCAGGATCACCAGATTTGTGTGCAGCAGTCCTCTCCTTCAGTAGGGAGTGGATCTCAGTTCATCCGTGGTGTTCTGTTTGGGAACACCCGTATTGTCTTCTTTGGTATGCAGTCCGCCACACACTTGCTGATAAAGTCTGTGATGGTGGTGGCATACTCATCAAGGCTGGCATAAAGGTTTTCTGGAAAGAAAGTTGGTGACAGTCCACTGTCTCAAAGTGGAGCTCATCCTGACAGCCAATTCTCAGCCCTCAAGACAACAGGGCTTGCAGACTGCATCTGGCACTCCACAGCCCCACCAGAATTACAAGGTAACAAGAGCCTAAAAATCTTAATTACTTCTCAAAGAAGTCACTTGCGCTGTGATAATAAGCTCATAAGTATACTCATAAGTATAATATGTCATCACATTATATTTATGATTCTTTCTGACGGGGGAATGGAAGGATATCCTGGGTTTTATTGATTAGACAACTATATTTATAGGGAGGGGCTAACAGTTTAAGCATACTCCATTTACTTCACTCCATCCCATTACCCTGCTCAAAAAATGGGAAAAAAATAAATCATTTGTACATTTCTAATGAAGAGCTGAGATACTTGTTTTTGTCACTAAATTTCTTTCCAGAAAACTTTTAATTGTAAAACTTCCTGCCAAGCTTTGCAAAGCAATCCTTTCCTTAACTGCTTGTTAATCATCCTCCACCTGCAACATTCTTCCCAAAGAAGCACACATTCTGAACTCTTCATCAAGCCTGCCAACAAAACTGACTGCCTCGTCTCCAAAGAGCGCATCCTCAGCGGACATCTCATGCTGTGCCCATATGAATAGATTAATCCTCACCATAATGCATTCATTAACGTCACTGGTCATTGTGGAGAATTCTTCAATGCTTGGCTCATTAATACTTTTAGCAGTCCCCTCTCACAGTGTGCAGCTGCTGTTTTCGGTTTCAAATGTGCAAATTCATTTTTTAATTGTTTTATGAAAAGCACAACATACAAACACGACTCATTCTCAAATAGATTCTGAAATTGTCCACATCAGTTGTAGCTATCACACGCAGTAGAACAAGAATATAAACAAAGGTGTAGTTATGCTGCCATTCATACAATTAAATGGAAAAGCAGTAGTTTAATTTTAGATTCCAATGGCAATTGAAGTCTGGAGCATTTAGAAACTACCATATTGCTGGGGCCTCACAGTTGGTTATTACTTCAATGCAGTGTGAAGGGCTATTAAAAATATGTTCAACGGTTTATCCTGGGCACCTCATAAACATTCTTTAAAGTCATTATTTTTTTTAAAATTGAGAAAATGGATGCTTTCACACATGGTCACGAAAGATTAAAAATTTACTGGTACTGTAGTACACAGGAGCGCAGTTGCCTCCCGACAGCCAATTCTCAGCCCTCAAGACAATGGGGCTTGCAGACTGCCTCTGGCACTCCACAGCCTCACTAGAAGTACAAGGTAACAAGAGCCTAAAAATCTTAATTACCTCTCAAAGAAGTCACTTGCGCTGTGATAATAAGCATAATTGAACTTTTTCTTTTCAATTTTGTGTTTTCTTTTAACCTTTTCACATACAAGCCAGAGTCAAGTGGTGTATGATCAGAATGGAACTGTTCCATTTTAATTTATTGCAAAAGGTTGTAATGCTTTCTGGCATCTTCATCAAATTAATAAGTAGTTTGTTGAGTGAGTCACAATTTATGATGAATCTATTACATGTGCTCAGTATCTAAGGTGGACGAAAAATTGGAGAGGTAGAAAGTCTAATTGAAAATTCAAGGCATACTTTCCATTATTCAACACCCTTGCAGAAATGATCTCACTTTAGAACATAGAACAGTACAGCACAGAACAGGCCCTTCGGCCCACAATGTTGTGCTGACATGGCTAATCCCTCCTACCTGCAGAATGCCTCTATCCCTCTATTTTCTTCTCATTCATGTGCCCATCCAAGCCCCTCTTAAAAGCCCCTGAAGAATTTGCCTCCACCACCCTATCAGGCAACATATTTCAGGCATCCACCACTCTCTCAGTAAAAAAACATACCCCTCAGGACTGTTCTGAACCCACCCCCTCTCACCTTAAATGCATGCCCTCTGGCATTGGATCGCTCAATAATGGGAAAAAGATATTGTTTGTCCACCTTATCTATGCCCCTCATAAGTTTATACACTTCCAACAGACCACCCCTCAGCCTTTGCCACTCCAGAGAAAAGAGCCCAAGTTTTTCCAGCCTCTCCTGATAGCTCATGTCCTCTAATCCAGGCAGCATCCTGGTAAAACTCCTCTGCACCCTCTCTGAAGCCTCAGCAGCCTTCCTATAGTGAGGTGACCAGAATTGCGCGCAGTACCCTAAATGCAGCTTAACCAGAGTTTTATAAAAATGCATCAGGACTTCCTGACTCCTATACTCAATACCTCGATTAATAAATGCAAGCATTCCATAAGCCTTGTTAACCACCCTGTGTAGCCACTTTCAATGAGCCCTGGACTTGCACCACAATGTCTCTCTGCTCTTCAACACTGTTAAGGGTCTTGCCTCTTGACATTTATCCAAAGAAACCAAGAACCAATGAATTAATGACTCAACTAGTTATATAATCAGAGTTGAGATAAATGATTGTAACATGCAATCATATTTCTACTGCAGTTACGCCAGCAACTCCATTTAGTGCTGACTATACTGAAGTTAATCACAAGGGAATTGTATGTTATGTGCACTTTTATTTGGACACATGCCTCCCACCATTGGTGACTGGTCATCCAACCGCAAAGCCTGTGTCCTCTGGGCTCTCAACTCATTTGACGTCTGCAATCTCCAATACATTCCCAGTACTACTGCTCTCTGAAATCAGTGGGACAAAATTCATACAGATTCCTCATGGAAACAATACAATCTTTGTTCACTAATTTCAGTCAATCCTGTTCACTAGGTACTGTCCGAATGGCAGAGTTCAAAATTAGTTGAAACTGTAGCGACTAGCTACACTACTATAGAATAAAGACACAGAGTCTGTTGCTTGAAGTCAGAAGTCGATTGCTCGACAGGGGTGTGGTGCGCCTTTTAATACCGAAGCTCTTCCCACGCTGACGTCACGCGTGGGTCACCTGACCTTCCCGCACACGGGCTTTCCTAGCCCAACGACGGAGAAGAAGGAGGGCCCCGCGCCATCTTGGGTCGGGGCCTCCGACGATGTTTGTGATCTCGGGAGCCAGTTCAATACCGGTAAGGTGAGTCGTCACATAATTCCCCCATCAGATCCAGCGATACCGTTGCGAAAGCCAGAATTAAATAAACTACGACTTGGGCGGCCTGCCCCTGCGTCGCGCTCGCTGGACCACTACCAGTTGGTCCAGGTCTAAATGAGCCAGCTTCATCCGGTCAATTGTAAAAACCTCCTTGTGCCCCCCAATGTCCAGCACAAACGTAGGCCCATTGTTCTTGACAACCCAGAATGGCCCTTCGTACGGCCGCTGCAGCGGTGTTCGGTGCGCGCCCCTCCCGACAAAGACAAACTTACAGTCTCAGAGGGATGTCAGCATACGGGTCAGGGGCTGTCCGTAACGCGAGGTGGGTATTGGGGCCAGGTCGCCAAGCCGCTTGTGCAGCCAGTCGAGCGTTGCAGCAGGTTCTTCCTCTGGCCCCCAAGGGGCTGGTAGGAACTCGCCCAGGACGACCAAGGGCATTCCGTAGACAATCTCCACGGACGAGGCATGCAGATCCTCTTTTGGTGCGGTGCGTATCCCCAGCGGGACCCAGGGGAGTTCGTCCACCCAGTTGGGCCCCTTAAGGCGGACCATGAATGCCGAATTCAGGTGTCGATGGAACCTCTCCACCAGCCCATTGGATTGCGGATGATAGGCTGTGCTGAGGTGGATCCGGGAACCCCACAAGTCGGCGACGGCAGACCACAGGCCGGAGGTGAATTGAGCACCCCTGTCTGAGGTGATGTGGGCCGGGACACCGAAACAGGCCACCCAAGTTGACAAAAGGGCCCATGCCCAGGACTGGGTGGAGGTGTCCGTGAGGGGAATGACTTCGGGCCAGCGGGTAAAGCGGTCGACAACCGTGAGGAGGTACCGCGCTTCTCGGGAGACTGGGAGGGGACCGACAAGGTCGACATGGATATAGTCGAACCTCCAGCGGGTAGGTTGAAAGTCCTGAAGAGGGGCCTTGACGTGCTGCTGTACTTTCGAGGTTTGGCAGTGTGTGCAGGACCAGGCCCATTCGGAAACCTGCTTACGCAGGCCATGCCAAACGAACTTGTCAGACACCATCCGGACAGTAGTCCGGATGGATGGGTTTGCCAGGCCGTGGATGGAATCAAACACCCGTCGACGCCAGGCAGCTGGAACGATGGGGCAGGGTTTACCGGTGGAGATATCGCAGAGCAGGGTGCACTCACCAAGGCCTACCAGTAGGTCTTGCAGTTGCAGGCCCGAGACTGCGGTGCGATAGCTGGGCGTCTCCATGTCTGTTTGTTGTGCCTCTGCCAAGGCGCCGAAATCCAACCCCGGGACAAAACTTGGATGGTGGACCATGAAAGTGCATCCATGACCACATTCTTTTTCCTGGACAGATGACGGACATCAGTGGTGTGCTCTGAGATGTACGACAAGTACTGCTGCTGCCATGCTGACCAGGGATCTGAGACCTTGTTGAAAGCGAAGGTCAATGGCTTGTGGTCGGTGAAAGCTGTAAACGGCCTGCCCTCTAAGAAGTATCGGAAGTGTCTGATGGCCAGGTACAACGCCAACAGCTCGCGGTCGAAGGCGCTATATTTGAACTCTGGTGGTCGAAGGTGGCTGCTGAAGAACGCCAGCGGTTGCCAATGCCCTTCAATGAGCTGCTCTAGAACGCCTCCAACCGCTGTGCTGGAGGTGTCGAGTGTGAGGGCAGTCAGGACATTCGTACAAGGATGCACCAACATGACCGCGTCCGCCAAGGCCTGCTTGGTTTTGACGAATGCGGTGTCAGCCTCCTCTGACCAAACAATGTCCTTGCTTCCGCCCGACAGGAGAGCAAACAACGGGCGCATGATGCAGGCCGCGGACGGTATGAACCGCTGATAAAAGTTTACCATACCGAGAAATTCCTGCAGGCCCTTGATGGAGGTGGGTCTGGCGAAGTGGTGGATAGCGTCGACCTTCGCAGGCAGGGGCGTGGCGCCGTGTTTGTTGATCCGATGGCCCAGGAAATCGATTGTCTCGAGCCCGAACTGGCATTTGGCTGGGTTGATGGTCAGGCTGAAATCCCTCAGGCGAGAACAGAGTTGGCGGAGGTTCGTGAGATGTTCCTGGCAGCTGCTGCTGGCAATCAAGATGTCGTCGAGGTATATGAAGATGAAGTTAAGGTCGCGCCTGACTGCTTCCATCAGTCGTTGGAAGGACTGAACAGCATTCTTGAGGCCAAAGGGCATCCGGATGAATTCAAAGAGGCTGAAAGGTGTGATCAGCGCTGTGTTTGGAATGTCGTCCGGATGCACCGAGATCTGGTGATAGCCGCGGACAAGGTCGACCTTGGAAAAAATGGACCGCCCGTGCAGGTTGGCAGCGAAGTCCTGAATATGCGGCACGGGGTACCAGTCCGGGGTAGTTATGTCGTTCAGGCGTCGGTAATCGCTGCAGGGTCGCCAGCCTCTGGCTGCCTTGGGGACAATGTGTAGCGGAGAGGCCCATGGGCTGTCTGACCTGCAGATGATTCCCAACTCCTCCATCTTCTTGAATTCCTCCTTCGCGAGGCGGAACTTGTCCAGGGGTAGCCATCAGGTGTGGGCGTCGAGGGGTGGGCCCTGGGTGGGGATGTGATGCTGGACGCTGTGCTTGGGCAAGGTGGTGGAGAACTGGGGCGTTAGTATGGATGGGAACTCTGCTAGAACCCTGGCGAACTCGTTGGTCGACATGGTGACAGAGTCGAGGTGTGGGGCCGGTAGCTTGGCCTCACCCAACGAGAACGTTTGGAAGGTCCTGGCATGTACCAAAAGCTTACCCCACAGGTCAACCAGCAGACTGTTGGTGCGAAGGAAATCTGCCCCGAGGAGTGGTTGCGCAATGGCGGCCAGGGTGAATTTCCTGGTAAAGTTGCTGGTGCCAAACTGGAGTTGCACTGAATGGGTGCCAAAGGTCCGGATGGCGCTGCCGTTGGCAGCTCTGAGGGTGGGTCCTGGTGTGCGGTTGTGAGTCTCGTGGCTGTTGGGAGGCATGACGCTGACCTCAGCCCTGGTATCTACCAGGAAACGACGGCCGGAACGCCTGTCCCACACATGCAAGAGGCTATCCGGGTGGCTAGCCGCCGTAGCCATCAGCGGCGGCTGGCCCTGGCGTTTCCCGGAAACCTGCATGGTGGCCGGCACCTGCGGGCGTCTGCGCCCGACCGCTGGTGGTAGAAACACCAGTGGTCGGTCGGTGTCTCAGACCTGGTGGCGGTTGGGGTGCGGTCGATCGCCAGGTCTGGCCTGCTGGGCTGCTGGGTACGTGGTGTGGCAACGCGCTCAACAGATACCCCGCTCTCCTTCTTCGCCCGCCAAAGGACATCAGTACGGGCGGCCACCTTCCAGGCGTCGCTGAAGTCGGCATCGGCCAGGAGCAGGTGGATGTCGTCGGGTAACTGCTCTAGAAAGGCCTGCTCGAACATCAGGCAGGGTTTGTGCCATCTGCCAGGGCCAACATCTCGGTCATGAGCGCGGGGGTGGGGGGGGGTGGTCTGTCACCCAACCCATCGAGGTGGAGGAGGCAGGAGGCCCGTTCGCGTCGGGAAAGGCCAAAAGTCTCAAGAAGGAGGGTCTTGAACTTATCATACTTCTCCTCCTCCGGGGGTGCCTGGATGAAGTCCTCGACCTGGGCTGCGGTGTCTTGGTCGAAGGCGCTCACCACGTAGTAGTACTTGGTGTCGTCCCTGGTGATCTGGCAAATCTGGAACTGGGCCTCAGCCTGGTCGAACCAGACACATGGCCGGAGGGTCCAAAAGGTGGGCAGTTTAAGGACTACTGCCTGTAGTTCTTGTTGCACAGATATCGTGGGTCCAAAAACGTTTGGGCCCATCGGGGTCACTGATGTAGCGGTTAGCTACACTACTATAAAATAAAGACACGGAGTCTGTTGCTTGGAGTCAGAAGTCGATTGCTCGACAGGGGTGCGGTGCGCCTTTTAATACCGAAACTCTTCCCGCGCTTCAGTTCCCGCACTGACGTCACGCACAGGTCACCTGACCTTCCCATGCACGGGCTTTCCTAACCCAACGATGG
Organism: Pristis pectinata; assembly: GCF_009764475.1. Taxonomy (NCBI): domain Eukaryota; kingdom Metazoa; phylum Chordata; class Chondrichthyes; order Rhinopristiformes; family Pristidae; genus Pristis; species Pristis pectinata. Next base: position 30,394,946 of record NC_067417.1, read on the forward strand.
AGAAGAAGGAGGGCCCCGCGCCATCTTGGGTCGGGGCCTCCGACGACGCTCGCGATCTCGGGAGCCGGTTCAATACCGGTAAGGTGAGTCGCCACAAAACAAAAGAGAGTTCAAGCATGGAGGAGAGATCAAATTTCAAAAATCCCAAAATGTAGCCTTGCTTAGATTTGTGACCATCAATCACTTAGTTAGAGAACTAATAATTTTCTCTTGAATCTTGGAAAAGGGAAAACATGGAAGGAATCCAACTGAAGATATTTCATCCCAGTCCCTTCAGGAGGTCAAAGCAAAAATTAAGAAGAAGGTGAGAATTTCAAAGAATGATGGACCCTTTGAACCCAGAGGGTCAATTTCAATGTTGCATGCGGCCTGTCTATCCTACCTGGCTCAGTTAACATACTCAATGCTGCAAGTAGAGGGCCAAAAGAATTTGCCAAAAAGGAAGAATATCTCATTACTCAACGGAGGGCCAAACTGCATTAGTTAACGTCTCCACTGCTTAATCATAATTAACCTCTAACCACACAGGATGAGGCACAGTAAGTGCTCAAAATCAAATCTGGATAAAATGTGAAAGATGTTTGAAAAGAATTTAAAAAATGCATATATAAATGGCTATTAGATATCTTATTTTCATTAATTTTAGAAAATATCCTACTGTAGCAGCCCGGACTCGCAGAACTCAAACCGCTATTGGTGGCCGCGGGAGCGCGGCGTAGACTAACCGCGAGGCGGGCCTTCCAGCAGGGTCCTTACGTCACATCCGCCGGAGAGGCTCTCGGGTACTTTGGTGAGCGCGCGCGTTTTGCTTCTCTCAGTAAGGTGTGCTCCAGTCCAGCCTCCACGTCTCTGCGTTTTCTTTTCTGCCACGTGCCGCGTTCAGCAACACTACGAGCTGAAAAACCCTTCATATAAGCCTTTCATGAATAAATGTGTTTTTGGTTATTAAAAAAAATCATAGCACACTGTTTCTTATTTTGAAGTAAGGCAATTTCCTATATCAGAATAAAAATAAAAAGAATGCAGGCTTGACAGTTTATGCAAAACTGATTCCATCTGCATAATGCAGATGCCATTAGTCTTTTGAATTCAGAACATCAGAGAACTCTGAGGCTCCCACAGGTGCTTTTAGAACATCCTGTAATGTATTCTCTCTTGTCATGCTTGACTATGTACAAAGGGAGCAATTATTTCACTTGCACACAAACAGTACTGGAGTTGTTTTGACATAGCATTGATTTAACAAGTAGAGGATATCGCGGCTTTCACCTATGCCTTTCTACCAATTCAGCAAACCAAAACACATCCTCAGCTCTGCTAATGGGTGACTAATTAGAGCTCCAGTGTATAGAAGAAATGAAAACAAATTTCATCAGAACTCTTGCTCAGGATTATGGTGATCAAGCCAGCAATGATAGCCTGAAGGTAACATCTTGATCTGTTAATTTGCTTTACATTACCATTTACCCTAATTTTGGACTGTCCTTTATCCACATTGAAAGAAGCAAAGAGTGATGCTCTGTAAATTATCCAGCCCTTGAGGATGCTGCTTTCTTCTTAATTTTTTTTGTACAGTGAATAATGAAACTGACACTGGTTTTAATCTAAAATCATTTCGCTTTTCATCATCCAATGAATTAAAATGTACATCAGATTAAAAGGAACTTCTTAAGAAAAATTCACCATAACATTCCATCCCGAAAACGGTCTTCAGATGATATGTCCTGCATTCCAATTATTATGGTTATAAACAAGGGAATCAGTAATGAACTTCTATGTTCCAGCTGTCTTCCTTAGAAATTTATCTTAATCTCTCCTCCTTGTGTACACCAGCTGGTGACTGCCTTTTTACTGCTTTGACCTATATTTATTGCAACTGTAAGCTACCAAAATGTTTCATGCTCGTAATTGTGTTCTTCGACCAAGCTAACGGTATGTGTGCATTTACTAAGGCATATCAGGAAATTCATTTTCTCTTAAATCTGTAGTTCTAGTCTATGGAGACAAGCAAAGGGTATATCTCAATTCTACACTTGTCAGCCTTTAGCGAAACATTTTTGGATTTGCTCAAAGGCAACTGATAAAATGAAATTATGTTTGAATGCAGGTGGGTTTCCTGTTTGAGAATGAGAAATTGCCGGATTCAGTACATAGCTTGCAGCAGGACTGTAGGCCATCCACCTGTCAGCATACTTACACACTGCAGTGTGCATTTCTGTTATTTCATTTCACTACTCTAACAAGCTCTGCTAAATAGCAATGGCTCTTGCAATACTCTCCTGTGCCGAATGTGAAGCAAATATCCACCAGTTGGGATTTGCAATAGATTGATATTCAGATCTGTCGGATTATGACATGACTTCATAGCTAACTGAAATTTAGAGGACTTTACTGGTGCAGCATGAAGTAGAAAAAGTAATTCAGAATTGTCAGACATGAGTTCCAATTTACAAATAAATATCATCTTTCAAAAACAATATTGGCTCATGACATATGATGAACTCTAGCAGTTTTTTTAAAAATCTTTCATTCACAGGACGTTGGCATTGCTGCAATGTGAGCATTTACTGTCAATCACTTATTGTCCCTGAACTGAGGAGGCAGTGAAGAATCATCTGCATTGTCAGGCTTGGACTCACAAATAGGCCAGGCAGATTTCTTTCTCTGAAGGACATTAGTGAACTGGATAAGCTTTTGCAACAATCCAGTTGTTTCTGAGGCAAGCTTTTTTCGTTAAGTTCCTGATTTACTTATCTGAATTTAAATCCCCCCAGCTGCCCCAGATAGGATTTGAATTTGTGCCACTGATCAATAGCCTAGAACTCCAGCTTCCCATTGTCCTCATTCGTAAGCTGTGGGACTGACTTTGCAGCTGACTCCATTGGACAGAAGGAGAATCAGTGGAGATGACAAAGGGTTCAGTCTTCATGGACTCAATGTGTCAGCACGTATGAACATTAAAAAAAAGAGCAGGAGTAGGCCACTCGGCCCCTCAAGTCTGTCATGCCATTTAATATGATCAAGGCTGATCAGCCCTAGGCCTCGTCTCCTCTTCTGTGCCACTTCCCATAGACCTCAATTCCCTGATCTTTCAGACATTTATCAACCTCCTTTTTAAATACCCACATTGATCTGGCCAGCCTGAACTGGACTAGGGGAACAGCGATCTCACTGATTCTTTGCACCCTGCAGTCACGCAGCAAGGTCACAGTTAGGACACCAATGGGTTAGCACAGAGGCCGCTCCCCCCAAACACCATGACACCTTTTAACAAAAACCTGTTGTTCTTTTGACTGTTGGGCTTTCCCTTCTGTCCACGCTGTCAAGGGTTTGAACAGCTCTTACAAGTTTTTGGTGTTCAGAGACATTTGAAAACTATTTAAATTAATTAAATAATTAAAAGGAAACTATTTTGACATTAAAAAGAATAATCAAATCATTAAAATACCTTGAAATAATTAAATATCAATAAAGTAAGATCATTAAAAGACAACACACAAAAAGTGATGGAGGAACTCAGCAGGTCAGGCAGCATCTATGGTGAGAAATAAACAGTCGACGTTTCGGGTCAAGACCCTTCATCAGGACTGGAAAGGAAGAGGGCAGAAGCCAGAATAAGATGTCCTCTTTTTTCAGTAAACGGGATTTCCCTTCCACCACCATCAATGCTGCCCTCACCTGCATCTCCTCCATTTCCCGCACATCTGCCCTCACCCCATCCCACCCCCGACATAACAGGGACAGGGTTCCCCTTACCCTCACCTACCACCCCACGAGCCTCCACATCCAACACATCACTCTCCGCAACTTCCGCCATCTCCAACGGGATCCCACCACTATACACACCTTCCCCTCCCTCCCTCTCTCCACCTTCCATAGGGATCGCGCTCTCTGTGACTTCCTTGTCCACCTATCCTTCCCTGCAGATGACGCTCCCAGCACTTATCCCTGCAACCACACTAAGTGCTACACCTCCTCCCTCACCACCCTTCAGGGCCCTGGACAGTTCTTCCGGGTGAGGCAGCACTTTACCTGTGAATCCGAGGATGTCATTTATTGCATCCGGTGCTCCCAGTGCGGCCTCCTCTACATCGGTGAGACCCGACACAGATTGGGTGACTGCTTCGTCGAGCACCTTCGCTCCGTCCGCCGCAAAAGCAAGGAGCACCCGGTGGCCACCCACTTCAATTCCACATCCCACTCCCATGCCGACATGTCTATCCATGGCCTCCTCTGCTGCCACATTGAACCCCAAATGTAGGTTGGAGGAACAACACCTCGTATTTCACTTTGGTAGTCTCCAACCTGACAGCCTCAACATCGATTTCTCTAATTTCCAGTAACCCCTCCCCTCTTTCCCACACCCCCCCCCCCGTCTTCCTTCATTCCTGTGGCCCCCTCCTCCTTTCTCTCTCCCTTTCCCCTGACCTCATGACCTGCCCACTTATTCCCCACCTCCTTCCCTTTATTCCATGGTCCACTGCCCTCTCCTACCAGATTCCTTCTTCAGCTCTTTGCCTCTTCGACCTATCACCTCTCAGCTTCTTACATCTCCCCCGTTCCCCACCCTCCTACCTTCCCCCCTCACCTGAACTCACTATCACCTGCCTGTGTGTGCCTTTCCAGTCCCGATGAAGGGTCTTGACCCGAAACGTTGACTGTTTATTTCTCTCCATGGATGCTGCCTGGCCTGCTGAGTTCCTCCAGCATTTTGTGTGTGTTGCTCCAGATTCCAGCATCCGCAGAATCTCTTGCGTCTCAGTAAAAGAAAACCTTGGGCCTTCACTTTGTTTCCAAATCCACAGGCTGAGAATCCCCATTGGAATCAATGGTATCACCGATTCTATGCCAGATGTGCACAGTTATTGGAGAGGCAGAATCTCCAGTATAATTCATAATGGTTAGGTGTAAGTCCTAGATATACTTGTGTTGGAATAGCTGGACTTAACTATGCCACTTGGAACTGTTGGGCCTGGCCAGGAAGATTTGCCCCCAAAATATTGCAAAAATATCACTGTAAAACATCCTGAAAATGTTATGCTTGTTGAATAGGGTCTAGGCAGGTTTCCATTGGCAAACTAACTTACAGACACCACATAGCAAAAGCTCTCAGAGTTATACAGTATGGAAACTGGCCCTTCAGCCCAACTCACTCAAGCTAACTAAGTCGTCCACCTGAGCTAGTCCCATTGGTCCATATCCCTCCAAACCTTTCCTATCCATGTACCTGTCCAAATGTCGATTAAACTTTGTAATTGTACCATATCTACCAGCAGCTCGTTCCGTGCACCCACCAACGTCTGTGTGAAAAAATTGCCCCTGAGGTTCCTTTTAAATCTTCCCCTCTCACCTTAAACCCAATGCCTTCTAGTTTTAGACTCTTCTACCCTAGGAAAAAGACTGTGAACACTTACCTTATCTTTGCCCCTTATGATTTTATACATCTCTATAAGGTCATAAAATCTTATCTATGATTAAAAAAAAGTTTATTTGATGATTGTAATTCCCTCAAAGTCTTGAATATAATAGATCCTAATTTTTTTCTATTTACATATGATATTTGAATTTTTACCTGTATTTATTGTGTTTGTTCCAATCTTTAGCATTCTGTAAAATCCTTAACAAGTGCAAAAAAATCGTGCTTTTTATTTTCCTTTTTTTTCCTTTCTTATGATGACTCACTCGATCACTGTGAACAACTTTCTTCAAGATCATTAGTGAGCAATGTTGCTTCTCTGTTGACCACGACATCCAGGCCAATATAGTCCAGGGCTCTAGAAATTTCCCTCTGCTTCCTTTCAAGGTAGATAGATTTAATCAGCAAGCATTGTCTTTCTATTCTTATCACAGCTTATTCCTCAGTCCCAAACAAGCAGCCAGCTCCACACTGTTACTCAGTCCCATGCAGAGCAGCAGCTTGATGCATTCAGAGAATACAATACCTCATTTCAGTTTTCCCTCCAACATACCAGCTGCTTAGTAAAAAAACTGATTTCTCAAATTCTGACCATATCACGAATCTTATTGGTGCCAATTCACTCACCGCAGGAAATCATTCCAGCTGAAATCAGTTTAAGAATAAATATTGTAATACAGAGGCACTTACTTTCTAGATTGAACATTGAATGGGAAAACAGAATAATTGTTGATTCAAAAGCTTTGTAATCACTTGTTAGAAAAAAAATTGACATTATCTAAGGATTTTCGAAAGGAGGTTTAAAAACAAGGAATAGAAGCAAGAATGGACTAATCGGCAACTCATGCCTGCTTCTCCAATCACATCACTGCTGATCTTTCACCCAACACCACTTTCCTGCACTAACCCTATTTCCCTTAACACCCTTAAGGATCTAAAAGCTATCAGTCTCTGTCCTGAATATACTCAGTGACTGAACCCCCATGGCCGTCAGCAGTACAGAATTCCAAGGATTTCTCCCGTACAAGTAAAGAACGCTCTTCTCATCTCTGCCCTCAACAAATGAACTCTTATTTTGAGATTGTGACCCCTTGGACTGGACACTGCATTCAAGGGAAACATTATCTTATATCTAACCTATACAATCCTGTAATAATTTTTTATGTCTTGGTAAGATTACCTCTCAATTTTCTAAACTCTGGGAGGTGTAGGCCTAAATCTACTTAATCTCACTTTATACAATAAACCCATCATCCCAGGAATGAATCTCATGATACTTCACTGCACTCACTCTGTCGCAAATATATTCTTCCTTATGTAGGGAGACCAGGCCTCGACATTACATTCCAAATGCAGTATCACCCAAATAAGTGGAGCGAGATGCCCCTACTTTGTACTCAAAGGCACTTTGAGTAAGCGTACTATTTGCCTTCCTAATTGTTATGATTGACTATCAATTCTGATACGTACAAATTAAAAAGTATTACTGCAATCACAAATATTAATCCACACAAGAAATAGCAGCACCAACTAAGTGCTGTAATCAAATTGATTATCAATATTAATTATGTTGCAACCAGAAGTATTTAATTTAAGACAGTACTAGTGTCTTCATTTTGGTAATCTCCGTGAAGATAGAAAACGGTTACTGTAACATGGAGTCTTTTTTAACATGGAATTTTTTTTAAACATGGAATTGAGACACCTTAGTGATGCCAAACTTTCTACTGAGTTATGTTGAAATGAGTATGGCTTTTAGGACTATGCTTGTGAAGCTCAGTTGTAGACTGAGAGGTTTTCTTTCACATGAATTAAAATGTGACCCCCCCAATAAAACTTCTGCTAAGTATGCCTCAGCTCTGTGCACCAATAACAACCATTTCCACCATAACACCATGCCTAATTATCCAGCTCGTCTTCAAATTTAGACTGTCACAAGATGAAAGCATCAAAGCCACAGCATAGAATGCTTTTGTTTTAGTACAAAACCATCCAAACAATGATGAAGCGGATTTGTTTGTAAAAATAAGAAATTAGACAGTTATTAAGTATTATGCTGATTATTCAATTCAAAATGCAGCTCACACACAAAAATGACAACTAGCTTTAAGTCACGCTGTGAACAGTTTGCAGCAGTCACTTCATACAGGTGCTCAGTGAGTCATTCATCAAAATAAGTTTCTAGTGTGTAATGTGACTTGCACATCCACATAATTCTGGCTCAAAATTTCACAAGTTTAAACTCCCACAGAATCATGAGTTGAGTACAAATTGCACAGAAGCCTACCAACACAGTGTTGTACTTAGGAGCACTCCCTGAGTATGACCTTGGGGAGTTGATCCCAGCAACAGGGCTTGCCACACTAAATGTCAACCTAATCCTAAGAAACTATTATCCTTGTGCATTGAGTATCCTGCTACAGATATTTTTAATCATCTTCAGGTGAAGAATTCAATAAAACTAAAGAGTTATCAAATTGACAGTGGGTCAAAATCAGTGATGGCTCATTACTATCTTCAAGAACAATCAGAGATGAGTATTAGAAGGTGGCCTTGTCAGTAATATCCACATCACCCATATGAATAGAAACATTCACACATACAAAGTTAACTGGTAAGTCAGCGGCTTAAATTGGTTACCAACTCAGATGCTGGCAGCACGTGTATTTTAGAGAAAAATATGGACATGCGGTCTGCATGTGATGAGATACCAGGTATAAATACTCTGAGCCACGTGCAAAAAGGCCAATTTAACAGAGGTGTAGTAACTAATTACTGAGGATTTTTTTTGGGCAAGGTTACAGATGCAGGCTGATGGGTGGACCCACACAACTGCTGGATGAGCACTGCAAAGCCTTCCTGAAAGTAGTCAATATCAAGGAGCACAGAGTTGTCCAGCACCAACCTGACACGGGAGTTTGCACAGAGTTTGGAACTCACCCTTTACAACAGGACCTCCAACAACCCACACATGAAGACCTCCATGGCACAACAGCTGATGGTCAATATCATGGCTCCTGATGTTGTATAAGCAGCTTCCTTAAAGTCATATTGATCTATATTTATAACACTGTCTGCTTACTTATGGTTGGCTGTTCAATCTGAAATTAAACAGTTTTCTTTTGATCTATACATAGTTACATAACCGAGAGCTGTAACGACATATTTTTAAGGGTGTTTTACACTTCGTGTGGAGAAGCAGCTTTATCAAAAGTTAAAACAACTGCTGATATGTGTGAAAAGGTTAAATAAATACTTCAGAGAAAATATATTAAAACTTATTGCAAAGTTTTTTTGCCTCTTCTCTGGAGCATATAAAAAGAGATATACCAGACTTCAAAAGACACAATACCAGTGCAATGGTTGTCATAGTGAGGTAGGTGCATGTTCACCAATGATTTATTATAATGAATTGCTGTTAGAATAACGATGTTTCTGACCCTGTGCTGAATTGCTAATCATTTAGCCAGAGTGCCAATAGATATACTTCAATCACATGATGTCCATAACAAGCCAGGATTGAGAAATCTGCCTATGCAACACACAAAGCACATCATTGCAGAGATGAAAATTGTCCATGTTTGTGTGCAAGTTGACACTAAGTATTACTAAGATGCAAATATTTTATATCCAACCTATACAATCCTTCAAGAATCATTTATGTTTTGAGAAAATTACCTCTCAAGATAGGATATATATAAACAGGTAATATCCCTGGAACCCAGCTCACCCACATCGCATGAAGAATAGTGTGATGTCCAAATTTGGTTTCTGACAAGACTTTCAGTGACATTGGGCTGAATCATGACCGGCGCTGTTCTCTCGTAGACAAAAATCACTAATGCCGAAGGCACAAATTGAACATTTATTAATGAATCAGGCAAAGCTCTCCTGCTGTCATGGGCAATGAGCTGCTCAGCACCCTGCCAGATAAACCTCATGCAGACAGACCCAAACCAGAATCCTTCTCTCCCTTTCCTCACAGCTCTAGCCTCGTGAAAGAACCCTTATCGATCACATCACAATGCAAGCCGCACTCCAACTATAGGAAGTGCTTGCAAGGAATGCCCTTGCACTTGTACAAGCTTGTAACTGTAGTTTTCAGAAGGCATTGATGAACCGCAAGTACCAAACAAATACATTGTATTCTCTAGCATTCAGAAGAATGAGAAATCTTATTGACACGTCCAAAATTCATGAAGGGCTTGACTGCCTAGATGTAGGGGAAATAGTTCCCCTGATTAAGGAGTCGAGGAATAGAGAGCACACGTTCAGAATGAGGGGTCGGCTGTGTAGGACTGGGATGGAGAAAAATTTCTTCACCCAGAGGGTAATGAACCTTTGGAATTCTCTACCTTAGAGGATTATCTTCGTTCAAAACAGAAATTGAGATTCCTGAACCTGAAGAGAACCAAGGAATATGGGAACCGTGCTGGAAAATGGCAATGAGGTGGAATATCGGCCATGATCTTAATGAATGACAAAGGAGACCCCTATTTATTATCCTCTTATGAAGAGCCTGCACTGCTCTCAAAATCGAAGTCAGGGTCAGCCTCACTCTCAGAAACCTTGCCTGAAGATTTCACAGGCTATTTCTGCTGCATTGGAGGGTTCCACCAGCAAATTGGGGAGCTTTTATTTTTGGTGAATCTGACTTTAGCATTAACGCTTGGAAGGGGCTTTTGGCTGCTTTGCAGGGCTCCCAAAAGTGCATGCATTTACACACAGTGTGCTCATGCCTTTCCAGGCACTTCCTTGGCAACTGCATGCCATTGGTGCCCCTTGCACAATGAAGCTGCCTCCCGTATACACCATTTACAAGTCTGTGCATGTTCCTCTGCACCCATCACCCCTACCTCCAAGGAGAACTCTGCTATCCTATCTCATCATTGCAGCACACAATTATTTCTTGCTAATATTCCTTAGCACTGAAAGACTGCTGGCTTATAGTATGTGGCCTTTTTATGGACTACTACAGGAGGTCAGAGCTGTGAGGAAAGATGTTACTGATGTGAAAATTCAAATCCAATGCCTGCAGTTTCTGAAACAACGTAGCGCTGTTGCATAATGTCAGCACTGTTCTAGTTTCTTTTATATTGAGCTTTTTGAAAGATTGTTTGGGAGATTACTAACTTGATTATATCCTTAACGCTGCAAAAGCTGCTTCCAGACCAGGTTCTCTATGAATTGTAACCTTCTCACTTCTGTTCAGTTACAGCAGTGATAGGCATACATGCACAAGAACATTCTCCCACCTTTCCTTCTTACCAGACAGTATAAGGGAACGGGTGTTCTCGTGTACAAAATGTTTTCAAAGTTTTACCAGTTTAAAAAATATATTAGTCAATTGATTCTTTGTTGATGTTTCAAAACAAGTATAGCAGCCAACTTTGCAATATTCTCTACAGAATGGCATATTGGAATTAGAAGAAAGTTTTTTTGTATAGAAATGTTAGAGTGAAATCACACGAGGCAAATCAAGATAGACATCAGAGTACCTTGGCAAGTTACTTGGAAGAATTTTAAATCACAGCTAGACTTGTACAGCTTATGCCTTGCTGAGCTGTCAATTACAAAAAATACTTCACACTACATGGTTCACGGCAAAATAGTAATATCTCTTTAACCCTGAAGCAGCTTGGGAAACTGCATAGAGTACACAAGTACTACCAAATTAACACCTCTTGGTGTAGCCAAATAGAAAGTCCCTCTCTATGTTCCATAACACTCATGAGCATCTCTAAACCATCTCCAAATAAATAACAGGAGATACAGATACCTGACACACAACTGGAAATCCAAAAACTCTAAAACGTATGACTGTGGTACCCCACAGGAAACCAAGGAATATGTAACGACTCAATGCCTGATTCATACATATGAAACAGCCGTCACAATGATACATTCGCTACACCTGAGGCAACTGTGGTTCAACTAAATGTAAAATTACAGTTGCTGTTCTACATCTTCCATATGACAGAAGAAGGTAATGACATTTACTTATCTGAAATGAACTCAACAGCCCAATTAAAAAAAGTTCTTCCTTGAAATACTAAAAACAAAGGACATTGGAAGCAGTTTGCTTCAGAGGAAATCTTGAAATATTAAGTGCCACCCATCTATGAAGCAGTTGCTGCTAACTGAATTAGTTCTGTCACATCCTCCGATCATAACTGATCTATAAGTTAACAGCATTACCTTTGAAGAGGTTTATTAGCAAATGTTATGTGACACGGCTTTCAGCCTATTGATTTCTACATGGAACTCTTTACAGATTAAAATGTTGCAGTTTGTTTTTACAAAACTGTGGTAGGTGAGTTCACAGCTGAAAAGAGAAAAGATAGGTGAACAATTTGAGTGTGAGTGAAGATGTAGGATATCATTCAATGTTAAGTTCTGTACAATTCATAAATTAAGAAGAGAATTTGAACAATACTTAGGAGACTGCAATTGCTGAAATAGAAATAATTACAGAGAGTTTTGTGCATGCCTAAAGATCTTCATAAAAATAAAAATGATTACAGCTTTGCATGTAGGCATTTTAAAGAATTTAAATCGATATGGCATTAGGAGCTTCTGCTAGTTATATCTGCATAGTTAAGGTGGCTGAAACAGTTCAGAGAATTTTACGGCCAATGACACTTCGGTCCATCACTTCCATATTTTAAATTAGTTCACGTTTCAAGAATCAGGCTCTGTTCACAAATTGACCCTGGTCCAACTTGACATTACAATACTGCGTTAGGAAAGGGTTTCCAAATTGCATTTTCTGGCACTATAGGCACCCCTCAAATTAAGATTAATATTTCTTTATTAGTCACATGTACATCGAAACACACAATGAAATGCATCCTTGCGTAGTGTTCTGGAGGCAGCCTGCAAGTGTCGCTATGTTCCTGGCGCCAACATAGCATGCCCACAACTTCCTAACACGTACGCCTTTTGGAATGTGGAGGGAAACCGGAGCACCCAGAGGAAACCCATGCAGACACAGGGAGAACGTACAAAATCTTTTTCCATATCTTCCATATCAAAACTTTTACCTACTAGGTGATTGACTTCTCTACAAAATGAAAATATTAAATGAGTCAGTGTAATTTACCTTTTAGTGATTTTAAAAAACTTTATTAAGGGGTGGAAGCCTGATCATCCCTGATTAAAAGCAGTTACTTTGATGTTAAACTCATTTTCAGCTGTACTGATACATAAAGGAAAACATTTTTCAAGAAAGAATAAAAGGGACTGATTGTGTTTTATGACACTGCCCAATACTGCTGGCTCACAGAAGATTTTACATCAGGCAGCTGTGGTTGACATTCAGAGGTGAATACAAAGTGATCAGGAACACATTGCAGTTGGCTTTGCAGAGTTCAAACCAACCTTCCAGGATTGGTTGTAATCAATCATTCATTAACAGGTAATCTGTCAATCAACTTGATGCACCCTGGGAACAACTGACAATGATCACACCAAAGCAAATTTGTGTGAGTGTTGCACAGTGAATGATGTCATAAGGGTAACTCACGCCCATTTGAATTTCCAGAGTAATGCAAATAGTTGTTGTTGCTTTATATATCAGATAATTGCAACTTTCAAATGCATCTATTGAGAAAAACAGCTTTACATGATTGAGTTTTCAGTCATTTTCTGGGTATTACCACATTGCCTTTGGAAGTAGGTTTCTGTGCTTAAATTGACTGTAATATTTCTTGCATTTCAATTGTGGCTACTTGTCTAAAGTACATCAATGTCTACGTAGTGCTCTGTGGCATCTTGAAGGGGATACGAAAAATGCAACAATTTGGTTTCCTTTCAATTTTCACATCGAGAAATGGTAGTGTACCAAATTAAAAGTTTTATCTGGTCTTAAGCAAACTTAGTTTTGATAAGGTTACCTACTGATATGTTATCACATGTGGAAGAGTAACAGATTCAAATCACAATCCTTCACACTCTGTACACTTGGGTTCCTTGTACAAAGCAATCAGATAACCTACAACCCTTTGAACATCAACCCTGCAGGCCCATAGTGCAGTGTAGGACAAATTTCAAATGTAGTGTTTCACTAAAACAACCAATAGTTTGAACAAGCACTCAATATAATAATTTTTTCTAACTACATCCAGCTGTGCATTCTTGTGTTCAATACAGAATGACCTCACTAGATAGATATTCCTGGTCTTGCATTGTTCACACCAATATACCTGGGTTCTGAAGATTTCAGAAATTTGGGCAAGATTGCATACTGTCCATGAAGAAAGAGCATTTAAATGTTTTGCTCATTTAAATGGATAAATAGGAAAGCAGGTCAGAAAGCAGCTCTCCTCTATTGTTGTTACCTGGATTGAGGTGATAGGTGGCTGGAATGATGTGCTGTGATCAGAAGCCCTGTTAAACTCATGAGTGAAGTCATGACAACAGCATTGGATGGGGGCTGAGGAGATGGCAATTTACCTTGACAGTAAATACTCCAGTTTCACAGCAGCTATCTTGAGTGACACTGCAGCTAGCTTTCCTCACAGCAGTTCTGTTGATTCTTTCTTAGGCAAATGTGCGAGTAAGTTTTCAGATGATTAATATTAAATTTGCAGCTCAATTTTAACACTTAAAAACCTGGCTTCTTTTACTATTTCTTTATTCACTTTTCAGGAAGTGGGCAGACCCAACAACACGTATTGGCCATCCTGAATTGTCTTTGTGAAGGAGTTGGTAGCAGCAAATCTTTGTAGCCACATGGAACAATACCTGCTGCCTGTTGGACACAATCTGCCTGTTAAATTGATGATTGTCCCTTATTCACTCTCTAATATACTAGAAATATCTGTAGTTTTAACTATCAGCATGGGTACTTTATTCATGAAACAATTTACAAACCCAACTGGCATCATTACAATTGTTTCCCCCTCCCCCTCCCCCCAATACCCTCTCTCCAGAGCTTTGTCCCCAAGCTCTGCTGTAACAATAGAAGCACTTAGTCGTGTGAAATAATCCTTGAAGAGCTGACAACATGAAAAGAACAATAGTTGTTCACAGATCATCATTAGAACTAACACAAATGTTACACCTACAGCTTCAGGGTCATTTCAGGGATCTGCTGGAGACACCCGCACAACTTCTCAATTGGCATCTTGCAAAAATATCAGGTAGGTAGCAGAAGCTCCATTTGCCACAATGCCAGAAATAACAAGAGGGTTCTTTGGCGTTTTACAAAACACCGATGTGTAGTCTACAAGGGTAAACCTGAGCTTCCAGCACCTTTCACTTTAACTCTCCACCCACTGCCACTCCCACCTCTGTCTTCTGCAATGTTCCACTGAAGCTCAATACAAGCTTGAGGAAAAGCACTTCATCTTTCAACTGAGAACATTACAACCTCTAGACACAACACTGAATTCAATAATTTCAGATAATCAGCCTTGCCAGCTTTGTATCTCACATTTCCAGCATTTGGTAACTTCCAATCTCACCTGCCTTCTCGTTATACCTCCGCTTCATTTACTTCACAGGCCTTCACCAGCCTCCCTCAGCTGGCCTACCAACCTCTCCTGGTCTCCATCCACTCACAGACCTTCCTTATTGTACTCTCTCTTCAAAATAAAACCTTTTATCTCTAACTTTTCCCAATTTAGATGAAAGATCTTTTCCCTGAAACAGTATCTGTTTCTCTTTCCACAGATGCTCCCAGACTTGCCGAGTATTTCTAACATTTTCTGTTTCATCACAGACACGTCATTCTGGTTGAATTCCACAGATGCTGGAAGAGAAAGACCGTACTCATATGGGAACTAAGGTATACCAAGAGCAGCCTAGTGTATTCCTTAAGCAGAAAGGATTCCATTCCATTTTTGAGCAACCAGTCTGAAACCAAAAGAAGATCTGGGGTGAGCAAGCTACCCACACATCTGAAACAATTTCTCCATCCTGGGGCATTCTGTAAGCATGGAATAGATGGGAGTTGCTTGATGGGTCAAAGGATATGTGCCGAAAAGTTGGTTCATTTCCTCAGTGAAGATTCAAACAAACAAGGCACATGAACATTACAATTAAAGCCACATGTGAAAGATCGAGGCATCAAAATGCTGAAATGAAATTTTCATCCCTTCTCTGGGGTATCCAGATAAGGAACCATGAATACGTTGTGTCGTATCACAGTGTGGACACACATGGCACAGTCTCATCACATGGAGATAGAACAACAAAGTATACATGACAGAAGATGCAGCCATTGTCCAACGAACATTGCTGCAAGGAATGCCCACAACGTCAGATAACATCCAGATAAATTCTGCCACAGCTGTCTTTCATGTCCGCAGGATATCCAAAGGCATGTCACATTCAGTGATTACATCCAAGTAGAAAATCCTATTTGCCTCAGGCATTTCCAAAAACAAGGAACAGTCCTGTAAACTGCTGCTCATGCTATGTCTGGCCCATGACTTCCAACATCAGTTCCTGAACATAATCAGACTTGCTGCAGACCAGAAAGAGGAGTCAAACAATTATTTATTATGGCCTTAACACAAACTTTATGTGAAGCACCTATCTGTATTCCCCATGTCCTTCCTCCTCCTGTACCGAGGTGTGACACATATCTGGGTTTTGGAGCCTGGAAAGGCCTTTTAGTCGGCTGTGCCATCTGCACTTTTGCAGGGGTAGATTAGCCCATCCAGACCCAAGTCAGTGCAGGGGTTCTAGACTGCAGGCAGTGGGGGCAGGGGCAGTCAATAGCTGAGGAGAAACACTTTGGTCTGAGCCACCATTTCCCCTCTCGTCATCATCATCATCCCTTTCACACTTCCCTGCAAGCAACGTGTTTCTCAGCACTTCGTTGCAGGTTCACGGGGCAAAGAACAGCCAAGATCAGGACAGCTGACTTCCTGTTACAGGTGGAATTCATTGTATTACAAGCCCTGAAGACCTGCATGCACCCACTGCATTGCCACATCAAATGCTCTGTGCAAATAACTACTCATACCCAAAGAAGAAAGCATTGCCACAAAGGTGTGAGACATCATGCCTCTCCTCTTCAAGGCAGATTCTTCCAATCTCCTGACAGCACTGCACATGTTCTTTGTTTCTTTTCCTTAAGTTGTTCAAGGGCCCCATTTTACAGCAAATGCATCCAGATTAGCAGGGCTTGAAGGGTTCTGTCCTTCTCACACAGACTTACAAATGCTCTCCTGTTCCCACCCAATGTTCCTGTTCACTTGTGAAATGTGAATCACCTGGTGAGAACTCAACAAACAGTATTATTGTCTCCAATATGTGTGAGTATCATGCAGATGGATGGAAGGTATGAGCAATGATGAACAGAAGGCATAAATCATGACGTACTCCTACAGTGAATGAAGACATCCTCCTTTCAGGAGGAGATTTCATTGTTTCTTGCTGCATCTTTTATTGGATGAGTGAAATCCTTATGGGAGATTGACATTAGTGAGAACTAATGTAAGGTTTAAGACCTTCATGCTCACTCTGCACAAATGGTGAAAGGACTTGAGCTAATATATGTATACAGCATTTAAGTCAAATCCACTCCAATAAATGCAGTCCTCAGTTGTGCTTGGAAATTAAAATCCTTTGCCCTCACAAAAGAATTTCTAAAATCTTTACTTTGTGCACAGTTGTTCTACAAATTTAAAATATTAGTTAAATAATTCTCCTGTAGCTATGAAACAAAATAAAACTACAGGGCCTGAAACTCATCGGGAGTTCTGCAGCGGTTTTGTCTGAAACCACTAACATCCAGATAAATTCTGTTATGGATGTTATGTTTTATCTGCATGGGTCTGAAAGGATGTTTTAGGGATTGTTAGACATTGCATACCTTTCAGGAAGTATGTGGCTATCGGGCATTAGTACAAACCAGAACCGGTCTTAAAAAAAAACCTGTCTGAAAGTAAATTACGAGCAGTAATCAGTTTTGAAATTAAAAGAACAGCTTTTTAAATAAACAGTACTGTCTACAGAGCACAGGCTACTGCCCCACAGCAGGAGGTCATTCAAGAGATATGGTTTACAACCAGACACAACCATGAGAAGTTCTTGTAATGCGTCAGCCCAACATAAGGCAATGGAGCTATGTTAATTGGTCTAAATCAAACCAGGCATCAGACACCTTCAGCCAAGTTATTTTGCGTCATTGTGATAGAGATCGAGGTAGGTTCCAGATGTATTTTGTCACTTAGCACATCAAATGTGGTCACAGGCATATTTGCTTTGAATATCAATAATTGGGATATTTGTGTACTCAGAGAGCCAATGGGTGCAAAAAAACTGCTGGAGAACTGAATGGGTCAGGCAGCATCCATACAGGGAAATGGACAGTCAATAATCCTGGTCGGGACCCTTTAACTGAACTGACCCATAACATCAACTGCCCATTTCCTTCTACAAACGCTGCCTGACTTGCTGAGTTCCTCCAATTTGTATTTTTGCTCCAGGTTCCAGTACCTGCAGTCTCTTGTGTCTTCACTATTTGGGTGTCTGGGTTCTGCGTCCTCAGAAGCCTTTAGACCGTCCATGTGAATTACTTTGTCCCAGCGAAGGTGTTTGAACATTCAGAGGTGTCTTCTGAGTTAGTGTGCTCCCATTGTAAATACTTAATTCAATGGAACCACTTATCAGAGCCAAAATATTGAAATAAACGATATCATTGCAGCTATCGAAATTATATTGAATCATCTGTTGTTATCTTTGTTCTTAAAAGTGTGAAAACTCAATGTACTTTGAGTTTGGAGAGATTCTACTGAGTGTGTCTCCAAGAGAATATACCTGCCTGTCATGATGAATAAAAATCTTCTACATCCACGAGCTTCAATATCCTGTGGCTTAGTGACAGTCACACTGGATACAAGTCCAATCCCACCACCACCACACAAAACCATCATTAAGGCAGGATGCCTGCAGAAGTAGAGAGGCAGGGACTAGCAAAGCATCTAACTTGTGCTACTCCTCATCTTCCCACTGAACCTCACAACAGGGTCAACACTGATGACCCTGAAATCTTTAGAGGCACCAGACTGATATTAAAGACACAGGAGCAACCAAGATCATACCTGTTGTTATGGCCAGTGATGGGGGTGAAAAACTGCTGGGGAAGGATTGGTGGCAGGGATAGAGTAGAAAAATTGGAATGGAAATGGATGACAATCAGCAAGCATGAATGTATTAGACTAAATACATTTAGTGTCAATCACTCAGTTTATGCAATTCAATATTTAAATATATATCCTGCATATCTCTCTCACTAATCTCTAAAATAATAAATTAAAATGAACAGACTTAACTTAAAATGTTTGGCAAATCTTTTCCGTGTTTGTCACATTGTGCGATGATGATATTGAAATACATCAGTCATGTCATAAAAATATCACCAGACGGAAAATAGCATGCAGTGGTTTTATTAGACTCTGATCTCAGGCAACTTGTTAATTGATTTTAACAACAATGATTTCCTGGAGTTGGAAGATGACTTAAATAATGCTCCAGTTTCTGCTTACTGAATACAAAAAGACTTTGTACAGAACACAGAAATTCTTCAGTATCTCATTAGCTAAACTTCAGATACACAGGGCGTCCACACCTGCTTAATGTGCCAAGGTCTTCCCATTCCCAAATGCTGCAGCAAAATTCCATCACAAAAGGGCCAAGGCTTTTGTGTTAAAGGGCTGGACCAAGTGCAGGTCATGAATGTTAAAATGTGCATTGCACACACTTGCATCACTGTATATATCCAGTGTCCTCCATGCATCATGTGCACAGAGGATCAGGGATAAACACAGCAAACTGACAGACCTGTGCACCAAGGACAAACTGGTTTTTGATAAATTTCAACTGCGCACCACACAAAACATTGCAATGAACAGAGGAATTTCTAGGCCAGGATCTCACAAAATGTTTAATAAAACTGTCATTTAATCTAACCACTGTGACTCTATTCAAAGAAACAAACTACTTATCGATTGCACTGCCTCAGCCATAGATTCGGAGGTGCTGAGGGCCTTATGACTCAGTAAAAATGTTTTAAATTTTAAATTTTATTTACAGCGTGGTAACAGGCCCTTTCGGCCCAGCGAGTCCGTGCTGCCCATTTTAAACCCCAAATTAACCTACCCGTACGTCTTTCAAATGTGGGAGGAAACCGGAGCACTCGGAGGACACCGGAGCAGACATGGGAGAACATACAAACTCCTTACCGACAGTGACGGGAATCGAACCCCAATCACTGGTGCTGTAATAGCGTCACGCTAACCGCTACGCTACTATGCCGCCCCTTTTCTGCAAAGGGGTCAATTTACTCATAAGAGTCTGACTATAAAGCAGATGAAACAGAAACTACAGCAAACACTCCTAGAGCAATTTCTTATAGGAACTAAGTCGTTCCAGTCCTTCCGACCTTTATAGGAGTTCAAATTTGTTATTAACAATAAGACAAATGATTAGGATCCCTGAACTAAACAGCTTCTTCAAATACCATCCATACTCTTACTACTTTTACAAACTACCATTACTGGACTATTTCAGTTCCAGTTCCCAAATGAACTGATAGTTGCTGTGTGTATACATTGCTCAAATCGTCAATCTGGACTGAATGTACATTCTTAAATTGATTGCTAAGTTTCCTCAAACAAAAACAGAAAATGCCAGAAATACTCAGCAGGTCACACAGCATTTGTAGAGAGAAACAGTCAATACTTCAGGTCAATAATCTTTCATCTGATGAGATGTCATTTTGAGCATCTGCAGTTTTTTGTTTTAATTTCTAGATGGACTCCTCTGACTGCAAATTACTTGCTGCTGACCGCAACAGTTACAATATTCATACCCCTTCTCTTTTATCCTCATTGTCCCCTGCTATGGGCGTATGCTAAACTAAAAGATTGCTTTAGAGTTTGCCTCCTAGACCATGTTTTCCTTGTACATTAATTTCTGGAGGTACCAACTAGATTATGTTTTCTTCTGTTTTACCTTGTCACTTGACAATTCACTTTTGAGAAGAAGTTGGTCTTAGCCAAGTTATGTGGCCAAGTGAATCAGTTCACTGTTCCTTTGTTCATTGTAAATGGTCCTTTGTGCAGATTCCATGTTCTGCAAAATTTTTCCTCCATTTAACCATCAGTATCCAGAAGGATAATTCCACATTTTCAAGAAAAATGTGTTGAATGGCAAATAGTTGTGTAGAAATTATATACCTAAGATTAATAATATCACATTTGATAGTGTGGTCAGGCTTGATTGACAGGGAAATTGCCCAATCATGTCCTCTCTGCCTGACTACAACATTGTCAATGTATAAAACCTAAAAGAAATCATATTGGGACAATCTCTTTCATTTGTGATGGTCTAGAAGCTCCTCGCACAACTCCAACCAAAAAAAAATACTGTGCAATTAAGACTCATCTTAACCCAGTATAGATCAGCATTGCATCCACTTCTAAATGTGTTAGCACCCACTGATAAACACAATCCCTGACTGTTCAGTGGGGTTTTCAAGCACCTTTTTAATCCAATATAAAACTTTCTGAGTGAATTCAGTACTGGTACAATTTCCAAGATTTGCCACTCATTGGTCTGAAATAGGATACTTTTGATTTACCCCAGAACAACATGTTTTTACTAACTTTGTGCTATTTAAGGATCATGGTAACTCCCTCAGCTTTCCAGCCTCGGCATCATTCCAGGCTGCTGCTGCTGAGATCTCCCATGTCACGGTTTGGTGCACACTGCTGCATTAGGAACCAGAAAATGGTGGACAAAGTAAGTTTCACCAACTTCATCAATGACCTTCCTTAATCTATAAAGTCAGAAGTAGAGACATTTGCTAATGATTGGACTATGTTCAGCATCATTCTCAACTCCTCAGATAATGAAGCTGTCCACATCCAAATGCAGCAAGACCCGGACAATATCCAGGCCTGGGTTGATAGGTGGCAAGTAATATTCACACCACACAAATGCCAGGCACTGACAAAATCCAACAAGAAAAAATCCAGTTATCCCCTGATATTTAGTAGCATTACCAGCACTGGATCCCCCACTATCAATATCCTAGAGGTTACCATTAACCCTAATAGGAACTGGAGTAGCCATATGCACAATGCCCTCCAAGCCATTCACCATCCTGACTTGGAAATACGTCACCGTTCCTTCACTGTCACTTGGTCAAAATCCTGGAAATTCTCCCTAACAGCTTTGTGAGTAAACACACACCTCAAGGACAAGTCAGAGGCTAGGAATGCTGTGACAAAGCAACTCACCTCCTAACTCCCCAAAGCCTGTCCACCATCAACAAGGCTTATGTCAGGATTGTGATGGAACACTCTCCATTTGCCTGGATGAGTGCAGCTTCAACAACACTCAAGCAGCTCATCGTCATACAGGACATAGCAACTCACTTGATAAGCACCCCATCCACAACCATTCACACACTCCACCACCAGTAGCAGCAGTTTGTACCATCCATAGGATGCATTGCAGCAACTCACCAAGACAGCACCTTCCAAACCTAAATTGTCGTTCCTTCACTATCGCTGGGTCAAAATCCTGGAACACCCTCCCTAACAGCATTGTGGGTGTACCCACAGCTCAAGGACTGCAGTGGTTCAAGGCCACAGCTCACCACCACCTTCTCAAGGGCGCTTAGGGATGGGCACTAAATGGGCACTCAGCCTGCGATGCCCACATCCCTTGAATGAATTAAAAAAAAGCAAGGAAAAGTAAATGAGAAGGGAACACAAAGGACTATTTTTAGAAGTTGAAAGTCTCTGGATTAAATTAACCTCATAACATCAAGTGATAATACTGAAGTATTTAAAATAATAAATTGATAAAAAAATAATTCAACAGCTTACTCCTTGCACAAGCTGAACTAAAACTATTGTTAGGTAATGTACTGTCCCTTCCTGATGAGAATCATGAGGTTCTCCATTTTTAAAAGACTATATTAAGATGCAATTTATTTGGATAGATCTTTGTTCTTGGATCTTGATCAAGTCAGCAGACTACTACACATCTTTTCCAGTATAGAAATAAAAGTCAGAAAAAATGTGAAGTGGATTTCTGGCTCATTATTTCCTGCTTTACACTGCTGCACAAAGTTTAAATCTACCCTTTGGATCGCATAACGTAAGAGCCAACAAAATGGAAAACAGCAAAGATTAAAAGACATTCTGTACTATTGGAAGTAAATTGATTTTCCATGAATTGAGCCTACTAAAATGACTGACATGTTTTACAATAAGAGCTGAAACAGCTCCATGTATAGCACCCAATTTATCCATACTACTTGATGATCAAAATATCTTAAAAGATGATCTTCACTTTCTGCTGCCATGCCACCTCTCCTTCTTTTACAAGCCTGTCACTGATGGATTTTATGAATCCACACAACTGAACACCACTGACATACTCATTTTCTCTATGTCTGATTTAAAATAATCAACTGCAGTGTAAGATTTAAAATGTTTGAAAGTCTGGGAAAAAAACACATATTGACAAGCTTCAAAGTGAGAAACAAGTAAAAGGGGACAATTAACATTATACCACACTATTCTATAATTCCTCCATTATTGGAATTTAGATTCAACATTTTAGTCCCTCAACACAGATAAATCTTAACCGAATAATCTTCATAATCCAGAAGAAAAATATGTGTCAGTGATTTCCAGGGTCCTCTGTAATTGTCCTCAGAAATGATAGTTTTAATAATATGGTAATACAGTGGCAACATTTCATACTTAACCAGCACGGGAACTGAAGCTGACCTTGGAGATTTTGGGATTTTAAGCACCAAGGCAATCAGTCCTTGGGCATTTTATTTCTATTAATATACATTTGTTGTGGTTTCTCAGGTGGTCCACTTGCATCTCAATAACCTTTTTGTTGCCCCAGCTTTCATTCAATTGCTGGCATACATTTCTACAAAGTCAACAAGTCAGCTATTCCCCCCACCCCCCCCCCCCCCCCCACCCTTGTTCTTTAATGCTTAAATTTAGTTCAATGTTTGTCTTTCATTGTTCTGGTGGGTTAAATATTGTCCTCTGACCTGCATTCATTCCTTTAAATGTCTGAATGCACCAAGATGTGTCTAGGTTCTAGTCCTTGGTCACATATGCTAATGTTAATTGTAATAATGTTCACCAGTTGTTCTTCACTTCTGAAATTCAGTTCTATCGTAGTCAATGGAACTAAATTTCATTAGTAGAGTTCAATGCACACACAATGCCATATTGTGCATTTAACAGATGCAATCAAGAACAAACTTATGTCTCACCGTTTCAAAATAAACATAGTTAATTTCTTCCTTTGTTGAATGACTTTTCAAAAATTCTATTGAATCAGCAAAACTAGGAATATTTTATTTTAATTACATTCAAATTTTAAAGTAAATTTAAAATCAGGAATCAAAACATATTGAGTGTGAAAGATGAGATCATACGAGAAGTGGCTGGATTTGATTCCAAGGCTAAATATTACATGGAACATACAGCACAGGAAGAGTCCAACCAGTCCTTGCAAAAGCATAAAATGGGAAATAATAAGACAGGAAGCTATTTTGCAATGCCTCCAAAGTTTTATTTCTATATGAACTCAGTGGAAATAAGAATTGCAAGCACCAGCATGAATACTAAAATCTATAAAATTTTACAATGCTTTAAAATAACAGTGGTGCAGAAATACAGAGAAAGCAGCTCTCTTTAAATTTGCATTTTATCCAGAAAAATGGCTGAGTTCCTTAGACTGTGATCGAAAAGGCTGACTCTCAAGAACAGAAAAGCATACAAATATATTCAGATCAGTTCTTCCAACAGGTGATCACAGAACACCACTGGTGCCAGACGACAGCCTGAAGTGTCACACTACACCGTCGGAGGATTTTGTAGGTCCACAGAGAACCCACATGAAAGACAAGTGCAGCAAAACAAGGAATGAATAATAAAGAGCTGCACGATAAATACTCCACCAAGTCACAATTTGTCTTTAAATTTGAATGTTGTCAAAATAAAATACTTATTGCTTTGCAGATTCAAGAGCATTTTCAAAAAGTCATTTAACAGAGAAAACAATTTTCCTCCCAAAACTGTACGTCTAGCTGTTAAATTCTGCAATAAATCTAGCACTTTCATGATGCTGTAATTGGGTTATCAAAGTATTGGGCATGCACGTTGTCAGATTAGCAATCTAAAGATTACTGAGGCATTTCTGATCTAGTTCACAAAAAGACAATAATCAACAAAAGATTTATGTGCTTTTATATTTTCCCATCTTTTCTTATAATACTTGTCACAATTGTTTTTCAAGGTAGTATTTTAGAGTTTGTCACGTAATCGAAACCATTCTGTGTCACAAGAGAAAAAAATATGGTGGTTGCATTAAGCAGCTAAACATGTAAAGACATTTTTAAAATATGTCCGTGATATTTTCAGAAAGATCATCAAGGCAATCTACATTACATAACCTTTTAAGAAAATAATAGGCCATGAGGATTATTAGCAGAGGTCTGTAAATTTTTGAAGGACAAAATTAGCTGAGATTATATATATAGGTTTCCAGTGCTTGGATAGGCTTGTTTATGGAGGATGGTACGTGGGAGCACAGTCAGAAGAACATTGAAATAAACATGTCAGGGTGTTAAAAAAAAATACGAATAAGGGTTTCATCAGTGGTGAGGCTGAGATGGGATGGAGATTGGTACCAACCAGGTTTGTTAACGACTGGATATGCACTCAGAAGCTCAGCTCTGGGATCAAATTCACACTCTATATTCACAGACTAAACTGATGACCGTTCTGTTCCTGACAGGCAGGATGTTCTGTTGATTTCCTGTAAATTCGAGAAACATGGCCAACTCTTAACTCAGACAGTCTGCTGTGCCTGCCATATTTCAGCTGCTGTTGGATCTACAGATGGTTTGGAGGAAAATGGCTGTGTCCAACATCAATGGCTCAGATCTCCTGAGCAGATCCCAAGTCATGCTGGAGAGTTATTAACACCACATCCAAAAGTTTCAATGTCCAACTTTGCAAATATCTTCCACCATCCACAGTCCACATGTCAAGGTGATGGAAAAAGTTATCTACTTCTCCCTATTAGTGTAGTTCTAATGATACTAAAGAATGCTCTGTACTTGTCTCCATAAATTCAGCTCCCAAGACACTGAAGAATGCTCCGTACTTGTACTGTGAGTGTAGCTCCAAAAGCAATGAAGAAGCTTTAACTCATTCAGCATTCAGAAACTACTACCTATCTGTGATCGAGAAAATTAATCTTGAAGAAAATAGATGTGGTGCTTTGTCAAACACACTGCTTTGATATTAAACTTCTTGAGAGGTGGAATCGCATTTCTCTGGATGAGTGAAGTCTTCTATCATGTTCCTGACGTGTGCCTTGCAGATGGTCACTCACCCACCCTTGGATTTGCCCTCAGGCAGCACTGTCTCAACAGAGACATCAGCATGGCTTTGTGCATGGGAAATCACATCTCATCAATTTGATTGAGTTTTTTGAAGAGGTAACAAAGAAGATTGATGAGGGCAGGGCAGTGGATGTTGTCTACGTGACTTTAGCAAAGCCTTTGATGAGGTCCTGCATGGTAGGCTAGTCTGGAAGGTTAGATCACATGGGATCCAGGGTGAGCTAGCCAACTGGATATAAACTTGGCTTGGTGGTAGGAGGCAGTGGGTGGTAGTGGAGGGTTGTTATTCAGATTGGAGGCCTTGACCAGTGGTGTGCCACAAGGATCGGTGCTGGGTCAACTGCTATTTATCAACTATATTAATGATTTGAAAGACAAAGTTGTTAACATGGTTGGTAAGTTTGAAGATGACACCAAACTTGGTGCTATAGTAGACAGTGAAGATGGTTATGTAAGATTATAACAGAATCTAAATGAATTGGGGAAGTGGTCAAAGAAATGGCAGATGGAATTTAACTCGGCCAAGTGCAAAGTATTGGATTATGGCAAGTTAAAACTGGGCAGGACTTGCACAGTAAACGGTAGGGCCCTGGAGAGCATTGTAAAACAGAGAGACTCAAGGGTACAGGTACATAGTTCCTAAATGTAGTGGCAGAGGTAGACAAGGTGGTGAAGAAGGCATTTGGCACATTTGCCTTCATCGATCAACTACACAAATATTTGGTGAAGCCACACTTGGAATATTGTGCGCAGATCAGGTCACCCAGCAACAGGAAAGATGCCATTAAACTGGAAAGAGTGCAGAAAAGATTCACAAGGATGATACCAGGATTGGAGGGATGGCATTATAAGAAGGCTAAATATGTTGGGACTTTTCTCCCCTGAATCGTAAGAGGCTGAGGGGTGACCTTATAGAGGTATATACCATGGTGTAGATAAGGAGGATAGTCACGGTCTTTTCCTCAGGGTAAGGGAGTCTAAAACTAGAGGACATAGATGAGGTGAGAGGGGAATGACTTAAAAATGGACCTGAGAAGCAAATTTTTCAGACAGAGGGTGGTGAGTTACATGGAATAAGCTGCCAGAGAAAGTGGTAGAGGCAGTAGATACTGCGTGCAGTAATACATGACATCTTTGGAGTCACTAATCCCACAAACCACTGTACAAGTAGCATAAACAAGTTCTTTATGCAAAAGGTTCCAGGACAAACTGGAGGAGGCCTGTCATTTTAGTGCATGGTTCCAATTTTTACAATCATAAATACAATCTTCAATGATGAAGAACAACAATTTAGCACATGCCTCTGTCTACTAATTTAGTATTTTTATTCCTACCAAACTTAATAATATTTATGTCTTTGTTCAGAACCGAACTGAAATGCCAGATCGCCCTCCTTTACACCTTGGTCAGTAATTATTTAACAGCAGATTATTCCATACAGAGGCTCTTCTTTTATACAATACCTCCCAGTTTGCAACTCATCATTGCATTAGTGACAAATGTTCGTTCAAGAACAGGCATCACCAGCCCACAAGTTTTCCCTGATAACAAGCCTCCCAGATGTTCGGAGTGATACACAGTACTCGTGCGGCATGCTCAGCTGTGTCTGTGAACTCACAGCTCCCCACAAACCACAAAGTCTATCATTGTATGATTATACAGATTGGGTGTGATGACCAACAGAAAATTCCTAGTCAACACCATGCAACAAGAAAACTCGTGACATATTCACTTAGAGGCAGTCCTCTACATTGCCATATTTCAGCCCCTACTCTAAACAGACAGATGACACTGAGAGAACAAGGACCATCTCCTTTGCACTTGGCTCCTCACTTCAGTCCAAGCTTCTGATCATGTTGGAGAACTCCACTATATTTACAGCCATAAGGCCATGAGGAGCTGAATAGAGTGCACCATTACAGTCCCTAGATATGATTTCACTGTCAGAATGGGATGCCTGCAATACTACCCAGAGGTTGTCTCACACTTTATCAGCATAGTGGAGGGGGATGAGGCCAAGGACTAGGAGGGAGAAGGATGCAGCAACAGATGGTGATGAAGAGAGGTCCTCTCTGAAAGTGTGGTCAAGGCATGGTTTAAAGCTTCGAGATTCACCGGAGGATCACATTCCACCAGCTCAGGGCACAACTGGAGAGGTAGTCTGCGACTGGATTCAGTAAGCAAGTTTAGAATAGTAAATAGTGAGTTCTTTGGAAGTGAAACTGGGCAGGCAGTGGAAGTGTCCATGGGGGAAAACTTTGGGAATACTGACCATAATTCTGTAAGTTTCAATATAGTTATGGAAAGGGACAAGTTTAGTCCTCAAGTTAAGATCCTTAACTAGGGAAAGATTGATTCTAACAACATAAGCAGGGACCTGGTGAAAGTAGATTGAGAGCAGATCCTTACAGGAAACGTTGGATAACAAAGGATATGACAGGTCCAACATTAAGGTAGTGGCAATAATTCGTCAAATGTTCCATCACGAAGAAGTCTCAACCTATAAAGTCAGGGCAGCACTTGGCTACTTTAACACCTATAAGGCGAACTCCAAGTCATACAACATCCACATGTAACCCATTCTGTCTTCTCATTCATTCACGATGTTGAAGTTGCCACCATAATGTTCCAGCCCTCAGTTCCACCACTGCAGTGGGCATGAAGGCAGCTGTTACTTCTTCCATTTGCAAATAAGAATGAGCACTGGTGCTGCCCGGCAACTGATGCCATCCACCTAGGAGCAATGTTGAAACAGCATGACGCCATCCCAGTTAATGTCCAAATCAGCACAAATCGATATGGCAAACACTTCTTACATCCATTTGTGTCCATGACCATACATATGCTGACTAAAAGCCTTCAGTACAGAGTTGTCTGCCTACTATCTGCAGTGGTTCCTCAGTAACTGTGGGCAAGCTGCTGAAGGAAAGGTAGTGGTTTGAAGGCAGCTGTGAATGGTGACTGAAAGGTCCAGCATCAGACTGCACTGTTTCATCAATAAACACCAGTGGTCTGGGTTGGCTGGCTAACAGGCAAGAACGAGGGCACTGTTGGATTGCCAGTAGTGTGAGCATGAATGCTGTCATCATCAGCAGAATTCTACCCCACCAACACATCCCAGGACCTGGCACCATTTACCCCTATAACATGCTGGAAGACAGACTGCAGCAGTAGTGTGACACCATCGATGTCTATGGCTGGAATTCAAAGCTATGTCAACTGATGACTGGGCTTGAACTTTGACAGCAGCACTCATTCATTGTATTTCATTTGTCAGTATTGCAGTGCAGGCTCTGATCAATGCCATTAGACATGTGTGGAGTTTGCCATCACTTGGATGCAGAACCATGGACTATATTGGAACTAAACTCAACCAAGTCATCAGTCAGAACAGATGTTACATAGAACACTACAGCTCAGTACAGGCCCTTTGGCCCACAATGTTCTGCTGACATTTTATCCTGCTCTAAGATCTATCTAACCCTTCCCTCCCACATAGCCCCCTATTTTTCGATCATTCATGTGTCTAAGAGTCTCTTAAATGTCCCTATGTATCTGCTGCCACAACCTCTGCCAGCAGTGCTTTCCACACACCCACCACTCTCTGTGTAAAAACCTTACCCCTGACATCCCCCTTATACCTTCCTCCAATCACCTTAAAATTATGTCCCCTCGTGTTAGCCATTGTCGCCCTGGGAAAAAGTCTCTGACTGCCCACGCAATCTATGCCCCTTATCACCTTGTACACCTCTATCAAGTCACCTCTCATCCTCCTTCTCTCCAAAGAGAAAAGCGCCAGCTTGCTCAACCTATCTTCATAAGACATGCTCTCCAATCCAGGCAATATCCTGGTAAATCTCCTCTGCACCCTCTCTAAAGCTTTCACATCCTTTCTATAATGAGGCGACCCGAACTGAACACAATACTCCAAGTGTGGTCTGACCAGAGTTCTATAGAGCTGCAACATCACCTCGCGGCTCTTGAACTCAATACCCCAACTAATGAAGGCCAACACTCCATACACTTTCGTAACAACCCTATCAACCTGCGTGGCAACCCTTAGGGATCTATGGACGTGGACTCCAAGATCCCTCTGTTCCTCCATACTGCTAAGAGTCCTGCCATTAACCTTGTATTCTGCCTTCGAATTCCATCTCCTAAAGTGTATCACTTCACACTTATCCAGGCTGAACTCCATCTGCCACTTCTTAGCCCAGCTCTGCATTCTATCAATATCCTGTTGTAATCTACAGTAACCTTCTACACTATCCACAACACCACCAACCTTTGTATCATCAGCAAACTTACTAACTCACCCTTCCACATCCTCATCCAAGTCATTTATAAAAATCACAAAGAGCAGGGTTCCCAGAACAGATCCCTGCAGAACACCACTGGTCACTGACCTCCAGGCAGACTATGCTCCATCTACAACCACCCTCTGTCTTCTATGGGCGAGCCAATTCTGAATCCACACAGCCAAGTCTCCCTCAATCCCATGCCTCCTGACTTTCTGAATAAGCCTTCATGAGGAACCTTATTAAACAGCTTACTAAAATCCATGTACACCACATCCACTGCTCTACCTTCATCAATGTGCTTAATCACATCCTCAAAGAATTCAATCAGGCCCATGAGGTACGACCTGCCCCTCACAAAGCTATGCTGACTGTCCCTAATCAGTCTATGCTTCTCTAAATGCCCATAAATCCTGTCTCTAAGAATCTTCTCCAGTAATCTGACCACCACTGAAGTAAGACTCACCGGTCTATAATTCCCAGGGTTATCCCTACTTCCTTTCTTAAACAAAGGAACAACATTTGCCACCCTCCAATCATCCAGCACTACTCCTGTGGCCAGTGAGGACACAAAGATCGTCGCCAAAGGTGCAGCAATCTCTTCCCTAGCTTCCTGTAATAACCTTGGATATATCCCATCTGGCCCCAGTGACTTATCTATCCTAATGTTCTAAGTATTTCCACGTACATACTCATCAATCTCCTCCCAAATCAGTTCATTCTAAATGCTTTTTATTCTGTAAAAGTGGCACTGAGGCATGAATGGACAGTGATGTGTGGATTACTATAGTACACTTAAAAAAACAAAACTGTTTGTGACTTTGTAGTTGCACATATTTCAATATGCATGTAACATTTTTCTTCCAGGCCCCTGGAGAAGCCAACTCTAGTTTGAAAATCCATCCATCTGTGTTTTCTGTCATTTCTTTGTACTGGGAAAACAGAGGCAGAATGCCATCGCTGTCATACCCATTGCAATATAGTGGCTCAGGCAAAGAAAAGCACAAATTACTGGGGCCTGAGAGTTACCAAAATAATGGAAAGTGATCATCACTGTCGAAGGGTAATCAGCAGGATTCTGTTGATGACATCATCTAATTTTTAGTTCTCAACTCTCGACTTCAGATCAAAAACCACCTGCTCTGGGAGTGCAAACCTTTACTTGCACAGGCCATCCCCAGGTTAAAGACTCCTGACTTAGGGATACGAATGAGTACGAATACGAATGAGTACTACGTACGAATGAGTTCCCATAATATTAAATTCAAAAGTCCAACATACATACATGCATATGTTCCTAGGAATGGCAGAATTCCTTTCCCCTCTCTCTCTGCCCCCACTTTTAGTAATTGTTCTTTCTTATCAATCCTATGTGCTTTTGTTGCCATTCAGTACAATGCTGTGGAGGTATGGTTATCATATAGAGTGAGTTTTGTGTATTTTCTGACTTATGGACAAAATCGACACGGACGTCTGCAAAAATGGAACCTGCGCCTTACCCAGGGATGGCCTGTAGTGCTATTTGGAACCAATACATACCCAAAGCAGGCTAGTTATTTTTCTCTTCTTATCTCTTTCAGTCTTAGCTCTCAATCATTTTCAAAAACAGATCATTACTGTAATTTATTTATCATGGTACATTTCTGCTTTCATGTTTATTCCATTAAAAACTGCGTTCAGCCATGCGTACTGGGGATAGTAAACTCTATAAGGCAAGCAGTTTGCTTGCAATAGCCCCAAGATAAAGAATTTGTTGTATTGCTAAGGTAATTAAAACCTTGTATGCAAAGCAAAATTTTTGTAAAAAGATCTGCATATATTCACTAACAAATCTACATTTCTAGCCAAAGTGAGAAGAGTCCTCAAGGAATTAATGATATTATATCAACAAAGAAAACCAGGAAAGAAAGCAAAAAGAAAAGTCAGAAGAGACCACTTCATTGTTGGACACAACGGATATAATGTACACTGATGTATTTCTGTGCCCCGTACAACAGCGTTAATAACCATCGATTCCAACGGGAAGCAGATGGCCAAGGATACAGCTCCAGCTCTAACTTCAACAAGGAAAGCTAATGCTCAAACTTTCAACAAATAAATACTTAATCATCAGAATTTATTAGCTGCCAAGTAATTCATGATTCAAATTTAGAAAACAAGCAATTTGTTATCGAAAACGCCATTCATGGGGATGAGGAAATCACAAATCTGAAAACAGTTCCCCTTTATAGTCAGCTTTATCTGTTAAGTACATATTAAAATGGCTAAGGCTTTTGTATGCATTTCCATAAATTACATACATTATTACAATTCTGTCAAGACCATCTTTATTGCCATTACAAGGGATTTCAATGCTCCTACTTGTTAATACATTTCCAATACTAATATTCAAAAACATCTGGCACAAACTCTGAAAAGGTGGCAATAAAACATGGAATTTTTGAACACAAAGTAAATTCCATCTCAATTAAATTTCCAGAATTATATTAATATACACTACAATATTCACAGAAGTATTTGCAATAATGACAACAGAACTGTTTTCATACAATTATGCAAGGTTTACAGTTGGGTATTATACAAGGATTCCATACATGGAGTTATAGAGCCATACAGTAAGGAAACAGGCCCTTCAGCCCAACTCGTCCAAGGTGACCAAGGCGTCTGCCTGAGCTAGTCCCATTTGGCCCATATCCCTCTAAATTTTTCCAATCAATGCACCTGTCCAAATGTCTTTTAAACATTGTAGTTGTATCCACCTCTTCCACTTCCTCAGCAGTTCACTCCATGCACCCATTATCCTGTGTGAAAAAGTTGGCCCTCAGCTCCTTTTAAAAATTTTCCCCTCTCAACTTAAGCCTATGCTCTCTAGTTTTAGACTCCCCCAACCATAGGGAAAAGACTGTGACTATCCACCTTCTCTATGCCCCTCATGATTTTATAAAGCTCTACAAGGTCACCCCTCAGCCTCCTTTACTCCAAAGAAATCAGTCCTGGTCTATCCACTCTCTCCTCATTACTCAAGCCCTTCAGTCCCAGCAACATCCTGGTGAATCTTTTCTGCACCCTCTCTGGCTTAATCACTTACCATAGCACACATTTTGGCCCATTCATCACCAAATACAAACAAACTACTACCCTCTTCTTACTGCTTTCTAACCAAAACATGCACGTGTCCAGAGACATGAGGGAGGTGGTATCCTCACCAAGATTATCTGACAAAAATACCAGTCTTTGTGCAAACTGGAGACATAGATCTGCAGTACATCTTACATTGGTTCTGAATAATGACTGCTGCTTTAAGTCAATTATTTCTTCATGTTCTTCTCCCTGGGCTGGAAAAACGTTTATAGAAAACTCCAGAGATGGTCTCTGAGGACCCCTTAAGTAAAGAGTTCCTTAGATTTCACGAGTATTGCCACGTGCTAGAGAGGCTAGAAATAGGAGGATCATGCAGCTAAATACGTGGCTAAGGAGATGGTGCAGGAGGGAGGGCTTCATGATCCTAGACAACTGGGCCTTGTTCCAGGGAAGGTGGGACCTGTTCCGACGGGATGGTTTGCACCTGAACTGGAGGGGGACTAACATACTTGCGGGTAGGTTTGCTAGTTCTGCTCCAGGGGGTTTAAACTAGGGGGAGGGGAACTGGAGTGTTAGAGCAGATAGTGAGGTGGAGGAGGAAAAAGGTCATGCGGGGACTGCAGGTATTGACAGAAATCAGTGAAACTATTTCAATGCAAGAAGTATTGTAGGTAAGGCAGATGAGCTTAGGGCGTGGATTGGCATGTGGGATTACGACATTATTGCTATTAGTGAGACTTGGATGCAGGAAGGGCAGGACTGGCAGCTTAATGTTCCGGGGTTCCGTTGTTTCAGATGTGATAGAGGGGGAGGGATGAAAGGGGGAGGAGTGGCATTACTAGTCAGGGAAAATATCACAGCTGTGTGGAGACAGGACAGCCCGGAGGGCTCGTCTAGAGAGGCCATATGGGTGGATCTGAGGAACAGGAAAGGTGTGGTCACACTAATAGGGTTGTATTATAGACCCCCCAATAGTCAGAGTGAATTGGAGGAACAAATCTGTAGTGAGGTAGCAGACCGATGTAAGAAACAGGAAGTACTCATAGTGGGTGATTTTAACTTTCCACATATTGACCAGGACTCCCACACTGTGAAAGGGCTGGATGGCTTAGAATTTGTCAAATGTGTTCAGGAAAGTTTTCTAAATCAATATATAGAGGTACCAATGAGAGAGAATGCAATACTTGATCTCCTATTAGGGAATCAGACAGGTCAGGTGACAGAAGTATGCATAGCTGAGCATTTTGGGTCCAGTGACCATAATGTCATTAGTTTCAAGTTAATTATGGATAGGGACAGGTCTGGTCCTCGAGTTGAGGTTCTAAATTGGAGAAAGGCCAATTTTGTGGAAATGAGAAAGGATCTAGGAAGAGTGGATTGGGATAAGTTGTTTTCTGGCAAGGATGTGTTCAGTAAGTGGAAGGCCTTCAAAGGTGAAATTTTGAGAGTGCAGAGTTTGCATGTTCCTGCCAGGATTAAAGGCAAAGTTAACAAGCATAGGGAACCTTGGTTTTCAAAAGATATTGGTGCTCTGGTTAAGAAAGAGAGAGAGGTGTATAGCAGGTATAGGCAACTGGGAACAAATGAGGTACTTGAAGAGTATAGAAAATGTAAGAAAATACTAAAAAATGGAAATCAGGAAGGCCAAAAAGACAACATGAGGCTGCCCTGGCAGATAATGTGAAGGTAAACCCAAAGGGTTTCTACAAGTATATGAAAAGTAAAAGGATAGTAAGGGACAAAATTGGTCCCCTAGAAGATCAGAGTACTTGTCTATGTGTGGAGCCTCAGGAGATGGGGAGATCTTAAACAGTTTTTTTGCATCAGTATTTCCTCAGGAAATGGGCATAGAGGATATGGAAGGAAGAGAAACAAGCAGTAGGATCATGGAACATATAGAGATTAAAGAGGAGGAGGTGCTTGCTGCTTTACAGCGAATAAAGGTAGATAAATCCCCTGGCCTGACAAGATATTTCCTCAGACCTTGAGAGATAACTAGTGTAGAAATTGCAGGGGCCCTGGCAGATATATTTAAAATGTCCTTAGCCACGGGTGCGGTGCCGGAGGACTGGAGGATAGCTCATGTTGTTCCGTTGTTTAAAAACGGCTCTAAAAGTAAACCAGGTAATTACAGGCCGGTAAGCCTGACATCAGTAGTAGGTAAATTATTGGAAGGTGTTCTGAGAGATCGGATATACAAGTATTTGGACAGCCAAGGGCTGATTAAGGATAGTCAGCATGGCTTTGTGCGTGGTAGATCGTGTTTAACGAATCTTGTAGAGTTTTTTTTGAGGTGGTTACCAGGAAAGTAGATGAAGGAAAGGCTGTGGATGTTGTCTACATGGACTTTAGTAAGGCTGTTGACAAGGTCCCACATGGGAGGTTAGTTCAGAAGGTTCAGTCACTAGGTATCCATGGAAAGGTTGTAAACTGGATTCGAAATTGGCTGTGCAGGAGAAGATAGAGAGTGGTAGTGGATGATTGTTTCTCAGACTGGAGGCCTGTGACTAGTGGTGTGCCTCAGGGATCTGTGCTGGGGCCATTGTTGTTTGTTGTCTATATCAATGATCTAGATGATAATGTGGTAAATTGGATCAGCAAGTTTGCTGATGACACTAAGATTGGAGGCATAGTGGATAGCGAGGAAGGCTTTCAAAGCTTGCAGAGGGATCTGAACCAACTGGAAGAATGGGCCAGAAAATGGCAGATGGAACTTAATGCAGATAAGTGTGAGGTGTTGCACTTTGGAAGGACAAATCAAGGTAGGACATACACAGTAAATGGTAGGGCACTGAGGAGTGCAGAGGAACAATGGGATCTGGGAGTTCAGATATATAATTCCCTGAAAATGGCGTCACAGGGAGACAGGGGTGTAAAAAAGGCTTTTGGCATCCTGGCATTCATAAATCAAAGTATTGAGTCTAGGAGTTGGGATGTTATGTTGAGGTTGTATAAGTCATTGGTGAGGCCAAATTTGGAGTATTGTGTGCAGTTCTGGTCACCTAACTATAGGAATGATATCAGTAAGATTGAAAGAGTGCAGAGGAGATTTACTAGAATGTTGCCGGGTCTTTAGGAGTTGAGTTACAGGGGAAGATTGAACAGGTTAGGACTTTATTCCTTGGAGCATAGAAGAATGAGGGGAGATTTGATAGAGGTTTACAAAATGATGAGGGGCATAGACAGAGTTAATGCGAGTAGGCTCTTTCCACCTTGATTAGGAGAGATAAATACTAGAGGACATGGCTTTAGAGTGAAAGGGGAAAGGTTTAGGGGGAACTTCTTCACTCAGAGAGTGGTGGGAGTGTGGAATGGGCCGCCATCTGATGTAGTAAATGTGGGCTCACTCTTAAGTTTTAAGAATAAATTGGATAGATACATGGACGGGAGAGGTCTGAAGGGTTGTGGACTGGGTGCAGGTAAGTGGGACTAGCGGAATAACGTTTTGGCACAGACTAGAGGGGTCAAATGGCCTGTTTTCTCTGCTGTAGTGTTCTATGGTTCTATTTGTCAGCAAATCAACTCGTTGGATGTTAGGAATCCACAAGAATTCCACAGGGTTCAACACCCAACTTAAAGTATGAAATATCATACTAAAAAGGAAATAAAAAGGCATTTAAAGTGGTATCCCTTGGGTCTGAGTTACACAAAGTCTGGTGTAAATTATGATTATTGCCACTTGTGGAGGCAAAATGATACTGTCACAATGTTGAGTGAAGAGCAAGCTTGCAGAGAACCCAAATGCGGCACACTGGTATGAGACTGGAGTCAGGATGTTTCCTCAGAACCAAACGCAGGCAGCAACTGGAAGGAATCTTGCCTCGGGGATCTGAGGTGGAGTCCCAACATGAAAACTGGATATCCTAAGAGGAACAGTGAAACCAGGACTGCTCTAGAGTTGACAACTCTAATCAGCCAGGAGACAAAGTATACCCAAAGGTTGACCAATATTCTGGCAACTAATGCTAGAGAAACCCGAGTACTTATACTAGGCTCCTGATGGGGCTCAGGTGTGTGTCATTATGCAATTAGTCATGCAGGGAATCCATGTGCTGCCCAACAAGGCATCATCAATGGAGCCAAATCGAGGCCAGTACTCAGAACCATGACAGATACATGATAAATCATGATATCAAATTGTGTTCATACCATCTATTAAATGTTAATCAAGTAGAGATGAAAAAAAAGTCAATGGTGCCCTGCGTTCCTTATTGTTTTGCTCCTTTCACTGGCTGCATCTCCAGGTATTGAGTTCTAATTAGATGATTGTTATATCATGTAGACATGGAAGAATTATGGATTCAAACATAACTTTTCAAATGAATTATTAAAGAAAAGCAACATGCCAGAATTCAAATGCCCACCTATATTTCTTTCTAAAATTCCAAAAAAAATTATATTTGGATAGAAAAATGTCAAACTGTTACTCATTTATATAATTAAATAAAGAACACCTTCCCAAACCAGATGATCCATACTGGAGCATTCTTGTACTGAGATAGAAATTATACACAAAATTACAAATATTCACAAAACTGGTATTGAAAGAAAAGCTGCTTAGCTCACGAAGCTTCTTGTCTGAACTGATCACATACATTTGAATGCCAATGTCTATGGTCTCTAAACTATCAGTCATTTAATACGTTTGCATAAAATTCCTTTTTGGGCTGTTTGATTATAATCTATTTTGATAAATTTTAAACCGGTTGACAAATGTGTTGCAAAGAAGTCCAAAGGAAAGTTATGTGAAGGCAACATCAGATGATTTGACTTTTTAATCTTCTGATATGGTTAAATAACTCCGCAGTGTCACTTTGAATAAAAATGAATTTAACTTAAACATCAACTATCATGCAAAAGTATTGCAATAAATCCCTGTAAAAGAGAACAAAGGTAAATGTTAAAAAAACAAAACTGTGATCCTCTCTAGGGATTAAAATGGAGCCATTAACATTTCCCAATCCCAAAAGCAGTACAGAAGAAAGATGGAGACAAAGGTATCACCCATTCCTTCTACTGCTTTTTCTTTGGTTGAACTTTGTGCCCAAACTTTGCTTTCCTTCCGCGCCTTTTAAAACCTCAGCAAATGCTGTTGGCTATCCTATTTACTGTTTAATGTCCTTGGTAACAAAATAAAATCATAAAATTTGGACATTGCTAACCTAAGGGATCATTATCATGGTTTGCGCCACTTTAGGAGTATTAAAACCTGACCTGCATATTTCCCATATGTTGTCTGCTTGCCAGGCTCACAGCTGCATCGACATTCACATCACTGACCCTTGGGAACTGGGTCAGCGATTTTCAAGAGATTTCTCTTTGGTATGCTGTGGCTTTGGCTGGGTGTGGGGGTAGGGGGGAGTGGGTGGGGGGGATGGTGGTGGAGTTGGAGACTAACTGTACATGGATCTCCTGGGGAGAAGACCCTCCTGAGATACAGAACAGGCCAATCTCTGTGGCCAGAGGTGGCCCTAAACTCCTGCAAACAGTGGCAACGTTAGATTACAGATTAAGGGCTCTCTCTTTAGGTAGTAGTTCTCAGTTTACAGATACGTCAATCTTTAGAGAATTGCCAGCACCAATTTTTCAAATGAAAATTACCGTAGATTTTATTTTACATTAAATCAATGCCCAGAAAGAGGGACTTAATTCATGCATTGTTCCCTATTTTCAGCATGAGGTATTCCTCATATACTGTAAGTTATTGCAAGTTATTTACATAGATCATGTCTTTACAGTCACTACTGTTGTTAATGATAACAAACTGTACACATTGATGACAACATTACAAGGGGGAAATTAAACCTGCATTGGGATTGGGTGTAGGGTCCAATTTCCTGAAGGGTAGGCCCACTTTACTAAATGGTTACAAAGCCCTGAAAGCAGGCATAACTTTTCTTGTGTGTAATTTCAGCATAGAAAAGCAGGTACAAATGGATCCAATTTTTAGCCAATGGTGACCACACTTTAAGAGCAATTGCATGTGATAGAGACAGGAATAGAAAGGTGTGGCTTTGAGGAAGGGTTAAGAGGAAAGGGAGAAGTGAAATAAAGTTATAATGAACTAATGAGGGACAGATATTTGTTCACACAACTGCAAATAACATGACGTTGGACTCTTGAAAATTGGCAGACCAGACTGGAGCAGTTTTGCACATGTTTCAGGGTGCTTTATACAAAGAAAAGTAGGCCACTCAACTCCTCATAGAACATAGACCAGTACAGCACAGTACGGGCCCTTCAGCCCACAATGTTGTGCCAACCTATATAAACCTACTCAATGATCAACCTAACCCTTCCAGGCACCCACCATTCTGTGTAAAAAAACATAGCTCTGAAATCTCCCTTAAACGGATGTCCTCTGGTATTTGTCATTGCTGCCCTGTGGAAAAGGTGCTGGCTGTCCACTCTATCTATGCCTCTTATATTCTTACATACCTTTATCAAGTTGTCTCTCAAGCCCCACCGCTCCAAAGAGAAAAGCCCTAGCTCACTCAACCTCTCCTTGTAAGGCATATTCTCTAATTCAGGCAGCATCCTGGATTACAGCACCTGTCTAAAGCTTCCACATCCTTCCTATATTGAGGTGACCAGAACTAAACACAATACTCCAAGTGTATTCTAACCAGAGTTTTATAGAGCTGCAACATTACCTCGTGGCTCTTGAACTCAATCCCCTGACTAATGAAGGCCAACACATTATACGCCTTCTTAATTACCCTATCAACTTGTGTGGCAACATTGAGGGATCTATGGACTTGGACCACAAGATCCCTCTGTTCCTCCACACTGCTCAGAATCCTGGCATTAACCTTGTATTCCACCTTCAAGTTCGATCTTCCAAAGTGAATCACTTCACAATTTTCCGGATTGAATTCTATCTGCCACTTCTCCGCCCAACTCTGCATCCTGCCTCTATCCCATTGTAACCCACGACAATCTTCTACAATATCCACAACACCTCCAACCTTCGTGTCATCTGCAAACTTACTAACCCACCCCTTCACTTCATCATCCAAGTCATTTATAAAAATCGCAAAGAGCAAGGGTCCCAGGACAGATCCCTGCGGAACATCACAGGTCACTGACCTCCAGGCAGAATATGCTCCACCTGCTGTATATGCTCTGCCTTCTGTGGGCAAGCAAATTCCAAATCCATGCAGCTTCCATGGATCCCATGCCTCATGACTTTCTGGATGCGTCTACCATGGGGAACCTTGCCAA
Organism: Pristis pectinata; assembly: GCF_009764475.1. NCBI lineage: Eukaryota > Metazoa > Chordata > Chondrichthyes > Rhinopristiformes > Pristidae > Pristis > Pristis pectinata. Next base: position 30,435,381 of record NC_067417.1, read on the forward strand.
ACACCTACTAAAATCCAAATACACCACACCTACCTCTCTACCTTCATCAATTTGTTTTGTCACCTTGTCGAAAAACTCAATTAAGTTTGTGAGGCACGACCTGCCCCTCACAAAGCCATGCTGGCTATCCCAAATAAGACTATGCTTCTCCAAATGCTTGTAAATCCTGTCCCTAAGAATCCTCTCCAATAGTTTGCCCACCACTGACAAAATACTCACTGGTCTATAATTCCCAGGATTATCCCTATTTCTTGAACAAGGGAACAACATTTGCCATCCTCCAATCCTCTGGTACTACTCCTGTAGCCAGGAAGGACGCAAAGATCATCGTCAATGCCCCAGCAATCTCTTCCCTCACTTTCCACAATAACCTGAGGTATGTCCCATCAGCTCTGGGTACTTGCCTATCCTAATCCTTCATGCCTGCTCCAACATTCAATAAATCATGGCTGATCTTTTACCACAGTGCCACTTCCCTTAATATCTAAAATTCTATCAATCTGTCTTAAATATATTCAACTGAGGCTCCTCAGCCCTTTTGGGTCAAGAATTCCAAAGATTCACTAACCTTTGGGTGAGTAATTTTCTTTACATCTCAGTCCTGAACATCTCATCCTTTATTTTGAGACTGTAACCCTTGGTTCTTGACACCCCAAGCCAGGGAAAACATCTCCCATCTACCCTTGTCTTGTGCTACATCCTTACAAGGATCACATTTGGTACAGACTGACAACTGCGAGAACTGCCAACAGATCAGCTGGAAACACCAAAATACAAACAGAAGCTGCTGGAAACACTCAGCAGGTCAGGCAGCACCTGTGGAAAGGGAAACAATGATCTGACAAAGGGTCGTCAACCTAAAAAGTAACCTCTGTTTTTAGTTCAGGTTACAGGCATTTGCAGTTTTTTTGCTTTTCATTTGGAAATGTCACATTGAAACTGAAAATGTTCAGTTCAGCACAAGCATTACACAAGGAAACCAGGCAACACTGTTCTGTGAACCTCAGATTTGCAGTTGGTAAGTCTTTTTATAAACCCTCACACACAGAGCAACTTGCAATGCTGTTTTAATGCCCAAAAAATGAAATGGAGCAATTTTTAGGTTGGTGAGCTAGCTGAAGGGTGATAAACCACACGTAAACAACCCAAGTATCTTTCCTCATACCACCACATTCTAATATTCTTCCATTACAACATTACGTCAGTTCAACAAGTACCTCATTGGCTACAAGCACAAGATCATAAGATATAGGAGCAGAATTAGGCCATTCAGCCCATCAAGTCTGCTCCCCCATTCGATCATGGCTGATTTATTTTTCCCTCTCAACCCCAGTCTCCTGCCTTCTCCCCGTAATGTTTGACGCCCTTACTAATCGATCAAGAACCTATCAACCTCTGCTTTAAATATAGCTAATGACTTGTCCTCCACAGCCATCTGTGGCAATGAATTCCACAGATTCACCACCCTCTGACTAAAGAAATTCCTCCTCATCTCTGTTCTAAAGGGACGTCCTTCTATTCCGAGGCTGTACCCTCTGGTCCTAGACCCTCCTACTACTGGAAACATCCTCTCCACATCCACTCTATCCAGGCCTTTCAATATTCGGTAGGTTTCAATGAGATCCCCCCCTCATCCTTCTAAACTCCTGTGAGTACAGGCCCAGAACCATCTGGGTTCTGCGGATGTGGTGCGGTGGATGTGGTTTACATGGATTTTAGTAAGGCATTTGATAAGGTTCCTCATGGTAGGCTTCTTCAGAAGGTCCAGAGGCCAAGGGATTACCAAGGAAGCTTAGGCTGTGGTGGATTAGGAATTGGCTTGCATGTAGAAAGCAGAGGGTTGTGGTGGAAGGTGTGCCCTCGGATTGGAAGGCGAGTGACTAGTGTGTCCCGCAGGGATCCGTTCTGGGACCTCTACTTTTTGTGATATTTATAGATGATTTAGATGAGGGGGTGGAGGGCTGGGTTAGTAAGTTTGCGGACGACACTAAGATAGGCGGTGTTGTGGATAGTGTGGAGGGCTGTCGGAACTTACAGAGGGATATTGATAGGATGCAGAGCTGGGCTGACAAGTGGCAGATGGAGTTTCAATCCGGAGAAGTGTGAGGTGGTACACTTTGAAGGACAAAACTCCAGGGCAGAGTACTGGGTAAATGGCAAGGTACTTGGCAGTGTGGAGGAGCAGAGGGATCTGGGGGTTCATATTCACAGTTCATTGAAAGTTGCCTCACAGGTGGAAAGAGCAATTAAGAAGGCCAATGGGATGTTGGCTTTCATAAGTCGAGGGATTGAGTTTAAGATCCGCGAGGTGATGATGCAGCTTTACAAAACTCTGGTTAGGCCACACTTAGAGTACTGTGTTCAGTTCTGGTCGCCTCATTATAGGAAGGATGTGGAGGCATTGGAGAGGGTGCAGAGGAGATTTACCAGGATGCTGCCTGGATTGGAGAGTATTGAATATGAGGAGAGGCTTAAGGTGCTAGGGCTTTATTCACTGGAAAGGAGGGAGGATGAGAGGAGACATGATAGAGGTTATATAAAATATTGAGAGGAATAGATAGAGTAGACAGTCAGCGCCTCCTTCCCAGGGCACCAATGCTCAAGACGAGAGGTCATGGCTTTAAGGTTATGGGTGTGAGGTTCAGGGGAGATGTCAGAGGGAGGTTTTTCACCCAAAGAGTGGTTGGTGCATGGAATGCACTGCCTGGGGTGGTGGTGGAGGCAGATACATTGAACAGGTTCAAGAGCTTGTTGGATAGGCATATGGAGGAATGTGAGATGGAGGGATATGCGGGAGGAAGGGGTTAGGTAGTGTGAGGGTGGTCTGATGGACGGCACAACATGGTGGGCCGAAGGGCCTGTTTTGTGCTGTATGGTTCTATGGTTCTATGGTTCTAAATGCTCCGCATACGTTAACCCTTTCATCCCTGGGATCAATCTCATAAACCTCCTCTGGACCTTCTCCAATGCCAGCACATCCTTCCTTAAATATGGGCCCCAAACTACTCACACTGCTCCAAAAGCAGTCTGACCAATGCCTTATAAAGCCTCAGCATTACATCCTTGCTTTTATATTCTAGTCCTCTCGAAATGACTGTTAACATTTCATTTGCTTTCCTTACTACCGATTCAACCTGCAAGTTAACCTTTAGGGAATCCTGCACTAGGACTCCCAAGTCCCTTTGCACCTCCTATTTCTGAATTCACTCCCATTCAGCAAATCACCATGCAACATCTTGGAAGGGATGTGAAAGGCACTATATTAATGCAAGTTTTTTATTATTACATAAGTTATAATAAAATTTCTTCCAAATTTCCTAATTAGTTCACGTCCTAAAACCCTACACACTCTTCATTGTTTTCATCATTCTTGATTAATTTTATATCCTTAATAATATGAATGAGGAAATCAAAGAAAACCAATATTCAGGGCTCTTAAAAGTTCATGATACTGAAAGACCAATTCATGTAGCGACAGAGTTATAGAGTTGTAAGGACAAAGTGGCCCTTCAGCTCACTGCATCCATGCTGACCTTATTGCCCATCTACAATATTCCCATTTGCTGGCATTCAGGTTGGATCCTTCTATGTTTTTGTAGTGGCCCGGACCCGCAGGACTCGAACCGCCATCGACGGCCGCAGGCGCATGCGCGGGAGCGCGGCGCGAACCAACTGCGACGCGGACTAACCACGGGGCGGGCCTTCCGGCGGGGACCGCACGTCACGTCCACCGGACAGGCTCTCGGTTACTTTAGCAAGTGCGCGCGCTTTGTTTCAGTCAGTAAATTGTGCTCCAGTCCAGCCGCCGGTCTCTGTGTTTTCTTTCCTGCCACACACTGCGTTCAGCTACATTTGGTGACCCCGACGCTCCCAGACGGCATCTGGAACCCGAGACATGAATCCCAACGACTCGCACAACACAGTCTTGCTCAAGCTCCCGAATTTCTGGGCTGCTCAGCCCCATGTTTGGTTCGAGCAGGCTGAGGCCCAGTTCAGCATCAGAGGCATTACAGCCGAAGCCACGCGGTACTACTACGTAGTCAGCGCACTCAACCAGGACATGGCAGGGCGGATCATCGACTTCCTGCACCATCCACCTACGGAGGACAGGTACATTAAAATCAAGGCACTCCTCCTCCGCACTTTCGGACTCCCCCGCCACAAACGAGCCACGCGGCTCCTGCACATGGACGGCCTGGGCGACCGCAAGCCATCCGAGCTGATGGACGACATGCTGGCGCTCATGGATGGCCATAAACCCTGCCTCCTTTTCGAGCAGCTGTTCCTCTAGCAACTGCCAGAGGACATTCGCCGCCTCCTCGCAGATGAAGATTTCAGCAACCCACACAGCCTCGTGGCCAGGGCGGACATTTTGTGGCAGAGTAAACAGCGGGGAGCAGCGTCTACCTGCCTAACCATGACCGCACAGCCTAAGGCCAAGACCCCACAACCGAAACCGCCGAGACCAACAGGGGACAAAGACGAGGGTTCGGACCAATGGTGTTTTTACCAGAGGTGGGGGTCAAATACGCACCGCTGCCGTCCATCATGTGCCTTCCTGGGAAACGCCGGGGCCGGCCGTCGCTAGCAGCTTCGACAGCTGGCCATCGCGACAGCCTCCTGTTCCTCTGGGATCGACACTCCGGGCGACTTTTCCTGGTGGACACCGGGGCCGAGATCAACGTCCTTCCCCCCTCAAACATGGACACCCGTACCGCGGCCCCAAGCCCCAACCTCACCGCTGCGAACGGCACCACCATCCAGATGTACGGCTTGCATACCATCCCACTGCATTTCGGCCCCAGCTGTTTTACCTGGACCTTCACGATAGCAGTGGTGTCGCGGCCATTACTAGGGGCAGATTTCCTACAGGCCAACCGCCTTCTGGTCGACCTGAAAGGCCGGTGTTTGGTCCATGCCAAGACTTTCCAAACCTTCCAGCTCGGGGAAGCCCAATTCCTGGCCCTTCACCTGGACTCTGTCACGCTCTCGGGTGACGAGTTCGCCAGTGTGCTGGCGGATTTCCCCTCCATCATCATCCCACAGTTCTCCACTACGGGCCCCAAGCACGGCGTACAGCACCACATTCCCACGCAAGGACCACCGCTGCACGCCCGGGCCCGTAGGCTGCCACCCGACAAGCTTCACCTCGCCAAGGAGGAGTTCCAGAAAATGGAGATGGGGATCATCCGCCACTCGGACAGTCCTTGGGCATCACCGCTGCACATGGTGCCCAAGTCCGCAGGAGGTTGGAGGCCTTGCGGGGACTATAAGAGACTTAACGACGCCACAACCGCCGACAGATACCCAGTGCCCCACATCCAGGACTTCACGGCCAACCTCCACGGGCGGCCATCTTTTCAAAAATCGACCTGGTCCGAGGTTATCATCAGATCCCAGTGCACCCCGACGATGTGCCCAAGACAAGCCCTCATCACCCCTTTCGGGCTGTTCGAATTCCTAAGGATCCCCTTTGGCCTCAAGAACGCCGCTCAGACTTTCCACAGGCTAATGGACTCGGTTGGGCGAGGCCTGGATTTCGTTTTCATCTACCTAGACAACAGCCTGGTGGCCAGCAAGTCACGCAAGGAGCACGTGGCACATTTGCACCAGCTCTGCCAGTGCCTGAGCGACCACGGACTGGCAATCAACCCGGCAAAGTGCCAGTTCGGGCTGCCGGAAATCAACTTCTTGGGACACTGGGTCAACCAGCATGGAGCCGCCCCTCTGCCGGACAAAGTTCAGGCCATCCACCAGTTTCCCAAGCCCAGCACGGTCAAGGGCCTGCAAGAGTTCGTGGGGATGGTGAATTTCTACCACCAGTTTGTGCCGGCAGTGGTGCGTATCATGAAACCCCTGTTCGGTCTGATGGCTGGGGAGGCCAAGGAGGTGGAATGGGACGCGGAGTCCACGGAAGCCTTGGAGCAGACCAAAGATGCATTGGCGAAGGCGGCCCTCCTAGTACACCCGAGAGTCGATGTACCCACGGCGCTCACAGTCGACGCTTCCGACACGGTCGGCGGAGTCCTGAAGCAGCTCGTCGAGGGCCAGTGGTGACCGCTCGCCTTTTTCAGCCGACATCTGCGACCGCCGGAGGTGAAGTACAGCACTTTCAACAGGGAGTTGCTAGCGCTCTACCTAGCCATCTGGCACTTCCGGTATTTCCTCGAAGGACCGGATTTCACCGCGTATATGGACCACAAACCCCTCACCTTCGCCCTCACAAAGGTATTGGACCCATGGTCGCTTGGCAGGCAGAGGCACCTCTCGTTTATCTCGGAGTTTACCACTGCCATCCGCCACATCACGGGGAAGAACAACATGGTTGCCGACACGCTGTCTTGTCCCCACATCCACTCAGTGACCACCTCAGCCCCAGGGGTCGACTACACGGCGCTGGCGCAGTCACAACAAGCGGACACCAAGATCCCGGCCTATCGCACCGCCATTTCGGAACTCCAGCTGGAGGACGTCCCCAGCGGCCCTACAGCGGTTCGGTTCCTATGCGACACGTCGACTGATAGACCTCGGCTCGTGGTACCAACAGCATGGAGGCGGGGGGTGTTCGACACGCTACACGGCCTGGCCCACCTGTCCATCTGGCGTCCATCAAATTGGTCTCAGACAAATTTGTCCGGCATGGTCTGCACAAGCAGGTCGGACACTGGGCCAGGACCTGCGTACACTGCCAGACCGCCAAAGTCCAGCGGCACGTGAAGGCTCCCCTCCAACAATTCCAACCGACGCTCAGCAGGTTTCAGCACATCCACATGGACATCGTCGGCCCCCTGCCTGTCTCCCGGGGCTCCAAGTATATTTTCACCATGGTCGACAGGTTCACCAGATGGCTGGAGGCTGTGCCACTAGCAGACACATCCACGGAGTCTTGCGCCAGGATGCTCATCGCAAACTAGATCGCCAGATTCAGACTTCCAGCGGACATCACCTCCGACAGAGGGGCACAGTTCACGTCAGGGTTGTGGACAGCACTGGCACAGCTCCTGGGCACCTGTTTACACCACACCATGGCGTACCACCCACAAGCCAATGGTTTGATCGAGAGTTTCCACAGGCACCTCAAGTCAGCCCTGATGGCGCGCCTCAGAGGGCCCAACTGGGCAGATGAACTTCCTTGGGTTCTACTGGGCATCCGCATGGCCCCCAAGGAGGACCTGGGCACCTCCTCGGCAGAGTTGGTTTACGGCACCCCCCCGACGGTCTGGGGCGAGTTCGTGCCGGAGGCCCAAGGTCCAGCAGATACGCCGGCGGAAGTGCTGACGAAGCTGTGGGACAATGTGGGGAGCCTGGCACCGGTTCCAACCTCCAGACATGGCACTACACCGACTTTTGTCCCTAGGGATCTCAGGGACTGTGAGTACGTTTTCATTCGCAGGGGCAAGCACAAGTCCCCTCTGCAGAGGCCATACGAAGGACCCTGCAAGGTGATTCAGCACAACGGATCTGCGTGTCGTGGAGGTGGGGAGCCGCCAAGAGACCTTCACCGTGGACTGCCTCAAACCGGCGCATTTGGACATCGGACAGCCCGTGAAGGTGCTCTCACCGTGCTGGTGAGACAGGCCACCCAAGGTGGACACACAGACTGGGGATCCCACGCCCCCGATGGGCGATTCTGGGGGGGGGGGGGGGGGGGGGGCGGTGTAGCGGCCCAGATCTGCAGGACTCGAACCGCCATCGGCGGCCACAGGCGCATGCACGGGAGCGCGACATGAACTAACTGCAATGCGGACTAGCCACGTGGCGGGCCTTCCAGCGGGGACCGCACGTCACGTCCGCCGGAGAGGCTCTCGGTTACTTTAGCAAGTGCGCATGCTTTGTTTCAATCAGTAAAGTGTGCTCCAGTCCAGCCGCCGATCTCTGCATTTTCTTTCCTGCCACGCGCTGTGTTCGGCTACACTTTGCCTATTAAAGTGCCCATCTAAATGCTTCTTAAACATAGTACTTGTATCTGGCAGATATCAATCATTCCTGTAAAAAAAACTTACTTCTCAGATCCCCTTTAAAATTACCTTTCACTTTAAACCTATACCCTCTTGCTTTTTATATCCCTGCCATGTGAAAAAGATTTTGACTGTCTATAATTCTCTTAATCTTGTATACCTTTATCAGGTCACCTCTCAACCCCCTTCACTCCAGCAGAAACAAGCCCAGCCTGTCCGTTCTCTCCCCATAACTAAAGTCCTCCAATCCAGGCAGCATCCTGGTGAATCTCCTCTGGGCCCTCTCCAGCTCAAATACATCCTATTGTGCAGCAACCAGAACAGCACACAGTATTCCAAGTGCAGCATAACCAGTAATTTGTAAAGTTGCAACAAAACTTCCCAACTTTTATATTCTATGCCCTGACCCATGAAGGCAAGTGCCTTCTTCACCACTCTAATGGCCCATGTTGGCTCTTTCAGGAAACTATGGAATTCAACCCGTAAATAAATCTTAAATAAATTCTGTTGTTGTATATCTGCTTCTGTGGTATACATTCAGGGTTTGGGCTTAGTTCAGTACATTATTCATGAGTGCAAAAAGGGCCGTCATGATTGATATTTCAAGGCACGCTCTCCATTCAGCCCATTATGTTGTGCCGTTCTTTTGTGGTTGATCCAACAGAAAAGTATACATGCTATTAAATATAGCCTTGTCTCACTTTTACCACCAGTCCTTTCCACCACTGCCTTACACAAGCATCCTTTATTCCTCATCAAATACACTCCTAATTCAATCAAGTACATATTCAAGGTGCAATTTAAAAATTGTGCCTCACTGTACTTATCTTCAACACAATTAACAAATAATATCTTTGTAATTAAATCATCTGCATAATTCGTGGTTGCTCTCTGACACAAGATAACCACGTGACTGAATCAGGAACAGCCTATATATTTTTAATATCTATGATTTTTGGCCAGTTGCTTCAGTCAGTCCTGTATGAAGTGCCAGTTTGGCTGAATGTCAGACATCAGGGAGCTCAAATTGGCTGTGATGAGATGAAATGCTCTCAGTATGTTAATGTGCCGATTGCAACCTTGTCTACTTGTTTTGTCCTCTGAATGATCAGTGGAAACAGAAGGAGTCTAGAAGAACTAAATATGCTAATAAATTATAATTACAAAACTATCTGCATTGATCAAAGCACTTCCTGATAACCTTCTGCTTTACTACTTCACATAATCTTTCCTGCTGTACAGTCTTGTTTATTTCTGTCAATCACCCTCTGGTCTTGGGAGATCAAAGTATTACATGGGTCAATTTTCTGAGAAGCAAGAGTTACAAAGGATACTTTCACTTATTTATATCAATTAATGTGATTATTTTTAAGTGAACCCTTATTGTTTTGCTGTTTAGTTTTAATCTTTACATTGGAAGATATGCTCCCCAATATTTGTTTTGCTTTCACAACAGCCCAAGAAGCCAGGATGAAAATTACTTTGGGAATTCCTATAATTTGGAAGAGCAAGCACAATACCAGAGGGAATGAAAAACTTTAAGAAGGTATGAATGTAGGCATCTTTAACCCAATATTTACAGCAGGCACAATGTTGTCTGAGGATGTCAGGAGAGACACAGAGCCCAGTACCTGAGCTTTGTAAAGGGATCTAACTCTGTAGGCAATGCTTGGATACAAACTGTGATAAATATTCCTGTTCTCTGGCATCTGTTCTTCTCCATTGCCACCACCTTTAGTTACTGAAGACTCAAACTAAAAAGAAACATTAAGTTTGTTTTGTTTCTGTGAATCAGCTGATGTAATGATTATAGTTTTTTTACTTTGAAGGTGATAGGTTAACTTGACAAAATTGTTAAAAATAGCATACTGAACCCTAGACTATATAAATAGAGATAAAAGGTAAAAAAAAAACACAATGTTGCAGTAAATGTTTATGAATCAGTGGTTAGGCCTCAACAGGAGTGGTCTTTGGAAACACCACTACCACATGCTTAATGTGATACATCATAGTGCAGGGCAGGAATGGGTAATCAAGTGCCAAAGACGAAGGATAGCAATGAACTGTGTGGTTTAAAGTTGGACACCAGATTCTTGCAGGCATGTTGCAGAGCTAACCAACATAAAAGGATGATTGTATGGGGTTGTGGACAACCCTCAGAAGTGATTAATGCCTCAATTTCAGGTGTTGAATGTTGGGTTAATCACTCACTTGTTCACTGATATGTCCCTGGATTTGCAAATCTAGGATGTCTTTGTTATTCACCTTATTTAACTGCACCTTGATTTCCTGCCATTTCAACCTTTGTGAATTGAGAGAACCTTTAAAACTTGCTCAAAAACATTCTTAATTTTGAGCATCCACCCAACTGTGATCAACCCATAAATTTAACATATGCAGTTTCCTTCCCCTGTACTGGCATCACGAGTTTGAAACTGAAATGGATATCTCTAACCCTGAGGAATCCATCCCTGCAGCATTATCATTGCTTGCTCAATTTAGTGGTTTTTCTGGTTATAAACTAAATCTTCATAAAAGTGAGCTTTGCCCTATTAAATATGCAAGTTCCAATCTATTGGCAATTACCATTTAGATTAGTGATCTGATTACTTTACTTATTTAGGTGTTAAAATTACCAAGAAGTATAAGGAACTATTTAAAGTTAATTTTCTAGCCCTTACATTGATCATGTTAAACAATTCGTTTACCTAAATGGTCCCCATGTCCCTTATCACTGATTGGTAAATCAATGCTGTAAGATGATATTTACCTAAATTCTGTATCTATTTCAGGTGGTTCCAACCCTTATCTCTAAATCCTTTTTTTGATATTATTGATTCTAAAATCGTCATATATATGCAGAATAAAAACCCAAGGTTAAGTAAGAACTATTACAGAAATTAAAAAAAGGATGGCGGTATGGCTTTGCCTAACTCTTAGATTTTACTATTGGGCAATTATATTCAAAGTTTAATTTTTTTGGACACAAGATTTACATGTAACTCAATGTCCATGATGGGTGTATCTTGAGCATGAGTCAGTGCAAGGGTTTTTATTTGCTTCTATCTTAGGGCCTCGCTCCCCTTCGCACTTACTAAATTGTATAAACAAATGATTAATCAATAAACTAAACACACAATATGAATATGGTTTCAATTTCGTAAATTTTTTTGGACTGAATAAATTTATCTTATCAAGTCCTATTCTATCTAACTTTTTTCTTTCAAACACCTTTGAGAATTGATCTAGCTTTTCTTTAATGGGAAACGAAGGGAATAACATGCTTTCCGTGACTTATCGGATAACTGGATTTTTTTTAGTCTTTTTGCAACAGTTGTTCTAATAAATACAATTTGCCTAGATCACATTTTTTTTAAAGATACTTTACAGATTCAGAAACTTTTTTTTTAAATGTTACCTCTACCTGACTTTACCCGTATATCACATCCAATTGAAAATTACAGAAAAATTTTTAGGTTTTAACCCTTATCAGAAGGGCTTGATAGCAATAATTTATGATTTGATAATGAAAATACGTTTAGGGATACTGGATAAAATTAAGAATGAATGGGAAAGAGAACTTCGGATACCTCTACCTATAGAGACATGGAAGAAAATTCTTCAATTAGTTAATGCCTCTTCAATGTGTGCTAGACACTCTCTAATACATTTTAAGGTAGTTCATAGGACCCATATGTCTAAGGATAAGTTAGGTCGCTTTTACAACCACAAATCCTATCTGTGATAGATGTAATTCGGAGGTGGCTTCCCCAACGCATATGTTTTGGTCCTGCCCTCTTTTGGAAAAGTATTGGAAAGACATTTTTGATATCATTTCAGTGGTATTGAATATTGATTTACAACCACATCCTATTACTGCAATTTTTGGGTTACCAATGATGGATTCTGGCCATTTATCTGCCTCAGTTTGTCGTATGATTGCAATTGTTACATTAATAGCCAGAAGATCCATTCTATTTAAATGGAAAGATCCTAAACCCCCTACTACATTACAATGGTTTCCCCAAACTATAACATGTTTAAACTTAGAAAAAATTAGGAGTGGTACTGTTGATCCTTCGGTTAATTTTGAAGAAACTTGGAGCCCGTTTATCCAGTATTTTCATATGATGTAAGCTGACCTTTTCCGAATCCTTCTCAATAATTTTCTATTCAAATATAGAGGAGCAGAGTTAATGACATAATATCTTTCTTTAATCAATGAAAACGACAGCCCAGCTTTTGCTTAGCTCTTGGTTAGTTTTTGTTTATTATTACCATTCATTTTGTTTTGTTACTATTTTTTTTCAGTTTGGGTTTTTTTTCCCCCTCAGATAATCAAATTTCTTTTAAATCTTTTTCACGTTCAATTATTAAGAGATTGGGAGGTTCAGATTACATATTTTACTCTTTATGTTTGTATATGTTAACTGTTATTATTGTAATCCCGATCTCTTTATATCATGTGTATAATTACTATTGTTATGTATACTAATTTGAAATTAATAAAAGGATTGAAAAAGAAAGAAACTGAAATGGATTAATTATACAAACATTTCTACTAAAGCGAAAGATTAATATTTGTACAGCTACTTTCACAGCCTCAAGATATGCCTCTTTAAAACCAAAGTACCTTTGAAATGCAGACTGTGTTGTAATGCCCACTCTCCCTCCAAATTACAGCGCCAGTGACCCGGGCTCAATTCCGGCAGCTGTCTGTAAGGAGTTTGTATGTTCTCCTCGTGACTGCGTGGGTTTCCTCCGGGTGCTCTGGTTTCCTCTCACATTCCAAAGACATACAGGTTAGGAAGCTGTGGGCATGCTATATTGGCGCCAGAAGCGTGGTGACACTTGCGGGCTGCCCCCAGAACACTCTATGCAAAAAACGTATTTCACAATAATGTGTTTTGACATACATGTGACTAATAAAGATATCTTATCTAATTATCATCCATATGCTTTCTTTTGGTAGTACAAGTTAAAACTACATTTTCCACATGCAAGCTAATTTCACACCTTGGCACACCTTTCCTCATCCTCCAGTGTAACCATCAACATTTGTTATTCAATAGCATCATCACTGGTATCCCCAACCATCAAACCTGTGGTTCACCATTGATTAGGAACTCAATATCCAGAAAAAGCAGCGCACTTGATTGGCACACCAGCTACAATGCAAAACATTCATTCCTTCCACCACCAGCACACAGGTGGTGGATGGAGGGAATGGTGGTGCAGCAGGTAGTACTGCTGCCTGACAGCTCCAGCCCCCGTAACCCTGGGTTTCATCCTGACGTCGGGTAGTATGTGCAGTTGCACATTCTCCTTGTAACTAGGATGCTACAGTTTCCTCCCACATCCCAAAGACGTGCCGATTGTTAGTTTTGGCTGCTGTAAATCAAACCTACTGTAGGTGAGTGATAGTAGAATTAGAGTGGAATTAATAGCATATGAGAGAGATGAGGTTACAGGGAAATAAGAGGGGGAATGGGATTTCTCTGAGGGCAGGCATGGACTCGATAGACTGAATGGTCTCCAATGCTGTGAGAAAATACAAAAGTGTACAAGGTGCACTGTTGTTACTCACCCAGGCTACTCCAAAAGCACCTCCCAAATCCAAAATCTCTCTCTCCAAGAAGGACAAAGATTTCAGGTGCAGGAAGCACCACCACCTCCCAATCCCCTTCAAGGCACATACCTACCCTGACCTGGAAAAATGTTATTCGTCCTTCATTGTGACTCAGTCTTTTTCCTGGAGCTCACCACCTGACACCATGGGAATATCTTCGCCAAAAGGACTGCAGCATGTCATGAAGGCAGTCCACCATCAGCTGCCTAAGGGCAATTAGAGATGGGCAATAAATCTTGGCCTGGCCACAGGTACCCACATCACAAAACAGGAGTAAAAGAGGTTAAAAATACTGCACCCATGAATAAAATTAATATCTTTATTATAAGTCATAAACCAAGGTGACAGTTATTTGTTTCTATTTCAAAAATATTATTCTTTTCAATCATGTAGTTTATATAAGTAAGTTGTCTGCTGAGCTAGAATTGCCTATTATGATCTCTATAGTTTAATAGACTCGTGGGCAGGAAGGGTATATCCTCGGTTATATGGGGCAAGGTTGAGATTTACCATTTGGAAAACTGGTGGTGGTGAAACTTGGGCAATTTATTCAAAAACCCTAAAACAGTTACTAGAGCCAAAATCTTGCAGCAATATGTTACCATTTACCGGCGTAGCTGCAAACAACTTCCATGCAAACTTAGAAGTCCCAAAGTTGTCATCAGTAGCTGTTCTGAATATGCTCCAACACTTATGAAAGGAACATCTGTGAGGGATAAGGTATTAGTTCATTCATTCTGCCCCCCCCCAATATATTTAATTGTTTTTAAGTGCTCATAAGAGACTTTATCCATATAAGGCATTTTAAAAGAAATATTTTTATTGTTAATTTGATTTTATTTTTGTGCTTTTAAAGGCTCGGAGCAGCAATGGCTGACTCGGCATTTATTTCCCCCTTCTAGTTACCCCCAAGCAGAGTGGCATGCTTGGGCTGCTCAAAGAGCAGCTACGAGCCAAGCACAGTGTAGTAGGTGTGATGCTTCATTATGCCACATGGGGCAAAGATGGCACATTTCCTTCCCCAAGTGAACCAGAGGTTTCTAATGACAATCTGGTCGTTTCATTGTTAATTACAGATTTATTTAATTACTTGAATTTAAATCCCCAGCTGCAGTGGTGGGATTTGAATTCAAGTCTCTTGATCAATTGCCCAGGACTCTGGATACTAGTCCAGACTACAGCACTGTACAATTCAAAATAGATTATGTCCGTTTCTGATTACTTTTGAACGATAGAAAGATTCAGTGTGTTTGGCAGTTTTGACAGTCACCTAAGACAGGGATGTAGCTTACCTGGGTACCAAAGTTTTCTTCTTCATTACCAGATGAGGCTTTTCTAACTTCACCCATGCCAGCCTTCCTCCCTTCACTGCCCTGTGATCCTCCTTCATTACAAAAGACCCAGTCAACACACATGCCCGCATCAGCAGTAATCAAGGCAGCTTCCACCTGCAGTTCCCGTGGGCAGAGCTGTACTAGTTAAGTACAAACACTGATTGGGGTTCAGTGATGAATTCAGGACAGTTCATGCTGGCCACAAATTTTGGATTGTTAGAATATGACACTATATATATAGGGGTGGTTAGCAAACTATTAGAGTCTTCCACAATGGTAAAGATCTGGATATACAATATAGCATGAATACAAAATAGTTTTGCTGCATTGCAATGTGTCTTTCTTAGCGTAAACTCAATGTACGCTTCAGTGAATGACAAAGACTCCAGCTTGGCATCAGCTCAGTAGCAATGCATGTTAGAGATCAGTTGCGTGACAAGTAGACAGAAAGTCCAAAAAAGAAATCAACAATTAAGTGATTGGAAGAAGCAAGTTGAGCAAAGTTGCCCCTAAAATATTTTTGAATTAAAAGACATTTTCAGTCAACCTCACCTCAACACCAGCACAAAACTTGTATTTATAAAGTATCTTTAGTGTAGTAAAAATGACGACTTTTCTTTATGCAATTGAAATCAAACAACAAGGAATACAAGAACATAAGAAAATAAGTGCAGGAGCAGATCACTCAGTCAAACCTGTCCCACATTCAATATGATCATAACTGATCTGCCCCAGGTCTCCATTCCTCTTCTCTGCCTGTTCCCCTTAGCCCTCACTTCCCTGATCTATCAGAAGTTTATCTGCTTCCCCTTCAAAAATCCTTAATACACCCATTAAGAAATGGTCTTAGGCACATCCACACCCAATTCATCTTAGCACAGCTGATATTTTCCCAGCATCAATTGTGTACCTAATGGTGTCAGAGGCCCCACAGCATGCATTCCTCCACTACCAATAGAAAATAGAGCCCTTGTGGGAAATGTTTGACCTCTGCTAATCACACTCAGGAAAAACTAGATTGGCCCAGAGTCGACATTGATGTCCTGCACATAGCACCAGCCAGTCCCAACATCCCACGGTGATTATTACCGAAAATAATGGTCTCTTCACATTCTGCAGACTTTTTCTTCAAGTTAACTCCATGCAATCAACTCACTGCAATCACTGGTCCGTTGATCAGTCACACCTCGCTGTGGCTTGGAACCACTCATGCATCAGGCCAGGTATTTGTGTCAGGGGCATTTGTCCAGACACACAGGGGAGCACCATGCCAACATCATCGTGTTTTTCATCTAGATTCCAGCATCTGTAGTCCTTTGTTTCTCTAGCACCACACCACCATTTTCCCCCATACATCTCAGATGATGATCTTGGGAACAGCTCAGAAATGATACCAGTAATAGTTGGAGTATATTTTTGAACAAGAAGGCACAAGATGTGGCCATATAAAGGCAAGTAGCTCTCCAGGGTAGCAGTCGTAGGCCTGACTACACAGCATCTGAAGCAAAACAGATGGTGAAATCACATTTAAAGTCTATAGTCAATAAAAATGAATAGCCAAGTAAGCACCACATGATATCAAATAACAAGTAGCTGAATTCAGAGTCCAACATAAAGTTAACTACAAATTCATTCATGCCTTAATATTAGATCACAAACTTTTATTGTTGACAGTGGTCAAAACCATGCTGAATGATGTTCATGTGGGTACCAAAATCCAATAATGACATCATTACAAAAGGTTACATGTTTCAGTGGACGTTATGACTGAACAAACAACGTGCTTGGAATTCATCTTGTTTGATAGCACCAAATGCTCAACAGCAGCTGTGAAGGCAAGGGAACTAAATTGAACCCAAGTGAAGATGGAACAGACGTTGCTTTACACAGTGACTGGAGATCAATTTCAAGGGATACTTATCTAACAGGTGGTCTGGGAATTACTTATAAAAATTTCCATATCTAAAGAGACAGAACAATTATTCATCAAATACACAAAATAATCTGTGCCTCAGCATAGATCATTGGATATAGTTGTTTCTCAGTTTTTCCATTAATTTGCCAGTTCACTTTCAGGTTGCATTGAAGCTTTTTAATCAGCCTGTTTAAAAAAAACAAAAAGGGGCAATTTTGACATGAAGCACATGTTGGCTGGGCAATGGGAGGAACAATTACAACACCCACCTACTGTTAGTTGCCAAAGCCTCAGACTATTCTTGTGGCCAGGCCTCATTTCAGTGAAAGTGGTGAGCTGCTGGAACGAGAAGTGTGCAGGCAGGCAACTTGCCAGCTGGGGTGGAGAAACCACACAGCTAGTTGGGTCATTTACCAGTTGGAATCAGTAGACAGGTTTTACACAGCTGGATGCTGCACATTTTATTCCAAAGCAGGCACTGGAAATTTAAGACTCTGAAACTCTATGATACTGAAGTCTGGGTGAGAAAACGTATGCTGGCAGCTCTGGGCAGGCCACCAGCATGAAGATGACTCCCAGTTACCGTGATCCTGCCCGTGCACTACATCCAGTAAAAGACAAAGTGGGGTGGGGGGTAGGGGATGAGCCAGAAGACCAAAATTGTACCCAGTCGTGCAAATTAACATTTGCAGAAACAAGGAGATTGTTCCTGGAATTCTTGCTGACCATTAACACAGTTTTCAGTCGAGCTGAGATGCCTACTACCAGCTAACTTTGAGAGTCGATTGTCAGGCAACTGCATCTTAACAGCTCATGTTACAATTTTGTGACATTCTTCAAGATTTGCACTGCACTGTGGTAAAGCAGCAATCAGAAGGGGGAGTTGGAGACATGAACTTACGACCTTCCAAAACACCTTGCCTCTTCTAACAGAAGAACTTTACAATCCCGTCCTCCAATACTACCGACTGAGTTCCAATGAAGAGCAGGCCATGGAAATCCTGTGCTCTCACGACAGTAAGTGGCATGGTTAGTGGGTCAGTGAAGATATCAGAGATGAAGATTGAGACAGTCTTTAATGGCATCCCTGTGGATTGACAACACCCTGATACAACCCTGAAGTGCCAATGATGGAGGAGAAAAATTAGGTCAGACTATTTCCATTGGGCAGGTTCATGCCAACAGATTCACAACCAGCTGAAGCAGTCACACAAATGGCCTCAGTTGTTCTCTATTTATGCACCCATTTACAGGTTTACTTCAGCAAATGGAAACTTAGACTTTGGGAACAAACCACTGGATATGCTTATATTTTAGCTGAAATTTTAAGTTCCATTGGAAGCAAGCAAGCAGAAATGTTACCTGCCCCTGAGATTCTAGACCACGCCCTAAATTAGACCATTCCCAATCAGTTAATCCTAAACAAAGAGCTTCCTGTAGCTGTGCTCATTGTACAGTCAAGTCAGGCATGACCTTGTCTCTTTATGTATACGTACACACACACACCATACATGCATATGTGCACACAAAGATTTACAAAGGAAAAATGCTAAAAGTGTAATGGCACTCAAAATCAAACCATTAGTGAACTACTTTGTTAATTTTATATCAGTAACACCATGCTACCTTTAAAATTGATGCATAGGTTTAAAATTCATTTATCAATACCATATCACATTTTTGGACACGATCTGCAGATATCAATTCCTAGGAAACTCAACTTACAGTTTGCAGTTGAGAGACGGAATGCAGTACTTTAATTTTCCTAATCAACTTGTGGGTACATTTCTACAGAAAAATCAACAGCAAATCTTTGCTCAAATATAATGAAGCTTTTTACCTTTTTACTTTACTCTACTGATCAAACTCTTCCCAAATGCTGATCATGTCCAGATATTCTCAGAGGTTTTGAATATTTTAAGAATTAATGAGTTCTTAACAAGTACCAAATGAGCAAGATGTGAGACTAGTGACTGAACTGCTCCTGGGGAATCCCCTAACTTATTGCTTTATCATCTGTTTTATTTGATAATACTTTGAAGATAGTTAGAAATTAGACCTATCTGTTTTTATCTTATATTTTTTAATCTGGGAGAACAATAATGCACATTGTAATCCTCTATGTGCAGCTCGGTGACAGTATTGTCCATGAATCCCGAGAATCCGACTTGTCCTCTAACTTATCATCAGTACAGACAGCCATCGCCTTCTTATGCATGACTGGATACTGAACTGACAGGTAAAAGGTAAGTCTGGACTGCATAAGGGAGAACCAAGTCTAGGCAACTGAAGATTGTTGCTGTGGGGAGAGAGAGAGAACTGAGAAATGGAGGTAGTTTGGAGCCAGCATTTTCTGCCAAGATGGTACTGACATTAGCAATATTGGCAGCTGAAACAAGAGATGATGGTAAGAAGGGAATAAAACCTGGGATTTTACCAAGAGTAAATAGTTTCCCGTCTACATTCTTCATTTTTTTGTTTGATTCAGAAGAGTTGATAAGGAAATAAATGAGTCCTAAAATGTCTCTCCAGAACCAACGAAGATAACATCCCCTGTAAGTCAATAAGAGAATGCAGAGAGATGGGCACAGAAACCTCTACAGAGAATTAATATGCAGAATGCTGGACTTTGGCCATGACACAAGGCTTCAAATGGGAACAATTGAGGGGTGAAAAACAAGAAGGCAGCTGCTTGAAATGCAGATGTGCTCCCGCCCAAACTCTTTTTTATCCCATCATTTAATTTAATGATAAATCTAACAAATTCATGTTTTACTTTACAAAGTTATTTTTACTCAAACAGCAGCCTCAAGGTCTTATATAAAAGAAAATCCAATAAAACTGTCATGACCTTGTATCTTTATGCACACACACCATACATGCATATCCAATGAATATTCCTGGATTTCAGTGTTTTAAAAGGGATGGGGGGGTGGGGAGAAGAGGAGGAGGGGTGGCATTACTGGTCAGGGATACTATTACAGCTGCAGAAAGGGTGGATAAAGTAGAAGGATCCTCTCTCGAGTCAGTATGGGTGGAAGTTAGGAATAAGAAAGGAGCAGTTACTCTACTGGCAGTATTCTATAGGCCCCCAGGTAGCAGCAGGGATACTGAGGAGCAGATTGGGAGGCAGATTTTGGAAAGGTGCAAGAATAACAGGGTTGTCATCATGGGAGACTTCAACTTCCCAAATATTGATTGGCACCTGCTTACTACCAAAAGTTCAGATGGGGCAGAGTTTATTAAGTGTGTCCAGGACGGATTCCTTTCACAGTATGTTGACAGGCCGACTAGAGGGAATGCCATATTAGATCTAGTATTAGGTAATGAACCGGGTCAGGTGACAGATCTATCAGTGGGTGAGCATTTGGGGGACAGTGACCACTGCTCCCTAACCTTTAGCATTATCATGGTAAAGGATAGGAGCAGAGAGGACAGGAAGATATTTAATTGGGGAAGGGCAAATTATGAAGCTATAAGGCTAGAACTTGCAAGGGTAAATTGGGATAACATTTTTGAAGGGAAATGTACTGTAGGGATGTGGTCGTTGTTCAGGGATCTCTTGCAGGATATTAGGGATAAACTTGTCCTGGTGAGGCAGAGAAAGAATGGCAAGGTGAAGGAACCATGGGTGACAAGAGAGGTGGAACAACTAGCTCGGAGGAAGAAGGCAGCATACATAAAGTGTAGGCAGCAAGGATCAGATAGGGCTCACAAGGAATATAGGGTAGCAAGGAAGGAACTTAAGAAGGGGCTGAGGAGAACAAGAAGGGGACATAAAAAGGCCTTGGCAAGTAGGGTTACGGAGAATCTGAAGGCTTTTTTCACTTATGTGAAGAGCAGAAGGATGACGAGAATAAGGGTAGGACCGATTAGAGACAAAGGTGGGAAGATGTGCCTGGAAGCTGTGGAAGTGGGTGAGGTCTCAGTGAATACTTCTCTTCAGTATTCATCAAGGAGAGGGGCCTAGATGATGCTGAGGACAGCGTTGGTAAGGTTAATGTTCTGGAGCATGTAGATATCAAGAGAGAGGATGTGTTGGAGCTGTTAGAAAATATTAGGACAGATAAGTCCCCGAGGCCTGACGGAATATTCCCCAGGCTGCTCCATGAGGCGAGGGAGGAGATTGCTGAGCCTTTGGCTAGGATCCTTGAGTCCTCGTTGTCGACGGGAATGGTACCGGAGGATTGGAGGGTGGCAAATGTTGTCCCCTTATTCAAAGAAAGTAGTAGGGATAGTCCAAGGAATTACAGACCAGTGAGCCTTGTCCATGGTGGGCAAGCTGTTGGAAAGGATTCTTAGAGATAAGATCTATGCTCATTTAGAGAATCATGGACTGATTAGGGACAGCCAGCATGGCTTTGTGAAGGGAAGATCATGTCTCATAAGCCTGATAGGATCCTTTGAGGTGGTGACCAGGAAGATTGATGAGGGTAGTGCAGTAGATGTGGTCCACATGGATTTTAGTAAGGCATTTGACAAGGTTCCACATGGTAGGCTTCTTCAGAAGGTCAGAGGGCATGGGATCCAGGGAGGCTTGGCCATGTGGATTCAGAATTGGCTTGCCTGTAGAAAGCAGAGGGTTGTGGTGCAGGGAGTGCATTCAGATTAGAGGGCTGTGACTAGAGGTGTCCCACAAGGATCGGTTCTGGGACCTCTACTTTTCGTAATATTTTTTAATGACTTGGATGAGGGGGTAGAAAGGTGGGTTAGCAAGTTTGCAGACGACAAAAAGGTTGGTGGTGTTGTGGATAGTATGGAGGACTGTCGAAGATTGCAGAGGGACATTGATAGGATGCAGAGCTGGGCTGAGAAGTGGCAGATGGTGTTCAATCCAGAGAAGTGTGAGGTGGTACACTTTGGAAGGACAAACTCCAAGGCGGAGTACAAGGTTAATGGCAGGATTCTGGGAAGTGTGGAGGAGCAGAGGGATCTGGGGGTTCATATCCACAGATCACTGAAAGTTGCCTCATAGGTGGATAGGGTAGTTCAGAAAGCTTATGGGACGTTAGGGTTCATAAGTCGTGGGATCGAGTTTAAGAGCCCCAAGGTAATGATACAGCTCTACAAAACTCTGGTCAGACCACACTTGGAGTACTGTGTCTAGTTCTGGTCACCTCATTATAGGAAGGATGTCGAAGCATTGAAAAGGGTGCAGAGGAGATTTACCGGGATGCTGCCTGGTTTGGAGAGTATGGATTATGAGGAGAGACTAAGGGAGCTAGGGCTTTACTCTTTGGAGAGGAGGAGAATGAGGGGAGACATGTTAGAGGTATACAAAATATTAAGAGGAATAGATAGAGTGGACAGCCAGCACCTCTTTCCCAGGGCACCAATGCTCAATACAAGAGGGCATGGCTTTAAAGTAATGGGTGGGAAGTTCAAGGAAGATATCAGAGGAAGGTTTTTTTACCCAGAGAGTGGTAGGTGCATGGAATGCGCTGCCTGGGGTGGTGGTAGAGGCAGGTACGTTGGTCAAGTTCAAGAGATTGTTAGATAAGCATATGGAGGAATTTAAAATAGGAGGGGATATGTGGGAAGAAGGGGTTAGATAGTCTGAGGCGTGGTTTAAAGGTCGGCACAACATGGTGGGCCGAAGGGCCTATATTGTGCTGTATTGTTCTATAATCTTCTATAAAAACATTTTACAAAGTCCCAAGAATTGTTTTTTCCTGTCATTTTTGAGCACTCTACCATAAATTGTGCAGCTTATAACTCAGATCAAGCCCTTCACCAATTAACCACAAGAACCTTTGAGTTATCAAAGCAATTTTATATTTTTGTCAGCAAGACCACAAGGCCCATATCCTTGATTTGAAAGCAATAGAGTACTTGAAGATAAAATGAAGCAGGCCACAGCACTGATTTGTAAGCATAATATTTAGAAATTTGAAAAGTTCATTAGTTTTGGGAGTCCAAAATCTGCTTATTTTGCACTTGTAACTTCTAACCACTAATTGAAATCACTTATTTCCAGCATCTGCAGAATCTATTTTTTTTTCCCACTGGGTTGGATTTTATTGAGATTAACAACTCTCACATAATAATGAGAAAATTTAATGGTGTCTGGAATTCTGAGTTCACAGCAGTAGTAAATGGGTTCTGTGAAACTTTTCCAGGGACAGATGTCCCGATGTCAGAGCACACGACTGAGGTTTAGTGGATAAACCTCAAAGGAGGAAAATTATTTGGACTTTATTCGAGGCTCAAGAGCAATTAGATCTGATTTTCTGTGGACTTCTTCCTAAATCAGTGGTTAAAAGTCTGTGATCAATATTTCTCTCCATTTAAACAATATTCTGCTTTGCTAAAGTGGATAATCTCACATTTCTACATGTTATATTCCATCTGCCAAAAGTTGCCCAAGTACTTTATCCATCTATAATGCCTTGCAGTCTTTAGGTGTTCTCTTCACAACCTGCCTTTCCACCTCATCGGTAGATTTAGCTGCTGCAAACTTGATCTCTTCATCCAAGTTATTAATATAGATGGTAAATCATTGAAGTCCCAGAAATGACCACAGTGGTACCCAACTTGTTACAGCTTGCCATCCTGAAAATGGGCCTTCGTTGTTTTTAATTAGCCAATCTTCTCTCCATGCTAACGCACTACTCCCAATGCTCTTACCTTGTGTAGCAATCTTTGAGGCATCTTATCAAATACCTTCTGGAAATCCAAATACACCACATCTACAGATTCCCCTTTATCCAGCCTGTCTGATACTTTCTCAAAGAACTTATTAAAGTTCTTAAGTCAAGCACAACTTCCCTTTCATAAAGGGAACATTGACTCAGCCTGATTGCATGACAATTTTCTCAAAGATCTGCTCCTTCAATAATGGATCCCCGTATTTTCCCAACTGGTCTACACATGTGTTACATTTGTGGTTTTTCAATCTGCTGGGACCTTTTCAAAAATCACTGGAGAAAATACACTGGATAAACTAGTGGAAGATTAGTAGTTCTGCAGCCACATCTTTTTAGACTCCATGATGCAGGCCGGCAGATCCAGAGGACTGGTCAGCCTTTGGTCTCACTAGTTTGACCAGTCTCCAGTAACTGTGATTGTTTTACGTTCCTCCTTCCCTTTAGCACTGTGCAGTTTTCCTTTGTCTGTCACAGAATCCTATCAATCATGTGAATGCTGCCACTGCCGACATGTACAACTTAAACAAATCAGAGCCTCCATTCAGTGAAGCTCATTTCACATTGGGCTTCAGCTCACAAAGTGTTCAAGCTTCACTCCTTGAACCCTGTAAAGAGGATTGAAACCATGTAATTCACTGAGGTACAACTGTCATCCTTTGCAAAAAACATCATAGATTGCAAATGAAATAGACAGTGCAGGCCTGATGGTGGTAATCCCTCCGTCTTTAGACTTCTTGGACATTTATTGCATGCTTTGCGCCAAAGGCAGTGCCCGTGAGTGTAACTTCAAAATGAGGAGAGATCGCACATACAAAAAAAAATCCAAGGGTAATACAGAATCCCTTGTTATTGCAATAAGCCAATTGAATTGTCACGCATCTCATTCACTGTCAAGAACTGGTTTTTGTGCTGCCTCACTGTCCCATGGCACTACACTCATAACTCACTATTTTCAGTCACTTCAAGTTCGTCTATGTTTTCCCTGTGAGTGCATGGGATCAGCCCCTTACCCACTGCATTGTGAAGAATATATTAGTTCATAGAGAATTCATGTTCTGTCTTCAAAAATTGCATTAAAGCTGTTCTACCGAGCAAAGGCACTAGTGTCTTTCCACCTGTTAGATCCATTTATGCTGTCCCCCTGGCAATTCAAAAGTCTATAAAAAAACCATCAATGCCATCCTCACCATCAAATTTTAAGATTCTGATTAGATTTACTGAGTCATTACTGTACCAGACCATGGGCTCAATTTACTCACCCAGTATGAACTAGTTACAGATTGACCAGTTATCACACGCTCAGGCTGTTGTCACTTAATCTTGTTTAGGATCTATGTAGAATTACTGCTCCTTCTTTTCCTCTGTCTTGAACCGATTCTGATTCTCTGCTCCACCTTTGCACATCTGTGACCTTCGTCAACATATTGTTAATAATGTACTTTGTTCATCCTTTATGCTGCTGGAATACTCTTTCCTCATTGCTGATGTTCCAATTCTATACTTGCTTCATACTTTTGCTTCTTGAAAATAATTGTTTTCCCAAGGACACTTTTTCAGAAAATACCTTCTGACACATTTCCAGTATTCCTTTAAGTTGAAAACGTCACACAGGAAATGAAAACTTGGAACAATGCTCATCAAATCATTAATAGTTTCCTGAACAACATTCAGATACTACAATCAAGCTTTTGAGTTTTTCCCCTCTGATTACTTAATCTGTCCTGAAAACAAGCACATGTTTAAAGTCTTTCAAGTTGATAAAAAAAATCAAAATGGATTTAAACCTTAAAATTCTTTGTTTCCCCAAGTGATTATGAAAGAGAATTGACATCATTTAGTCACTCTGTACAATGTTAATCACAGTGAAGAGAATGACCACCTAGTGGTAACTGGATAGTGAAGATACACTGTTGTAAGCACTAACAAAATTGGTGGAGATATTGGGAATATGCCCATCCACAAGAAATTCAATAAAACCAAGTAATTGAAATGCTTTTTTTTTCCCAGACAAGGTCCTGTTTCTTACATACTTCTATCTTAAAACAAAAACTAACAATTTCTGCATTTCATTGTCATTCTCTCTCTCTCTCTCTTTGGTTTCTGTCAACATTTCATTTGCTGAACTTATTCAGCCTTTTCTCTGTTCGCTTCTTCCACGCTTAAACATTTATATTTTTGAATTTCTTTCATTCCCTTTATTCTGCTTTCTGTTCTGATTCCGAATCAGAATCAGGTTTATTATCACTGACATACGTCATGGAATTTGCTGTTTTGCGGCAGCAGTACAGTGCAAGGCATAAAAATTACTATAAGTTAATTACTATAAATAAATAGAGCAAAAGAGGAATAACAAGGTAGTGTTCATGGGTTCATGGACCGTTCAGAAATCTGGGAGGCGAGGAGGAGGAGAAGCTGTTCCTTAAATGTTGAGTGTGGGTCTTCAGGCTCCTGTACCTCCTCCCTGATGGTAGTAACATGAAGAGGACATGTCCCAGATGGTGAGGGTCCTTAATGATGGATGCCACCTTCTTGAGGCACCACCTCTTGAAGCTGTCCTTCATGGTGGGGAAGGTTATGCCCCTGATGGAGCTGGCCGAGTCTACAACCCTCTGCAGCCTCTTTCGACCCTGTGCATTGGAGCCTCCATATTCCCTTTTTTTAAAAACTTTATTCATAAAGCACAGTAACAGGCCCTTCTGGCCCAATGAGCCCACACTGCCCAATTACACCCATGTTAATCTATTAATCTGTACGTTTTTGGAATGTGGGAGGAAACCGGAGCACCTGGAGAAAACCCATGCAGTCACAGGGAGAATGTACAAACTCCTTACAGACAGGAGCGGGAATTGAACCCGGGTCGCAAGCGCGGTAATAACATCACACTAACCACTACGCTACCGTGCTGCCTTGTTTTCATAAAAATTTCCATTGTTTTGTTCCAGATTTTTCCACTTCTGTTCTCCTTCCTCTATTCTTGATTTCATTTCCTCTCCATCTTGGATTCTCCCGATCTCCCCCAACATTTATTTGCATCTCTTTGTCCTTCCAGCTGTTTTGTTCCAGTCTTCCTTATTTCTGCTCTCTTTCATTTTTACTGCTTTCTCTAATCTTCTGTTTCCTAGTTCTTTTGATTTTGTGTCTATTCCATTTTTGTCTCCTACATCCCTCAGTTATATTATTATCTTTAACCATTGCTTTTCACGGCTCCTCGAACAGCCACAGAAGCAGGTGATGGGAGATGGCATGGGAAAGATGGGAGAGTCAATTTACTGATGGGCAGAGTTTGAAACTGATCCCAATAGCATGCCCTTAAATAAAGCTGATCAAATTTCCTTCAAGTAAAGGCAAATAATGGACAGATGAAATAAAACTGACAAAGCTGTTGGGTACAATGGTGACACAGCACTTAAATTGTCAGATGAGTAATCCAGAGACCTGGATTAACAATCCAGAGACTCAGCTTCAAAAACCAATATGGCAGCTGTGGAATATATTCAATTAATAATATGGAATTTGGAAAAAGAAAAACACTAACTAATCTTACTAATATTTACAGGTAAAATAAAACTGTTTATTGTAAAAACCCGTCTGGTTCTCTAACATCCACCAGGGGAGGAAATCTACTCTCCTTGCACAGTTTAGCCGACATTTGACTCCAGACTCACCTAATGTGATTGATCCTCAAATGCCCTAGAAAACCATTCAGTTTTATCATTACTGCTACATTCAAATAGCGAAGGAATCAAACTGGATGGACAACCCACCGTCGACCAAATTCGGTCACGGCAAAGGCATTCCCAGCGCAGTGAACCCTGTAAAGTCCTCCTCACAAACATCTAGGGACTGCTGTCTAAATCAGGAGTAATGTCCCACAGACTGGTCAAGGAACAACCTGATGCAATCATTCTCACAGTCAATGTCCAGAATCCTCCATCACAACCCAATGGTACAGTTCATCCAAACTGACAGGATAAACGCATCAGAGATGACAGCACAAGCAGGAGGGGATAGCCCTTGTAATTCTCAACATCAACTCCATACCCCATGAAGACTCATGGTAGCAATCAAACATGGGCAAAGGAATTTCCTCCCGATTATCACCCAACCTCCAGCATCTGCTAATGATTCAATGCTCTTCCCTGTTAAATAACAATTGGAAGCTACACTGAAAGTACCAAGGACATAGAACCTATTCGATCAATTTTCTCTTCTGTAAGATTTTGATTTCATTTTAGATATTAAAGGATTTTACTCCATTTTTTGTGAACACGGCTTAGTTCAATTGCATTATTTTGACATCAACATTCCTTAACTTACATCTTATTTTGCACTTTTAATCTCCCATTCCATGAAAAATTAACTGTATTAGACAAACTGTCATAAAATTTTGATTTGACAACTTACTGTCCAAAAACTAAGGCATAAAAATATTTAGATTTCTTATGAACATGCAGGTGTTTTCAATTAATGGCACCATCTTCAGTCTGCATTACAAAATCTGACTCTCATCACCAACTTCAATCCATTTCCTACCAGCTAATTAAACCTGAACATGACAGTTCATACCCTTGGTGTTATATCTGTTCAATTTCAGACCATCTATTGACACCACCAGGGAGACTGCCTATTTTCATCCCAGTAACAGGAACTGAACCTACCCCTGCCTTATCTCATCAGTTAATTAAACTCCTTTCCATGCTTTTGTTGACCCCAAGCTTGAATAATCTAATGGACACCTTCTCTCAGCAAACTGGAAATCAAAAATTCTGTTGCTCACACCAAGTCTTGATCAACTATCACCCTTGTACTCAATGATTTACATTTAATCCAAATTAATCAACAACAGTTTTAAAATAGTCATCCTGATTTTCAGAACCCCGCAGAGCCTTTCTGCTTTCCATCTCTGTAATCTCCTCCAGCAATGTAATCCTCCATTTCTGTCCTCTTGAGTCTGCAAAAATTTAATTGCCCCAACATTGGTGACTATACTTTCAGGTACCATGGCCTTAAGCTTTGGAATTCCTCCTCCAAGCCTGGCAACTTCTCTTTCCTCTTTTTCGATGCTACTTAAAACCTTCCTCCTTGCCCAATCTTTCGGCCTCCCACCCTAATATGTCCTACGTAGTCTGTGATTTTTTTTATATATACGCAAAGGCAACTTACATAGGGGTATTAATATTTTGGTTAAATTGCTTAAGTTTTTTCTTCCGGCACCACGTTTATATGGCAATTATATATATTCAGTGGAAATGTATTAAAATGTGTCATTCCATTATAATCAGCAGTTTGTAAATATAATGATACTGCACAGCAAAAAGATAGAAAATAATGATCCCACTGTTAAAATTTATATGGCTCACCTCTGCTCTGTTTAGATGACACAATACAAGATACTATTTTTCATTTATTTACCACGATGGCTGAGTAATACAGCATCTGGACTGAAACACTGAAGATGCTGGAAATCTAAAACAAAAACAGGGAATAATGTAAGCACTCAGAATGGATAAGTGATAACAGGGTCAACATCTCAGGCCAAGGACCCTTCTTCATAAAAGTGAGAGTATAAGGGTTTTTAAGTTGCAGAGAGTAGAAGAGGAGAGAGAACAGAGGGAGTGTCTATGATGAAGACCAAATGTGTAATGATAATAATTACTTGCAAATTGGCAGTTGGAGCAAAATGATACAGAAATAATTTAAAACATAAATTAAACAAGGAAAATAAAAAAGATGATTTGCCTGAAATTGTTAAATTCAATATTATGTCCCAAGGGTTGTAATGTGCCTAATCATAGAGTCATACAGCTCAGAAATAGGCCCTTCAGTCCAACTGGTCCACGTTGACCAAGATTCCCATCTAAGCAAGTTCCATTTGCCCGTGTTTGGTCCATTTCTCTCTAAACCTTTCCTTATCCATGTATCTTTTAAAGTCAAAGGATGAATTCAAAGGATGAAGCACTACTCCTTGAGTAAACACTGGGCATCGTTGGAGCAATGTAGGAGGCCAAAGACAGAGGGGTCAGAGTGCGAGTGGAATGGAGAATTACATTGACAGGCGACTGGAAGCTCAGGGGCACTTCTCCAAGTTAGGATATTGTATTGCATTCAGTGTTCACAATCCAGTCACTTCTGCATTGGAGGAACCAGAGGCAAATTGAGTGACCACTTAGCAGAACCCTTTTCTTTTCCCACAAATATGGCTGTACCTTCCTCTATCAATTTCTTACTTACAATTGCTTTTATATCATGTTGTTCCCACTGCCAGTTTTTAAAATAATTATCTTGACAACTTTTGATTGCACCCTATCACAGACATTCCCTTTGTTCTCTCCACATTTCCCCCTACACATCTTAAAACTTCTCTCCTTTCTAGTCCTGATGAAATCTCCTTGGCCCATGATGTTAAGTCAGTTTCCAGCATTCTGTGTTTTGTTTACTAATGTAGTACATTTTACATGTGGTATCAGAAGGGAAGTGTCAGTGGTTCACACTGAGTGTATACAAGTGCAAGCAAAATAGTGAAGGGTTAAAGGGAAGTTCTACTCAAGAGAAAAAAAAAGCAAAATTATTTTTATATTTTCAGTCAAGCATTGAAATGTTGTTGACAACGAAAGGATCTTGTGTGGCTTTACCTGTTTAAAGATACATCTACTAATCCAGACTATTTTCAAAATCATGTTTAAATAGATGTATTAATTCAGCTGTCATATCAAAACTCAGTAACTTCTCCAAGCCAGCATTTCTTTGTCCCCCATCAGATCATCAATACTCCATCTATAATTAACAGCAATGTCCTTTAAAACTAATCAGGAAAAATGGTTAATATATCACTGTTTGTGATCACTTAAGACATGCTTGTTTTCTCCTTCTCTAGTTCTGATGAAGGATCATTGACCCAAAATGTTAACCCCATTTTCCCCTCCAATCTGCTGAGTATTTCCAGCACATTCTGTTTTCTTTGTTCATTTTCATTATGTGTGCTCAGTGTTAAAACAAAAATATGCTCTCTGGTGTTGAAGGTTATAATTATTTGCAAGAAGTGAAGATGCTGACAGGCTTGAAGAAGCGATGGTACCAAACTAGCCAGTTGGAAGAGAATAACATCATGCAAGCATTTAGTGTTTTGGACATGGTAAAACATCCTAACTACTTCACAGAAGCACCACCTAACAATACAGCATAGAAGCTGCATAAAGGAGTTATCAGGACAAGTGACCAAAAATCAGAAGCAGCAAGTGTTAGAGAGGTGGAGAAGTTTAACAAGCAAATCCCAGACATCAGAAACTTAGTTTCATAAAAAATAGCCAATAAATTCAATTTGTACATTTGCAATTTTGAATTACTTCTTAGTTAATACCCTTGAGTAAAGTTGTTGGTCCAGATCCTGCTGATGTCCAGCCAACAGTCCCATAAGTAGCACAGAAGTACAGAATACCCTGGAGGTCTGAGGAGGCACATCTGATGTCCCACTTATTCCCTGGACTTGTCCCCATGCATTTGGATGGGGCTAAGTTGTGTTTTTTTCATCTTTTATTTTTGCTAATATTAACGATTTTATTGAACTTGCATGTGTAATTATTTTTAGATAAATAGGTTTTAATTTTTTTAAGTAATTATATTTGAATTGTTTCTGGTTTCTATCCAGCGGAGGAAAGAAATGAGTTGTTAGAAGGCAATCAGGGTCGTGTGGGGCAGGGGCGGGGCTCCAGCTTTTGCCACCAAAGCCCAGTCACCACTCACAGACTGTTCCACTTTAGAGACTGCTGCAGTAGCGACATTTCCGAGACACTGGGAGACACGTGACTGCAAATAGTACAAGCAAGGAATTAGCGCACAAGCATCTCAAGCTTCTATTATATCACCCAAATTAATCTCACCTTCCTTTCTACCATAATATTCTTAAACATCAACTAGAATTATAAGTACTGCAACTGCAATTTATAAGGGATTGAAACATAGCTAATAGTTTAGGAAAGCCTCACTATTCAGAGCCCTTTAGAGAATAAATAATTAAAATAAGGTTTGCATTTGTACATCCCCTTCCATAACCATTAGAGGTCCCTAAACACTTTACAGCCAATGAAAAGCTGTTTGAAGTGCAGTGCTTGTTGGAATGCTGCCAACGTGCATGCATCAGCAACGTGATAATGAGTAGATAATCTGTTTCACTCATGATGGTTGAAGGATAAATACTGGCCAGGGCATCAGGTGTAATTCAACTGTTCTTTTTCAAAACTACACCATGGATCTTTTACATTCCCGAGTGTCCAGACAGGGCTTCAGTTTAACGACTCATCAGAAAGACCGTGCCTCCGACTGCGTAACATTCCGTCAGTAATGTACCAGATGTTTGTATGAGATCAATTGTTCAAGTTGTGACCCAATTGCAACTATTCAACCAAACTGACACCATGAAGTTTACATTTATTTTCACAATGACCAAAGGAAAACAAACTAAAAAACTGCGTGTAAGTGACAAACACGACAAGGAGGAATTCCTGTGCCTGGCCAGAGGAAAGGCTGAGTTCCTCCTCCTTATGCAGCCCCTCAGGGTTTATGCTGACTCACTTCCATTCCCATTCTGTGAGCTCCCCTGCAAAATGGGTGGGGCTTGTATTGGTACGGTATTGGTTTATTATTGTCACTTGTACCGAGGTACAGTGAAAAACTTGTCTTGCATACAGATCAATTCATTACACAGTGCAGTTACATTGGGTTGTACAGAGTGCATTGATGTAGTACAGTACAGAGTAAAGTGTCACAGCTACAGAGACTGTTTGGGATGTTGTGCATGCTTTCCATTGTTTGTGTATAGCCTCCACATTCTCCCATCAGACCGTCCAGGTGCTCAGCACCATCCCGGATGCTCCTCCATTTTGACTGGTTAAGCAGCTCGACAGTTGTAGCAGGGCGTGCACAATATAACTTCCTACAAGGCAAAAATTGGGTAGCATAAGTGGCAATGACCCATCAATCCCAGATGAGCTCAATGCCTTTTACGCACACTTTGATAGGGAGAACTGTGACATACCTACACGAGCCCCACATCTCTGGATGACCCTGTAATCTCAGTCTCTGAGGCTGATGTCAGGGCGTCCTTCAAGAGAGTGAATCCACAAGAGGTGTCTGGTCCAGACAACGTACCTGGCCAAGTACTAAAGATCTGTGTGGACGAACTGGCTGGAGTACTTAAGGACATATTCAACCTCTCGCTTCTGTGGTCTGATGTTCCTACCTGCTTCAAAGAGTCATCTATTGTACTGGTGCAAAGAAGAGCGTGGTGACCTGCCTCAATCACAACCATCCAGTAACACATCAACCATAATGAAGTGCTTCGAGAGGTTGGTTATGACATGAATCAGCTCAACTCCTGCCTCAGAGATGACCTGGATCTGCTCCAATTTGCCCACTGCCACAACACGTCAACAGCAGATGTGATTTCTCTGGCTCTTCACTCTACTCCGGACCATCTGGACAATAGGAACTCGTATGTCAGGCTGATGTCCATAGACTACAGCTCAGCATTCAACACAATCATCCCATGTTTTTCTTGTGAATGCTGCTTATATGATGCTATGTGCCTGTGATGCTGCTGCAAGTAAGTTTTCCATTGCACCTGTGCATACATGTATTTGAGCATATGACAATAAACTCGATTTTAACTTTAAACCATGGATTCCCAGGAGTCAAAAAGATGTTTTAAAAATATCCTTAAAAATTTTCTGTCTCTCAAAATTCTCTTGTCACAGCAGAGCTCAGAGTCTTTGTTCCAGAAGTCTGTTATCAGGCATGTGGATGAGGTGGCCCATGCAGCAGAACTGGTCGAGCAAGATTAGAGCTCATATTCAAATTTAAAATTAGTTACCCTACATTCTTCAACTCTGCAAGTATCAATCAAGTTTCCCTCTCAGTCCCTTGAAAGCTGTAACCCAACTGTATCATCAGGGCTATTAATAACAATTGGCCAAACTGGACAGCACAAAAAGGTAGACACGGGATGTTATCATGGGGTCCCCTGGAGGATACTGAAGTGACAGTGCTCAAAAAATCATGGGACATTTCCCTGTTCCATTGCCACCATTTGGTTTGGGCCATTCTAAAGGGTGACACTCCTGCACTTTTCAGTCTTCAAGTGATACTCATTAGTGGAGCGAGCACCATCAACATTCTGCACTTTCATACAGAGCCGCCAAACCAGCAATCCCTAGGAAAGCAATTCTATGATGATGGGGCAGAGTCAATAGGTTAAACTATCCAAGTGCTTTATTAAACAGAAAAACTTCGAGGGAAAAAAATAGAGCATTTCTGTTCTGCACGCTTATTCCCAGACAAAACAACTCATTCTACCTCATTCAATACTCTCAATGCAACAATAACTAATATCAATGGAACAGATGGGCATTTTAAAATGGGTACCCACCCAATATAACATTAGCCACAAATGTTACATTTCTTTTTTTAAGAAAGAAAAACAAAAAAGAAAAAAATTAAAGATAATTGTCCAGTTCCTGCATATTTACTTGGGCACAATGCAATGGACTATCCTTACCAATATAGCCCTGGACCTATTTGTCCAATCTAGGATACCCTCCTCTGCTGTGGCCCCATTTGATCTAGGGTGCAATGTTTATCGTCACCACCATCTCCAGCCATGCTTCATCCTCTCAATGTCTCCAATGGTCTGTTGTGACAGGCTTTTGGTACCTCAGTGGTAGTACCGTGCCTGTTGTCCCCATCTGCTGTACTGCACGACATCAAAGTATGGCTGTTACCTCTTTCTGGTCAACTATAATTAACTCCACCTTATATCTCCATTGATCATCTCTCAGTTGGCTTCAGTTGCAGTTTTCTCTCAGACTCCCAACACAATTCGTTAGTTTTAACCACATCACCTTGAAATTAATTGATTTCTTTGGGAGGAAATTACACATTGCTCCAGAATTAAATTCAATCCACCAGACTTAAGGACAGCTTCTACCCCACTGTGATAAGACTATTGAACGGTTCCCTTATACAATGAGATGGACTATGAGCTCACGATCTACCTTGTTGTGACCTTGCACCTTATTGCACTGCACTTTCTCTGTAGCTGTGACACTTTACTCTGTACCGTTACTGTTTTTACCTGTACTACATCAATGCACTTTGTACCAACTCAATGTAACTGCACTGTATAATGAATTGACCTATACGATCGGTTTGTAAGACAAGCTTTTCACTGTACCTCGGTACAAGTGACAATAATAAACCAATACCAAATGTCACCGATTGCCCTTGCACCACTGTTATGGCACAGATACAACCAGCAAGTGTCTGTCCACAAAACTGACCTCTGGCACCAAATATATTGTGTTCAACTGGCGCTCTGCTCCTGACCCAATCTCTGCCCATGCGTGGCTCATCTCATCCACTCCAAAGACTTTTGATGTCACGCAACACTTTTACATTCCCCATTGTTTACATTGTTTAATTGTTTACATTGGGCAGCACGGTAGCGTAGAGGTTAGCGCGATGCTATTACAGCGCCAGCGATTGGGGTTCGATTCCTGTCGCTGTCTGTAAGGAGTTTGTACGTTCTCCTGTGTCTGCGTGGGTTTCCTCCGGGTGCTCTGGTTTCCTCCCACATTCCAAAGACGTACGGGTAGGTTAATTTGGGTTTAAAATGGGCGGTGTGGACTCGTTGGGCCAGAAGGGCCCGTTACCACGGTGTAAATAAAATTTTTTTAAAAATTTAAGTTGTTCAATCTTTCCCAGATACAGGTTATTCATTTCAGAACAGCTCATGTTGCCATCCACAAAATTTATACCATCTAAGCAACCCGGACTGTGTAATCCCCATTCTGACTTTTTGTCTTGTACTTCCCACTGTTGGCCATCCAATATTTCCAGACTGGTTTCAGATAACTCCATAGCACTCTTCTGGAGGGAACTGTCTCAGGAAGTAACCTTTCCCCTTAGTATAGGCACCCAGATTCCACAAACGAGGCAGATTCTTTCAAATGTGCAGTTACCTGTTAACAATCTTAGTTCCATCAAGGAAAGTTGAAAGGATGGCCCCTACTGCTGGCTGTGTGAAAAGAACGCTTAACTGTTCATTTCTAAACAGATTTCCCTTGTAGCTAATGTGAAATAATAGAAATTTTATTTCTCTCTCTTATGGTTAATCTTGCATAGCTAACTCAACATATGGTGTAAATTTTCCTGTCCAATGTCTCCACCCTTTAGACACATTACTGGTCTGGAAACACAATGTCTCAGGAGACTTTATTCGTTCCCACTTGAATCACACAACCCAACGGCTCTCAGCACATATCATCACAAATAGGCACGTTCCCACCGAGTCTTTAATACTCAGATTCAGACACAACATTCACATCTTTAGTTTCATTAGCTGACACTTCTGCCACCACGTATCAATATCTTTCTCTGAGATACCAGAGGTTAGTTGATAGATTAAACTAACAAAGTACTGTATTAAGCAAAAGAACTTAAGACAAAAAAAGAGCTGTCTCTCTCTTTATATCTGCTTATTCCCAGCCAGGCATCCTTTTTCCAGCAGTCACGATACAACAATGTATACATGAATACCAGATAATTATACAGTGTAATTATTAAAAGGAGCTTACACACAGTATTATATAGGCTACCAATAAGGTTTTACTGTGGCCTTAGTCTTTCTTTCCAGGGTCATAAAAATCATCCCGTGAAATGCTGGGGTCTTTTGTCTTGGATTACCTTTCCTCTCCCAACTCTCTCCCCGTTTCTAGCTTCCTTTAGGTACTGACTCAATGCTCAATAGTCCCTGTGCCTGAAGTCAATATTAACCCCCTCATTCTTTCTAACCTGGATAAAAAGGATGGGGAGATTTGTCACATCAAGGTTCACAGCAGCAGCTGCAGGAAATCGTGCAGCTGAATCCTGGGAAGGGGGAGGGCTGTGACTGAAAGTCAGCTATGTTTCCGAAGGCCATGCACCATGTGTATCACAAAGGTAAATATTCCACGAGTTCCAGTTGAAATCAAGCAACACCTTACATGGAATGTGAAAGTAATGTCCTATTACACACAAATCCAAGCTCTTCTGTTTCTCTTATTCAAACAATATTTATAATCATTATATTTCACTAGACTCTCATCATAAAGATATTGTTTCCTCCTTTGGCAAACTGTTGTACAATAGACATCATTTGGGACAATGGAAATTCAGTGCAACCTTGGATTACCATTAACCTTTCAAGATTTTATTCATGCGTGTTACACAAAGACATCATTCAGCACCTTGAAATGTGTTTTTCACACTTCCAAACCATCCTAAAGTGAAGCATTATAAAGAGACATTTTCAGAAGACCTTGAAGCTCAGTAACGCACAGTAGTAGCTTGGCTGAGCAGCATTAATAGTGCATGGCTCTTTATTATCCTGGACACATCAGGAGCAGGGCAAAAGGTTGAATTGCTTAAAAAGAAGCATAGCTTTAATACCCAACTTTCTTGCAATGTCATTTATAATAAATATCTATTGCTTGAACATTATTTCACAAAGAAATTGTTCCTTGCTGTCAAACAATGCTATTATAATGACATATATCACTGCATCTGCTAAGTCTATCATGTCCTAATGGTCACACTAAAACTTTCATTTAAAGAACATCAACGACAAAGACACAAAAATGGTATGACATATACCGATCCCCTTCCATTCACAGGCATTATCTTATACTGCAATATAAAATATTAAGTGTCCACCACCTGTGAATTTCTGTTGCTATTTCAATTGAGAGGGAGTAACTGTATTGAAAATAAAGCAAAATAAAATTCACAGAAAGATTCCAGCATTAAACATCATAATTTTATATTTGCCATAATGTGCTAAAAGGAAACTTCTGACTGATACCCAGCACAAGTGTTCCTAAAATGTCAGAAGAATAAAACCAACATAAATCAAACAGATGCCTGGGGAGTCATGATTTTGCTAATTTTCAACTAAATGCACAGGCTGTGTCTATTTGAGAAAATGCAAATTCAGTGTATTTAGACCAAAATATTGAGCAGTGTGCTTATTGCCATTTTCACTTCAAAGAATGCTTGGATTATAGATTATTGAGCTGGATTGGCAGAACTATGATTGTATCTTTGTATATGTTATTAATTGTTCTCATATTTCCATACACTGAATAAATCCATTATTTCTAAATGTTCATGAGCTAGCAGGGTATAAACATCTAAGGCAGACAAAGTATATTTAATTTTCAAACTATTTGTTGTGACAAGGAGGACTTTCCAATTAAGTCAGGCAACAGAAATAAACAAAGTCTTGTGTGATCCTCTATGAGAGATTTAACCAGCAATTTACAAGATCAGAAATATCCATTGGCAAATATTTTACACGTCAAAGGCATGGTCCTTCTTTGCTTTAAAAAAC
Organism: Pristis pectinata; assembly: GCF_009764475.1. Taxonomy (NCBI): domain Eukaryota; kingdom Metazoa; phylum Chordata; class Chondrichthyes; order Rhinopristiformes; family Pristidae; genus Pristis; species Pristis pectinata. The sequence goes on from NC_067417.1 coordinate 30,473,283, forward strand.
TAAGAAGATGATTCACCAAAAATCAGTTTTTTATTTGGGCAGGCAATAGGTCTTCATTTACTTAGAGCCTTATGATAGAAATTCGTCTAGCTTCCCACAATAAGCTGTGTTTTATTTGCTGTCTGGTCCCTAAAGACGCACACATTTCTCTATCCTCTAACTGAGCAGAATGATTGAGATATAACATCATTGAAAGTGATGCCTGAATGTGCTCGAAAAAGGTTACAGTGGCTGCTTTCACAACAGAACTAGAGCTAAATTATTTATCACTTTAATCACTTACTGGGTTTACTGATTTAATTGTACTATGCAGTGGAATTTTTTATATATATACATACACACACACACACTATATATATAAAAAAGCTACTTGCCAAGTAGACATGAAGATAAAATAAAAGTCACAGCTGTTCTATCAATGTACAGCTAAAAGATGAGATATCACAAATGCTTTGTTCTTTAGTACTTCACTGCATTACTGTCAAAAAAACAAAGAAATGCTTTAACGTAGGATTATTTTATCAAACACTTTCAGTGGAATATACTGGAGTAAACAATGCTGACTGTACAGAAAAACAATAGCTTACTAGGTGGTACAGTCAAACTACTGAAGTGTGCAAAAACGTCATAATTTCTGTTTTAAAGAAGTGGATTCCACGTGACAATCAGAATCTGACAATAACTCGTTCCAATCTGCATTGGTGGTTTCAATTACCCTGATTGATATTCACAGCGACAGCAAGTTAATGGGGTGCACAAATTCAGGACCAAAATTAAGAGATAAATACCTGTTTGCTTCACCACAGTTTTGCTGTCCTAATCACCGAAATAAATATCGAGCCTCTTTTTAAGGGCAAAGATATTAAGCATGCAACAAATGGATATGACCTCCCCCTGCTCCCCATGACTGTGCACTGCTACTGGTCGAAAATGCCAAAGTGAAGTTATTGGTAGCAGGAAGTGGGTATGAATTCAGGATCTCTTCTGAGGATTGTCATACGTATGTCATTTCTCAAAGGGGCAAATCACATGAGCAACATAGCCATTTCTGGACCATGCTGTCCTGAATTTTTATGCACTCCATAGTCAGCCACCATTTATGGGAACACCTCTACCAGAAATGTGAAACATTGTTTCAAACTACCTGTTGATGAAATTCTGGCTGCATGAGGTTCATTGGGTGGATATTTCTGCCAAGTCACCAGAACAAATGGTTGGGCATTGTATTCTGCTTCTGAAATTCAGTTCCACAGATAACATTAACGACATTTGGAAGTGGAATAAAACATATTTGCTTTACTGAATATGGGCATCCTTTGGCAGAGCTAGCATTCATTGCTCATCCCTTAACGTCCTTGTGAAGGTAATAGTGAGTCACTGCAGTTCATCAGGTGGGGAGCTCCAAGAGATGGACCCACTGGCAAAGAAGAAATAGTGTTATAATTTTGAGTCAGGGAAGTGTGTGACCTGGAAGGGAACTTGCGGTTACTGGTGTTCCCATGCATCTCCTAGCCTTGCTCTTCTCAACAATGGAGTGGCAGATTCAGGAGCTGTTTCAAAGTAGCCCATGCAAGTATCAGCAGCATACTTGTAGATGGTGACACTGTAGCCAAGAGCACTGTTGCCACAATTCCACAGGATCGCCCCTCATTGAGGGCATGCAAGAGAATTGCACAGTGGTGCAGCCAGTAGAGCCACCGTCTCTCAGCACCAATCTGAAGGCTGAGAACGATGGTCACTAAAATCCACATCTAGCAGCAATGGATCTTGGCTAAAATTTAGATGTCTTCATGCAATCCTATTTTCAGCCAAGCAACTCCTTGTAAATGTGCAAAACTCCAAAGAGTTTTCCAAAGACCAACCAGCACTTCTCATAATCAACACTTCCTCAAAGGAACTGTCAAACCGAGAGAAAATGATGGCTCCTTTAAATAGCTTAGGGACAGGGTAGAGGACTGTGAGGGGAGCGATGGGGTAAAGGATTGTGGGGGCGGGGGAGGGAGGATTGGGAAGGAAGGATGGGGTATTGGGATGGTGGTGATGTGGTGTTTTTTCTTACCAATTGCTAACAACTGAGTTCTCTAAGAAACAGGAACAACAACAGACATTATCTATCAAGACAAAAGCAGCTGCTAGCCAAGGACAAATCTCAGGTTGCTATGGAGTCAACTAAACACAGTGGTACCATCTTCAAGTGAGACATCAATAATCTACAACAAATAACATGCATCATGAAATAACCCCTCTACATTTTGAACCAACAATTAAAAACAACAGGGTATAAGCACACATGAAAGAAACAAATCAGTGAGATGTCCATGTAATAATTATGAAGGTAGTACGGAGATAAAAATTTAAGCAGACAATGCCAATCACTTACACTGCAATCGTCTGGGACAGACTGGTAACATCTTTTCATTAGACCAGGTCCTAAGATTCAACAGCACGTCGAGTATCATTATTTGCACTGCTCCCCACCCTCCCCACCCCAGGCACATGAAGACCTGCTGTGGTTCCATTTCTTTTTGTTTTTAAATATAAGTAGCTAAATAAGAACTCTAACCATTGGAGATAGTGGGTCTGCAGGTTTCTGTAGATTCGGGTACATAATCCTACTCTGACAGTGAAGTTGGGAGATGCAAAAGCCGTAAATAAATGAACAGAAAAATAGCACAGGAATTAAAAGGGTTTGCTTTATACACAATGCAGCAATGTGCAAATGGGTTGTATGACAAAAAGGTCTTGCAAAGTGATCCAGTGCTGCTCACCAGCACCATGAAACATCAGATTAGCTGGGCAAAATAGAACTGAATTGGACAGAAGGTTGTCGGTCAGTCACAAAAATGAGAGAATCAGTAATTCTGCTGAAAAAAAGGCAGTTGTGATATTCTTGACATGTAAATAGAAATTCTACAGATTAACTTTCTTTTAGACAAAACAGCAATGTGAATTGGATGTCCCATGCTAATTGTGTGCCATCCCAAGAATCCTGCTGGTGGGGATAGTAGTGAAATGCACAATGGCTAGAACTCTGCAAGTCCACCTGGATTGCGTGTAGAGGGCTTGGAGTTCCTATGCAGCAGAGGTAATGCTTGATTCTATTGCATGGGTTCAAAATCTAAGCAATTCTACATTGACACTAACAGGTCTCTGTACACTGTGGATTCCACCCATTTAGACACACAGTGGACATCACCTTCACTGTGTGACAATTCCAAGAAAAACTGCAGTGAGTAGCATCTCACATGACCTTCCTTGACCTCACTAAAACGCTAGACCATCAATCAGGTGGGACTATGGAATACCTTCTTCAACTGTGGCTACCCACAGAAATTTGTCTCCATCTTGTGTTTACTCGATAACTGCCTGAAAGCCATGAAACTAACCAATATGTCTACAACAGACCATTCTCAGTAAAGACTGGGCTGAAGGAAGGCCATGTCATTGAGAGGAATGTTGGACCAATCTTTACTCTCTTGCCATGTTGCATGCGCAGGAACGTGAGCTGCAGAGACTAGTGGACTCTGCCCAATACATCACGGGCACAATCCTCCTTACCATTGGTGGCATCTATAGGAGGCGCTGCCTCAAGAAGGCAATGTCCAAAGATCCCCACCATCCAGGCTATGCCATCTTTTCACAGCTGCCATTGGGCAGGAGGGACAGAAGCCTGAACTCCCACACCACTAGGTTCAAGAACAGCTACTTCCCTTCAGCTATTCAGTTCTTGAACCAACCAGCAAAACCCTAATCACTACACTTTGACACTTAGATGGACTTGGCTTTTTTTTTGTTCTCGTAAAAATTGTTTCTAATTTATGTTTAATTTATGTTTTCTTGTGAATGCTGCTTATATGATGCTATGTGCCTGTGACGCTGCTGTAAGTTTTTCATTGCACCTGTGCATACGTGTACTTGTGCATACGACAATAAACTCGACTTTGACTTTCACATCCTGGAAATATCCAGTGGGAGTGGAGCTAATCATCAAAACTATTCAATCTATAACAACTGTACTCCAGAACTATGGTCACCTGAACCTCATTAATCAAGTTGCAGTACGCAGACGGTGCTTGCATTTGCGCGCACACTGGAGCTGAGCTCCAAGATATTGTCAAACGTGTGACAGGATAAATATTACACTCAATAAAAGACTAAGGTCCTCTGTCCCCACTACACCCCATACTCTCTGACAATAAAGACCCCAGAAAACATGGACCACTTCCACTTGGGAACCATCCCTTGATAAAGGCAGACATTGATGATGAAACTCATTATTGTACATCAACGCACCAGCACAGCCTTTGGTCAATTGAGGAAAAGGGTGTTTGAAGATTAAGATCTGGCACACACTCATGGCCTTTTGGGCAACAAAACAAAAACAGAACATTGGAAAAATTCAGCCAGTCAGTCAGTATCCGTGGAGGCAAGAGGTGGAAGCCCTCATTTCAGGTCAAAGCCTTGCATTAGGACTAAGAGGGAACAGGAAAGATTGCAGTATCAGGGAAGAGGGTGGGACAGAGGCTGGTAGATGATCGGTGGAACCAGATGGGAAAGGGGTGGGGAAGGGATGAGGGGCAGATTGAACCAGGTGGGGGGGGGGGGGAGGGATGGGAAAGGTGAACAAAGGAAGAAGAAAACTAGGTGGACAGGTGAATGCATATCAAAGGAGAAAACCAGAGGGGTGGGGCGGGGGCATGGCGGTTGCTTTATCTGAAACTGGAAAATTCAATGATCATACCGTCGGAGTGTCCGCTACCCAAGCGGAATACGAGACAATCCTGTGGTTGAGGGGAAACTGCGAGGGGACAGAGAGTGGTTCCTGTGGAATGCAGAAAGGACGGGAGATGAGATCATGCTGAGCTGGTGGAAGCGGCAGAAAATGATGTGTTGAATATGAAGGCTGGTGGTGTAAAAGGAGTGGACCAAGGAAACTGCCGCTGTTCTGTCTAAGGAGCGGGGGGGGGGGGGGGGCGGCGGTGATGAAAGCAGATGTGAGGGAAATGCATCTGAGAGCTCCATGAACTAGGAGAGAGGGGAAGCCACACTTCCAGAAGTAGTAGGACATTTCAGAAGCTCCAGAGCAGAAGGTCTCATCTTGAGAACAGATGCAGTAGAGATGGAGAAATTGAGAAAAGGAAATGGCTTCCTCATAGAAAGCAGGGTGGGAGGAGGTATCGTCAAGGTACACATGGCAGTTGGTGGATTGATAGAAGATATCAGTGGCAAGTCTGTCTCCTGAGATGGAGACAGAGATCCAGAAAAGGAAGATTAGTGTCTGAGATTGTCCAGTTGAATTTGAGGGCAGGGTGAAAGTTGATGGCAGAAGTGATGAAATTGGCAAGTTCTGCATGAGTGCAGGAAGCAGCCCTAGTGCAGTTGAAGTGGCTGAGAAAGAGTTGGTGGGATATGCTGGAACAAGGACTGTTCTACATATCCAACCAAAAGACCAGTCTAGCCCATACATGTATCCAAGGCTACCCCTTTGATCTGCAGAAAGTGGGAGGAATTCAAAGAGAAGTTTTTGAAGATAAGGGCAAGTTCTGCCAAACAGATGAGTGTCAGTGGAGGGGAACTGGTTGTTGCCTATTGGGCAACAGTGATCCTGTGTTCCATATGCTTTCGAGACCTTGACTGTTGAGAGCAAGCATCTCAAGGCAATGGGAAGACACCACCAAATCACGTCTCTGCAGAATCCTCCAAATGCACCACAAGGACAAATCGATCTGTATCCTCTGTCAGTCCGACACACACTGATTCAATCTCTGTCATCGCAGCAGATTATCAGGCAGACAGAGAAAAAAATTCGAGGATGTGCTCAAAGCATCCTTGAAGAAACACAATGTCCCCAATAACTCCTGGAAACTTCAGCTCATGACCACTCAAAGGGGAAAAGGAGCATTGAGAACCTTGAGGCCATGCATCAGGTGCATAAGGAGGGCCTGAGTAAGTGGCAAATGGAGTGCACCACCTCACAAAGCACACACACTACTGCCCCACCACATCTGCTACCACCTGCCCCATCTGATGAACAGTCTGTGGCTCACACATTAGCCTCATCAGCTAGCTCAGAACCCACAAAACTGGGGTGGAAGCAAATTGCCCTCAATCCCAAGGTAAGATCTAAGAAAGACTACAGAAAAGGTTCAAAGCAATCTAAATTTAGAGATTCTGCTAGTCTCCTTCCTTAATTCTGTCACAACCCTTCAGAAAACAAATCAGGGAATTGATTGTGTTGGGTGACAATCAAAGAACTGATGTTGGAAATCTGAAATAAAAACGAAGAAATTCTGTAAACACTTGACAGGTCATGCAGCATGTGTGGGAAGAGAAACAGAGTTAACCTTTTTGGTTGAAGCCGGAGACATGTTGACTGTTTCCAACATTTTCTGATTATGTTGAGCTTCTTTCTTTCCAATAACAGAACCTTTGCCTGTCTCTTACATGACAAGTATTATTGAGGCCAAAAAAACTCAACAGTCCACTCTTAGCTTGGTGGATTCATGCATCTGTGGAATGTACTTCAATACACAACTCCAAATGGGTAAAAGTGAAATAAATCAAAATGCTGCAATGGCTAGTAAGTCTGGCAGCATCTGTGGAAAGAGAATGGTGAAGGTCATTAATCTGAAACATTAAATCTGCTTCTCTTCTCATAGATGCTGCCTGACCTGATGAGTATTTCCAGCATTTTATATTTTCGGTTCAGATTTCCAGCACTGGCAGTTTTTTTTAAAAAGATTTTCAATCACAGGTGACTGAGAATCCCAGTGGTAGGATCCAGGGTAACAAAGTCAAATGGACCTTCAAATAAGTTATGTTTATTCTGTTTATAAACACTTTACCTACTCAGATTCTTAACTCAAGGGGTTAAGAAGGGCAAAGAGCTGGTAGCGACAGGCAAGTCAGTCATCATCCTGTCTAGCAAATGCAAACCAGAGTTTCCCACTGTAGGCTTCCAGCTGCTTGGCCCTTGTTCAATAAATGATCTCTTCTGATCCCAAAAACTCAGATAAACTTAGCACTGGTAAGGTCCGGTGGATGTGATACACCCACCAAGACTGTACCTCAAGGAATATCAGGGCCTGTGCAGCAGAAAGGAGAAGTTGACAATATACTTAAATATCATCTTGCAAGCTTTGTTGCTCCTGCTGGCCCCAGTTTAGTGCTACCGGGAAACCACATAGCTTGCAAATACTGGAAATTTTTATTTGAAAGTACATCAAATGAAAAGGAGAAGGGCTCGAGACCCACAGCAAGAAGCAACATTGCTTCTGTTGATCACTTCCTTTTGTTGGAATATACAGTCCTCTCAAATTAACAAGCTTATTGTTTCCAGAAGATCAATTTAATTGCTTTTATGGGTATTCAGAGTACTGTGGCTCAGAATAAAATTAGTCCAATGATGCAAGCAATGGGCTGCTGATGTGTGCTCACCAGAACTCCCAATGATATTGGTCCACAGTACTCTATTCATTACTGCTGGCACTGGATTTAATTCCCAGACTGATTTCCAATTATCAAAACACAGGGCAGTTTATTAACATTTATGGTCAAGTGTTATGTGACAAGAAGAAAACATGGGCAGAAGAACAGTTAAGTAATGAAAAGCAGTCTGTACCAACTGCATGAAAGTCAAAAGGAAACAAACCAGAAGGTGCTGGGAACACAGCAGGGCAGGCAGCATCTATCAACTTGAAATATTAGCTGCTTCTCTTTCCATGGATGCTGCCTGACCAGCTTGGCATTTCCATCATTTTCTGTTTTTGGATTAACAAAATATCCCACACGATGGAAGTGCAAAAAACATGCACATACCAAGATATCAGCTGGCAGCAAAAAGGAAGCTCAGACACCATTCTCTGTCCTTGTAAAAATGAATGATCCAACTCACCTTGGAACTACATGCAGATTTGAGATACCTGTACATTTGGACATCAGGAGCATTAAGTTGGTTCGATAAAAACAGTCCAATGGATATTTAAATATTAATACACCACGCCAAAGAAAAACTCAAAGACATAAATGACATTGCATTTTGGTGCACAGGAGGAAGAGAAGGACATTTAGTCCTTCCAGCAATTCTGCCATTTAATGAGATCATAGCTGAACTGTGACCTAACTGCATTTAAGCACTGTTGGCCAGTTTTTGTTACCCAGCTGCATGATTTAAAATTACTAATTTATTTGCAGAAGAAAGTTTCTAACTACTGCCTTTTGCAAGTGTTAACATTTCCCTTCTAAAATCCTGAAAAGGCAGGGTCTAATTTTTATGCAGTATCCACTCGTCCTAGATTCCCTAACCTTAAGATATCATAAAAAGTGCTTTTTAATCACAGAAGTGATGTTGGAGTGTAGATCTTCTACATTTTATGCTGACTTACAATCTCTGTCATGTTTTCTTTTTTCTACCTTGCAATTGTTCTGCAGTCCTGCTGAACCTTAAAACCAAGGTGACACCTGACCAGTCCACCTTCACCTCTAACTCCACGCATTTCCTCTATTGTCATTTTATTTGCTTTCTTTCACCCTTCATATTCCACTCTCCTTTAGTCATGTCTCCTTTCGTTTCAGATTCCAAGAACTCTGCTCCCTCAAAATTCTTGCACCAACTACTCTGTACTGCTCTCCCTTTGTACTCTCCTGCTGTGATCCTTGGCTCTAGAGAAGTTGACAGCTTCCCTCTGAAGAGGCCATCAGGCACTCATTGCTGTTTCCCTACAAGCAGCAACTGTAACTACTTCAATCTACTCCCTTACACAAATCAACACCAGTTCTCCCACTAGAGATTAACCTTGTCAATCGCCTTCCCTTCCAAATCATCCCAACCAGTAGTGACAATGTGATGTCTGCCACTGGATCAGCCATCATCATCTCTATACATCTCCCTCCAGAATGTCAGTTTACATGCAGATAAGAACTTGCAATGCACAAATATGAAGAGTTGACATTTGCCAGCAGTTCTGATCAGGAAATCCAGATCTTTCAGACAGATTCAGAAGACTGACAAGACTGAATCTGTCAATTCACTCCAATTTTAATAGAACTCACCAGAGGTTATGCCAGGGGAAAACACTATTATGGTCTTGTGCCAACTCTGAGGCCCATTGATTTTAACGGGGATCTTGGAATAAAGATATATGAAGCAAAGGAAAGGTATTACCTCTTAGATAATAAAAAACAAAGCAAAATAATACTTTGTTTAAATTAACTTCAATTTAACAAATTAATAACTTTTTCACAATTAGTTACTGCATCCATTTATAAATGGCTGCATCATAAAGTAAAAAATCTATTTAAACCAATAACATCTTTCACAGCCAGCAGAATGCAGCCCTTTGCTTTGCCAGCTGTCAACAGTATTTCATAGGCAGGTCACCTATACTGCACCACCAGAGGTCTAGCTACTGTCTAGACTACACCACTGGAGTCTGAGGTGTAAACAAGACACTGAGACAAGTCCTCCACATAGGCCCAGGTTAGCGTGAGCATGGGCAGACTGCAGGATTGGTTCCAAGCAGGGGGACTGAGCCAATACAATCAAGCCCACTGTGATTGATTGCCTGGAGGAAAACATGACCATGGTGCCAATGACACCTAACCCCAATTTGTTCCCTCCCACCTCACTGTACTTCACATTTGCCACACCCATACATTCAAAGTGGTGGTGTGACCTTTATCACCAAATGTCTTGACTTCTCAGGTATTCTCGGTTCTTTTAACCATCTCGTTTATTTTCATCCCCTGCTTCTTGGGCAAAATTCCCCCAAGCACAAGAAAACTTTGCTCATTTGGATATCTTCACTACTTTCCTCCCTCAAAATCTATACCCACCAACTTATCAACCTCAGTCTCAACTCTTCACAGTCCCTCTCCTCTTTTCCTTCGCGCCCATCCTCCTGTAACCTCTCAAGTCCTCTTCACAATCGGCCCTACGATCTTGCCATTCCACATGGATTTGCAATTCCCATCACTTCAACTGCAGATGGTGCTACCTCTGCTCACTTCCACGTACTTGTTTCCATCTGCATCGGCTTTCCAACCAACTTTACCATCCACGGAATAAGTCCACCCCTAATTCTTTATATTTGCACTTCCAAAACGTCAGCTGTTTAACTTTGACCCTCCAAACGACAGTGTTTTGGCAGGTCATTCAGAACACCTCTGGAATTGATGGTAATTCCTGGGAAGGAGCAGAAAGTGAGGTGCACACACATCTGTGCTCCAGTACGTCCCATCCTTCCACACTGTACCATGCAGGTGCAGAGCTCCAGAACACAATGACGTGCAACTTAAATGACATTTCTGTACAAAATCTTTCACTGCAATCTGGCCTAATATTAATTAGCAAAGAGGAACACTCAGTTCCAAATCTACTTCAAATATTCTGCTGCATATTAGTATCAATATTACTTTTAGCATTAATTACTGATAACTATAACACTATCAAAAGGTTTAGTGACAAGTTGGCGCTGTATCAAAATAATTCAATAAATTTCATAGCTAAAGGCAAGGGTACTCCACAGTTATAACATTGACTTCAATGGATAAGTGTGTGACATTTGTCAGAAAATATGTTCAGGGCAAAAAAAGAAATACATGTAGGACTAATACTCAGCTTTTAAATTACTATTGTCTAGGAACTGGATTACATCTATTTTGATGTGCTGAAACATTGCAGTGTTTAGCACTAACACTAAATTGGGTTCCTGAAAACAAAAGTGAAATTGGCCAAAAGATAAACGATACAAGATTACAACAAGATACAAGCACTAAAATCAGATTGGTGTACATCCCAACACATCCATATATATAATAGTGCAGCTCCTGACACTGATGTATAGCATTCTGAGAAGGGATCCACCCTTAAATGCACAATTCCCCTCACTGAGAAGGGGCAGCAACATAGATTATGCTTGTTATGGAGAGAGAGGGAAACAGCTCTCATATTCACTCAAAGGTCACAGAATTCCTAGTCAATGAGCTTATTGCCAGAAAGGAGAACCTGTGACCAGGAGTCCCTCCATGGGAGAAGATGGATGGTAGCCACTATCATCTTCACCAGTGAGAACCACCACAGAATTTGTCAAAGTCACGTACACACCACTGTTTATATCTACCCACCATGGTTTTCATCGGCAGAGTGAGGATCCTCACAGGAAAGTGTACTTTGTACAGAGGTCAGAGTCTTTTAATTAAGGTGCTATTCATAAGGAAGTACACATATGCCATAGTCAACATCAGTAATTGGATTAAGGATCAGGGACACACAGCTCTGCCATCAATACTGTAATTCCAAGCAAACTAATCAACAAACTCTGAGACCTGGGACTCAACAACTCCCTCTGCAAATGGATCCTTGACTTTCTGACCAACAGACCGCAATCAGTGAGGATAGGTAGCAATGCCTCCAGCACAATTATTCTCAACACTGGTGCCCCACAAGGCTGTGTCCTCAGCTCTCTACTCCCTTTGTACTCATCACTGCGTGGCCAGATTCTGCTCTAACTCCATCTACAAGTTTGCAGATGATACCACCGTAGTAGGCCATATATCAAATAACAATGAATCAGAGTACAGGAAGGAGATAGAGAGCTTAGTGACATGGTGTCATGACAACAAACTTTCCCGCAACGTCAACAAAAGAGTTGATCATTGACTTCAGGAAAGGGGGCGACGTACATGCACCTGTCTACATCAATGGTGCTGAGGTCGAGAGGGTTGAGAGCTTCAAGTTCCTAGGAGTGAATATCACCAATAGCCTGTCCTGGTCCAACCACATAGATACCATGGCCAAGAAAGCTCACCAGCGCCTCTACTTGCTCAGAAGGCTAAAGAAATTTGGCATGTTCCCTTCGGTACTCGCCAACTTTTATCGACTTGCACCATAGAAAGCAACCTGTCTGGATGCATCATGACTTGGTATGGTAACTGCTCTGCCCAGGATGGCAAGAAATTGCGGAGAGTTGTGGACATAACCCAGCACGTCACGGAAACCAGCCTCCCCTCCGTGGACTCTTGTCTATACCTCTCACTGTCTTGGTGAAGCAGCCGGCATAATCAAAGACCCCACCCACCCGGGTCATTCTCTCTTCACTCCTCTTCCATCAGCTAGAAGATACAGGAGCCCGAGGTCACATACCACCAGGCTCAAGGATAGCTTCTATCCCAGTGTGATAACAGTTCCCTTATAGGATGAGATGGACTCTTGACCTCATAATCTACCTTGTTATGACCTTGCACCTTATTGTCTACCTGCAATGCACTTCCTTGTAGCTGTAACACTTTAGTCTGTATTCTGTTTTTGTTTTTTAGCTGTGCTTCCTCAATGCATTCTGTACTAATTCAATGTATCTGTACTGTGTAATGAATTGACCTGTACGATCGGTATGCAAGACAAGTTTTTCACTGTACCTCAGTACAAGTGACAATAATAAACCAATACCATTCATGTGTTATAATCAGCATTGGTGGATATGAACAACAATATGTGAGGGAAGATTATGTCATCTAGGCTTCCACCTTTGATTAATGGTGAATTATTATATGACATTGTTGGGAAGGGTTGGTATGTGGAAAGGGTCGGTATGTGGAAGGGGTCACTAGGTTTGCCTTGGGGATTCATGATTGTACAGGCTCCTCATGAAAGCATCCATTAGGGGGATCCATTATATCCCGTGCAATCATTGTCTGCTTCCCCTGCTTAAACTGCAAGATGAGCCAGTGGGTGGTGAACAGGAACATTCCCCTGGGAGACTCCCTTTCCTTCCTACTCCTGCTGTTCTCCACACCATGGCCCTTGGGCTCGGAGGCTTCTTGCTCTTCTTCCTTCAGCACCAGCTGCTGTCCTTAACTGGCAAGTTCATGGGCACAAATGGTAAGAAGAGCATAGGAACTAAGGCAAGTTGGTAAATTGGATCTAAAATTGGCCTGGCAATAGGGCAGAGGATGATGGAGGATTGTTATTGTGACTGGGAGCCTGTGGCAGTTATATGATACTGCGTTCAGTGCTGGTACCCTTGCTGTACGTTATATACATAACTGCTTTAGATGTAAGTGTGGGAGATATGATTGATAAGTTTTGCAGATGGCATGAAAATCGGTGGTGTTGTTGATAGTGAGAAGGATAGTATTAGGCTACAGGATATTGATCAGTTGTTAAGTTGGGCAGAGCATTAGCAGATGGAATTTAATCCTGATACAAGCGAGTTGATGAATTTTGGGAAGACTAATGAGGGTAGGACATACACAATGAATGATGGAGCCCCAGGGAAAACCGAGGAGCAGAAGTTCAAGGATCCCTGAAGGTGGCAGCACAGGCAGACAGGTGGTAAAGCAGCTTATGGGACATTTGCCTTCATTAGCTGAGGCATAGAATACAAGAGCAAGGAGGCTGTGGTACTACCTTATAAAACATTTGTTGGCCACAACTGTGAGCAGTTCTGATTGCCACATTATAGAAAGGACGTGGTTGCACTGGAAATGGTACCGAGGAGATTCACCAGAACATTGACTGGAGGGACCAGATAGAGGTATACAAAATTATGAGAGACAGAGGTGGAGGAGATCATAAGAAACTTTTCCACATAATGAAGGCATCCAGAAGATATCTAGATCCAGAGGACACAGGATTAGGGTGAGCAGTAAGAATGTTGGAGATGCTCTGAGGAGGAATTTTTTTCCATCCGGGGAGTGTGTTGCACTGGCTGAGGGGGTGGTGGAGGCAGACACTCTCATAACATTTAAGAAACACCTCAAAGAGCAGTTGAATCCCAAGGCAGAGAAGGCTACAGGCTAAGTGTAGATAAAGGGGTTGAGTATAAGTTGGGTCCTTACTGGTCCACATGGACATACACCTCTATGATTTGCTCAGCACTTGTCCCTGCAGGATTCTTCCTTCCAGTCAGTGCCAGTCTCGGAAAATGTCTGGCAGTGTAGACTCCCTCATGAGCTTTCTGCTTCCTAGAAACATAGTATGCACCATGAGGATATTCTTCCTGTGATGCATAATCATCTGCACATTGAGGGAGATTAAGTTTTTCCTATTCATCAAAAGGTGTGGTTTATTAAGGAGAGCCTTCATGGACATAAATGTTGTCTGTCTTCCTGCACTCGTGGGAAGCCAACAATGTTGGTAAATCCCAGTACCCGAGGAGGCACCTGTTCTTCACTGAAATCAAAGCAATTTCTTCACAAGTACAGTGACTGGGTATCACCTCTGATGCTGCAGAGAACAGCAAATTGGAAGATATGACAGCAATCTGCAGTGGCTGCATTAATTGGTCCTGTGGTGAGAAAACTGAGAGCCAGCACAATTGTGAATTTAATGCAGAGAATAATCCAGGCATGAGAGCATGGGTGAAGGTCTTCCTATAGAATGTCAGATATCTCAGTGATGACAGCCTTGAACAACAAGAACCACTGTACATTCTGCTTGGTGATCCAAGAGTCTCTAGGAGTGTGGTCTTCACAGACGGGTACATCTGTACTGTTTGACCCCAGGATCCTGACACTTTGCGTGGCCTTTCTTGCCTGCAATGGAGAGCCGCCAGCAGCTTCACTACTGAGAACACCATGGAAGAACCACCTCAGCAACTGAAAACTGGAGAGAAAACTCCATTCGTTTGGACGGTCTCTTTGCAGCCTGCAGTCAGTTCAGAAGCTGCCCAGTGAACTTCCCTATTCAGGCAGTGATTCTCCTTAAATAACAAGAAAAGCCAAATAAAATCACGTTGCGCCATAGTCATAGAGTCATACAACATGGAATCAGGCCCTTCGGCCCACAACATCCACACGGACTGTGAAGCATCCATCTACACCAATCCCTTTTTCCTCTCACATCCCCATTCCAATGGCATATGTGAAGAAACCAGAGCACCCAGGGGAAACCCATGCGATAAGACGGAGGGTATTCAAACTCCACAAATACAGTGAAGGCTATAATCATCTTGGGTCTCTGAAGCTATGAGGCAGTAGAGCCAACCGCTGTACCACTGTGCTCCTTGTTGAACTGTTGACAACCATTAATTTTAACCAGGTCCTACTAAGTTACTCCGACAAGGAGACACAGGTGAGTTATACAAATAGGGACATTGTTTGGAGCACACTCGATGATGATAAAATGTCAGGCGTGCTAACGTTAATCACACATGGAGGTAGCCAGTCCAATTTCAGAAAAAGCACAATTTCACCCAGAAGTAATTATCATGATTTATTCTGGGATAACTTTGAAATTTAAAAAAAACACAGCACTACGCAATCCAATTTCTTGGCTAACATTTGTATTGCTTCCCAATGTAACTACAAGATCTTTAAAAATTAAAAACAAACTGAAGGAAGTTTGCCCACAGGAGCTGGCACTAATTTTAGGCAAAAAAAACAAACTGCTGGAGGAGCTCAGTAAGTCAGTCAGCATCTGTGGAGGGAAATGACAGTGATTGACATTTTGGGTCAAGACCATTCATTTGGACATCTAATTGTAGGCACCTGCCATTGCTTGAACTTGTGGTTTATCTGGATGGTTCAATGTATCACAGCATGGTTGTAGGTATGGCATTAACACGTATCCTACCTTACGAGAGACAATACCAAGTTCCAGTTTATGCTAGAAATTCAGTATACTTAGAATACTTCAAAGCAAAATAATAAAAGTGAATATTAATTAATACAAAAGTAAAATATTACAGATACTGGAAATCTAAAACCAAAATTAAGTTCTGGAAAATTCAGCTAGCTGCAGAGTACTTGTGTGGAAAGAGAGACCAAATCTAAGTTTCAGGAAGATGACTTTTTATCAAAACACAATTTACTGCATTTTCCAAGCTTTCAGTCTCTGGTTATACAAAATTTGTCATGCTCATTAGACACCAAAATTGAAGTTTGTGGAATATTCAGATGAAAAACAATCAAAGCTGTTTAAAGTGTTGTTACTCCAACCCTCTGATGATTAAAGTTGAATTTTGTAATTCTTGTTGCTACTTAATTTTGAATAATGTGTATATATTCTGTAAAACAATAAATTTAACATGTAAATGTGAATCAGTGGACCAGATGTTATTATGAAAATAGATCTATAAGAATATAAGTTTTGAGGTAATAGGCAGTAGAATACAAATGGGATAGTTGGTAAACAGTGAAGTATTTGAGTTTAATCTGTGTCAACTAATGTGAAATGCAGTCACAAAAGAAAATTACCTTTTTCCCCTTCTCCCCCAAATATATTAACTGTCCTGAGAATTTCCTATACTTTTCCACAAATGACTTCAGAGGAGACCAGTGAGAAAGAACTTGAAGGCTTCTTGTCTCAGACCATACATGTATTTGTATAATCAAACATGCTTGATATTCACTGTTCATCTTTCCTCTCATGGTGCCCAGACATGCATTGAGCACACAAGTCTTTTGATAAGCTGGAGGCTTCTTGGCTTCACCGTCACAGAAATTAGTTCTTATTGTAAACAATGCAAATTTTGCTTCTCACAATTTAACATGTCAAGATGCTATTCTTTAACAATTATACATAATTTTAAACTGCAGGCTAGCCTTCAATACTGCGTGAATGTATGAAATCAGCTTTCTTTCTTGTTCGCATACAGGAAAACAAGATTATTCAGTCCAAATCAGATATCACCAGCAATCCTCATGATGAACTAACGAGTAAAAATATCTCTCTGGAAAATATCTCTGACTCAAAGAAAGTCAGCTTCGAGGTCTCATATAATAACTGCAGAAAAAATTGAAACATACAGGAATTTACTTCTGCTGGATTCTTCCCCTCTGAAGCAGGGAATTTCTGGCAGAAGTGAAAACTTACCTTCATAATATCAAGTTCCAATTGACCTCATGGTGTATTTAATTTTATGATCTTAAAATGGCAAGTCTGATTAAATATTATTGCACCTTAGCAAGGTAATGTAAGCAAAAACAAATATTCAGGTACTGAATATCTAAAATCAAAAAAATAATATGCTGAAAAATCAATAGACTAGTAGTATCTATGGGATGAGATACAAAGCTGACATTTCAGATAAATAGCTTTTCGTCAGGACCAGAAGTTAAAAATGAATCAAGTCTTAAGGTGCAGAGAGGGGATTAGGGGAGGTGGGAACAATAGGAAATATCTATGAAAAGTCGGAAGACAGAAAAGTGACAAATGGGATAATGATGCAGTGCAATGGGAAAAGCAGTGGGACGAGAAACAAAAAGATGGGATTAAAAGATGGAGGTACACGTTGAAAATGCAATATTGTTATCTGAAATTATTAAATCCATCGTTGAGTCCAAATGACTGAAAAGTACCTCAGTTAATGTTACTTAGATTTACATTGATCTCTTTTGGGACAATACAGAAGATTAAGAGAAAGATCAGATTTGGAGTGGAATTACAGCAACAGATATCCAAAAGTCCAAGGTCATGTTTGCAGATTGAATGGTGTCTTCTGCAAAGTGGTAACCCGAGCTGCATTGAATACAGTAAACTAAAATGAAGGCAAATTGTTGCTTCATCTGGAAAGAGAGTGGACAATGAGAAGGAAGGAATTAAAAAGGCAGGTGAACAGCACATTGCATATTGACATCAGTTAATGCTTCCTATCATTATAACCTCCCAACAGTAGAGGATTACCATGAGAGATCTGCTTGTATATAATGTTTTCAAAACCCCCTGCTTTATACATACGTATATATTTTAAATACTTGAATATACTACTTATCAAAAATACTTTCAAAAGGTATAAAAGAAAGTAACCTAATAAGGCTTAATTTTGAAAAATGTATTACTTTACAAGGAAAAAAAATCACTCCAAGAAAAATAAACTTTCCAATAGCTTAATAAATGTATGAATATGTCATAAGGTGTGCCAGTTACCTGGCATCTAAGAACTTTTTGGGATGTTTAATCCATTTGAAAAGAATCTCTATTCAAATCTGTAAACTAGCTGTGTTTATCAATAATACGATAAGCAATAGCCCTTCATCCATGCAGCTTGCCAAATGACCTCTGCACTCAACAAACAAAGCTAATGCATTATACTGACAATACAGCAAAGCGCACAAGACAAGCGAGACTCCCTGCGACTTATTTATGCATGGTTTCTGTCATTCTTCATTTTAGTGCAAATTTTTTTCTTACTGCCCATGAATGCTCTGAATAAAAGTAAGTGAGACTATAATGAAACTTGAGATTGTAGCAATCACTGAAAATAGTTGTGCTGAAACTATGGATATCTCAGTTTGTTCCAAGAACTGTAATTTTTAATTGCTGTCCACGGGCTTTGACATTATTTATTTTTCCCTGATGCATTCATAAAAGAGGTAAGTGCCTTTTAAATGTTGATACCATGACCCCTTGTGGTCCTTGTCAACAGGAGTTACAATGGCAGGCACTGTAATTTAGCTGACTCTGCAAAGACTGTACAGGTGCCACTGAGAATTTAAATTTTTTTTTACAGCCTCACCAGAAGTATTCTGCCTTGAAATACAATAGCAAGCAGTTTTACTGCCTCAGACCACAGAGGGGCACTTAATTTCAGCAAAGCAATTAGCTACAAGCTGATAAAGGATGTCAAAAGTAGTAATCCTCAGGAAAATCTCTTGGTTTTTATTCCAGCTGATGGTGAAATAAGAAGCCAGGGGCATCCTTCATTGTGATCAGTAAACACAGGCAGCCAGGAAGGAGAGGAGAGAATATTTAATCATTATTACAATTAAACCTTTTCCTCTTGCTCATTCTCACTCCAGATACAGTACAAAGTTATCAAAGACAGGTAAAACATAATTTTACTGATTAAATGGCCGTTTGCCAGAAGGGGCAAGCAGATTTTCCAGCTGCCCTTGAAATGAACCAGCAAATAGCAAGGCTTCACTTATTCAAATCACATCATATCTGAAGCAAGAATAGTCAACATTGTTGACATGAGTCACAAATTCTCCACATGACACTGACATCAATCCTACTGTGGTTTAACCATAGTTCTTACAAAGGTGACAGTCAAAATTACATCAATAATTTAGACTTAGTGGTACGATCCAAAAAAAGATCAGTTAGCTCAGTAATATACTTGAACATCGACTCCCCTACCTTAATGTTGTATTATTTTCAATAACGCTCAGTAGATGTTCATAAAACCAAACTTAATTTATTTGTGTGATTAATAAATACAGCTCTTTTCTTCTCAGTGGGCTTAAACTCTATCCGACCAACTTTACAATTTTCTCATCTTGCCAATTATACATTTATAATCATACTTGCTCCTCAGGTTGTTGGCTCTCTCTGCTGAGGTATGGCTTAACAAGATCAAATCCTCCATTAACATCCTTTGGGTGCATTCCTCACACAATAAGGATATTTGTGTTGTTTATGGGCTATTCAACTTTGGAAGCATCACAATTAAGGCTCACAGTATCTAAAATAGTCATAAAACTTCCGGGAGTCACAAGATAAGAAAATTAAGCAACAAGATCAATTGCAGAACCTTATGGCCCCACCAGCTGAGATCAGTTGACCCAAATTCAGAATATAGAACACTACAGCACAGTACAGGCCCTTCCGCCCACAATGTTGTGCCGACATTTTATCCTGCTCTCAGATCTATCTCATCCTTCCCTCCCACATAGCCCCCCATTTCTCTATCATTCATGTGTTATTCTAACAGCCTCTTAAATGCCCCAATGTATTTGCCCCCACAACCTCTTCCGGTAGTGCGTTCCACACACCCACCACTCTCTGTATAAAAAAACTTATGCCTGACATCCCCCTTATACCTTCCTCCAATCACCTTAAAATTATGTCCCCTCGTGTTAGCCATTGTCACCCTGGGAAAACATCTCTGACTGTCCACTCGATAATATATTGAGAACTCATCTTTGTACATTGGACCTTCAGGTCCACATGGTTCAACTGCACACCAACTTTATACAGTTTTTAAAGTGAAAAATTGTACTATGTTAGACTTCATGTTTGGGTTGTTGTTCCTTTAAGTTGATAAAGATTTGTAATGTGGGTACAAAGCCATTGAGCACCCAAATGAAAAATTTCATATTTTGCTTCATTGAAATTTCTATGCTTTTTCTTTCCAAATTTTATCCTTTTTTTTGTTTGGGGGGGGGGGTGCTGTGACAAGAGGATGAAGGACAGGTATGCCTTAAGTATTTAATGCTAGATTCTGGAGTTTTTCATAATTTCAAGACTTCCTTCTCTCAGTTCAATGTGCGTGTTTTTAATACTGCACTTTATACTGTAATTATTAAGCACTATTGTGCTGCAGATTTACCTATAATTCAACCTCATATCAGTCATGAATTAGTGGTAAACAGACTTTTAGTTCCATCACTCAATATAAAGCACTATTTCCTCCCCAAATACCTTAGTGATTGTATAGAAACTTACAAAACAGGATTTGCATCCAAGTGGTTTCTAATCCATATTTTCTAACCATGCAGAAACAGCAAGTTGAACTGCTGCCAAGGAGCAGTGGTGTGTCTCTGTTTGTCAAGGTATAGTTGAAACATTAGAAATGTCAGTTGAGCAGCTACAGCATGCCAATTAAGTTCAATCTGCCAACATCAAATTAAAATACAAGTCATCTAAGCATCAAAAAATTATAGAATTCACATCTTTTAGCCCAGCATTTATCATGGTGACATCACAAGTACACCAACAATATCCAAGTCTACATATCATCACTACTCTCAATGCCCCCAATGGTTGTCTGATATCAAGTCACAGATAAATAGAAATTTCTTCCAAAGATAGAAGTGGTGAAGATCATTTCAGCCCTTTCACCGTTTCCTGCTCTATTCTCCCCACCTCCACTCCACACCACCCAACACTCTGTTTTAAAGCCAGTGATTCCACCCCTCTCAATAACAATAACAGCAACATTTAAAAGCCATTCAGATAGTTATATGGATAGGAGGTGGTCAGAGGAATATGAGCCAAACTTGGGCAAATGAGACCAGCTTGCTGGGCACCATGGTCAGCATGGACAATTTGGGCTGAAGGGCCTGTTTCCATCTGTATTAATCCACGACTCTCCCTAACCATGATCTGAGGTTGAATCTGGTTACCCATAACCTTGTCATTCTCTGTGACCTTGCAATGAATTTCCAAACACTTATGTGCACCAACACCAAGCCCACTTACTTTCTCCACCAGATTATCAGCTGGTTCCACCCCTGCCTCAGCCTATTTGTGGCTGAAACTATCATCCTTGATTTTATTCAAAATCTGTAAATTTTTTTTTACTCCCATGCTCGCCAACCCAACCTTAATGAACTGGAACTCATCCAACTCATTGGTGTCTGCAACCTAATTCACATCAAGTGTGACAGAATTTGCCATTGAGCTTGAAGGAGATGTACTTCAATACAAAACTAAGGTCTTAAATCAAAACAAAATTATGAAGGCATGAGAGGAAAATTGTCTGTGATTGACTGGAAGAATATAGTATGATGGCGAATAGTCAATGGTTAGCATTTAAAGAAGTAATGTACAAGTTTTAAAAAAATCCTGTGAAGCACAAAATCCCACAGGAAAAGTGATCCTGGGTCACGATAGAAATTAAAGGCAGTTAAATTAAAATGGAAGGAAGAGGCTTGTAAATTTGCCAGACATAGGATTAGACCAGAGGATTGAGTGGATTTTGGAACTCAACAAAGGAGGACCAAGAAATTTATAAAGAAAATCAAGATAGAATATGAAAATAGTCTGGCAAAAAACATAAAAACAGACTGCAAGAGCTCTTACAGGTCCGTAACCAGGAAATGACTGGTGAGGATGGGTTGTGCCCTTAAAGAGAGGAGAATGTGCAATAAGGAATTAAAGAAATGGCAAAGGAATTAAACAATTATTTTGCACACTTACTCAAAGATGACAACACAAAAGCCTGCAAGAGAATCAAGACTCTATTGAGAATGGGGAACTGAAAGAATTAAGATTAGTCAAGTAAATAGTTGATGAGCTTGAAAGCTGATGGACACCAAGGACCTGATAATTTACATCTCTAAGCTTTCAAAGAAGTGGCTTTGAGATACTGGATGTTCTGGTTATCAACTTCTAAATTCTGTAGATTCTGAAAGTTGTTCCTGTGGATTGGAGGATAGTAAATGTGCCCCCTCCCCCTACATACACACCAATTTAAGAGGAAAAGAGAACTACCAACCTGTTGTCTTAACAGTGATAGGGAACATGCTGGAATATATAACGGGATTACAAAGCACCTTTGATAGACTATAGTATAGAGCAGAGCCAACGTGGATTCGTGACAGGTAAAATCAACTCTACTGGAGTTCTTAGAGGACAGACAAGTAGAATTGTTAAGGAGGAATCAGTGGAAATGATGCATCTGGGTTTTCGGTAGGCATTCAATAATGTCCCTCCCAGGGGATTAGTCAAGGCTAGAGCAGGGATCATTGGGGGTAATATATTGACATCGATTGGGAGTTGGTTGTTCTCCAGAAAGCAAAAAGTAGGAATAATTGGATCATTCTAGTGTTGTACCTCAGGGATCAGTATTTAGGACCCCAGTAATTCACCATATATATCAACGATTTCACCAAGGACACCAAATATCATATTTCCAACTTTGCTGATGATACTAAACCAGGTGAGGTTGAGTATGTGGAGAGCAACGTAAACAGTCTTCGAGGGAATACGGGCAAGCTGAGTGAGTGGGCAGGAACATGGCAAATAGAATATATTACAAATAATGTGGGATTATCCTCTGGTGCACACAACAGAAAAGTGGCGTGTTTGTTAAATGATGAGAAATTGGGTCGTATTGATGCTCAAGGGACCTAGGAGTGCTCGTGCAGAAGTCACTGAGGGCCAATATGCAGGTATAGCAAGTGATTAAGAGGGTAAATGGTACTGTAAGCCTTCATTATCAGAGTATTTAAATGCAGGAGTAAGGAAGTCTTATTACGATTGTTTAGAGATTTGGTAGCACTGCACCTGGAGTGTCGATCTCCTTATCTGAGAAAAGATATACTTGATCAAGAGGAGTGTAGCAAGAAGTCTCCAGCCTGGTTCCAGGGATGGCACGTTTACCATTTGAGGAGATATTGAGCAAGCTGCAACTGCATTCTCTATAATTTAGAAGAATGAGGGGAAAGTTCAGGTAGGCAACTTGGTCGACATAGACGAGTTGGGCTGAAGGACCCGTATTGCTCCATGCCATACAACTCTAGGACTCCATGACTCTATGAAACTTAAAAGGGGTTGACAGGCTAGATGCAGCTAGGATGCTTCCCTTGGCAGAAGTGTCCAGGACCAGGAGGCACAGTTTCAGAAAATGGGATAAGCCATTTACGATGAGATGAGAGAATTATCTCCACTCAGGGGATGGTGAACTTTGGAGTTCTCCACCCCAGAGAACTGTGGAAACTCAGACATTGTGTTCATTGAAAACAGGGATCAATAAATTCTGAATATTAAAGGAGGCAAGGGAAATGGGGATAATACTGGAAAACAAGCTTTAAAATAGAAGATTAGCCATGATTTTATTGAATTGGCGAGCAGGTTTGAAGGGCCTGATAACCTTCTCCTGCTCTGGGAGTGGTGTTGGGGAAGTTCCAGCCAGCAGCAGATGCAAGGTTTTCTGCTGTGCATTTGTCAGAGCCTGTAACTCAGTGATGCCACTTTCCTTTAAATGCAAGACTTTTATTCCACATTAAATGGAACCAGTTTTGGCTTTAAATGGATAGATTCTGGACTTGGAAAAACAACATGAACTGCAGCCACACCAACATCTCACGTTTCATTGGAAGAGCCTCACAGGCCTTTGTGATGCTGCTTTTGTGCACAGAAATACTAAGCACCTGCACAGGACATAAACACAGCATTCGCACAAATACGTGCAGTGCTTGCTCAGGGTTTAAACACTATGAATGACTCTGGCATTAGGTAGCAAACTCGCTAGCTTTTGCCATTCATTGCATTGTCAATCTTCCAGCAGAGAAATGCAGGAGGATCACAGGAGGGACAATGAGAGGTGACGTGGAAGTGGGATCTTGAATCAAAGAACTCCCACCTCACCCACTGCCTCACATACCTGTGACCATTTCTGCCCCTGTACAAGGTTCAGTTGACGTCTTCAATAGAGCTCCTGTGGGCTACAAAACACAAGGGTCACCAGACCAAGAGTATCCTAACCATCAGTGCTGCTGAATCTCTCTCTGATGCCACATGGATGCACCAAGTTCTAGGAAGGAATATGAATTTGTCAATGCACCAGTGCATGCATGTAGAACTTGAGCACTGTGTAGAAGACCCATGTTTCAGACAGAATCGTAGAGTCCTACAACACAGAAACAGGCCCTTTGGCCCATCCAGTCCATGCCAACCTGATCTTCTGCCTAGTCCCATTTACCACCCGGACCATATCCCTCCAATCCTCTCCCATCCACGTAACTATCCAAACTTCTCTTAAGTGTTACAATTGAACCTGCATCTACCATTTCAGCTGGCAGCTCGTTCCACACTCACACCACTCTCTGACTGAAGGAGTTTCCCCTCAGATTCCCCTTAAATATTTCACCTTTCACCCTAAACCTGTCCTCTAGTTCTTGTCTCACCCAACCTGAGGGGGAAAAGCCTGCATGCATTCAATCCATCGATACCCCTCATAATTTTGTATACCTCTATAAGATCTCCCCTCATTCTCCTGCACCACAGGGAACCTTTCCTCAAGTCCCTTGTAAATTTTCTCTGCACTCTTTCAAGCTTATTAATATCTTTCTTGCAGGTAGGTGACCAGAACTTCACACAGTACTCTTAATTCAGCCTCAAGTGTCTTGTACAACGTCAACATAACATCCCAACTCCTGTACTCAGTGTCCTGATTTATGAAGACCAATGTGCCAAAAGCTCTCTTTATGACCCTATCTACCTGTGATGCCACTTTCAAGGAATCATGGATCTGTATTCCCAGGTCCCTTTGTTCTACCGCACAGCTCAGAGCCCTACCATTCACTGTGTAAGTCCTACCCTGGTTTGTCCTCCCAAAGTGCAACACCTCACACTCGTCTGCATTAAATTCCATCAGCCATTTTCCTAGCTGGTCAAGATCACGCTACAAGCTTTGATAGCCTTCCTTGCTCTCCACTACGCCCCCAATCTTGGTGTCATCCGCAAATTTGCTGATCGTTTACCACATTATCATCTAAATCATTAATATAGATTATAAACAACAATGGACCCAGCACCGATCCCTGCAGCACACCACTAGTCACAGCCCTCCAATCAGAGAGACAACCATCTACTGCCACTCTCTGACTTCTCCCACTAAGCCAATGTTGAATCCAGTTGGCTACTTCATCCAATAAGTTGAGCCTACCGCAACACCATTTTCTGGACACATTTGAGGAAGTTTGTGGACCAGGTACCCTATTTACAAGGTCTCCTATGAGCTGCATTACACTCCTGATCTATCCCTCTCTCCCTCTCTCCCTCTCTCTCTCACAGCAACAGCTTTGAGGGCAGAAGATTGCGGCTCTTCCTGATATCTATCATCGGTCTCCTTTAGGTCACAGAGTAACATTCTTTGCAGCACCTGTGGTGATGTGGCTGTAAAGTATTTAATACCTTGACACCTCAAACTTTAAAGCTAAGCCACAATTGCCACAACGTCACCAAACTCCGAGATCTAGGACTCAACACCTCCCTCTGTAACTGGATCCTTGACTTTCTAACAAACAGACCGCAATCAGTGAGGATAGGCAGCAATACCTCCGGCACGATTATTCTCAACACTGGTGCCCCACAAGGCTGCGTCCTCAGCCCTCTACTCTACTCCTTATACACTCACGACTGCATGGCCAGATTCTGCTCTAACTCCATCTACAAATTTGCAGATGATACCACCATTGTAGGTTGTATCTCAAACAGCAATGAGTCAGAGTACAGGAAGGAGATAGAGAGCCTAGTGGAATGGTGTCATGACAACAACCTTTCCCTCAATGGCAACAAAACCAAAGAGGTCATTGACTTCAGGAAAGGGGGCTGTGTACATGCACCTGTCTACATCAATGGTGCTGAGGTCAAGAGGGTTGACAGTTTCAAGTTCCTGGGAGTGAACATCAACAACAACCTGTCCTGGTCAAATCACGTAGAAGCCACGGCCAAGAAAGCTCACCAGTGCTTCTACTTCCTCAGGAGGCTAAAGAAATTTGGTTTGTCCCCTTTGACTCTCACCAATTTTTACCAGTGCACCATAGAAGGCATCCTATCTGGATTATCACGGCTTGGTACGGCAACTGCTCTGCCCAAGACCACAAGAAGCTACAGAGAGTTGTGGATACAGCCCAGCACATCATGGACACCAGCCTCCCCCCCTCGGACTCTGTCTTTACCTCTCGTTGTCTTGATGTAGCAGCCAGCATAATCAAAGACCCCACCCACCTGGGACATTCTCTCTTCTCTCCTCTTCCATTGGATAGAAGATACAGGAGCCTGAGGGCACGTACCACCAGACTTAAGGACAGCTTCTACCCCACTGTGATAAGACTATTGAACAATGAGATGGACTCTGACCTCACGATCTACCTTGTTGTGTCCTTGCACCTTATTGCACTACACTTTCTCTGTAGCTGTGACACTTTACTCTGCACTGTTATTGTTTTTACCTGTACTACATCAACGCACTCTGTACTAACTCAATGTAACTGCACTGTGTAATGAATTTACCTGTACGATCGGTTTGTAAGACAAGCTTTTCACTGTACCTCGGTACAAGTGATAATAATAAACCAATACCAATTCATACATTTAGTTCTAATTCCATGAAAACTTCCTCCACATTTTGTTACAGACTTCTAAGAAGCTTTCAGAGAGTTGCTCAAGAAAACAGCAAAGCAACTCTGATATCCTGTCATGTCTGCCGCCCCTTTCGTACCATTATGATTTCACCTTTGATTGCAAAGAGTGCCAGGAAGCTCTGGAGGCACATATACACAAAGATTAAAGTCCCAAACTACTGCTCTTAATGAGCGCTACCATATTTGGATTGTAGTCCTCCTGCACAGTCTGATACATTTATAAAAGAAGGCAGCAGGCTGGTGTTATGTTTCTGTTTCTATTGGTGCATTTTAACCATCCATCCACTCCCATAGGTGCCCAACCATTAGAGGTTTTTAACCCCTCAGTGACTCACTTCCCAGCCTCTTTTCTGCTGATCTTTGCATTCTCTCCAAATAGAGTAGATTTTAATTCTCCACTTCAAGAACAGGGCACTAGAGTTGCAAATACCAGGATCACATTAAAAGTCTTGTCCAGGCCTCATACCCATCCTACAGCACTTTAATAGCAGGGGTGAGATAGCAGATGAGGGCCTCTAAAATGGATAAATTGGGGTTGATGACGTCACTCAAAACTGCATAAGAATTTTAACCTTCAATTACTTGCTGCATCAGATGCCAACCTTGCTAAGCAGATGAAGGAGGCAATTCAGTTTAGTCTTTTACAGTTTCCTTCTTGGACTCGTAGATCAGCAAAATAAACTCTGGCCTCTGCTCTACCCTTTCCCCTGACCATGACACCATTAGGATTCATTTCTTTCAATCGATCCCAAAATCGGAAGGGATCAACCTACATTATGTTCATTTAAGGGTCAAGAGCATCAATGACAAAGCCAACATTCATTTTGCAGCATTAAATGCCCTTGAGAGAGGGCACTGAGCCATAGCCTTGAACTGCCACACTGCATAGTGATGATACCTCTCGTAATACTTTCAGTAGGGAGTTCAAGGATTTAGATCCAGTGACAAGAGAGAAGAGGCAATATATTTCAGAGGCAGGATGATGTGGACTTGGATTTCTGTGATAGACTTTCTGTGATAGCTGGATAGACTTTCATGTTGAAGATACCATTGCTTGGCACTTGTGTGGTATGATCATTAATCCAAATGTATTGAGTTACATTGGTTAAGTTACGAGTAACCCAGAAGCCCAAGTAGTAATTCAGTAAACCAAGTTCAAATCCACCATGGCAGAGGTAGAATTTAAATTTAATGGTCTGGGATTTTTTAAGAAAGTCATTGGTAATGATCACAAAACTACCGCATTGTTTTAAAAACCGATCAGGGTAATTAATATCCCTTAAGTGAGGAAATCTGCTATCCTTTCCTGGTCTCGACTGTTTGCAACTCCACAGCTACCAATATGGTTGAGTTTTAAATGGCCTTAAAAAGTTTCAAAGGCAATTAGAGAATGGCAGTAGATAATGCCTTGCCAGTGTCGCCATATTCCAAGAAATTTTTAAAGCATGTTGAAATACCTTGCTTTCTGAGTGCACACTCTTTCATTACTTGAGGAGTAATGAATGGAGTTGAACTTTACATCAACAGCAAATAGCAGCACTTCTGAACTTATGATGTAGGCAAGGTTATGAAGCAACCGAAAATAATTGGGCCTAGGACGCTACCTTAAACTCTTGCAGCAACATCCAAGGGCTGAAATGATTGACTAACAGCTATAACCATTTTTTTGTGATACAACTGATTTCAGCCAGCAGAAAATTTCAACTTTAATTACCAATAATTTCAATATCACAATGACTACTTGATGTCACAGTTAGTCAACTGCTACTTTGCCGTCAAAAGCCATCAATTTCATCTCACCTATGGGATTAGTCTCCTCTGTCCACATTTGTACTGAGCTTCTATTTAATACCTAGAGCTAATTTCCCTAAATAGAGTATTTGCGAGCAGGTTATTAGTGCCAATTCACAGCACTCTTAACTATACACAGAGGTAGATGTCCTAATTTTGTTTCATTCTGTATCTATTTCCTTTCACTGATTATTTTCCTGAGGACCACTTCTGTATCACAATTGCAGGGTAAATGTTTCTCCTGTCATAAAGGAACTAACAGTACGCCCCAGCACACCAAGCTTAGGTTGTCGACTTTGTGCTCCTCTGTGTAACTCCTGGCAAAGTGGAAGCTGAAAGGAGAAAATGAGATTCAAGGAGGTATAAATGTTAAAGGTTCTCTTGTACTTACAGATTAAACACAATCACTTTTGTGTTATTCTCTGAGGACCAAGCCATCCAGTCTTCCTCTCTCAAGTCACAAAGGCAGCACACCAGCTTCTCTACTTCACTTAGGAGTTTGAGGAGATTTGGTATGTCACCAAAGACTCTTGCAAATTTCTACAGGTGTACGCTGGAAAGCATTCTGACTGGTTCAATCACCACCTGGTATGGAGTCTCCAGTGCCCAGGATTGAAAAAGGCTGCAGAGGGTTGTAGACTCAGCCAGCTGCATCACGGGCACAACACACCCCGCCGTCGAGGACATCTTCAAGAGGCGGTGCCTCAAGAAGGCAGGATCCATCATTAAGGACCCTCAACATCTGGGACATGCCCTATTCACATTACTACCATCGGGGAGGTGGTACAGGAGCCTAAAGACCCACACTCAATGTTTCAGGAGCAGCTTCTTCCCCTTCGCCATCAGATTTCTGAATGGTCCATGAACCCGTGAACACTACCTCGTTATTCCTCTTCTGCACTATTTAATTTTGTAACTTATAGTAATTTTTGTCTTGCACTGTACTGCTGCCCCAAAACAACAAATTTCATGACATTTGTCAGTGATAATAAACCTGAAAAAAAATACCAAAAAGCTTTAGTCTCAGTCGTAAAATACCCTGCATCATTCTGGGAAGCAAATGTCAATTTGTAATACTTTCTGAAAGAAGTCATATTTCAATTTTGACAGAGACTGCACCATCAGAACAATGTTGATAGACGTGTTTGAAGAGCTTGGGACTTAAAACAAAAGGTACTACTGAATTTTGAGGCCTTTAGTTAGAATGCCACTTCAAGAATAGAAAGCAACATCCATCAGGGCAATGAGGGGTTATCCTGTGCAGGTACCAGATGCCCATGACAGGATTACAGAAAATAACCGTTGCAGCCTCTAACTGATGCCATTCATGTATGCAAGTAATGTGCTATGCCATGAATATGATTGGCAGATCAACAGCTGTGACTGGAGAATTAGTGAAACACTTCACCTTGGAGAAACTAGCAACTTATAAAAGCTCTAGCTGCAAGTGCCATGGGTTGTAGCTGTAATACCAGGAGGTAACTCTATCTGGTTCACTGACATCCATTAGGGAAAGAAATTCTAACACAGGCAGTATTGGGTTGGTACCAATTTAAGAACTGTACTTCCTCGGATTGTGTGTCTCTGGGGAGAAGTTGCCTGCCTGTGTGGTAGTAGCCACACAGTAAAGAAATACTGCTTTGCACAATGTGAGCTCTTACAAATAAATTACCTCTGATAGTTAATACAACAGTTCGTACAGCTTGATAAGTGACTTGATCTAAATGCAACTCCAGATGCACAGGAGTGCTGGGTGATTCTTAACAAGCCACAGTTCAAGGGGTAATTAAGATGAGCAATAAATGCTGCTGTCCCAATGACACCCAGATTCCATGGAAGAAGTAAATAAGGTAGGCACATGGTGAAACAGAGATTTGGTTATTTCTTTAACAGAGTAGAGAGGTTATTCAAATGTGTGACTAGGGGCTTTTTATGCCACAGTAGCACAGAATGGTGAGGGCCGCTGGAGAGAGCAAAAACAGCACACATGATTGACAGCCCATACAGTTGCTATGGGTGATTACTTAGGTTAGTCACAAGATTCCCTTTAGACCCCGAACCATATATACCACTTTTCTATCATCCTGATAACTGGCTTTATTGTGTTCGATCCATCACCTGAATTATGTGCTCCTGTGTTCTCTACGTTTCTTAGACGTTGTTTCCTCCTGCACTAAAAGAAAGCTGGAATGACCTCTGGACCCACAATGTGGGTGGAGAATGACCTCTGAACCCACAATGTGGGTGGAGAATGACCTCTGAACCCACAATGTGGGTGGAGAATGACCTCTGAACCCACAATGTGGGTGGAGAATGCTTCTGCACCAAATACTTCTGTTCAGCTAAAAGCACAGCAACCAAGGTCACCACTGAAGGTAAATGTATGGTGTACATGAAGACAGAGAGTGAGTTTGTACGATGAACCAGTCAAATGGAAACCTGAAATAAAAACTGAAAATGCTGGAACTGTTCGGCAGGTCAGGCAGCATCTATGAAGAGAGAAACAGCTAACATTTCAGTTGATGACCTTTCAGGGAAAAATGCAAATATTACTTGCATAGATTTCTCAGTAATTGATTTAAAGACACCTCATACAGTAATGGATTCTTAGCTGACCCAAAGAAAATGTTCAAAGATAGCCCGTTGGATGAAACTGGTTTTGGACTAAAACCAGAATGAGCAATTTATTTTTCCTTTTCATGCATGCTTCTTGCGATCACAGCACCACACATCACTCTCGGCATGCTCCTTTGAAAAATGTTAATAAGCAAAAAGAAAGCAAGAATAATTTGTTTTACAAATGCCATTCATTTCCTGCAAATTCAATTTTAGATCTGAATCATCCTCAAAGCAGTACTAATCACACAAGTCTGTGTGTTGCACAATATTTGTGTGTTGCACAACACAACTTTATTGAAAAATAAACAAAAAGGAAATGACAGACTTGCTGAGTTTCAAGAGGTCCGTGGTTCTCTTTCAGGTTTCCCATGTGCCTGATATGCTACAACATTTAGGATCTTGAAAATTTGCAATGATACCTACAGTATGCAGCAAGCAGACTTTTTAAACAGTAATAAGCTTGCTTTGAACCTTTTTAAACAAGAACCTGAGAGGGTCCATGCCACCAAGTGAGGCACAGGGATTCAGGCTGCACATCTCTCCTGAGAGCCCCCAGGATTTAACCATGGTAGCGACCCTCCGCCAGCCTTCCTGATGTTCCAGCTGACACCATCCACCAGTCTCTCATTCACATCTGAACTCTCCAACCAGTCCTCCATACCTCCCACCACACACCTGACCAACACCAATGATGTGCCTACTCCCTCCCTTCCTCCCCACTCCAAAATGATCTGCAGCCAACCTCCACAAAAGCTCATAATAATCTATCCACCCCTCCAATTACCTTCCTGAGTTTTCCTACCATGCATCAATGCACTGACCATACAAACCTCTCTCTCCGTGACCGGGAGCCAGATTTAACTCCTTTCTTTTGTGTGCTCCACTGTTAGCAACATGCAGAAAGAGCTTTCAGTGTACAAATTTATACTTTAGTGTACAATATCTTGGGACTTGAATACCACAGAATTCTGCAGCAATAGATCCTAGTACAAAATAAGCATCAGCTCCTTCCCCACCATTGGTTTAAGGCACTTTGACAGG
Source organism: Pristis pectinata (assembly GCF_009764475.1). Lineage (NCBI taxonomy): Eukaryota > Metazoa > Chordata > Chondrichthyes > Rhinopristiformes > Pristidae > Pristis > Pristis pectinata. Next base: position 30,505,548 of record NC_067417.1, read on the forward strand.
CACTTCAAAATTCCTAGGCAACTAAACAGATCACCGGCTGGTTATTGGTATTGCACTTCCACAAATACAAACTCTTTCATTACATTGATTCAATGACAATGACTTGGGAATGGGCACAAAAAGGATTTGTCAAGACCCACCTAGAGATTTAAGTGTTGCACATTGCATACAGAACTATTGAATGCTATTAGAAAGCAGCAATGGCTTGTAACTTGTAAACACAGATGTCCTCTGCAGCCGTCCAATTTTTCTATTTTCCAGAATATTATCAAAAGGATCCCGAGTTCATGAAATTCAAATTTTCTCATCATTACGATTTATGCATTATTCACAATTAACCTAATTATTAAAATGCAAATTAATTTAATAGTGGCAGCCTTAATGTATATTTTCATTGGATAGTGTTACAGGGCAAAAAGGTAAGACTCACTTGACTTACTATTAGAAGAAGTAAATCTGAAAACACTGGCACAGAATTGGAGCCATTTAGTTCATCCAATTAAAAGCAATTTTTGAGACAGCAAATAAAATCCAGAAAAGAATCCCAAACAAGTAACTGAAGGAGACAGGAAGGAATGGTGGAAGAAGACTTTTACTGCACAAGATGGGGCTGAGGGTGGGGAGTCGAGGGCTTTTTTGCAGGCTATGATGCTCTCATTCATTATTCAGTTCAAGTCTCAAAAGAAAACCTTGGACAGCAAATTGTTTGGAGAATGTTAGTAACTAGGAGAGCGAAATTCCTCTGCCAAGGACGTGGGGTGCTTGGGAAGTGAAAAAGTGACAAAATGCATTCCCTTATATATCATCCTGTAAATCAGCTGATAGTAAAGAGAAAGGGACCAGAGAAGATTTCAGCAATTAATAAAGACAGTACAAAAGGAGGAACGAGGTACATGGGAAGAAATAACTGTAAAGGTGAAGGAAAGAAAATTATGAAGTGAATAATGGTCTTTTATGGGGTCTGTTACATTACTGATATTCTTTTAACTTCTTGTTCATTTTTAAAAGCATATTCTTTATTTCAATAACAGAAAACCAAACAAGAGTTGTCTGCTGTATAATAGGGGTCGTTACACGAGTTGTGATATATGCATGTGGTATTTGGTAATGGAAGCAAAATTGGTAGCAATGGGTGGTAAAGGAGAGAGACTGGAGGATACCGTGGTGTACAATATATTACAACATTAGTGATGCAAGCTAGAACAAAGCCCCTCTCAGAGCCTTCTGCTTCCACACGCAGAATAAGAACTCATTTATCTTTTGTTTATCCAGTAGCTCTATTCCACGAGCTGATAATTCTGTTTAGATCTTGACTGCTTAGTAAACAAGTACCATGAAGGCAAAAAAAAAGTCATCAAGCAAACAATGTACCATGACCTTATTAATACACTGGTGAACCACAGAGACCAAGGTGCTTTTCTTTTATTTACAGCCAAGCCAAGACAGCAAAAGTACCCATTGTAGTAGAACCATTGCCACGGAGATGTAGATAAATTCTCACTCACTGAAGGATTACCTTCTAACAAATACAAGGAATGTCTGGATGTGCATTTTTCTGATCATGTGAAAAATTATCCCCTTCCCTCCTTCAGTGAACACTAACATTACTTCCATGTAGACACACTTTTTTGCTTTTCGTAATCTCTGCTCAAGATGAAGCTTACAAATAAGAAATGAAGTCTATCCTCACTTGGGAGTTATACATCTTATTCATCCATTTTGCCTACTGTCTTGAAATAGTTATCATTGTATTGCTGTTTTATAAACATTGGAGGTACGAGTAATTTCAGCATTGGTGTTCCCCAGGGCTCAGTCCTAATGACTTGGACCTGGGTGCAAAAGGTAGTTTCCAAGTCTGAAGGTGTCAGAAAACTTAATGTAGTGAACAGCAAGGAGAGGAGAAATAGACTTCACAGAAATATCGTCAGGTTAGTGGAACAGTTAAACACATGGCAGATGAAATTTAATACAGAAAATAGAAAGGGTTACATTCCAGTAGTGGGAATGAAGAGAGGCAATGCAAACTGAAGGGCACAATTCCAAAAAAAAACTGGAACAGAGACCTTGCGTTGTGACAAGAAATCATTGAGAGTGGCAGGGCAGGTTGAGGAAGTAGTTCGAGAAAAAAATTACCATATGGAATCCTGGGCTTCATAAATAGAGACAAAGTACAAGGGCAAGGAAATTACAATGAACTTTGTAAAACAGGTTCCACCAAAACTGGAGCATTATGTCCAGTGCAGGGTGTGACATTTTGGGAAAGATCCAAAAGCTTCAGAAAGGATACAAAAGAGATTTGCTAGACTGGTTAGGGGGATGAGGAAGTTAAGCCATGTGATTAGACTAGAGAAACTTTGATTGTTCCCTTAGAATTTCAGGAGTTCATTTGGGATTTGATAGAAATTGTTAAAATCTTGAAGGGTCCAGATAGAGAGAAATTATTCCCATTAATGTATCCCATTAATGTAAAAGGTCAAGAACCAAAGGACACATAATGAAAGTGACTGGTAAATAGAAGTGACATGAGGAAAAACATTTTTTTTAAATGCAATAAGCAGATAAGATCCAGAACAGACTGCCAGAGGACTTACTGAGACAAGATTCAATCATGGCATTCAATGGGGAGCTGGCTAAGTACTTGAAAAGAAAAGATGTGCAGGGCTATAGGGAAAAGACAGGGAAGAGGAACTAGCCAGATTGCTCTTTCAGACAGGCATTGGAGACACAATGGGCAGATGGCCTCCTTCAATGCTGTAATCTTTCTGTAATTCAGAATGTAGCCGATTGACAACCAGTGTTACACATCTGACCTCCTGTTTCACTACCAGGCTTACCATTGAGCACAATGTCACTGTTTTCCCAAAAAATACCTTTATTCATGTAATTGCAAAATATAAATAAGCACATCATGCCATAATTAACAGTACAAGACAAAGCATTCCATTTACAAGATTGATATTATATCACCAATACATTAAATTTTGTTTCACATACATTCCATGAGCAAAGTCCAAGATGCTTTCTGTACGATTGCAGGAGAGCCTTATCCCATGGCCTTTCCTCACAGAGCCTTTAAAGTGATTGCACCATCTTTCAGTGTGTCCCTCAGTACATTGTCCTAGTCCTTAAACATGTGCCAGTCTTCAAGGTTCAGTCATTGACTACTCCTTACAATGAAGGCCTGCAAATTTCATTGAATTCATAATCTTCTATCAACTGTTTGATGTTTTTATTGTATGAAAGTTATTGCTTGTTGTTGTACTGTAGGAAAGGGGATAAGACCACCATTCATCACCTTCTAAAATGTGCATTTGACATGGCTTGGAACAAGATGCAATGGTCCTTACTGATGCTCATTCTGAACAATTACAGAACATAGTGTATGGGCTGCTCACATCAGCACAAGCCAAGTACAAAGCACTGTTTTCCCCAAAAATATAGAGGCAACTCCAAGTGACGGCCATTTGGGTAACAGAAATTCACAAATCTCTACTCAAGAGTTTGAGATATGAAATAAAATTCACTCATATAATTTATGCAAACCCAAGTACATAAACACAAAATTTATCTTCAACTTGCATTTCTTGACGCATGCGCAAACGACACAGCTTCAATATCAAGGAAAATCATGATACAGACTATTTTGCATAATGCAAGCGTTGTCCATACTTAACTGATAAATTTTGCAAATATGCGCAATACATTCATGTTACCAATCACAATACAAGACACTATTCTATTTGCTTATGCAATTTACATTAGATGTCTTATATTGTGCTGCTCAGGCCCTGCATCGACTTGCATACAACTCTGGCATCCTTCATGCACTGCCGAAGCCTCGCTCCCATTGCACAATGCCCTCAAAATGGCTGCAAGAATGCAGGAAAAGGGATGGGGTCAGAATCTCACTTTGCCACCCCAATCCCACATTTGTGAAGCTTTGCAAGAAGTTTTTAAATGTCTTTGAAATACAGAAACATTTAAAAACTATCAAAATTTTTGTAAATAAATTTTTAAAAAACAGGTCATTCAATTAATGAATCTGTCACAGGATGCTATATCCATCTAATGCCTTGCATTGCTAACTTTTCAAAATGCATTGATAACTTTTCAGGTAGATCAACATTGGAAAATTATGAGACAGACAGAAGGATCTGAATGCAAATCAACATCTTAGGCCTTGGGATGTTGTTTATGGCCATGACTAGTGGTGATAGGCCTCTGTTCATAGCAATTATCTGGCCAGGCCATAACAGAAAGCTTGAGACTTGGCCATTTATGTGCTTTACCATTACATGGCAGACTGAATTTGCTGGTGCTAATCCACAAATGAGCAGGTTTCAGGAAGAAGAAATGGTGGGGATTAGAATCTCCAACTCATTAGGTTGCCAGATCAGGTGTTATTTACATTATTAGCATACAAAATGTGCAATTGTACATTTGACAATTGACCACCAGTCCCAGAAAGATGTACATTCAGCTGCTCAGATGAACCTTTCATAAGACTGTCTTTTCTCCAGCTATACGAATTCAATCACTGTTCAAAGGAACCTAGTCGGTATGTAATTGTGTGTCTGATATTACCAGCAATCAGCCTGGTCACTATTTACATACTACTGAGGGCTAAGCAATTGTCATTTTCTCATAGATTGTAAAAACCCAGGAGCTAACTAACAACCTGCTGCTGATTCATACCTGTGAATATTAAGCAGGGATTTGCCTTCCATCAAAATCAATACAGCTGTTATGTAATGTTTGTTGAGGACAGTTGTGTTTCAAATTGCCAATATACATTGTATAAAAACATCCCATTATTCCAAGTTAACGTTTTAAAAATGATAGCCGCACAGTATTAAATCATTTACGGAGCAGGATTTTTGAGATGGTTGCTCTACTCAAAGCCAATTTAAAAGAGCAAGTCATATTTTGGGATGTGGACCTGTGGCAATCGCTTGAGAGATTTCAGACCATCAGGCAACAATTATAATCATCAATTCTATTTCCCAGAGTACTTCATGGTAAAGTGTTTTTGTTTAAACATGAATAAACTTAAATAATTTGAAATATTTTAACTCTTTCAAATATTTTGGCTTCAAAGTTCCATGATACTTTTGCAGGCAAGTGAAAGAATTTTAGAAAAAAATTTGCACCTAGAAATTAGAAAGTACAGTGACATGTTTTCGTCTGTTACATTTTCCAATTATTATTAAAAATAAAATATAAAACAAAATTTAGGGACTTAAGAAAAACAAAGTTTGTGATTTTCATTCCTCAATGTTCTGGCGGAGAAGACATGGAGAATCACAGACTGGTTCAGTGACATCCAACAACATGTGATATCCAGAGGGATATCCATTCTCACATACCACTCTCCAAACAGGTAGCTTTCAATGCACCTTTGGTGCAAGTACATTCCAGGATGACCATTGAGAACTTAGCTCAGGTCAGTCACTTTCACTTACTGCCTCTCATAGCAAAACAATCAACATCCCACAAGGAGCAGAGTCTTCACCTGACCTGATACCCCACCACCCACTGATCACTCAAGACACACTCCTAACCTCACCAATCAGTTGGCCAGATGCTCCCCTTCCCCAGCCACCCCTTCCCCTCTCGAATGGTGATCTCATTATCTTCTGTCTCTTTATACCAAACCAACAATCCCAGGAGTCATCCACCACTACCACTGCAGTCAGCTAACCTGACCCTCTCAAAATCTACCCAGTGTCTCTCCACTGTTGTTCCCCAGACCTGACCTATAATAACCCTTTCAGTGATATTGCAATTGTTACTCCATTCCCTTTAGTGGTTAGATGACATCAGCAAATAAAATGGATTTGCACAGAAAAATCATGCTCAATTGTTGATCAGTGATTAATTTTATTCATGCTAGCATAGACAGAATGATGCTATTATTATGACTGGCAGAAAAGGGTGAAGGAAGATTAACCAGGATGGTTCAGAAATGAGTGTTGCTTGCCTTTCATGGTGTTAACCCAATTTTGAAGTCCCACTTCCGTCTGCTGTAAATCACACAGTGCCACAGGTTAATTCAAACGCGTTTATTTAGCGATATAATCGCTAGGGAGAAACCTCCTGGCTCTCAGGCAGAGTCCGCGGCGGGGTTCTCCGAGGTACAAGGGGGGCAGACAGTAATTTATACAAACATTGTCACGCACACTTTAATGAGTCAGGTGCCGGAGTTCTTGGTTGAGCAGGAAACGGACGAAGGGCTACTGCAGATAGACAAAGAGCAGCCTCACACCCCAGGTTCAGCTAGTCGTTTTGCAATCAGGTGAGACAAAGGCAGGTATCACCTTCATTGTTTGAGACAGCCTTCCCATTTCCCGTTAAGATTGACCATCATCTCCATAGTCAAACATAATGGGAATCCAACTAAGTTCCAGACACAGCAATTACCACACAGCACCCAGCCCAGGAAAGCAGTGGTGTGGCTGTTCTGGCCTGAAGGCCACTTTTTAAAATCAGTATTTCGAGCAGCCATAATTCTCATCCGTCTTAAGATATGAATAAGGTTATAGTTTATTAATCCTACACCTCCTCAATGGAACTTTGGGGTATTTTTCTCTGGATCTGTGGAGCAGCACGATTGACTGAGATGGTTGAATCTCTCCAGTTCCAGCTTTTGTCTCTACACAAGCTGTGTTAAGGCATCTGGCAAAGAGTCATGGCCTTCCTTCATATCTACATGGACAAAAGGATCAAGGGGATAAGGACAATGCAAGGTTAAAGCATGAAACAGAGAAAGGGAAGCAAAGCACTTTCTCCTAATTATTTCTGGAAAAATTAAATTTGATAGGCCAGAACAAGTTATCAAAAGATAAAGCTAGGTTGGGGAGAGATCAGAGAAGAAATAGATCTCCTATTCACTCCTTGATTAGCTCCACTTCTGTGTGAATGCCTTTGGAAGATTTCTGGCTTCCTTTAATGCTTTTTCCATATTTCATGATGCAGGAGACCATTCAGCATATCAAGTCTGTGCTAGCTCTCAGAGCAATCCCATCAATGATATTCTTCCTATTTTCCTGTGACCTACTCTGTCACACTTCTACTAAACCACATACACACCCTACACACTCATGCAGACATACACAAGAGAAAACAACTAATTGCTAGGGGGTAGTTTACAATAGCCAATTAAATCTAACAACCAGCACATCAGAGCACCAAGAGTGAAATCCAGGGAGAATGGTGCCATCTGTGTGGAGTCTGCATGGAGTTCAGGATCAAAGCCAGGCTGCTGGAGCTGCCAGAAGCTGCACTACCTGTGGTGCCACTTTGCCCTCGGATTCTCTTATTTCCATTCCCCCCCCCCCCCCCACTTGCCTCACTGAATTTAAAATCAAGCTAATTCATGTACACTTTTCGGCTCGATTTTACTCTTTGGTCATCCAAGGGGGTCTGGATTTTATTTTCTCTGAGAAGGTAGCTGGACTTTGAGGTTATGATTGAAGAAAACAGCCATGCATTGTACAGTTACAATTTTGCCATAAATTCAGCTTACTTGGGACAGATCTAGACATAAACATACACATAGAACACTACAGCACAGGCCCTTCGGCCCACAATGTTGTGCCGACAGACATTTTATCCTGTTCTGAGATCTATCTAACCCACATGGCCCCCTATTTTTCTATCATTCATGTGTCTATCTAACAGTCTCTTAAATATCCATGGTGTATCTGCCCCCACAATCTCTGCAGGCAGTGCGTTCCACGCACCCACCACTCTCTGTGTAAAAAAAAACTTACCCTTGACATCCCCCTTATACCTTCCTCCAATCACCTTAAAATTATGTCCCCTCATGTTAGCCATAACCAATTTCAACCTATTGAAACCAGCCTTTATCCAGTTGATCTTCACCATTGAATGGTCGATATGATTCCGTATTCATCTAATGCTTCGTAGACCACCTCCAAACTACACCGAATACATCTCAGGTAGAACAAAGTTGGAAAATTATGGGATAGGCAGAAGGATCTAAGTGCAGATTAACATCCCAGGCCTTGCAATGATGTTTATGGCCATGACTGGTTGCCACAAGAGGTAGCAATACCCACCGATACTTCCTCTTGCTGGCCTGCCTCCTTCTCCAGAAGTCTAACAATGCATCTTTCCTCATCGGACTGGGAACCAGTCAGGAACATTCTCCCGAACAACATTAAAAATTCTCCACCCATGTTGTTATATTATCTATATCAGGAAAAAGTCCCCCATTGTGTAAACTGGTTAAAGAAAATAATGTCATCCAAAATGCTGAGCTATCATTGCCAAGCGCTGTGATGCAGTATAACCTTCACTTGATGCCTTTCCTAGTCATAAGTAAAATATATCCTGAACCTGCACTGCCATCCCAAACCACAAAAGCATTAATTTGCTATTGCTACCTTGAGGAGCTTTTCAAAAGTCAAACGGAGCCTATACAAAAAGAAATTGCAAACTTAAATCTTTTAAAAATTAATGGCAGACCTAGACATACATTTATGGGACAACACTGTTCACTCACTTAGCTAATCATCAAGGAATTAAGTTAAAACCTCCCTAATCCGACTGTGACCATTTGTGATATGCTCATTTTCAGATACATGCTGCAATAACAGGATTGAACTAATTGTACTTATTTGCAGATCACTGCAAAATTGGAATCCAAATCCATTGTCAGTGATCTTGATTTTTTAAAAATGATCCAGCTTACATTGCTGTATGGATTGTGAAACAAGGATTCTAAATCTTATAGTTTCTATTGTCTATTGATCCTTTCTGTCCATATTAAAACTTCCTACCTTTCAATTCTATATCCAAACATAACAGCACAATAAACAAGCACATGTACAGACTTGCCTTAAAGATCAGTGTACATAGTGATAATAGATGGCAAGAACTCATTGCAAATTCAAGGAGATTGATTACCTTTCTGTGTCCATTTATTTCTTGTAGGGGTATTTACCTGGACATCTTTTAATTGCCAGATATTTGTGATGATAATACTTTGATAAACAGCTGGTTGCTCTCATTATCTTTCTCCTGAGACTTCTTTTAAGTTATCAAGTTCCCAACAGTTTACCAAGGTGCAGTGCCTGTATGCAACTATATCATTTATCTTTTGCCCAACTGTTAGCAAAAATAGAGGCAGGTTCCTGCACGGTAGCGTAGCGGTTAGCGTAACATTTTACAGTGCCGGTGACCCGGGTTCAATTCCAGCCACAACTGCCCCCACAACACCCTACGCAAAAGATGCATTTCACTGTGTGTTTCGATGTACATGTGACTAATAAAGATAGCTAATCTGATCTGAGATGCGTTTCATACTGACAAGGTTATGTATGCAGCTGAATAGGTCTACTCCCACACCCCTTCCAAAACCCATCAAAAGTGGAAAGTGCCCAGGGTATGATATGTTCACATGGCTACTGATTCACAATGGACAAGTTATTAGTAAAAAGTCAAGAGGTAATGACAGCTAGCTGTAGCGTGAAAGGCAACAGATTAGAGAGCTGTATTTAATGCAACATCAGCACAGAGAGAACGGTTTTCCTGTGAGAAGTTACAGGAAGAGGGAGTCTGCGGGTGACGTAGAACTTACTCTGTATACTGCAAGCAAACAAAATGAAGGACAACAGGGCTTTAAAGGTCAAAGTCCTGATTGATAGAAAGCATTTGTGAAGCAGATTGTTCCATTATGGGAAAGGATACCGATGACAAGCTCTTCAGTTACCTACCCTTAGTAAGTTGTGCACTCAGTCAGTTTCAAGACCTACTCAAAAGTTAACAAGGTTATGGTGCAGATGTAATCTATTATATACCAAAATGACTGGCATTGAGTTATCAATAGTAGTAGTGATGGACAATACCAAATGTTAAACTCTGGGCAGGGAATGGCTTACAAATTTGAAATTCAGTTGGAAGGCTGTATTTTGCAATTTGCCAAAGACATGTTTGGAGACCGTTGTCCAAATACAATATCTTCAAAAATACCTTCACAAAAATCACCAGACAAGCCAAGAAAATGGATTAAACACGGTGTCAGGTCAGTCCATGACAAAACAAGGCCAGTTATTTTTTTTCTTTGAAAAGCCAAGTCGTAGAAGAGCTCAAGAAATTAGAAAGAATTGGGATTTTACATCAGAGTAAGTCCTGGCAATTGGGCAACTCTGATCATGGTCATACCAAAGGTGGATGAAAATGCAAGATTGTGAACAGCAAAATCAGACAGTTGATGATTAATGGTATTGTTTACTGATGTCACAAGACTTGTATGATAGTAATTGGTAATTGGTTTATATTGTCACATGTACTGAGATAGAATGAAAGGCTTTGTTTGCATACCATCCAGACAGATCATTCCATACATATGTACGTCAGGGTAGTACAAAAGGAAAAACAGAATGCAGAATATGGTGTTACATTACAGAGAAAGTGCAGTGCAGATCAACAAGTAAGGTGCAAGGGCCACAACGAGGTAGATTGAGAGGTCAAGAGTTCATTTTTAGCGTACAAGAGATCTGTTCAAGAGTTTGCTATCAGTGGGATAGAAGCTGCCTTTGAGCCTGGCGGTGCATGCTTTCAAGGTTTTAATTTCTTCCACCTGATGGAAGGAGGGAGAAGAGAGAATGGCTGGGGTGGGAGGGATCTTTGATCATGTTGGTTGCTTTCCTGATGCAGCAGGAATTGTAGACAGAGACTCTCGAAGGGAGCTCAATACACTGCATTCACTGCAGTGCAAGATTAGCTAAAGTGCTCAAGAATATTATTACTGTGCCAGCCCACTCATCTTTTCACATTCTAGAATGCAGAAAGTAGCTGAGTGTGGTGAACAGTAGACATACAAGTACTAAAATATTTAGTTCCCTTGGACAGGTTACTGTTCTTTTGAGTATGGGTGAAGTGATAAATGAGTTTCTATGAGCAATATCAAGATATAAAAGATATGGAAGCATAATGACAATCCAACATTGCATCCTCAGAGAATGCAGATGAAAGGGCAGATTATTTAAAAGGTTCAGAGTAATGCTTTCACTAATGTAAACTAAACCACCAACAGATAAAACTTGATTAGCCCAAGGGTTATCTATATGATTTTCCACTCTCTTGCAGAATGCATCATAAATAACGTCCCACATATTTTGAATAAATGAAGCAGCTCAGCCGAATGTGTTCACTTGGTAAACCTCCCAGAAGATTTTCTGTTATCTACTCTGCAGCCTTTGAGTACTTATTGGTTAAATACACGAATTGTGATCTGTTTGTTGCTAATACAGACTGGGTTAAAACACACATTGGCTAGATTGCTTTTGACCCAATTGGCCACCCAGAATTACCATCCATATCCCCACCTACCAGCACCTCCTGATTTGATGCAAAGGACTAATCATTGGTCCTCCACATCCTTGAGTTGAGCAACAAGCTCTCAGTGATAACTAAGCTTCAAGCAAGGCAGTGTAGAGAGCTCACCTCTGGAACAGGCTTTGATAGAGACAAGGCAGGGTGGAACCTTATCTCTTGTCAAAACTGAAAGACATGTTAACAGTTTTTAAATATATGACATTCAATGGACATTTCAATGTACTAAAATTAACATAATTAGAAAGATATACTTAGAAATAAGTAAAATAGTTTAAAACAATCTTCCCTTTAGCTGCCTAATCTGCAGGCCCGAGATCCCCATTGAAATCAATAGGGTCTCCTATCCCTCTGACCTGGCAATGGGGTCTTAGAAACAACTCTGCTGTTAGACAGAGTCCAGTGATTGGCACAGTGACAGGTGTGACACCATCTGTCACAATAAGTCTTGGATTTCTGTGTTCGACAGCTCAAGCGAGGAAGTACAAGACCTATAAACAGCTGAGCACCAGCACTTCCAGCTAGCAAGATTCACCTCATTATTAAAATAAGGATATTCAGCAGTTTTGATTTTGTAGTCAGTGGCGAAGGGAAAGGACCGGCCAGAAACCTTGAAGAAATGACAGATTTTCCACAGATCACAATGCACCAATTATGATTTGTGATTTTTGCAGAAAGAGGAAATAGATTGGGATGTACACAAAATTAAATATCAAACTAAAAACTTTAATATTCTAGAGAATGATGATCAAGTGGAGAGAAAAAACAAATTAGACGTTATTCAACAAAACCTAACATATTGACTCGTTTTTAGTGAGAAGATGGTATCAAAAGGTTGAAGTTCACGTCAGACTCGATGTCGGTTAAACGGGACAAGGAGGCAACAGCACATTCTGTGGGAGAGCAAGACAGCGATGTCAAGATATCTGCATTTAACTACATGGTCACATGTCAATTGTCTTTGCCAGCCTTAAAAAGTGATGATGGCAAGTGATGACAGTTTTACCATTATTACAGCTACAAATTTCAGGTCATTGTTTCAAAGAAACCTTTAAAGACAAAACAGTTGATTTTGATCATGTGATTTTCCTTACAAGGTTTATAATCTCAACCTAGTCACATGTGAGCATTTAACATCTCTTTACAGGAGTGATTAATGGAATCATAATCCCACACAAAGTGTTCAAGAGACACAGGTTTGGATCAAGGAGATTGTAAAAAGGATCATATCTTATATATTCACACATGCATTTAAGGCTACACTCTCACTAGTGTGTGCAGTTAACTGTAATATATATAAATGACATTAGAATAACATGGGGGAAGATAGAGTGGGCAAGTACAAAGTATAGAGCAAATTGACAATATTGGACCCAGAGATTTAGAAATAATTCACATTTTGACAATTACTTCAACTAAGGTTTATTTGATTAGATGTCATTTTTACCATTGCTTCCTTCTTCAGAGTAGATTTTCGCAAGGGCAAATATTGAGTCCTGCCAGTGCCAGAATTAATAGCATAGCAATAAAAAAAAACTGCCAATTTTATGTCTACTCTCATGGCCAATGCAAATTATTGCATCTTGCAACAGAGTCATAGACTTGTACAGTATGGAAATAACCCTTCAGTACACCAAGTCAGTGCCAATAATCACTGATTCCATTTTATTCTCCCCACATTCCCATCATCTAGCCTAGATTCTACCATTCACCTACATGCTAGGGGTAATTTACACTGGCCAATTAACCTACCAACCTACACATCTTTGGAACATTGGAGGAAACCTACAAACTCACAGAGAGAATGCGCAAACTCCACACAGACAGCAGAGGTTAAGATTGATTCCAGATCAGTGGAGCTCCATGGTAGCAGCTTCACTAGCTGTGCCTCTGTGTCACCCACATGCTCGCTAGTTTCACGGAGAATACAGAAATCAGCCACGACACATTTTCTGGCAGTTGGCATCTAAAAAGGCTAGCCATTACTTCTAAATTATATATTTTTTTTACATCAGAAAAGAAAAATTGCTTGCCACAAGCTAGGTCATTTATATTTGTTCAAACATGGGAGATTGCTTTAGTTGCACTTTTATTGCAGCACTAGTTTTTGCCATTGTTTAATCATATTAACACCTACTGACTTCCGCCAATACTTTTATTTCCAAATTCATATCTCACATGCTCTCAGTTTCTATGTTGCATGCTGCAATGAATGTGGCCATAATATTAATTCCTTTGGAGGTTTCAATAAAGCTTTTGGATTTGGGAGGAGTAGGAAGAAGAGATCCAGCAGTAAGTGAGACACTCTCACATACTTGATGCACAGTCAAGTATCTAAAAAAATATTTTTAAACCTTTGGAAGTATTTTGCTCCACACAGAGGTCATTGCACAAAGTTTAGCTGTTCAAAAAAAAATCAGATTTTACACATTACCCCATTAATTACAAACAATTTCTTTAAATATTAACCAAGAGGAGCAAGGAAATGAAGACACCACAAGACAAATAGTATTGAGAGGACAAAGACATATCTACTTGAAAAAATTTTACTCAGGAGGAGGTAAAGATCTAAAATGTTGGTGTAATGGGTACAAGAAGACAGTATTCTGAAACGCAAATGACTTTTCATGGGACTAAATAAGTACTTTAATATTTGCTAAAGATTCTCAAGTTGCAATGTTATAATTAACTTGTTTTGCTATTATGATAAAAGAATTGAACACAACTCTCTTAACTCCAGGTTCCAAATCATAGCTGGCGTTTTCCATTTGCTTCTGAATGATAGAGACAATTGTGCCCTGGTGAACAATATTCTGATGATCCTAAAACCAAAATATTAGTAATCTAAACAAAGTACTGAAAACACAAAGATCAGACAGTCTCTGTAAACATGGGTAAAAATGATTAACATTTCAGAATAATCTTTAAGGATGCGCCTGACCTACTAAGTATTCCCAAAAGTTTTATGCTTTTATGTCTTGCTGCCTAGTTGAATGATCTAAATCCCTTCTGTGGAGAAAAGAACTATTAAATAGAAAGAGGGAAAATTATTTTCCTCATGTGCTGCTGGGAGAAATATGAGAGACAAGGAATTAAAATAAAAGATACACTTCATATTTTATTATCTATTGAGAACACATATTTTGATCCATTATATTCCCAGCACTTAACAGTTGATAACATAAACTCTGGAGGATTCTACATTATACTGGCTAAGGATGTTAAAATTTGGATGGGAGGGTATGTGATAGCTTACTGAGAAGAAATTTTAAAAATATTGATGCATTCTTTTTTGCATTGGTGATAACAAAAATAATCACCAAGCAGTCCAACTAAAAAAAATTCTCACAGTGGATGTTAACTATCATCTGACATCATTAATGGATTCCATTAAAATTAATTTGATTGCACATTGTAGAAGACTATAAAGATTACATAGGTATTAAGCAAGCTTATGTCAGGTGGCTTACTGATGTGAAATTTGAAAAGGTTGCGAAAATCGATGGAAGATGAGGGACAGAATGAGAAAGTATTACATCACAATCATTCAATGACTTGCAAAGATATGGATTAGAAATCAGATTGCATAATGCTGCTTGTTTCAGCATAACATGACTGGAAATCAACCTCTTATTGTAAAATGATAACAATATCATTGTTGTTTATGTTATTATGAAAATTTGAAAGCTCCTTCTGACATGAGTTGAACTTGCTAATTAGACTCGATTTTAGCACTGGATATGCAGCAGCTGAAACCAATCCCCATGCCTTGCCCGTCTTTAGAGCACTAACGGGGAAATTGAGCCACATGGTCTCTCTGGTACTCAAGGATATAACTATTTTCATAGTACAACACTAGACTGTAATCCCACCAAGTTCCATATCCTCACAACCCTATCTATTTCCAAATCTCACCCCCCAATCGTTAGCTTTTTGTCAACCTAAACCCATGGCCCCAATGCCGAACACAGACTCAGCTCCCACCTCCACTAGCCACTTAATTGATCACTAATCTGACACTACCCAGGTCTTGATCCTGATCGATGTCCTAGCCACTCCCCAGTCTCCAACCTGATTGGCAACCCAAGCCAGCCCTCAGCCCTATCTGAGCTCTGATCCATCTCCTGGCCTGACCACTTGGTTTTGGTCACAACTGTTTCCAACCATACACTCTCTGCCTGCCCACCACCACCCACTCCCACAATCCATGGCCTTGGTCTCGGATGGCACATTTATCCATGAAAATGTGTTGCCCATTCAGCATTATCATCACCAAAGTTTGCCACAGCAGGCCCAGTACCAAAACTATAACTGATGCACTGCACTAACTACAGGGCACTACACCAGTGAGTTTCCAGCAACCAGATATGCCAGGCAACAAGCATTTATCCCATTATTTGTGTACTGACATTTAACATTTATATGCACTGATCTCCAATTGGATTGCTAGCTTAGATGCAACTTGAACAAAACACCTTAATCTATTTTGTACAATTATGAACATGAGATAAGCAATACTTTAATCTACACAGACAGTCTCCAGGTTAAGAATGCCTGACTAAAGGACAACCAACATTTGAACAAGCTCCCATAATATTATTAAATTAAAAAGTCCGATATACACACATACTGTATGCTTATTCCTACTATATCAAGTGATTTTTGTATATTGTCCAACATATGGACAAAATCAACTCATGGGCATATGTAAAAACTGAGTCTGTTCATTACCCAGCCACACCCTGTACTGGGAAGTTAAAATAATATGCACCAGATTTTACTTTCAGAAGGAGACGGCAGCTAACAGCGATCAGTATTACTTAAGAACAAATGAGAGATACCTTAGGCAAGAAGTAATTATGTCTGTCTCTATTTCATGCGTCGTTGCTTCCAAATTGCAATACTACCTCACTAGCTTCACAAAAGTACCTCATTGTTTGCCTCATCTCTGAAACACACTCGTGTGGAGCTATTGTCCTGTAAATACAAACTCAGCTCAGCAGAGAAGGTTAATTCAAGGCCAAGTCTAAATTCCCTTTCAACAAAGTGTTAACTAATGCTGATTAACCTCTCAGTAATGAAATTATTGCAAGTGTTAAATCACAAACCTTGAGACTTCAAATATTGTGGGTAATTGAAATTTTGTGCATTTTTGTTTACTTGTTTTCCTTTCAATCTTAATCAAGTTCCTAGGTGTCAACATCACCAATAGCTTGTCCTGGTCCAATCACGTTGGTACTATGGCCAAGAAAGCACACCAGCACCTCTACTTCCTCACAAGGCTAAGGAAGTTCAATGTGTTCCCATTGACCCTCACCCATACTTATAGAATCACCACTGAAAGCGTCCTGTCCGGATGGATCACAGCTTGGTATGGCAAATGCTCTGTCCATGACCACAAGAAATTAGAGAGTTGTGGACGCAGAAAACCAGCCTCCCCTCCACGGACTGTCTACGCTTCTCGCTGCCTCGGAAAAGCAGCCAACATAATCAAAGACCCCTTTCATCCCAAACATTCTCTTCTCTCGCCTTCCATCGGGCAGAAGATACAAACGCTTGAAAAGACTCACCACCAGGCTCATGAACAGCCTCTATCCCACCGTTATAAGACTCTTGAATGGATCTCTTGTATGTTAAAGATGAGCTCTTGTCCTCACAATTTACCTTGTCATGGCTCTTGCACCTTACTGTCTACTTGCACTGCACTTTCTCTGTACTGTAGCCATAACATTCTGCATTCTCAAAAGCATCCTATTGCTTTTCTCTTCTGCTACCTTAAAGTATTTATGTTTTGAAATTATCTGTATGGATGACATATAAAACTAAGTTTTCCACTGTATCTCAGTACGTGACAATACTAAACCCATACCAATTTTTCTCTTTCTGTACTTGATTTGACATTGAATTCATCCACTCTAATTTACTCTTCCTTCTCAATCCTTTTGCCATTTTACAGTCTTTAAGTCTGACTGCTTAAGGAGACACAAATACTTTTCCAAGATCCCTGGTGATGTTATTGTGATTTTAAATCGGTTCACACTTAGTAACTTGCCCCACGATGAAGTTCAATGTTCAAGCATGCAAGATTAACTTACAGCAGATGCTACTACGTACCCTGCGACATGCATTTTAAAATATTGACATCATAATTACTTTGATGATTAACATACAGGAAGTATCAGGATAATGCTGTTAACTTTTGTACTTCAACACATTCAATTAAGGAACTGCGCACTGCGCCAAAAGATTTCTGTGCAATAAACACAACCTCATTAAGTGAGCTAAACTGGTGAAAATAAGCAGATCTAAAGTCAAATCCTGCAATGATTAATGGTGTCCGTTTCAACAATATCATTTAATTTGCCCTCTTAAATGCTTTTGAATTGATTAGCTCAAATTACAAGGACATGCAACAATTATTGAATTATGGCATTTTCCCCAAGGAAATTGTATTCCTTTCATCCAAAGATTCAGTAGAGTCATACACACAGGACTTCAAATTAACAGATACATCTTTATTGAACAAGGTGAAAAAGAACTTGGATCAAAAAAAAAGGTTTTAAGCGTACTGAGTCTATTACACCAAATAACAGCTATTTGGCAACAATGGGATTTTGTAAACTGTAAAATAGGCTGTTATATCAAATTTAATGTCTTAACAGAAAGTTTTAAAGATTATATTGCAGAATATTCTATTTTGCTGAACAAATGACACACAAAGTTGTTAGCTGCAATTTTATCTTGTAGGTATATTAAAATTCACACCTCAATCCATCAACATGCAGTTAATCTTTTTAGTTCTGAAAGCAGAACAAAGGCTTAACCAACACTACAAACACAGTCACTCAAGTCAGCATAAGTGATGACTTGCACAGGGATACTATATCTTTCAAATTAAAGTCATCACCCAAAAATTACAACTGTCCAATCTTGTCTGCTTCTTTTCACCAATCTCTATATCAATATTTTTGTGTTGTGATGACAGTTGCTTATCTCAGCAACATACCGGGTGTACATTGAATCTCTTTGTAATAAAGAAAATGCATCATTGGGCTCCATTGGCTTGGTGAATCTCCTTTTGACTTTCTCCAATGCTTCAACATCCTTGCATGGTAAGGTGACTAAAACTGTCACAGTATTCCGGATGTGGCCTCACCAACAAACTGCACAACTTTAACAAAATCTCCCTATTTTAAACTCCAGCCTCTTCACAATAAAAGACAAGTCTTAACTACTTGTTAGACCTGTCTGCTTTTCGTGACTCATGCACTAAAATACCTCCCTCCGTACTTCACTGATTTGCAGTCCCTATTTAGATAATAATCCACTTTTTAATTCCTCTTACGAAACTGCATGACTTTGCACTTCCCAACATTAAACTCCTTTTGCCAGATTTTCATCCAGTCACCCAACCTATATCCCATTGCAGAACCACAATACCCTCATCACAGCATGCCCTTCCACCTCATTTTGTCAACAACACTTCCATATTCTTTGTTGCCAATGAACACTGCCTCATCCAACACAATGAAATCTAAACATGCACTTGATGTAGCATCACCTTCGAGGTTCCTTTCTTCGGGGGGGGGGGGGGGCGGAGAGGTATGATTTGCAAATAATGCACAGACAGCATCACAAAATTTTGATCCATTTCCAATCTACAATATATTGGAACCTCACTAGCACTTTTTTTTAAAACTTTCTAATGATGTACCACAAAAACGCATTTAGTAGAATTTTACAGAACTTGCACCACCCAACTCATTTCTGTCCAATTGGTGTTTGTCCGCTACAATTTATCATAATCCCATATTTTCGTATCTTCATTCTCCCACCTTCCTCAGTATCTCAGTTAACCTTTTCTTAAAATGTTAATGTAAGCTCTGCTTCATTCGTCAAATACATTATGCATTACATAGATCACAAACCCTAAGCAGTTTTAAATCTCTCATTTAATCTTGTACATAATCATATATTTCAAACCCCTCAAATCGGCAAAATGAAGTCTTTTTAGCCTCTTATCATTTCACAGTTTTAAAAACTCTCAGTAAAGAATCTCATATTTTAAATAGCATTTCTTCATACTCAGCATGATTGATTAAATTTGTGCTGTATGCTACCTTCAACATTAATTTCTCAGTTGTGCACTCCAAAATCAACTACAGAACTTACTGCAATTTGCAAATTTACCATACACCTTGATACTTTTGTTTTCTGTTTACCTGACCATTTCCAGTTGGTATTAATTTTTACTGTTGAATGAACTTGAAGCTCCAGATTACTCTTTTCTTCCACATCATCCAATCTTTCCCCAGCATAAATGTACTCCCTTGCGTTTACTAACAATGTATTAGGAGGTGCTCCTCTTTCTACACATTTTGCAATTTCTTCAATATTCCTGCAGCTTTGACAGAATTTCTTAAAACACCCATTTTCTGCACAATTAGGTGCAATTTGCTAATTACACTATATAAAACCAGTGATAATTCATATTGAAAAGGTCACAAAAACTATGGGACACTACAATCCAATTCAAATTACCCTAAAGCAAACCTCAATTTCCACTGCTCCTTCTTTAAGCCAGAATTTTAAAAAATCTAATTGCTAATTCTCTATCCTTTAATTAGGTGGAGAGACAGATCACAGATTAGACGTGGTTTAAATAATGTACAACTCTATATTCTTCCTCTTTAAGCAAGCTTGTATGACAATCATTTATTTACGTAGCTAGGAGCAACTATTACTTGCAGGATAAATAAGGATATGAAATATCTTAAACAAGAGGAAAAGACCTACCAGCCCATACATAAAGTATCCCAGGCATTTCAAAGCGCACAAAACAACATTTGGCACCAATAAGCAAACAACAGATTTTGGGGAGCAGTTTAAAAAGGGAGAGAGTGAAAGAGGATCAGAGAAGGAATTACACAACTGATCAACTTTGTAACTTCAGTATAGAAGATTAACCTTTTGCATTCTGTACTACAACATACTGAGCTCCCTAAATCACAACACTGAACTCTGGTAGCCCTAAAGGATAATAAACTACTGAACCACATTTCTGAATTCAAGAAAAGCATGAAGCACTGACTCTGGAATTCTCAGAAATTCTTGCAAAACCAGCTCCCAAGAAAAATAAATGAAAAAGATATCAAAACTTCCATAGGGGGTTTATCTGAATCACTGAAGCAATAAAAAGGTCATTCCACAATCACAGAATCAGCCTGAGAAACCAATGAGACGCAGATTGCCTGGGACTAGGTCATGCAACCAACAGAAATAGATCTTTGAATCAAGACTGGCTTTATACTTTGGAAACTCAAGGATATGAGCAGCATTGAACTTAATGATGTAATGTGAAAGCTTTATCTTGTTTTTTTTTAAATTGCATCAGTTTGGTTAAATTAATCAATTTAATAGAAACCACAATGTTGTTGTCTTTGATAACTTTGGAAACATACTCAATGATAGAGTGGAATAATTAAATTACTCTGCTCTGGGATGCGAGATTGCTTGCTTTAAGCTATATTGATATTCTATAAGCCTTAAGATAAACTGTAGATTTGGTATATATTCATATGATGGAGCAGTAGAAAGGACAAAGTCAGATATGATTAACTGAACTTGTAAGTGCAAGTGCATATTCTGCATTCACAGGATGTATTCTCGCATAATCATAACCAGAAAAACTATAACCACTCAATGAACTGATTATTGGTATGTGATGGATGCATAGGATGTCAACCTGTTTTGCAGACATCAAGCTCAGATAACATTGATCAAAAATCCAATGCTCAGAACACATGACTAGTGGAATCTATGTCCCATTTCTAATGTACTGTCACATGATTAGAAGGACTTCCAAGTTCTCCCTTTCCCGTAAGCATTTCAGCAACAATGCAGGTTACATAAATAATGTAGTAAAAAGACACCAACATCTTTCATTTTGGGAAAAATCTGGAGTCTACCAAGATCTAATGGTCCAGACCTTGTGGAAAAATATTGCCACTTACCCATATAACTGCTGACATTTCCTGCAGAATAATTCAGGATTTCCTCAAGTATAAAGAAAGCTCCAAACTAAAACAGCAATCAATGGTGCACCACTGATATTCCAGATGTGTTCCAAGGCTGGACTGTCACAGGAGCTAGATTGGTCACCACTTACAGTAGGGATTCCACAGGAATATTTAGCCTCACCTTACCTTGGGCATGGACAACATTCCAAGTGAAATTAATGGAGAAGAACAACTAGCAGACACTAAGTCTCAAGTTTGTTTTAAATTGTTGGAGCTTATCTAGTTTTTAAAGTACTTAACATTTAGTTATTGCCCTGGATTTTGCCAAATGCACCCACCATATACACACACCCCTCTTTTTCAACGTTTGCCAACAATGAATTCCCAACAACCCATGGCTAAGCATAGCTCCAAAGCCATCCACAAATTTGCCAATGACACCACTGTTGTTGGCAGAATCATGAATGGTGACGAGGTGGTGTACAGGAATGAGATACGTCAGCTGGTTAAGTGATGTCGTAACAACAACCTTCCACTCAACATTAGCAAGACCAAAGGAACTGATTGTGGACTTTAGGAAGGGGAAGTCAGGTGAACACGCACCAGTCCTCATTGAAGGGTCTGCAGTGGAAAGAGTGAGCAGCTTCAAGTTCCTGCGTGTCAATGTCTCGGAGGATCTATCCTGGGCCCAGCACATAGATGCAACTACAAAGAAGGCACGCCAGCATCTCGATTTTTGTAGAAGTTTAAGAAGATTTGGCGTGTCATTGAAGACTCTGAAACTTCTACAGATGTACAGTGGAAAGCATCCCCATTGCATCATGGCCTGATACAGGAGGGATCTGGGAGTCCTAATGCAGGATTCCCCAAAGGTTAACTTGCAAATTGAGTCAGTTGTAAGGAAGGCATATGCAAATGTTAGCATTCATTTCAAGGGGACTAGAACATAAAAGCAAGGATGTAATGCTGAGGCTTTATAAGGCATTGGTCAGACCACATTTGGAGTATGGTAAGCAGTTTTGGGCCTCAAGTAGAAAGATGGATGTGCTGGCATTAGAGTGGGTCCAGGGGAGATTTATAAGAATTATCCCAGGAATGAAAGGGTTAACATACAAGGAGCATTCGATAGTTCTGGGCCTGTACTCACTGGAGTTTAGAAGGATGAGGGGGCATCTCATTGAAACCTACCGAATAATGAAAGGCCTGGATAGAGTGGATGAGGGGAGGATGCTTCCAGTAGTGGGAGAGTCCAGGACCAGAGGGCACAGCCTCAGAATAGAAGGACATCCCTTTTGAACAGAGATGAGGAGGAATTTCTTGAGCCAGAGGGTAGTGAATCGGTGGAATTCATTGCCACAGATGGCTGTGGAGGCCAAGTCATTGGGTATATTTAAAGCAGAGGTTAATAGGTTCTTGATTAGTAAGGCCAAAGGTTACAGGGAGAAGGCAGGAGAATGGGGTTGAGAAGGAAAAAATAAATCAGCCATGATCGAATGGCAGAGCAGACTCGATGGGCCAAATAGCCTAATTCTGCTTCTGTGTCTTATGGTTTAGAAAGTCCAATACAGAGGAAAGCAAGAGGCTACGGAGAGTGGTAGACTCAGCCATTTCCATCACAGGTACAGCTATCCCCACCATCAAGGACATCTACAAGAGGCAACGTCTTAGGAAGGTACCATCCATCATCAGTTAACCCAACTGTCCAAGCTATGCCCTCTTCTTGATGTTGCCATCAGGCAGGAGCCTGAAGACCTACACCTCAAGGTTCAACAACAGCTTCTTCCCCACTGCCATTAGATCCTTGAACACACCTGAAAAAATCTTAACACTACCTTGGACTATTTCTTTTTCCCTCTCTCAATCTTGCACTAGTGTTGCTACATTTATTTTGCACACATGTATGTGTAATTTATGCCAATTTAAGTTGATGTTAATTTAAGTTTGTCCTCATCTTGTACTGTACTGTGCTGCAAAAAGCTAATTTTCATGGCATTTATACCCTGTGCATGTATGCCTATGACAACAATAAACTTGAATAAAAATTCACATCCATTTGGCAGTCCCAGGTGTTCTACAATGGTTGTCAGATGGTCCTTCCTTCTCTAATTACAAAGTGTAATCAAACAGAAACTACCAGTCATGTCGGCTTTCTGAAAGAGAAATTAATAAGGGGAAGTTTTCACCAGGTTCAGTGTGGTTGGATGTTCTTTCATGTTAAACAAAGTGTTCCACAAATGGGTGACAGTTTAATCTATTTATTGTTTTTGCATTGTTACATGAAGGCCTATTACTCATTCTGTTTTTTTGAAAAGCTTAGAGGTGCAAACAGAGACTCACCTGAACGTGTAGTTCAGATCCCAAGGCAGTATGATTGTTACATTTAGGGCTGTACAATTGTATCAATGGGATTGGGCAACTAGGACAAATAAAGAGGAAAACTCTACCAATAGGAGGGCCAATGATGTTGGTGCAGTATTTAAGCTGTCAGACTAGTAATTAACAATTCAAGGATGAGAGTTCAAATATATGGCAGCTATGGAATTTAAGTTGATATTAAAGTGGATTTTTTTTTAATAAACTGGTCTCGGCTATGATAACCACAAATAAATTGTTATAAAAATCTATTTGGTGCATTATTACTTTTCAGAAAGGAAATCAGCCAGCATAACACAGACTGGCCTACATGTGACTCTAAACCCACTCTTGATTGACACCAGAAATAGCCCAGTAAGCTGCACAGTTGCATCATTACTGCTGTATTAAAACAGATAAAAGAAACAGCTGACAGCAAAAGGCTACAGGATCAAACATTATCTCAGCTGCAGATCTGAAGACAGGCATCCCAAAGCTGGATGTACCTCTTGCTAAACTGTTCCAATCCAAGTAACTTTGTATTTTGTTAAACATGCCCTGTTTACATAAATCAGGACATATCCAACACAGCTAATTACCATCCAATCTATTCTCAAAGTAATGGAAGGTGTCATTGACAATGTTATCAAGCAGCAACACTTAATAGTCTTCTCACCAAAGCCCAGTTTGGGTTTCACAAAGATCCTTTAGCTCCAGAGCCCAGCACCATCCTTCTACCAAACATGGGCCGAAGAACTAAATTTCAGACACAAGGTGAGAGCAACAGCCCTTGATGTTAAGGTAGCAGTTGGCTGAGTGCAGAATCAAGGAGGACCTTCACCAAAAGGGCTTGAAGTGGTTCAAGGTGGTGGTTCATCACCTCCCCAAGGAGTGGGTAATAAACACTGGCCTTGTCAGCAATGCCCAGAATCTGGAAAATGGAAAATCTAAAGATGTCAGATTTCCTCCCCGGTAAGTCATTAGTGAATCAGAATGGGATCTTACAACAATTTGGTAAAGCAAACAGAAACTTGTGGCAAATAATGACAGCTATCTGGGATTCTGCATTACACTTGCAAAGAGGCCTACTTACAATGGTAAAGTGTGGATGGAATGGGAACAGCAATAAATCAAATCAATTAAAAGCTGAACCACACTTTGTAACCTGGCAGCAAAATACCAAAAAGCTAATGCTTTCCACTTCAGCCTCCCACAACCGCAACTCAAGAAAACCAAATGGGAATCTCTTTCTTTGACTGAGAGCACAAAATGGATTACAACATCAGCTGTCCATTGGCTATCGCACCCTCTTCCCCACCAGCCCCATGTTAACACTGCCTGACTGTGATCTGTTGTGAGGACCCAAAATAAACAGGTGTCAGACTTAGACTCAGTAATTCCATATTGTTTACGCTTCAGAAGAGCATTGTGGCAAAACAGGAATGGGGTCAACAAACCTCCAGAATTGTCCAAGAGAGTCTCCTTAACACTGCTGAGGTCAATCAAGAAAAATCACAAGGTCTCTTTAAGAAAAAGAGATTGTGGGATTTAAATTTTAAAGTGGTATTTTAAAAATGTTCAGAAAATATATTTGGTAAGGCAAGGCATTTGGAACCAAGAGATCAAAAATGAAACTACTAGAAATATGCCCAGAGTTAACACTTCTAACCAGGACACTTGTACAAATACATAGTTCACTAAAAGTGGCATCACAGGTAGACAGGGTGGTGAAGATAGTGTATAGCACACTGGCCTTCATCAATCAACACATTGAGTATAGGAGTTGGGACATTATGCTGCAGTTGTACAAGATGTTGGTGAGACCGCACTTGGAGTATTGCTTATGGTTTTGGTTGCCCTGTTTTTGGGAAGGCTTCATTAAATTGTAAAGGGTGCAGAGAAGATTTACGAGGATGCTGCCAGGACTCGAGGGCCCGAATTATAGGGAGAGGTTGGGCAGGCTAGGACTTTATTCTTTGGACGTAAGGAGAATGAGGGGTGACCTTATAGGTGGTGTATAAAATCATGAGTGGTATATTTTCCCAGGCAAGAGGAACTAAAAACTAGAGGGCATAGATTTAAGGTGAGAAGCAAAAGATTTCAAAGGGACCTGAGGGGGAACCTCTTCACGCAGAGGTGGTGCATATATGGGATGAGCTGCCAGAGAAAATAGTTGCAGCAGATACAACAACATTTAAAGGACATTGGATAAGTACCTGGATAGGTTTAGAGGGATATGGGCCAAACTTGGGCAAATAGGACTAGTGGTGGACACCATGGTCGGCATGGATGAGTTGGGCCAAAGGGCCTGTTTTCATGCTGTATTAATCTGTGCTCAATGGGAGTGCTAAAGATAGATTTAAGTAGTACATGTTATTTTACTTACTACAGTTACAACTAGCTGAGGTGCTACATTAATCTCAGTTTAGTTAGGACAAAGAATCAAGAACCCCAAGCTATCAGCTTCAGATTCTGAGATATCATAATGGAGGTTTCCTAATTCTCGTAATTTCTCTCCAATTATCATGAGAGTAGCCATGGGATGAAAAGTACAAAATCAAAAATAAAGTCCAGCCAAAAACTCTAAATTAGTCAACATTTTACAGACCAAAATTAAATCATTATGCTTTCAAAGGACCACCTGATTGGAATACTCAAACTGCATAATTGGTACCCTTCATCAATGAATTTTGGAATTATTGTTTTTATAATAAATTAATGTGCCAAATTTCCAAACTACATTTCACACAGTAACACCAACATTCCCAATAGATTAAAAGCACCAGCTCACTGTGCTGGGCTTTCCTGAATGTGGATAATTATTATATAATACATACCTCATCTTTTATGCAAAAAGTAGTTCTTATGAGCTTCAAATGCAAGTAATCAATTTCATGTTGGAAAATATTTTTGGGTAACAACCAATTTGTAATGGCATTAAATGTCTTGAAAACATAGAATTAACTGCCTTACTAGTCACAGCACAATTAAAACATTACCATGTGTGACAGAAAGTAATCCCTGCGGAATAATAACATCACAGCACATCTGTGATCTTCTACAGTTGCGCCAGTAACCATGTAATTCTCTTATATGTATAAATCATTTATTTCAAATAGACAAAAGGATTTCTAAGCACATTTGGCCAATCTTGCTGATGCAGACACTCAGGGAAAAAAAAAGACTTAATTCAAGACATTTTTTTTAAAAATAAAATATTGACTAATGGGTTTAAAGAAAATGATAACAGGTCCCTTACATAAAATAATCAAAACAAGTGCATTAAAGATAACAAAAAAGGATATTTAGCTAGAGTTGCACCATCAGACTATTAAGTTAGGAACAAAGCTGCATCCTACCTCAAATAGCACTGAAAACTGGCACAAATTATGAATAATGCATGATGCTACAGAATCTCTTACTACCTGTCAGTGGGCCGTTTGTGAACAGTCATCCATCAGCCATGACTGAAAGAAAGATATTAGCTCTTCCTTTTTTATTTGCAGAACATCCACCCATGCAAAACATCCATTTGAGCCATAAACATATTAAACTTTATTTTAGCTCATTCGTGCATAGCTGCTGAAGTGGCCATTAACATGCTGTCTGCCGCATCGAAAGCAATTTTAGCTTTAGTGCATGAAACACATCTAATGTAGTCAAGTTTTTACAACAGTAACTTTGATTTTATTTTATGGTCACAACTGTTCACAAGAATCAGATTCCACACATTAGAAAATAATATGATTGATGTGCTAACACTCCAGTCAGCATCAATAACATACTGCATGTTTTTGAATGCACTTAGACAGAAACCTGGAAGAATATCCAAATCTAAAACTAGTCCATAGATAGAACATCCATATTAGAAATTATTCAATTTTAATTGCTGTGAAAAGGTTAATGGAAATTGTAATTGCAGTTCCTCCAATGGCTGGCCCATTACATCCCCAGTTTTACAACCAATTGGAAATTACTCCATTGTTGTCATGAAAAGTATTGTGTTGACACACACATAAGCTGCATGTCAAATTTAAACTGTCCAAGAGACCATGCACATTGGCCCTGCACTCAATTTAAACTTTTTTTTAAATGCAATGTATTAAAGCCTTTCTTTGGTAAAACTATCCAATTATAGTCATACTCTTCCACTGTTTTCTTATAAATTTTGCAACTGGAGTTAAAGTATGAAATACCAGAGAGAAAAATAAGCACTGCACCGATAGCCCTGTGTTTCAGGATAAAATTACATAGTGAATTTATTATCAAATGTTTTACAGGACCACAATACACAGCAGATAACTAAGCTACACAAGATAATTTCACATTAATATTGTAAAATGTTTTGAGATAAAGTAACAATGCTTCAAAATCCTTAACATGCTTAAGAAAATCAAATATTTCACCTTGATCCTCCCAGCGTAGAGTTGCACTTCACAGGGATTTAACTATGTGGCTGTACCCAATGAGCTTTGAAACTCAACTCAGTGATGAGAAAACTGTCAATCTAACCCAATGCGAAAGATACAAGGGCTGACTGTATGATACATGAATAAAAACACATTCACACCACCCAGGATGCAGGTAAATTTGCAGTAGGCAGAAGATTTGCTAATACGGAACTCCATTACAGTTCCAGCGTTTTTCCCTATGGTGACAAGCTTGCAACACTGTCAAATTAATTAAACTAATTTGTGTTGACAATGGATCTTGCATGGAACATGAGCAAATGTAGAGCATTTATTTAAAAAGAAATTTGGCCGCTTCAGTGATACGAGTTATGTTAGATTCAAGCCTTTATATGAAGACAAAACTATTCAGGCAATTCAGCACCAGTCATGGTATACATTTAAATATAATACATTATTAGGTCTAACTATACCACCATACAAGAACCATATGGATCTCATTCAATCACAACAGCTGTGTGTCACTAATGTCAAAATGACACAGTGATTCAATATATTCTAATGTAATTTACATAAATTATTTGCAAACAAATTGGGAGAAGGTTTTTGTGAAGGCACAAAGAAAAAATGTGCTTAGAGATCCACAAGAATAAAAGAGGCAAACCATAATAACACACTCACATATTGTGTTTCCAAGTTGTAAATCATTCACGTTTTATTCACTTCTCCACCCCACCCTAGATTGCAAATTAGTTTCTATGCAGATAAGATCACTCCAACAATGCTTGGAGTAAATCAGGCAGCAAGTGGCATTATAAATAATGTGGGGAATTTTAAAACTAGGAAGTTTTCTAAGGGCAGAAAGAAATTCTGCAATGTGGAACAATGATGAAAAAAGGCCCAATAAATAAATAAAGACTGAATCACTAGAAAGAAGTTGCAAGCACTAGTGAACATAGCATTTGGGGGAAAGAGAAAGGAGCATCCATTTGGGAATAGAGGGCAGCCTCTGAAAAAAAAACAGGGACCAGATTTGTAGTTCCAGACACAAGTCACACTGAGATGAACAGATCAAGGAGAGATCGTAGTGAGCCACTGACCAGTTATACATGAAGACTTACACCATACACTGGATTATCAAGCAGGCAACCACACAGACATGGCAAGGAGAAATCATAAGGTTAGGCAGCAAGCACTGATAACCAGAACCAGCACTGATACCTGTCAACTGAAGTTGGGTAGGATCCCAGCAGATTTTGAACAAGACTTGAATTTATAAGTGCCTTACATGACATCAGGATAATCCCATACGTACTTTACAGGCCAATTTTTGAAATGCAGAAAATGCCAACATCCAATTTGCACATTGGGAATTTCTCTCAGTAATTTGTAAACGACCAAATCATTTGTTGCAATGATAAATAATTTGGGGAAAAAATATTAACTGCCGATCAACTTCTTGCTCTTCTTTCAAACTAGTGCCACGACCACCACTTACATCCATCCAAGAGGTAGACAGGACCTCATTTTAACATCTCAGCTGAAGGGCAACACATGCAGCAGTGCAGAACTCCCTCAGTACTGCACTCAGTCTAGATTATTGTACATACAAAGGCATGCAAAAGTTTGGACACCCCTCGTCAAAATTTCTGTTACTGTGAATAGTTAAGTGAGTAGAAGATGAACTGATCTCCAAAAGTCATAAAGTTAAAGACGAAACATTCTTTTCAACATTTTAAACAAGATTAGTGTATTATTTTTGTTTTGTACAAGTTTAGAGTGAAAAAAGGAAAGGAGCACCATGCAAAAGTTTGGGCACCCCAAGAGATTTGAGCTCTCAGATAACTTTTACCAAGGTCTCAGACCTTCATTAGCTTGTTAGGGCTATGGCTTGTTCACAGTCATCGTTAGGAAAGGCCAGGTGATGCAAATGTCAAAGCTTTATAAATACCCTGACTCCTTAAACCTTGTCCCAACAATCAACAGCCATGGGCTCCTCTAGGCAGCTGCCTAGCACTCTGAAAATTAAAATAAATGATGTGCACAAAGCAGGAGAAGGCTATAAGAAGATAGCAAAACATTTTCAGGTAGCTGTTTCCTCAGTTCGTAATGTAATTAAGAAATGGCAGTTAACAGGAATGGTGGAGGTCAAGTTGAAGTCTGGAAGACTAAGAACACTTTCCAGGAGAACTGCTCGTAGGATTGCTAGAAAAGTAAATCAAAACCCCCATTTGACTGCAAAAAGACCTTCAGGAAGATTTAGCAGACTCTGGAGTGGTGGTGCACTGTTCTACTGTGCAGCGACACCTGCACAAATATGACCTTCATGGAAGAGTCATCAGAAGAAAACATTTCCTGCATCATCACCACAAAATTCAGCATCAGAAGTTTGCAAAGGAACATCTAAACAAGGCTGATGAATTTTGGAAACAAGTCCTGTGGACTGATGAAGTTAAAATAGAACTTTGGCCGCAATGAGCAAAGGTATGTTTGGAGAAAAAAGAGTGCAGAACTTCATGAAAAGAACACCTCATCCAACTGTTAAGCACGGGGGGTGGATCGATCATGCTTCGGGCTTGTGTTGCAGCCAGTGGCACGGGGAACATTTCACTGCTAGAGAGAAGAATGAATTCAATTAAATACCAGCAAATTCTGGAAGCAAACATCATACCGTCTGTAAAAAAAGCTGAAGATGAAAAGAGGATGGCTTCTACAACAAAATAACGATCCTAAACACACCTCAAAATCCACAATGGACTACCTCAAGTGGCACAAGCTGAAGGTTTTGCCATGGCCCTCACGGTCCCCTGACCTAAACATCATTGAAAATCTGTGGATAGACCTCAAAAGAGCAGTGCATGCAAGACGGCCCATGAATCTCACAGAACTAGAAGACTTTTGCAAGGAAGAATGGGTGAAAATCCCCCAAACAAGAGCTGAAAGACTCTTAGCTGGCTACAGAAAGCATTTACAAACTGTGATACTTGCCAAAGGGGGTGTTACTAAGTATTGACCATGTAGGGTGCCCAAACTTTTGCTTCGGGCCCTATTCCTTTTTTGTTATTTTGAAACTGTAAAAGATGGAAATAAAAAAGTAATCTTGCTTAAAATATTAAAGAAATATGTCACCTTTAACTTTATGCCTTTTGGAAATCAGGTCATCTTTTACTCACTTAGCTATTCACAGTAACATAAATTTTGACCGGGGTGCCCAAACTTTTGCATGCCACTGTATATGTTCAGAAGTATTGCCAACTGCACCACAGCTGATACACTGTATCAGCTTTTAAACACAGGATGTTGCAATTCCAAATTCAGATTCAACAGTCACTTGCACACAAGATTAAAAATGAATTAGATATTTGGGACAATCCAAACTTCCATTTGCAGTGTCTAAAGAAGAAACCTCATTTTTTTGTTTTAATGTTGCATTTGGGATATGATTGTTGCTGGCAAGGGAAGCATTTATTGTACACGCCTGATGGGGGTGGGGGGGAATGGGAAGCCACTTTCTCAAACAACGGCAGTCAAGTTCATTGTCATAGACATACATACCCAGGGTATAAATGCCATGAAAATCAGCTTTTTGCAGCAGCAGCACAGAACATTACAAACATGACAAACACAAGTTAACAATAAACCTAAATTAGCATCAATCATACATTACTCACACAACAGAATAAACAGAACATTAGTGCAAGTTGAAAGAGAGGAAAAAGAAATATAGT
This sequence comes from Pristis pectinata, assembly GCF_009764475.1. Taxonomy (NCBI): domain Eukaryota; kingdom Metazoa; phylum Chordata; class Chondrichthyes; order Rhinopristiformes; family Pristidae; genus Pristis; species Pristis pectinata. The sequence goes on from NC_067417.1 coordinate 30,537,417, forward strand.
CTGAAATAGTGTTAGGGTTTTTCAGATTGGTTCAAGAACCTAATGGCAGCATCGAGAAGAGGGCATGGCCCAGATAGTGGGGGTATCTGATGATGGATGTCACCTTCCTGAGGCATCACCTCTTATAGACGTCCTCAGTGGTAGGGAGAGCTGCACCCATGATGAACTGGCCAAGTCCACCACACTCTATAGCCTCTCGCGTTCTTGTGCATTGGAGTCCTGGTGAAGATGCACAAAGTGTATAGGGTTGATCCAGGATTTAGACCCAGCAGTAATGAAGGAATATAGTGATATACAGTATTTCTAAGTCAAGGGGCGTGTGCAGGACCTAGAGGGGAACCTGAAGGAGGTGACCATACATCTGCTGCCCTCGTCTTTCTGCTTGGTAGAGGTCATAAGTTTTAGAGGTACTGTCAGAGTAGTCTGGGTGAGCAATTGTAGTGCATTTCCTGCATGATACACTCTGCAACCACTGTGTACTGGTGGTGGAAGGAATGAATGCTTGCAGTGATAGCAAGGGTGCCAATCAAATGGATTGTTTAGTTCTGGATGATATCAAGCTTTGAGTGTGTATTGAAGATAACGGGAAGGCTTTGAGTCAGTCACAAGCCATCTGTTGCAGGATACCCAGCCTCTAACCTACTATTGAAGACGTAGTAGGTGTGTGGTTTGTCAAGTTAGGCTTTTGATCTCCAAGATCTTGAGGGAGAGGTGCTTCATAATGGTAATACCAGTGAGTGGCAAGAGGAGGTGGTTAGACTCATTCTTGTTGATTGTCATTGCTGTTGAGGGTATATGTGTACCTGCTACCTTGTAGCCCAAGCAAAAATGTTGTCTCGATTATTCCTGCAAGCAGCAATAGATATGCTATTGTAATTCTATGCGGCAAAGGGAACTGAACATTGCCGTCAGCAGCAGCAAACAAACCCCCATTTCTGACCTTATGATGAAAGGAAGGTCATTCATGAAGCAGCCAAGATGATTGGGTCTCACGTATTGCCCCAAAGAACTCCTGCAGTGAGCCCTGGGGCTACAATTCTGCCACTGGCTACAGGCACAAGGAGAATACATCACAAATACTATTGTCAGTTTTGGTAAAACTTCATAACACAGTCTTGGCTAGCTTTAGTTGCTTAAAAAAAGCATTAAGATAGCAGATTCCAAAATTACAGATTGAAAAAGAATGCACAAATCACTGGCAGTCACAAGGGAATGCCATTCACAAGCATCGCTATGGAAAAGCACTGCTATCTGGCACTAATGTTAATTGGAGTATTAACCTGCATCAGCCACTCACAGCCTCTCAAGAAGTGCTGAGCCTACATTCTTAACTGAATCCCACACCACTGCGGCTGATGCAGGGGCCACAGATTTGCAGCAGCCTTCTGTATTCTGTGCTACTCTACAGTTGTCTTTTGTATCAGTATTACCCCAAGGGAGCACTTGCTGGTTGGCCTCGTCTAGAATCAGCATTGAAAAGTTCATAACACACAAGAGGAATACACATCAACAAAATACATAAAACATGATCATCAATAGCCTTGCACAACTTAATAAAATTAATTCTATTAGAGTGTCTCGCGATCTGTCATTTTTTTCATTGTGACGAAAAAAAAAGCATCTGTTGGCCAAAAGCCAAACAAAAGATGCTGCATGCAGCAAAAAAAAACGTGACTGCTCAATTAACATTTCTGGCCTTGTACATATGTCCAGAAGTAAACTAGTGCCCAATTGTGAAGCTTAATGCCCTTTCCCATCATCTTCCTCCCTGTTTCTCAATTACTGAACATTTTTAGATAGAAATGTTAATCTTTAAGTACTTAAGCAGTTGCCTTGTTCAATAACTGACTGGGAATAATTAAATAGTTTCTATTTAAAGCCGTGGCTTTTCTGCAGACTATGTATTTCAAAGAAAACATGTGACAATATCTGACTATTCAAAGCACATCTTCAGAATCCCAAATGTAATTTTTAAAAAAATCTTGTGGTCACTTGCAATTCACTGAATCAGTTTTCCCTGCAAATTAAATTGTTTGGTTATCAATCATACCCAAGGTGATATTTTGCACCTCTCAGCTCCCACTGGTACATATTTGTTTAGATTACTCTCGGTAGGACACGAGTTCAGAGTCTTTGCATCACAGAAGGAGCGTTTTCTACCAATCAAATCTTTTACCTTTCCAACCCAATTTACAAGTTCCAACCCCATCAGTCCCAAACCATGGATTTATTCTCTTTCAGGTATTCATACAATTCCTTTTTTTGAAAGTCACAAATGAATCATCTCCCATCACTCTCCCCACCAAGGCAACACTTTCAAGCAGAAAATCCCAGATCGTAACAGCTTGTCACATGAAAAAGTTATCCTCATGTCCCTACTGGTTTCTTTTCCAATAATTCCCCTCTCTGTCCTTTGATATTGACCCTAATACAAATGGAAAGTCTCTCTCTGTTAACTTTGGACTGTTAATGATTTTGAACACTATAATCAAATCAGCTTTTGCACTCTGGTCTACTGTATTCAGTGCATAAGATGTGACCTCTTCTACATTGGAGAAACCAAGTGTAGACTAGGCAACCATTTTGCGGAGCACCTGTGCTCTGTACACAACAGCCTACTCAAGCTTCCAGTTGCATGTCATTTTAATTCTTCTTCCCACTCCCACACTGACCAGTCTGTCCTCGGTCTTTTTCATTTCTATGGAGAGGCCAAACTTTTTACCTTTCCAACAGAAAGAACAACATTTCATATTCTGCTTAGGTGGCTTACAACTCAATGGTGTGAACATCGAATTTTCCAGTTTGAGGTAACCCACACATCCCCACTGTTTACTTCTCCTTTTGTTCATTTTTCCCATCCCCTGCCCCTCAGTTCCATCTGCTTATTATTCCTGTCCCCCCACTCAGCTGGTTCCACCTCTCACCCACCAGCCTCTGTCCCAATCCTCCCTCGGACTGCTACGTACTGGCAACCTTTCTTCTTCCCTCTCAGTCCCAATTCAGGGTCCCGACCCAAAACGTCAACTAACACCTTTTGTCTCCACAGATGTTGCTTGGCCCTTTCATCTTCTCCTCTCAACCTGCTCTGATCCAAGAAAAAACCCAGCTTCTCCAACCAATGTCTCTCATCCCTACAGCCATTTGAGGAAATCTTTTCTGTACCTTCTCTGGGGAATCACAAGCTTCCTAAAGTGCCATGCCCTGAACAGCATTCAGCTGTGCCAAAATAATGTTTGATAGGAATTCATTATTACTTACCTGCTTGTTTTTCTTTTCAGTGTCTCTTGTTCAACAATATCCGGGATCTCCAGCTTTTCACCATTCTCTCTCTCTCGCTATCTTCAGAATAGTCCACACAGATACCCCTGGTCTCTTGCTATTTCTGCTCACACTTCACAAAATGGTCTCTTAATTTAGCATTGATGGCTCGGAACAAAAAGCAGCACCAGCTAGCCCCAGTGAATATATAAGCTCATTCCTTACTTTCCCATCCATGCACTGAAGTGTGGAACATTCTAGAGATCTGGCACAGATCCATCTGACCTCTGGACTCAGCACTGGAATAGTCACAGCAGTGAGACCTGGAGAACATTGCGGCTGCAAGAAGTACCACTGTAAGGTCCTGATTAAAGGTAATTGGGAAGTGAAGGCTAGGTCAAGGATAACCCAGCTCATTGCCTCTCCTCAGTCTTCCAATCAAAATGCACTTTGAAAATCTTGGCATTAAATTGTCTGCTAGTTGTCCATCCATTCCATCAGCCCATCACGCATTACTCTCCTCACCATGTCCTTCCATGTTGTGTGCAAGTCCACATTATGAAATTACAGTCTATATACCCAAGTCCAATTTAATGAGTCCAAAGAAAATCAGAGGCCCCAGCGTTGCCCCATGGGGAACACTGCTGTATATCTTCCTCTGGCATAAATCCCTCTAATTCTGTATCCAGTCCCTAAACCAATTTTGTATTCATTTTGCTAATATCCCTTTTATTCTATGGGCTCTAATTTTACTGGCAAGCTATTTTATAGCATTTTATCAAACACGTTCTGAAAGCACACCATCCACACAACTTTTCTATTCTGTACCTAAACACAATTTGCCTTTGATAAATCTGTACTAATTTTCTTTTGTTACTCCAGCCTTGTCCAACTGACGTCAATTTTGTCTTAGATCATCAGTTCCAGAAGCTTCGCTCCCCCTATCAAGATTAAACCACCTGGCTTGTATTTGTTGAATTAATCCATACACCTTTCAAACAATGATTTAACATCTGAAATTCTCCAGTCCATTGGCACCCCTGCCCCCCACCTATATTTCATGAGAATGGAAGATTGCAGCCAGCAGCTCAATAATTTCAACAGTTATTTCATTCAAAATCTAGGTTGCCTCCCATTGGGTCCAGATGGATTCCCTCCTTCCAGTTCACCCTGTCAATTTATAGCCTAAACCTATCAACTAGCTCTTCTTTACTGTGATTTCACCAGGAAGGAGATATTGCCAAATACAAATGCAAAGTATTGATTTTGTACCTCTGCTATACTCTACGTCACCATACATAGATCTCATTTTTGATCAGTAATTGGCTCCACTTCTACTAATCATTCACAATTTATAAGGCTTTAGAAGGATGTTATTTTTTACGTTAGCTATTACTTACACCCACTTTGCACTTCTTACTTCCTTTTTCACTATCCTTTCAGTCTTTCTTTATTCAGCCTAATTCCAACAAATTAGCAGTAACAAAAAAACAGCTGGAGGAACTCAGTCCAGATGAAGAGCCTTGATCCAAAACATCATCTGTCCATTCCCCTCCACAGATACTGCCTGACCAATTGAGTTCCTCCAGCCACTTATTTTTCTGCTCCACATTCCAGCATCTGTAGTCTCTTGTGTCTCCCACATATTAGCAACCTGGTATCCCTCAATATCCCTTCATTCTCTCTCCTTTTCATTATGCAGGAGCCATGCCTTTAGTTGCTCTACTTTTCTTCCAACAGGCCTGACTGCAAACAAACCATCTCTTCCTTAAAGGTCACCTAGTGTTCAGTTGTAGATTTGCTTGCTAATCTTTGGTTACAGTTTAACATGGTCAGATCAGTTCTCAATCCACTGAAATTGGGCTTCATCCAGTTAAGTACTTTTATTCTAGATTGCCAGTGTTCTTTCCTCATTGCTTAACTAAACCCCATGACTTGATCATTGTTCCCCAAGAACTACCCCACTGACCCTTGCTCTATCCACCTTACTTTTCAGCAAATGATCCTGAAATATATTGTTCCTCTGTGTCCCAGAACATGGATAACTGAAGTGTCCTTGATATTCTGCAGAACTCCTTTCTCTGTTCCCCCCACCACCCCTCTACACTTTGTACAAATACGGGTGTGAGCCACAAAATACAGGAGCAAAGTGTGATGAGAAAAGAAGTCAAATCTGCTAATATACAGACTTTATGCTGATAGAGGCACTTGGCTCTAGTTTCCTGGTCTAACACCTGCACTTGCCTATTGAGAATTTCCCAGTGAGAACTTCCTGAACACAGAGATCCCAATGCTCACAGGTGAGGTCCTGCACCACAGTGTTAAAGTGTGGATTGTAATTATTAAGGATACAAGTTCAAAATTTGACTGTCGATAATGAGCTCCAATCTTAAACTTGAGCTGGTGTGCAAAATCAATAAAATATATAGTGAAAAATCAAAGACCACCACAGTAGTCACAGTGAATTGAATTAAAATTATATTAGCAGAGGTCTGTTGGAAGTCTATGTATGCCAGCTAGATGTAATAAAAACAGAAGAGAAGAGGGGAACAAAAGCAAGAAACTTGTTTCATACTCTCCAGTATTCAAATTACCATCCCTGAGCAAGTTTCAGTCACATTCAGCTATGTTGCTGAGACTTTAATATGACAGTGAAAATAAATCTGGGAATATTTTTATTGCATTAATCACCATACAAGGTCACACAAAACTCACTGATTATTCTTCAATATCCATATTCCTTGTGATTTCTTTGGTCCCAAGGAAAACTTGCTTACCCACTAGCAGTTCATTTCAAAACTAATGGACTCCCTGTTAACATCAATCTGACTTGCTATACAACCACACAAAAGTTCCACTAGTGGACATCAAAAATTAAGCAAACCATTACCTTAAGCACATTTTATTCAGCAATTTTCCTAACCTTGTTTAAACCATATGGTTTGTAACAAATTCTTTTGGTCATAAATGTTCATTAACTATTGATTAATAATATCCATCCATTATGGAACAGTACCAAATATTCAGTGGACCAAAACTCCTTCCCATTAAGGTCAGGAGTTCTTTGGGGAATTCATTATTAGTCAGTTGTTCTTCCTGTGGTAAAATCACTTGTTTAGTGCACTGAGTGTTACATGTCAACTATTAGTAAATAATCACCTTTCTCCAGCAAAGACAGCTGTAATTACCTTCATTAAATATTAAAGGTGAACATATACAAAACACATTAAATCTTAAGACTGGATGAGTTTTGCTGCAAAGATGAGGTGAGACACATCATGCAAACACTCTTCCTCCAGCTAGCAATTGAGAAGCCCTCAGAAATTGGCAATTTCAGTATTTTGATAACTCCTTGAGCTCTACTTTAAATGGAGTTTTTTTTTAATATAGCCATGTGCACAGGTTTCTGTACATCTCCTGAGTATTTTATGTTTCTATTTTCGATTTCCAGCATCTGGAGTTCTTTTTTGATCTTCTTGTGCATATATCCCCCTCTGTCTACCCACTCACTCACATGTCTGCCTGCCAGAGTCTCACCCTGTGCAGCTGCTGCTGGTCTGTAGGTCCAGAGTGTGCCCAGCCCACCACTCTGGCTTCCACAGTCTTCCTGTCTTCAAGTCTTGATGGAAGCTTGCTAACTCTGGTAAGCAATTCAAAAGTGTAGATACTGTACAACAAGGCCAGCTCTCAACATTCTCAGGTTTGCCACAGAAAGAACCAACACAACTACTAGGATTAAAACCCTTCAGTAACTGGGGAAAGCAAACGTAAATGTTGGCGTATACAGTCAGCTCCTTGGTTCTCCAATGCTGGTCTACTCTTATTCTATGAGGAAGGAGAGAATATTGAGCGGATGTAATGCGGCAAATTGCCTGGATGGACAGAAACAGATCATTTTCTGATGCTGATTATGAGGGACAAGAAATGTGTTATGTAAAGGGGAGCCCAAATGTCAGTGGTGCAGGCAGACACATGAGTGAACTGGTTGACAGAGGGGGATGTATACACAAGAAGATCAAAAAAAAGACTGCAGATGTAAATAGAAAATAAAAACATAAAATGCTGAAAATACTCAGCAGGTCAGGACACATCTGTGGGAAGAGAAACAGTTAATGTTTCAGGTCAAAGGCTATTCTTTAGCTGGGATGTAAGTAATTATTTGTGAAAAGTCACATGTTGGAGCAAAATTAAGAAGGGCAAAGCAAGGGGATTGGAGCAAACATACACAGGATGTAGGTGAATACGTCACTGTCCTCGCCTACCTTGATCTGATGAGGTCGTTAAATGGCTTGCAGTATTGAATGCAGAACTAGGGGACAACACATTGACTTCTTCATCCCCTTCAGTCATGCAACCTTGCTGTCAGCTGTAAACGTCTTCCACCAGTTAGGATGTTTGTGGGGGCCATTCTTTGAGGTCAACGACATGTGCCATTTGTCCATCATTGATGAAAAATACTTGAAATCTAGATTTTTCCCAGGTATTTCCAAGTTTAAATCTTAAATATTTCCACAGTAACTCTGAAAACACTTAATTACCAGCTAACAAGTGAAAATCTGTTGGTGCCTGCAGTGTCATTTACTTTTGACTGTAAATGAGCATGCTCCAGCTGCCAATTTACAACCCCTGCCAGTCTGCTGTGCTGTGTTGGTATATTGAAATCAATATCAACCTCTTCTGAGTGGTGTGTGGATGGATAGAAAATCCAAACCAAGTCAGCATATGTTTAACTACAAATACCTACACTGCTGTAGTTGTCTAAAAATGTTGTAAGATCATTAAGGATTAGAAAATTATAAAATATTTGATATTTCTTGTTTCTTTAACTTGGTGTGAAAGACATCCAATTCATCTATAGAATTGCCAGCAATGCACCTTGTTGTGGTGCTGTAATCTACTTAACCAAAGACATTAGGATCAGATTGCCCATAGTTTCTGAAGAAAAATGTTAAAGCACAGATTGAATGATTCATTGCAATGTTAATTGGAGTCAGCCTTTTCAAATTTCTTTAATGGCTACAATCAAAGTCAAATTGAGTGCACACCATGTGCAATTAAAAAAAATCTGCTGACTTCAACTTCCAGTTTGGTGTAATATCTGAAAATAGACCAGTTCTTATTTCAAAATCAATATATCTGATGTCAATAGCATGGAACTCTAAACAATTTTGAACAGATCCTGGTCAGTATCCTTTGCTGCCATTGATCCCATTATGGAGGGTACTCCTGTGAAATCATTCAATGATCATCCAGGCAGTGGCCAAGCAACAGCTGGAAAATAGCCAAGTAACTCTGAGAGAAAGACTGTGTCCATCGACTGAAGATGGATTGGTGTTGATGCAAAATTTAGCACAAAACACAGGGGGAAGCACTCATATCGGTCCCATTTCCCTTCTCCTTATTTCCCCATACTATTGCAACTTTTTTTCTGTCACACAAGCCCATCAATTCCCCTTTGATTCTTTCTGACATTATCCTACTCTAAAGGAATAATTTACAGTAGCAAATTAATCCATCTGCACATCTTTGGGATGCAGAGGGAAGCTGCAGCACCTGAGGGAAACTTACACGATCACAGACAAAACTTGAGGTCAGGATCAAACTTGTATCCCTGGAGCCTTGAGGTACCATTCTGTCCATCCTATAACCCATTTCACTGTCAACAAAATGTGGAAGCCTGTGCTTTCATACATTGGCCCTACCAACACTGGAAGTCCAGTTCATGGCAAACATTGCAGTGTTTCACACATCATCCAGTGGAGACAAATGTATTTCTAGTTTTAAATTGTTTCAGAAAAATCATCTTCAAAAGGAATGGCTTACTTTTGCCATGGCGTCCTTTCTTTTTTTTTCCTAAAATCGACATAACATGCTATCATGAAAGTGCTGTCAACCACAAAGCTATAGAAAATATTTTTGAAATCAACTTGTTCTGTATATGCAAATTGGGATGAGATTACAATGTATTTCATAAATTTCAAAAATATTAGGATTATGCCAAGATGCTAAAAACTACCACTGGTGCCAATGCAGCTATAATATAGTATCACTGTACCAAAAACATTCAGTGCTATAAAACAATGAGCCCTGGATATTTATTCAAATATTATAATATATTTCTGATAAAGATTACCAACAGTATCAGCACTTTGCTAATGATCATAGAGTAACAATGCAGAGGGGCACTGGAAGGTACAATGTATTATCTTCCGGTACTAAAATAGATTGGACGATGTGGATTCTTGTTCACAGTTCTCTACACGACACCTTTTTGATTTCAATCACTTTCAAGAACACTTTTCAGAACTTCCTGGCAGCTGGATTAAAAACAATTAGTACAAAATGAACTGAAACATTGCCTTGAACTAAGGGAACACATAAAGACAGCTTTTGGGGCAAGGATAGATTTCTAGTATATTGTGGGAAGGATAATAAATAGAGTGAATCTATCAGTTTCCTCCAAAATGTAGAGGAATTGCTCCTCCACTGTAGGGGTAATTAGCTTCTGGCTCCTGAGATCGTAGTACTGGAACAATATGTGAACTTATAATTACTTTGTGGACCTGGAGGTTCGGAAGTGATATATCTTAGCAAGTAGTACCCAAACTGTTGAAATTAAAATGCAGATCAAAACACTATAAAATGGACAGGAAGACAGAAGTAAACTTTACACATTGTCACTGCGTCTGTGGGATGCACTTAGATGAAGATTCAGCTCCTCCTGTTTCAGGTAACTATGCAACATAGATGCCTAAACAATGGCTCCCTAACCAAATATGGCACTTGACGATTATTGGATTGTTGTGAAAGAAAATGCGATTTGGTGCACCATTGCATGTGAGGTGGGTTACCTTGTTCTCTGTGGTATCTCACACCCAGTATCACACAAAATATGGTACCCATCCATAAATTAGATTCCCACCACATCTCTACTGTTCTTTTAGGTATCCTTGTTGCTTACTGCCCTTTCGGAAAACTGAGCAGCACAACACCATAATCAGGCTACTGGGTTACCTACAGAGTGAAATACATACACAAGATTGGTTTTACTAGTTGATGCTACCTACCAGACTTAAGTTAATTATGCATCATCATGATCTTTGGTGTTAATTAAGTTCATTCAAGTGGCATACTGAAAGTTGTAAAATTAGCATTGCACAGACTAAGTTCTTGACAATTAAAATGCACAAAGATGCATATAGACTCCACTAATTTATGGTGTATATCATTCAATTTAGGAGGTACATAAATTCACAGGACTGCTTAAACCTTGGTTAAAATGATAATTTCATGGAACCTCTTAAAAGGTGTAGAGAAAGGTGAACAGATTGGAGAGAGAAATTCCAGAGCTCAAGGTCTTAGCAGTTGAAAAATCACTGACAGACCAATTAAAATAATCACAGTTGTGCTTGAGGCCAGATCTGGAGGATCATTGATATCCCAGGTGTATGATTCAGTCTGGACTGACACACTTGGTTCATCATAAGTCAGATCCAGGGACATGTTAAACCCATTAATGCTCAAACAGGAAACCTTTGATGTTATCATTATTTGAGATGTTTGACGTTTTTCATGGAAGAGCTGTAAGCAGTAGGATAAGTATATCAGGAACACAGAAAGAAAAGGTGCTGAGACCGAGATGGATGTTTTAGTATATACGGAGATTTGAAGCCCACGTTGCATGAAAATTATAAATATGTAAAATTAACTAACTACATAAAATTATAGGTTACACACTGAATAAAACTACACAGCACTAATCTCTCCACCTCCATTCTACACAAAATTATTCAACAGCTGGGGAAATGATTGGGCAGTAAAGGCAGTTGGGGTATCAGGCTGGATGAGAATATATGGGTCCGACAAGGATCTGTTTTGGAGCCTCAACCATCACCTATGTTACTAAATGACATGAAACCTACTTACTGATAATAAAAATGTAGGGAGTATTGTTAGCAGTGCAGATAGAAGCATTAAATTACTTGGAATGAAAAATGGAAAAACTGTGGCAAATAGATTTTATGGTAGACTTATAGAGGTTTATCAACCATGAAATAAAAGGTTAATAGCTAGAAGCAATAAAGATCCAAAGAGGTTACCAACTAAAATGGATGACCAGATATAGTGTTGTGGGAGTGGAGGTGGGGGATGGGGAAATTTGAGTGGTTTATATTGATAGATCATTAAAACATCCTGGGCAGATAGAGAAAATAATCAAAGAGGTTAATTGAATGTTGGCATTTTAGATCTAAAAGCGCAGAGTACAAAAGGGACAGAAGCCAAGCTACAAGTCCCTGGCTGGACCATGCCTGGAGCAGAGTGTAATTTTGAGCCCAACTACTTCTGAAGCAGTACAGATTTACAAGAATGAAACGTGGATTCCAAAGGGTTAAATCAACAGAAGAGATTACAATATCAGGGATTTTCTTCACAGTAATTTATAAGGATATGTTCTCAAGATATTGATGGAAGTTGAAAGGATAGAAGCTATTTCCCTGGATTAAGGAATCTAAGAGTAGGGCATTGTCTGAAAATATGAGCCAGGCCTCTCAGAAGAGAAGTTAGGAAATACTTCTACATTCAGAGGATATTAGAACTTTGGAACTCTTCTGTAAACAGAAATTGGCACCAAATCGATTGTTAATTTGATAGACACTTAATAACCAAATTGGTTTCGAGATGGGGAAAATTCAGGTACTTTGGGTTTTGTGGCAGGACGGCCATGAACTTATTGAATGCTGGAACTAGCTCAAAAGCATTAAATGCCTACTTGTGTCCCAATATTCCTTCTGGAGAGCTTTCTATGCTCACTGCTCAAAGACTACACTATAGTTCAATGCAACCACACAATGTTTGTTGTGGTTTTAAATGGATTAAAGTTCTGTGCCATTATCTTAAGCCCTAATCAGTCCAAAAACTCACAACAAACTGCTTGGTTTTAAATCAACACAAATCTGTATTAACTATATAAAACTCATTATAAAAAGAGGATTTAATTGACCGTCCATATTAATAACTTTAAATTTTCTTAATTAGCTGTTTTCCATTGGGGAGAGTTATATTTAACAATAATTTCAGTTTTGTCTATATAATTGGTATCCTACCAAGTGAAACCTTAAATTGCAATTTAGTCTTTGTTTCTGTATTGTCCACACCAATTAAAAGGGATGATGTACACCCAGATATTTTCCTTTATAGTGCAACTATTTTCCCAGTTTTAATCAAATTATTAATTTTATCTGAAACTTATGAGTCATTGTACAATGCATTAAGTTAAATCTTTAATTAAGTCTTGTGCTTTATCCTGAAACTGACCATTGCAGATAGTGGTACTTTAAATTGACTTGCACATCCCTGCTCATGTGGCAAATCAAGAGGTAACATTACTGTAGTATAAATAAAGTAAGCGGGAGAATGGGATTGATAGCAAATACCAATGGCCTCCCTCCATGTGATATGAATTATGTGGGATTATTAACAATATTGTATTTGTTGGCTTTCAGGAGAGTCTGTTTAATATCTTACAAGTTCCCCCAGAGAATTAAAAGATTTCAGAACATATTTAAAAACAATTGCTAAGAAATTAAATCACATAACCTTTACTAAGTGTGAAATATGCAACATTTCTGAGCACCATGCAATATGGGATCTGGCACAAGTAAAGTCGGCAATTTTCTTTCCTAGTGTTCCGACATGGAGAGGGACCCAAACACGTCCAAACAAATCTTCACATCATAAGGCCTATTTCCCACTAGTTAAAGGGGACCCACTGAGGGAGGAATCCACTTCAGACAGGTTCTCACTAAAATGCATCCTACCCTCCGCTTTGGCTCTCTCAACACACCCACCTTGGGCGCATTAGGATTTTGCGGTGGCAGGCCTGCAGTAAACAAAATTGTTGGCCTATGGGACACCGATTGAAAGGCCTTTCCAGGACACATCATTTGAAAAGACAAGATGCAAGCACAATTACTTCAATGGATTCCAAACACAGACCTAAAAACAGAAAACACCAAATACTCAGCAGGTCAGCCACTACCTCTGGGGAAAGAAACAGTTAATTTTTCGGACCAATGACCTTTCATCAGAAGTAGGAAAGGTTAGGTTAGAAAACAAGCACAGTTTCAAGTTGCCGGTTTTGGTGGGGTGGGAATGAGTTGAGAGTATATCGGGCATGTCTGTCATAGGGTGGAGACCAAGACAGACTGTGATAGTGATGGTGCTGGAGAAGGAAGGGTGTTGAAGTTTTGTTAATTGCAGCTGATTTGTTTGAAGGAAATAAATGGTGATAGAGGAGAGAAAACAAAGCAATGCTGACACCATGAGAGAAAGAACAGAGCAGTTGCTGGAAATCTGAAAGACAACAGAGTGCTGGTAATACTCAGCAAGTTAGGCGACATCTGTGAAGAAAGAAACAAAGATAATGTGCCAGAAGATGAACTTTCATCCCAACCAGTCAATGTTGATACAATCTGGAAAGGCTGGTTATTTGAAGTTGTTGAATTCAATGTGGAGTTCTGAGGGCTATAAAGTGTCTAGTCCGAAGACAAAACACTGTTCCTGGACCTTAGAGACACAAGAGACTACAGAAGCTGGAATCTGGAGCAACAAACAATCTGCTGATGTGGGATTTCAACCCAAAACGTCAGCAAATTCCTTGGCAACATATCAGCAACATGAATGTTTTCTAACTTTTCATAGTTCTGATAGGTTACAGGCTTGAAACATTAACTATGTTTCTCTCCCTATGGTTGCTGCCTGACTGGCTGAGTATTTCTAGTATGTTGTGTTTATATTTCAGATTTTGAGCACTCAGAAGGAGAAAAGCCTCGTGCACAGCTATCAAATAGCTTCTTTGGTCTTTGCAGAGGATGATGCAATGTTTTGAAATGAGTGAATGAATAAAGAAATAATTCCATTCATGTAACACCTTCACAGATACTACCATAACCTTACAACATCCCCATGAACTACTTATGTAGTCATTGTCACATCTTTTGGTAAACACAAGCTTTGCACGGCAAAACTCCCACAAGGAGCAATTTTGTAATAACCAAGTAATGGAGATGTTGGTTGAGGGGAAAACATTAGTGGAACTTACAGAAAAAGAGGGGACTTCATGGAGAGTTCCTCTCTTCTTTCTCAAAATGCTGCCATAGGTCATTGAGCCCAGAGAGCACACGGGATCTAATATCAGCATCTCACCTGAATGGTAACTCCACCAACAGGGCAGCACTCTTTCACCTGTGGATTGATCAGGCTGGCAGTTCCGTCCCAGCCCAAAAGAAAATGCTCAAGAATTGACTTGAACCTCAACTTTCTGATTCATGAATTCAATTACTATCAACTGAACCATTGCTAGAACTAGCTAGAATTATGTAGAGATTTATAAATTTGAGATCAACACACAAGCGGGTCAAGCAGCATCTATTGGAGGGAAATGAACTATCGATGTTTCCTTCAGGGAAAGAAAGAGGGCAGAAGCCAGTATAAAAAGGAGGTGGGGGGGGGGGGGGGGGGTGGGTGATAGGTGGTTCCAGGTGAGGTTGGGGAGGAGCATGGAAATGATGCAAGAAGCTGGAAGTGACAAAGTGCTGAAGAAGATGGAATCTGATAGGAGAGGAGAGAGGACCATAGAATATAGGGAAGGAGATGGGGAGGGGAACCGGTGGGAGGAATGTGTGGGTGATGGGCAGACGGCGAGGATGGGGGAGGGGAAAGACATGGATAATGGGGGCCAGTGGGATCAGGATAATAAAAAAAGGGAAGGTTCAGAGGGGAGTGGTTTGTGGAAGTTTGAGACTGTGTGTTGTTGGCAGGGATGGTCAGCGAAGGAGGGAGAGTGATAACTCTCACTGAAGAATCCACATCTTAATTCAGCCAAAATCTAATATCTAATTCCATTCCACTTTCCCAAATATTCATCATCTACAGCTGTGCTACTTGAACTCAAAAGATAGACTGTAACCAGGTTTCTGTTGATGCAATTAGCACCATAGGTGACATCATTAAATCCTGTGATGACATCAAAATAGGTCTTGATTTATAGCAATTGCTGGATAATTAATTTTAACTTCCAGTAATGTTTTTAGAAATTCTCTCACTATGCACATCATTATACACAAGGGTGTGCACAACTAGCAGCAAAAGTGAAAAGCAACTGCAGTTGAATGTTGATACAAAGGATGGTTAGAGAAAGGAAAAGGCCCATCTCTGGCAGATATTTGGGAGGAGAGATACATACTGCATTATGCACTTAGGGAGGAGGAACTTGTATCACACTTAAGTCTACAGAATAAGACAAGAGTGGGGCTACAGGGCATGGGTTACTGAAGGTATGTCACTGGTGGGTGGAGAGAGCGCCTGGACGGAGGTAAGTGAGTGGGGCCATTCACTGAACAAGCTGGACTTTCTTTGCCCTGTTTTCATATATTACAATGTCCAGTCGGCTTGCTCTCTGCTTTCCCCACATTCTGCTCTCCTATCTTGAGGCAAGCCACCCTCCAGTTCATTTGTGGCCCCGAATCAGTTCGGAGCATATCCTCGCCCACTGTCAGCACATTCTGGATTTATAGACATTGTGTTAGCCAATGCGCCCTGCTGCTGAGGATGCCCAGTCCCGCTGTGAAGCTCACCAAAGCCACGCCAGGATTCCCTTCTCTGCCTGAACCGATAAAGCAACAAGCAAACCGATTTACATCCCTGCTTTTTAATAACATCGGAATTAGCTGCGAGTATAGAAATTAAAGCTAATCCTTGTTGCAAGTATCAAGGTAATTTCCCCCTTTAGAAATGTACCTTTAATCGCCACACATTCAATGTTTTTTTTAACCTCACATCACCAGGTATTCCACTTAAACCTTTTGCACACAGCGGAATTTATTGGAGGGGTAGGGGGAAAATGTCCAGACACATTACAGAATTATTGAGGATAGACTTCCAAAAGATAAGAACCTCATTTAGGCTCAACGATCAGAGAGGTACCTATCTATCCAGTAGAAATATTTCACTGCTCTACCAGTTCTCATTACAAGCAACTCAGCTTTCAGAGCCAATTTAAATCCTGCTTTTATTGTAGTTCAGGACTAAGGAGTCTTTCCTGCGGAGTTAATTCACTTAAAAGTTTGTCAAACTTATATGAAATGTTGCAGAAGACCCGAGGTCTTTGGCTAGGCAAATATATCGTCTTCATAAAGTTACGAGTTTTATTCCCACATAGTGGTGTCGAAACTCACTACGCAATTTCACAAGACGTACCATTCAGCAAATTCAGCAGCCTACGTGAGCGCGCAGTAAACATTGGCCGGGCAGAGGAGATCGAGGCGCTGTCCCCAGAAACAGATTTGCAAAGGTGGCGGAACTAAGCTCTGTAAAATCTCTCAACGACGACGGCAGCAACGCGACCCGGCGAGGTAGTCGGACCTCGATCAGACTCGGCACGGTTCGGAGCGGGGTCTGCTGCCCAAGCACGAGTGAAGGCAAAGCAAAGCTGGACAGCCCAGTAACTTTGACAGTGCAAACTTACCACTGCCGCCCGAGCCCCAAATGGTTAAAGTACAAAGAGGAATTTCACCTCTGTGTTTCCCTCATTGTTTCACGATCCATGTGACCAGTGATCGCTACCCCTCCAGAGCAATTCAGGTTAAATCAAAAGCAACCCCTCCCGCTGTGTGCAGCCAAGGATCGGTATCATGGAAGTTTGTTTTGGCTGCGCCCTCTTTGGGCTCTTGCCCGTGTGGCCGCCGGTTGCCACGGACGCTGCGGTTGCCATGGCTTTGACAGCTGTCCCCTGATCGATTACCCTCAGCCGCCTGGCCCGCTTACACAGAAGTAGGTCGCAAAGTTACATTCATGACTACACGGCCGATTAACCCAGGCGTTTGCACTAACCCACCATATATTACACGTTATCAGCACGCTGTGTTCAAGGTAAGCCTGTCCCACCGTGTGTCAATCTGCAACTCGTGCAGAAACACCGAACTGCCAATGCACATCCGACCCAACCAGCCCGCCAGCGCTTTCACCCTCCCCTCGACCAACGCCAGTCCTTTCGCCACTGGTGGACACCGCCACGTACAACCTTGCAGAACGGGCAACTGTGACTCGGTTCGGTCTTTGGGATGGAGTGGTATTGGTTTGGGCTAATGGTTTGATTAGACTCCATTGTTAAAAATCACTAATGCCCCAAATCGGAAACTGGTTCTGATTTTTTGTTTGGTGACTTGCAGGGAACGCAGTGGCGCCCATCAAAATAAGCCTGTTCGCTGTAACGTTGGACGTCGATACTGTTTCTATCCCAACCAGACATCCTGGCGGCGAATTCCACGCCCTCGCGTGTCTATAACAACATTCCCCCGGTGTTCTCTGCCGGAAGCAGTATTTAGCAATTAGTGTTAATGTTTTAGGTCGGAGACTAATGGAAACGTTATCCCTGTCTCTCTCCACAGATGCTGCCTGACCTGCTGAGTGTTTCCTGCATTTTCTCTTTAGTTGAAATTTCCAGCATCTGCAGGTTTTTGCTTTGCATTTTAATTTTAGAAATTAATGTCGCCCCAGACCACCGCCCATGATTAAGATCTATTCGGTGATATAAAGTAGGATAACCGTCAGCATTTTTAAGTTCCTGTAAATTGCGACTTTGGATTTCTGAAGCTAGTGATGCCCTTCCCTCAACATATGCCGAAATATTATTCCAAGATAATGTGTAGCTGGGGAGATTTTCCTTAAACTAGCAGAAATTGAGATTCTGGTAACTGACCGTGAATTTTTAATCGCAAAATTACTAATATCTGGACACGGGACAGGTATTAAATCACATTAGTTCCATACACCGTCAAATATGGTGCGCTTTCGTCAACCACTCCTCGGCCGGAAAGACCCGATCATCGCTTCGGACAGAGGATCTAAGTTATCGTACGGACTTCAACTAATGCTTGTTATTGCAAGCAACTGCACTGCCCTATGATCGAGAGAACTTCAGTGTTCACACACTTTCCTCTCCTGGAGGCTACAGGGTAACTAGGCTGAATGAAACCTTCACAGTTAAGTGAAGGTGACGCAAGGCCAGGTTTACAACAACTGGCAAATGCTCGGTATTTTGTAAGAACGTGTAGAAGGTGGCGATTTAATGTTTGTTCTGTCTACGTGTAAATAGGAACACGAAAGACACGCCAAATTGTATGTGAATTAAGGTCTAAGATCGTCATTTTACAGAACAATTATGCCTTTGCTAGTGATTCGCTAAAATAATTTGGATTTCTGAAAGATCAACTTAACGTTATTCATCAGTACATTAACTAAAAAACTAGTTATTGAAGTTTAATTAAAATGGTGGTTCCAGAGAGCGCTGCAGGAGGCAGTTTATGATGGATTAAATTAGCTTTAATTGGTAATAGACAAACATTTGAAAATAATCTGTTGATTGATTCAGTGCCAACCTTCGTTTTACCTTATTCGAGATTAATGTTCGAGCTTAATAACCTTATTTAACCTTCAGTGATCAAATGCACACGTCGTGTTGAAATTAAAGTGTCACCATTCCCAGTTCGTTGATCGATTTGTCGAAGGAATTAGCCAGGTAAACTCGTGCCGGAATCAGTCCGAATTGGAAGTAGTTAAATTGAAAGTAATCGCACTAGTTGCGCCAAGATCGTTAAACTCGGCCTGGTGAATTTGAGCGCAAATTATCCGAATTTGGGACTCTACAATGCTAACCTCGGTTTTGATTTATTAAATGCCTGGAGATTTTTTAAACCATGTATGCTGGGTATGGCTACCAACCAAGACATGCTGGTCACTTGATTTGTGGTTTTGCAATTGCGTTTGTTTCCCGAGTACAAGATTCTGAAATACGTATTTCGTCACACGTCAGTGTTGTGATGGAACGTGAACGGGTTTTCTTGAGAGTTTAAATCAGAAGTCTTAGTTTTTATGGACCAAAAACCGTTGTTGGTCCAAATGAACCATTTATATACAGGCCAATAATAACCTCCAGCAAGTCGTCCTGGGTCTTCCACGCTTCAGAATTGAACAAAAGACCCAGAGAGGTCTATTGACAAACACCCTTCGTCAAATCGATCAGCAACAAATCAGACAGTGCAGGTTCAGAGTGCCAGTCTGGATTCAGCATTCCTGCTGCCAGTTTAATTATTACATCGAATGCTCTATTTGGAAAGAAGATCAGATGTCCTGCAAGTGCCAACAAAAAAAATGGCGCTGTTTTCAAATAGTTATTGAATCGACCCTTCAGTAGTACTGAAGATAACAGAACGTGTTACTCGGGGTGAAATGGTTTTCTTCCAGATAGATACCGTTAACAGTCGAAAACTCGGTGCAGTAGAGTCACACAACGCACCTTTCCCTGGGTTTTCGCAAAACAACCAACCTCGCGGCGGCACTGAGCGCAGACTGTTCGCGTTAGGATTCTGCTCGCGAACTCCCACTTTCCGGAGAAGATGCGCTGATAAATCTGTACCTACCGGTTGGAAGTTCAGAACTTTAACAAGATAGGATCCCTCGCCAGCGACCGATGCTCGCGTTCTTTCACGGGTTCTAACAACAGGAGGATAAACGGAAATTGTCTTTCACTCTTACTGAAGATTGGATCAGGGTGTAACACGGGCGTCTTGTGTATTCCCTTCTGGAGAACGTCAACGTTTTTACCGACACTGATAACACGAGATCGGCCTATTGAAGAACTGCCCCCCACCCCCCCGACAGAAACAAAGTCCCTAAAACACTCAACGTTAGATCTTCCAAAATGGTACAGCGGGAAGGTGCAAAACCAAACACGAACCATTAAGTGTTGCTACACTAACTGTACACAGCAGCAACAAGGAACAACTCAAATCTAATTGGAAAGGAGGAAATGGTCAAAAATACCAAACATCACTGACGCTTGAGTATTGTCTTGTATATTTAATTCAAAGCACAAACGTGTTAATTTAAAATACATAAACTTGTAAGGGGTGATTATGCAGCGATCGCGCTGTTTTTTTTAAACTAATGCAGTTGCAATAAGCATCTTTGCTTATTAAGTATTAATTTTCCCCACATGAGCCAATTAAGCAGTTCGCTGTTGTAGTGAACTGGGAGTTACTTAGATTAACTGCAGCCAAGCCCGGTGCTCCCAGTCCTGTTCCTAATTTCCAAGACTTGGACATTTTACATCAAAAACACTTTGGCCCGAACGCGATGATACAAGCACCCTGCAGAGTGAGGCCGTTTTCAATTGCGACAGATTGTTCAATTATACAGGGTCTGGAATATTTCTTCCAAAACAGTTTACAGAGTCTGCTTGCAATCTCAACAGCATAAATACATTGGGAATTTAAACGCACATCCGGCTAAATGTTGCCAGAACAACGTTATATTTGCGTGGCACGTTTTAACGTAATATCAGGTCCCAAGACGCTTCTTGGGGAGCGTAATCTAACAAAGTGTGTCATCGAACCACTGGAGAAGATAACAGGAAAGGCGACCAAAGATTTGATCAGAGGTAGGCTTTCGGAAGAGTCTTGAAAACCAAAAAGGTTCATGGAGATAACTCCAGAGTTAAGGACCTTAACAGCTGAAGCCAGGGCTGCCAGTGGAAACAACAAACGATCCGCTGGAGGAACCGAGCGGGTCGAGCAGTATCCGTGGGAGGAAAGAAGTTTCGACCCGAAACGTCGACAACTTCTTTCCTCCTACAGATGCTGCTCGACTCGCTGAGTTCCTCCAGCAGATTGTGTGTTACTCCAGATTCCAGTATCTGCTGTCTCTTGTGCCGCCAAAAGAATGATTAACTTGGGATATGCAAGGAAAACAATCTAAACTATTGCTGAACCAACCCAATCTCTTGATTTTCTGCTCTTCTAAATAAAATCAAGTCAGTTATAAATAATTTGATGACAAAAAACTTGAAATCCAGTCTATATCCTGCAATAGGAAACTAGTTTCACATCATGCTGCAAGTGGACCGTTACTTGCCTGAGGTCTAATGCTTCAAATGTCACCTTGATAAATAGAAGAGTGCTCTCCATGAAGGAAGCACAGATCACCTGAAGCAAGTGAGTACGATAACCTGCCGATTTCTCAAGCATCTCATTGCCTCAAGTGACTAAGAACAAGATGGGCTTAAATCTTAAACTGCAGGCACAAGTTCCACGAGATTTCTATTAAAATAGCAAATTTAAACAACAATGTCTGTATCTAATTGTTCATATTCATTAGAAGAACCCGTTAGTTTTTTTTAAAATGTACTGCTGCAAAAAATTTCAATCACTGAGCCAAACTGTGTTGCCGATTACCGAGCATACAGAACAAGCACGCGCCAATCAATGGGAAGGTTATGCAGACGCAGTGCCAGTGACTTGAATTATACCACTCATTAAACACATAAATTACTAAACACTGGAGCACGAACATAGACAATAATACATCAACTAAAGCTTTTGTAAGACGATTTTTTTTTGTAAATACCTGCTTTGCTCCGTCCGCCAAACCGCTATTCTAAATGTATTTTTGCAATGGCTAATGTTAACCTGATATTTAGAAACAACTTTTAAAGAACACGGCCCTTTGTGCCTAGTTTCTGTGCGAACTCACAGTTATATAAGAATAATAAAATATGCGTCTCCAACCATGATTTCTGGTTAACAAAAATAAAAGTTACATTTAAAATTTATTGAAATAAAGCAAAGTTCAATTTTATAAATATTCACACATATATTACAGTGCTATTTTTTTCATAATTTCTGCTGTTCAATATGGCCACATTATACTGGAACAAAAACGATAGATATGCTACCAGAACGATTAGCGGCCTCCACAGAATAAACCCAGAATACACTGAAATACTGAAATACAACTAACCGTCCTTGTTTGCCTAGATCAAAGTTACCATAATTCCGTTTTTAAAGTTTATGCTCGGTTATATAGGTTGTTAATCTGTCACAGAATTGAAAATATTGTATCTATAGGATGTAGAAATACAAAGGCAAATAAACATATGCTGCATTTTTGGACTGCAACCATCTCTAAGATTCCGCATGGCAGACATATACAGGCATAGATAAGCATGTTTTCTGCTTTCTTACATGGTTAAAGAGACAGTATCGTTTTGGCAACCAGTCCTTAATAGAACTGTCCCTGTCAAACTTAGCGGTCAGTTTTCCGATTTGGCAGCCTATCCAGACTGTAATTCAAAACTATTCAAAATCAAAGCCGACGGAATAAATATAATTAGTCTTGTTAAAGAAAAGATAATTTAACGTATTCATACTGCAGTGTGTTTTTCCATTGGCTCATCGAAAGTGGTGATCTGGGAATTAAACAAGTGTGTAATGTCATGAATAAGTTTTAAGGCTGGAGTTATTCTTAATTCATTTTAATAAATGCAGGATACCAAATGGGATACTGTCCCTTTAATATTAATTTCTGTGCAGCTCTGGGATGCACTTGCGCTGTTGGGGAAACAAAAAGTTATCAACCCTCTTGTGACAGTATAGGGTTCAGGAAAATGCAATGTTTTCTCTTAGAGTGGAAACACCAGGAATCCAGAGAAAGTCGAGTATTTCCACCCTCCCATTAGGTTCCCTCGTTCCAGTTTAAGATAGGCTCGGTCCCCCTTTTCCATCTGAGTCAACACTCCATTGCTGGCAGCTTCTCTTGTCACATCCTGATCTCCTGCAAAGGCCGAGATTAATGGCCAGCCATTCAGCATCAGGCTCACCTGTTGGGAAATCATAACGGTGAAATAGTACCATCATTTGTTTGCTAGCAGTTTTAAAAAATGAAGTTACTGCAAAGCTAATAGAACATTACTGATTATAAAGATTCTCGTAGGCCATTTTACTTAATTCCCAGTAATGGTAAGAGTGTGAAAAATGCCATTGTGCTGTAAAGACAAAATTAGAAACAGAAAAGGTCAGAATTCCTTCACACGAGTCTGAAAGTGAGGTCTTAATCATTTCGGTGTGACCCCCTTCCTCAGATCTGAAAAGCCAGAGCCGAATGTTATCTTCCAGTAGATGTTGATGACCTCTTCTACAGTTCCGTCATTTACTATAATTATTTCAGGCTACCAGGCACTGGCAGTTTTTTAAATCATTACTCATAATATATTCGGTATATTAATAAAATGTCTTGCAGTGCATTTTAATTACAATGTTCTTTGAGAAGAGAGACCCATTCGGGCACCAATTAAACCATCCTAACTTCCATCATATTTGTTTGATAGGATTCTTGAGACAAATAGGAGGCATTGCTCTCCATGGATTGTTAACCTATTTTCTCACAGACTTTCACATACCGCACATTCAAACAACGGCGCTGATGGTGGCAAGTTAAAATTCCTTTACATAACTCCACATTAAAAATAAAATGCCAAGCAAACCTGAATATTGGGCCAATACATTATTTTTTTCGAATATGCTGTTTGTGTGGATTCCTTATGAATTATGCACCCAGCTGCCCAAGATGCGAGACTACCCCGGGTCTATGTTCCCCATTTATCTGAAAACTTGTATCATTTAGAGATGAGATTAGTTTACAAATCGGCTCAGTTTAGTTTGTCCGTGAAATAACCCGAATATTCTGCAAACGCAATTTTTCAATTTGCAGATTGTTTTGAGAAGAGGAAAAACATGTTATCTTTTTTTCAATTTCGGTTCTGTCGGTTGTTGTATGACAGGGTGATTCTAGAGGCGATACTGAACCAATATTACATTGTGTTGGGCAATTGAACCGTTTATCAGAAAGCTCGAACACTTAATAATCCAATATTTAGATTTCAAGTAAAAATTGAATTCAGTGGAATTTGCACGTGGTTTTTATAAATTATTTCTTTAACTCGCAGCAAAGACATTTTCTTACCCTGGTGCTGCCAGAGTGACCACATATGTCAACACCTCAGGCTGTGAAATGCTGCGAATCCGTGAAAACACGGGAACGGTGAGGACGAACGGCAGGCGGGGCCCATTCTTGGGGAGCTCTTGGGGATCGCCCGTCCACTCAGGACCAGGGAGTTTGCCGATGGTAATTTATATTTATTTTCTAGACCCTAAAAGAAAAGCTCCACCACCGTCCGACAATGAATGAATAAATAACCACATGAGCACTCTGAACTAACCAGAACGACTTTGACGCCGCTGTTTGTCTCAAACTGGAGACGATCTTTAATTAACCTTTCACTTCCAAACATTTTGATAGTTTTGTTTAAAATGTGATTTCTAAGATAATAATGTATAAAAAATTAAATATATGACCTTGCCAGTGCAAGCTATAGATCCTTCACATTCGTAACTGCCCGAGTCTCCCACGAAGACCAGAAAGCTTTGGTTAATTTCCCTCACTTTGTTCAGCTTGCCCGTTGTTTGATGTGTACAGTAGGAATGGATATCCATATGACCTAATCATGATGCATGCAGTAAATGGCTGGATAGTTTTAAGGTACCGTATTCTTTACAGCAAGAGAGAGAGAAACCGTGGAAAAAGTCCACGCGTTCGATGCGGTGTCCGACCGTCTACTAACCTGGATCGTTTGCCGGTTATACACTTTGACCACGTGAAAGTTAAAACTGTAAATTCCTTTCCTTGGAGCTATAAAGGTGCTTCTCTCCGAATCAAAATTAGAGCCGACATTCACTAGTATCTGAAATCAAACATAACCAATGTCAGCTAACCAAAGCCACTCAGTGGGCTGCTTGAAAACAGATGGCAAGGCCAGCGGGAACACGGGGAGAATGGAGGAGATCACAGGCTTGAGAGTTGTGAGGAGCTAAACAGCGGCATCTTTCTTCCTGGTTTTACCTCCATTAGTCGAATCCACCTGCATGTTCAATTTCTATTACACAGGCATTTAGTTGGAATTTCTAGTTCCTATTTGAACCCATTGCCCCTCTCCCTCCCTCCCGTTGCCCCTCTGTTGCCGCATGCACTCAGTGATCACCCAATCCCCTCGCCGCTCATCTTCAGATATTTCGCCCACTTTGCTTCACCTTTTCTTAAACTATCTTGCCCCCCCCCCCCACACACACACACACTCATGCTTCCCTTCCCACTGCCCCTGCCTTTAAACGTGTATTTTCACTGAAAATGCCTTCTGTAACTTTCCTCCAACTTTGGCTCCTCGCTGCCCGTTTACCTGGTGGAAATGAAGCAAGTCGAATGCGCCTGAACTACCTAAACTAGCCGACCCTCGGGATATCGCAGCTGTCCTGAGATAACTGTCGGGCATGCCGCTGTTTTCATAAATTTAAAAAAAAGCAACACAACTCGTTAAATAAAGCAGTTTCCGCCCCACTCACATTGTCAAAGTAAATGATCATGGTCCTGTTGCTCATCTCTGAAGGCTCGTGGTTCGTGCTCCTGATGACTGAGAAAGCCACCTTGGCGCTGCCAGATCGCACAGAAATCCCGAGCGCAGTCCCCGTAGGATCCGAGGTGGGATTCGAGTCACAGACCACGAGGCATTTCCCCTCCAGTACGATCGGCTCCGTCTCATTCTGACCGCACACGAGTCCCGCAAACCAAACCATAGCGAAGAGCAACTCTAACATGACGAGCGACCACCGAGTTCCACAAATGTCTCTATGCAGCTTGCTCCTTATCTCCTGATCGAATCCAGCTTTCACTCTTCTTGGGAGTTTTTATTGATCCCCTCCTGTATTTTTTTTAATTTTGCTTTATTTGTTGGAGAGCTCACCTTCTCGCTTTGTGCCTGCGTCTCCCTCTCGCTTTCTTAGTTTATAGCAAGTATTAAATGACCCCTGAAGTGTAAGAAGGGGCCCTGACAAGAAGACGCACAAATGAATACATAGCGCTGCGCCTAGTCCTTGTGTAAATTATTGATAGCAGAGAGATAACAGGCAACAAAACCGAGAGCCCCACCAATGCTGCCCTGCTCACTGGCTCCGCCGCCTCTCCCACCTGTCAATCAGCGCCTACTCCACCAATCACCATTGTGCTGACGAGCCCGCGTGACTCCCAGGAGGTAATATAGTTGGAACGAGCGCAGCCGTTCGACTGTCTGCATTCAGTTGGTGGAGTGCCGCTGTCAACGTATGAATGCATCTTACACGCACCAGCTCCTGTTCGCTTCTTTGCAAAGGCTTTAATGTTTCACGAGAATGCCTAGTTTACGATTTAATTTCTCTCTAGACACATAAGATCTATGCTTCGTATCTGTTCTCACACTTTTTTACATAAAGGAGGCAATCCTGGAACAAAGGGATCATTGTTCTGCATTTTTATAGTTCGAGCAAAAAACAAATATATTTTCATGATTTGAAGGGAATCCTTTTTTTTTGCCCGCTTTCAGCTGTAATATGTGAGAGCACGGCATCTCCATTAAGATGAGGACTTGTCCAACTTAAATCTGTTAGACGGCACAAACAGGTCGCAATCAATTGACACTTGGAAGTCCCTTTCGTTTCACCTTTTAGCCTGTAATTAAAATTACCAACACGCCGTTTGTTTTTCAAACTGCATTGGTACATGGACTACAGTGCATTCTATCTTCTCAACAAAGACTCATGAAATAAATTAAAGCCAGAATGTCGAATTTATTGGATAAGACAGTTTGTTAGATTTGTCAATGATGTCCAATTTTTTAGTTAAATACAAAAATAGGATATAAATTAAAATATTTTATAAGCATATGTCATATAACTATTACACTTAATAAATTTAAAACCGGTTATTTATGATCAAAATAAAAATAATCATATGAATTAAATTTCAAAGGCATAGCTAACAAAGCACAATAAAAGTAAAATTATCTAAGTAAAATAAATGTACATAATTGACTGGTATAAAATACCCACTTCAGCGAAAACTGCAATATTTATGGAAATGAATAGAATTCTGTTTTGTAAATCTTCCCTGGTCTAATATGTAGAACTTAATGTAAGAGTTATCCCCCACCCCCAACAAAATGTTTAGGCTGAGTGTGGTTGAGTCTGATCATTACCATTTCTCCCACCATAGAGTTTCCAGCAGCTCATTAAGTGAAGTAGCAAAGGTGACAGAGAAAAGACACATTGTTCCAAAGCTGGCCAAACATGGCACAACCCATTAACTCATAAAATATTGTATGCAACGAAATTATACACACATCATCAAGAACTATTGGTTCAATAATCAATTTACAACAAAGATAATAGATTAGAAAATTTCCAATGTAGATTTTCTTCTCAAGATGTATAGTGTAGGTCCATTATTGCTACATCAAATGCTCCAAATTTCATTGCATTAGCTGAAACATATCAGTAATGTATATTTTGTAGTAATATGGTGTACAACTGATGATGAAAATATTCGAATGATGTCATTTACAACCATTTCATAAACTATCATCATTGTACACAGAGTATGCCTTTTAGTCTGTGTTAAGTGCTTCTCTTATTTCTTTATTCATCCTTGCTGTATCATTATTGGTTCTTTGCTCTTGGATCATAGTGGGATATACTTGCCCCATACACCCCAGGATAACTTTATACACATGTATTATTTAACATTATATACCAAGCGTGCATAATTGTTAAATAGTGCACAAGTCATTCCAAATATTTTCTACTGCTGTTCTTTGCTAATTACTTCTTCTAGTTTATTTCCCACACTTCTATTCTCATTCTCTTGAAATCACCTTTATTCCAATTTATTACTAAGCTCTTTGTTTCACTATGTCCTTTCAACTTTTATATTAAATCTTGTAATGAATGCAATTGCTTGGATGTTCCCCTAAAATTACCTCTCTTATTTGTTCTGATTCAATTCCAATTGTTGGATCGAACTCTCTTTTTGTTGGGCTTTTTACAAAAATTGATTACTTAATCAACAATCCTTCAACTTTTGTGATGTATCCATAATTTCACTGTACACGGTATTTAAGGCATACTGCACAAGTTGCGAAATTCATTTTCCCTACAACTATTTCTCAACCATTTCTTGTCCATTACCTTCACCAATTTCACTCAGTCTTAAATATTTCTTATTCCGTATTCTTTCTACTACAAGGAAGTCTGTAGGATACATGTGTTAGGATAGTCAATCCCTTCTCATTCATTTCAATCCACAGGGATTCTGTCCCTTGACTTCTATCTTGTTTTATTTACAGGATGAGGGTATTGCTGGTAAGACCAGCATTCAGTTCCTGTTCTTAATTTTCCTTAAACTGACTTTAAGCCACTTCAGAAGGCCTTAGGAGTCAACTACACTGCTGTAGGTCTAGAATAAATACAGATCTGTCTAGGCAGGAAAAGCAGTCTATTTCTCTAAATTACATTACAAACGTTGATCAGTTTTCAATTTGGCAATTTTACAGTTACCAGCTTTTTATTCTAGATGTAATTATTAATCTGATTTTCATTCTCGACTGTTGTTGTAGGGTTTCAACATTTTTCAAGCTCATCAACCAAGGCCTCTGGGTTATTAAAATTAAAAAAACTGCAGATGCTGAAAATCTGAAATTTAGAACACCAAATGATGGAAATACTCAACAGGTCAGGCCGCATCTGTGTATAAGGAAGCAGATAACATTTCAGGTCCACAACTGTTCATCAAAACCAGAAAAGAGAGAAATAAGTTGGTTTAGGTAGCGGAGAAGGTGGGGGAGGGGACTGGCTGGGACAAATGGAATTTCTCTGACAGGGTGAGACTGAATGACCTAATGTGGCATTTAAGATTAAATTAATAATCTGGATTATTAATCTGGTAATATAGTTATAATGATACCATTGGTTATGC
Organism: Pristis pectinata; assembly: GCF_009764475.1. Classification (NCBI taxonomy): domain Eukaryota; kingdom Metazoa; phylum Chordata; class Chondrichthyes; order Rhinopristiformes; family Pristidae; genus Pristis; species Pristis pectinata. Next base: position 30,566,403 of record NC_067417.1, read on the forward strand.
TGTTTTTCTTCTGCCATTATATTATTTTAAATGTAGTTATCCATTTTATCCTTCTTTCCTATCCTTTCAGATTATGTTATATTTAGTTGTCACTTCTGTCTTTGATGTAATCATTTTTCAATTATTCCTATTACAACTGGTCCCCTGCTTGCAGTTCTTTTGTTTCATTTTTGGCACTGTGTAAAATACTGTATAGGCCACAACTTGTCTTTGATATTTGCTGCATTTATTTCTATCATGGCATTTATGCTTCTGTTTTATAACTGCACTTATTCCCTGACCAATTCCGTTATCCTTGTCCGTACTTCAGTCTGACCTTTATTCCCATCAAGATATGGATGCTGGACTTTATTTTTTGTTTGTACCCTGTGTCTCAATTTCAGTTAAATTCTTTCTCAAAATACTTAAATCATTTACAAGCGGGGGATGTAATGTCTCACATCATAATATGGTTTACTTGAGTAGAGACAATGTTTATTTGCCTCTGGTGGCCAAAGTATATTGATCAAATACACTAATAGGTTAGAATATTGTTTCAGCTATGACTCCATGTGAACAGTTAAACTGAACATAATTAGCAATCAGATACATAGAGGACATCTGCTGGCTGTTCAGAGAATATAGATTTAAATGCACAAGCGAGGAATGTTTTCTGCATGAATGGAATAATAAAAAAAATCTATTAAGGAACAGTAGATATTTTATCAAAAGTAGACACTTTGGTTATTTGATCAATATGAAGTTCCTTCTTTTCCCAAAACCTCTTAACTGTGAGATTTTGATGAGTGCAATTTTCCCATAATAGAAATTACTAGACAGATATTTGCCTCTTGGCTCAAACATCTTGGTATTTATTTTCCACATGAACAGAATTCCTAATCCCATCCTTCCCAGAAAATCCTTTTCTTCCTGCTTCTTTAACCATCATTTTTGCTCATTCTTACATGTTGACATGGGTTCTATGGGAGAGTGGTGAAATTGGCCCACGTCCAGAGAATAAATTGGATGATGGGTTAATAATTTGCTGTTGATCATCCTGTGTCACTACTCAGAAACAATTTCTGGATCTCTACCTTAGTTATTAACTCCATTTCACAGCTTCAGCCAGTAACTCATAGTATAAAATATTTATCATGCTTTCTCTCCTAGAGCTCTTATGTGTAACCTTATGTTCAATTGCACACATTCTAGATCTCACATTTACTGTAAGTAATCTATTTCTCTCAACCCAATACTATGCCTTCATAATTTTAAATACCTTTATCAATGACTCCTAAATAGCTTTCCTTTTATTTTTGCAGACCAATCATCTTACTACACTCTGCTCTCTTTTGCTTAAAGATCCTTTTTATTGTGTGGTGCCATATTACATTACATAAAGTTTCACTAATGCTTATTCATGACTAATCACTACACCTTGGCATCAATATTTTGTGCATCTTGCTATACAATACAGTACTCTCTTAACTATAAGCTCTATGTCCTATTAGCAAAGCCATAGCTTTAATACCTTGGAACCTCACCTTTTTAACCCTCTTCATTCAGGTATGATTATCGGACAGGAACTGGGTGGGAAATGCTAGCATTTCTCAGTGCAAATGCCACCAAGTTCAGGATTCTCATGAAAGCGTGCAAGTCCCAAACTTGCTGGGGAGTCCACCAATGCAAGAACATTGAGTCCAGTCATTGCAATCGAGGGCCATAGCTGTGAGGGACTTAGGCAAGTGGAAGTATTCATATTTTCTGAATTAATTGTGCTTGTTTAAATATTTTTAATTCTATTAAAGTATCTTAAGTGTTTAGTTTTATTCCTTTTAAATAGTTTTTATATTTTTCCCATTGCTTCATTTATTTTTAATTATTTTTAGAATGTTTCTGACTTGCCAGAAGCAGTCAAAATCTTTGATAGGGTTGACAATCCTGGGGTGTGGTTTAACTGGCTGTCAAAGTTTTCCTCATCTGTTTTGTGGGTGGTGCTTGTTCTGGTCTATTCACACAACAGCATGTTGTTGAGCAAGGCCCCTCAACATGCAGGAATCTTGTCATTTTGGATCAGGAAGTATGTTGGACATAGCAAGTCAGGAAAAAGCAGGCACACATTTACCACTCAAGCCAGTAGTGGGCATGGATGGCAGACTTCTTTCTGTTCACAAAATGCACCACAACATTTTAACTGCCATTGAAATCCATTTCAAACTTCTTTGCAACTTCAACCATCTTGTTAAGATCCCTTTGCAGTATTTTTGATCCTCACACTGTTCTTCCTCTCCTAAATTTATTGTCATTATCAAATTTGGTCACAAATCTTTCTAAATTATCAGCCTGCAGAGAGGACAGAAGGTGTACAAAAACAGATCCCTGTGGGCACTTCTGACCACTACCTTTAGGTGCTACTCAAAGTTTCTTCCTTGCCAATTAAACTTTAAGTGTGAAAATGTGTAACCTTACTCACATGGTAAGGAAATGAAATTCCTTGCTCTTTGGAGCTTACTTACTTTGTGTGGACAGTGAAGAAAATTTGTTGGGCAATGAAGTTCAAATGAAAGTTGTTTCTGCTAGTGTACTTCCAAAGCACTTTCCCAACATTTCCTCAGGTGTATTAAGTCGCTAATGGTTTCATATGTCAAAATGAAAGACGGTGCTGGAGCAGCTATGAGTTGCCGAGGTTGGCATTACCCACGCACCTGGAAGTCAGTTAGATTGAATTATGTGAGGTGCATCTCCTGTGTGGATCACCTGTTCAGGGGTTCCTGTCTTTGATTATGTGTTTCTGAAAAGCTTGTTAAAGTGAGTATTTATTTTACATTTAGAAACAAGTTTGTCAATTGACAGTCACTTTAACAAGCATTTCATAACTTTAGTCAACAATCGACAATCAGAACTTCTCAGGAGCATGAATGGCAATGCAAATAGTCAGACACTGTTTGTCACTGATATGACAGGAGAGCAGCATCACAGCATGAGTCTAAAGGACTCAAGTGGCATTTACCTCAAGAGGCACAATTGCACAACATCATTAAAGACTTCTGGGAAAGAAAGAGTAGTTTTGATGCCCCAGCTTTAAAATAGTAGGACATCTCAAACGAAAGCACATCCTCCTATACAAGAAGATATCAGCTCTCTTTGACCCATATGACCATGTCTACAGGCAACACGTCAGTGAAGATGCCAGCACCACATCAGTGCATCCTACCATCAATGGAAAAAGTGATTGACTCTTACTACCCTCTGAAATGTCATAGCAAGCCATTCACTTCAAGGATAATTAGAATGGGCAATAGATGCAGGATTGGAGAACTTTAGTTATGAGAAGGGCCGTCTTCTATGACTCTATGCTGACCTTGCTAGTGATGACCACATCATGACAAAGGAATAAATAAAAAAAATACCCATTCTGATCTGGATCAATCTACTCCGCTTGATTCTGTGCTTTCCCTGGGTCTCTGTGAATGCCTTCCTAAAATCTATTTGTATGATTTACATATGTGTTACCTGAGGCCCAGCATCACAGGAAGTATTTGTCTGCTTATTCTATTCAGATACCTTATATGACTGAGAGGGACCTTCTCTAATAGTGGCCTACTACGTCTTCCAACATTCTACTGTATAATGCAATAAGGGAGAAGTAAAAAGGAGACACAAGAGATTCTGCAGATGCTGGAATCTGGAGCAACACACATAAAACGCTGGAGGAACTCAGCAGGTGAGGCAGAATCTATGAAGAGAAATAAACAGTCAACGTTTCGGGTCGAGACCCTTCATCAGGACTGGAAAGGAAGAGGGCAGAAGCTGGAAAATGCATTAGATATATTACGTGTGCTGCTTCACTCCTCCAAATAAGAAGTTCTTGTTTGTCTTTACCCAATATGGTAAACAATGCCCTATTGACCAAAGTGTGCATGTGCAGCTTCTGTTCACAGTTTAGGGACTTTAACAGACCATGTGGTGGCTGAAATTTTTTTCAGTATAGCCCAATTTCTAGTTCCTAAAGTGCCAAAGTTTTCTGGTTCACCATAAAAATCTCTGGAACATTGGGTGTTCTAGCATTTTTTACATTTCCTTCGTGGGCAGGATACCACAAGATATTGTATTCCAAAACTTGGACTGATAAACAGAAGAATATTCTGCCGTACTCTCACAGAGATGAGGGAGCCACTCTGTGGTAATTACAGATAGAACTGTCTCCTACAAGTAACTATGTGTCATACTCATACTCCAGCATGCTGTTCCCTTCTGTTCACATAGCTGACAGTTTTCAGATCACTTTAAGTGTTCTTGGATTATTATTTTAAGTAATCCCCATTCCTTTTTTTTGCAGGGATTTGTATGGTAATACAGATAAACACTGGAGGAGGAATTGCAATATTGCAATGGCTCACACTATTGCAATTTTAGCCACATATTAGGAACAGGTAAACAGAGGTTGTGTGTAAATTATGACAGACTGAAGAAGAAATTATCAATCACAATAAATAATTGTAGCTCTGAAGACAGCGGAGAATTTTGTCTGATTAAAAACTAGTTCCTAATCTTTGAAGAAGAACTACAGCATCTTCAGTGACAGCAGTTATTGAAATTACAGTTAAAACGGGGGAGCCAAAAAGTGCTGGCAGAAGAACTTTCAAACAAGGAAAGACGTAACTGGGATCGACTTGAAGATGGGTTTTACCTTATTCTGTATGTGACAACAATTTCACATTTATATTTGTATTCAAAGAAGTCAACCATTATTAATAAAGCTGTGGTAACTTTGGAACACAAGTGGCATATATACTGAATATATTCTTGTATTTGGAAAAGCACTATTTAGTGTGCAGAAGGCTATTCAATATAGGAATCATTATAATAGTAGACATGTCGGGCCATCACACATTAAATTAGGTGGTGTATTATTTCTACATTTGAGTAAATTAAATGCTGTTGTTTTTATACAAATCAATATTCAGATCTAGAAAAAATGTACCGTCATTGAAGTGTGCAGAGAAAGTCTGAATCAAATTCTTTGATGTAAAGGTATATTTAATAGAACTTCTAATTTCAGTTAGTCCTGGGCAGAAATGGTTGTTGTTGACTACTGACTACCGACCAGTGGCTCTGACATCCACCACAATGAAGTGGTTTGAGACGTTGGTCATGGCATGCATCAACTCCAGCCTACCAGACAACCTCGACCCATTGCAATTTGCCTATCGCCGAAACAGGTCTACAGCGGATGCCATCTCCCTGGCCCTACACTCAGCTCTGGAGCATCTGGACAGTAAAGACACATACGTTAGACTATTGTTTATTGACTACAGCTCTGCCTTCAATACAATAATCCCAAGTAAGCTTGTCACCAAACTCTGAGACCTAGGACTCAACACCTCCCTCTGTAACTGGATCCTTGACTTTCTAACAAACAGACCGCAATCAGTGAGGATAGGCAGCAATACCTCCGGCACGATTATTCTCAACACTGGTGCCCCACAAGGCTGCATCCTCAGCCCTCTACTCTACTCCCTATACACTCACGACTGTGTAGCCAGATTCTGCTCTAACTCCATCTACAAGTTTGCAGATGATACCACTGTTCTAGGCCGTATCTCAAACAGTGGTGAGTCGGAGTACAGGAAGAAGATAGAGAGCTTAGTGGAATGGTGTCATGACAACAACCTTGCCCTCAATGTCAACAAAACAAAAGAGCTGGTCATTGACTTCAGGAAAGGGGGCGGTGTACATGCACCTGTCTACATCAATCATGCTGAGGTTGAGAGGGTTGAGAGCTTCAAGTTCCTGGGAGTGAACATCACCAACAGCCTGTCCTAGTCAAATCACATAGAAGCCATGGCCAAGAAAGCTCACCAGCGCCTCTACTTCCTCAGGAGGCTAAAGAAATTTGGTTTTTCCCCTTTGACTCTCACCAACTTTTACAGATGCATCATAGAAAGCATCCCATCTGGATGTATCACTGCTTGGTACGGCAACTGCTCTGCCCAGGACCACAAGAAACTGCAGAGAGTTGTGGACACAGCCCAGCGCATTACAGACACCAGCCTCCCCTCCTTGGACTCTGTCTTTATCTCTCGCTGTCTTGGTGAAGCAACCAGCATAATCAAAGACCCCACCTACCCGGGACATTCTCTCTTCTCTCCTCTTCCATCGGGTAAAAGATACAGGAGCCTGAGGGCACGTACCACCAGACTTAAGGACAGCTTCTACCCCACTGAGATTAGGCTATTGAATGGTTCCCTTTTACAATGAGATGGACTATGACCTCACGATCTACCTTGTTGTGACCTTGCACCTTATTGCACTGCACTTTCTCTGTAGTTGTGACACTTTACTCTGTACTGTTATTGTTTTTACCTGTACTACATCAATGCACTCTGTACTGACTCAATGTAACTGCACTGTGTTATGAATTGACCTGTACGATTGGTTTGTAAGACAAGCTTTTCATTGTACCTCGGTACAAGTGATAATAATAAACCAATACCAATACTAAATTATTATGTTTTATGCATTTATAGTCAGTTGAGAGCAGACCTGTGAGATAGAACTTGAGGAAAACATCAATAAATGAAAAAAAACTGCAGAGACTAGAAAATCTGAAATAAAACAGAAAATACTGGAAACATTCAGAAGGTTAGGCAGCACCGGTGTTTCAGATTGATGACCTTATTGAGCTTGGTCATAATTGAAAAACTATATTAAATTATACAAAGAAGTCAAGATGTCAATTAATAATTGCTACAATATATAAGAAAAATAAAATTCATTAGGTGTAAACCTTTGAGTGTTTATCCCCAGAGGAAGATCCTGCCCACATTATCTCCCCCTAACACCAACCCAATTTCTTGGATCAGAGCTGCCTATGTTTTTACTTTGCAATCCTAATAGGATCTTTGATGCCATGAGAGAACCCATTAATGACAATGCATCAAAGCAGGCAGCTTTGGCAGTCGTGATCAGACCATTGATGATTTTATTAAATGCCAGAGCAGTCTTGAGGGGCCAAATGCTCCTGCTGCTAATTCATACATTTGTGTACAACACCAGACGTGGACCTCTTCAATGTTAGAGGGGCAGAAATGTCCCAAAATGTGAATGGGTTTCGGACTGAACCAAACCAAAGCAATATAATTTTGATTGGTCTGAGGAGCGGCTAAAGGGCTTCAGTGGACTTCTCCCTGTCCTCCAGTTTCTATCCCACATTATTTCTGAGGTCAGTAAAAGTAATGGTGGAAGACAGGAGGTTCGAGTCTCCCTTTTGACATTTCCATATGACAAGTCAGAAGTAAGGCAACAACTCTGCAGTACTGATTACCAGTCCTGCATTCCCTTCAGTGACAGCTCCCTTCAAGTACCACAAGATCAGCGATGTTGGCATGAAACATTCTCAGAGAAGATAAAGCTTCAGATATTTGTATAATGTTTGACTGGCTGTCCTGACATGATTCTTACAGGAAATATTCTCATCGTCTTTCTGAACTTTGTACCACTATTGTCACACTGTTTCCACCTTCTTAATTTAGACACACAATTTACAACCCTGTTTGTTGCTTCATCTCAAACTTATTTACATTTGAACTGAGAGCAGTGAATAATTGTGCCAATGAGCTCATACTTAAATCTTAGCTGCTTATTTGTGCTCAATTTTTCAGGCACATAAGGAAACTTATGCTATGAATTTCCTCTGAGTTACTCCTGTTCCACTGTCATAACTACACTAAAAGCCATGCACATAAATAGGTTTTATGCTACTCTTCAGCTGAAATTACAGTGATAACTGAAATTTATAGCCTTAGGAGCAATTTGGAGCCTATGTATTTGATGTTGTGTCTCAACAAATCCTTAGAAATTATCCACTATTGCCAATAGTACTTGTATTCAAAGCTAATTTGCCAATTGCATTATTCAACAAATCATTACTACATTCACTTGATGTTTGAATCTGGTACCCACCAACATTCCTGGACACCACCCACTGCCTGAACTCCTCACCTGTGGTACTCACTGGCCTGCAGCTATTTTATCTGGATGCAGAGGGCCAGATGAGTTCCCACTCTGCCTTGAGCTGGTGTCCAGCAAGCCTAAGAGATCAATGAGTGGAGATTAGGCCAGATCTTCAAGAAGCGCTGCCTCAAGAAAGTGGCATCCATTGCTAAGAACCATCACCATCTGGGACATAACTTCTCCACATTGTTACCATCAGGGAGGAGGTACAGGAGCCTGAAGACTCATACTCAATGATTCAGAAACAGCTTCTTCACCATCAGATTTTTGAATGGTCCATGAACTCATGAACACTACTTCATTATTCCTTTTCTTTTGCACTATTTGTTTATTCTTTAAACTTTTATAGTAATTTTATGTCTTTGCACTGTACTGCTGCCACAAAACAACAAATTTCACATCGTATAAGTCAGTGATTATAAATTTGATTCTGATTCTAATTCAAATTACCCTGAGGGTCTGCCCCAGAGCACCCTGACCACTGTTGACAGCTAACTCTTCAGCTGTTTTAAATGCCTTTGATAGACCAAAACATTTTAAAATGTTACATACATTTAAATAATAAAGACTTAAGAATTACTAAAAACATTTTAAAAAATTAAACAAATCAAGCACAATAAGTCACGAATAAATAATTAAAATATTAAACTCAGGGAACAGAGCACTTACCTTTTTCCATCGGATTGCAAACCGCATTCGAATGAATAGGGTCACCAATCACATGGTAGTCCTCCCTGGCGTGAAGCTGGAGACTGAATGCGAAGTGCATCTGGATCATTTCTTCAACAGATCACTGCTTTATCATTGGGTTCAGTGGTGAGACCAATCACAGAGCAAACAGTCAGATGCACCAGTATTTGATCTCTCGGCTGTATCAGATTTCAGTCTATAGCTATGCCCACACTGAAATCCAGGAAGTGCTGAGGTGTGAATGGCTGATGGTCAGTGGTTCTCTTTACAACTGCCAGCCATCAGCCAGCATGATTTGGTCCAATGAACAGATATGTGTATTCTCTACATGGAGAGTCCTGCAGCTTATTCCATTTGACAGTTGGTTTGCCAAGGGTGCAAACATCCTTCTAATTTATTTTGGTCAGTGAAATAATCTATTTTCTTTGGCTGCCATGAACCTTAATCGCCTAATCCTATGAGTATTAATCATGAGCGTAGGGCAATGGATTTTGTATACATGGACTTTAGTAAAGCTTTCAACAAAATCCCTCATGGTAGGCTGATGCAGAAGATTAAGGCACATGTGATCGATGGAGACTTGGTAGATTGAATTCAGAATTGACTTGGCCATAGAAGACAGAGGATAGTGGTGGAGGGGTGTTACTCTGACCGGAGGTCTGTGACCAGTGGTGTTCTGCAAGGAACAGTGCTTGGACCTCGTATATGTAAAGAGAGTAAAGAAAGGTTTGACAAACTTGGATTGTTTCTCTGGAGTGTTGGAGGCTAAGGGGTGCCCTAATAGAAGTTTGTAAAATTATGAGAGACATAGATGGGGTAGATAGTCAGATCTTTTTCCCAGAGTAGAAAGGTCAAAAACCAGAGAACATAGCTTTAAGCTGAGACTGGGAAAGTTTAAAAGGTATTTATAAGGTAAGTTTTTTTACACAGAGAGTGGTCGCTGCCTGGAATGCGATGCCAGAGAAAATGGTAGAAGCAAATACGATAGCAACATTTAAGAGGCATTTAGACAGACACATGAACAGACAGGGAATGGAGGGATATAGACCATGTGCAGGCAGATGTGCAGTTTAAATTGGTATCATTGTCAGCACAGATATTATGGGCTGAACGGCCTGTACCTTTGCTGTACTTTTCTACATTCTATGTTTATCCCTTTAATCTTTTCCAGGATAATTTACATTTGTACTTTGCAATTATTCCTTTCAAACTTTTTGGCTTTTTATACTGTTTTATAGAGTTTTGAATCAATATTGGTGGAAGTACTATTTTTTGATTTCAGCTAATCATTGGAAAGTATTCCTTTTTCTCTGGATCAGTTAATTATAAGATTTTGACCTTTTATATTTTGAAAATTACAATGTAAGTGAAGTGTTTTGGATGGTCTGTTTTGACCAGCAAAGATCCTGGACCTTAAGTGTTCTGTACTCTGACATTTAGCAGGGAAATGATCCATCCTACTGTCTCCAACACCATACATTTCAAGATTTTATGTGGATTTCTGTGCCATAAAGACTAAACATCTCTGTCCTTTTAGGACCTCTCAATGTCCCAAAATGCTTTACAACTTGTTAAGAACTTTTGAAGTGGAGTTAGTGAAACATAGGAAATCTGCCCACAATATCATTCCTACAAACAACAATGAAATTGTTTTGGTGATGTTGGTTCAAAAATAAATACTGGCCTGGACACTAGGAAGTGCTCGTCATTTCTTCTTCAAATGGTGTCATGGGATCTTCCAGGTGGACACGAATTCAGTTTACTGTCTTATTTGAAAGATGGCAGCACTGATTGTGCAGCATTCGCTCATTTCTGTCCTGTTGTGCTACCTTTCTGACTCAGAGGTAAGAGTTCTACAGTCATAGGTGACAAGGCTGTCAATATATATATGGGTTTGTTTGCTCGTATTAACCAACTTGCTGGAAGTGACAACACATATTATCTTTATGGCCAGAATCAAAATTTGAACACTGTAGCCGGGGACAGTAATCACTTTCCTGGACATTTCCAAGAGAATCCAGGCATAAGGAATCCGTCATGAGTCCCCACTGATACCCCTGAAATTAGTTCCTCACTGAAAATATAATAATGGGAATCAAAGAGCTCCCTTGTGCTTCAATATAATGGAACCAAGGTACCGCATTTCAATCAGAATGGATTTTCTCCACCATGTCCAGGGATAGATTTTGTAAAAATAAAAGAAAACTTCACCATCCTCAACCACATAACAGAATTGTGACTGATAAACCAGACTTAGATGGTTATTCGATCTTTACAGCTCTGCTTTGGTGAAAATCACTTTCTGCAACATTAAAGGTCACATTGGAAACTTGCACTTTGACACATATCAAGGTATGCAGAGCTGAAAGCATTATGCACACAGAACATTCAAGTACATCAGAAGAAACTGTGCAGTGTGAGGTAGTGCTGGATTTTTCTTTTCTGATTAGACTTCTGCTGGACCTGGTGAAGTAGGATTATGAACCACAGCCAACTTCATTCAATGTGCAATTTTGATTCCTTCGGTATTCACTAAGTTTAAAAAAATCTTTTTTAGCAAGTGCCAATAAACTATGGAATCCTTACTATATGTTTCCTAATAGTCATGACTGCTACCAGTCATTTCCATTTTTTCAATATTGAAAATTTCCATTAAAAACCCAAGGATAAAGATCACAATCAGATACTAATTCAATAAAAGTTAATTATGAGCTCTACAACACCATGAAGACAGATTACAATGGTCTTTTCAAATTGGGTAATGCAGATTGAAAACTGGATTTATCATAAGCATTCACCAAACAAGACATTACTAGATTGGCATGCTGTTTCAATCAGCACACTTTTATTTTCAGCTCATGATCTTCCTTCATGATCACATCTCAGTTCAATGAGCATTCCTGATGGTGTATGCTGCACTGGGACCATGTCCCATGGGTATCACTCCATGGCATCCATTCCTTCAAACAGAATATTGAAGCCCATGTAAGAGGGGTGGAGGTTCCCCTTGCTGGCCTGTATGATAATTGCTGTAAACCATGCTGCACAGCATCTGCCCGTTGTGCATGAATCCCATGTTCACCCATCCTTTGAGAGGTGCAGGCATGAGGTGAATTAGCACTGACCAATTTTAGCTGGTGGATGCCACCCCTGAAGGGACTTGCAATTAACTGACACTAACGGGGAACAAATCACAATTGACACTGGTCAAACGCTCAAAGATCTTGCACCCCTCACACCTGGAAAACTGGCTCAGGTCCCCAGCACAGCAACAGTCAAGTACATTTTCATGAGCAATTTAATATCTAGGGAAGTGAGTATTAGACCATTTGCCCTTTTAACTGTGAAGGATTTGGTGAAGGTACATGCTACACCCTGCTTCGCTCGGTAGAAGATCATGGGGTATAATTTCTATGGGGTTCTTCTGATTTTCTGTGTTAATTTCAGAAGCTTTGGGAAAAAAGTACACACTGCCATATTACCATTTCTTTAGAGGAATCGCCCATCTTCCACAGACATTGGCCAGGATAGTGTTCCACCAGGCCCACCGCCTCTGCTCATTCCCCACATTTTATTTGAAATTACCTGTGCTGTCAAAGGCCATTTTAACTGTTTTAAAATGTCTCAAAGCAGAGTAATTTTAAAAAAGAGTTAAATAAATTTATAGAAGTAAAACATAAAAAATTAATAAAAATTACTTCAATCAAAATACCATAAACTGGTAGAAAATGTTTAAAATCTTAAAGTAAAATAAAGAAAACAACCAATTTATAAGAACATCTTTTTAATCGAGTTTGGTGCTACAGGTCCTCCCCAGGTTACGAACAGCTGACTTATGTACAGCACATGTGAAGGGATTTGATGGGATGGAGTTGCCGGCTGCTGTTCCTGATGGTGTTCCTCAGGGAAAACTCGTTTCGCGGAGGCATTTCCAAATTGCGAACTATCCGGGTTATGAACAGTTCACCAGAAGGGAACCCTGCCGTAACCTGGGGAGGAGCTGTACTTGGGCCAGCCAAGTGCATCTGGCCCCTCAGTTCAGTACATCCTTGCTTCATTGCTGTACTCAGTTCTGCATGGGAGTAGGAGTGGAGCTGTGAAGACATCTGACCTCCAACTCATCTGTGACTACAATGCACAAGTTCAGAAGCCGGAGACAAGCTATCCTGCAAGGGGGTCGTGGCAGGCAATTCTGTAAAGAACCACCAGCAAGAACTGAGCATATTTTGGCCCAATTCAAACCCCTGAAGAAATTACAGACTCAATTCTTAACTTCATGTAGCCTGAAATTGCTTAAACCATTTATTGAGTGTTCTGCTGCTAACAAAATAGCAAATATTGATTTTGAGGCGCAAATATTATGAGTGAAAATTTGTTGAGTTGGCAGTTGTGTACAGAAAAGCCAGTATTTCTCAGAATAAGAACTGGAAAGCTTCAGGGCACTCATATGATTATGGAAGTCCCTGACTTACCACCCACTTCTCAGCTGTACTTGTGGAACTAATTGTTACTCTTGCCCAGCATATAATTGCACCTGATCCTTGAGATCCCTTGGTATTGACACCCTGTCCCCTTTCCTTCACATCAGCCTGTGCCTGGATCCTCCATCCCATAACCCAGACCCAATCCCAGGCCAAGGACTCACTTCCTTTGCATATTCTGTAATAGCACTTGAGAGTGTATTCAACTGCTTGGCTCCTGACATTTATATAAATTGACTTCCATTCCTCAGTTCGTAATCTCTTTTGGAACTCCCTCCTTACTGAGTTCTCCATCAGCACGTGGACTGAATTACTTCAAGTTCACCACTCAGCTCAGGGTTACAAGGAAATGGACTTTCAATTAAACACAAGGCAATTACATAACTATACATTACCATTTAATGATGTACAGGATTTAATCAAAAATATTCAGTTATATTAGGTATATAATACAGTATTGTCATATTAACATAACATTAAAAGAGCATTTTTCTTAACAAGATCCTAGTGAATAGGTTTACTATTATAAACAAAATCAGCTGCATGTTTGAATGAAATATCTGCAGCAAGAGTCTTCATTAAACTTAAATCACAGGACTATTTAAAAACAAAATATATCCTGCTTTGCACAAATATTTTCATATATTTGGGGCCAATAAAAACACCAAACAATTCTGTTTCTAATTGTTTATTGAAGTGCACATCTAATGACATCCACAGAAATACTTTCATTATACCTCCCAATGTGATTGCCCTGGCACTCCTTTCTATTGTGTATTAATATCTAGCATCAGAAAGAATATATAAACAAAGACCATAAATGCTTTAAAGTATTTAGATATTTTCATATTCATTCTTTTTCTAATGCAATATTATTTGAACATCAGGTTATCTCTTTCCCATCAGGGGTCCATTTTGAACAAGTCTTACTAACTGAAAACGCAGTCATTGAAGGTTGTAGCTTACTGTCAGCTGATGAGACAAAGGAAAGCTCTCGACTCGGCTAGAACAGGACTGCACTGATGCTGCAGTGTTTGTATAACTTACACACACCTACACAATCCGGCAGGTTGTGCCTCTAAGTAGGAATTTATCAATGAACATTTGGCTGTTCAGATGGTATCAATCACTGTTTCCTCTGCCTCTCTTCTCCTGCCCACCACCAACACTATCCACACCTGCCACTCCACTTCAGGTAATACAACAAGCTGCCAGGATTGTCTGAGGCCATTCATAACTACATGCCTGACAATGTATTGTCCCATCCATAATGCATATCAGAATGCAAAACGTTTGCCCAAAGTAATGTTCAGTGATAGACTACAGTAATATAAGTCTGCAACTTTTATTACAATACACCTACACATTTTTGGGAAAACATATTCTGAAAGAAGATTATGACAGGGCCGGAGGTGAGCTGTCACATTAGCAGCTGATAAACTTTCTGATGTGTTCTGTTACAGTGTGAAGCTGGCACAATGTAAATGGGAAATTCTGCTCAGTGTATTCACTCTGAAACCCCAACATCTCAGGTTAAAGGCCATGGCAGGTTAAATCAGACAGACTCCAGAAACAGGGACAGGAATCACGACACTTTTTCTCTTTCAAAGTGTGGACACATGCCAAGTTAGTGTCTGGGGCATGCTCAGTTCCAACATTTCAGCACCTAGTCTGCTTGCTTTTTATCAAGGGGGTAACATTGACACCAGCGAGCTTCTCCCATTAGCTCCCCAACGGCCCCCAACGTTGTGTTGATATGCAGCGATCAGAATCTGCAGCCTGAAAGGTGGTGTGCACTTGACAGACCAGAGCCAGGGCTTGCTCCAGCTCCCAGAGAGCCAATAATTCTTCCAAATTGCTGAACACTTCAGCAAACATGGAGTACTCCTTGGTGTGCCAATATAATGAATGACTATCCAATCAAAGCAAAATTGCACTGTTTAAGCCAGCCTACCCTCTTAAAGGGGAAGTGGATTGTCACTGGAACAGTGTTGGTAAGTGTTCTATAACTGAAGCTGACCTGAGAAGCAATGAAGAGTAGCTTTGAATGCTCAAATGGATGCCTTGAAAAGCATTTAAAATCAAAGGGAGTTTATTCTCTATCCACCGGGCCAAGAGGCCCACCAGACACATGATCAAAAGGAAGTGGGATAAAATAACGATGAAGGTCAATGTCGGGACTGAGGATCAAGATGCAATATTACAATTTCAGTGTCCTCATACAAGGGATCGAGGTCAGTGAATGTACCTTCAAGTGCCATATTCTGCCAGCTTCACCATAGTTTCAGGTACAGATCAATGCATCCATGCACATCACTAAGCACAACCTATTTCAATCAGAGTGCAACTTCTCCACAGCAGTCTCACATTCCTCATCCTTCCACAAATCTCACACCTACCTCTCACATCTTGTGCAATAATGACATCTGCACCAACCTAACACAGAGCACAGTACTCCCTGACACATTTCCATCTCTAACAGGAATATATGATTCATAGCCACTTCCAGCAGCAATTAACCAGAATGGGAGAGATGAGTTTGTGTTTCCCTTGTTGGCTAGTGTTGGGACACATGTTGATGAAGGCAGTAAGGGGGCTGAAGCCATTGAATGCGACAGTAACCTTGCATCGAATACTTCATTTCACATCCAAAGGACAGCTCCTAAACCTGATCCCGATTCCGATTCCGACTATTGAATGGTTCCCTAGTACGATAAGATGGACTTTTGACCTCACAATCTACCTCATTATGACTTTGCACCTTATTGTCTACCTGCACTGCACTTTCTCTGTAGCTGTGACACTTACTCTGCTTTCAGTATTGTTTTACCTTGAAGTACCTCATTGCACTGTGTAATGAATTGATCAGTATGAATGGCATGCAAGACAAGTTTTTCACTGTACTGAGGTACAGTGACAATAATAAACCAATTCCAATCTCCCCCACAGTCCATGCTCCTTGGGATTTAAAAGCTGCAACCATGTGCCTCTTACTCTGCACTTCTCCTTCTCTGCATCACAACATCATCATTTGTCTTTTTCATTTAGATACCCAAGACTTAATACTTGGCCAAGGAACAAGAAGAAGTTGTAGCATGCAGTGACCCTTACTCTGCTCTGAGGCTGGAGCTGTAGCAGAAACGGGTGGCAGATTTCAGTAAGAACATTCTGATTGAAATGGGAATGTCTCTTACATTGTTCCTAGCTAGGGTCGAGGGAGGAACAATTCTCCCTGAACACCTAGCTTCCTGCTGGCAGTTCTTCTCACTCTCTCAGCAGCTTGTCCTGCTTGGCATGACCCCTGCTCATTCTTCCAAGAAAGGTATTGCAAGAGAAAGAGTAATTAATACACTCCTATCCAGGAACAACTGGCTTCTGCAGAAGTCCTAATTTAAAATGTTCCTCAGTGCCTGCCACTCTGCTCCCTGCAGCTTTCTGCAACTTCCACTCTGCAATTATAGTAACAGTAAGAAGAAAGGGGCAGCACGGTCATGCAGCGGTCAGCGTAACACTATTACAGCGCCAGCGACCCGGGTTCAATTCCCGCCACTGTCTGGAAGGAGTTTGTACATTCTCCCGTCTGCATGGGTTTCCTCTGGGTGCTCCGGTTTCCTCCCACATTCCAAAAAGACGTACGGGTTAGGAGTTGTGAGCATGCTATGTTGGCGCCGGAAGAGTGGCGACACTTGCAGGCTACCCCCAGCACATTCTCAGTAACACAAGAAGATGCATTTCACTGTGTGTTTCAATGTACATGTGACTAATAAATAAACATCTAAAAATAGCTTAAAAAATGAATTAGCAACTGATTTGCATGCAGATAATAATCCCCTTATGTAGTGTTGACTGATGTGGGGGTGGGAGTAGGGGGCTTTTCAACTGATTAATGCATGTCCAGTGAGAGGGGATGAGCATTAGCTATAGAGATCCAAAATCACAGCACTGGCATCAAATTAGTGCTGCACTGCACATGGTCCTCATCCACTGCCTGCTCTGCATTCCATTCCACAAGCACTAATACCCTCACCAATATGCTTCCCATTGGGACTTGAACCACCAAAGTAATTGTGCACAGTGGAGGCTATTTTGGAGCTAAAGTCTTCCTTAGCACCCAAAAACAGGAGCCACTGAGTCCAGTTTCATTTCTGTAGACTTTACTACTTGCAGGACTCTTCATAACATTAGCTAAAAATATATGCCTGTTAAGAAACCCCATGGGAGAGTGTATGTCACTAATAGTGCTTAGCCTTGGGGGTTATCTTACCTTCATAAATATATATGTCAAGTTGAATTGAGTTATTAGTTATTTTGTCCTCAGCCCAAACTATCTGAAATATGGGATTAATTGACTTTTTTTAATCCTTTGTGAAGGACATCAAATCAAATGCAAGGCATGTTTTTAGGTTTTCAGTCCAGTATATGGACTCTGCCAGTACTTAGCTGAGATTTTTCTGTGCTGTACATTTAAGTGATTATTTAGTTAGCTGAATTGTTTGATTTTTATTTGTTCATCAGGGTAAGTATTGAATTTAAAATGGAACACAATTTGAACTTCCGACCAGGAGGTATCTGGAAGAGAAACATTAGGCTGGATCGTGCTGACTGTGGCCAATGGTTCTGATGGGAACAGCCGGCAATCAGCTGGTCCCAGGTAAAAGTTCCTGGAACTACCTGAACCATCTATAAGTCCACCGCGTGCTGAGTGACAGATGCTGGTGCACCTGTCACTCTGCTTCATCGCTGGACTCCATGTATAGTCAATGCGGAGCGATGCCTTGCTGTGATTTCCCAGCATTAGACTGGGGAATCCATCTATTCTTTCCTACTCCAGTCAGATATGGTATGGGACAAGACTCCTTCTTCATCTGAATGGGGATTCCTGGTTTGAGATCAAGATGTAAAAAGATATTTTAAGTTACTTATTTTTCCATTTATATTATTGTAATATGTTTAATCATTACTTAATGATTTGTATTTTAATTAATTCCACCTTTTTAATTATAGTAAAAGCAAACTTAATTTTTAAATGTCTCTGAATAACAGAAACAACTAAAATCTGTTGAAATCCTTTACAGCATTGATGCAAAAGGTAGGCTCCATCCCCAGCTTTGTTTTCTGTCTAAGGCTCTTCAGGCATTCCAGGAGGTGAGGCCTCAGACGTACATCATTAAAGACTGACTGATGGCTGAGGCCTCACCATCCCTCACTGGATGCCTCCTGGAAGCAGGGTTTCAACTTGCATGGCTCTTTGCAGCCAGCCCAAGTAATTGTGGGCAGGCAGGAATCAGGGGTGGCAGGCTAAATCCAGCTCAATTCAGCCCAATGTATCACAATCCTCATCATTTGAGCTCTGTCAGCTTGAATTAAAATATCTTTGGTGGGTGACATCCCTTTGCTTGTCCCCGATGATCCTCTTTTCACACTGTGTTTCCCATCTGCCCAACATTTGTTTAACTCAGACTTCACATGTGGCCCTGGTTTATTTTAGAGCTATTTTGGCCTCTAGACAGTGCCACCTTCCATATGGATACAAAAACAATCCAAAAGCTGGAAAATAGAAATGAAATGTAAAGATGGATTGTTGTCTCCTTTTTAATTATCTGAAATGATACTTTGGATCGGAATTCTTTGTTGGAACTGGAAAAACGAGGAAGAAGAAAACATTTTTATAAAATTGGCTAAAGCAAGGAAGGGAAGAGGTAAACAATGGGCATGTGTGTAAATTTAGAATAACCATTAATACAATAATATATTCATTAAGATTAATAGATATTTTAACATATATAAGAGGCTCAATGGTGAACAATACCAATTGTTCCACAAACAGTGGGCTTCACCACTCCTTATGTATATTTCTTAATCCATGAGGTTTTTCCATAACCATGCACATTGTTTGTCATCAGTGGTCAAGATCCTTAATAGTCACTGCTGGTTTCATAATATAGGTGTAAATGGTATATTGAGCTTCTAAGTGCATCATGATCACACAACCATTTGCATCACACAATATATTGCCTTATGAATACAAGGCAAATGCATTAAAATTGAAACTCTTTGACATGATAAGCAAAATATGAAAGATGTAATCTAAATATAACTACCCTTCCTGGCTCCAAAATTGGTTGAACTGTTTGTGGTTCCTTTTCCCCTTAATTTCGTCTCCTAATCTGCCATCATCACACCCTTCCTCAATAAAACAACTCTCAACTAATCTGTTTTACAATCTATAACTTAATCTCCAATCTCTCCTCAAAGTGCTTAAAGATGTTGTAACCTCTCAGATTCATACTTGTTTTACCCAGTCTGTTTATGTCCAATTGTGCTGCTACCTCTGCCATCAATGCCAAAACAGCTCAGATCAGGGTCACTAATGACATCAATGTAATTATGGCAAATACAGTCTTTCTCTCCTCATCCTTCTCAGCTTGCTTTAAGTCATTATATAATTGAGCACACCAACCTCCAAAACCTCCTCTCACCACCAAGCAGCTGGGTGGGTCTGCTTATACCTGGCTCCATTCTTAGCCAGACATAACAAGAAATTCATCAAAAGTGCCTTCTCTTCCCATGCCAATATAATCACCTCTGATCTTCTCTAAAGATCTTGGCTTCCTCCTATTCCTGATCCATCTCAGCAACATCATTCAAAATATCTATTTGATGAGACTCAGCTGTAGATCAGCACTGGCCCTCTTACCTCTTCATAGTCCCTCAAGTGTCTGGCTGCTTGTCCGACAACCAGTACTAAATGGGAAAAGGTTTCCTCCAACTCAATGTAAGTCAGGCTGAAGACAGCATTTTCAGTCTCTGTCACTGGCTCCCTTCCCTAGCCACCAATGCCAAATTAATGAAATTGAACCAGACTGTTTGCAACCTTGATGTCACTTGTGACTGACAGGTGAGCTTCAAACCATATGTCTGTGGCATCATAAAAGACTCCTTCTCCACCTCAGCTCACCTACTGCTAAAGCCCAAACCTACGCCTGCTTCCTCTGACTTGTCAGTTGCCATACACCTCGAGCTCCCCTCCCTTACTCTCTTCTTTAAAACAATTCCTGTTCACACATCATCCCTATGCAGGTTGACCAACATTGGTTCCCAGTTAAATAAGGCTTCCATATTAAAAGTATCACTTCCTCTTTGGTCTTGGCTTTGCCATTTCTACAATCCTCTCCATCCCTACAGCCCCCTAGCTATCTGCAATTGTTGATTAGGGTCATCTGCCTTAATATCTCCAGAAGTAGCTTGCCAAATTTTTTTACGTGATAATGCTCATGCAAAGTGCTTTGATTTTGCAATGTTAAAGGTGATAAATATAAGTGGAAGATTGTGTTGCTGTTGAAAATATATATAAATGTACCAAAATTAAAACTTACCCGAACTTGGATTGTTCAAAGAAACTGTGTCCATATAATAGTGATGCCAGACTATCCATCTCAAGCTTTGTGGCAGCTTATAGGGTTTTATATCAGAGTTTTGTTCTGCAATATAAGGGTAATAATGCCTGTGCAAGTTTATGACAGAAAAGATCAGTTTGTAAACCAATACCAAAAGTCCATTGAGAAGGAAACTCTCCAGGTAACAACAACTAACAGCAAAAATTTGTTTCATTGCAGTTTTCTAAAACTGAGTCATCATTCCTCATGCTAATCATTAAGTTCTATGAATCACTGCAGAAATTTACCCTTGTTTCACATTCAATTTTAATGAGGCTGAAACCTCGAAATGCAGCTTAAGCACCTGAGCAGCACTCTATTTGTTCAGCACTCATCAACAGGCTCTGAAATCAGGCAGCAATATATAAACTTGTATTAGATGATCTTAACTTTGCTTACTCTTTCCTTTCTTCAACTCTTTGGTCTGGAAACAACAACAGCCACAGCAGCATCCATTTCTATATCTCTTTTAGTGAAGCAAACAGACTCCAGTGCTTCACAGGACTATGATCAAACAATACGCCACATAAAGAGATATGAAGGTAGATGGCAATATGCTTGGTCAAAGAGATAGGTGTTAAGGAATACCTTAAAGGAGGAAAGAGAGGGTGAGGTGTTTTTGTAAGGAATTCCAGGGCTTAGACCCTTGACAGCTCAATTTGTGTCACCAGTTGTGGAGTAATTAAATTCACAAGATGAGCCAAGAGTTACAGAACTGGAGGAACTTATTGGACTGGAGAGAGCTACAAGAGCATGATTGGATTAGAAAACGCACAAGATTTTAAAATCAAGACATTGCTTTACTGTGTTCTTGAAGGGGTGATTTAACCACACACATATATGGTCCTTCATCTTTAATTAGCTTAATGATTATTCCAGGAGAGCAAAGTAGTGTCCCTGTTGGTTCCCAACCCCCATGCTCACCCTGAGTCTAAAATTGGCTTAGTAACAGGAGGCAAAGGGTGGTGGTGAAGGTTGCCTTTCTAGTTGGAAGCCTTTAACCACAAGGACCAGTGCTAGGACCTTTATGGTTGTGATATATCGTTAATGATTTGGATGTGAATTAAGGAGATCAACAAATTTGAAAATGATATAAATATTGGTTATAGATAGTGAAGTAGGTTGTCTAAGGTTACAACATGATATAGATCAGCTAGAAAGCTGCGCGGAGCAAAGTCAAATGGAATTTAATCTTGACAAGTGCAAGGTGATGCATTTTGGGAGTGCAAACCACAGTAAATGGCAAGGTTCTAGAGTGTGATGATGAACAGAGGAACATTGGGGTACATCCATAGATCCTGAAAGTGGCAGCACAGGTGGATAAAGTGGTGAAGGCGGCATATGCAACACTTGCCTTTATTGGCTGTGGCATAGAATATAAGAACTGGGATGACATGTTACTACTTTATAAAACATTGGTTAGTCACAGCTGGAGTACTGTGTGCAGTTCTGGTCACCACACTGTAGCAAGGATGTGATTGTACTGGAGAGAGTGCAGATGAGATTCACCTTGCTGGTGCCTGGGGTAGAGTGTTTCTCTTAAGAGGAAAGACCGGATTGGCTGTGCTTGTTTTCTCTGGAGTGGCGGAGGCTGAGGGTGTGGGTGACCTGACAGAAATACAGAAAATTATGAGGAGACAGATAGGGGAAAAATGTTTTTCTCATGGTAGGTGTTAGTGGAATCTAGTGATTGAGGAATCATACGGGACCCAGGTCCATATCAAGCACCAAAGGTTTAATATATAAGTATTTTTTATCACCAGTGTTCTGTCTGTGAGACCACAGAAATGAAATGTGGTCAAGTCCCACAATACCCAGTTAGTTTTTGATTTTGTAACATAATGTCTGACTATTCTCCAGTTTGTAACATGTCTACTTATGTATTACTACTTGTCTAACTGTTGTTTTTGCCTTGGCCACTTCTAACTGTGGCATTCTCTAAGACAAGAGGGTAGAGTTTTAAGGTGGGAAGTAAAAGATTTAGAGGAGATCTGAAGGGGAATTTTTAAAAAAAAGATGATGGTTAGAGTCTGGAATGTGCTGCCTGTGGAGCTGGTGGAGGTAGATATTCTCACATTTAATAAGCATCCAGACAGATGCTTGAGTTACCAAGGCATAGGAGGCTACAGACCTATCAGAATCAGGTTTATTATCACCGACATATATCATGAAGTTTGTTGTTTTGTGGTAGCAGTACAATGCAAGGACATGGTGATAGAAGAAAGATGGTGCCAGAGAGAGGTGACTTTTTGTGTGCAGCTCCCAAGGGAATTATAAAATCTGCAGCCACAGAGACCTAGTGCAGGTAAACAGGATTAGTGAATATAGGCGGCATGACACAGTGGGCCAAAGGGTGTGTTTCTCTGCTATGTGACTCACCGCCTGACTGGAAGTTGGGGGTTGGTCAGCAAGCACAGGGATGAGGGGTGAGTGAAACTTGGTTCAAGTTTGGGCACTGGTAACTTTTGGATGGCCTCCTGTTTATAGAGAGTAGACTGAGGGAAGCCAGCTAGGAATGCACTGGCACAGTTAATAGCTTGGATGCAGATTTCCACAGCAGATGAGTTGAAGCAGGGGCAGAGTTGGGCTACATTCCAAAGATGGAAATAGACTGCCTTAGTGATAGTGCAGAGATGTGGTCCAAAGCTCAACTCAGCGTAGAATATGACAGCAGGGTTCCAAACAGTGAGGCTCAATTTCAGACAGTGGCCAAGGAGAAGGATAGAACCAATAGTTAGGCCATGGAAAGTTGCCCCCCTTATCTGTCCCCCCAAAACACCATGACAACCACAAGGTACTTGCAAAAATCTCATCCCTCACTGACTTCAATGGACTTAAAGAGCATTAAGGCATTGCACTGAGACCGGATTATCAGCCCCCTCTTGCTTCTTTTCCACGGGTTAAGTTTCACGAAAGGCTATGATAAGTAATTTACACATCAGTGTCCTCTGGTCTTTGTCCCAGCCATAGCCATGCTCCGCTCCCGCCACTTTGGCCTACCTGCTATTTCCTGCTTCTTCCACCCCAGCAGCAGCTTTTCCTTCAGCCACTCTGTCGTTACCCTCCAGCACTCTCTCCCTCAGTGCTTGTGCATTGCCAGCTCCCTCCCTATCTTCACAGTCCTTCCCTTCGAGACTATTTACCTCAAGTTTTGTGAGACCTTCTTTGGATTTACATCAGGGTTCTGTTCTGTTATACGAAGATAATAATCCTCAGAAATTTAGGCCTCTATTCTAACCCATTTCCTCTTGATCAGTGCCCACTTATCCTGTAAAATATGCTGAGATATTATTTAGTACATGAAGAGAGCTGCCGAATTCTCAGTCTGATTGTTATTAATAGTCGGGGTTATTGACAACAGCCAGCCAGCTACATTTGTGATTATAGGTTTCAAATCTATTTTTTTTAATGCTTCCAAAGCCATTAAAAGTTAATTAAAAGATAAATCACTTAAAATAGTTTCAGTTGAGTATAAACACTAAACCAAAGATATTTAATACTTTTCTCAACTGTTTCTGTCCATGTTACTAAATGGTGCCAGGCTGAAGCTGCTGCAGGCTCAGTCAGCAGATTCCTCTGTGGGAGTGCTGGGGAATTCAGCCAGTTCATGGCTCCACCACTGAACTTCATGCGGAGTTCAACATCGGACCGTGGCCAAGGAACTGCCAGTGGAACCTGGCAACAAGTTCAGGACTTCCGCATCTCCTCAGAAGACCAGATTTTAAAATCTACTTGGAAAATCCAAATGTTAACTTAATCGAGACTTTAATTATCCATTTTACTTTAACAGCAGTTTTTTTGGAATCGTGGTAGGAGGTACCTAAATTAAGAATCATTTAGGGAGGATCCAGAGTGCATGTAAATGTATAACCTTGTCTTTCACACATTAGGTACATAATGGTGATTGGTGCAGAGACATCTTGCTGAGATCCTTGCAGAGCATTAATGACACAGCAACTTAAGCTGTGAATCTATTATCTCATTACAAATCCAGATAGAATGGCCTTTTTGCGCCTCAGTTCCTAAGGCTCCTCGCTGTCGTGTCTTCTCACAGTCTTCTTTAGAAAATCAGTGAGAAGAATTTATCCTTCACCAATTAATGAAATAAACTCGAAAGTGGAGATTTTTTTTTGCATTTCTTCATTTAAACATTTTCAAGAAGGCAGGAGATTGTTTGACATGATTATGTTTTCAGTAACTAGAATTATTTTAAAATGTCACACTATTAACAATTCTATATCATTCCTTTGTTTAAACTGTCTATGACCTACGTTGGAGGTAAATTATTACTGTGACGCTTGTAGTGCATTTTATATGATATTATTTCAGGTACTGGAACTGATTAGATCAATTTCATATTAATAAGATTATTGTTCAATATATTATTTAAACAAGAAGGAAATCACAATTATGATATTTGAACTGTAGCCTTATACCATCAGAAAACTATGTACACATTTGAGCCCACTGTTCACATTGTCCAGGGTCAGCTGAGTTTCAGTTGGCAGGAACATAAGAAAAAAAGAGCAGAAGTAGGCCATTTGGTCCTTTGAACCTATTCCACCATTCATCAAGATCATGGCTGATCTTCTACCTCACAATTATTTTCCTGCACCATCCTCACATCCCTTGACTCCCTTAATATCCAGAAATTGACACATTGAATTAACAGAATGGTTTCGTGTCCAAGGTAGAAAATTACAAAGTTCCTCCACCATTTTCATTGTATTCCCTTGTGGCAAGTATATCCTTTTCTAGGTAAAGAGCAAAACTGTATAGAGTACTCCAGGTGCAGTCTCAACAAGACCCTGTATAGAGCAATAGAACAATACAGCACAGATACAGGCCCTATGGCCCAACCAGTCCATGCCAATAAGTACAATAAGTCATCTATATTCCTAAAATCAAACCTTGTCATAATAAAGACAAACATACCATTTGCCTTCCTTAATGCTTACTTCTAAACTCTGGAGAATACAGACCTAGTCTACTTAATCTTCCCTCATAAGGCAAATTCATATAACTATCAAGGAATCAAGAGACATGGGAATAGTGCAGGAAGCACTGCATTCCTGACACATTCCTGAGTGTTGCCCATACAAATGTGCACTTTAAAGTGTCAGCCATAAGTAGGCTAAGGCCTCATGAAGATATACAAACAACAACCCTTTTACACAATTAGGAACCATTGCCTTTTTAATGGAGTCCCACTGTGTGCCGAATCCAACAGAAAAAAACTAACAAAACTGCTATCTCCGAATAATTGAAGGGATATTTAAAGGGATACTCTCCAGCAGCTAATCAAATCAAAAGATCTTTGTGCTATTTGCATTCCAGGAAAGTTTCTGATTGCTTCTTTAGAATATTATTTTTCCACATGCTTGAGCAACCAATACCCATGGCTGCTTGTAAAGCACCATGCTCAGCAGCAAGGTTGAACAGGCGAGATTCACTTTAATTATTGCATTTGACAGTAGACTTTCACAAGAAAGAAAGAGGACAATATCCATGCTGGAGCCAATGACCAAGCTTTACCACTGGGTGTCAAAGTCACTGTTGCTCTTAATTTCTTTGCTGCTGGCTCTTCCTAGGCTCCATAGAAGTCATGTCCTGAGTCAATTCATCTGTGGTTGGCACATGCATTAGGTAGGCTGCCCCAGTCACCATGGCTGAGACCATATCAGCTTCTTTATTGATCTCAGCCAACAGGAGAGAGATCAGAGACTTGCAATAGTGTCCAGTGAGCCATTATTTCCACTTGGTAGTCAGCCTGGCAGCATTGGAGCAGCCAGCATGTCTGTGAATAGCATGAGCAATTATTCAGTTAGTCCAGTCCATTGATCCTGTGTTGGGCAACGTTTCCCTCCTCGCATCATGCCAGGATTGATACCCAGGATGCTTCTCCATCAGCCCTCTGCACCTGAGAAACAGGCATACTTAAAGGCCGCGGATCATCCGCATCATTATTTCTGGTGACTGTAGGTGTTTAGGCATAGAGGTCACTGGTCTGGGAGCTTTCTACAATTTGTGGTCTCCCGGTCACCTGCTACATTCTGCACAAGCTTGGTGCACAGAGAGGACCACATTTGAAGGACATACAGTGGCAGAAACAGATCCCAGGGTGTGGGAGGCCAGGGTTAATTAAAACAAGCAGAAGAATGAGCAACTTTTCAACATCTTGCAGCAAGACTTTTTTTTACATAAATGTAAAGATTACTGGTAGATAATTATCATGATGTCTAACTATGAATCCATCTGACTGGGACAGATTTTACTGACAGTGTCTGGTGTTTCTATAGGGAACCTCTGGCATTCAGTCATTCACACTGAAGTCTGTCCTTGCATTACATGGATCTACTGTACATCCATACTTACTGAGTGACAGATACTATTGCATCTGGTACTGTGCTCTGTTGCTGGACCAGGTGAGGTCAATAGCACAGCACTGTCTTGCTGGGATTGTCCAGCATTCTCAGCCTGTAGAATAACGCAGGTTAGAGTTTCAGTTTAAGTACTTAGTTTAATGCTTTAATGATTTGTTAGTTATTTTATAAACATTATGCTCATTTATTTTTAATCATGTTTTTATCTTTTATTCATATCAAATTTAATGATTTTAGATGTCACTGTATTTTCAAACTCTTCAATTCCTTGACGGCCTTAACAGAAGGCAAGCCCAACTGTGTTGTTGCAATAGTCATTCTGCTCATTATGAGAGGAACCATAGGCTCGGGCATTTGGTGTATGTGCTTGGCTGAGGAGCCATGGTGCAAAGCTGCCATCCATGGAATTATAACCAAATGTCTCCAAGTCAGAATCCTGCCTCAGAAGTATACTACCCGAAGCCCAATCACTACTGAGCCCCCGCCAGCTGCCTGCAGGATCCAGAGGCCCAGAACATTCCATCTGTACCCCTGGACAAGGTAAGTACTGGAGAGTTGAAGGTGCAGGTGTCAATCCCAGGCAGCAGACTCAGCTCAGAAAGTTCATTCAGTCATTCACACAGAGACACACAAGACTGCAGATAATAGAATTATAAGCAAAAACAAACAGAACTCAGAGGGTCAAGTAGCATCTGTGGAGGCAAAGTGACGGTTTACTTTTTGGGTTCAAACCTCTTTATACCGCCAAGCTTCCCTCCACGCTCTCCGTCCTGATGCAGGGTCTCGACCCAAACGTTGACAATCCCTTTGCCTCCACAGATGCTGCTTGACCTATTGAGTTCCTCCAGCAGTTTTTTTTTTGCTGCTGAACACTTTGCCTTATTATTGTTGCTGCATTTTATTACCACCTCACCATGTCATCAGAAATTTCACTCACATTTTGAGATTGCAATTACTGTGCAGCTGAGACCATATAAAGTCCTTTCAGTGTGAAGTATACATTGCTTTTTATGCACTTTTAACCAAGATAAAGTGATTCAGTAGGAATATTCTAACAAAATTTACTAGGAGATCCATCAATGCCAAAGACTTTCTCCACCTGCAACATATTCTTGAGTTATAGACAGTTAGCGATCCTGAATTTATCTCAGTTAAAGCAAGGATTTGTCAGTGTTATTAAATTACAAGGATACTCAACATGTGTGAGAAGCTATTTCCTGCAATGTTGATCTCCACGCTGAGGAGCACAAGCTCTTTACAAGGCCTCAGTGACCTCTTGAGGATTTGAAACCAAATTCTTAAGGTGCATATATACCCTTTTTAACTTTATGTAGTCATCTAACAAAATGCAGAGAAACATTTTTCAATAGGACATTTCACTTTTGCACAGTGGTATTGCTTGTATTTTTTTGAATACTGTTTGTTGTTCTGGATCAAAAATCCTACGTTAAGCATTCTAAATCAGTAATGCACAAAAATGAAAAAGACAACAGAACGTAAATACTGTCCTCTCAAAGGCCAGCTTTTGTTTCCCTTGTTCAAAACGATACAAAATTAAACAGGAAGTAATGTAGACATGTTGGCAAACAGAAGTTTGCCTGCAAAGAAAATTAATTTTTGGGAAATACATAGTAATATTTTTCAGAGCATTTTATGATACAAGTACAATTAAGTAAATTCTTAACAATTTACTCACCCTTTTCCTTACAGAAGATGGGGAGCATCACTCTGGTGATCTTCAATGATTTTATTCCAGATATTTTCATTTCTTATCTTAAGATAATGCTGTGGGACACACAAATCAGATTCTCTCACACAAAATAACAAGGCAAGGATGGTAATATTACTTCAGTATTCCAGTAAGACCCTGTAATGAGCTTACAAAACACATTTTTTTATTGACATTACATTGAATTTCCTTTTTATTTTACTAATCTGCCTGGTATGATCCACAACATTAGCATATTTTCCATACACTTTACTCTTTAAATACACAGTGGTGTACATTGCACTACATTTAATCAGCCTGTCATTCATATTCATTTGGCATATGCTCCATTTTACATCATGAAATATTGAAAAGCTATTACTGCAGGATTGCGGTGGTTGGCATTAAGGGTGATGTAACCAGAGTATCAAAACTATCAAATGGTCAATTATAACTGTCAGTGCATCTTACTGATTAAAGGAAAGGGTTGAAGATCTATTTAAAACAAGATGTGAGAGGAAACAATGAGCCATCACTAAGGATTTTGTTGGACAGGGGTCAAGAAATTGTAGGGAATCCATTTTATTCGAAAGAAAACATATTGCTCTACTTTGTATTCATTCTATTGTTAAAAACTCAAGAGTTTAATAGAGTGTAAAATCAATTGACAGCAAATGCATCCACAAAGAATTACCACTGACTTCTTCAAGGCCAGTTTCTACGCTTACATTCAATGTCACTTCATCATTCCGAAATGGAGACATCTACGCAATGGCAGTATCGCTGCTTTTATGGCTTTCTAACTCCAGATACCAATGTTTTCTGTGTAATTCGGTTCCCCCAAGATATTAGAAAAGTAACAAATATGTAACACGGCCAGAACATCTTGATGGATGCAAGATGTGGGAAGGGTCATGGATGCCGAGGTTTATGGATTAGTGCAGCAAGACACAATATAGTGAGATTATAGCTGAATGTTGTGAGAATTTGGAAGAGGAAAGCTAAGTTTAAATCCCTATATTATGCTGCCTCAATGCCATCTTATATAAAACTGATGATTACAATGATGGTTAATTTAGTAAACTCCCAACTGATAATACGGAAGTGGTCTTCCGTGAGATTGGGAGAGAGACAGAGGGGAGGGGTGGGAGAGGAGTTGGGAGGGGTGGTGTTGATGTGCAGGATTTAGTAGGATAGAATAGGAATAACTCAGGAGTTAGATGAGCAGATCAGAAACTGCAATATCAGCTCATTAGAATTGGTCATTTTTGACTTCCAGATTTCACGAGCAGAAGCCGAGCAGGCAATGCTCCCCCACGCCACGAGACCTCAGCAGTACTTAAAAGGAAGAAAGCATTGAAGAAGTTTCAGATCATGGGTGTTTAATGTGCAGTCCTGGGGTTACTGCTGGATGTATCAAAGTGCAAGAGAGACATTATTTCACTGGTATGGGAGAACTCTGATAATCCGCTGCTCCAAGGTCCCACTGGTTCAGTATCCATCTCACCAGGTGATGTTCCTGCACTCCCTTTAAACTCACCAGGTTTTGTTCCACATATTCTCCTTAAACTCACATGGTTCACTGAAAAAAAATTGTACTACTGTGTAACATATGAAAAAAAGTCAATTAAAAGTAGGTACAGTTATTAATAGGAGTAACATCCAATAATCCAGAAAATCTGCCAATCCAGCACCACCAAAGTCCTGAGGGTACGGATTATTGGTGTTTTACTGCAATGGGTAGAAGAAACCCACAGCTGAAGGCAAGTTCAAGGTGGATGAGGAGCGGCACACCACCAGCATGGTACCCAAGTCTTGGATGCAGTTTTAGAAGCAGCCTACTGACCTTTGCAGATCAGGAAAAGTGAGGGCATCACTGATTCAACTCCACTGGCAAGAAGTTGGACACATTTGCATTTGGTTATTAAATGTAAATCATGCATAAAACTGTTTTGTACATAATTAGCAATCGCTTCTGAGCCATAAGAATGTAAGAAATAGAAGCAGGAATAGATCATTCAGTTTTTCATGCCTGCTGTGACATTCAATAAGACCATGGCTAACCTTTTACCTCATCCCTACCTTCCTGTACTAACTCCAGATCCCTTGATTCACTGAATATCAAAAAATCTACAGATTTGTCTTGAACATCTTGAGCAATTGAGCCTTCAGAACACTCCTAGGTAGAGAATTCCAAAACATCACCACTCTCCAGGTGGAGAAATTCCTTCACACATCAGTCCTGAATGGCCAACACCTTATTTTGCAATGGTGACCCCTAGTTCTAGACACTCCAGCTTCATAAATGTCAAACCTGCCCAATAAGAATTTTGTATGCTTCAATGAGCTCATCTCTCATTCTTCTAAATGAAACAAATCCTGACTGTTTAATCTCTTCCCATACGATAAACCTATCTCTCCAAAATCAATCTGATAATCCTTCACAGCACTTTTGCAAGTATATCCTTTCATAAAGAGAGAGACCACATCTGCACATAGTATTCCAGATGTGCTCTCTCTGGGGTCCTATATCATTGGAGCAAGATGTCTCTCTGTTCTTGTGCTCAAATCCTCTTGCAACAGAGGCTGATATTATTTGCCTTCCTAATTGTTAGCTGTATGTCTGTTAACTTTCAGTGATTACTATGTAAGGATTTACGTACACCTGCAAAAAAGCTACAAAAATCTAACAGGACTGGACAGACTATATGCAGAAAAGAGGTTCCTGCTGGTGGGGGAGTCCAAGACCAGGGGCCACAGTCTAAGAATAAGAGGTAGGTCACATAGGACTGAGATGAAGTAACACTTATTTGGTGAATCTGTGGAATTCACGGTAGTCTGTTAAAGCCAAATTATTAAATATATTCAAGAAGGAGTTAATTATAGTTTGGAGAGCTGAAGCAATCGAGGGATATGAGGAGAAAGCAGAAGGAAGATACCAAATTTGGATTATCAGCCTTGATTGTATTGAATGGCGGAGAAGGTTCGAAGTGAATGGCCCACTCTTGCTCCTATCTTCTGTTAAGATGACACCTAGGTATCTTGGAGCATTAACACCTTTCAGTCTCTCACCTTTTAAAAAATACTCTGCCTTTCTTTCGAACTGAATGACTTCATGTTTTTCTGCATTATATTCCATCCAGCATGTCCTTGCCCATTCACTTAACCGATCTATCTCTTCCAGCAGCCGCTCTGCATCCTCCTCTCAGCCTATAATGCTACCTAGCTTTGTAACATCAACACTTGGATATACTGCATTTGAACCTCTCATCCAAATTAGTGATATTATTATGAACACATGGGACTCCAATACAAAAACTTGCAGAACCCTACTTGTTTATTTCTACTCTGTTTCCTGTGCTGAACTGATTCTCAGTCCACACCAGTATGTTATCTTCATTACCCTGTGCTCCAATTGTCTTTAATAATCTCTTGTGTGGAACTTCAGTCAGTAGTTTATGATGCTTGAGTGAAATCCCTGCCAACCAGAAACTCCTGAATTCGAGTAACCCCAAAAATGTTGCCTACTGCCTCTATTTCAACTTGAGCACAGTTTTTCTCACTGGCAATGAGAGTAATAATTGACCCCACCCCATTGCTGACAGAATCACATGACAGTCACCAATAGCTTTTGCAAGTCATAATGAGACAGGGAGAATTCACTCTTAAGTTTTATGCTTATATGCCTTTAATTGTTCCTCACCCCACAGCCAGGGCTCACCTCTCTGTAAACACTTGTGAAAGGGGCTCAATATGACGGCCAAACCTGACAGACATTTAAAGTGACATGAAGCATCCCAAGGAAAGTGCAAACCTCAGTGACACCCAACACAGTCACCATCTTTTCTCAGAGAGTTCTTCCTAACAAATAGACAATTTTGTGCTGCATAAATCCTTATTTGTTGTGTTTCAGCTCACAGTTATGTTTGAGTTTCAGTAACCTGCTGAGTACCTCCATAGCACCAAGCATTCCATTTCTGTCTCTGTGGCAGTGAGGATATCATCCTGATTACATGGATGTCTCCGGGTCCCTTGCACCACCTCAGTCATCTTCAATCTTTTTCCTCTGGTTGCTGATTCACAAACATTAAAAATGAATTTGCCTTAATTATTCTATCAAAACCATTCATGATTATGCAATATTTACATGATAAATGTAACAGGATATAGATCAGTTACAGATATGAGCAGAGAAGTGGCAGATGGAGTTTAATCCAGACAAGTGTGAGGTGTTAATAGTGTTGAAGTACAGAGGGATCTTGGGGTCCAAGTCCATAGTTCACTGAAAGTGGCTACGCATGTGGATGAGGTGGTAAAGAAGGCATATGGCATGCTTGCCTTCATTGGTAGGGACGTTGATTTTAAGAGTAAGGAAGTTATGCTGCAGCTATGTAAAACTTTAAAAAGACCGCACTTGGAGCATTGTGTGCAGTTCTGGTCACCCCATTATAGGAAGGATGTGGAGACTGTGGGGAGGGCGCAGAAGAGGGTTACCAGGATGCTGCCAGGATTAGAGGGTATGAGCTATAAGGAAAGGTTGGACAAACTTACGTTGTTCTCCCTGGAGCGTCGGAGGCTGAGAGGACACCTAATAGAGGTTTTTAAAATTATGAGAGGCATAGGTAGGATGGGCAGTCAGAATCCTTTCCCCAGGGTAGAAATGTCAAATAGCAGACAATGTGCATTTAAGGTTAGAGGGTTGAAATTTAAAGGTGATGTGACAGGGAAGTTTTTTTATGCAGAGAGTGATAGGTGCCTGGAATGGGTTAGCAAGGGTTATCAAGGGTAATAGTGGAAGCAGGCAGTTTGGTGGAGTTTAGGAGGCTTTTAGGTAGACACATGAATATGAAGGTAATCAAGGGATATGGATGATTCACAGGAAGAGAACATCTAGTATAAATTGGCATCAAGATCGGCACAATATTGTGGGCTGAATGGCCTGTCCAGTGCTGTACTGCTCTATGCAACAAGATGCCAAAGCTTGGCTCAATTGGTCAACAGACTCTATACTGGAAGGACATCAGTTTATGCCCTGCTCCAGAACATGGACATGTGGTCCAGGCTGACAGCAAGTAAGTGCCATGTCGTTCAAGGTGATATCTTTCACATTGATGCCCTATTTTCCTGTTCAAAGAAAGGTGAAAAATTCTAAGATCTACACAAGGAAGAAGCAAGTGGTTGCAACCTGTCAATTGACCACCTACCCACTCATCCTACCTGTTGTGTGCAGTTGCTGTTGCAACTTGTTCATGCAACATTGGGCTGCATGTGCTGTACCTGGCTCACTGCCTGCAATGCGAGCTTAACGAGACCTTGTCTGGATATGGAAGGCAGGTCAATCTGACACTATGCATCTGAAGGACACCTTGTTCATCAGAGTAGGGTTTCAGGCCAGGTACTTGAGGCTCTGGACTTAGAAAGCCCTGACAAGCCTTTGATAGCTTGTCAATGTCCAAATTTTTCATTATCTATGATAGTCATACATTTAAAAACTCTGAATATCAGTCAGTATTAAACAAGGAATCCTCTTGGCAACCTGAGGACATAAAATTTGTTCCATAAATATGAGATTTCTTTACTTTTTACCATTTGCACTAATTATCCATTCTAATAAATCCATCTTCCCCATGGAAGAACATTTTAAACATTCAACCTGCACCATGAGAAATCTTTAAAAGTGTACAACATTCCATTGTTGCTTCCAACTCAGTTTTAAATTAATATTTTTATTCCTCACTCTACAAAATCCTTTAATTCTGCTAGAAATCATACCACAAATTCCCTGTTCAAAAAATGCAATTCCCACTCCAGGGAAACTGTTAGATCCTTGTCATCCTGCAATGAGATGACAATGTCGGAAATTATAAAACATAAATGAAGCATTACAATATTTCAAATATAAGTCTCCAAACTGAATGACTAAAAGCTTATCTTAAACTACAGGCAGCTTTCTGAAGTGTCATAGAAGCTTAATACTATTGAAAAAACTCTGCTTGGTATAATTCCTGTTATTTCTTTATGTATATATGAGGATGTGTCTATCATCAAAGTGAGATGTTCCCATGTTAGTGTGCTCATTTTATCATGGACACTGTGAAATAAAAAAGTAGCAAATATTAGCATGGGCCAATAGATTGCTTGCAGAAGCCTTAGATGTAAGATTAGGAAATAAATCTTCCATTTATCAGTTTCTATTTAAGTGTTGCTGAACTATTCTCATTTAACTGTTGGTTACTTTTCCACATGTGAAATTCATGTAAAATTTGAGCACAAATTCTTTGCTAAATGGAGCACTGTCTTTAATATACTGCACTATTTGGCTTATTATTGAATGAAAATTGATTAAATACACATCCAAGGCAGAGAAAATGTAATGTTAAATTTGAAAAAAAGGGCTTGTATCTGTAAGAGTTCTTGAAGGGTGTGGAAGGATATGGACCCTACACACACAAATGGGATGAGTGTAGACGGGTGAAAAAGTCAGCATGGATGTGGTGGGCTGAAGGGCCCATTTCTGTGCTGTACAGCTCTATGATTTCATAACATTTCAAAGTGCTTCAAGGTACACAACGGCAATGTTACCAAACAGAATTAATCACCAAGCTACAAAAGCAAATATTTGGGCAAACACTTGGTCAAAATGTAAGGTTTTAGAGGTGGAATTCCAATCTCAAGATCCTGACAACTGAAGGCATGACCAGCAATGGTGAAGTGATTAAGTTCAGGAATGACCATGAGGCTACAATTGGAGCAGCGCAGATACCTTGGAGTGTAAAAGAGCCGGAGGAGAATGGAGAGATCAGAAGTTGCTGAGGCCATGACGGAATTTGAAAACAAGGGTGAGAGTTTAAATCAAGGCAGAGTTTAACTGGAAGCCTAGAGATCAGCAAGCACCATGTGACAGACAAAGGGGAACAGTGCAAGTTATGATGTGCGCAGATAGGACTAGAACATAGACTGGCAAACTTACACAGAGTCGGATGAAGGAGTGTGTTGAAATAGTGAAGATACAAAGTAAGAAGGGCATGGATGAAGGTTTCAGCAGCAGGAGAGTTGATGCAGGTGGAAAGAGGCCCAAATGTGATGCCAAAGAGGCATGGTTCAAAGCTCATCTCGGAGTCAAATATAGAGTCAAATATGAACAGCCTGGTTGTGTTTCACACAGCATTTGGAGAACAGAGTTTGTGACAGCAACTAAAGACAATGGATCTGTCTTCCCAGTGGTTAGTTGAAGGGAATTTCTTCATATCCAGTACCTGATGTTGGACTGACAATCTGATAGACAGAGGAGGGTGAATAGAGGTGGTGTCAAGGTAGAGCTGAATGTTATAGTGTGCATGTGGAAAATGATGCCATGATAATACTGAGGCACAGCATGTCGATGCGAAATGGGAAGGACACAGAGAAAGAAACTAGTAGTGGTGCTTCATTGGCATCAACTGGATAATTAAGAATGGAACTCAATGGAACATTTTTGGAGGAGAATGGTGTAGTTACCCATGTCAAAGGCTGCAGATTGATACAAAAGAATGAGGCGGGTTAGGTTATCTCTGTCACAATTGCAGTGGCTTTGAAAAGAAGCTGCTATGATCTCTACCCGAGACATTGTCTATCCCTTTGACTCCACAGATGCTGCTCGACCCATTGAGTTTCTCCAGCAGTTTGTTATTCTTTGCTCCAGATTCCAGCATCTCCTGTGTTTCCAGTTCTGATACAATGGCAGACACGGAAATTTGTTTTGAGGGGGATTCTATGAAAGTATAGATTTGAATGTAGATGTCTTATTTGGGATTAATTACAAAGGCTGGATGGGGCTAGAGCTGCCTTTTGAAGAGAAGAGTGATGACAATAGACTTTGCAGAAAGGACTCACTACTTGAGGACATAATATATTCTGAATAACACAGGTTAGTACACAGCCAGAGTACTATGTGCATTTCTATTCACTGCATTGCAGGAAGGATGTGAACACTTGAAGAACAGTGCAGAGGAGATTTGTGAAGGTGTTGCCAGGACTGGAGGATTTACATTATGGATGGAGTGCCTTGGCTGGTGAGGTTAAACTGAAGTGGGTAAAATCATGAGGGGCCTAGACAGGAGAAATAGAAAGGACATATTTTTCTTAACAGCAAAGTCAGTAACCAAGGGGCACAGATTTAAGGAAAATATTGAAGTAATAGATGGCAGTTGAGGCAAAATATTTCTACACAGAGTGATGGGGTTATGAAACTGACTTGCTGGGAACATTCACCACATTTAGGAAGAAATTGGATGAGCACCTGAGGATCTGTAACCTACAGGGTTTGACAGACAACTGGGAAATGGTATTAGTTCAAATAGTATTGTCTTGGCTGCCGTGGACACGATGGGTAAAGTGCATATTGTGTATTTCTGCTATTCTTTGAAATTTGAGATTGGATTTATATGAGTGTTATTCTGATCATCTAATAGTAACATTGGTAGAAGATCTACACACAGTAGAGGATCCCAGCAGAAATCTCAGTGTATGCAGTCTGTACGAGTAAATTGAGAACTCAAGCCAAGCATCAGAAGAAAGCAGTAACAGGCAGTCGTTGTTAAGGCTAGCAACGCCTCTCTCTTTTTTACAGGCAGCTTCAGCAAGGTAGGAAAAATATCAACAATTGAGCTGGTCCCTGTACTGCAAGGTAGAATGGGGCTGAGACGGGGACCAAAGGCAGTTTTAGCTGTAGCATTTTGTTAGACTGTCCTCATTGGCATTATCGGTCAGTTGTTACCTAGAAAAAAGATCATCCAATCCCAGACAGACCCACATTCAGTCTGTGTAAATAATGCAAAGGAGGAATGAGAACTACAGGATTATTCAACCTGTGCTAATCTTGTGCCTCTTGTGTGCAGAGTATTACTTCCAGAGGGTTGGGATGTGACTAATTTGTCCATATGCCCTCTCAGCAGGAGAGTAGCATAGCACAAGGAAATCCAAGAATCTAATGCAAAGATAGAACATAACAAAAGGTGATCACATCAACAACAAAAACTTGGTTACTGCATTAACAGAAGTAAAATACAAGGAATAATCCTGTTCTTAATATTTATATGAAGTAGACTCTTTCCGCTGCTGCAGTTTAACAAGGCAAGAAATACATCTTGACTGACAGACTTAACAATAGCACAGGTGAGGCTCAGCAACACATTCAGGTGAACATATGTCATGATATCTGTTAATATTAAACAATGCCAAATTATTTCACTGAAAATGTCAACACACCAGTAGGATTACAAGAATCCTGAAATACTACTTTCAGATATCTCAGTAGTTAATGGATTGTCATTCAAAAAGTCAAGCAGACTGAATAAAATTTAAACAGTTTGAGAAAAATGGAATCAGTTTGAAGTTGACACACACATCAAAAAATTGCAATCATTAGTCCGTCTTTGAGCACCAAAAGTGCCTTTGGACTCAAAATGGCTTCCACAGTACACACGTATAATTGTGAGATGATTCAAGCTGGATGTGCTACTCATGAAGAAGTTATAATGCATGCATTGAACATTGGCCAGTAGTATGCAAACCAAGAGGTTCATGACATCAATCAAAGTACAATGTTCCATGCTCCAGCAAATGCCCCTCTTAACCTCACACACATGAACACCTGTTCAGCAGCAGACAGGGCCATCCACTGGCATTTCTTAAAGGGACCATCAGCTGCCTACACGCGAGTTGCCAGTTCATTTCTTTGGCAGGTGCATGCTTTATGTTTGGTGCCATCTATAGATATTTCAAATTCCCAACATGTATTAGGAGTGGTGGGGCAGACACTTTTTTTTATGTAAAGACTGAAACTATTGGAAGTATGCTAGAAATCAAGCATTATCTGTGGAGGAGAAAGACAGGGTTAGCACTTCAGATCAATGATCTTTCATCTGAAGGACATTTTGCTGACAAGGCTTCTGGTACAATAAAATGCTGGAAATACTCAGCAGGTCAGGCTGCATCGTTGGGAAAAGAAGCAGAGTTGACGATTCAGGTAGAAGGCCCTTCGTCAGAACTGGTACTATAGTAAGCATCCTCTTTGGAAAGTAGCACGAGCAGAGGGCATGCAAAGCAGAGCAAACAGCTAAAAGAGAGAGGGGAAGGAGGAGAGGAAGAACTCTTAAAATAAGATCATATCTGTGCAAGCTATTCAGGTAGCAATTGTTCTACATGAACCTCACAGAGGAGCATAGGGTTGGATCGTACACCATCTGGCTGGCTGCCCGCATATGTGAACCCCATGCTCTTCCCACAGCTACATGGCCGTTTCATGGCCACACAGGTCCAATTGTCCTTGAGGCCTCACTGCCATGCCCATCTTGAAAAATGGTGCGGGCTAAAGCAGTGATTAGGCTTCAGGCTGCCTGGACCTTCTGACAGCTCACTGTTATCAAAGGTGTTTGAACTGTGTCTCTGATGATCAAAGTCACTTATAAACATTTCAAAATGATTTAAAAATATTATAAACAATAAAAGAAATGTTTAAAATATTAAATTTAATTAATTAATTAAAAACACCTACCTCCTACCATTTATAGTTGCATTTATATCTTCAATCAGGATCAGTGACCCTATTGATTAGAGTCAGCCCTCCCTGCTGTAAACCAAGAGGCCACATTAAGTTTGGGTCGTTTCTACTGCAGCCCTGGACCCAGCACTTAGTCTGGAGGTGGACTGGGTGGTCAGGTGCAGTGGTATCTGACCTCCAGCTTTGTCCCGGCTTCTCCAGCACAGGCAGGATCAAGCTGACACAGCTGGCAGATCTCTATAGAACCACTAGGGAAAATGTAACATGATCTGCCCACTGTGTGAGGCACTCTGCTCTGCATCATCATGGTTATTTCCTTCCACTGCCTCTGAACATGTGCCTGGTCCTCCCCTTACCCACTCCCGCTGCTGATACAGGCCCACCACTACCAAGATCTTCAGTGCACTGTCTGGAAACCCCACATTGTGCTTTTTTTCATTGTTTCCCAAACTGAGTCATTTATAGAATGGCTGCCAGGATATGTTACAATAACCACCACCCTGTGCAGGAGGACAAGAATCTGGTGATGAAAGTGGCTTCCAGGAACAGATGGAAGGTAATCTTAACACTTTCTTGTGGAGTCTGCATCTCAGTATCAAAAGTCAGAGCAGCCTGTCTTTTACACTGTGTTTAAGATTAATATAGTGCAAATAAATCTGACAAAGACAACTTACTGAGGCTCAGAGGCTAATGATTCAGGCCCTCACTTCATGCCAATGTGAGGAGAATAATAGGTCACACAGACTGGGATCCCACCACAACTGCAGGGTTAAGAGAGAAGCCACTGTGGTCTGCCAGCGGCTAGCACCAGTGTCAGATTTTGCACAAGGAACATCAATCAGGTCTGAAACAACAAAACAATGCAAGCAAAAGGGTCAAAAGTTGCGTAGAATCAGAGAACTGCTACTCTAAGATTTACCTTTGTGCTTTGCTTGTTAGGTTAAACAAGAAACTTATACAAATTTGAGCAGACCACTTACCTATACCCTGCACTATTAGAAACCTTCAACACAACCATCTTAAAAAAAATGTATTGACTTGGTTACCAATGTGGTTAAGTTCAAATCAGCACCAGCATTTTTACTGGAGGATGACCCTTCTTGCAGGACATGCACCCTTCCAAGAGGGCACTTCCTGGACTTCCAGTTACTTGGCTTTAAAGAAATGGCACTCACACCATATGCATCAGAGCAGTCAGCTTTTTTAACAGCACCACTTTGTTTTTAAAGGTAAGCTTTAAAGAGCTCAAGGATCATTGGATGTCATTCCAGCCCAGCATGCTACAAGCAAGCCTTTGACTCTCCATTCATGTGTCAGGGCTTTTTTTTTCCAAAATAGAAGAGGGAAAAGGACTTCCATCATTAAATTTGACACTGATCATCCTCTGCACTACATTCCAAAGAAGATCTATCACATTCTTGTCACTTACACATAATTGAGTTTATATTTCAGTTGCTATCAGATTTATTCACAACACCTGCAGAATATTAATTAAATAAGTACCAGTAGGTTAACTTAATATAATTAAAGTGACTCAATTTTATAAGATTTGATGGACTATCTGACCATGCACAGATAAAGTCTGAGCCTATTGACTGAATTCTGCAAAATATTACTGGTGACAGACTTGAATTCTGGACTTCAATGGCAATGTTTCAATTCAAAACCATGATGTGGAAGTGGGGTCTCATCCAGATAGGGTTCCTTTCCCCAAAGGAAGTTAGTGAAGCTATTGGGTGTCTATGTCACCATCCCACAACAAAAACAGATTTATTGGAGTTAATTTTACAATTAGCAATGGTGGGGTTTGAATTCAAGACCAATAAAGTTACTAATCTGATACCATAGTACCACATAGCATTTTTTTTTAAATTTGAGACAAATTTGTAAATTGTCTCTTTTGGCAGTGTGCCCAGAGGATGCTCGAAGTCTGTTGATTATTTTGATAACATTACCTTGATTGGCACCAACAGTCCTTGTCAAGATAGCTGCTCACTTACACCATCATTATCACCTCTTCTGTGGGCAAGGAGGAGGAGACTCCAGGAACATCCCCATGTTCACCAACGCCCAGAGTGATAGATTTTTAAC
This sequence comes from Pristis pectinata, assembly GCF_009764475.1. Lineage (NCBI taxonomy): Eukaryota > Metazoa > Chordata > Chondrichthyes > Rhinopristiformes > Pristidae > Pristis > Pristis pectinata. Next base: position 30,607,727 of record NC_067417.1, read on the forward strand.
AGTTTACGTAGCTCAACGCCATCCAGCACAAACAGTTTGCTTTAATGGTGCACCAGCTATTCGACATAATATCCCTGTGAAGTTCTTATATGCTGGGAGTACAACATCACCAAAATGTTCAAAGACAAGGCTGCACAATGTTTTTCTCAGCAGCAGTAGGGTGAAAGATAAATTGGATGAGTTACCTACCTCCCAGAAATGAATGTATAAAACTACTGTTCTCTACACATGCGTCAAACTTCATGGATACTTCCAAAGGAATGCATTGCCTTCAAGTTGAAAAAGAAAACAGATGTTCGATTTTATTTGTCACCGCTGAAGTAACTGTTTTTAATACAGTGACATTATGGTAATTAATGCATCCTTTGGGTAATGGCATTAATCGTAAGTGTGAAGTTATTTTTATGAACACAATTTGTGCGTGAACTGAATAATTATTTTTAACAAATCTACCACACTAATTACATGCAACATTTTAAAGAAGTAAATAGGATTTTTCAGAGAGAAATTATTTGGGGTAAGTAGTAGTAGTATTATAGATATTGCAGGCACTGTTAAGAGCACTCAGAATATATAGCTTGGGAAAGACAGTTGGACTACTAGCTACATTGCTGAATCTGTCATTTAGTGACTATAAAGACATTAAAATAAAGGTGAAAATGTAAATTGGCATAAAATTGATTATTTTAAGATTTTTAGATAATAGTAAAATCCTGTGAAAGTAATAAAGATAATTAATTAATATGAAGTATAGAAATGGGATAATAAGATACATTCATCTTGGTTTCTTTACACCTCTATAAAGGATTAATATTAAATGTAGTCCATTGAAAATTAATCATGTCCTAACAGTATTTTGGAGATTTTAAAAAAGTCGCTGTTTCTCTGTTCATGTAAATCAATATGTTAAGATAATATTTTGCATAAAAGTGTGTCTTGAACATGTCCCTCCAAAAGTAGTCAGATGTAAAACTGCTGCTGCCAAAGCAGAATTCTTGTGGGTGTTCTGATTCAACCCTTGGTTATACATTTAGTACCCTCCAAATGTTTCTTAGTTTCCAGAAAACACATTGAATAAAGGTATGTTTCTACTCATGTTCAAAAATAGAAACATTGACATGAACATGTATTGAATGCAATGTCTGTCATTTCATCCTGTCAATTACTTTGAGTGAAGATATATCTGAGCATTATATACAACAAAGTCACACACAGATATATTGTCTACAGGAGCCACATTTTCCCCTGATTAAAGGTTAATACCGTACTTTAAACCACTAAAAAAGATGCTCATATAAAGTATCTGAATCCAATGTGTAACATGTAGTTGAGAGCTATTTTAAATTAGTAACCAGGTTACTAATAAATAGGTTCGGGAGGAGGCCATTCAGCTCCTCACACCAATTCCATTATTCAACAACCTCTTACCCCAGTGCCACTTTCCTTTACTAAAGTCATATGCCTTGTTTCTCATAACACCCAAAAACCTATCAATCACTGAGTGGAATTTACTCAGTGACTGAACCTCTGTTGCCCTCTTATGTAGAGAACTCTAAATGTTCACTCAGCAAGAAGTTAACTCAGTACTTTGAGCCTGATTCTATACATCCCAGGCAGGGGAAACATTATTGTGCATCTACCTCGTCAAGCCCCATAAGGATTATGTATGTTCCAACAAGATCACACCTCATTCTGCTGTACTCTGGAGAATATAGTCCAGTCTGCTTAATCTCTCCTGATAGCACAATATCCTGTCCCAGCAATCACACAGGTGAACCTTTGTTGCATTTACCTATTGCAAGTATCCACATCCAACACATCATCCTCTGCCATTTCTGCCAGCTTCAATATGATCTCACCACCAGTGACATCTTCCCCTCTACCTCCCTTTCTGCTTTCTGCAGGGACCACTCTCTTTGAGTCTCCCTGGTCTGCTCATCCCTTCCCACCCACCCATTCCTGCCTCTGGCACTTTTCCCTGCAACCATTATGCCTATCCATTCAGCTCACCATCATCCAGGGGTCTAAAAAGCCCTTCCAGAGGAGGCAGAAGTTCACCTGTGCCTCCCTCTTCCAACCTGGTCCACTGCACACAATGCTTGTGATGTAGCCTCCTCCACATTGGTGAAACCAAGCGCAGACTAGGCGACCATTTTACGGAGCGCCTGCCTCTGTCCACAACGACCATCCCGAGCTTCTGATTGCATGTTATTTCAATTCTCCTTCCCAATCCCACATGGACCTGTCTGTCCTTGGCCTTTTCCATTGCCAAATGCAAACAGGAAAAACAACATTTCATAATCCGCTTGGGTAGCTAACAACATAATGGTATGAAAATTGAATTTTCCAATTTCAGGCAATCCACACCCTCAATGCACTCCTCTCAAACACACTCACCTGTCCACCTAGTTTTCTTCTCCTTTTGCTCATTCCTTCCACCTCTTCCCCCACCTGGTTCCACTTATCACCTACCAGCTTCTGCCCCCTCACCCCCTCTTTGCACTGCTGTATACTGGCAATCTTTCCTCTCCTCACCACTGATGCAGGGTCTCAACCCAGAATGTTGACTTGCACCTTTTGCCTCCACAGATGCTGATAGACCAGCTGAGTTCTTCCAGTGTTCTGTTTTTCTACCAACATACTATTTGTATTCCTAACTGATATATTTACATGCTGTGCCTTCAGTGATTTGTATATGACGCCCAAGTGCATTTGAATACCATCTCCTTTCTCACCAGTTTAAAATGTACTCTGCCTGTGTTTTTTCCAGCAAAGTGGCTGAGCTCACATTTTCTGACATTATATTCCATCTTTCATGCCCTCATTCATTCACTTAGCCTTTCTACGAACCCTGATATCTGTTGGCATCCACCTCACGCTGCTTTGTATCATAAGCAAACTTGGATATATTAGACTGAATCCCCTCAACCATATCATTGATGTAGATTGTGAACAGCTAGGGCCCCAGAACATATTCCTGCTACAAGAAGAAAATGTCATTTATTCCTTCTCTCAGTTTTCTGTCTACTAACCAATCCTTATCCCATGCTAGTATATTATCCCAAATAGCATGTGCTCTAATTTTGTTTAATAACCTCTAGTGTGGTACCAAATCAAAAGCCTTCTGAAAACACCGGATTTTCCCTCATTTATTCTGCAAGTTAAATACTGAAAAATCTCTAACAGATTTGGCAAACATGATATCCCTATGATGAATCTATGTTAAACCTACCCAGTCTTATTATTATTTGTGATGTGCCTTGCTGTCATTTCCTTAATAATTGATTCCAGTATTTTCACATTGCTACTGATGTCAAGCTAACTACTCTGTTGATCCCCAATCTGTGGGAACCGTTCTAGAAGCAATGAAATTCTGAAAGGTGACAACCAGTACATTCCCTATATTCATTATAATCTCCTGAGTAATGATGTTAAACTATAATATTTCCTTGTGTGCATTTAAACAGAGGGACAATTAAACAAATATTGGACTGTTCAAGAAATCAAATTTGTACAAAGTACCATGTAAGATCATAATTTTTCCCTGGATAACTTGGATAGGTTTCAAAATATAAATTAGGACTCAATTATTTCCAGAATGATTACAAACACAATTGTTTGAATTTCCTTTCCTTCGATAAACGGAAACAATGGATTTTGCCTATCCCACCCGTGCCCCATTAGAAATGAATTTAAGTTGCATATGCCACACCACATACCAAATCAAAAGAGCAAATTTACCTTTGGATATCCACCACTGACAGTGAGAGGTGCATCAGAATTCATCAGGTTGACTCACATTGCAAATAACCCCCAGTGCACTGGCTTGGTAGGGACTTGGTGAATGCAAGTACTACCTGGTCCATCATGTTATTGATTCACTTGTGGGATGTTGCCTTTAAGAAGACAACGGTGAGTCACCTTCTTGAACCATGGCTGCTTTGCTTCTGATGTAGGTACTCTCAGCATGCTATTGAGTACAGAGGTTTTGGTCCAACGACAATGAAAGCATGGTGATAAATTTCCAAGTCAGGATGGTGTGTAACATGAAGGGGAACCTGCAGTCAGTATATCAATACATTTTCTAATAATTATCACCACTTCTATCTGAAATTGAAATAGATTTACTTATCACTTCTGGCATTTGATGGTGTTTAAATAAAGACCAGAATTTTCCATTTGTTATAAATATTGTCAGATTCGGCAATTTCTTTTGCATGGTTTCACACTGTCCATGCTGTCCTTGTACAGTTGTTTATAAAAGAGTAATTGTTGCTCCCAAGCTGTTACCTCTTTATGTACACCCATCAGTTGTTTGACTGCTGTCTGGTTTGCAACATTAGTTTCAGAAGCTTCCAGAGTCAGTGTGGAGGGGCTATTTGAAAACAGTCTTATATGTTGGAGCTCCTGAGTGTTGGTTTAATTCTTCACACAATGCTTAGAAAGAGAAACCAGGGGCCTGATTGTGTTGCATAAAGCACAGGATCATTTTTTTACATTGCAGGACATCAGAGATCTGCACACACTTCCTCACCTCTATAACATCCCAATGTTTGGTCCTGCTCTGATTGAACGAGAAACATTAACATGTAGTTTGTGTTTATTTTCACTTGTGCACTGAGGTTCTAGTTCTATGTTGAACAGCAGCGACATTGATTGTTCATATACCACATATGGTCTATTCTCATAGAGTAGCACATGTTATACATATAGTGCACACACAGAATTACAACGACCCCAGATTTCTGTAAACAGAAGGTTCTAAAGCATTTTCAGACAAATCAATATAAACAAGTGTTTCACATTTGTAGCCATCGATTATCACAAATTAACTATATAAAACTAGGTTTTTAGTTTGGATAAAAAGTTTGTGCACAAGTTTTATACACAAAAATAAAATTTAGAAACAGGTAATAAACTACTTAAGTTCAAATTCGTTATGCAATAACTGCAGCTTGAAAATGTAAATAAAGGAAATGCAGCTCCACATAATTAATATCCATTTTTGTGTTAATTTTTAATACCTTTCTTGTTCCTTACATTGTGATAAAACTTTATAATATCAAGAAAAGCAAAAATATTCTGTGTAATTATTCAATTGGAGCAAGCCTATTGAAATACTGTTCAGAACATAATATCATGCCTGTAATGTACTAATAATTCCATGCCACAGCTATCTCCTCTAATTTAATTTCCCCAATCTTTCCACATATTTAAAAAAATATATCGTGTAATTCCCCCTTAACTATCATGATTAGCTCACTTTCAACAGCCACATATTAAAGCCTTGTATTCTAGGAGCTCTTTGCATGATATAATTCCCGTTAAACTCTCACTTTATGATTCTAATGCAAATCTGGAGCCACTGATTCATAAGCAATTTGTTACTATTTACTTCTTAAAACCTTTTGTAATTTTGAACATAATTGTTATTTTTTCTGCTCCAAAGAGTACAACCCTATTTTTAAGTCTCTCAAGCCTCCTATAAACCCACTGATCATCAGAAAAGTAAGATGAAAATTCTATTCTAAGGATGGTGATAAAATGTTCTGGGGAAGGAAAGATTTGAGGATCTTGCTGTACCTGATCCAAGTATTTGATTAGTCTGTGCGATAACTACATCTCTGCATTTACCTCATGCTCTCCCTACCTTCAGAGTGTCTGAAAGGACACATTGAACTTTATTTTAGCCCAATAATCACTATTTCAATAGGGCCTATGTGCCGTAATTTAAGTGTTGTATGCATGAATTATCGATTGTTTGATTTTGTGGGTTTTGGGGGTCCGCCATCTAACAAGGACATGTTCTTGGGGGCCGCAGCATGAAAAAAGTTGAAAACCACTGTTCTATGGTACTCTGGGGCAGGTGTAGTGTCAGAGACAATTAGGCCAGTACCAGGATTTAATCTGAGCATTTTGAAACTGGCCCATCCAATTATTGCTATATGGTAGTGGTGAGGTGAAGCTAAATGACATCAGTATCCATGTGGAAACTGATGTCTTGGTTTTTGATACAATAAACAGATAAATAGCAGTTCAAGTAATAATTGAACTGTTGTTGTGATGCAGCATCTTAAAAGATACAATAATATTAACCACTATGTCAGTAAGTTATTGTAGCCCAATACTCTTAGCATCAGCAGACATTAAAATAATGACTTCAGCAGGCCCAATTCAACAGCTAGTTCTTCAATAAATTACACAGACAGCAGTTTGCACTGACAGCAATTTGCACTGGCATTGATATTAAATCAGCCATTAATCTTGGCCAAAAATGATTCTCAGTCTTTGAAGTCAAAAGATATTGAAAAATCAAAAGGCTGATTCTTGAGCGCACATTGGCCTCCACGAGGTTTCATCACTAAAGTTAAACTGAATAGCTTGTAAAGAAATGATTGCCTAGAAGCAGGACCCAGTTGAGCCTGTTCTTTATGCATAAATCACACATAAAAATGGCTTGTGCCTGTTTTGAAGTGCTTACAGTATTTCCTTTTCCCTCCCATTGGGAAATTGGATTGGACCCTTCCTATCATGGTACACCCTGATGCAGATATTATTCCCCTATCATATTTCCCAACATGATGACATCATCAACATGCACAGTGCATTTTAATTACTTAATGACAGGATTTGGAGCAAAGGGCCACAGACTGTGACTTCATAAATAGTGGACAATAAACAAGGATTTCATCACACCGATAGTGAGGTCCTGCAGCTGAAATGTTAACCCTGATTTTCTCTCTCCACAGATGCTGCATAACCTGGTGAATATATCTAGCATTCTCTGCTAACATTTCAAAAGTATTACAGCTCACTGCAGCAGCTGGAAGTCATGAAAGGAGAGATATAAAATTTAACTTTATTTTGTTGTCAAAGTTTAGTATGATTTCTGTTTCAATAACCAGTAATGCATTCTGCTGTTTCACAAAATTCTGCTTTAAAGCATTTTTCTTGTGCTGTTCCCAACTTTTTACACTTAATCTTAAATTTGTTTTAGCCCATTCCAAGACCACCAAATACAAAACAGAGCCTCGCTCCTGGGGATGCTGGTCAAAAGAATGTTCAGTGAAACAGAGGCAAGGCTCAGATCTTCAGGTGGGTGCTTAAACTTGAGACTGTCCCACCCATATCAGAGCTCAGCGCTTTATCAATTTCCTCTGATAAACGTCTCAGAGCAAGAGAGAGAGAGAAAGAGTTACTGTGTTGATATTGTGCTGCAATCAGCATATGCATGGAACTACTTGAATAAGAAGAAGCAGACAGGAAAGGACCAAGATCACAGAGGCACCACCCATTCCATGCAGTTTACAGACAGAATCTCAGCTTCCTTGACCTTACTGAAGAACAGTACTCTCATAGGCTGAGAACATCACATCAAACAGGCATCTGTAGCCTTCAGAATAAAAAAATAAAGAAAGGAAGAGGGTTAAGTCAGCTAAGGAGAAAGTAAAACATTTAAAAAGTCAGAGGGAAAAAAAGCAATTTGATTAATGATGAACAAAATGTCATAGGAAGGGACAGTGGGTTTAATGACCATGGAATGTCAATGAACAAGGCTGTGTCAAGGAAAAATTGTAAAAGATTAAAATAAAGGGGTTTTATCTGAATGCACACTACATTTGTAACAACAAAGAAGGATTAATGGCAGAGAGAAATGAGTATGACTTGACTACCATTCCAGAGATATGGTTGCATGGTGACCAAGGTTAGGAATCAGATATCCCAGTGTGGGTTAGAAAGAGCAGAGGAAAGACGAGCAAATCAAATTGCAAAACAAAAATTGAAGAATGGGTTCATTGAATATACTTGAAGAAGTTTCTTGGAAGAAACGAACTGAGGAGGCTATTTTACATCTCACCTTTTGTAATCAGTAAGAGTTAATTAGTAATCTCTAAGTAATGGATCCCTTGGGAAAAGTGATTGGAATATGATAGAATTTTATATTAAAGATGTTTATGATAACTTAAAAAGTTGAGTTTCAAGTTTAAATAAATTCATAACTGTGAAGAGGAAGTTGTCTGTGGGAAATTAGATTAAAATTTCATTCACAATAGCAAACATTCAAAGAAATATTCCTTTATTCCCAAAGAACATGCATTCCACTGAGAAATGAATTTTCACAGTAAGAATCAGGTTGAAGATAAAGTGTTAAGCCAGGCAGAGTAGTAAGTCTGAGGATTCAATGAGTTTTAGAAACCAGCAATGGATGCCTAAACAATTGGTGCAAAGGAACAATATGAGATTAAATTAGCAAGATCTATAAAAATTACAAGAGCATTTTTATGTATACAAAAACAAAGGAAGCAATAAATGTGCAATTGGGTCGCTTAGGTGCAGATACAGGAGTTATAATGGAGTATAAGGAAATATTAGAGATATTACACAAATTTGTATCAGTAAAACAAGAGTATAGTGCAACATGTGGAAACAAGCGAAGAATAAGAGTAAGGAACTGAAAATGGTCAAGATTAGGAGAGAGAACTGCTGCATAAATTAAAGTAACTTAAAAGCCAACAAATCCTTGCAGCAGATGGCCTAGATCCTTGGGTTCTTAACATGGGTCTAAAGAGATTGTGAACATAAGAACATAAGAAAAAGGAGGAACAAGCCATTTGGCCCTTTGAGCTTAGTCCGCCACTCATCAAGATCATGGCTGATCTTTCTTCTCAATGTCATTTTCCTGCACTATGCTCAATATTCCTTGATCCCATTAATATCCAGGAGTCTATCAGTCTGCTTTGAATGAATTCAATGGTTACAGTGTGGGGTAGAGATTCACCACCCTCTGTGTGAAGAAAATTCTCTTTATCTCAGTACTAAATGGCCTACACTTTATTTTGAGCCTCTGATGCTTGGTTCCAGACTCCTCAGCCAAGGGAAACATTTTCCTTGCATCCAACTGGTGGACCCTGAAGAATTTTGTAAGTTTCAATCAGATCTGCTCACATTTTTCTAAACTACAGAAAATACAGCTTTTTCTACTCAATCTTCCTCATACAGTAAACCCACCCATCCCTGGAACTAGTCTAGGGGATCTTTGCTGAACTCTCTCTTTGGCAAGTGTATTGATTTTTAGATAGGTAGACTAAAGATATGCATAGTACTCTGGGTTCAATCTCACTAAGACCCTAATTAATTGCAGTAAGACTTTACTCCTGTGCTCAAGTTCTCTCATAACAATGGCCAACATATCATTTGCTTTCCTAATCCCTTGCTTCACCTGCATTTTGATTTCAATAACTTGTATACAAGGACATCTTGGTCCCTTTGAACAGCAATGTTACCTTATCTCCTACCATTTAAAAATACTCTGCTTTTCTGTTTTGTGCACCAAAGTAATGAGTTCCACATTTTTCCATATTATATTGCATCTGCCATGTTCTTGCCCACCCACTCAATTTCTCTATATTGCCTTGAAGCCTCTTTACATCATCTCTATCCCACCTGGCTTTGAATTGTTTTGACATTGGGTCCCCTCAACAAAATCATTGTTAAGAATTGTGAAGATCTGAGGCCCATTCACCAATTCCCCCCAGTACCACACTAGCCACAATGAATCAATCTGAAAAAGATCAGTTTTTCCTCAGTTTTTGCTTTCTGTCTGATAACCAGTTCTCAATTCATGCCAGTATATTATTCCCTGCACTAACCTTGTTGATCAGCCTTCTGTGCGGGATCTTTCTTCAATAGTGGGGTTACCTTTGCTACCCTCCAATCCACAGGAACAATTCCAGAATCTGCAGAGTTTTCGAAGATGATAACAAGATTGTTCACTGTCTTTGTAGCCACCTCTTTCAAAACACTGGAATATAAATCATTGGTTTCTTGGGATTTATCAGCTTTTAGTTTCACCTACAACCCTTGTACCATTTTTGTGCTAATACTTATTTCCTTCAGTCCCTCAATCTCACTAGGTGCTTGTCTTGTGCTTTTTTCTGACAGTTTTTTTTTATGTCTCCTTCCGTGAAAACAAACACAAAATGGTTAGTTAACTTCTCTACCCATGACCAATCCCCAGTTACAGTATATATTTTCCCATCTTTGACTTTGAGGGACTTGCATTAGCCCTCACTCATCTTTTCCTTTTTATAGACCCATAGAAGCTCTTACAGTCCGTTTCTTGCCAGTTCACTATTGTATTCTATTTTGCCTCTTATTTTTTCCAATTTCTTAGTCCTCCTTTTGCTGAGTTGTAAAATTCTCCCAAACTTCAGGTCTCCTACTATTTCTGGAAACTTTATTCGCCTCCTTCTTGGACTTAATTTAATGTTTAATTTCTCTTGTTTAACATGGATGGATAGCTTTTCCAACTGGTTTCTATGTGCCTTAGAGAAATGTACTCTCCCCACAAGTATAATTAGTGAAGATTATTTCTTTAAATGCTCATAGATGTCATTCTGCAAAGTTCTTGGTGGATTGGAATATAGCAAATGTAACACTGCTATACACTAAGGAAAAGAGAAAGTGAATAAGGAACTAATAAACTGATTAGCCTGACTTCAGTTGTTGGGAAAATACTCTGAATTTGTAGCAGAGTTCTGAGAAAATTATAATTTGGTTAGGCAAACCAAACTATACTGCAGCATTTGACAGGCAATGTCGCAGTTTGTATTGTCGCATGTGCAGAAGTCCAGGTCCTGCAGCAGAAATTGACTTCTGTCAGGTTAGCTCAGCATGTTTTCATGCAAGCTTAGGTAGTTGTCATTGTGACTGTGGATCCCAGTGTTCAAAGAATTTGCAGAGTGTCAAAGTAATCAAACAATCTGTCCTACAACAGATTTGAGATGGCTCGATTGCAAGACTGTGCAGCAGGCTGTGAGAGATTGAACCATGATTGCTGTGATGATACCGTGCATTAGCCCACAAGTGGCACAGTGTATTTTCACACAGCATTAGGAGAATGGAGTCCCTTTCAGTTTCAGTGCATCTCAAAATGGGGGGGAAGCAGACCTTGCAAAGTGACATGCGCACAGTCAATGGCTTATGCATGTGTGTTGTGAGAAAGGTTCTTTTGGTATCTTAAAGATAAAGGTCTGGACACAGTCTTTGTAATTTAAAAATGGTTTATTAACAAAGACAAACGCGGGGACAGAATGAATAGGAACAGATGCACACTCACACACTCTCAAGCAGGAGATCACGAATGTGGAGGAAAATCGCTACAGAGGGTGAGGTGCGCACGCACACAGACAGACAGACACACACACACACACACACATACACACACAATAACTGGGCACAAATGATCAAGGAATAAACAATACAATGTTTGGACACCCTGATTCTGGACAAACATTGGCTCTTTGGTCTCGGGAGTCCTTAACTAACTGCCCTGAGGTAGTGCACAGCTCACCTCAACATCCTCGGACACAGAAAGAGAAAGAAAAACCAAACATGCAGTACTTTTATGCTGCTGGGGGGCTGGGTAGCCCAGCAAGGACAAAGGTGTTTTAAACGGGCCGGTAGTAGATGAGCCCAGGAACAAAGGTGCTCGCACAGACCAATCCGAGTGGTCCAGGAGGACAAAGGTGTTTACCTAATGGGGCGGAGCCGGACCCCTGATGGACAGTGGTACAGCTTCCGACCTAATAGGCAATGCTATCATCCGACCATGGGGGTCAGTAATGTTGTCACTGTCATCTGACCCCTGGCCTTTCATACTACAATGTGGAAATGACATTTTTGTTAAATTAAATGATGTGATTGCTGCCATACTACTAATCTAATATGGTCACGGTCACCCAAGCTTGGCTCCAATATTGATTGTAGGGAGGGTGCCAGTATCATTGGTTCAGGAGCAGTCACTGAGCCTACTCTATCCACCTATTGAGTATCTACAGTCTGCCGTGGTCTGTGAAAAACTGGATAGTTTTAGAATGCAGGAGAGCTACATAAACATTAGGAAAAGGTGTGGATAGTGGTGAGAGGTTCCTCTCTAGTAATGTTTCCTCTTAATTACATACAGTATCAGAAGCCTTGTACTCCAATCTGGTACTCGACCATTGGATGCTGACTGATCTTAGTGGAGCAGTTTTATATCCCCAACTGCCATCAGCTGCATATCTGTCACCGAGCATACTGGCATGATGACTGTGCACCACAGATCTCAAATGTGGAAGTGCTTCTCAACACCACATTGAAGCATAGGTCTGGAAACTGGACTTCAGGCATTTTTGGTGTACAAAGTAGATGCTTCATATAGCACCAACTCTAAATCCAAAGTCAAAAAAATTGGTGTAATTGTGACATCTTGGCTTTAAGAGATTGCAATCACGGTTTGTTTTCTTTTAAGAGTATTATATCCCAACTTGCATGTTTCACAATGGCAGTCTCTTTCCAGACAGGCAGCTGCCATGTTATTAATGCATTACCCACATTGTTAAAGAGATCTCTCATGGTAGTGGGTGATCCCAAGCCCCCAAGATCAGCAGTGGTGGTCTGTGAGCCACTTAACAGTTCAGAGACCCCTCCAATTTTTTTACAGAGACCTGAAGCACTGACTTCTTTCAAATAAAGAGTACAAGGGGTGATTTGTTATGTACAAAAGCAACATCTGGGTGGAATATTTTAATTCACACACAGTTTGCTACTTTCATTGTTATTGTGAGTAATCCAGGAAGGTCTTAAATTCTGACCCTTTGATCCAATTTCTGTCATTAAGTAATTAAAATGAGCTGCGCATACTGGTGATATCACCATTTATGGACATACATCGGGGGAGTGTAACAGGATGTGTAGGTTCAATTTCCCAATGTTCATCATGGAACAAGGCGACACGTCTCAGAGAAGAAATAAGGAGAAGGACAGTCAAATAGTGGGGAAAAAATTGGGGAAGTGGGTTTCTAGTGTTTAAATGCAGTCATGTAAAATATTAGTTACAATTTTGGGATGTAGAGAAACTAATTCAAATAGACAGGAAGGTAATTTTGACTGTACCCAACCAGTGAACTATTATAATCCTCCAGTTTTTTTTCAAGATTATACTTTAGTCATAAGTAGAGTCAATATCATCAGGATATGGCTTTCTCCACATTCATTGTCCTATCAATTCAATGCATCCTCTTACAATGCATCAACATCACTCCTGTTTCCTTCTTAAACAATGCACACGTGAAGATTTGAGAGATTGCCACACAGGTTACTCGCTCACCACAGAACCATTGACTTCTACCTGGTCTCCTGAGCAGTGTGCAGTGACACCCCCCAAGAAGTAATAGGGTCCTTTCTAACTTACATTTTCATGATTTGATCGGAATCTTTGACACGACCCAAGTAGGAAATTTTAGTGTGATTCCACCAGACCTAAAGAAAGTAAGCTTTTCATTTTTTTTTGTTCTTGTGGTTCTGCCCTCTTTTAGTAGCCAATCAATTACCTGATGTTGGTGGCAGCCTCCACACCTTCCTGTTTTCTGCTGCTTCCCATTCAGAATAAATTACTTGTTGGATTTAAATGAAATCCGGCCAATAAAGTGGGCTATTTCTGATGCTCAGCCAGTGGACAAGGAAATTAATGGAGTAGTTTTCTGCCTGAAGCTATTAAATCCAGGTAAATGTATTAGCATCTTAATAGGTACTTGACTCGAGACACTGGATATAAAACATTCCTGGTAAAATTTAGGGGAGGTGGTGAAGTAAAAAAGAGATAGCATTTATGTAATTAAAGACAAAATTACAAGCGTAGAAAGGAATAGTTTCACGAGATGGCATTCAGACAATTTCTGTCAGAGTTAAATTAAGAAATAATGTTTTAATTACTCTATCAGGAATTCAGTAAAGAAACGTGTCAAAGAGATCAAGGATGAGATTTGTGGATATTTGGAGAGATTTGCTTTGGCAGTTTACAGTGGTAAAGAAGCTGGAATTGTGATGCACTTTACCCAAGGTAGCTTGGATATTCTCCAGATGGGTCCAAGGCACTTCCTTTAAATCAGAACTTTGTATGACAAATAGGGAAGGTTGTCATGTAGATTTACATCTAGGTAATGAAGCAGGGCAAGTAATTGCCCAGAAGATAGGAGCTGTTGAACTGGAAATGAACTGTCTTCAGTGGCACAAAGGAGTTAGTTCACCAAATTAATTGATTGGAATCAAATGACAGATAAAAGACTGGGCTGGATTTTAGAAATCTGTAAACGCAGGATAAAGGAGGTAAAAATTCAAGAGATTCTGTCTAAAAATAAACGTGGCATATCAAAGGCAGGGATTCCATCCATAAATAAAAGCACTGGGAGCTAAGCTTAGTGAAATATTGTGTGCAATTTTAAGGATTATCACAAGCAAGAGAGGCGAGGTCGAGGACGATGGGCAGTTGGAGCCAGGTGGAGGATGGGAAGAGGGAGGGGCCGCTAAGACACCGAGGCTGGTGGGTGATAGATGGAGACAGATAAAAAAGAAAAAAAAACAATGGGCAGTTGGAGCCAGGTGGCGCAAGGGGAGGGGGACGTAGACACAGAGGCTGGAGGGTGATGAGTGGAACAAGGTCAGGAAGGAATGACGGGCAGATGAAACCAGACACAGGAGGGGATGGGGGAGGAGGGGGTAGGCCGGGGGAGAAGAACCCCAGGTGGATAAATGTGTGGGTAATGGGCAGATGCAAAAGGTGAACAACGGGAGAGAGGACTGGCAGAATTGGGAAAGGAACACAGGGGGAGTGGGTTACCCAAAATTCCCTCCCTAATCTGTCTGAATCATAGAATCATAGAACAGCACAGCACAGTACAGGCCCTTCAGTCCACAATGTTGTGCCGACCATTAAACCTCGCCTAAGACTATCTAACCCCTTCCTCCCACACATCCCACTATTTTAAATTCCTCCATATGCTTATCTAACAATCTCTTGAACTTGACCAACGTACCTGCCTCCACCACTGCCCCAGGCAGCACATTCCATACCCCAACCACTCTCTGGGTAAAAAACCTCCCTCTGATATCTCCCTTGAACTTTAAAGCCATGCCCTCTTGTATTGAGCATTGGTGCCCTGGGAAAGAGGCGCTGGCTGTCTATTCTATCTATCCCTCTTAATATTTTGTATACCTCTATCATGTCTCCTCTCATCCTCCTTCTCTCCAAGGAGTAAAGCCCTAGCTCCCTTAGTCTCTCCTCATAATCCACACTCTCCAAACTAGGCAGCATCCTGGTAAATCTCCTCTGCACCCTTTCTAAAGCTTCCACATCCTTCCTATAATGAGGCGACCAGAACTGGACACAATACTCTAAGTGTGGTCTAACCAGAGTTTTGTAGAGCTGCATCATTACCTCGCAGCTCTTAAACTCGATCCCACGACTTATGAATGCTAATATCCCATAAGCTTTCTTAACTACCCTATCCACCTGTGAGGCAACTTTCAGGGATCTGTGGATATGAACCCCCAGATCCCTCTGCTCTTCCACACTTCCCAGAATCCTGCCATTAACCTTGTACTCCGCCCTGGAGTTTGTCCTTCCAAAGTGTACCACCTCACACTTCTATATTGAACTCTATCTGCCACTTCTCAGCCCAGCTCTGCATCCTATCAATGTCCCTCTGCAATCTTTGACAGTTCTCCACACTATCCACAACACCACTAACCTTTATGTCATCTGCAAACTTGCCAATCCACCCTTCTACCCAATTATCCAAGTCATTAGTAAAAATCACGAAAAATAGAGGTCCCAGAACCAATCATTGTAGGACACCGCTAGTCACAGCCCTCCAATCTGAATGCATCCCTCCACTACAACCCTCTGCTTTCTACAGGCAAGCTACTGCTGAATCTACACGGCCAAGCCTCCCTGGATCCCATGCCCTCTGACCTCCTGAAGAAGCCTATCATGTGGAACCTTGTCAAATGCCTTACTAAAATCCATGTAGACCACATCTACTGCACTACCCTCATCAATCTGTCTGGTCACCTCCTCAAAGAACCCTATCAGGCTTGTGAGACATGATCTGCCCTTCACAAAGCCATGCTGGCTGTCCCTGATCAGACCATGATTCTCTAAATGCCCATAGATCCTATCTCTAAGAATCCTTTCCAACAGCTTGCCCACCACAGATGTAAGGCTCACTGGTCTACAATTCCCTGGGTGTCCTTGATCAGACCATGATTCTCTAAATGCCCATAGATCCTATCTCTAAGAATCCTTTCCAACAGCTTACCACCACAGATGTAAGGCTCACTGGTCTACAATTCCCTGGACTATCCCTACTTCCTTTTTTGAATAAGGAGACAACATTTGCCACCCTCCAATCCTCCGGTACCATTCCCATTGACAACGAGGACTCAAAGATCCTAGCCAACGGTTCAGCAATCTCCTCCCTCACCTCGTGGAGCAGCCTGGGGAATATTCCGTCAGACCCTGGGGACTTATCTGTCCTAATATTTTCTAACAGCTCCAACACATCCTCCCTCTTGATATCTACACATCACCCTGCAGCCCGTCCCTCTACCTTTCCCCTCTCCTCCAACAACTGGGCTCCGTCTGCCAAATTTTTTTTTCCCTTATCTGCTTCCATCTATCACCTACCAGCCCCTGTCTCACCCCTCCATCTCACATCTCTATACTTGCTACCTTCCCTCCACACTCTCAGTCATGTGGCAGGGTCACAACCCAAAACCCTTTGCCTCCACAGATGCTGCTCAACCCACTGAGCTCCTCCAGTAGTTAGTTTCTTGCTCCAGATTGCAGAATTTGCAGTCTCGTGTGTTGCTGGTTTATACCAAGCCTAATTTTCTTCCCTTCCTTTTAAGACTTCTTCCATTAGCCATCCACCTGACGCCAAAGGCACACTGATGCAATATAAAGAGGAAAATATAAAAGAGGAAAATGAATGCCCAAGATATGAGTCACAGCTCAAGCATTGTTATCCTAGAATTCTGACACTGATGCAAAAGAGCCTTCAGCTGGAATGAAATTTAATAATCAATTATCATTGCTACTGCAAGTGGATGACCATATACTACTCCCATTGTCACATACACGGCACGGTAGTGTAGTGGTTAGCATAACACTATTACAGCGCCAGTGACCCGGGTTCAATTCCCACCACTGTTTGTATGTTTTCCCCATGTGACTGTGTGGGTTTCCTCCGGGTGCTCCGGTTTCCTCCCATATTCTAAAGACATATGGGTTGGAAGTTGTGGGCATGCTATGTTGGCGCCGGAAGTGTGGCGACACTTGCGGGCTGCCCCCAGAACAATCTATGCAAAAGATGCATTTCACTGTGTGTTTCGATGTACATGTGACTAATATCTAAATATCTAATATCTAAATCACAAAAGTGAAGCAAACCATGTTACTGAGTCATTTCCAAATGTAAGTCCAAACAGTTAGAACTGTTGTAAGAAAAAAATGAACTCTTCTTCACACTTAAAACGCTCTGCCTCAGGCAACACAATTTATTCAGCATGTGGGAACTGTTTGCTGACTTATAAACTTAGCAACTCCTACATATATTACTTAAATATTTATGAGTTTGAAATAATTCTATTGTTTTTTTTAGTACAAAACCAGTCAAAATACAGGTGATATAAATCTTCCCTGGTATTTCTACACTCCCATAGTTCATTATTCATGAAGTAAGTTCTCAGACTATATGAAGCAAGATGACTCTGGTCAAAGAATGGTAAAATATTCTAAAAATTCCATAAATATTAAAATACTCACCTGCTTGCTATTCTCTACATACAAGTACACAAGAAATATATGAGTATCACTTACACAAACATCTTCCCTATTTAGTAAGAAGGAAGATCAACAAAAGTCAAACTTATACCTGGTCAATAACTGGTAAGGGCAGCAAATTATTTTGTCCAAATTTTCATGAGCCTTATCTGTTCTATATTAGGATTGAAAACATTTTCCATCATTTCTCAGAATTTAGACATATTTAGACTGCTTATGAAGCACTAAATGGGAAAAAATTAAATTGTTTTAAATTTTGGGCAGTGCTTTGTTCATTGTTTCTCCATCATCAATACCTTTACATTGATGGGTAGCTGCCAATAAGATAAGATTTCTTTATTGGTCACATGTACATCAAAACAGACCCTGTCTGTCTGTGCTGAGTATGATGCCAAATTAATCCCTTCTGCCTGCACATGATCCATATCCCTCCATTCTCTGTATACCCCTGTGCCTATCTAAGAGCCTCTTGAACATCACCATCATATATTCATAGGATGCCTAATTCTGTTGCACAGATCCTCAACACTATCGCTGGCCTATCCCATAGATTTTATTATGTCCAGTTCAAGTGAACCAGTGAACCAGATTAGGTTATGGTGGGAACCTCAGTCGTAGGCCAAATCCATTTAACACTTTTTACTGGCAGCACATCCAAACATTTAGTCATAGTTCTTGCGGACTCATTTCTAAATTCCGTTTACTCACAGTTCTTGCAGATTCAGCTGTAAAACTGAAGACGCTAAACATGGAAGAAATGACTCCAGGAACAACCACACATCATTGGAGGCACAAGAAAGACTACACATGCTGGAAATCTGGGTCTCGGCCTGAAACGTCAGCTGTCCATTTCCCTCCATAGATGCTGCCTGACCTGCTGAGTTCCTCCAGTACTTTTTGTGTAGCGACACATCGTTGGGATCGTATATAATTTTTACATAGAAAAACACGTTTTGTGAGATGCCATATCACTGCCTAGGGTATCAGTGGATAGAACATGGTTGACAGTGCACATTTAAACATGACAGTGGTTCTGCGCCCGACAAAATTTTCCCACAAGTTACAATGAAAATTCGTCAGAAGATAAGAAAAGGTGCAGACAAACCTTTATATTCAAAATCAATTAGAAATACGCAAGATATGGAGCAGTGATTGAAATGGAGACTTCCAAGTGAAGTACAGATTTATCTTTTCTGGATCCACCAGTGAAGACTTACTGCTCAAAGTCATCCTGATCCAAAATGCAAGGTGCCACACGGTGGGAACCTTTGTGAGGTGCAAAACAAAGCAAGCTCTGCCCCTGAAACAGCTGAAAATAAACCTTTTACAGTGGGCTAAACCACCCAGGCATTCCGAAATAGTTTGTAGTTTTTTTATAAATAAATAAATGAAGTTCCAAAAATTACTAAAATCATTTCAGAAAAAAGTTAAAATTTAATCAACTGAAAATGCATTAAAAATATTGAAACAAATTCAGTTCATTCAAATACGGTAATATACTTACCCTGGAGACACAAGAAACTGCAGATGCTGGAATCTGGAGCAACAAACAACCTGCTGGAGGAACTCAGCGGGTCGAGCAGCATCTGTGGGAGGAAAGGAATTGTTGACGTTTCAGGTCGAAACCCTGCATTAGGACTTGTCCTCTCCCACTCGTAGCCATTCCTGCCATTCAGATGAATGGGCTTGCTGTTCCTGTACCAGTCAACTGACAGATTTCCCAGTGGAACTGTTGAGGAACTGCAGTAAATTCACACTCCACCATGGTACCCAGGTGGGGAGATTGCCAGAAGGCTAATGCTACAAGTTTAGGAATTCTGCATTCACACAGGAATCCCAAATGGTGATATGAAAAATCTGACAATCTGCTACCTAATTGTTCAGAAATCCGGATGGTTTGGCAATCTGGCTCACCAGTTATATTTCCCCTGTTCCCATACTCTCTTTAAACTCACTGAGGCCCCAGTTCCTGTACTTCCTTTAAACTTATTGAGTTCACTGAAAAATTCATTGTCCTACTGTATGACTTCCACAAAAAAGGAACTAAGAGTCTTTTGAGGTTTTAAGCTCAAGCTCATTGTCATATGGACAAGTACGGTGAGGTATAGTTGCAATGAAAAATTTGCTTGCAACAGTATCACAGGCATGTAGGTTCACACAACATAAATTATACATAAATTATATAAGACAATGAAGAAAAAAAAGACTGTGCAAAACAAGACATTCGCACCAAAAAAACACAATCAGAGCCAAGTCTATGGTAGTGCAAGAGGTGGTCTGTAGTGTTCCATTGCTGAGGTAGGGTTAGGGTTGTGCAGGTCGGTTCAAGAACCTGATGGATGTAGGAAAGTAGCTGTTCCTAAACCTGGTGGTGTGGGACATCAGGCTTCTGTTATATTAATAGGAATACCATCTAATAACCTGGAAAATCTACCACTCTGGCACCACCAAAGTCCCGAGCATGCTGTATCAATGGATTTTTACTATACTTCAGTTAAGAAATTCCGACAATTCCCAATGAGTTTGGGCCCATTGATTTTTCAAAATTCTTGGGATAAATCGGTACATGAAAGCTGAAAATACTATTTTCACCAGATTAATTCTGACTAATCAAAGTCAGGCTGATACAGTAAAATATGTTTTCTGTCCTGATTCATTTAATTGTCCAGCACTCTGAAAGGAATCTTCAGTAGAAGCTTTCTCCACAGCATAAAGCCAATAGATTTTCCAACATTCCAAATGAAATGTCCATCAGATGACTCTCTAGAGACAAGACTGGTGACAACATAGCACAATAAAGTATGATTAGTGGAAGATCTTTAAGCACAAAATATTAATCAGAGAGTTGATCTCCTGTGATGACTGAGACCTATGGCACTTCAAGATCTATAATGCCCTTCTGTTGCATAATAGTTGAACTTACATTGCGTAATGTCCTCAAATACATTAATCCCTGACCTGTTTAGCTATAACCTCCCCCATGGACTTGAAGCTGAAGAAGGGGAGATAACAAATCTGCCATCTCCACAAGAGATTACTTGTCCCTATTTAACCATAAACTCTGAACTCTCACATTGGTTGAGTAATTCTACTGAGTGTATGGAGGAACTGCTCTGACATTATTTATGACAACACTCTGCAAATTTTAATTTCCCATCTTCACATTCCATTAACAATTCACAATGGTGATACCTCCTCCTTCAAATTGCAACCTCTCAGCTGCACAGTTAACAATTACCGACACTTTCATTATTGCCCAGCTGATAACATTGGAAGCTTGCTAAGAATGGTCCATAGTTCATTACCCTGTTCACACCAGATATTTCTGAAATTTGTAAGTTCATTGTGACAAGTGTATGGTTTTCAAGGCCACTCAGCAACTTCTACTATAAGCAACATTCAGTTAAGGAGTGGTTTATGTCTACCCTTGACAAGAATGGCAAGAGCAGCAGGCACAATAGAACACCACCTACCTGCAGCGTCCCCTCCAAGTCATACACCATTCTGACTGCCTGTCCTTCATCATCATTGGGTCTAAACCCAGGAACTCCCTATCTAACAGCACAGTAACAGTAGCTCTACCAGAAGCAGTTCAGGAAGGCAGCTCACCACTGTCTTCACAAGGGCAATCACGGATGGACAATAAATGTTGGCCTTGCCAACGACAGCTGGATCCCAGAAAATGAATAAAAACTAGTCTTTAACAAGGAAGGAAATGGGAGACGAATGAGTGAGAATATGATATATGTAAATGAATGAATGGGGAGCATTTGTCAATGATGGTCATAGAGTCATAGAGAATTATAGGATAGAAACAGGCCCTTCAACCCACATAGTCCATGCCAGCTAACAACAGTTATACTAATTTTACATTAATCCCATAATTTTATTATCCCAACATTCTCATCAACTCCTCCCAGATGATTCACCAACACAATAGGAGCTTTACTGTACCGATTATCTATGAACTCACATCTTTGGAATGTGTGAGGAAACCAGAGCACTCAGGGGAAACCTGAGCAGTCACAGGGAGAACATGCAGACTCCACACAGACACCAATCCTGAAGTGAGGATTGAACCTGGGTCCCTGGCGCTGTGAGGCAGCAGCTCGGCTAGCTGTGCCACTGCGCCACAATGACATCATCTTGTCTGGAAAAACAAGCTATGTGCATGGAGCAGCAACCATGCTAGTGCATGCTCACTGAGGATTTGCACATTATGATGACTAGATTGAACAGGATACATGGTACTGCAACCTTGGTCATGCATTGTCTAACACAGCGGCAGCAGAATATTCAGCAGCTCAGTGCCAGCAGCACAGGATGGGAGGGACAATTGTCAGAGGGGATGTGGAAGTGGTGGCCCTGTTAAAGCACCAATTTACCACCTGGACACAGCCTCAGCCTGTGTACCCTGTCTGGCAGGAATATCCTCCCACAAATTGGTTCTCTCTGCTGAGTCCTCTCTTCTGTCCAGACTGATGAAGAGTGGCCTGTTGCAGTTCCTGAGCCCCTTGCTGTTGTCCATTATGGGTCTCCCCTAGGTCTTATTGTAACATAGTACAAACATCCCCAGGGTTATGTGGCTGTGGAGAGTTTCAATGTGTACTTAAGTCACAAGTACCTCTAAGGTTTGGAAAGAGAACAATAGAATCCTTAAATGTTACTCAGGTTAGCTCAGCTTCTGAGAACATGCTCTTTAGTTTGCCCACAATCTCTTAACAACCTCCGTCAAGAAAACCCTAGACAGATGCTGTGAGGCTGCTATATTTATTGCTAAGTTTGACTAATCAACTCAGGAGCCTCTATCCAATGTCCTTGTGTTATTGGCAGAGTAGAAAGCTGAAAAATCCCAAACTCCTGTTAACCTCTCTCCTAATCAGCATTTGAAATCACTAACCTGTCTCTCCCGGGGATTTATCACAGGCAGCCTTTCATGCTTAGAATAAATTCAGAAATCTGTGGGTCGGCATTGGTGACTTCTGGTACATTTAACCTCTTGTCTGCATCCACGCCCAGCCATTCACAGCCAGAACTACCCCCAATGACTCTGGGACTGGAATCATTAGCTCATGGAGCTCTTTATTACTGCATAGGGCTCCATCTAGTGGGTGAAGCAAGAGTTTGCTGAAATAATCCGAGATATCACTGCTAACTATCCTTGAACGATCATAAGGTGAAAGAGAGAAACAGCACAGAAACAGGCCCTTCAGCCCACTAAGTCCTCGCCAATCATTGACCACCCATCAACACTCATCCTACATTAATCTCTTTTATCATTCTCCCAACACTTTCATCAACTCCCCCCTTCACCACCATCCCCACAACCCAGATTCTACCACTCACCAACACACCAGGGGCAATTTACAGTGGCCAGTTAAAGTACCAAGCCACACGTCTTTGGGATGTGGGAAGAAACCGGAGCACTCAGAGGAAACCCATGCAGTCAAAGTGAAAACATGCAAACTCCACACCAACAAGACCAAAGGTCAGGATTGAACCTGGGTCTCTGGGTCTGTGAAGAAACAGCTCTACTAGCTGCGCCACTGTGCAGCCCCAAACAAACCCCAGGTATTGACAAGGGAAGAATGAGTAGAGAAGGGTAAAATCAATTATCTCTCCTCATCGCGTTGTTTCAGGTTTTATTTTAGAGCTTTTTCACAACAGGCACACAGTGAGAGCTAACATTCCAATGAGAGAGGATAGCTATCCTGGCTTCCCGCTTTATTTTCTTAGGATCTGTCCTAGAACGGGAGCACTCATGAATATTTTGAGCCCAAGACACTTAAATTTGAGCTTATTTTTGAACACAGACCCAAGCTAGGATTGGATTAAACAAATAGGCTGAGGAAGGGAAACCACAATAACCTTTAACCTCATGGTCACAGTCGTCCATCATTTATCCAGAGAGAATAATCTGTCTTTAGGTCTCCTAAACAGAATCCAGAATTCTTCTACAAATACTACTAAACCAAGCTTGCCTAACCAAGTTTCTGCATTTATACAAAGAAGGCTACAATAATGTAGGATTATGACCTTTCAAAACATACACAAAACTGACAATTCAACCAAACACAGTAATTGCAAACATATTTTATATATATTGACCAAAGGCCTCCTGTTCCCACCTCACCTGTTTCAGAAAAAAATAATTTGCCAAGATTTGCATAAAAGTAAAAATGGGGTAACAGCTGAGCTCTGTTTTGTGTTCCTAATCCACAGAAATTGGAGACAAATTCAGAAAAGGCTGATTTGAAGTTTGATGTCACTACTCTGGAATTCATGCAGCATTCTGCATTTACAACATCAAGTAAAAGGGACACAAAAGAGACTGCTGCTGCTGTAATCTGGAGCAAAAAGCAAACTACTGGATGAACTTGGTGGGTCAAGCAGCATCTGTGGAGGCAAAGAGATAGTCGATGTTTCGGGTCGAGAACCTTCATCAGGAGTTCCTCCAGCAGTTTGTTTTTTGCATCAAATAGAAAGGTACTTGATTCACTTTCTGTATTATGGTTTGTGAATTGAGTGGTCAGAAAATTTGGAGTCACTGTGTGACAGAAACGAATAATACGGTTGTTTTGCTTTCTCTCAAGCAACAGAAAGTTAGTTAGCCTCAGTACAGGAGATGAAGGGTGATA
Organism: Pristis pectinata; assembly: GCF_009764475.1. Taxonomy (NCBI): domain Eukaryota; kingdom Metazoa; phylum Chordata; class Chondrichthyes; order Rhinopristiformes; family Pristidae; genus Pristis; species Pristis pectinata. The sequence continues at coordinate 30,632,030 of NC_067417.1, forward strand.
CAGAGCCCAGAAAACATAGAGGACACCCAAATATTGCTGAGCATCACTTCAACACAGATCAGAACTAGATTGCACTTAACATTGAGAAGAATACAAGGAGTCTCAGACATAAAAGCAACTGGTTCCTCAGTCCTATGTAACTGTACACGTCTGTTTGAACATTGAAAACTTCAGAAGTATGAGAAGTGCCCTTATATACACAAGATGTGATTTCTTTCACAACTGTTACTGATGCTGATGTGGGTCCATGTGACAGTCGACATTAGATATCCTTCACAACATTAGATATCCTAAGTTTTGCATCCACCGTAATTCCTTCCTGGGAGGTGTGTAAAGAGGTAAGTGAGCACAGCATTGGTGTAGTTCTTGGTTTGGGTGCCATTGAGGAAAGGCACAATGTTCACCAATCCACATCCCAACTCCTTCGTATCACATCACATCCTGTACTCCTGTTTCATGGTCATTACCAACAGCAGTGCAGGGTACAAGTCAGCAATAATGCTTGGGTCTCTGCTTACCTGTGTTTCAGTGGTTCATTTTGTGTTAAGAATGGGAATTTAAAAAGTGGTACATTGCTTAATTACATATCCATTTGGGATTGCATCATAGGAACCACACTGTGGTCAATATGATTTCAAAGATAAAGGAATAATGACACACAGCAGGGAGAGAAGGATTTGCAAAGTTGGTTTCCCTAGATCCTAAACTCTCTGGAGTTTAGAAAAATGAGAGGTAATATCACTGAAATGTATAACATTCTGAGGGGATGACAGATTTATAAGCATGTTTCCTCTTGATAAGCGAGTCTAGTCTCAGGATAAGGGGTCAGCTACTTAAGGAAGAGATGATGTTTTTCTCAGAGAGTTGTGAATTTTCAGAATTCTCTTCCCCAAAGAGCAGTGGATGCTGAGTCATTCATTAAATTCAAGGTTGAGAAGGATGTTTGGACTGTACAGGAATCAAGTGCTCTGGGAATCAGGCAGAAAAATGGAATTGGTGTCAAAGATCAGATTGACCATGATCTTATTGCATGGAGGAACAGGCTCAAGGGACAATACGGTTTACTCCTGTTCCTATTTCTTAAGACTGAACAAATAACATTAGAATGCATTTTCTCATTGTACACTTTTCTAATTGGAATAAAAACTGATTCCGATGTGGGATGATTTTCTCTAGTTTTCAAGTTTAAACCTTTAACCAAATTGCTTTCAAACTGAGGGCTACAGCAAAGAATGGTTTAACTTCTCAATGTGACACAATGTTCCAAAATTTCATGGAAAAAAAAGTACATGAAGAATGGCTTTGTGAGCTTGATTCTCATCTCTTCCTGCCTCTGCTTCTGTTTCAATCACTTCCAACATGTACATTACTTAACCTCTCTCTAAAGAGAAAGTATTTTCAAGACATGATCACAGAGAAAGAAGCTGTTTACTTCAAACACAGCTTTCAAAAGCTGTCATTATTACAAAATACAACCAGTCAAAAGTCTATATTTACACAGCAGAGTTTTTTTAGTCTCCATGGCAATGCGATGTGCGGGCTACAATTAACTGTGAATATGTTGCCATAAATAAGTTTATATTGTAAGATTTTGTATAGGTCACTCAGAAAATGCAAAGGGATGTAATTTCTTAGTAAACCAGTTTCTCAAAGAACGCATTTAAGCTTTTTCCCTTGTTTTCTTTTCCTTTCTCCAGATGTAGCTCCAACAAAGAAAGGAGAACAGCAAAATTTTCACAGCCGATCCAACACAGCGCACAGGTCCAATCAAGTTTCAGACAAACATTCATCCTCTGGGGGTGTAAAGAATAAAAATGAAAGAAACGATGGGAATTTCATTTAATTTGTGTTTGTTCCTCTCTAAAAACAAGAAAAAGCAGAGGACAGGTGAATAACAGCAGCTGAAATCCTGCTCCCTCCACAGATGGGGCAGAAGGTGCCTGATGGGGTGGCAGTGTTTGAGCTGGTCCACTCCTCCTACTGCTTACACTGAGCTCCATTGTGCTCCTGACATGTAGACCAAGTTCTCAGTACCAAAATGGTCACTGGCCAGGGAATCCCAGGAGTCAGTGAGGATTTTATCAGGTGGTTCTGGTCATATCCTTGAATCTTTTCCTCCAACCACGTAGTAATCTCAGAGTGGTGTGTCAGGCTTGTGAGCAGGCAAGTGGTCTACCATCAGAGCCCACTGAGTGTAATTTGGTCCTCAGTACTGGGGACATTAACCGGGGAAAAGACACTGACATTGGTTTGCTTACTCTGCTGGTGGATTTGGAGTACCTTGCAGAGACAGAAGTGATGGTATCTCTCCAATGCTTTAAGGTGCCTGCTGTAGAAAGTCCAATTATCAGAAACACAGAAGAAGGTAGGAATCACTGGTGCCTACAAACCATAGTTCTGTACATGTTTAAGGTCTTGATCTTCAAACACCCTTTCCCTCAGGCGGCCAAAGACTCATCCAATAGTTCCTGTACCAATACCACCATCTGGTGATCCAAAGCAAGTATAGCAAGTGGCATTGGACAGTTAAAATGAGGGAAGCAGACTACTGTTAATGTGAATAGAGTTCAATGGTTTAACACTTCTAATTTACAGCTGAATCTTTTGTAATTTACTGTTTTATTATTTTTTAAGGAATCATTGTCATTTCTTCAGTGAGGAACATTTGTTTGAGGCAAATTAATGATAGTTATGTGTCGATAAGTTTTTGGATAAGATATTAAGCCAACATCCCTTCTGCCTGTTCATGAATAACTTTGAACAACTCATGATACAATTTGAAGCAGAATAAGAAATTCTCTGCATGGACAATCTTCCCCCAACATAAAACAAAGTTGTTCACTCAACTTACAGCCTATTGCAGAGTGTTGCTGTCACCACAGAAGAGATCACATTGACCATTAAAACAAAATATTTTCAGAGTAAATTATGAGGTGCTTTTCATAAGTTATATTGCAAATATATAGGCTGTACTCAGAATCCATAACCTGGATTCGCTGGCATCATTTTTGTGTTCCACATCATGGGCAGGGGGCATGTTTCTTCATCTTACATTCCCCCCAAAATCATTTCTTAATTGATTTATTTGTAATAAAAATAGAAAAGCAAAATATATTTAACCGTGCTTGTACTTTCGAAATAAACTTCCTTAACAATCTATCTCAACATGATTTATAATTTACATATTGCAAAGATTTCATTGCATCTGTGCAAGCCTACTGTTTCATTCATACATGGGGTATGGGCATTGCTGGCCATTAGTCACCCCTCAATACTCCTCAGAATGTGGTGGTGAGCCATGTTTTTGAACTACAGCAAAACTTGTGGTGAAAGTCCCACGGTACTGTTGAGAGTTCCAGGATTTTGACCCAGCAGCAATAACAATATTGTGATATATTTCCAAGTCAGAATGGTAGTAACTTGGGGAGGAGCCTATAATTGGTGGAATTGCCAGGCATCTACTGCATTTCACCCTCTACCTGGCAGAAACCATGAGCTGGGCAAGTGTTATCAAAAAACTTCGGTGAACTCCCACAATGCATCCTGTAGATGGCACCCTCTGCAATTACAATGTGCAAATGATGGAGTGAGGGAAGGTTTAAGGTGGAGGATGGGGTGAAAATCAAGTGGCTGCTTTGTACTAGATGATGTCATGCTTAATTCTGCACTCGTTAAGGCAAATGGAGAGTATCCCATCACACTCCTGATGGTGCCCTGCACTTGGTGGAAAGGCATTAGGGTTTTAAGAGGTGAATCATTTACTGCAAGATACCCAGCTTCTAAACTGCACTTTTGACCACAGTATTTAGCTGGCTGGTCTAGTTAAGTTTCTGATAAACAGGTTTTGGAATTGTAAAGCAGTTGGTCAGAGTTTAATATTCCAGATAACTGAAACTCAGAAATGATGTGCAGATGGGAAAGAGCTGTGTAAAAGTTTTGTATGGGTTCATCGAATATAAAACATAGAACAATACAGAACAGGAACAGGCCCTTTGGCAATGATGTCTGTGTTGACCATTTTACCAGCCTAAGCTAATCCTATCTGCCTGCACATGATCCATATCCCTCCATTCCCTACCTATTCATGTGCCTGAGTAAATACATCTTAAACATTGCTATTGTAACTGCCTCCGCCACTTCTCTGGCAGCGCGACCCAGGCACCTACCACACTCGATGTAAAAATTGCCTCATATCTCCTTTAATCTTTCCCCTTTTCACCTTAAATTTATGCCCTCTAGTATATGACAGTTCCACCCTGAGAAACAGATCCTGACAATCCAATCTATCTATGCCTCTCATTATTTAATTTACTACTATCAGGTTGTCTCTCAGCCTCCAACACTCCAGAGAACATGATCCAAGTCTGTCTAACCACTCCTTATAGATAATACTCTCTAATCCAGGCAACATCCTGGTGAACCTCATCTGCACTCTCTCCAAAGCCTCTACATTCTTCCTGTAATGTGGTAACCAAAACTGCACACAACGCTCCAAATGCAGCATGACCAAAATTTTATGCAACTGCAATATGACTTCATGGCTTTTATACTCAACACTCTGGCCAGTGAAGGCAAGTATGCCTTATGCCTTCCTTACCGCCCTATCTACTTGTGTTGCCACTTTCAGCGATCTATGGACTTGCACCCCAAGGTTCAGCTGCTGTTTGGAGGAAAACATTGCAAATCCAATGAAAGGCCACTACTTTGCAGGATTAGAGCAGTGGTAGTAAAGGATAAGATAAGATATCTTTATTAGTTACATGTACATCGAAACACACAGTGAAATACGTCTTTTTGCGTAGTGTCCTGGAGGCAGTCAGCAAGTGTCGCTACGCTTCCGGCGCCAACATAGCATGCCCACAACTTCCTAACCTGTCCGTCTTTGGAATGCGGGAGGAAACTGGAGCACCCGGAGGAAACCCACGCAGACACGGGGAGAATATACAAACTGCTATCAACTGCAAATTGAACTAGGCAACAAGTCACTATAGCAACTACTTCAGAGCATTTTTTGTAAAAGTGGTAAAGTCAAAAATAAAGATACTATAGTGGGGCAAGCTGCTTTCTGAAACCATGCACCAAAATTAAATGTTCAGCTAAGTCAATCCCAGACAGAAGGGGAATGCAATGCATGTCCCCCAGTCCATGTTCATTGAATGTATGAAAATCAGCATACAAACTTGGTGCTACCTTCTACCTTAATTGATTGTAGCTAACCTCAAAATTGGGTGGATACAGGCTTAGTAGTTTCTGTTTCTGTTTCTGTTTTTACATAAGCCAACCCAGGTTCAATAAAGAGCATGCCAAGAGTGGCACCAAAGACACCTAAGGATGAGGAGAGAAACAGGATCAAACTGTGAAGTGGTATAGTGATTATGATCCTGGACTAGTAATCCTAAAACCTGGACTAACAATCAAGAGACACGAGTTTAAATCCAACAATGGCAGCTGTGAATTTCAAATGAAGTTAATTAACAAAAATCTCAGTAATAGTGACCATGAAAAACTGAATAGTTGTAAAAACCCATCTGGTTCACTATTGTCCAACAAGGAAGGACATCTACTCCTCATTCTTGTTCTTGCCTTGTAACTCCAGGCCCTTGTAACGTACTTGTTTCTTAACTCCTCCATGAAAAGACCTTGGAATCCATGAAGTTGAATCAAACCCATTACATTCATCTTGGAATGACTTGCCCGTGACTCTCTCATCCCACATATAAATAAAATGAAAACTTTGTATAGCTGCAATTCAGAACCAAGTGCATCCAAGACAACAAAATTACTGAATTAATAAAAGCAGAGAAACAGAAAAGCTGGGAAAGTTTCCTCAATCAATATGTAGAGGTCCCAACTAGAGAGAGTGCGATACTGGATCTCCTCTTAGGGAATGAGATAAGGGAGGTGACAGAAGTGTGTGTAGGGGAACACTTTGGATCTAGTGATCATAATTCCATTAGTTTCAAAATAATTATAGAGAAGGATAGGACTGGTCCTTGGGTTGGGATTCTAAATTGGAGTAAGGCCAATTTTGATGGCATCAGAAGGGATCTGGCAGGCATGGATTGGATAGGCTGTTTTCCGGCAAAGAGATGCTTGGTAAGTGGGAGGTTTTCAAAAGTGAAATATTGAAAGTACAGAATCTCTATGTTCCTGTTAGAATAAAAGGCAAGGCTAACAGGCTTAGGGAACCTTGGTTTTCGAGGGATATTGAGGCCCTGGTAAAGAAAAAGGAGGCGCATATCAGGTATAGGCAGTTAGGGTCAAATGTGGCACTTGAGTATAAGAAATGCAAGAGGACACTTAAGAGAGAAATCAGGAGGGCAAAAAGAGGACACGAGGTTGCTCTGGCAGACAAGGTGAAAGAGAACCCCAGGGGTTTCTTTAGCTATATTAAGAGCAAAAGGGTAGCAAGGGACAAAATTGGTCCTCTTGAAGATCAGCATGGTCATCTATGCATGGAACCAAAATAAATGGGGGAGATCTTAAATGAATCTTTTGCATCCATATTTACTCTGGAGACAGACACAGAGACTGTAGAACTGAGGCAAAAGAGTAGTGAGATCATGGATCGTATCCGGATTACGGAAGAGGAGGTGCTAGCTGTCTTGAGGTGAATGAAGGTGGATAAATTCCCAGGGCCTGACAAGGTGTCCCCTCGAACCTTGTGGGATACTGGTGCAGAAATTGCAGGGGACCTGGCAGAGATATTTAAAACATCCTTAGCCACGGATGAGGTGTCGGAGGACTGGAGGATAGCTAATATTGTTCCGTTGTTCAAGAAAGGCTCTAAGAATAAGATGGGAAATTATAGGCCAGTGACCCTGACATAGGTTGTGGGTAACTTATTGGAAGGTATTCTAAGGGACAGGATATACAAGTATTTGGATAGACAGGGCCTGATTAGGGATAGTCAATGTGGCTTTGTGTGTGGTAGGGTCATGTCTAGCTAATCTTAGAGCTTTTCGAGGAAGTTACCAAGAAAGTTGATGAGGGAAAGGCGGTGGACATTGTTTACATGGATTTCAGCAAGGCCTTTGACAAAGTCCCACATAGGAGGCTGGTCCAGAAGGTTAAATCGTTTGGCATTCAGGATGAAGTAGCCAATTGGATTCAACATTGGCTTAGCAGGAGAAGCCACAGAGTGGTAGTAGATGGTTGTCTCTCTGACTGGAGGCCTGTGACTAGTCGTGTGCCGCAGGGATCCATGCTGGGTTCGTTGTTGTTTATCATCTATATTGATTATTTAGATGATAATGTGGTAAACTGAATCAGTAAATTTGTGGATGAGACCAAAACTGGGGGCATAGTTGACAGTGAGGAAGGCTATCAAAGCTTGTAGCGTGATCTTGATCAGCTAGGAAAGTGGTCTGAAAAGTGACTGATGAAATTTAATGCAGATAACTGTGAGGTGTTGCACTTTGGAGGACAAACCAGGTTAGGACTTACACAGTGAATGGTAGGGCTCTGAGGTGTGCAGTAGAACAAAGGGACCAGGGAATACAGGTCCATATTTCCTTGAAAGTGGCGTCACAGGTAGATAGGCTCGTAAAGAGATCTTTTGGCACTTTGGCCTTCATAAATCAGGGCATTGAGTACAGGAGTTGGGATGTTATGTTGAAGTTGTACAAGACCTTGGCGAGGCTGAATTTAGGGTATTATGTGCAGTTCTGGTCAACTACCTATTGGAAAGAAATCAATAAGCTTGAAAGAGTGAAGAGAAACTTTACAAGGATATTGCCAGGACTTGAGGACCTGAGTCATATGGAAAGGTTGAATAAGTTAGGACTTTATTCCCTGGAGCGCAGGAGAATGAGGGGTATACTTATAGAGGTATACAAGGGGTATAGATAGGGTGAATGCATGCAGGCTTTTTCCCCTCAGGCTGGGTGAGACAAGAACTAGAGGACATAGGTTTAGGGTGAAAGGTGAAATATATAAGGGGAATCTGAGGGGAAACTTCTTCAATCAGAGAGTGGTGCGAGTATGGAACAAGCTGCCTGCGGAAATGGTAGATACAGGTTCAATTGTAACATTTGAGAGAAGTTTGGATAGGTACATGGATGGGAGGGGTTTGGAAGGATATGGTCTGGGTGCAGGTAGATGAGACTAGGTAGAAAATCAGATTGATGTGGACTAGATGGGCCAAAGGGCCTGTTTCTGTGCTGTAATGCTCTATGACCCTAATCCTAGAGTTACTCAGCATGTCAGGCAGCATCTGTGGAGGGAGAAGCAGAGTTAATGTTTCAGATCAAGAACCTTTTATCAGTGGTGAGAAAGGTTAGAAATCAAATGTATTTAAAGCTGCAGGGAAGTGGGCAGGGTGAAGAGAACAAACAGAGTGTCTGTGACTGGGAGGTGACCGAGGGAGACTGAACAGCACAAGTGATGGTAGTCCCTGCTGGGACAGGGTGATGGAGAGTTGTTTATCACCACAGATCTGACTAAATAAGATGTAAATGGAAGGAGTTGAATGAAAACGGAATGGAGAAAAGAAAACACAATGCTGGAACTGTGAGATACAAAACACTTTAGAATCTGGAAGCCAGTTAAAATATAACAAGAATGCTGGAAATCACAGCAGGTCCAGAAAATAGACCCAGAATACTGGGCAGTAATGTGTCTGCTTAACACCAGCTGGACCCTGAGGGAGTAGAATCCCTTTCAGTACCAGCAGAGACCAGAGTTGGCACGTGGCATTTGCAAAGTTAATGGTACCCTGCATCACGAGGGCCCTACAAAGCCACATGTTCAATCCACCTGCTGCTCCCTAGCAAGTGGGGATGAAATATAGTCAACGACAATCAGAAAACTGAAAGGTGTTGCAAGCTTTTCCAACTCCTGCCTGAGGAAGATCCGTGTCTACAAGTTTATTGTCTTGGTCCCCTTGACAGCCACCAGCAATGCAATCCTCACGGTATTCCAGTTTGCAATCTTAGCTGGGCAGGTGGAAGACTGCATTGTGGATGTCCTGACTAAGTGCCTGGAAGCCATACGTGCTCAAGGTGTTCAGAGATCAACTCAGTCTCCTCCTCCTTCCTCTAGTAGGTGATTTCGCTCTGAGTGCTCTTTGGTTCTTTTCTTGGTCATGCTGTTTTCCACAGGGAATTATCATGGTCAGAAGTTTTGATGTTGGTATAACATCATCTGCAGCACCACCTTCTGTTAAAGATTTAGAAAACACGGAGTGTACCATCGGAGGGCTTTTATTATCACTGATGCCCCCTCATCATTGGAATACAATGTTGGCGACAGTCACATGGAGTGTAATACATGCCGCCAAGGTGTAGATATGGCATGGACATCTTTTACAACTAAACTAGCTCCCTATAGCAAGAGAACAGGATATCAAGGCTCCAAATTTTGTGCAGAAGGATCATTCAGAGACTGATTTAACAATTTAAACTTCTCACTCAGTTTGCATATCAATGACCAACTGATAATAAAGGCGGCATGCTTGTCATTCACGGACTTAAGCTCTAAAAAGCACCAAGGTTTCAAAACAAACGAACCTAACCATTTATATCACAGATTTTCACTGGTGAAGTAGACGATTTAACAAAGGGTTCCAAATTCAACTACATCAATGACAGAACTGAACACATCCCCTTCATTCTGTTTTATAAGATCAGAAATATTATTTATATAAAGCAGCTGAACAACTCTCAAAGTTATTACTAATATTTTAACTCAATAACAGATCTCTGGAGCAGAGGCCTAAATTTGTTGCCAGGACATTCCAGGCCCTCGTGGACATGCAAGAAATGTGGAAAAATAACATAAGAAGTCATGCATTTCGTTACCCCTGGCACCAGCTCACTTCCCAATCCACAGCATATTAAAATAGCATTTGGGCCCTGATGATATCACTCTTGCCTGCTTGGTTATTTAAAGAGGGACACCACCAGTTTAAATCTGAGCTAACATGATTGGTGATGGACAGTTTTGGGCATCTCAATTCTACTGAGAAGGCAAATTTAAAAATCACTCCGTAACTTTCGTGACTTTGGCTCATGTATCCCAATTCTGGAATTTCAAAGTCCACCACTGAGCTGGGATTAGTTGGTTTCTCATGAGCTATATATTACGTTATATTTCTATCTTAAAATGCAAGCTGAAAGACACAATGATATTCATCTTTCCTTGTCTTCTTATTTGATGTCTTTTATTGAGTTTAGGTTCATTTTCTGCAATTGACAATTGCACTGTTTAATGGACAGGAATACTAAATTATCCACACACTTGTATCCTTGTGTTTCTCTTAAAATAGTGAATGTGTGCAGCAGGGTGGGACAGTTACAAATCACTTCCAAGAAGTAAACATCAGATGTATCACTTTCCTTTTAGTCATTAATTTGACTTCTACTTTTATAATTTTTTTCAGATGTCATGAGTTGCCATTTTATTTTGTTGCTTGTTTATCCTGCTTTTGTTGCTTGTTTATCCTGCTCACTTTGATGACCATTATCTTTCATGAATTGTCTCACATTATGCTGCTTCTTACTATGATTCCATCCTTCCTGCTTCTTTGTCAGAAACGTATACTTTTTATATCGTTTGATCTTCACTTACAAACATCTGTTTTTCATCATCACATTTTCCTTGTTTATGTTGGAGAAATTGGCATTGGCATTGAAGGGTTCAATGAGAAGACAGCAGACAGGCAAATTAAAAAGCAAAACAAGCTGACTAGCTTGTGGAGGATACAGACTGATAGAAGATGAAAAAAATACAGAAGGTCAAAAAACAAATGTTGCTGGCAAAGAAGGTGGCAGAACAAACACATGCACACACAATGCAGCTTTTCCATTTTTCTCAAGTACAAGCTAGAGCTTTAATCATTTAATACCATGGCCCTGTACTGGCTCTAAATACACCTACAATTTGTATCCATATTTCAGACACCATCCATTATGTTCTGTGTTTGAGCTTGGCTCAATACTAAAAATGATAATGTCTTACAGAAGCCCATGCACCATACTTAGCATTGACACAGAATACTGTAGCATCATTATGATTTATGTTCCCTCTTAATATGTTTAACTTGCAGTGACAGAAATAAGGCTGTTTCCTTAAGCAGATTGATTCTACTGGCTGCATTGTGAATGAAATAGCAGGTCACATGACTAACAATTATTCTTCAATTACGACACATTGCGCAAGAGGCCATAGCCTAAAATTCAGAAGATACTTTAGTCTCAAAAAAATGGTCAGATTTATTTCTAAGTAAGGAAAACCAAAAGATACATCCAGTTATACTTAAAAAATAAATCAGTTCACATGGAACGATGTATCTACTTTTCAAAAGGCTGATAACTGAAAACTTTTTGACAAATCAGTTATGGTAGTTGTGACATGAATGTGTGGATGAGTCAATATTCCTGTCCACCAAACAGTGCAAGCATCAATTGCAGAAAATGAACCAAAAACTTATAAGAAGACATTGAACAATAAAGTGAAGGTAAGAAAGGATTAACATCATTATGTCTTTCAGCTCACAGCTGTTACTATTCAGACAGAAACCACCACTTTTTTCCTGGCTATTCCTGATCTGCCATTACAGAAACTTAATTTCAATATGCAGCCTTGCATACATTAACATTTCCCAGATATAATATTCCAACCCCCTTCAACAAATAACCTAATTAGTGTGTAATATGATGATTCAGGAAACAGAAATAGCTACCCAGCTCTTCCATGGATGAATCAAGGCAATTCAATACTTTAGATTAACCATCTCGTGTTCAGCCCCAACATTAAAGACATATTTTGATCCCTCCCAACAAAACAAAGGTGTCTTTCAACTTGAAAATCAATGCCCGCACATGAATTTAGTTTATGATTAAACAATGTTAAGGGACATGGGACTAAAAGTATCCTCACTGCCATTTCCACCAATAAACATTTTATGAACACAGCAGAATGTTTCATATACTACAATATGAATATTAATGCATAGGCTACCACTTGACAGTATAAAATCCAATAACCTACTTTGAACATATCTTGGTGCCTCATGTAATAAAATACTTTCTGGGGGTTTCAAAAAAGTTTTTGCTTCAGAAAAGTTTTCAATAGTAATTCTTGTTTCACTGATAACACTGTTGTGTTCCATCTTTCATTGGATTTGAAGGCCCTTTTTTGTGAGGTGGACTTTGGTGCACTAAGTCAGTATTTTGATAAGTAAGTGTTGCTAGTGATATTGATTGAGAAGTCTGGGACAAAGCTGACAACCCATCCTGCCATCTCTTCATTCAGAGTTAGTTGCATATATCCCAAATCGGTAACCAGACTGAAAATAAGTCTTTATAGCCTCCATCATCGCCTCGCCAACAAATAAAAGGTTTCTAAGTTAAGGCTATTTTTTTTATGATCCCCACCCCACCAAAATCCCCCCTCAAAAAGTCCCTGGACATCACACCCACTATGTAGACCAATGTGAAGATTTCTTTGACAACGCCTCTCAAACCTATGTTCTCAGAATGCCACTCAAGCAGGGGCTACCAACTCTCACCTGCCTGACCTTTGCCCCCATAACCTGATCTACACCCACACCCTTCCCAATCATCTAGTCTACCAGCTCTCCTGAAATGCTCTTCTCCTGAAGTGCAATCTTCTCTAAGATCCCCTTCCAACCCCTCTCTTTTCCCTTGTGTAAATAAAACACTTCTGTTCTTATAAGGTAGGTAGCTGCTGGGATTATCCTCATGTGGAGATTATGGAACATTTTTCAGTATTTTTCAGTCATATTGGATCTAAGTGGACACCCTTCATTAAGAAATTCTGGAAAAACTCAACAGGTCAGACAGCATCTGTCGAAAGAGAAACAGTTAACATTTCAATTTGAAGAACCTTCATCAGACCGGTTCTCCAGCTCGCCCCTGCTGTGCACTGTCACAAGAATACAAGAACACAAAAACAAAGGAGCAGGAGTAGACCACCACAACCCTCGAGCCTGATCCCCCCCTCCCCCCATTCAATATGATCACGGCTGATCTACCCCAGGCCTCCACTCCTCTTTTGTGCCAATTCCCAATTGCCCTAATTCTCCAATCTCTGAAAAATGCATCTACCTCCTCTGTGAAAATCCCAAGGATCTTGTCTCCATAATGATCTGTGGTGGAGAATTCCAGAGATTCATCATCCTCTGTGAGAAGAAATTCCCAATGTACTTCAGTTTTAAATGACCACCACCTAATCTTGCAACCATGCCCCCATCATTCAAGACTCTCTCACTGGTGGAAACATCTCATCAACAAAGAAGTATTTAAATGAACACTTGAATCACCATGGCATCGGGGATTACAGGTCGAGTCTGGAAATGGAATTAGTGTAGATAGGTACATGATGGCATGGAGACAGTGGCTATTTCCACTCTCTTTGACTCGACATCTATACAGCATTTAACAGCCCAATCAATCGGTGCCCCATCCACCACCCTATACATTAGCTCCCTCTACCATTGGTGATGGGGCAGGGCACAAGGGAAATAATTGCAGTAATCAGAGATCATAGATTTTAAATAATCAACTAAGGTTCCAGTGGGGAAATGAGAAGAAACTTCTGCATGTAGAGGTTCCTAAAGTCTGGAATTCATTCCTGAAACTGGATTCCCCTGTGAGTTTTTGAAAAGGCAATTAATTGGAAATACTTAAAGAGGACTGGGTTGTAGCCTAATGAGGAAAAAACTGGATTGAGGGACTAATTTGGACAGATCTTACAAAGAGTTATCACAAGCAAGAAGAACCAAATGCTTTCCAATTCTGCAAGAGTCAAACCAGTACAGTGATATATTCAAAGAAGTGTTTCAATTATGTTTCATACAGGTTCCAAGGCATTACAGGTGTAAATTTGCATCATTGCTTCCAATTTAGAACATAGAACATTACAGCATAGTGCAGGCCTTTCGGCCCATGATGTTGTGCCGACCTTTAAACCTACTCTAGGATCAATCTAACCATTCCCTCCCACATACCCCTCCATTTTTCTATCATCCATGTGCCTAAGAGTCTCTTAAATGTCCCTAATGTATCTGCCTCTACCAGTACCCCTGGCAGTGCGTTCCACACACCCACCACTCCCTGTGTAAAAAATCTTACCTCTGATATCCCCCCTGTACTTTCTTCCAATCACCTTAAAATTATGCTCCTTCATGTTAGCAATTTCCACCCTGGGGAAAAAGTCTCTGACTGTCCACTCGATCTATGCCCCTTATCATCTTGTGCACCTCTATCAGGTCACCTCTCATCCTCCTTCGCTCCAAAGAGAAAAGTCCTAGCTCACTCAACCTATCTTCATAAGACATGCTCTCCAATCCAGGTAGCATCCTGGTAAATCTCCTCTGCACCCTTTCTAAAGCTTCTATATCCTTCCATAGTGAGATGACTGGAACTGAACACAATATCCTAAGTGTGGTCTAACTAGAGTTTTATAGAGAAGGCCAACACACCATACACCTTCTTAACAACCGTATCAACTTGCATGGCAACTTTGAGGAATCTATGGACTTGGACACCAAGATCCCTCTGTTCTTCCACACTGCTAAAAATCCTGCCATTAACCCTGTATTCTGCCTTCAAATTCGACCTTCCAAAGTGAATTACTTCACACTTTTCTGGATTGAACTCCATCTGCGACTTCTCAGCCCAGCTCTGCATCCTATCAATGTCCCGTTGTAACACTCGACAACCTTCTACACTATCCACAACACCACCAACCTTTGTGTCATCTGCAAACTTACTCACCCACCCTTTCACTTCTTCATCCAAGTCATTTATAAAAATCACAAAGAGCAAGCCTCCCAGAACAGATCCCTGCAGAACACCACTGGTTACTGACCTCCAGGCAGAATACGCTCCATCTACCACCACCCTCTGCTTCTATGGGCAAGCCAATTCCGAATCCACACAGCCAAGTTCCCCTGGATCCCATACCTCCTGACCTTCTGAATGAGCCTATCATGGGCAACCTTATCAAATGCCTAAAGTCCACATACACCACATCTACTTCTCTACACTCAATGTGTTTTGTCACATCCTCAAAGAATTCAATCAGGCTTTTGAGGCATGACCTGCCCCTCACAAAGCCATGCTGACTGTCCCTAATCAGCCTATGCTTCTCCAAATGCTCATAAATCCTGTCCCTAAGAATCTTTTCCAATAATTTGCCCATCACTGAAGTAAGACTCACTGGTCTATAATTCCCAGTGTTATCCCTACTCCCTTTCTTGAACAAAGGAATAACATTTGGCACCCTCCAATCATCTGGCACTACTCCTGTGGCCAGTGAGGATGCAAAGATCATCACCAAGGGCTCATAAATCTCTTCCCTCGCTTCCCATAGTATCCTGGGATATATCCCATCTGGCCCCGGTGATTTATCTATCCTAATGTTTTTCAAAAGTTCCAGCACATCCTCCTTCTTAACATTGACATACTCCAGCTTATCAGTCTGTTTTACGCTGTCTTCACAAACGTCAAGGTCTCTCTCACAGGTGAATACTGAAGCAAAGTATTAATTAAGGACGTCCCCTACCGCCACCGACTCCAGGCACGTTTCCTCTTCTATCCCTAATCGGTCCTCCCTTCACTCTCGTCATACTTCTGTTCTTCACATACAAGTAGAACGTTGGGGCTTTCCTTAACCCTACTCGCCAAGGCCTTCTTGTGCCCCCTTCTAGCTCTCCTAAGTCCATTCTTAAGCTCCTTCCTGGCTACCTTGTAACTCTCTAGAGCCCTGTCTGATCCTTGCTTCCTAAACCTTACATAAGCTTCTTTCTTCCTCTTCACTAGATATTCCACATCTCTTGTCAACCATGGTTCCTTCACCCTACCATCCTTTCCTGCCTCAATGGGACAAACCTAACTAGAACCCCATGCAAGTAATCTCTAAACAACCTCCACATTTCTGTTATGCATTTCCCTGAGTACATCTGCTCCCAATTTACACTCCCAAGTTCCTGCCTAATAGCATCATAATTCCCCCTCCCCCAATTAAATACTTTCCCATGTCATCTACTCCTATCCCTCTCCAAGGCTATGGTAAAGGTCAAGGAGTTACGGTCACTGTCTCTGAAATGCTCTCCCACTGAGAGATCTGACACCTGACCAGGTTCATTGCCTAGTACCAGATCCAGAATGGCCTCTCCTCTCGTTGGACTTTCCACATTGTGTGTCAGGAATCCTTCCTGGACACACCTAACAAATTCCACCCCATCCAAACCTTTTGCACTAAGGAGGTGCCAATCAATATCAGGGAAGTTGAAATCACCCATGACAACAACCCTGTTATTTTTGCACCTTTCCAAAATCTGCCTCCCATAAAATTTGTTTTGCTTTGGAGTAAATCTTCTCTAATAAGTGCAAACAGAATACAGACACAAACTTCAATGGCTCTTGATTTCTCTGTATTTGGTTGCAATAATGCACTAAGCTTCTTGGGATAAAAATCTTAGCTGCGCGGTTAGCTGAGCAAGCAATCTTCGTTGAAATGGTGAAAAGATTGCAGCTATTAGTCATTAACGTGATTTACCCACAACCTCTTTTCATGACCATGAAGGTAACATAAGAACGAGGAGCATGCAAAGGTCAATCTACTCCTCGAGTCTGTCCACCATTTAGGGAGATCATGGCTAATCCAGTCTTGGTTTCAGTCCATTTTCCTGCCCTCTCCCTGTACCCCTTGACTCCTTGTAGTTCAAATGTCCTCCACCTTGAATATACACAGTGATTCCACCTCCCAGCTCTCTTGGATAAAGAATTTCAAAGATTCGCAACACTCTGAGAGAGGAAATTCCTCCTCATCTCTCTGTTAAATAGGTGATCTCTTATTCTGAAAACAGCCCTCTTGTTCTAGATACCATCACTAGGATGAACCTTCTCTCAGCATCCACCCTGTTAATCTTCCTCGGAATCTTAAGAGGTTTCAATAAAATCACCTTTCATTCTTCTAAACTCCAATCAGTACAGGATCGACCTCCCTTCACACACCAACCCAGGAATCAACCTACTGAACCGTATCCATGCCGTCTCCAATGCAAGTATGGAAACTAAAACAGTATGCAGTACTCCAGCATATATGGGCCTATATTTAACTCTGGAGACATGAGACTTCAGGTGCTGGAATCTTTTGTCTGTTGCTCTATATTTTACTCTGTTTGGTTAAAAAGTGTGAGGTCCATACTTCAGTGCAACTTGGTTAACTTATGAAATTATAGGTAGCCACAGTTTCATAATGTACACTGCTTGTTAGTGCAGTTGCTTCAGTTGGAATAGAGAACATGAGCATGAACAGCAGTGATCATTTCAGCTGCCAATGAGTAATCTAATGATATGAAATGATAATGATATGAAAAATAACACATGCACATCATTTCTGCAAAGTGATTAAAAACAGTTGAAGAAACTCAAACTTACTCATGAAACACTAAATGAACGCAAATCCTTAGTGGCAGCTTTAAAATTCTCTCTCCAAAATGGCTTGAAAAACAGAGATTTTACTTTTTTTGTCACTAGTACTAAATTTCCTCAAATGAAATCAACAAAGGCTTGAAAGTCTGCCAGCAATGTTAGCAGCATGCTGCTGTCACATTACTCACTGGTCTACTATTTTAATGAAAAAAATAAAATATTCAAACTAAATGAGATAATTTAAAGCAGCAGGCAGAAATATGTCACACAAAAGCGTTAAGGTTATATCTAACTCCTACTGAGGTTCTCCTTTCCTTTTCTCCCCAATATCTTTTAAGTTGTTTTTCTCTTCCAATTTTCCCATGCTCACTCACCCAAAAGCCAAGGTGGCAGGAAAATTGCTCCATCCCTGGGATAGAACCATGGAAGCACACAGAGGCAGAATGATAGCAGATTCTCCACTTCAGTGGATTTTGGGTAAAGGAAAGCTCAATGGACTGAGGCACTTTAACCTGTTCCAGGGTGTCCTATGTCCTAAGCTACAAATGGACCTGGCATTCTGGAGGCTGCCCTTCGTTCATGTTTCATAAGTGTCAAAGTGCTGCAATCGTGTACTGTGATGCATCTACACTTACCTGGGGTTGAAAATAAATACTCTTTTTTTAAGATATCTGGGTATCTGTTTTTGGGGAGGTAGGGAGTGATTGTTCATGTTTCATTGCACCAGCTGATTAAAACTCACTCACCATTTCTTTGCTGGATAAAACCGAGCTCCTTGTTCAATAACCTGGAACTTTGAACTCCCATGGTAGCTCTCTAGAGGGGCCTAGATCTTCAAAGTCTCTCATTGTTCAAATTGAACAGAAACTGTGGCACATGATTAACTCAGAAAGGAAATGGGAGGATGAAGTCACAGATTCTCTGGTACAAACATGGAGCTAGAAGATGTTTTTAAAATGTAAAAACACTGATAGATCTACAGCCTATTCCTCTGACAGTGCTTTGTGGAAATTCATACTTCCTTAATTTTTGCAAAAGGGCTCAATTTAGTATTTTATGAGGTCTTTAACTGATAAAACCCAAATTGTTTCATGTTGCTGCAATTTAAAATAAAAACAATGGCTTGAATTTTACCTCTCTCTTGCTCCTCCCACCCACATCCCAATGCCCCCTGAGACTAGGTATAGGGGGAATTAAGTGTTACCTCCACCAACCCCACTGCCTACAAGGCAGATCCAAATATTAATTTGCTCTTTTAAAGGGCCAAATGAGACAGTGTGGAGCAGCACCAGGTTGTCTGCAAATACAGGCTGGATCTGGTCTGTAATTCCAGCCCACGCCTGAGCAGTCCAGCAGTGGCGATTGCTCCTGAAAGAGCAATCGTGGACCAGAGAAGGAACAGCTGTTATTTTTTATTAAACCTTTAGATAGGTTTCCTTAAAGGTGCCACAAGAAAACCTTGTCAATGAATCGTACGGCAGAGAAACAGGCCCTTCAGCCCACTTGAGTCTGTGCCAACCATCACACATGCATTTTCATTGATCTTATTTTATTCTTCATAAATTTCAATCAACTCCTCCCTCCCACTACCACCCCCCCCCCCCCCCACCAAATTCTGCTATTCATCTGCAGACCAAGGACAATTCACAGCGGCCAATTAATCCACCAGCCCACATTTCTTTGGGATATGGGAAGAAACCGGAACACCTGGAGGAAGCCCATGTGGCCACAGGGAGAATGTTTAAACTCCACACAAACAGCAACAGAGGGCAGGATTGAACCCAGCTCACTGGAGCTGTGAGGCACTGGCTCTACTAGCTGTGCCAGTGTACCACCCCTTGAGCTTGCTGTTCAGCACCTTACCCTGACCACCTTTGCCCCCACCCCAACAACAATAAACATATTCTCTCCCCACCCATTAACCATGCTGTAGTAATCAACCTTGTGAGTTCCTGTTGCAGACTCCAGCCCATAGCCTTCTGTTCCTGCCTGTCAGCCAGGTAGAACAGTGGGCAGCCGTTAGTAAAGCCATTGCCTCACAGCACCAGACATCAGGGTCTGTGTGGAGTTTGCACATTCTCCACGTGGCCACGTGGGTTTCCGCTGGGTGTTCCGGTTTCCTCCCAAATCCTACAGACGCACAGGTAGGTGGATTAATTGGCCACTGTAAATTGCCCCAAGTGTGCAAGTGAGTGATGGAATCTTGGAGGGGTTGTTGTTGAGAACGTGGGAAAAATAAAACGGGATTAATGTAGGATTAGTGTAAGTGGGTGCTTCTGTACTACATCGCTCTACGCCTCTATGACCCTATGACGTACCTGGGTAGGTTCAGCTGTGAATGACCAGAAGGGTCACCACATCACCAGACTCTCAGAGTGTGCCATCCAGTCCGACTTTACCAAACAACCGCCCGCATTCCATTTTTAGCTGCTGTAATCTTATGTTTAATCTAACAAAAGGATATAAAAAGCTCTTTAAATTCTGGGTGAGTGAAAAAACACATCCACATATTTCATTTGGTCTCATCAAAAAATACTTTATTTTTACTAATCATTTCAGGAATATTGACCTCCCTATCTCTGAACCTGTCACACTCTATCAGTGGAAGTGTGCAGCCATCCTCAGTCCCAGCCCCATGGTTTAACAGTAATTAATGCAGAAATGCAACACTTCACAGAAAACAGTGCGAAATGCCACTTTTGCAAAGCTAACAGTGGAGCAGCCAAATGCAGCCAGCAACTTGTGATGACCCAGGGGATCACTTCTTCATCACAAGTTGAAGCTTGACTTGCACATTAGAAGGGCTGTGCATCCTTCGCACCTTCTTCCTTCCAGGAAAATCTGGGCCATTAAACAAGTAAATCAAAGGCTACACAATTTTGAAACAATGAATATTCAGTTTATGTACAGACTAACTGCTGCGTTCCCAAATTCTGAAGAGAGCAAAGAATTTCACTTTCAGCAATGTGATTATTTCCGGGTCACACACTTTAGTTCATATCATCATCAGATTAGTGAGGGCCACATCATAGAGACACTTAACTCCCCTCCGCATGCTGTGCCGATGATAACCTTTGTTTTCAGGCTGATTTGTAGACAACAGAGAAAGGCTAGTTTAAAAAAAATGATTGGGCAAATGCAAGGGTTGCACAGTGGTTATGTTACTGGACAAGAAAGATTTGGGTCTGGGAAAGAAATTCATTCACACTAACAGTGATGCCCACATCCCTTGAATGAATATAAAATAAAGGTGAACTATCTAAAAGCAGTCTTGCGATGTGTATCTGTTCCTTCTCTTACATATGGCTGCAACAACATACGTAAATTAAATCAGAGGCCAGTAAGCTACTGCATGGCATTTCCAGAGGCAGTTTATCTGTTGCTCATGCCAAAGGCAATCTATGATGAACTGTTTGATCCAGGAAGTCTCGTCATTGGGTCTTGAATGAGTCCTTTGTTGCAGAAAGTGTTTTTGATCCAGGGTTTATTGCACATATCATTGGTTCTACAAAACCATGCGGTAAGTCAGCCAAGATCAGGGAGGTTCCAATGTACATATGGACTACTGACAGTTCACAAAATCTATCTGTGGAGTCGCAGCATCACAACAGATATGAGGAGAGGCAATATTCAGCAGCACCAGGAGCCATTGAGTTGGGATCAAACTCAAGGTCCTAGTGGTTGCTGGCACAGTTGAATTCAGCTACATGCTCGATAGTGAGTGTGAAAATGGAGAATTGTCGCACCCTTGTGTCAGCAGCCTGGGTAATGCCCGTGAATTTGCAGATCAGGCAAATCTGTGTTTTAGTCTTGACCCCAATGTTTGATTGAGAGAGGGATTGACCATTAACTCTTAAAATTGAAGGTAATAATTTATAAAGTTAATAATTATTCATTTTAAAATTAAAGTTAGCTAAAATGCTTAAAGTATATGTAAATAATTATAAGCATTGAACAAAACCAAAATATTTTTTAAAAAGGAGCCATAGCCCCAAATCCCCATTGTAATGAATAGAAATAGAGTCTCAGAGGCGATCCCACAGCCCAAGTCCTCTAGGACATTCTGAATCCTTCAGTAAGTTACGACTCCTGCATTTAACAGTGCCTGTGTAGAAGTCCTAGATCTGCTTCCATTTAGATGGATAAATGGAACCGTCAGGATCCAGACAACTCTATCAGAACAAATGGTAGGGATTAGTGCTACATGGAGCACTAGTGCTACAAGATGGTGGGTGTGAAGACATTGTTAGTTTTGCACAGATCATATAAATGGAGCTTATCCAACTTTGCCCAAGGATATACAAGTAATCACGGAGAAACAATGGTCATCCAGTCAGCATGGGGATGCCCCATTGTTGTTTGCCTTGCCAAGCTTCTGCTCAGCAAATCCCAGCACCTCTCAATCTGCAATTCAGACCCATCACCTCTTTCAACCCCAGATATAAAGGGAAAGTAAATGACTCCAGAGTCTTTGCACCTGAAAGGATCCATGCCAATCAAGACACAAAAACTGTAAATATAACTGTGTCTAAATAAATCTTGTTTTTTTGTTCTACATCTCAATTACTTTAATGTATCTTTGTACCCTTTGCAGTCTAGTAGGATCCAAGACATAGAGTGGAAGGCTGTGTGAAAAAATTCAAATCTTTCATCATATCCCCAAAAAATTACATTCACAAAATTATAAAAAGGTTCATATTGATTGAAAACATATTTTAAAATAATTTGCTAAAGGTCAATCCTTCTGTCCTTGGCGGCAAGCACCAGATGTGAGGCCACCTGTTCTTCAGCTGTCTTTGGGAATCAACTGCGGTCACTTACCTGCTTTCACAAAGCCAGAATGAATTAAGATGAGGTGAAACTTCATTTTAATTAGCACCAGACACAGAAGTGCAGGAAAGGAAGGGAAAAATGACTGCATATGCAAAAAGCTCCTAACATCCTGTCATAGAGGCATGTGTTGGAACAAAACCAATTGAACAGTAAGGATTAAACACATCATTGTTTTTGAAGGAGGAAATATGGCCCAAAGGAGAATGAAAATGGCACAAATACTATGCCGAATAAAGAGAAGTCTAACATTTTGAATGTCAGTAAAATATAAGATAATTTGTTTTTTTAAGTTATTGAAAAGAATGAGTTGGGTCACTTGAAGCTGAAGGATATCCAATGATTTTATAACAATGGAAAATATCAAAGCAATGCCCTATTGGATGGTACAATATTGAAATGTAGTTGTGACAAATACCCTGAAAAATCCACCCTATTTTGTTTGGTTAGTGTTTCTGTATTTCGCTAAACTGAGATAGCTCTTGGTAGTGAAGTGATGGTGAAATCCATTTAACTTGTTGTTTAGTCCTGCCCGTCTTTTCTCATATGCAGCAGGGTAGTTTCAACTTTTAACAACTAATAGGACAGACTTATTACTGCACAAGATCACTTACAATATGATAAACACAGGTTGAAGTACAAAATTATTTTAATAAACAATATTTTTAATAAAATTATCAAAAGATTAATCCCTTACATTAAATTCTATCTGACCTACCATAATATAAATAGTATGTGTCTTTGTTTAGTGGAATGAATTGCAATTACACATGCATGATATTACATGACAAGAATTGAAAGTAGCTAGTGCCTTGAATCACTTCAATCTCATCAGAGTCCTTTTCTTACAAATATAGGTCTGACTGTATGCCCTTTCTCAGCATTCTGTTAATTACAATCTTCTGTTGAAAGGTGAAGTACAAACACCTCGTCTCCTCTACCTGACAAGCTGGAGGTGAAAAGGATGTGATATTCAGCATGAGATGAAATGCTTGCAGGAGTTGAATCCTTGGAGAAATCAAGTACATCCCAGGGTAATCAACTCCTTTTTTTTACACATCAGTTTTTAAAATCCTGCAGGACCCTCATGCAGACAATCTGTAATGATCACCTACAACTGACCAGCAGGTGTTTAGTACAATTCTACAGTCTTGGCCACAAAACCATGATCTGCTTCAACACCCCATCAACCCCACACACCCTCCACATATAGTAGTCTATTGTTTAACTCATTATGTAATGCAGCACAAGTTGAACATTTTCAAATGTAAATATGAGTGATTTTTCACTTTCTTGCTCTGAGGTTTCAAGAACAAATTCTCCTTAAGAATTGTACTGAAAATATAAAAAAATCTTTTGCCTGAAAATTGTAGATCTAACTACATCTTTAATAATGCTGCTTATCAATACACAATCATTCAGTGTGCAGGATGGGATTTTAACCCAGTGTTTACCCAAGCTTCATTTTGCTATTGAGAGAATTGATTTTTCTGCTCCCTTCCCCAGTTTTGATCTTAAACACTAAATAAAATATATTTTTGTACTTGTTCCTCCTTCTAACTTTATGATGCACCTCACCCCAACCACACAATGCTTCCCATGCTTCCCAGAAATAGAGTTCTGATGAAGGATCACTGACCCAAAATGTTAACTGCTTCTCTTTCCACAGATGCTGTCTGACCTGCTCAGCATTTCCAACTTTTTCTGCTTTGATTATTAAAACTACGACATGCAGCGCTTTAAACTGTGACGAGAAAATTTTCAAAACAGAACAGCAATGGTGACAAGCAACCAGTTGAAAAGATTATATATTAATTACAAATCCCTGGGAGGCATTTTAATTCTTATCAAAGATAAGCTCATTGATGAACCAATTGTTTTGATCATCTTTCCTTAGATGCTGCCTAAACTGCTGAGTGTTTCCAGCATTTTATTTAAAGATCAATCCCATTCCACACAATAATGTTGCTATCTTAATATGCTTTTGTTGTGAGTTCTATCAATGTTGCATTTATTGACAATATCCCATTTTTTAACTGTAATAAAATTGCAGTACACCTTCACCAAGATGGAAAAACAATGATTTGGTTTACCAAGCCAAAACAAATAACCAAAGATAAAATGATAAAGGCAAAAATAAAGTGAAATTGCTAACTATCGACAAACAAGTTGGAGTTGTCTTCAATTTCTTAACATCAACACAGAAATCTGCTCTACAAATTTTCTACTGAATAGGTTTGGATGAATTCGATCTCTTACTTCTACATATTAGCATGGTGGTAACTTCATTACTTACAGATAAAATTTTGTGAATAAAACTTTATACCTGACTGATGTCAATTGTGGTCAAATCAACTTCTTTACAGCCATGATTCTAAAATGACAAAACACACCAGCCTTGAAATTGGCTTGCATGTGCATGTTTTCTATGCAAAAATCATACTTAAAAGAGGTTTTCCATGAGTTGGATGAGCTCGTGAGCATTTTCGGATCCCTTAGATCTAGCAGGAAATTGGTCACTTCCATGGTCAATTCTCTTCAGCACAGTTATCACAGGGTCAGTTTATCTGACACACCTAATGATTCATCAGATGCACAATAGCCAAATTAAAGTGGTGAATAAAGGTGCTATAACAACCTTTATTTAACAGGCACAAAAAAAACAAGCAGCAAACCTCACAGCAGAATTAAAGGGTCCTGATGTGACCTTGATGTTTAACTAGCAGACTCTGCCAGCCTCATTTTTCAATGTTCAATACGCAACCAGAAATCTTACTGTGAATTCCCTTGGTGACTGCAGTAATTCTATGATGTGTACCTCAGTACAAAATGCTTTCATGTCTGCCAGGACCTACTTAGTGGTGGTGTGGGACAACAGGGGCCTTGGGTTGGACTAGGCCAGTGCATTGTATGGGAGGTGGTCACACCGACTGGAGAATGCTGCTGCACCCCTCCCTTGTGTTTCCCCCCACCTCCATTGCAGCCTTGTCAGTAGCTGGTCTGTGATTGCCAAGAAGTGGGATTCTTTCACATCCACCTTCCCAACAATCAATATGGCAAAGACATGGCAACTGCAACCTCTGCACAAGAGCTCCTTTGGGGCACCTCACAACTCACAGGTTTAGAGCATGAATCAGTGTGCAAGTCACCACAGCCTACTTTAACATTTTTGCCCAATTTCACAAAATTTTTCAGGAGAATCAGGTGGGCAAGGGCACCAAGTACAGGACACTTGGAGCACACCAAAAGAGGGTGAATAATACACGAGTAGAACTGAAAAAGAGGAACTGTAGGATATTTCTGCAAGTAATTCCAATGAACAGATCGGTCATGGAAACTTGGTTTTCTTCTTCATTTTTCACAAATACTCATATGGGGCACTAGATAGCAGTAGAGAAGTGAGGAAAAACTGCCAGGTTCATCCTACTTCACAGAAGCGCAATATTTGTCAGATGATCATAGTGCCAGCCACAAAGCGATCTGTGAGCACAGGCAGTCCCACTGGGAAGAACAGAATGGCAGCAGCAGGCACTGTACAAGTAGGAAGCATAAAGAGAGATGCAATTGTTTACCAGGAAAGGAAAAATCTTTGTCTCTATCAGTGCATAGCAGTGTGCATTCCCTGTGAGTACCAAAATTTTGCTTATGGCCCCATCATTAAGTGAATTATCTGTTCGACCGGGAATGATATGAACATTCACAAAAGGATGATCACATCTGCAGCACAAAGCCATTAACCCTTTGATCAATCCAGCAATCATAAAGTCCTCATACTAAATGCAATGTATCAAATCACCTTAAATAAAAGCAATTAGCCGATTTCCTGTTTGTTTTGAAGAACACCTCCTTCTGTATGCTGGGGAACAGTACTGCAGATACAGTTAACACCTTTTGTAACGGAAACAGCAATGAAAAGGTGAGGAAGGAACTAGGTCAATATGTACTTTTCTATTTAATCAAATAAATGATCCTTCCTTTCCAGAATTTGAAGGGTATAATTGGTAGAAATGTCATTATGTAAATCAGATGTAAATTAGGGTAATTAGACAATACACTTTTCCCTAGAACTCACAAAGCTTTAAGTCCTATTTTAAAAAAGCTTGGATGAGTTATGCTAATTTGACCTAATTTACAAACACAAATTAGGTTAATTGCAAAATAGACTTTCCCCATAGCTCAAAACTTTTAATTCCCAGTTTTATAAAGTCTAGGGAGTATAGATAAGCAGTAGCCTTTGAACTTATAGATAAAGGCCCCCTGTTGGAAACAGTATCATTCCTGAAGAATGTGCTGATGAGGACTGAGACCAGTACAAGAGAAATAAACTCTCCTGCGCCTTTCCAAGACAGTCAGTTTGGCGTGGCAAGTTAATGTTGGTTATATTTCTGTCTCTTACTGTTTCACCTTCAAAATGCTCATGTACTGTTCATGCAGTTGAACACCACCACAGACAGCTGCTCACTTGCTTACATGTTTAGTCTAGAGAATTCCCCATTCTCACCTTTGATTTTACATAGCTTGCTGGAATGTATTCTTGAATCCCTTTCAATGTCTACCTACTTCCTTGTGCTCCATTTCAGCTTTCCATACAAAATTTTGGAGTCTTCAATACAGAGGACATGTACTTGTGTAGTATACCCCTTATCAGCATAACCTCACCACAGTGATTTTGGCACATTCAATGATCTTGTAGTTGTCAATAGCTTTGCAATTTTACTGACTTACTCTTGGCTTTGATCTTAATGGGTTTCAGCCTGTTTTTATTAAACTAAATGATTATCTGGTGTGCATGAAGAACCTCAGGTGTTAGAGATGGAATTTGTCAAGCTGCCAAATGTGATGGTAGGAACAGTTCCAAGACTGGCACATTTATATGCTTTATGTAAAGGAGACCAGCACACTGTCATTTTTGTTGTGAGTTTCATACCATATTGTTGCAAATATGTTTTTTTTCAATCTTATGATTGACTTTTCTAATACATACATGCACTTTTTCATTCATCTTTTTTAACATTTCATTAGGTATTGGTCCTTTGGAAATTGTTGCCTATTCAAACATAGTTCAAGTTCATAATTGTTAAAAATGATTTTATTAAATACGTCCTCACAAATTTGAAATATCTGTCATCTTAATGTGGGTTACAATAATTGAAACTGAATGGCAAAAGTACCCATTACTGGAAAAGAGGTGTTGTTAGGGAATTTTGTACTTTTGTCCACATGTACCCTCTGCTTTGCCATAGATCTTCTTCTCTTCTTTAGGGCACATCCTTCTCCATCTGTGACAATGGAGTCACTTATTTTGGGATCACAACTGTGAAGACTGAAGGACATAATGATGACTGTCCTCACCTTGATTATACTGAATAGCAGCATTATGAGCAAAACCTATGGTGAAACCTGTGGCAGGCACGGTAGTATAGTGGTTAGCATAACACTATTACAGCGCCCGCGACCTGGGTTCAATTCCGGCCACTGTCTGTGAGGAGCTTGTACGTTCTCCCCATGTGTCTGCATGGGATTCCTCTGGGTGCTCCAGTTTCCTCCCACATTCCAAAGACGTACGGGTTAGGAAGTTGTGGGCATGCTATGTTGGCGCCGGAGCATGGCGACACTTGTGGGTTGCCCGCAGAACACTCTTCACAAAAGATGCATTTCACTGTGTGTTTCAATGTGCATGTGACTAATAAAGATATCTCATAATTCACAAAAAAGGACTAGAAATTCATTCACACAGCTCTGAAAAAAAGCACTTTGTACTGTTGAAAATTGACTTAACCCCAAGTAGTGCAAATTTGAACACATTTCTGTCAATGAAATTAGTCTCATTTTTTTAGCAGATTTTTATCCTCCCTGGCACATTTTTCTGGTGTAAAACTCCTCTAACTTATGTTAATAGGAGTGCACATGCAAAATTTATTTGCAGTGTAACTTTCAACCTCACTGGTGTGAAAAAGAACAGGTATGATTTATCCACAGAACACCTAGATTATACTAAACCTATTTCTCCTGAACCTACACAATTCAAAGGGCCAACATTCAAAGTATGTTTTTTATTGTTATTAAGATCTGTGACCTCTTCTCACCCTAAGTACAACCTTACATGTATGCCTTGACTGCTTTACCTTTGGAAGTCAGAATCAGTCACTCCAGCTTCCAAGCCTGACGATCATTTCAGTCTACTGCTACTTATCACATCTAACACTTTGCTATTCACTGTTGTATAATGAGGACCCAATCTCCATATTCAAGAAGCGACTTCAGCCCATAGGAGCATATAGAGCAAACATAGGCATGCATTTGCAATACATTCTTTCCAATAGTGTAAGCACTCACAAACTGCATTCATGCCTTTACGGAAACCTCTCGCAACCCCCAAATAGGTGTCCCTGGCTGGAGTTCTCAAGTGTTTCTTTGCACAAGGAATATGCCTCCTGCAGCTCTTAACCAGCCAATGTAGGTCACTCTGGCCCCTTTGGAGCTCTCTCTCATCCCTCTCCCATCATTAAAACATCCATTCATTTAGGAGAAAATCCCTTGCAACTGGTCGTATGTTGCTTTAAGAGCTGGCTGCAAAGATTGCACCTGCTGGGTTGCAGATTGAGAAATAAGGGAAGTTGCAACACCTGAATAGGGAATGCCATGCTGAACCAAAAATGCCAGTTTTAGAACATTACACAGGTAAACACAACAATACTGTTGTGAATCTCACAACAGAGATTCCTACTATTTACGACCCACTATTTCAACATCAAAGTATACCATGAAACAATTTATAAGAGTTCTCAAAGAGTTGCAATATGGTGAGCTGATAAAGAATAAGTAAGTCAATGCATACAGATTTAACTGTTCACTAATCACCTGAATAATCATAAGTGGAACTTCTTCACATCCAAGAACACTTGCTCTCTCATGAAGCTTCTATCGTTGATACCCCGTATTTGTGGATGCTCCAATAATTGAGAAAGGTACCATACCCTCTGAAACTACTGAACCCTTTCCACCAGGTGTACTGCAACAATCTCAAGCCAACCTACAACATAGAAAGTTATACCCATTGTCACCTTGACAGCAGCAGGTATCACCGTTATATTCCCAGAATTCATCTTAAAAATAAACTGATCATAACTTGTGTTTTGTAAATCTGTTATTTAAACAGAGAGGCAAAAAATGTTGTGGTACAAAGGGATCTGGGGTCTTAATACATCAAACACAAAGAATTGGCATGCAGGTACAGCAAGCAATTAGGAAGACAAATAGAATGTTGTCCTCTATTACAAGGCTATGGAGTGCAAAAGTTGGGAAGGTTTTATGTAACTTTACTGAGTGCTGAAGTCACCATACCTGGATTACTGCATACAGTTTGATTTGCTCGCATTGGAGTGAAGTTTCACGAGGTTGATTTCTGGGATGGAGGGGTTGATATATGAAGAAAGGTTGAAATGGTTGGGCCAATGCTCGTTGTATTCTGGAAGGATGAGAGGTGATTTTATTGAAACATGGAAGATTCAATGGGGGATTGATGGTGTGAATGCTGAAAAAGATGTTTCCCCTATTGGGAGCATGTAGAACCAGAGGCATAATTTCAGAACAAGTTCATTCATTTCAGATGGAGATGGGGAGAAGTTGTCTCTCTTGGAGTGTTGTGAATCTCAGGAATTCTCCACCCCAGAGAGCTGTGGAGATGGAGTCATTGGATATACTCAAGGTGGAGATTGATAGCCATTTAATCTACAAGGGAGTCAAGAATCATGGGGAGTAAGGTTGAGATTTTGAGATTGGAAGAGTCATGATCTTAATGAATGGCAGAGCAGCCTCGAGGTGCTAATTGGCCTGCTCCTGTTTCCTATGTTCTTCTCACTCCAGCCTGGTAAATGATTGTTCTGCACTATCCTCTCTTTTCTATCTCTGAGTCAATTTGGTAAATACAATCCCATTGCCTTTTTAATGTCGTAAGTTCTCTGTTAGCTAACATCTAATATGTACTTTTTATCATTTTTAAAGCACATTTTCAAGTACCTTTCATCAACTTTCATGATACTTCATTAAATAATTCAGTCACATTGATTAGCACATGAAATTCATGCTACCTGTCTTTTATTACCCCCTTTCTTCCCCCCAAGTATGAGTTAATTTTACCTTGAATTGTTGTCTCTAAAAGTTCCACCATGCTCATTAGCCTGTCGTTACTAGGTTTATCCCTCTCTCTTTAAATTGTCAGAGAACACTTGCCATTCGCCAGTCCTCTGATACCATTCTCAAATTTAAGTAAAACTGGAAGACTATGATTAGATCCTCCTTTATCTTCACCCTAACTTACCTCAGCTTCCAGGAATGTATTCTGACTGCAGCTGGCCTTTTAAGCATTTGATCGTTATTTATATCTTTCTGAAAACCAATAATCCTAGCTTGTCTGTAATTCTGTCTGGAGTGGTTTCAAATAAATTTCATTACAAATAGATTAATAAAAATAAATTCTGCAATATTGTACTAATTGACAAATTTTTAAAAAATACACACATATAATAGAATATGGTTTAAGCTTTCCAGAGTGTATGTTCAGTTGTGTTATAGACCCAGAATTTTAACTTGCACAGGGGGAAGAACTCCTCTCTTCATACCTTTTTTGCCTGGATGAGATCAAATATAACTATATATACATTTCCTGTTCTTATTCTATTGTAATAAGTTACACAGTCAATCTAACTGACCACCGGATGCTAGTGGTCACTTTTCATATCTTGATTGGATATAGAGGCTTGGGAATTTAAGCACATCGACACACTGCAAACGGGAACAGTTTCCCATTTTGGTTATGTAGATTCCCTTGCAACCAGTTTGCTTATCCAGAATAAGGTGCACCAATTGACATGGGAGCTATATCTAAAGGAAACTTCAGCATTCTCTGTCTCAACGTTTTCTTTGTTTGCAGAAACAAAGAGCAAAATTCAACTCCCACCCCTTCCTTCATACTGCTTTCTGGCTAAAAATGCATGTTATATCAAAGCCTACTGAAATACTTGAATTTTTAACCTATTTCCTTAAGCAGTAACATTACCATTCCAACCACATCAGTGCCCCTTCCTTTATGGCAATGTTGAGCACATTCTCTTCCTTGGTGAAAACATATGCAAAGCCATTTAGTACCTCAATCATGTTCCAGATGTTCAAGAGACCAATTTTCTGTAACCCCTTTACTACTTGTACTTTACAAAATACTTCTGGATTCCTCTTTGTGCTGCAAGCTATCTAAGCATACACTATCTTTGTCCCTCATATTTGATTTGCAATTGTCCTTTATGTCCTCTATATGGTTCTCCACTGTATTATGAGTCTGATTCTTATCACAAGTCTCATGCTTCCATTTCAGTTTCACTGTGATCTCTGCATATTTAGCTGGGAAGCTCGAGCTATTTCTCATGAACGCTTGCCCAGTCTTTACCCAACCTATCTCATTTTTGGAGGTCTCCCATGCTCATTTGCTTCCTACATGCCAATCATAGATTCAAATCTACTTTCAAATTCCCGAAATTAATTCCATTGAACTTCAGTTTTCACTGTTGATAGCTCCCAAATTTTTTCCATAAATTCCCTTAACTTAATAATATTCCCATGACTGTTTTCAAAATGCAGGGGTGGTTCCAGCTATGGATGCTCCTGCTGAAACCAATTAATTTTCCAGAACTGGATCAAGCACTCTTTGGGCTGGAAACACATATCAGGAATTTCATCTCTCCTCTTACTTCCCCATTATGACACAGAGGGAGGACACTTAGCTCATCATGTGCATGCCTACTCCAGACAGGACAATCCCATTTGTCCCATTACTTCTCTTCATATTTATCAAAAGCCCTGCAATTTATTCTCTCTCGCATGCACATCAATTCCCCTTTGATTCTCTTGCCACTTACCTATACAGAAGCCAATCTCCGGATGTGGGAAGAAACAAATGCACATTAGGGAAACCCAAAAGGTTACAGCGGAAA
Organism: Pristis pectinata; assembly: GCF_009764475.1. Lineage (NCBI taxonomy): Eukaryota > Metazoa > Chordata > Chondrichthyes > Rhinopristiformes > Pristidae > Pristis > Pristis pectinata. The sequence goes on from NC_067417.1 coordinate 30,664,251, forward strand.
CGTACAAACTCCATACAGACAGCATCCAAGATCAGGATCAAACCTATGAGATAACAGTGCTAAATACTGCACCATTCTGCCACCTCTTTTCGAACTCTGTTAATCTTCCATTATTACTACTCCTTTGTTCCTAATTCTTTCTGGAATTTGCTTGAGGACAGTACAGTCAACTGGAGGAACTCATGTGAAATCGTTAAAAGAAACTATAAGTCATCTTTCAAATAGATCCAAAGAATGCTGGGCTCTTTTCAAACAAATGCATGCATTTTGCTTATGGTTGAGGATCTCAATGTTAGTGGAAATATTTAACAGAGAATGTTATGGTTAGAATTTAAACAGATAAATCAACAGCAAGATCCAATTTTTGGCATGGAAAACACCGACTGGAAAATCAGATGCATTTAATGGTGCTACATGTTATCAGCAAAGCTTTGGAAAACACAAATTATTATTGTGGAAAACACCAACATCAAAATCCATATCTATCTCCGGGCCATTATTCTTACTTTTGACTGACGACTCCAGGCTGTATTAGTAACTCCCCCGACATCTGACTTCGGCAATTTGCCTGCTCTGTGAGCTGCCCAGCAAGGGCCAGCAGTGTCTGATTGTGAGGATTCTCACTGTGCAGCAACACTGCTCAAATTCAAGACACATCTGGCAGTTTTTCATGGAAGCTTGCTACTTCACTTTAAGCAAGGTCGACATTTCCTCTAGGCTGTCTACATTGGTTGGCGAGGCAACACTTTAAAATGCATATCACCTCAATCTATTGCTTAGTTTCGTGTTCCAGTGATCTTTGAATGTTGCTCCATGAATACCTTTTATTAAAAGAGTTGGGCTAATACACATCATTGAGAAAGCCCGGTTACGAGCACTAAAATCAGTGCATTTTATGATGAAAGGTTTACAAAGGATACAGCAGTCTTTTATTATCAAGGTGCATCCAATGTGTTTATAAACTATCAGATTGTCTCGGGCATAGCTGATGGAATTCTTGAGACTTGAAATGAAGACTTTGAAAGACATTGTTTGAGCAGCAACTAAGAGAAGACATTCATATATCCAGTGGTCAGCAACCCCCATGAGTAGCTTGAGGGATACCAAGCAGTTCAAACCCCACATCTCCAACTACTTTTCAATCGGCTGTGATGGATGGTGAGAAAGAAGGCAACAATGCACTCTCAAGTTTTCTGACCTTGCTATTTATAAGCTGCTCCTAGATGCTCACATTCTTCAATTGTCCAATGACCGGCAGGTCTGCATACTTTAAGAACTAAAGGCCATGGGTGTATCATAAGAAGTAAAAGAAGGAGTAGGCCATCTGACCCTCGAAGCAAGCCCTGCCACTTCTTAAGTTCATGACTTATCTTCCACCTCAATGTTACTTCTCAGCGCTATCCCTGTATCTCCTGATCCCCTTAATGTCCAGAAATCTGTTGATCTGTGTTTTAAGTAAACATAATGACAAAGCTCTCACAGCCCTCCAAGGTCAATTCCACAGGTTCACCGTCATCTGGGTGAAGAAATTTATCCTCACCTAGACAGAAGCAGCCTATCCCTTATTCTGAAACTCTGTTCCAGGATCCTAGATTCCACGGCCAGGGAAACAACTAGCTGCCATGTCTTTAGGCATTGTTTCTCTTTTGATAAAATCTCCTTGCATTCTTCTAAACTCCAGAGAATACAGCCCCAGTCTATTCAATCTCCCCTCATATGCCAAACCCCACCGTATCTGCAATTCCTCTGTGGCAAGGACATCCTTTCTTAGCTTGTACACAATACTCCAGATACAGTCTCACCAAAGCATAAACCATATTATTCCTCAATTCTCTGAATCTGGATAAGTGGAGTATGCATTGGCAAACAGGCATTATTCATGGGCAAACATTTTGGGGACATCTTCTGGACATTGTCTGTGGGCATTAATGTTTACTTGGTAATCCAGCATGATGCTTAAGGCTATCAGCCAAGGGTTTCTTGTGAAAGTTCATGTATTTGTGGCTTCATTCAAATTCTAACTTACGTTGGTTACAATTAAATAACTTGGCCATTAATGACGGGTTTGCAATATTTCATCTGTGTGTGTGTGTGTGTGTGTGTGTGTGTGCGCGCGCGCGCACGTGCCTGTGAGAGAGAGGGGGGGGGGGGAAGGAGAGAAGGACAGAGAAAGAAGGGCAAAATTATGGCTCCCCAACCATCATTTCTCAAGTGTAAAGTGCCAGCACATTTATGCCTCTTTTTCAGTAGAGTGACAGCTGTTCTGATGAAGGACCCTGCTTTGTAATTCATTCCCACAATATAAATAGTATTTTCCTTACTTCCTGCATGGGGATAAATGAAAATAATCTTTGCTTCACACTCCACATTTCTGTAAAGCATATCCGCAGCTTAAATGTCCACCTGATTAAAGATTACATTTCTGTTCATCAGGACAGAGAAAGAATGCCTAAACCAATCTTACCTTATTCAACAAACAGTATTTTGTATTTTCAAAATAAACTTAAATTCGGGACTTTAACCAGATCTTCTCTCCAATTTGAACAACAATATAGTTCTTATAAAATCTGGACCATTTCTTGAGATATTAGTTGTTTCTAAGTCCAAACATTAGATTTAAAAATCGAGGTGGCATAACCAGTCCCTGCAAATAAAACATGGGAGGCCTGCTCCAAATTATTCTCATCTGCCTTTTTCTCTGAACTCATTGTTTTCTCATCAATGGATTTCTCTAACTTGTCTGTATTTGTTCATGTTTTATCTCATTCTGATGTTTATACAGCAGCATGCTGAGCTACAACCTATTACCTCATGCCTTCTCGATTGTTATACTTGAATACCTGCTTGAGCAGAATGCTTGTGCTTCTGATCTCTTCCCATCTCTAAACTAATCATTACCAGTGGGCATTTCAGATACAAAAACAACGGACCATCAGTCAATGTATTCTGGCAATATTTTATCAGGCACCTGTTTAAATATACTATTGAGCCATGTTCTTCTCCTTCTCAAGTAGTCTCTCTGCACAATGGACAATTTTAAATCAATTTTGTTTAACATAATGAACAGATGTTATATCAGATGCAAAAATCAGACCACTTTTTTAAATATAAATAAGTTCTTTTGCAATACTCAAATCTGACAAAGCAATGAGAAAGCTTTAATTTTGAAGTACAGTAATAGAGGATAATCATGCACAAGGTCATTCTGCAATGAGAAAATCACAAGAGGCTTCTTGTTTCTAATTATGTCATATTTATTGCTTCCTCTTTGATTTTACTTTAACATTTGTACCCAATGATTACATTATCACTCATCCAATAAGTACAATTAAAGAAAATAATTGTGACAGCTTCTGAGTCAGAATTCTCTGGTATTCAGCCCCGGACTTTTTTTGCATTGATTTAATACTTCCTGAAATAGAATACTAAATAAATATTACAGCAATCAATCACTGACAAACTGAATCTTCATTTAAGAGTCATTTTACAGTTTTTCATGTGGATTTCATGCTAGACTTAGACCAGTGGCATTGCAGACCTGGAATGTGTAAACCTCAGCACCACCTGCACTGTGGAAAGTAAAGAATTCCAGATTCTTAAGCTGATTCTTAGATTTCCCAAAGCTTATTCATTAACATGAGCTGCTTCTCATTACTTTGTTACCTTGCACTGAGGTAGGATGGCAAACAATAAGGAATTCAAATGTGTGCTTCAGTATTATTCAATGCAAAAGTAAATTCCTATCAAACTACCTTATAACTCTAAAGTAAATGATTTTTAAAAAACTGCAGACGCTGGACACCTGAAATAAAACAGAAAATGCTGGAAGCACTCATCAGGTCAGGCAGCGTCTGTGGAAAAAGAAACAGAGTTAAGTTTTCAGATCGAAGACCCTTCTGAGTACTTCCAGCATTTTTTAAATTTCTGATTTGCAGCATCTGCAGTTTATGGAGTTTTATTTACTTTAGAATTATGAGGTAGTTTGACGCAATTTACTTTTGTATTTTATTTCCTTTTCCACAGATGTCACCTGACCTGTTGAGTATTTCTAGCATTTTCTGTTTTTATTTCATAATTCTAAATGTTCAAAAGCACCTTGTCTTTACTCTTTAATATTTCACAGAAGTCTTCCATTAACTAAGTGTAGATTCATGGCCATTTCTGATTGAATATTGATGTAATGATTACATGGGAATATACATACAGGCTTGAATGCACACAGGCTTTTTCCCCTCAGGTTGGGTGAGACTAGAACTAGAGGACATAGCTTTAGGGTGAAATGTATCAGGGGAATCTGAGGGGGAACCTCTTCACTCAGAGGGTGGTGTGAGTTTGGAATGAGCTGCCAGCAGAAGTGGTAGATGAGGGTTCAACTGTGACATTTAAGAGAGGTTTGGATGGGAAGGTTTTGGAGGGATATGGTCTGGGTGTGGGTAGATGGGACTAGGCAGAATAACTTCTGAGTCTTTGTACTCCAGTCCTCTAAATTCATAGACTAATATTCTCTTTTTGATTATTTTCTGTACATGTCTTTGACATGTTAATGATCCACATACAAGGACAACCATCCCTCCAAGTCTCTTTACATACACTGTATCCACCTTTTCACCATTTAGAAAGCACTCCATCCTATCCATTTTAGATCCTAAATGGATGGTACCACATCTGTCCACTTTGCTTTTGTCACAGTTTTGCCTGTCCACTCAATCTATTAATATCACTTTATAACCTAGTGCCACTTTCATATTGTTTACAATGCCACCTATCATGGTGTCATCACTGAGCGTGGATACTTGGGTTTCATTCCCATCATCTTCATCGTTTATGAACATGAATAATTGCAACCCCAACCCTGAGGTGCTTCACGCAAGCAAGGAATTTCATTGTACCCTGGTGTATATGACAATAAACTAATCTGAATCTGAATCACGGGTCATAGTTTACCAATCTGTGCACCTACCAACTATCCTTATTTGTCTCCTGTTCCTCAGCCAGTTTGCTAGCCAGACCAATAAATTGCCTTTAGTCCATGAACTTCAACTCTGGCCAGCAGTTTATTCTGAAGATCCATCAAATGCCTTCTGGAAGTCTATATCACATTCATAGGCATTGCCACTCCACAGTTTGTTATTATAGTCACCCATTCGTCAGAACTTAACCAGGCTCAGAAGATGCAATTTGTCCTTGACAAAAAGCTGTTGACTCTCCCTGATCATATGAATCTTCAGATCCAGCAGCCACATTGATCCTAACAGATATAAAATCAGCCTTTAAAGATAGTCTCAAAACATGTAAACTCCCTACCAATTATAACTCCAATCCAATCTAACCTATCATTTATTCTTTGGGCAAATTCCCTAACAGAACTATCAGAATGCAATGAGAGCATTTTCAGAAATGGTTAGGGATAGCACGGGATTCCTGAACTTGGTGACAATTAGGCTAAAAAAGGCTTTTCTCAAAATATTCTAGCTCAGTGGATTTTAGTTAAAAAAAAATTCCAGCAAACACTTGTACATTACGGACTGGAATGCTTTAATTATTTGCAAGCAGTAAGATGGTTTCCAGGAGGGGTGGGATTTTTCACGGGTATGGTAATTTAACTGAGAGTCCTGGACATCAGTTATTGGAAATGAGGTCCTACACAGCTGAAAGGCTAACATGCTCAAAAGCAGTGAGGTTATGGATCTTGTCTGATGTAGTGTATTTAAAAATATGGTGCAAGAAGGACATAGTTATTTCTAGATGATTGGGGCAAAAAGTCACAGAAAATTGTCTCTGGTTCGCATCAATACTTTATTGCCTTTCACATTACATTGTGTTAAAGAATAATCTCGAGTTCAGCATTTGCTGCCCTGTGCAGTTACATAAAACATACAAAGTAAACAAGTATCTTGATTTTTCAATGGCCCTGTTGCATTAAATGATAAATCAGATTGCATTTTGAAAGACATTATTACCACCAATTAATTATCAAATCTTTAAGTGGTAGTCCTGGGTTTACCTGTGAAAGTAATCAAACTGTTCGTCATTCTTGATCTGGAGAAGATTTTATTTATCGGATACTGATTCTTACACAGCAGCAGCATGGCTCAGTACATGTGTGAGACTGTAAATGACTATGCTCCTTTTGTTCCTTTATCCCAGGTCAGAAACCATGACCTTACTACATCAATCACAGTGTATCTCTAATAACAAGGAAATATGACATGCCTGGTGATTAATCATCTTTACCAAGCATCCATCTGCTTATCAGGAGAGATGATAAAGCCTCCTCTTTATTTCACTACATTCCAACCAACAACCACACTTTCCATTATGACATTTTAATGTCATAAAATGCCAAACATCCCAATGGGTTTCACAGGAATATTATTAAACAATAAAAGCGATGCTAGGGCAGATGGCTAAAGACTTGGTCAATAAGCAGCATCTTTCAGGAAGAAAAAGATCAAAAGAAAAGTTTTAAGGAGGAGACTGCAAAGCTTAGGGCTCCAGTAGCCAAGAACAGTCATGGACCCTTTAAATTTGGGGATAAGCAGGAAACCAGATTTGATTAAGCACTGATAACTCAGAGGGTAATATGGCTGGATGGGATTTTGGAGATATTGTGAAATGTGACTAACGTGAGATCTGAAAACAAGGATAGTTTCATTATTGTTGGATGTTAGACGAATGGTCTGACAGTTTAGAGAGAGTGAAGGGTTGGCTCTAATTAGAGTTAGCACATCTCACTGAGCATTTATCTGTGGCTGCGACAACCATGCATCCATCTTGACTTTGTGCTAGCTATGCCCATGGTATGTTTCTTCACAGCTCTATTAACCCTCTACTAGCCTAACTAACTAGTGCTAAAGATTTCAACTGAAGCAGCTAGCCTACACAGGTCATATGATCAAGCTAGGACAGGACAAGCACATGAGAGAGACAAATGAGCCATTCCCAGTTTCTTTTTAATAGTGGACTGCTCCAGGCCATAAAAGGCCAGAATTCTTCTATCACTGAGCTTGGTGGAGCCTGCACCAAGGTCCAAATGACGGTGCACCTTGATCCTACTAGTTGGGCTACTGCATAGAAAGCTAACTATCTTCTGATGGCTTCAATCAGTTCGTATGCTGTCTGCACCATTTAGAGGCAGAACAGAACCCCATCCTTCTGTGACTTCATAAATGGAGGCAAAAGATTAAAGTAGAACATCCTCTTTGAAATACCATAAAGAAGCTTTAGTTGGAAGTGTGAGCTATAAACTGAGTGGTCCACTGCAAATTCAGCAGAGTGTATTTCCTATTCAGTACTAAGGTAACTGCCACAATGGTATTTATGTGAATCAGTTTTAAGTATTAAAACCTACAAAAACAATTACATAGGTCTACAGGCAGAAGGTATAGTTTTCCCAGTAATTTTTTTTTTTCTCCTATACAGCTGTCTGGGATATTTGCATTGAAGAAATAACATGAGGACTTGTTTCTGCCGTGTAAGCATCTTTAACATCACAGGAGAAGAGTCAGTGTGTTGGGCAAAAGAGATTCACACGGCATTTGTTGCAAAAGCTATTATGGCACATTCTGCTGAAGTCTCCCCTGTGAAAAAGTCTTTTATGGTCTTTCTGCCTTTTTCCCCCACTTTCACAAAAAAAGGCTTTCTCTCAAACCAGTCCCATGAAACAGCATACCAGTCCATCTTGTCCCTACGTAACCATGTAGTCAGCAGCACCACATTAATGCATCCTTTCCTGTACTCCTCTAGCCTCTGTCAACAACAAAGTGCCGTGTTAGTGCATATTCTGTTTTATAGATTGAATACTGAACACTAGCGAACACAAGGCAATTTGGTCCTTCTTAACACCTCAGTTCATCTGCTTATGTCTTCCCGTTACATATTTCAATTCTGGATGCAAACTTAAGCCAGGCTTCTGGTAGTAGGTAGTTGCTCATGGGAATGAAGTGGCCCATGCCCCACGGCAGTGAGTTCCTTACTCCATTGCTAGAAGGCAGTTTTGCCTCACAGATTCTACTGGCTTAATGTCTGAGTGGTAAAGTTTATATGGTAACATGTTTATAAACAAAACAAAATACCTGGAGGCCATGATGGATGACCTCATGCTCTTTTCCTGCTATTTAAACCCAACTTGTAAGCCCTTTCATAGAAATGTGCCATTTATAATAATTACACTGTGATAAGACTATTGAATGGTTCCCTTATACGTTGAGATGGACTCATGACCTCACAATCTACCTTGTTGTGACCTTGCACCTTATTGTCTACCTGCAATGCACTTCTCTGTAGCTATGTCACTGTACTTGGTACTCTGTTTTTTTTAAACTGTACTACCTCAATACACTCTGTACTAACTCAATGTATCTGCACTGTGTAATGAATTGACCTGTACGAACGGTTTTTCACTGTACTTTGGTACAAATGACAATAATAAACCAATACCAATACATAATATTTTTGCATTACAGCAAAAATACAAACAAATTAGTATTCCTTATTCATGACCTAAACGTTGCTTTTTCATTGCTGATCTTCCAGTAGTATTCGGGTTAGCAACCTTACTGGCTAATGAAAGTCTTTGCAACTGAGTTTCCAATGAGTAGCATTCAGAATGAGGGAGATATGTGGTCAAGCATGGTACATGATTGGACTAATTAGTAAACTACGAAATTCACATGACTCACCATGACCAATTCTTGCACCCCAACACATTGTTTATTTGGATAACATTCAGTATTTTGTGCCTTTCCAACTGAGTTGTAATTGGCTCTGTGGGACCAGATTGGCCTAGACCTGCTTTGAGCTGGCATCATGAAGGAGGGCACCATCACCCTTACCTACAAGCACAAGGGGGAGAAGGAAGAGATCAGAAATTGAATAACGAGAAGGAAAGAGAGTGCTGCCCTTTGGAATGATCTACCCTGCAGAGCTGTGGAACCTCTATCATTGTATTTATTCAAAACAGAGATGGATAGATTTGAAGGCATTAAGGAAATTAGGGACATTGAGGTAGAAGGTCAGCCATGATGAATGGCAAAGCAGGCTGGAAGGGCCAGGTGGCCAACTCAGCTGGTCTGACCAACCCCTTGTTCCATTCACTGACACATCCAAATAGCTGAAGGCACTGGGAACATGTTCAGTGGAGCTGGAGTTTCTCTGGATGGAACAATGTGAAACAGAAACTGGAAATGTGAGGGCAATGCTCCCTCTTGACGGTAAGAAAGAACCTGGTCATTGGGTTCAAATTGCTCTCAGAGTCGTAGCCTATACCCAGCTTCTGATCAGCTGGAGATCAAAAATGTAATATGCTTGAAGAGTACAAATCTCCAGAGAAGAGGGGAAATGTGTACCCAATGTGACCCTCATCCTTTGTATGTGGCTGCTTCAAGCTACACGCCTTGGGTTTGCAAATACACTCACGACATGCTGTGGTTCTAACTGTTCCCAACATATTGCAGGGCAGGCACGGTAGTGTAGTGGTTAGCATAACACAATTACAGCACCAGTGACCTGGGTTCAATTCCAGCCACTGTCTGTAAGGAGTTTATACGTTCTCCCCGTGTCTGCATGGGTTTCCTCCAGGTGCTCCGGTTTCCTCCCACATTCCAAAGACGTACGGGTTAGGAAGTTGTGGGCGTGCTATGTTGGCACAGGAAGCATTACGACACTTGCAGGCTGCCCCCAGAACACTCTACGCAAAAGATGTATTTCACTGTGTGATTAATAAAGAAATCTTATCTTATTATCTTATATTGAAGAACAGGTTCTGGCCACTTTATGGAGAACATTCCTTTCACCTGAACCATGATGTACCACAACACAAGTCAACAGGCAGTGATCTGCGGGGAATGTCCTCAAGGTCCTGTGGGAAAAAGAAACAGTAGATCCTGTCAGATGGTTTCCCCAGCAGACTACAAGCTTTTCTCACCACCAGAACTTTTGAATGAACACCCAACCCTTGCTTGACTGATGGTGATACCATCAATCTGGTCACTGCCTTGTTGCACAGCTGGAGTCTCAGGGCTAGCACAGGCTGCATCAAGGAGACTGTGGTGGGGTTCAGACCATCGTCTTGGAATGAGCACTTGCCTAAAAAGGGATGCAACGTCTTTGTTGGTGAGGTTCATTCTAAACAGTTGCTTAACCCAGAATTGTGCTTGACCAACTGTTCCCAGGGATGGACAATGGCCAATGCCAAATATTGCTGGAAGATTATCAGTTCAGTGAAAGACGCTTTCTGATGCCTGAAACATGTGATTGATCTTCCAGTGCAAGGAACTGTCCGCGACAGAATGTAATGGATTGGCACATCCCATGGTCCAGGGCTACAAGAAGGGGCACGCACTGAAGCTTGGTGAAGTTGCTACATAGGCTCTGCAGAGAGCAGCCACAGTTTAAGATCATCCCACCAATGCACACTGAGGGGGTGGAATCTGTGAGCAAACCTCTCAAACATATGGCTCATGGCATGTAAGTGAAAGGAACATCGATATCATGCTGATATAATGTAAATCTTGCAAGCAATGACATAGAACAGGCTGGAATAGGAAGGTTGTCTTTTGAGGGAAGGCTGGACAAACTAGATATGTATCCACTTGAGTTTAGAAGAGGGAGAGAGGATTTGATTTAAATATATAAGATCCCAAGGAGTCATGACAAGGTGAATGTGGAGATGATGTTTGCTCTTGTTGGAGAATCTAGAGTCAGGGTCACTGTTTAAGAATAGGGGGTTGCTCATTTAGGATACAGATGAGATGATTTTTGTTTCTCTTGAGGGATGGTGAGTCTTTGTAAGCCACCTCATCATGGGCTGGCGGAAGCAAAGTCTTTGAATATTTTTAAGGCAGAGTTGGATCCATTCCTGTTAGGTGTTGAAAGGTTACTAGCAGAATTGAGGTTACATTCAGATCAGCCAAGATCCCACCGAATGGCGGAACTGTATTGAGTGCCAAAGAGCCCATTCTCGCTCATAGTTCAAATGTTTGTATGCCTTGCACTGAGAACGCCAACATTATGATGTATATTTGCAAATTTTATGAATAAAGTATATTTTTTCAGCACTTTCTGTATCTGTTCCCTCGTTAAAGAGTTTACTCCAACAACAGAGACAGCCCCAGCGTTTATTGATTTGGGCGCACACACACACACACAGGATGGATGTCACACTTCGGGTTGGCAGTTGGAAATGCGCTGCCATCACTGAACACAGGACGGACAGCGAACAACGTGCGGGACACTGGCCCCCGGGTCACAGCAGGAACAGCGAGACGTCACAATGGGTTCACCGGTGGAAAGCTGCAACCTTTCCCCGCAGGAGAAGGCGGAGGCCACCGTGGGGTGGAAATGGGAGGCTCTTACCCAGACTGGATCGACGGCAAGAACGCACGAGTTCTGAAGGTCAACAACGAGAGGGAGAAATGCCAGGTAGGTGGGACCCAGAAGGAGGAGGTTTAATACAGGGTATGGATAGATACATCCCTGCCCCAGCTCCCTGACTCACGTCGTCAGTAGCAGTAATTGCTCTGTTCTGGGATAACATCCCAATGCAGTTGTCATCAAGGGCCTCTGCCGAAGAACATACTTTAAAAGTCTCACGTTGGATATCAAACTGAATGATTCCGGCTAACAGATGCCCAGACAGTTACCTGCATTCCACCCGCATTACAACTTGCTCTGACAACAAACCGTGCCATGATTGTCTGCATTTCCGATTGCCTCTTCTCTTTTCCTTCCAGTGTTTTCACGCCCTGTGTTAAACATACTTTTCAAATAATACCGCAATATATTCCATTCCTCTTTTACAAAAATCCATATATTTTAGAGCGTGTTACAGCTTCCATTTCCATGGTATATGCTCGTATTACTTCATTTTAAAGATAAACTATCAAATTTTACTAAAGTCTTCCCGTTAAAAAGCAGACGGAAGTGATTTACCAGATTGGTTACAGGAATGAGGAGTTACTGGTCCACTGGCCAAACTGGGCTTCTTCCCCTTACAGTGGAGGAGATTTGGAGATGTTTCAGATCAATAAAGGGTTAGATAGCCACAGGGCAGAGATTAAGTGTAACTGGTAAAACTCCCAGAGGCTCCAAGGGAAAATTTATTTAAATTAGAATATGGAGTTCACAGTTTGTAATCTGATTCAACTCAATTTCAAATGGAAGTCAAATGAACATTTGGAGGAAAACATTGCAGTGATATGGGGGAAGGAGTCTAACTGGATTGCTTGTCAAAGGAGCCAACACTGCCTCCCTTCTATCCAGTGTAAATATATGATTTAGTACCTGAGCGTGTGGGGGTACAGGGACTCAGGCACCTGTTTAATTTTGCATCCAAAATGTGTTTGGTGCCACATTATTTTCCTTAAGAAACAACTCACATATATTTCTCTAATTTGTGAGTTACAAGTTTGTGGCTCAGGAGGTCCCAGTGATCACACAGTGTTACTGCCATCTAACTTCCATCCACTTGGCTGCTCCAATATTACATCAATAAACATTTGCATAATGCTCACCTTTTTTGCTAACGTTTTCCTTGTTCTGATGCAGTGAATGTGCCTCACTCTAGTTGTATCAGGAGTGTGTTAACCCTCCAGTGGATAAAGTCTGAGAAGCTTAGTTTTCTGTATTTCAGGCTTGGCTTTGTATAACGAATGGGAGGAGCTGGCATTAAGAGTGCTGCATTCAGGACATCCTACCTTCATTAGTTGTCATAAATCATTTTCAAAAATCAATCCCATATTTTATTCTTGATGTACAGAAACCTGATAGTCAAGATTGTTAAATGGCTCCAGACATCTGTTTGAGGGCTGAAAGACCAGAAAACAGTGGCTTCTTGTTCTCTCCTTGATCACCTTCAGTTCTTTCCCCAGTCTTTGGAAGTGTTTATTTTCATTGCAGAGTCTTTGGCTCATCCTGATTATCATTTATCTGCCTGTTTGTGCAGATGTTCCTATGCCCACCACTTCCAAAACTGCAGAGAACACCTTGCCTTAAAATCCTGTCCTGATTCTCTGCCATTCCTACTCCATATGGCCTTTGACAATGCCTTTAGGGATCCATCTCCTGTTTAAATCTCATGCATCCACCATGAGCAGCAGGACAGCTCAGTTTAACAGTAATAAAGAATAACAGCAAGCTTCCACTGACATATTTATGGAAACCAAGTAGGAAATTAGAAAGAAATACTTGACAGGTGCAACTTTTATATCATTGCATTGCAAATTGTCATGGTGTATAGATCTGACAAATATTGTTCCCTGCTACCCAAGAAAGCTTGCAATGTTTAGATCTATAGAGACAACCAACGAGACAGGCAATAGCATTTCATACCATTTCCTTTACTAGGCCTAATAGGATGTGATTCCCAAAGCCTCTCTCCTCTCTACCAATCACCAGTTTGAGCCAGTACTCTGCAACACATTTCATCTCTCATAGCTAATACATTGCTCATTGGCCCAATTTCTTGGTTACTGTTCACATCCTCTGATGTATCTCCCAGAGCTACCAGAGGAACAATGTAATTGATCAGCATGCTATGGATAGAAAAAGAGTCTTCATAACAGACCAAAATGTTAACTTGCTTTCTCTCTCTCTACAGACACTGCACATGATGTATTAAGATATATATTTTCTATTTTTATTAATTCATTGGATAGTCTTTTGTAAATAATATCTCGTACGCAATTCAAGTCCCTCACACCATCATACTTGGAAATAACTATCAAGCACCGATTTGTATACGACTGCCTCAAATCACACTGATGAAAGAATCCAACAATAAACAAGAAGGAATGAAAATACATCAGAAGATGCCAAAGAGAAACCATCAAACTCAGTGACCCTGAATTTGCACTGAACGTTTGGGTCTAAAAATATAATTATTAACAATTTTGAGGGTGCATTCTGTGTGGGTCCACTTGCACCAGATTCCACTGATGGTAGGACTGTCATTTCCATTGTGATCTGAGGCTTCTATGTGTTTGCCAATAGTGATTAAAGAAACAGCAGTAGAGCATCCATCCTCTTGAGGCTGTTAATTACATAGTCTTTGATATGCACCTCAACTTTATTTCCCTTGAAACTCTCAACAAAAAAAATATAAATCTCAGTCTTGGAAATTTCAATCGGCATCTGTAGCGTTTTAAGGAGCAGGTTCCAGATTTCTACAGCGCTTTGTATGAAAAATTGTTTCCTGGTCACACTCCAAAATGCCTTAATTGTTCCAATTGGTGTGCCAACTACATCATGTGAACCCAAAGGAATAAAGTAAAAATGGGAGTAAATTACCAAGAAATACAAAGACACATTGTAAGAGCTTCCACAAGTATATTAAAAGGAATAGATCATTAAGTTAAGTATGGGTTTCATTGAGATTAAGGCAGGAGATATTGTGATGGGGAATAAACAAATAGCTAGGTGTTAAAAAAAGTATTTTTTATCTGCCTTCACAGTAGAGGACACAAAAACCATTCCAGACATAGCAGGGGACCAAGTGGCTTAATAAAAGTGAGAAACATAACATAATTAATAGAAGTAAAAAGCACTGGAGAAATTAATGAGTCTAAAAACTGAAATCACCTGGACCTGATGGCTTGCATCCAAGGGTACTGAAAGTGGTCCCGACCAAGGTAGTGCATGTATTGGATGTAAATTACCAACATCTGACAAATGTAACATTGCTACTCCAGAAAAGAGGAAGAAACAGACTACAATCTAGTAAGCTTGACATCAGATATTGGAATAAGTGATTACAGGTTTTATGAAAGAATAATTTTGACTGACAAATTTGCTTTTTAACAAATGGTATTGCTAGGTGGATAAAGGGGAATCTGTGGATGTGGTATATTTAAATTTTCAAAAGGCAACATAAAAGGTTATTAATCTCTACGACTAGTAGAGCCACTGCTTCATCATGCAGAGAGACAAATTCAATCCTGACCTTGGCTGCTGTCTGTGTGGAGTTTGCAAGTTCTCACATGGGTATCCTTCAGGTGCTCCAGTTTCCTCCCACATCCCAATGGTGTGTGGGTTGGTGGGTCATTTAGCCAATGTAGATTGTCCCTAGTGTGTAGGTGAGTGGGAGAATCTGGGGGGGAGTTGATGAGAATGTGCGGATAATAAAAAAACAGGATTAACGTAGGATTAGTGTAAATGGGTGGTTGATGGTCAGTGCCGACACAAAGGGCCCGTTTCTGCGCTGATTCTCCCTATGACTCAGTGACACAATGTATTGGGCTTTGGTAAGACCACATTTGGATTCCTCTTAGCTTGGATATTCTTACCTTAGAGTTAGTACAAAGAAGTTAGACAATGTTTATTCCTGGGATGAAAGGGTTATCCTCAGAGGAAAGATTGTGTAAAATGAGTACAGACTTTGGACTTGAGAAGAATGAGGGTTAACATTGTAACATGTAAGATTCTGAAGGGGCTAGAGTGAGCTCATAAGTTCTGACTGGAAAGCTTAAAGCTAGGGGGCATAGTCTTAGATTAAGGCGCCAGACATTTAACACTGAGACAACGAAGAATGTCATCATTTTTGCAATTTGTTACTCAGGAGGGTTTTCAGTAACTAAGTGTACTCAGTAACTAACCAAAACCAATAGATTTTTGGAACCCTGTGAAAACCAGGGATACGGTTATCAGGTAGACATGTGGTGATCACCCATAATCTTACTAAATAGTACAGCAAGTGAAGGGACATGCAGTTTACTCTCCACCTACTTCTATCTCTCATGTTCTAACATTCTGAGTGAAAGTAGCACCCCACAAAATCAAGACTGACTTTGACAGGGAAAACAGAGAACGCTGTTCCCATTCATGGATGGCTCTCGTACCAGGAGGCACTTGTAGGAAAAATATACAAGGGGATGTGAAAGAAAAACTTCTTTTACTTAGAGAGTAGTTAGGATATAGAATTCACTGCCTGTAGGGGTGATGGAAATAGAATCAAACAGCACCTTCAAAAAGGGTTTGAATAGGTTCTCGAGATAATAATTTGTGTGGCTATGGAGAGACTGCAGAGCAAATGGGACCAATGGCATCTCTCTATTGGGAGCCAGCCTAGACTCAATGACCCAAATGGTCTCCTCTTCGCTGCAACAATCCTTGATTCTATAAATACATCTCTGCAGAGAGCTGCAACTGTGGCTATTCAGGAATGATGAGGATGAAGAGGAAAGGGAGATTGCAGATGGGGTATTAGATTGCAGAGGACACCAATGTTTTTGAATTTGAAAATGAGGGGTGAATGGAGGCAAAGAAGGACAATCTTTAGGCTGTAAAATAATGAAGAATTTATTGGGACAGTGGATTGAAGATGGATTTGAGATGCTGATTAAACAACTGCACTGGTTTTGTGGAGCTTGATTCGAGGACATCTGTTCCTCCTCTTCATCATTATTCTCTGTCTCCATCAGCTGGATTTGCAGTGGGATAAGAATAGGTAAGCAAATAGCCTTGGGGACAGAAGGGTCGGATTGTTACTGAATGTACCCAACAATCTGTCACCTGCAGTTTCCCAATGAACTCCCATCTGCTGAGGCAAAGCACAAGCCCAGCAACTCTCCACTTGTTCCTTGTAAAAGTTTCAGTTTTCTTAAGTTGTAGAAATCATCTCCAGTACCTTACCTTTCAAAGGCATCATACACAATTCCCCCAGTAACAAGATTAACTGAGTTAGGCTAAGGTCAACACCCAAGAGATGCTCCCCCATGGATTCATACTGCTCCTGTAATAGATCAGCTATTAATGTGAAGGGATTTTACAATTCTGCATCCATATAATTGCTTTCAAAGGGGAAGGTGATGCTTATATTACCACATCCGGAATTATCAAACCCTTAATTACAGTTCATTCTGCAGAGTTGCTTGTACAGCTATTCATTTTAAAAAGTGAACAGTTGTATGAGAAAGAAGATGCAGAATAGCAAAAGAAACTAGACTAATACACAGAAATGCATGGAAATTACAAAATGGAAATGGGACATTAAGGCACAAAGTGACAGTTGTAATGTACCTTACATAGGATGGCATGCAAGGTTTTTCAAATAATGATTGCATTTGACGAGCAGCGATTGTATTTTTTTGCTACACATTATACAGGAGGGTATGTAGGTCAATTTTAGGAAAGGAGGGGGACAGAAAGCAGAAAGCTATAGGCCAGTTAGCCTAACATTTGTCACTGGGACAAGGCTGGAATCCATACTTAAAGGAGGTAATGTTTAGAAAGTTATAAGACAGCCAAGCAGAGTTAACATGGCTTTTGAAAAAGAAATCATGCCGGAGTTCATGAGGATGTAACAAACGGGATAGATAAATGGAACCCAGTAGATATGTGTGTTTTGATTTCAGGAAGGCATTCGATAAGATGCCGAGTAAAAGGTGACTGCACAAGATGAGAACACATGGGGTTGGAGGTATTATATTGGCATGGAGAGGAGATTGGCTAACTAACAGAATCAGTGTGTTGGGATAAGTATATCATTTTCACATAGGTAATCAGTAACTATTGGAATGCCACAAGATCATTGCTGGGACCTCAACTACTTACATCTATATTAATGACTTGGATGAAAAGACTGAGTGTCCTGGTGCCAGATTTGCCGATGATGCAAAGATACGTGAATTAGCAA
Organism: Pristis pectinata; assembly: GCF_009764475.1. Taxonomy (NCBI): domain Eukaryota; kingdom Metazoa; phylum Chordata; class Chondrichthyes; order Rhinopristiformes; family Pristidae; genus Pristis; species Pristis pectinata. Next base: position 30,681,880 of record NC_067417.1, read on the forward strand.
GTTGTGAGGAGGACAAAAAGAACCTGCAAAGACACATCAATAGGTTAAGTAAGTGGGTAAGGAATTGGCAGATGGAGCATCATGCAGGAAAATGTGAGGTTATCCACCTTGAACGGAAGAAAGAAAAAGGAAATTATTATTTAAGGGATCTGGGATCCTAGTGCATGAAGGGCAAATGGTTGGCATACAGGTGTAGCATTTAGGAAAGCTAATGAAGTGCTGGATTTTAATGCAAGGGATATGAAGAATAAAAGTATAAAAATGTGCTGATGAGACCACACCTGGAGTATTGCATAGAGATTTGGTCATCATATTTAAGGAAGGAAGGATGTATTTGTACTGGTGGCAGTACAGAAAAGGCTCATTGAGTTGGTTCCTGGGGTAAAAAGTTTGATATATGAAGAGAAGTTGTGCCCATCCTCATTAAGGTTCTTAGAGATTCTGAGAAGGATTGACAGGTTGGATGCTTCCTCTAGTGAGGCTATCCAGAACTAAGAGGAACAGTTTCAGGATAAGGGCCCATTCATTTAAATTGGAGAGTAGAAGAAATTTCTTCTCTCAGAGAGCTATGGAGATGGAGTCATTGAACAGACATTCAAACAACAAGGGAGTGAAGGAATAGTGGGAGAGTGCAAGAACATGGTGTGGAGGCCAACCCTGGATCAGCCATGGGGATCTGCCTGCTCCTGTTTCTTATATTCCTTTCATAACTTTGTGTTGGTCTGTTCTGCATCCTTTCAGTGGTCTAAACCTTTTCAATGGCTATCTCTCAAACTCTCACTTGAAAATATGCTTTGAAAACATGACAATATTTAACATCGATGACACATACTTGTGAGTAACATCACTCTCCCAATGTAGTGACTTAATGGCTGCTGCACCATTTTTCCATCTACAGGATACACTGCAGCAACTCACCAAGGCTCCTTGGACAGCACCTTCCAAACTCATGACCTCCCCCAGCTAGGAGAAGGGCAGCAAAAGCATGGGAACACCAACACCTGGAAGTTGCCCTTCAAGTCACACACCATCCTGACCCAGAAAATATTATTGTTCCTTCACCATCTCTGGGTCAAAATCCTGGAACTCTCTCCTTAACAACATTGTGCGTATGCCCACACCGCATACGCATACGGTTCAAGAAGGCAATTCACCACCACCTTCTCAAGGGCAATAATGGATGGGCAATTAAATGCTGTCTCAGCCTGCAAACCACACATCCCTTGAATGAAAAAAAGAACTGTGTGACATGTTCACATTTAGTTGGAATTTTAAAGGATCTCTACCTGCATTTTCCAATTGGAAAATGATACCTTGGGATCAAAATGCCAGAAATGACCCTTCAGAGTCTAAAATCACTTTCGCATTTTAATCCCGTTTTACAAATATCTTGCTTGGTCAGTGACCCAAATGCACACATTTTCTAACACAACAAAATTATTAAACAAAACATCCATTTGGCCTTTCTCCGCTTGAAATCTCTCAAAAACTATATGTCTCCAGAGGCCTGCTCCACTTTAGACACCTGCGACATAAATTCTCAACTTCCCATTGCAATGGGGCATCCTTAAATGAAAAAGGTTTAACTGGAAAATAGGCCTCAACACCAACAAAGGCTTTAAAGGTTCCCTAGACTTGCTGCAGAGCACCACTAGGTTAATTTTTAACTTCCAAACTAGGTGAGACTCTGGTCGAGATTTTATCCACCCTGTGATGAAAATCACAGAAACTATAACATGTGCCTCTGACCAAATTATTGCCCAGGTGAAGGTGAAAAGTATCGGTCTCATACTAGAAAAGACACGTAACTCCTCAGAATTTCTTTCACGACTGGGAAAAGAGCCAATCATTCAGACAGGGTGCTCAGACATTTTGTATGTATTCCCTTCCCTTCGATTAATGATGAATAATGATTGACAGCACTGAAAAAGTGTTTGAAGGTAGCACTTATTTTATTGTACAGGAAAATTAAAATGAATAAAGCACAATCTTTTGAGTTAAGATTTTCAGGCGAAAGAATCAATAAAAGGCATGCTGTCATAATTACGCTATAAATATATTTGCTGCTTCCCCTTTCTTGTCCACCACAGCTACTGAAAACAACACGAGCATTACAGCATATGAATTTCCTGAATGAGCAATTCAGAAGAATGGAGAAAGAAAAAGTTGAAAAGAATTTGGAAAAATTAAAGACCATTTCAAATCAGAAAATTCTCATTAACAGACAAAAGGTGGGCTGGAATATTTTGTTTTCTATTAATTGTACTGTTTGTAATGTTATTCCTTATCTCAAAACTCAGGAAAAGATCTTTAGGAGAAAGCATTGAACATTACTGTATATCTGCATCTCACAACTGATAGAACATTAGCCTGTTATGACTAACAGAAGTCAATATCCCATGATATTTTACATGGAAAATGTCTGTGTTCCTGATTCTCTCTGCCTCTGATTTCTGCTTCTGTCTCCTCCATTCCATTTAACTTTTTGTCTCTCTGTCCATGTTCTATTGCTTGAACTATAGTCTCTGGTAAACAATTTCCTTGAGGCTGTTTCTTTAAGAAAATACCTGGTGGTCATATATGTTTCTTGAATATATACAATGATACAAACTTTGTTGTAAAATTGCTCCATATGGCTGAAAAAAAACCGTTCCAGTCTGCGCTCTGGAGGTAGCCAATTCCTTCCCACGTTTTGATTATCCTTGGACAGAATTATGATCACTCAAATGCTACTGGTGACAAAGGCAGCAAAGAATTCACCCCATCCAGAAGTATTTAGAAGATCATTTAACTTCATGTGATGGAATCTACAGCACAGGAAAAGGCACTTGGCCATTTGGCCTGTTCCACTGAAGATTCCATACAAGCCTGCTTCTGCACATCTTCATCTAAAGCAGTCAGTATAACCATCATCTCCTTCATCTGTTTGGTTATCTGTTAAATGTATCAATCTATTCACCTCCTGGCATCAGGCTTAATATCCTAATTGCTGAGTTATTAACTTTAGGTTACTGGATTGCAGAGGTCACTGCAGCACACTGGAGCAGGAGGCACAGATTCCTGGGTACCTGTATTACTGATGCCACTTGAGGTGAGAGTACTGGCACTGATTGCCAACTCCCCTTCTCTCAGAAGTGCAGACCTGTGCCACCAGAATTTAAAACTACATGACCAGAACTGGCAAGTTAACGCTCTGCCGATGTTCTTCCTTCCTTTTGTACCTACCCGAAACACCAGCACTCTCTAAACGACCAACTCAGTACCTGCCCTTTCCCTTTCTCTGTCATTGTTTGCCTCAAGGAATCCTCCTTCCAATCTCCCTGCTCATTTCAGCAAGTGCGACACCGAGAGGGCAGAGGCTTCTTCACCCCTCATATCTACTTCACTCAAAGAGGCATTCATTCAAAGATAATCTTCCTCACAGGTGTTTGGAATTAATAGTGACCGTTAATGGGTCAGCAAAATTTAACTGAGATAATCAGCTGACTTCAACATTCAAATGTCAGAAAATGGACAAGGGCATATCCTACAGCTTAAGTTCCATGTCTGTCAAAAAGGTCATAAAGAGATACAGAACGGAAAAAAGCCCTTCAGCCCATTGAGTCCAAGACAACTATCAATCACCATTTACATTAAACCCATTTTATTCTTCCCACATTTCCATCAACTACCCCCAGTTTGTACCATTCCCCTACACACTAGGGGCAATTTACAGTGGCCAGTTAACCTAACAACCTCCATGTCTTTGGGACGTGGAAAGAAAATTGCAGCACATGGAGGAAACCCACACAGTCACAGGGAGAACGTGCAAACTTCACACAGACAGCAGCAGAGATCAGGATTGAACCCAGGTCACTGGAATTATGAGATAGCAGCCCTACTAGCTGTACCACTGCATACAACACACAAGCAACTCTCTCCAGAATGGACCAGCACAGTTGGTTCACAAGTCTCAGCATCAATATTGCAGCGAATTGCGAACACTGATTGGGCATCCTGCCACCGCTTCCAGATCAGAGCCTGACTGATTTCAGCCAGCTTTCACCCTGGTCAAAGACCACGGGGCTAGGGAGATGAGGGATGGAGATGGCTGAAGGTGAGACAGAAGGGTGCATGGTTGGTAAAAGAAAGGAGAAGGAAGGCAAGGCCTATTGGGTGGGTGGTGCAATCCTAAGAGAAGGCTGGAGGGGTTTATATAGAGCCATACAGCACTGAAACAGGACCTTTGGCCCATCCTGTCCATGCCAACCGAGATACTTGCCTATACTATTTTCTGCGTTTGGCCCATATCCCTCTAAACCTTTCCTATCCATATACCTGTCCAAATGACTTTTAAACCTTGTAATTGTACCTGCTTCTACTACTTCCTCTGGCAGCCCATTCCATATACCTACCAACCTGTGTATGAAAAACTTGCCCCTTAGATCCCCTTTAAATCTTTCCCCACTCACAAACTTATGCCCTCAAGTTTTAGACATCAATACCCTGGGAAAAAGACCGTGACTATCTACCCTATCAATGCCCCTCATGGTTTTATAAATCTCTATAAGGTCACCCCTCAGCCTCCTTCACTCCAGGGCAAACAGTCCCAACCTTTCCAATCTCTCCTTATAACTCAAACCTCCAGTCCCAGCAACATCCACGTGAACCTTTCCTGCACCCTCTCTAGTTTAACCACATCCTTTGTAATAGCACGGCGACCAGAACTGCACACAATACCCCAAGTATGGTCTCACCAACATCTTGGTGTAACGTGACTTCCCAACTCCTGTACTCAATGCCCTGATTAATGAAGGCAAATGTTCTTCACCACCCTGTCCACATTATTTGCAGACTCCTTCTGTGGCCACCAGCAGTGCTTTTTAGGACAGCTGGTTAGGTCACTCTGGGGTTGAAAAGGTAGTCAGAACTTTTATCATACCGCTTAACTTCTCCAGAGATGGGCATTACAACTCATTTCAATTGTGAGATGGTGCTTGTGTGTTGTATCATAGTGCCCATTACAGACGAAAGACAGGCCAAGGTAAGTTGTTGGATGTCCACTCAAATCTGATGCAGGCTTTCCCAGTGTTAAATTTGTCATTCATGCATGTGTTTTATACAACAGTAGTGACTTACTTCCATCTTCATCTGCACATTTGTCATAAAGAGACCAGGGGGATTGTGAAAGTACAGTAAATAGATAGTAACTATTTTGTTTTCAAAAGTTGCCAGAGAAAGTTGCTAAGACAGCAGCACCAGAAGACCAACAAGTATCAGTAAAGCCATCTTCAGGAGCCGGGGGCAGTCAATTTGGAGACCATCTTCCTAAGTTTGCAAGCTTTCTTCAGAACCCCACAAAGAGGATTGGTAGGGAGAGTGAAAAATCTTTTGATTTGTATTACTCCTCATATAAATATATAAACTGAGCATACAATTGCCATAGTTGATATTTGGACTCTGAGTTATTCAAGCAATTACACTTTTTGTTGTGGGTATGTTGAAAGGCAAGGCTCGGTGATAAACGGAGCCAGTACTGAGCTCAATCCTATAGGTCAAGAGAGTCACTGCTTGCTCAATGTACATTTACAAGGCAACCTCAGTTGTGGCTGTGATGCATCTAATCTTGCCCTCCCTGGGTTAAGAAAAGAGAATATCAATAAGGTTTACACATTTGATCAAAATCCTGCACCCCATTCTGAGAGTGCGCCTCTGTAGTTTTGTGACAGGATTACAGTCAGCAGACATGCTCCTGATCAGCAAATAGTCTACCGATACTCATTCTTTGGGTGATGGAAGAGAGTTGCTGGTGGAACTATGATCCAGAATCATCACAGCCTTCAAGCATAACAAAGGGGTGGTGGAGAGACAGAAACGATGAAAAGATAAAAACAATAAATGGCCCTGGAAAAATGTACTAATAAAATCATTCAACTATTTTGTCATTCAAAGATTATCTGTTAGTTGCAATGTCTAAAACAGTCAGAATGATTGATGAATTTCAAAATGACACCTGATTCCTCCATCAAGATCAACCTTCCACCTCACATAATTGCTACAGTTCATTGGCTCTTAAAAGATTTTCAGCTTTTTAACTCCACCATTCAGTATACAAGGGGGTTGTTCACTCCATCTAAAATTGAACTTCCTGTCATCAGTCCCAAATTTGAACCTGTGTCCTTAATGTAAATTATATCCAGTTAATCTCCTCCATACCATTTGCAATTTTATACATTGGTCTTCAGATGCCTCCTTTTGAGGCTAAAAACCTCAGCTTTCCACTCTCTCCTCTTTACTCAGATATTTGACATTAGGTTGCTGTTCATTGCGCTGTCTGAAAGACCTACCTGTCTCTCAGTGACCAGAAGTGGACCCAGTGCTCAAGATGTGGTCAGAACCAGAGTATTCCATAGTTCACTGGCACATGGTAACAGCATTTCCCATTTTTATTTCACTTTTTGCTCTGATGAATACATCCTCTGACTTGTTTCCAAGTATTTTAATAACACATATCCCCATTCCATGGACAACATAATACCCTCAGTTTCTTTTACCAAAAATACCATCCATCCACGAGGAATTTAATTTTTTATGTGCCTTTACCTAACCTAAGGGATTGGTGTTATATACAGTAAATCAGCATTCTATGTTTTACTTTTTTTACTTTCTTTGGTGAGGGGTGAGTGCACATTATGAATGTGCACAAGAATATTTGGAGGAAATCATTATTTTGTGCTTAGCTCCAGTTTCGAGGTAACTTGAATCCTTTGATGATCTCTCCATTCCTAGTTGGTGGACATGAGTTCACGGTGCAGAAACAAAGCCACAGAAATGTAGTCCTACCTGCAGCAGAACCTCACATTCTTTGTAATACTGTCAACATTTTAAATTTGCGTCAGCTGTGGTTCAGGTTCAATTCTGCCAATGGACGTCTGCTGGCCTCAGGTGCAAGCCTCGCTCACTCCAGTAATTTCCACACAAAAACTAGGCTGAACACATCAGTATCCAACTGAGGAAGTGCTGCGCTGTCAGGGGTTCTGCCTTTGAGATGAAACTTTAAGCCAAGCTCCTCCCTGCCTCCTCAGGTGGATGCAAAAGATGGTTACGTCCAAAGAAGATGAGAATTTTACCGGTCCAGATTCTAGGTCAATTTTTATCCCTCAACCAATTTTACCAAATTTAAGAAATGGATTACATGGTTACTTAATCCTATTTGGATTTGCTGTTTATGGCAGCTTCTGTGCGCAGGTCGCCTGCCTTGTTTTGCTACATTTCAACAATGAATGCTCTTTAAATATACTTTGTTGATATCCTGAGGTTGTGTAAAAGCACTGTTATAAATACAAACTCTCTAATATTTATGATGTAAAGTATTGCCTGAATCTGTACATTAACCTAACTGTTCATGAGATCTGCAATGAGCACATCAAATATTTCATGATATAGGATTCAGCTTTACGCATCGGAAAGGTACCAAGTTCAGTCCCTGTGCTATTTGGAATTAGTCCCTCTTAGATGGGGAACAATACATAGAGGTGGCAAAATTAATCTACATTCTTGCTGCTTGTCCTTGTCTAGTAATAGCTGCTTTAAGTGGATGTGAGGCTAGAATCAGGCTCTTGGGTCCATCACTGCTTCCTACCAAAGTCAACACACGCTGTAATGGTTTTCACGCAGTACACTCACTTGTGTCAAGTATGTGAGCACCACTGGTGTGCCTGAAGTTGTATCCATGGCAGTGAAGTAAGTGGGTAAAGAAAATTGAACTCTAAGAAAAGAATGTCCTTTTCTGGTTACTTCCTATGAAACTTTGCAGATAAATAGTATTTACATTGCCGAGGAAGTGTTTGTTGAATTTCTGACACTATGTACTTTCGTGATGTGTTTACAGTTTTATGAAGAAAATGCAAAATGTTGTAGCAAATGAAGATTAAGCATGCCATGTCTTCAATGGAATATTACTAATTACAGGATGTTACTTTAAATCTAAGGAAAAGTTTAGTAACACAAAATCATTCTCCTGCAGGACAGTCAACTTTAAAGTCTTCAGTACCATTTAGTAGATTAAGTTTGCCAATTAATATGTCAGCCTCTAAGAACATAGACAGCCCGAACAAAAATATGAACAGTGTGCCAGGAAATGTCAATCTGTCCAAAATGAGTAAATATAGCACCTCTTATTCACGTTCAAGCCAAATGCCCAGCAATCTTGGCAGTCGTGGAACTATCACAAGGATGCCTTCTTTGTCAAAGGTCTTTTCTGCAGGTGGAAGCAAGTACATTACTGACTCACGTGAATCTTTATTTGGATTTCTTACCTTGGATAAAAAACTAAATGAGATGCTTTCAAGGATCACTGATGAGAGAGTCAAAGCTCAGTCAGCAGGTGCAGGAACACTCAAACCTGAAGAGATTCTACGATGCAGGTAACAAACTGACTGAAGTGAACATCTAAAAATTAAGAAATAAGTAAATCAAATGATTCTAATTATTCCTCATTAATCCCATATTCTAAGCAGGTTCACATTCAGGTGAGAATTGGTAGAACTACCGCAACTTGCATGCAATTATTTTTCTTTCCTGCCTTACACCATATTTTCAAAATCCAGTTTCTTCCCAATTCCCTGTTCTTCGCAGTACTGGATAATGTCACTGTGCTTTGGCCATAGAGAGCAAAATGATTGATAGTAATTAACAACAAATATGTGCCAAGGTACATACTTTTAATTATGTCTTCACTTAGACTTAAACTCATTACTTAAAAGGAATATTATTTCTATGAGGGATAGGATCATAAAAATAGCATTTAGAAAATTATTACATCTTAGTTATAAGGATAAGTGCAGTGACTAAAATGAAAGGAGTAGACAAAATGCCAGTGAGGAAATTAAAACATTATTCAGGGTAAATAAAAACCAAGTAAATTGAATGTGATACGATTCCAAGTGTATTCTTTACCTGTTGTTAATATAAAAAATTGAGACATGTAAGACACCTCAGATCTATGGAATGCACATACAGTGGGAACCAGGGCGCTTCCTATATTGTGGACAACTACAGATGCAGGAAGTGTTGTCAACTGTAGGAGATTCAGCTCTAGGTTTTGGAGTTTGAGCAACAGGTGACATCTCCAAGGTCCATCTGTGACCCTGTGTGTTTCATCATCTATGCTATTGATCTATGCTATATCTATCAATGCTATTGTTATCCAGCAAAAAATTATGTGGTGTATTTGTCTATTCTGTGAACTTGTGAACCTAGACACCAGTTTACCCATGATTTGCTGTTATGTTTGAATAAAAGTAAATGTGATCATTTAGTCACCTGCATTTTGATGAAATGTAGGATTTGCATGTTATAGGATCCATCACTATAATTGGAAATTATGTTATAGATAAAGCAGTCAAATTTAGGGCAAGGAGGTGGAGAAGTTCCTAGACCGTGCTGAGGAAAACCCTCTTGATCAGTACACTTTTGGCTTAATGAGGAGAGCAGCATTGCTGAACTCATTTCTAGGGAATGAGCCAGGCCAAATGATGCAAATGTAAGGGTTTCAACCCGAAATGTCGACAATTCCTTTCCCGCTAAATATTCTGTTCAACCCACTGAGTTCCTCCAGCAGATTGTTTGTTGCTCCAGATTCCAGGATCTGCAGTCTCGTGTGTCTCCAAATGTAAGTGCAGAAATATCTAGGGAATGGTCATCAGAATATCATGAGGTTAGAACAATAGGGACAGTTCCAAGGTCTATCAATCAATTGAAAAATGCCCAGTTTCAAAGGGATGAGAACAGATCTGGCCCAGACAAATTGGAATCAAAACTTAGCAAGCAAAGCAAGCCATTATGATGAAGATATTTCTGTGATACTCCAAGTGCATTCCCATGAGGGAGAAGGGTAAGGAAGTTAAAGCTAAAGCTCTCCAGATGACTAAAGAGTTTACAGTCGAACATTTAAAAAAGAGCAATGACGAGATTGTTAACAGAAGTGAGAACCAGACTGATTACAGAAAGTTCAAAGGGGAAGAAAAAATAGAAATAAGAGAGGCAAAGAGAAAGCATGAGAAAAGACTGTCAGCAAAGGTAAAAGCATGTGGGCAGGAAAGTGGTTACAAGAGGGGAAGTGGGACCAGAGACCAAAAAGGGAAGTTACTCATAGAGGCAGGGAGCGTGGCATTAAACAAGTAATTTACATCAATCTTTACCAAAGAAGAAGATGCTATCGTAGTCTCAGCAGAGGGAAATATTGTTGAAATCCTAGATGGGTTAAAACTTCATAAAGAGAGGATATGAGAAAAGCTAGCTGTATTTAAAATGTATATATCATCTGATCCAGATGGGAAACATCCTTGGTTTCTGAAAGAAGTAAGGGTGGAAATTGTAGAGGCTCTCATCATAATCTTCCAAACATCAGGGGTGTTACCCAAAGAGTGAAGCATTTAAAATGTTACACCTTTGTTCAAAAGTGTGTAGAGATAAACCCAGAAACTACAGACCAGTTTAACCTTGGTTCATAGGGAAAATTATAGAAACAATAATTGGAGACAGAATTAGCAGTCACTTGGCTATGGGTCGATTGATTAGAGAAAGTCAGCATGGATTGGTTAAAGGCAAATTGGGTCTAACGTTAGAGTTTTTTGATGTAGTAACAGATGTGGTTGATATGGTACATGTGAATTCAGTCTACCTGGATTTTTCTTATACATAAGATAGACCAAATGGCCTCTTTCATTGTTGTAACTGTTTTGTGATCCAATTCTTCAACAAGTCTTGAGAAATTTCATCAATGTCTAGAAGGTTGATATTCATAGAGTTTCTAATATTGACAAACAAGAGTATGACATAACCTTCATTCAATAATCCATTCAAACTATATATATTTTCAGATATTTGCGACTGTCTCAAAAGAACATTTCTACCTTGCTGAAGCAATGTGAAGAATCTGGGTTCCAAGTTGATCTTCATCCACATATGAAAGAGTCTGAAGTCAACGTTGATGGGGTTTTTTCACGTTCCTACAGTTCTGACACACTGTAATAGAAGAGAGTTGTCTTATTAATCAGATCAATTTACTTTGATTTGTCTGTGCTCCTCAAACTTCTGTACTTGTATTGTGACATTCCAGTGCCCAGAGGAATTAACTGGAATGTGGTGTCACTGTGCAGTTTGATATCAATCCCTCCTCTTCAGCCAGAATTGTATAATTGTTGTGTAACTGATGTAAGTGAATTGTGTGTGACTGCCAAGATCCTGTTGATTAACTATGCTTCAAATAAAAATTTCTATAATTGGCTTTCACAGATACAGTTTCTTAACAAAACACTGAACAATTATGACTTTTTAAAAGTCAATAGGAGATTTTGGCCTTTACAATGCATGCATATTTAATATATTAGGTAACCATTCATAAATATTTCAAACTATTTATTGAATGATTTTCCAAAGCATAAATAATTGGAATATTAAATTTGTTTGCTTCATTACTGTATCACAATGATGTCTTTTTTAAACAGCAGTAGTTATGCTATTTTAAGACAGAACAAAATAGGAAAGAAGTATGTACGTAAATATCGGTTAATAAAGAGTCACTGACAAAAGCAGATGAAATGGTGAAGATGACAAGGCAAGATCTCATTGGTTAATTCAACTTTAACATAAGAGGGGAAAGGGAGCCAGGTTCATTGTTAGAATATTGTTTAAAGTAATTGGCATCCCCACCTTGATTATGTAATATCACCCTTAATATTTTATCCTTTTTTCCAGAAAAAAAATTGATTTAAGCAGATTGACAAATAAATGTTCATTGAATTCTCCCACTTTAAGTCATCCCCACACCCCCCCCACCCCCAACCATGTCTCTTCTTTTCCCTTTCCCAGCCTCGCTCTCTTTTCTCTCCCCCACACCCCTTTTTACTCCTCACCTTTGACCCATCCCCCAGTGGATCTGCTCTCCCCTCCTCCCCCACACCTGCCTATCACTATCTCTTACCTGCATCTACCTATCACCACCTTGTGCCCACCCCACTTCCCATCTTTTGTCCACCTATCACTGCTCTGCTTTTTCTTCTGATATATGGGGCTTCCCCTTTTCCTATCTTCAGTCCTGAAGAAGGATCCTGCCCTGAAACATTATGCGCTGGGCTGTGTCCACAACCCTCTACAGTTTCTTGCGGTCCTGGGCAGAGCAGTTGCTGTACCAAGCTGTGATGCATCCAGATAGGATGCTTTCTGTGGTGCAAGCTCAAGGGTAATCAGGGATGAGCAATAAATGCTGCACCTATGGTAGAAAATGTCATTAGCCCTTGGACTACTTATGACCACTTTAAACCAACAATACAATATTTGTGCAATGTATCCTTACCTGAATCTGGGACTCAGAGAACAGGGTCATTCCACCTGATCTCACAATAAAACTGCCAATTCATTCAAAGATGAAAATTTCTCCCTTCTATTTGTGTGCACACAGATTTTTAAGCCTAAAGTTGATCCAGTATTTACTGTTTTGGTAAATAATTCAGGGGGGAACCAAAATTAATGCTTTTGGTTAATGATCTTTCTGTTAAAGGTGAAGACATTTAAGTTACTGCAGCGCAGTGAAAAGGATACAGAGAAAGAACAAAATAAGAAGTTTTTGATTTGGTGACAAAGATGTTGATGGGGTAAAGAAAAACGAGGTAATGGTGAGAAGTAAAACAGATGCAATTGGAGGAGGTGTATCTACAATAATAAATTTAATCGATTCATTTTGGTAGAAGCCAAGTTCAAATATTTTGCAAAGGCCCGATTTTATCAAGCTGATTTTTATACTGAGCATCAGGAGAGGTTCAGCACACTACCACTTTGTTCAATGGTTGTTCTTCTTCTTACGCAGTCCCATAGGTTCGAGGCTGACTTGCTTTCACTCTATTTTTGCGGATTCTGAGGTGGATTCTGTGGGTACTGCAGAGCTTTCCAGTCAGGACAGGAGATGCCCGAAGGTGCAGGTGAACAGATAGTGTGTGAGGTGGTAGGCTCCTTCTGCTGTTTATATAGGGTTCTGTGTGCTCCCAACACATGGACTCAAGTTCTAAATGCCATCCTGAATATTGTCTCTCCTCATTGAGGGGTCATGAGCCAAGGATTCTGAGGTGGCAATGGAGAAGTTGCATTTTTTTCAAGGAAGTTTGAGCACATCCTTGAATGACTTCTGCTGTTTGCCTGGTAATCTCTCACCTTTTCAAAGGTGAAATAGATTAACTGTCTCAGGAGTTTGGTGTTAATCATGTAAATGACATGGCCTACTCAATGGAACTGACTAGCTGAGGATGTTGACCTGAGATCACATTGCCCTTGTTGTGGTACAATGGTAGGATAATCATTAAGTTACTGGATGCACAGCCGGGGTTTGGATCATTGATCCAGAGACTCCAAGTGGAATCCCAATGTGACAGCGGGGCAGTTTGAATTCAAGTAATTAAATAAACCTGAAACTTAAAGAAAAACTGCCAGTCTCAATTATTGTAAGCACTAAACTACTAGATTATTGTAAAAACCCTCAGGATCCCTAATGCCCTTCAGGAAAAGAAATCTGCTTTTCTTACCCATTCTTGCCTGTATATGACCACAGACTCACCAGTGTGGCTGACTTTCAATTCCATCCTTGACTCAGGGGCAATTAGATGAACAATAAACACGAGCAATACCAGCAACATTCACATCACATCAACAAGGGAAAAAAACTTAGCATTGTTCTAACATTAAAGGGTTGAGACTTAAAATACAAATAGAGGAGCAAATTCTATTTTAAAAAAAAGTCTTGGTTAAAAGTAATAATCACACTAATAGAATCACAGAGTAATGTAGTGAAGTATAGAATTAGAGAAATTTACACCAGGGGTGGCCATTGTGCTTGTACCTGCCCTTTGAAAGAGTTATCCAATTAGTCACATTCACCTGCTCTTTCCCCTATACATTTTTCTGATCACTAATTAGTCTTTTAAAATGAACCTTTCCCTCCTGGTATATCATGCAGTGATAATTACACATTCTACATAATTCTTCTGTCCACTTCATTGCTGCTGAAACTGCCACTATGGTATCTTGTGACTCAAGAAGTCAAGCTGCAGAATTATATGTAAACATCTACTTCAACACTGACTGAGAAACAAATAAAAGCTGTTTGCTGTTGTGGTGCAAAACAACAACTTGAACTTAAATAGTGCCATTAAATGTAGTAAAATGTCTCAAGCCGCTTCAAAGGATTGTAATTAAAGTTTTTCTCAAATATATTGTTCCAGAAAATTGGGTTCTTTCTTCACCACTTTGCTATAGCTTTAGCACCAGCTAGTGGTGGAAAACTTATTTCATAAAATTACGTGGAAGCAATTTTCCTTTAAACATTTAATTTGCTGCAAGTGTAAAAAAATTCATTCTACATTTCACCAAATATTCTGCAGTAGACAGTTCAAAGTGAACCCTCTTCCAATCATTAACCGACACGGGTAGGTATCAGCAAAATGCCTCGGGCCAACAGAATCTCAAATTTATGATTGTGAAGTTCCCATCCTTTTATATATTTTAGTTTCAAAACAATTATTAAATACAGGGCTACTGTCTTATAGCTTTCCCACCAAGTGTCAACTTTCCTCCTCAGTACTGAGCATATGGAAATGCTTACACTAAAGACATCACTTTGTATGTGGGAAGTACTACAGAAATGCTAATTGTTAGGTAAACACATGCAAGTTACATTCAACATCACTGGACAAGTACATGTCCTTCTGACAATGAACACCAGGTGCAAAAATTGGCAGCACCACATTTGTTTTTAGCACTCCTCCTCTGAGATCACATAATCACAAGAGTATCCTACTTAAATTAGAAAAGGAATAAATTTAGATAAATGCCTACACACACTGTACACCTCCCTTTTCCCTCAAATGGAATTCCAAATTCCCCACAGTGTGCAAGAGAAATCACAATCTTTCATATCTTTTCGATGTGTTGAAAATCTTATTCTATGGAAAATTAAACAAATCACCTGATTCGTTTTAGAGTTTCATGCCTGAGTTTTCTCCTGGCACCAGACCACAGCCCCATGAAACAAGGGTAAATTAAGTCATTGTTAAAGATCATTCAATCAAATCCTCAAGAAGTGATCTTTATTCATTGTCTGAGTTTTGATGGCTTACTCCTATAAAGCCCCTTCAATATATGCATCTCAGTGTAATCCACAAAAGAACTGAACATGTACCAGAGGAGGTCTATTTTGTGGGGTTAAGGGCAAGGGAATAAATAGGAGAGAAATTTTAAACAGATGACACAGCGTGGTGTTTTAATGCCTGCCTTCTGTATTGTGTAATACTGTAATTCTGTCTTTCTCTACTGCAGCCAATAAAGGAAACAGAAATCTCAAAAGACAGTCTGCCCGAAGCTGAGCAAATGGCAATGAATGCGCTTGAAGAACCACAACTGCCTCCTTTTCGGGCAATTTCACATTTATCAAATATTCATGCTTTGAGGTGCCTCACAGATGGTAAACTCCACCCCTGTTCTGCACTCACAAGATCTCTGGCATGATCACCTGGCTCCTACTTGCCTGAATGTAGGAAAGTATTTATTCATTCCTTATTTTTCCATAAAACACTGCATGGCCCAATTTTATTTTTCCTATTGAGACCACTTCTTTTTAAAATCAGTTAGATAATAAACTAATAAGAATTGTATTTTCAATATTACGTATTTCTTAAATTTCAGTCGCTGGCACATCTTAGTGAAGAGTGAAATGTAAAACATGTGGAGTTATAAAGATAAAATGAGATACTGTTATTGCAGAGGGAGGTATTGGACTCTAACTTTACACATTGTTAGTGTACCATAAAGCAAATCCATCCATCTGACTTATTCAAATAGGATCCTCCCTCTAGTAATTTTTGCTTGGTTGATGCTTTGTTTTCCAAGGGCACTTTTAAAGCTATTTTTGATATAATGCATACCAGTCCCTATTCCATCAAACAATGCTATTACTCTATACAAAATAATCCACTAACTCCGATAAGAACACAGGGAGAGTACTGTGCACCTATCCCCTGCACTAAAATAAATCTGTTGAGAGGCATTATTCCAAGATCACCTGCTCAATTCAGGCAGGTTTACACACTATGGAATGGAAAACCCCAATAAAGGCATGGTGTGATAGACATACCTCATGTCAGCCAGACCAATCCACTTCAAAATTCATGTGCACATTCTTAATCTTTAACTTCTTTTCTTCTTGTTTACATATATTGTTCACTGTCTTTGTCCTGGCTGCTTCAGCAAAAAGTTCAATCATCAGGAGACACCTCAAGCCCCATAGGGATGAAGGAAATTAGCTCCGGCAGCATTTCATGGAACAACCTTCTCCGCACCTACAGCTCTCCTGCCAAAGAACTGCTGAGGCTGGTCTGCAATGCCACTTGGGACTCTGTTTACTTCTCCCTGTGAAGCATCTTTTTCCATTGTATGGCATGATTCCATGCATTGTTGTTGATGTTTACTCCTTTCTTGGTATTTAATATATTTGACTGACTTTATTTACTTCAGGTACAGTTTCAGAATAGCTATGAACTATATGCTTCTTCATCTCAACTTCTGTCAGCAGTAGAGTACTGGTGGCAGTTTGCTCCATCGATTGCCATTTAGAGTTCACACAATCCAACATCATGCCAATGCTGAAGCTCACGTTCATTTCTATGGTCTAATAATCTTCTGCCATTCTACCCAAGAAAAGTAAGCAAAAGGATACAGCTGCACATGTACACGACTGGTTTCACAACATCAGCATTAAATATCATTTCTACTTGCTACACGTTCAAGTAGTTAATTAGAAAATAGGATAAATTCTCTGATTTACTAATGCATTATTTGAGGAAAAAATGCTCATGCACACGTTTCTATGATGAACAAGGTGACTACATGTGAGTAATGAGCGCAATGGGAGAGTCTCATAATAGACTGGGTCGAGGTACCAAGTTCATGGGAAGTACCAAACGCTTTTAGATGGAAAGCATATCTTGACAAATACGAAGTAATTCAAACATCCTATGTGTGAGTACATTGTTGAGAAGAAGTATAATCATCATACAAATTCATTGCAAAAGATACAAACATCTGCCCCCAAAAGCCTGATGGGTAAAAGCATTAAACCATAAAGACTCATTATTAGTCTGTGCTATGTTAGCTAATCTCTGCTGGGTAAAATACTATTATTATCATTCTGTCCCTTGAGCTGTGGGAGGGAAAACTCATTCAAGGTTCTAATTCCTGAGTCTCATTAAATTGCACCTTTATGTATTTATTTATTTATCAATCAGGTGCCAATTGCATTGAACTAGGTTCTGTAATCTTCCATGGCTAAACAGCCTGCTGATCATCACGGCCTAGGCTCACAAACAAAATTAAAACACTTTGGCAAGTTAGTGGACCACTCCAAGCAGGTAGAAGCTAAACCCAGCAGGACTCAAATGGTTTCAATAAAAGAAAGAGAAAGAGTCAAAAATATAAGGACATGACAAGGCACCTGAAGAAACTTAAAAGACTGAAAGATCTAACAACTGTACAGCAAGATACTGTGCAATATAACAGTGCATCCCAAGGAGTCACAGCAGGAAATGAGAGCACCCATGGGAGTAAAAGCTGCATTGTAGCAAAGCCCAAGGGAAATAAATGTGCTGTAGCTCGGCATTGCAGAATATGATGGTAATCTACTACAGGAAATGAGAGGAATGCAATGAATTGCTGCAGGAATCAAGCACTTTAATTTGCTAATCCATGCACTTTCTTCTTTTCTCATCTCTTCTGATAATTGGTTTGTGAGGAGTATAAGGCTTTTTGGCCCCATAAACATCTCACCAACAATACAGGGTAATTAGATGGTAATTAGAGGGTAATTAGACCCCACCACATTCTTTATTTGGTCCAAGTAACACAGCTAAATGAGTCAAGATTCTCATCCACACTAATTCCTCTATAGCTTCCCCACATTACCTGGGCATATACCTGCCCCACATTACATACACATTACATGGGCACATACCTGCCCCAAGGTGATACCCTCCATTCCACCATCCTTTAGCTTTATAGTGAGCTCACGCATGCTGTGAATGGGCTGAGGCAGAAAAATGTAAATCTGACAAGAGGATGATTGTTTAGCAATAATTCCAACTGTGACCACTACTGTGCTTTCACCAGAAGGATCGATCTGGATTATTGTACAAAATAACACAAAAAATGCAGCTTCTCAAGAGTGAAAAAACTCCAAATAAATGTCCTAAATATGATCCAAACTGTCAAATATATGAATTATGCAAAGGAAATAGAAAACATCAATGAGAGTGCAAAATCTTTCTCAAACTTTACTGGACAGTAATATATTTTTTTAAACTGAGACCAGTAATTACAGTTGGATTTTTAAATCATCTTAGCTCAAAGAAAATAAGAAAGCAGCTTGAATTTTCAAGATCAGAGAAGAGTGAGATATGTTTATTAATCTGATGAGGATAACTGATGGATATTCAAAGTGTAACGGTAAACCCAGCTGCTCCAAAGGCCAGTAGCACATTTGCAGCATTTGTGGCTTTAAAAATCAGAACAGGTGGAAAGTATTGCCTAATATACCAGTGATACCAGAGGATGGGTTGGGTTCCCAATTAATACAGGCAGTCTTGTTATCCTGGTAAGACTGCAAGAAAATAATATTTCAGATAAAACTCATAAATAATGATCAAGTTCCTTTACCTGTGTCACTTTGATTTAGAAATTAAATGCAGCCTGGACTCATCATACTTTATGATCCCTCAGAACAAAGCAAATCCTTTCTGAACTATGATACGGATTCTGTCATATAACTCGATAACTTACCAACTCGATAGGGATGAAGTAGAAATGTAATTCTATCCTATCCCTCCACATGGAGCAATATTTCAGATACTCTTGGAATATTTTAATTTTAATTACATTTAGTCTGTTTCATGTGGGAAACTAAAGTGTCAAAAGGAGAATAAAGAGGTTTATCTTGCTAGTCCAAATCATCACTGCAGGAGAAATTAATAGCACTTAGATGAAGGTTAACAAACAGTTAAGGAAAATACCGAAATTAAAAAGATAATAAACATTGGGCCAAAAAGCAAATGTTTTTGTGTGAAATTAGTAAGAAAGCTTTACTGGATAACTAAAGAGAATTTTCAAAGACCAACAATGACATACAGGAGACAACGCAGGAAAAAGAGTTAAAATGAGAGAGGGGGGCTGCCAGAGTGATACTGTGATGATTCAGAATCTTAATCACTTAAGAGATTTAAATTTACATTTCAGGATCATCATCAGAAGCATCTCCAAACTTAGTTGCTGGACAGCACTATAACTGAACAAGAGCCATCTGGTGTCAATGTGTCAGGCAATATTTCTGTGAACTGTCAGAACAAGTGCAAAATCTGCCACCAGAAATGCAGGCAACAAGTTGTCATGCTTCTGGCTGCACTGATGTTGGTTTATGCAGATCTTCATTGACAGTCAATGGCCAGGAAACAACATTGCAGTCAGGACAAAATGAGCAGCTGTTTGCACTGGCACTTATTTACAGACATCTATTCTAATGCATAAACTGAACCAATTGTTGGATAATAGAAGACAAAAAACACAATAGAATCAGCTTAATTGGATGTGGTTCTACAACATAAATGAGACATGTGATTTCTGCAGGGAGTGGGATTGGTGATGGTATGGTGCAGGTTCTTGCAACGAATGTGGACGACTACATACAATGTGTATGCCCTTTCCCTTGGGATCAAATGATTTATTCTTAGAAGGTATGTGCGACATGAAATCTATCCCCATAGAAGATAAACCATTGCCAGCCAGACCTATTAGCTCAGCCCAGGAGTCCATTACCAGATTGGTTATACAACTAAACAGCAGAGTTTTCAAGTGATGCTCTCATAAATTTATGCAACTGTGAGGCTGCATCAGGAGTGTGAAGGTTTCTCTGACTTGGTTCTATATTATGATGTGTACCTTAACAAACAATGCAGAACACAAAAACAAACTAAAATTCACATAACTTTAAAACTCAGATAATTTTTATATAAGTTCCTGTACAGAATCATTCCATTTACCAGGATTATAATCAATTTAAAAGTGCTTAAGGCTGATAAGGGCACAGTCAGTTCTGTCAAGATTTTTAAATTCACCATTAAAATGGTATCCCGCTCTTTCTATTTGCTATCAGTGTTGCTGGTGCTATTTCTGACCATATACTAGGTACAAAATAATATATGGATGATCAGCATCTTTTGCATTATAGTAGAATGGAGAACAAAGGATCACTTGTTAAACTTATGTTTGGACCTACATAGGCAGCTTGTTTGAATGGCAGCAATGATTTGCAAATAAAAAGTTGTTCAAACATATATCACATCATGTAACAATGCAAGTTTCTAAGTGCTGGTCAAGGGTAAGGAAAATTAATTATATGCGTCTTCACTTCTTAAGCATGGCCGAGACTCTTCAGTTTCCCACAACACCATTAGTCCATTTATAGTCTTTTATTCCACCTTGTGAACCCACTTCATATCATCAGTCCTTGGCTTGTGTCCAGTTATATTTGTTATGAGATACTCAAGGTTCCGCCAAAATCCAATCTTTTCCAGAAGATAATTCAGCCATCCTGAGTACAACAAAGAAGATTTACATCCATCAGAATGTACACCACAAAAATATCACTAACACTTTGACCTTCAGTGCAACAAAACTTCAGCAGCTTTGTCAAATGTAGTTCATTTCCATTATAAACAACATGTGTTTCTCTATCAATCATTATGCCATTAAAGTGAAACCTTCTAATTTAGTTTATTCCATACTCCATGTTTCGATCCTCTTTGCAGTTTCAGAGTTAGCCTCATTAACATGGGTGACCGAGTTTTTAGCGTCAAAAACACTGATGGAGAGCCGGTTAAAGACCTGCAATACCTTTAAAGGCTAGATACTACTATTCACTCACAAGACAACACACTTCTTGGGTGAAAGGGTGAGTGGAAAAAGAGCAGCAGCCAAGAAAATGGGCTGTCTCTGGCCATTAAAATGTTATTGAAGAGATCAAGGTAAAATGAACACTCCATGAATGCTCACAATGAAAATTGCAAGACTCCAAGAAACAAAAGGAAAGGTTGGGTGATCTGAGTGCACACCTAGCCAAAATGAATGATTTATTAGATCAGTAAAGCAAAAGAATGCATCATAACTTTCCATTAAAGCAGTTCATTAAGTTCTCCTAGAGAGATGGAACTGAAAAAGAAAGAAGTTATGTTAAGCATATTGAACTATGATTGGACCACACCGAGATCACTGTGAACAGTTCTGGTCTATAAAATGAACATAAAGGCACTGGAAAAAGTACAAAAGGCTTCCAAGAACATCAAGACTGAGAGATTATACCTTTCAGGAAAGATTGACAGGCTAGGATTCTTTGAACTACAAAGATTAAACATGACCTGAAGAGATCTTCAAGATGATGAGTGGTTTGATCTGGCAGATATTGAGAGGATATTTACACTTCTGGGTGAGAGTAGAAAAAGGGGCTTTAAAGATAAAAGAAGGGCTTTAAATATAAAATAGCACCTAGTAAATCCAAGAGAAAGTTCTTTGCCAAGGGAGTGATTAAAATATGAAACTTGCCAGCACAAAGAGAAATTGAGGTGTCAAATAAAGGTGTATTCACGGGGAGGCAGGGTGAGCACACTGGAAACAAATTAGAATAGAGGTTTATGCTGCTGGGATTGAATGGTCAGGGTGGGAGGAGGCTCATGTACAGCATTACTGCCAGCATGGATTTGTTGGAGCAAAGGGACTCTTTCTCTTCTGTAAGATGCAGCAGTTATCCCTGAGTCAAGAGTTTAAGATTTATTGTGTCCGCTGACAGTTCAAACTGATTTGCAAAAACTGTCTTGACAAATTCAGGAAAATTTATCCATGACTGTAGATGGACAGTAAACCTACAGGGGGAATCCTCATGTCATCCATTACTAACAGGTAATTGGATAGAGGGGCAGTTCTTGGGCTGAACATCATACTCTAATCCACATCATATCAAAATAGCAATGAATTCCCCCTTCTTCCATCTATTGACATAGGGATCATTATTATGATTTCCAACTCAATCATCACCCCCAGCCAATGACAAAGTGTCCAACAACCTGCCTGCTTGAGATTCCAAGTGATTGGGCTACATTGACATCCGCCAGCCTACAGCTGTTTGTCTCAGGGCTTAGTTTCCTCATATTACAATGTGGAGGTAAAATTGTGGATTGAGTGGGGACGAGCCAAAGCAGAACCCGAGGGAGCTGCTGCAGCCCTTTCCATCACTCCCTTTCCATCACTCCCAGTCCAGTGTTGATCTCTTATCCAGATGAACCAGATGAGAATCAGCAGGGACATGACTGCAGGAGCAAGCTTAACTCAAGAGCTGTTAGGAATAGACAATTAAGAAAGTACAAGACTATGGCTTGCCCATTCTGCCAACAGTGAGGATCCTTGTTTAATTGTCAAAAAAATGTGCCTCGTAAGTTTACCCATTTCAAAGTCCTGCAGCTGTCCAATGTCCATCAGCCTTGGATTACCTGCGAGATCAACAGCTCACCATCCTGGCTTGGCCTTCAGCTGTCTCTGAGGACAAATGAATATGCCAAGGATGTAAGCGTGCAGACATCAACTACTGAAAGGCACTTTGTAAAGACATTGGGGAACTGAGAAGATCCAAAAAGGTACTTCCCTGAAAAGTCTGCTTCCTGACAATCAAGTCTAGATTGGTTAAAGCATTCTTAAAATTCAGAAGAAAGTCAATCCGGTCAACAACAGCCGTTCAATTAGTGTTTATAATCAATCATTCCCCCCACTCTCAATATGTGGACAAATTCCACTTGTTTTATTTTATCACTCCCCAGACAACAAGAATATGTCTGTATGAAGATCTGTACAAACCTATAAGGAGAGATTTAAAGATAAAAAGAAACATCACTCTAACAAGACAATAGAATGGTTTAAGTTTGATTAACAAATAATGATGGTTATATCATAGAGTTATGCAGCATGGAAACAAACCCTTCAATCCATCCCAACCATCTACCATTCATTTACACTAATCCTACAGTTTCCTATGTTCCCACAATCCCCATGTTCCTATCAATTCCACCTCCCACCAGGTTCTACCACTCACCCACACAAAGAGGCCAATTAACCTACCAACCTTCCCAACTTTGGAGCAACACACACAAATGCTGGAGGAACTCAGTGGGTAAGGCTGCATCTATGGAGGGAAATGAACAGTCGATGTTTTGGGCCGTGACCCTTCCTCAGGACTGGAAAGGAAGAGGGCAGAAGCCAGAATAACAGGGTGGAGGGAGGGAACACCAGCTCACAGGTGATAGGTGAGTCTAGGTGAGAGGGGGAAGGTAGGTAGGTGGGGGAGGGGGAGTAAAAGGGACCCAGGTGAGGGGGGAAGGTAGGTAGGTGGGGGAGGGAGTTAAAAGGTTGAAGGGTCTCAGCCCAAAATGTTGACTGTTGATTTCCCTCCATAGATGCTGCCTGACCTGTTGAGTTACTCCAGCATTTTAAGTGCATTGCTCCAGATTTCCAGCATCTGTAGTCTCTCTTGTGTGCTCCCATCCTTGGGATGTGGGAGGAAACCCGAAGGAAACTCATGCAGTCACAGGGAAAACAGGTAAACTCTGCACAAGCAGCACCAGGGGTCACGATTGAACCCAGGTTGCTGAAGCTGTGAGGCAGTGGCTCTTCTAGCTGCACCACTGTGCTGCTCTCTATGTAAATGAAGAATTTTCACTATAGTACTGTTTTTCTTTTCTGTGATCAAATGGAACCTCTTGAAAGTGATCCAACTTGAAGACTAACGAATGTCATTAAGCCACGAAAGCACTGCGATCCTCACTGACTATGTTCACACACACCAGATCCTGATGTGGAAGGCATCATGCTACACTCACTCTCATCAGATCCTGATGCAGTTGGCCTCGCTAGTTGGCCGGAAGCATAGCAGATTCCAACCAGCACTGCCTCAGCCTGATGAAAGTTCAGTGCAGCCTTTTACATGTCACTGAACGTCCCCAATATTCAAAGATGATTAAAGTTAGATTTTTAAAAATAGCTGAAACAGATAAACAATTAAAAATACTAAATTCACAAGATCACAAGACAAAGGAGCAGAAGTAGGCCTTTCGGCCCACCGAGTCTGCTCCATGAGCTAAACTAAAACTATTCCTATCTAGCCCCAATTTCCGGCCTTATCCCCATATCCCTTGATACCTTGACTAATTAGATACCTATCTATCTCCTCCTTAAATGCCTCCAATGATCAGGCCTCCACAGCTGTACATGGCAAAGAATTCCATAATTTCACTACCCTCTGGCTAAAGAAACTTCTCCTCATCTCTGTTTTAAACCGGTACCCTCTAATTCTGAGATTGTGCCCTCTGGTCCTGGAATCACCCACCAAGGGAAACAGTTTAGCCACATCTACTCTGTCCAGTCCTTTCAACATTCGAAATGTTTCTATGAGGTCCCCTCTCATTCTTCTGTACTCCAGTGAGTACAGTCCAAGAGCCGACAAACACTCATCATACGTAAGCCCTTTCATTCCAGGAATCATCCTCGTAAATCTCCTCTGAACCCTCTCCAACATCAGTACATCCTTCCTAAAATATGGGGCCCAAAACTGCACACAGTTTTAATCTGGAATAATTCCTAATACAATTTAACCTGGGGCAGGATCCAAGAGGTGATCCTAGCCACAAAGTGATGGGGAATCTCAGTGGACTCCACATGGAACGAACTGATACATTCATTGTTCCTAATTGGTTAGTGAGCTCAGGACTTCCATGTTTGATAGTGCATGTCCAGAGTTTCCTAACTTGTTTCATTTAAACAGGTAAAATTCCATTCAGAACCACTGCTACTTCCCAACAAGATCAGGTCACTAATTCCTAGAGCTAGACCAGGTACAGTAAATGAATGGATTCACTGCAACTTTGTGAAAGTGCTTATTTTGTTCTTGAAGTACTTAATGTGTCACAATCTATCCAAATCTTGAAAACTCCTTAATTTAATCCCAGGTTGAAGCTGAGATGTTTGAATCAGATGGATAGCCACAAAGGGACTGAACAGACCAACTAACCTCCCATGTAATTTACCTCCTTGATTTTGAAATCCTAATGCAACTGTTAAAGAAAGAAGTCTCAAGATCCACTGAATTCAAATGGCTGAATCTCATAGGAATGCAATGTATATTGCAAAACTTGTACCACATCCCCCATACCCATGCCAAACACTGGACACTGAGAAGCAGGAGAACTTAGGTTTGATGCAACACAATCAATACTACAGAAAGCCTAGAGGAGTATAGAAAAAGCAGGAGTGAAATTAGAAAAGAAATTAAAGCGGCAAAGGGAGTGCATTAAAAAAACATTAGCAAATAAAGTCAAGGGAAAATCAAAGATGTTTTATAAACATGAAGGCTAATAACAAAGGAAATAGCAAGGATTATTAGACACTAAAAAGACAATGTATAAATGGAGGTTTAAAAAAAACAAGCATGCTTCTAAATAAGTACCACATAACGGTCTTCACAAAGGAGTTAAGGAAAAATAATGTTATTGAGCACAATAACCATTAAAATTTTTAGCATTTTAAAATCTCCATGCCTGATAAAATGTTTGCCAAACTACAACAGGAAACCATCTGGGCTGGAGGTATGGCACCGAAGAACTAAAAGAATACAATTGTGGTCTTTGGTTGATTGAACTTTTTGACAAGGTAATAAGGACAGTTTTTGAGGATAAAGCATTTAATGTAGCAAAGTGTTTGGCAAAGTCACACAAGGCAGACCGACAAGACAAATAAAAGTTCCAAGGGAAAGTGAGAAGTTGGCTTGGTGGCCGATATAAAAAAGGTAATATACTATGGGCATTTTAGTGATTAAAAAGCTGTTTGTCGTAGGTCCTTTGCTTTTTGTGGTATGTATCAATGATTTACACTCATATGTAGCAGCCATAATTAAAAGGTATGCTGATGTTTCAAATAATGATCATCTTGTTAATGGAGAAGAAAGTTGTGGAATATAAAAGGATTAATGGATGGAGTTGGAGGGCAGGAAAGTGGGAAATGGAATTGAATGCAGAAAAATCAGGAAATGCATTTGTGACGGGCAAACAGCCAAAGGAATACATGGGACAAATCGCAGGATACTGAACAATGCTGAGGAACAGTGAATATCCACTGCTCCCTGGATAGAGCAGGACAGTAGATATGGTGGTTCAGAAAACTTATGGATACTTTAATTTATTGGCCAAGGCATATCAGAGTAAGGAGTCATTCCAGACCTGCAGAAACACCAGTAAAGCCACAGCTGGAGTACTCTGGTCATCACATCATAGCAAGGATAGGATAGTAAGTTGAAATAGTACAGGGGACCTGCAGCTGCCCTTTTAACATCTCCTTTCCTGCCATTCAGGGTTCTAAACTCTCTTTCTATATATCCTGCTCACAATGTGGTCTCCTCTACACTGGGGAGGCCAAATGCAGAGTAAAGATTGCTTTGCAGAACACCTCATCTGTCAACAAGTTTGAGCCTAACCTTCAAGTCCCCTGTCACTTTAAATCTCCACTCAGTCTCACTCTGTCCTCAGCCTCCTACATATTTCCAATGAAGCTCAACAGCACCTCACCATCGAAATGGCAGATTGCAGCCTTTCGGACTCTACACTGAGTTCTACAATTTCAGGCAATGAGCACCACCAGCATTTTCTGTTTTTATTTCAGATTTCCGCATTTGTAATTTCAGATAATGATTCTGCTTCTCCCATCCACACCTCGTCACCACCAATCTTTTATTTCTTTACCTGTCCCACCTCCACTCTCTTTCACCTTGCAGTGTCATCCCTTTTGTCAGTTAATTTGCTCTGCCTTCCACCCAGTCACGACATTCCTTTCTCCCCTTTCTCTTATTCTTGCATCTTAAAACATGTTTACCTCTAACCTTTCCTCACTCTGAAAAAAAATCGTCAGGTTCGATTGTCACGGATCCTCTCACTACCCTTTCGGTTGATCCTGTCTGGTTTGGTCACCACTGCTCCACAGTCAGACTGCAGATGAAAGTGTGTGGGGGTGGGGGTGGGGGGGGGGGATGATGAGTGAGCCCTTGCACCTTTACATCACACTGCCACCTCTCTGGTTTCTGTCAATCTGGAAGATGTGTTTTTGTGATTAGGATTAAGTGTGATACCCCCGAGCCTGGTATGGAGGGGACACAAATCCTTTGTAAATTTAGGAAATGCAGTGCTGGATGTCAGAGAACAACTCAAGTCAGAACTTACTCACTCATTATTATGTTGTATCCTCCTAATTTAAATGTAATGAGACATCTTCCTGCACTGAAAGAGCTCCATGGAATTACATGCTAATTTCATTTGTCTATTTCAACCACCTACCATTAAGATCACAGCAGGTCATTGTATCTGCACACAAGGGAATTGTGGCTATGGGAAACTGGCACAGAAAGGGAGATGAGGCTTAGGGTAGATCAACCATGGTCATATTGAATGGTGGGGCAAGCTTGAGGGATCAAATCACCTCTTCCTTATGTTGATCCATCAGTCTCCTGTGTAATCTCAACTGTACATCACTGTCTAATGAACTAATAACCATGAGTCACATGTAACACACAACTACTTTTTAGATTTAAACTTTCTAGAATGTTTGGCTTCAATTGGCAAATCACAGTAGATTTCTAAATATTGGAAGAGCACCAAGAATGTGTAAAAATATAATCTTCTTGGGTGGGATATCAGATCAGATCTTCCTAGGTAATACATTTTACATCATTGGAATTTATTTCCCATTTAAAAAAAATCTAAATACACCACTTCAAAATGTGCACATGCATTTTCTTCTACACTGCAGTGTCCACAGATGCCGTCTGAGCCACTGAGTTCTTCCAGCAATTTGTCTTAGCTGTCACTTTTTTGGGCTATCACTGTAAAGGTTCAGGTGCAGGTGCAGTCTCATTTTATTCTTCATAAGTCAACGTAAGGCCACTGTATTTTAGTTCTTAAGCAAAAAACCAAAAAAGGGATTAAATAATAAAGGCGGTACGGTAGCATAGCGGTTAGCGCGACGGTATTACAGCACCAGCAAAGGGGGTTCGATTCCCGTCGCTGTCTGTAAGGAGTTTGTATGTTCTCCCGTGTCTGCGTGGGTTTCCTCTGGGTGCTCCGGTTTCCTCCCACATTCCAAAGACGTACGGGTAGGTTAATTTAGTTTTAAAATGAGCAGCGCGGACTCATTGGGCCGGAAGGGTCTGTTATCACGCTGTAAATAAAAAAAATTAAAAAATTTAAAAAAATATTATCCCTAAAAATTGAATTTGCCTTGCAGTATTTGAGCAGTGGTGTTGTCATAGGCTTTCAGGTTGTCAGTTTTTAGGAAGCTCTCTCTGTTCCTTCTAAAGTTGCTCAGTGGCTTTCAAACGTTTCTTGTTGGTTTCCAAGCGTGGGAGAGAACAAACAAATTCCTGGCTACGACAGACCCTGGGCCTTTAAATTGGGTAGATTCATGCAATTCTGCATAAGCAATATCTGAGGAACTCTGGAATGACAAAGAAGCCTGAATCAAGATTGAACTCTCAATGTTACAGTGTACAAATGTTGCATAATACTGTACTTACATACAGTCTGACAAATTATATTAATTTGGAGCATCACTTACACATTAAATTTACAAGGAAGAGCAGCAACAAGAAACAAAAATATGACTGTAATAAAGCCAGTATGGTCAAGCACAGCAAATAATATAATCCAAGAGTAGTTTGCGTAAGTAGTCTTGAGAATGTCAGGAGTGAAGGGGTGAGAAAGCAAGCTTTAGATAAATAGATATTACACAATACAAAGAATAACAAAGAGTGATAAAACAGAAACTCCACATCCATATTCATGACAATAGTTTTACTGGTATATACATCTAATGAGGTTTTAAGCAGAGAACCCTGATATTTTGGTCCTTTACTGTTAAGTATGACAGCTAAAGATACTTTGTTTATTGATGGATGCAATCCTTAACATATATGTTAACATCCATCCACATATCCTGTAATGCACCCAACATCTGGACCTCATCATTGTATCAGTTTTCTTCAGAGGCCAACTAACTTGGAAAAATGTGGTTAGATTTGTCAATGAGGAAACATTCAAATGTTATCATTTAACTACAATCAATTATTTAAAAATTGAGAATGAATGTGTTAAACAGAGGAAATGAACAGCTTTAATGATCGAGTTAGTATTGCTGCTATGGTGTTAGAATAACAAATAAGGCCTACTGGCACTTGCATTTGCTGTATTGTAGAATATTACAATCCAATTTTGAAGCTGACTTTCATGATAACCCTAACCCGAATGAAGCTGAGTAAATGACGCGTGTAAAGCATATCCTTTTTAACAAATGGTTTTTTTGAAACACTGTAACTAAGAAACAGTTTTACAAGGCTACCTCAAAACCCTGATTGATCCCTGCGCAGCCAATTTTTCTTGTTTTCTACTGGTTCTGTTTTATTCAAGTCTATTTGTTACTACTGACAGTAGGCTATTAATAATTCAATGTGGAGAGTGTTGCTTACTGAGAACTGAGAACATATCATTCCTGAGAGAGATGAGGGCTGTTAGGCCATATTCTCCCTTGAAACAGATGCTCTCCCATGTGGATTGTTCATAAATACACTCATCGTTGGTGTCCTACAAAACAACTCATCATTTTTTCCGATGGCTGCTAGTGAGCCTGGTTTCCTCAACAATTTGGAAGTTGGAGTTGGATGCTTCTGGACGTAAAACATGGGCCTGGTCTTCATGAGGCAGTTTGAAAAAGAACTACAACCATAAGTGGGAAACGTGCAGTTAAGGTCCCAAATGCCCTCAATATGAGATGATTGGCTATGACCATTTTCACATTCTTGTCTGCTTGCACTACACTCCTGATGTGGAAACCCAAGGAAGAACTTGCCCTTTGTTGCAGAATGGGATATCCCCTGATGACATAACTATTGGTTGAAACAAGGCCTCCGGGTAACCCAGGCATTGTGGCCCTTGCCTTGTCCAAAACAAAAGAACATTTAGTAACAGCTCCACTGAGCTTGGAAAATGAAAGATGGAAAATAATCAATTCTTGTCTGAACATTCTATAGCAGGTAGGAACTAGGCAGCATAATCACTCACTTTTGAGAAGTAAACAGTACCTTTCCAGTTATGTGAATGTAAGCCTTTAGGCTGGCAAGAGTTGGTCAAGAATTTCAATAGCAAATGATAAATGTATCGCCAGCACCTAAATTGAGCCACCAATATTTCACAGTCAGGCATGAAAACAAAATCAAATAGAATATAGGCCGCTTTTGATGTCTCTTCAGAGTAGGTTAAGGACCGATTTCTCTTTTGCAACTATAGTAGCAAGAATAAAATGCCATGAATGAATTTTCTAATCCGTCCTACAGGTCTCATATCAACATCATTGCTCAACACAGTGAGCATTTACATTAGCAAAATTGTTTGACTTTTGGGTGAGATTAAATTTACAGATTAAATGCTCCACTGCTAAAATATTCATAAGCAAATTACTAAACAATAAATGTATTGTAAACAAGGCTTGCTGTTTTAATTTAATGGTGATGGTTTAAGAATATTGTTGACTGTACAGTCTTCTACCTCTATTCCTGGGCTATTAAATAACATTTACAAGTCTGCTCCTACCTGTGGTAATGCAGAAGTAAGTCTCATGAGGGGCAATGTGATGGATCCGATGATGCTTTCTAGGCAGGATGATGTGAAGGTCCTGAAGGATGCTGACCCAGCAAGGCAAACCAAAGTACGAGTGAGACCATTTGTGAATTTGATTGGTCATTGTCACAAATATGCTTAAACAGAATAAGTAACAGTCCCAGGGATAGGCTTCATAGACAGCATCTGCAAAAGAAAACAAAAAAAAAGGAATGCCATTTGTATTCACTTAAATATTTGCTAATACGAGTGAAGTAAATTTCCTTTTAGCTAATAATTATGAGACAAATTGTTATTACTATCATTCTTTTAACTCTTTTCAGTTGGATATGGTTTCCAAATCTAGCTGCAATGATTTATGATGATCAATGGGATATTGTGATGAGAAATGGAGCACATAATCCAGTAAGTTATTATAATAACAAAGCTAAAAGAATCTAAAGGACAATTTCTAACCTCTTTAGGATTTCCTGCTAAGATAGTGGAATGAGATCAGAATGAAATTTTATACATTGCTCAGTAAGAGTAATAGGAGGTCTGCTATAATTAAATAAAAGCTCAGATAGATATAATTAACATGGACTGGCTTCCATTTTAGAGAATGGCAGGAAAATTCACCAGTAATTCCTTTACATTTCTAAGCACACCTTTTCCAATATGTAACTAAGTAACTCTCTGTTCAGACACAAATGGTGGGCATAATCTTCTGAAATCAGAAATATGCCACAATGGAAAAGGAAGATGATTGATTCTTCTATAAAAATTCAAATTGCAAAACAAAATGTAGCAAAAATTCCACAGTGGTGAATCAGGACCACAAATCTAAGTTACAATGGCACATGCCATATTGCCACACTCATTGTCCTGTAAGAGATGGTGAAATTAAACAGTCACAATTTGCTCTTTGTTTTCAAAATTAAGGGTTTCTAGTAAAAAATTATATGTTTTAAATCAACCATTTGTGAGATTGAAGTAATAAATACTCAATGAATTTTGTATTTACTTTAGGAACAGAAAGTGATTTAAACACAAGTTTCAGTCTACTTTATTGCTAATCTCAAAATACAAGTCTGTGGAATAGTGTGCTTTACCAGAAGTGATGAATTCCTTTCCTGGCAACAGCACTTTCCCTGTCGGGAGGGTCTGCATGAGGAGAAAAAAGAGGTTGCTGACCTGCACAGTGTTTTGGGATGAAAGCAAAAGGCCCACTTTATCAATGCTTTATATGGTTAACCTACTGAGTACCTCACGTCCTTTGCAGCCTTCAACAGTCCCAAATGTTTTTTAGTCAGGCAACAGATGTAAAAAGAGACTGCAATTTTCTAACATTTAATATCAAAATACTCAGCTATTAAATTCCACAGAAATATGCAATTCCTAGAATAAACCAAAATAAAACTCTTTTGCATTGTGAATAGAATTGAATCAAAATCCTTCCCGCAATTCCCATTCTTGTTGAAGGCTTGGATTCGATTCATCGTGGTATTTGTCCTTTAATAAAACATTATAATATCTAGCAGTTGCCATACAGAACAATGGTTAAAACAGTGATGTCGCAGTCTGTGAAATTCTTTAGTCTTCAAGGGCAGGAGAGTCTCCACTGAGATTTTAACACCCCTTCAAACGTCAAACTATTTCAAATCAATATGGTGAGGTAAC
Source organism: Pristis pectinata (assembly GCF_009764475.1). Classification (NCBI taxonomy): domain Eukaryota; kingdom Metazoa; phylum Chordata; class Chondrichthyes; order Rhinopristiformes; family Pristidae; genus Pristis; species Pristis pectinata. The sequence goes on from NC_067417.1 coordinate 30,714,354, forward strand.
CATTGCCTGGTACTTATTCAGTAGGACTGGACAGATCAAAACTTTTGCCACCTGAGCAGGTAATAATAACTTGGAGCATTTTGTGACTAGAAGTTGTGAAAAGATGAAAGTGAGCACAAGATAAACCTATTATTATCACTGTGGACGAAGGTATTGTTACACCAGAAAACTGTAATTACAGCAAGATTATAATGACTTATTATTTAGTGATGCACTTTCCCATCTCCATTTCTCAGTTTTTGCTTTAGTATAAAGATCGTTTTAGAATGAAGAAACCATTCCATTAATTTGATCTGATAGGAATTAGATATGCATTTTAATAGCTGTGAAGGGCAATCAGTAAAATAATTCAAAGCCATTAAATAAGTTTGAGTGAGCCCTTATTTTCTGGCTAGAGTTACTGCAGAATATGAAGCTCGTAATAGTCCAGGAACACAGAAAATCACAAACAGGGTACACACAACTTTCTGAAATTAATTAGACTCAGTTATGAAATTAGGTTAATTTATCTATTTTGCAATATTCAAAATACTCTCAATTTTCAGAAGTTTCCCAACCCAGTTGTTATATTAACAACTCCTTGAGCAACAGGCTTAGAGAACAGGTTATTATAGACTTAATAGCTATAATAGCATTATCAATTAATAAACTTCATGACACTAACCAATTCTGTAAAATGGGCCTTCCAAAGCAGACTACAAATCACATCACTTTAATTAACACTTTACACTCTTCACATTAAGTGCTTCACAGTCAAAAATCTTGGCAATCATCATTTTGTGTTGATAAATGACTGGTGAAGGCTCTACATTAAATAAAGAAAAGTCCTTTAAGAAGATGAATAATTAATAGAAAAGTTCTTAAAACTTTGATCTTATGGCTGTTTTTAGAACATGGTGTGTTGTCACATCACCACTAGATGGTGGTATAAAAGAGTAAGTTGCACTTTGCAACTTGGCATGAATAAATCCTTGAAATATATCATATGCAAGTATCTGGTTAAAAAGCTGATAATTAATTAACTGTGAACTAATTCAAAACAGCATAAACTGAAGCCTGCAACTTCTTGCCTGCTGAACTAAAAACTAAATACTAAGTTTTCAACTGGTCAGTTAGCATCTGCAGAGAGAGCTCTTGTTTCAGGTCGATGATTCTTCATCACAAACTATCATTGTAAATTTACATAAATCAAGGATCTCTCCAATTTGACAAAAAATATTGAAGTAATTTGACAGCAAGACTGTTTAAACTGATGATATTTTGAGCACTCCAGCAAATATTCCACCCAGAAGTCGGGGCAACTCATTGCAGACATCAGTTTGAAGACTTTACCTTGTAGTCATGGTGGTTTGAACAGTTATTGGTTAGTAAGTGAGTTAAGCAGCTGTTGCACACTTCCAAGAGAAAAGCAAGTTATTTGTTCCCAACGTTAGTCAATGCAAGAGACAAACAAATCACAGAGTTTTCTCAACACCACACCCAGAATTCCCTGTGGATATGATAGTATCAGCAAAGTTTTGTGACTAACAGCCCATATAAATGCTGCAAAATACCAATACTCATTGCTCTTATGCACAGAAAATATTGCTCAACATACTTAATAGAGCAAAATCTATTCTAATTCAGTGGAACATCTAATTAGATTTGACCTTGAGCATTTTTAAACCAAACCCAAAGCTATTATTTACCTTTGATAATTCTATTTTTAGGATGTGGCTCCAAAATTTCATCCAAACTGAAGAAGTTTCATGGGTTTCTTCAAAGCAATACATGTCAGAATACTTTCTCTCTCAAAGTATTTCCATGTTATATATACTCAATGGTTCACAGCTAGGAGAAACTCCAAATTCAGAAGCTTACAGGAGCAGCACAGAATAATTGGTCTCCTCTCCATTACGGAACACAAGAAATGGGGGCAGGACAAAAGTCTGGTCAACAATTTGATAAGATCAGGGCTGATCTTCCCTGCCTGTTCTCCATAGATATTTACTCCCCTGTTCAATGATTTGGGCTCCACAGCTCTCCTGCTCTTGAAGACTAAATAGTCATGACCCTCTGAAAAAAGAAATTCTTCCCCACCACATCTTATTCTGAAAATGATCTATGCTTGCACAGGGAAACATGCTTTCAACATCTACCCTAGCAAGCCTCCTCAGAATCTTATACATTTCAATAATATCAGCTCTCATCCTCCCAAGCACCAGCTTGTACATACCCAAATGCTCAATCATTCCTCATAAGGTAAGCTCTTCATCACCTGAGCTTCAAGTTTTTTGTCACCTTCGATCTTCATCCCAGTCCCATCTCCCTGCTGTCAGTCTCCTATACCGTTCCAACAAAGCTTAATGTAAGCTGGAGGAACAGCACCAGATTCAGTGAATTCAACATTTTCAGTTAATCAATGTATTCAGCTTATTGTTCTTGATCTCCAGCACTCAGTCGACATTGCTCTGGTAAATTCGAATCTTTATTCTGCACGTAGACTTCCTGTAGACTAACATCTTCCTCCTAACTTCTTTCACCTTGCGCTGACACTCCTCCTGTCATTTATTCTCTCCTGCCTTTCAAACAATCACAGGCCTTCCTTTTCGTTCTCCTGCCCCTGTTTACTCTAAATCTTTGAACTTGTTTGATTCCTGGGCTGCCCCCAGAACACTCTACGCAAAAGACGCATTTTACTGTGTGTTTCGATATACATGTGACTAATAAAGATATCTCTTATCTAATCCCAGATCTGATGAAACATCATCAAGTCAAAGCTTTAACCCTCCACAGAAAGTCTAATTGGCTGAGTGTTCTCAGCATTTCCTGACTTTATGTCAGACTTCTAGCATTGACAAGTGTTCTGCTTTAATACCAAGGTTGAGAACAGTCTGGTTAAATCTGAGCTAGTGGCTGGCGAGAAGATGGAATGGTTGGCTTGGAAACCTGGCTGTGTTGAGGGCTGAAGACAATGGCTTTGATCTTCACAAAGTTTACTTTGAACAACCTGTGACTCATCGAGAACTGAACATTGGAAGAGCTGTCTGATGACACAGTAGCAACAGAGGGTTTGTGAGGGGTGGAGGGGTAGGCGTTCTCAGTGCATGAGTGGAACGCGACATCTGTGGTTGCTTTCACCAGGTAAGTGGATGAGAAATCAAGTATTGCTCCTGGGGGGACTCCAGAGATAACAGCGTGGGAACAGAAAGAGAAGTAACTACAAGACATTCTTTGGCTATAACCGGATCGGTAAGTATGAAAGCAGGAGACGGCAGCCCAGCTAGACAACAGAGGAAAGGTCTGAACACTGATTGTGTGCTTACGGTAGTGAAGGCTGCAGATAAGGCAGGCTACGTATAACCAGCTGAAGACCACTGTATAGCAAAATCTCTCCACAATTAGAAGGGATGCAGCATGATCTGCAGCCTGCTAACTATACCAATCTCCCTAGCAAGTATTTTGTTGTTTCAGAGCAGCATGCATTGTGGTAGGCAGAGCCCTGTCTAACAGCCGAGATCATCCCTGCAGTAGACAATTCAAACTGGGTACGTCGGCATATTTTATCTCTTCCCCATGGCAAAAATCAGTCTTGTAATACATCCTCTCTAGCAGCTCACCTAAGGAAAATGAAGATTCATCCTCCAAGGCAAACAAGTTTGAGTGACAGACATCCCTTGGAATCAGACATAGATTGGTGTGGTTTGCAGCTGAGCATGAAACCACTGGAGCCATCATCCTCTTTCAGAATTACTGCATTTTCTAATGAGCACCAAAGGATGCCTGATCCTAGTCAGGCAAGACTGTAGCAGCTTTTTCTTTATCTCTTCATTCCTTTACTGCCTGCCAGCTTGTGCCTTATCTCATGCTATGTCCCACTGACAGTTCATGTCACATCTGACTGTGTTACCCCAACCTAACTCCACCAATCAATATCAAGTTTGTCAAAGATGATCAGCTATTTTATCAGAGTAGTTGATTATTCCTGACACACATCCACATCAGATAGTGGACCCACATGAGATTTTCACACATCCTTGTCAATATTCGGATTTACATCTTTCTCAGAGATTTTCTCTGACTCTTGTTTGTTCTTTTTGGAAGCACGGATAATCATAGTTTCGAGGGTTAATCTCATGCTGTCTCATTTTGATCTTTTTAGTTATTTTTGAATATTACATGATTCCACTTCTCCAAACTGGTTGTGTTAATTACATTCTTGACCTTTCTCGCAATATCTTTTATTGTCAGCATTCGGTCATCAACTGCGTTCGTGCGAGACTGCAGCTGACTGCGAATTAAATACCTCCCACAACCCATTACCGAGAAAAAGCAGAAAATCTAAAATAAAATTTGATTTTACGTATATTGTTCCATACTATACCAAAATACATCATTTTCTTTTTACGCAGAAAAATAATTAATTTGTAAAGATCCTGCCCAGAATTGAAAGGAGAATATGTGCATATCATAACTGTCCTGTCTACCTACAATAAAGGAAACATAAAAGAAAAGTGAATAAAAGTTGAATCTATATTTTCATGAGGTTACCTGTAGTAAAGCCTTAAATAATTTGATTCAAATGGCTATAAATGGAGCTGAGTTTTGTTTTAATTCCTTTTTTCAACATTTGGGCAGCACCAGATAGGCCAGCAGTTATTACAGACCCATAATTGCCCTTGAGAAGGTGGTGGTGAGCGATCACTATTGCCACTGCAGTCCTTCTGGTGAAAGAACTCCTTCACCAGAAGGATTTTGGGTAGAGAGTTTCAGGATTTAGGAAAGGGTGCAGAAAAGATTCACAAAGATGTTACCAGGACTGGAGAGCCTGAGAGATAAGGAGAGGCTGGATAGGCTGGGCCATTTTTTCCCTGGAGCATAGGAGGCTGAGGGGTAGCCTTATAGAGGTATGTAAAATCAGGAAAGGCACAGATAAGACGAATAGCCACAGTCTTTTTTCCTAGGGTAGGGGAGTCTAAAACTAGAGGGCCTGTTTAAGGTGAGAGAGGAAAGATTTAAAAGGGACCAGAGGGGCAACTTTTTCACATGGTAGTGAATATATGGAACAAGCCTCCACAGGAGGCTGTGGAGGCGGGTACAATTGATAGGAAAGATTTAGAAGGATATGGGCCAAATGCAGGCAAATGGGACTGGCTCAGTTGAATAATTTTGTCAGTATCGACGAGATGGGCCAAAGGGCCTGTTTCCATGCTGCATAATTCTATGACTCTACTTAGACCGAGCAATGATAAAGCATGAGCAATATTTTACCAAGTCAGGATAGTGTGGCCTTGCAGGGGAGGGTTCGGGTGGTGGTTTCCCAGGCACCTCCTGCCCTTGTCCTCCGAATCTGAGAAATGCTGTTATAGATTAGATGGGTAACTGCAACACATTTGTAGCAGGTACACAATTCACAACTCCTGCATTCTTTTGTCTGGGCTCCTTTATCTGCTGTCGCTCTCTAACTGGTCCCATTCACTCAGTGACCCAATAACCTTGTTTAGAGCTTATACCCCTGGTCACCCCAATTTTACCCCACCGGGGGTATCCCCCCTCCCCTCCCCCAGCCTCCCTGCAGCTTCATAAGCTCTTAAATTGTGCTTTGTAGACTGTGGAAAAGCTTTCAAGGTCAGGAGCTGAGGACATGCAGCCTCTGTCCCACTACTGCTGCCATTGTATTTACATGGCTGGTCTTGTTGAATCGCTGGTCAGCAGCATCCTCCAGGGTGGAGATGGCTTGGCCAAGCTATCCGTGATCATCTGTTATTTCGTAGAATGGTGCAACAGCTAAACGTGCTGAGCAGCCTTTCCTGTTCTCGGGTGTCAGTTTTTAATGTAATTATCTTAAAGCTTTTTTCATAAACTGCAACTTTACTTTTTTAAAATTTTTATTTTAATTTTATTTACAGCATGGTAACAGGCCCTTCCGGCCCAACGAGTCCATGCCGCCCATTTTAAACCCCCATGTTAACCTACCTGTATGTCTTTGGAATGTGGGAGGAAACCGGAGCACCTGGAGGAAACCCACGCAGACACTGGAGAATGTACAAGCTCCTTACAGACAGCGACGGGAATCGAAACCCAATCGCTGGCGCTGTAATAGCGTCGCGCTAACCACTACGCTACCGTAACTTTACAAAGTTAACAGGTTGTTGTGTAAGAAAGAATACATAGACAACAAATCAGTGCAGGAGGTATGAACAGATGCCTGAATGTGTGTGCACAGGAAAGATGATCAAACAGACAAGGTGGGAGTTTGGTGTTGTCTGTGAGGCGCAAGAGTACGTTTTTAATCACTACAGATCATAGGCACCTGGTTATCTTTGTAGAATTCTGGAACTTTTAAAAACATTCAGGATGGCAGCAATAATTTATTGGCTGCTTTGTTAGGGTGCAATTCTAAAATGGTATTTTTAGTGGGTGTTGATGGAGGTGGAAGAGTGAACCATCAGAGAGGGAATGATCTCTGTGGGATGCTGAAAATGGAGAAGTGGCAAGATGTTTCTGGGAGTGATGTGATGTTGGAAGTGTATAAAATTGTAGAGGATGAGCCTATGGATATTAAGATTGGCGGGTGGAAGGTGAGGACAAAGGTAATCCTTTCCTGAATCAGGTAATATTTTAGTGTCTACCTGATGAATCACTGTTTCTTCCCTAATGATTAGTGTGCCACTCCTGAAAATGATACAAAATAGATGTTTTCTCACAACCTATGTCAGTCATTTGAGCTACCAGAAGGCACAGAAGATCATACAAGGGTAACCTGTTCCCTCATTCATTGCAGAAAGAGGGTCAAGCCAGTGAATGAATTAAACACGTTCATTTTCGCCCAGTTAGGTCCGCTATATGTACTTTTTCCCACTGATGGAGTCCTCCTCTAACAATGGAAGAAGGAGTTCCCCTAATGATTCTTCAGGAATAGGTATTAAATGACTGAGCTGATAGATCAGATAGTGCCAGATCTGAGCTCTGGTTTGTTGATTGACTAATGTCATTCAGTGGTAGTGGCTCTCTAATGGGTTTAGCACTGTACTGTTGGAGCAAAGGAGCAAAAATGGACAGGATTTCTTCTGATTGTGATCCATCTGGAAGGATGCCCATATGGATTTGGAATATGGAAAGTGTTTCGTCTCTGTGATGAAATATTCTATGAGCACAAACTTCTGAGGTCACCAGACGTGAATGGTCATTTAATACATTATACTGGCTCAAGTAGACTGATGAACTAACAGAACCTGACTATCTTACAAATTGATTGTTGTATTTTCACTTTTTGACTGCCGACAAACAAACACTCAGTTCACAGGGAAAATTTCTCAACAATGGGCATCCTTAGTAAACACACCTATCAGCTTCACTGTCAGACACTATTACAAGTATCTAACCGGTGTTCTTGCAGCAACCTACACATTGCTCAAACCAGCTGTTCAAATCAGCAATGCACGTAGAATATTAAGCATTGTGGGACTCAGATACTGAATGGAAAGAAAGAAGACGACATAACAATACTTCCTAACAAGTATATTTGATGGTTTAACTGTTAAATCTTTGTGTCTCCAAATCTTTGATCTTCCCTGGTGTTGCTCAATGTTACTTAGTAAACACTGCTTTATTCACATAACATCAATATACCTGCTCCTGTCTATTACTCACCAATTGAATTAACAGAATTGCTTTTATTCAATGCAGATTATAGATTTGTTAGCAAATTGTTTGGTATAAATTCTATATCCATAGTTCACATGGAAATTATTGGGTTAGTTTAACTCAGCAGTTAATTGCTGTTTTTTGCTTAAAGAAATTGTAAGATTCAGAAAAGCTGCAGGAGAAAATTTTCCAGGAAGGAAAAGCGTGGGCTTTTGGGGTTGTATGGAGCAGGGGTAGAGTCATGGGCGTTGAGATAGTTACCCTGCAGTGTTGAGTCATTGGTCATGGGTCATGGGTATAGCAATGATGATTGGGAGGCAGTGAGAGGAAGGGACGCTGCAATATTGACAGTGGTGGAGGAAGGTGCTAAGTGTCGAAGTGGTTAAGCAGTGGTGGGGAACATGATCTATGTTGGGGAGTGGCCAACATCATCAGGAGATATCAGCAGTTAATTGGGAAGCAGAAATGCTCAGGTCCTCAAAATAAGTGTGCCTGATGTCATTGAGTCTGCCAAGCAGAGATTTGGAGAAAACCTTTTGATGAAACCACCCTCCTATGCTGCTGCTATTCTCCATTTAACCAGACTTCCATCACCACCAAACCTCCAGGTGAGTGCCAAAATCAAATGTACTACTGTTCCCCAAAACCAGCACTGTTAAAATGTTTTTCAAGGCAAACCCTCACATTCAACTGTTGAGCAGTAAACCAAGCAAATGAATTGCTTTCATATTTTAAACACATTCTTCATTTTCATTTCCAAGGACATCTATAGAAATCTCAGGATATTAATTGAAGTACTTACGAGATATCCTAATTGACCAGAAACTAATGTAATGCAATTATCATTGCAGAGCCAACCTTGTGAACAGTTTACATATTAGAAGCATTTTCTGAGTTAGTATGAACAAACATGCCAGTTAAAACATGATTAAAATGGTAATGAACACATTAGATTTGAGCATTCCCACTGATTTAGCAAAAAAATACAATGCCTTTTCAACAGCATTTCAGAAAAATAATTTCCATCAAGCTCTTTTGCTCCCAAATTCAAATAATCCTCATCAAAATATCACCAAGCAACCGTGGATTTTTACTTTGCATGACCTGCTGACCCACTCCCCTCTCATTCAAGCAGATTTTCTCAGCAGGTTCTGCATAGATTATCTGAATGCTCTGGACTGACCAAACAGTTGGAATTCGGAAGGAGTGAATCCTCTGTGGACATTCACGCTCTCCAGAATTTCAAGTACTCCTCCTAAGCTGCAATAGGAAACTGAGGCTTGCTGGGCATTTGGCCTTCATTTGAAAAAAAAATCACCTAATTATTCCATGCAAAGAATATGCACTATGTAATTCAAAGCTCCCTCTTGGTAGTTAGCTGGTTTTACAGACATTGTTGAAGATGATGCTCTTATTCTTAAATCAAAGCAGACCGGCTCTGAAAGCAAAGTTTGTTCTCCAGGGAACGTAACTGTAATATTCAGCACAAGTCTGTGAGCTGTTTCAAATCTGTATAGTCAGCACAGCAAGAAGAAGGAATGGGACCACCAATATTATATCCACTTTCCCATCTGGGAGCTGGATAAAAGAATTCCATAACACTGCAGGCAAAACAGTGCTGACTTTTTACATAGACTTTGCTTACTGGGGGGTCCTAATAATGTTTCCTGCAAAGAGTAGTGGGAGACAGAAGGGGGTCAGATCAAAAGTCCATTTGAAACTAGAGGGGAGGAAGAACATGTGGTGAATGAGTTTTCCAAGCACATACTGGATTATCCCCAGGGAACAGAATTCAAACAACACCATCTGGATGCCTGTCTCCTGGGAAAAAGGCCTTAGCAGCTGGACATCTGATTGAGAATGCATCCCCTGTTGGTTGTTAATGGGCCAATAGATATGACCCTGTGTTCCTTGCAGGAAATGGCACCAAGACTCACCCCAATTTTCCTGTGTGACCTAAACTATATTCTATATGGTGTCACATATAGCTCTGAACTGCAGAGAAACCTGCTAGAAAGCAGTTAACAGTGCAACTGAGTAGGATCTGCTGGCTTGAAGCATTCAGCTATTATTTAAAAATAATAAAAACATTGTACGTTCCTTGCAATTCACAGTCACTTACATCAGACTAGCAAAGCTTTTAAAATCCTGTATCAGCTGACATCATCTGCTGGCATAATGGGTCTATTTGAACTGCTGTTACTCAGCTGATCAGATTGTGCCAATAAAGTATTTCCACAGCAATCTCTCCGAACACAGTGGGCTAATAGAAGTGCCAGCTTCATTATGACTACCCATTCCCTTCGGTGGGAGATGCTTTCACCAACGGACTGCTACTTAAACTGACTACTACAGGGGAGACAAAAAGGTTCAATGACACACAATACACTGCAGAGGAGAACAATAGAAAATCAAATAACCTTTCAAAAGTAAACAGCTTGGTCTTTCTTTAAGAGGAATAGAACAGTATTTGTCAAAGCGTAAAAAGGATTCATACTCTCAAAATTGCATGACCTGGATTCCTTTGAATACTTAAAATGCCTTAGAATAATGAAGCAAGCAGCTATTGTTAGTAAGATGCATCCCTGCAGGTTTGGCTTACATTATAGCTCCTTCTATGTTGCTGTTATGTCACGTTAGTGCTGCCAGCTCCCAATGCCATGGGTCTTGTGCAGCCTGCAGCAAGCCCAAAGTCAGTGTGTCAGATTTGTTGAGACCAGTGGGAGGAAAGACCTGGCTCTGTAATGGTCTTAACAAATTCAACAAGTTTATTTTGGGGCTACCGCCAGATGCACTGGACCCATGCGTTGGCACTTGGCTCCCTAATACAGGAACACCAGAATACAAAAGCGGCATATTTGTGCACGTTGCTTTCAAATAAACATTTCTGTAAGAAGGCCCATCTTACACAATGTCTTTTCAAACAAAATAAGCAAACTAGACAAGCACCAGCTCATTTCCCTGCTCCAATTCACATCCTGATTCTTTCTACTGAATAAACAAGTTGGACCTACGCCAGAATCTAATAATCTCCATGGATGTGACTTACATATCTCAAACAAACAAACCAGACTAATGCCAGCCCATATTAAGGCAGGCTCCAAATCTTCCTTTCCTTTGTCATTCCATTGCATGCACAAGGATAAGGACATTTCCGACGTGGCCTGTGGGTTTTCTCTTTGTTTCTTGTGCTTCTGAACATGTTTTCAGTATTGGAATGAAATGCATCAACATTGCATACTGAAGTAACCAATGTTTAATATCAATAAGTGGGGGAATACAGTTTTAACCCCACCTACCTATTGCACAATTCCAATCTCTAGTTCAGAACAGGACAGGACCCTCCCTAACCTCCTCAGTGCCTGTCCATGGTTTCCTCAGTGTGGTGTGGTGTGCTGTGCTGTGTGGGGAGAGGGGTTAGAGAAAAAGACTTCATATCCTCATCTTGAAAAGGTTCTGACCCTGTCTTTGATATGGATGGTCCCAGATATGCTCTGATTCTCCTCCATTATTCATCACCCACCTCTGTTGCTCTTTGCCCCTCCCATCCTGAGACCTAAAGGAAGAATCACTTGGGGCAGGAGTAAGGAGTGGGGAGAATTTGCAGTTCAATCCAACAGGATGCAGGTTGAGCTTCCCATTAAACAGCACATTTGGTAGACAGAGAGAAGTGAACAAGCTTGCAAAAATATGGGTAGCTAAATGTTTTAGCACCTAGAGTCACAAAGCACAAAGGTAGGCCCTTTGGCCCACCATGTCCATGCCGACCATCAAGAACCCATCTATACTAATCCCATTTATGAGCACCTGTTCCATAGCCAACTATGCCTTAACAATTCAAATGCTCATCCAGATACTTTTTAAATGTACCTTCACACCTCCTTCTGTTGTTGTGTTCCAGATTGCAAGCACCCTCTAAGCGATGAGGTTTTTCCTCAGATCACCTCCGACCCCCTTACTCTTCACCTTAAATCTCTGCCCTCTGGCTTTAGGTGTCTCTATTGTGAGAAAGTTTCTCACTATTCACCTTACCTATGCTTCTTATAATTACGTATACCTCTATCAGGGTACTGTTGTGGGTAAAATCTCAGATGGTGACGAGGAGGCAGACAGGAGTGAGATAGATTGGCTGGTTGAGTGGTGTTGCAATAACAACTTTGCACTCAATGTCAGCAAGACCAAGGAATTGATTGTGAACTTCAGGAAGGAGAAGTCAGGAGAACACACGCCAGTCCTCATTGAGGGATCAGTGTGGAAATGGTGAGAAGGTTCAAGTTCTGGCGTCAACATCTCAGAGGATCTACCCTGGCCCCAACACATTGATGCAATCATGAAGGAGGCACACCAGCAGCTCTACTTCATTAAGAGTTTGAGGAAATTTGGCATGTCACCAAAGACTCTTGCAAATTTCTACAGATGTACGGTGCAGAGCATTCTGACGGGATGCATCACAGCCTGGTATGAAGGCCCCAATGCACAGGATCGCAAGAGGCTGCAGAGGGTTATAGATTCAGCCACCTCCATCATGGGCACAACCCTCTCTGTCATCGAGGACATCTTCAAGAGGCAGTGCCTCAAGAAGGCAGCATCCATCACTAAGGACCCGCACCATCCGGGACATGGCCTCTTCTCGTTACAACCATCAGGGAGGAGGTACAGGAACCTGAAGACCCGCACTCAACAATTTAGGAACAGCTTCTTCCCCTCCGCCATCAGATCTCTGAACGGTCTATGAACCCATGAACTATTTTTTTAATTTATTGTAATTTTTATGTCTTTGCACTGTACTACTGCCACAAAACAACAAATTTCACGACATATAAGTCAGTGATAATAAACCTGATGTTGATCGGGTACGCCCTCAGCCTCCTACACTCCAAAGAAAACAAATCCAATGTGTTCAGCCTCTCCTCATAACTTAATGTCCCATCAGGCAAAAACAGGAAAAAAGTAGGTTGTAACAGCCTACCTAGGTAGGGCATACAGAATGAATTCCACTTGAAACATTATTTGACACATAATATATATTTACACATATCCTTCAATAAAGTAAAACATACACCCATAGTGAGGAATCTGTACCTAGCAGAAGAGGGGTTGATGAACCAGTGTACAGTTGAAGTAGAGGCTTTTATGAAGGCTTTTGTACGTCCAAACAAGCTCCAAAATATGGACGACAGAAATTTTAACCACAGATGGTAGAAGAGAAGGGGGCAGTGACCAGCAAACTAGAGTTCAAAGGGCAGTGAACAAGAGTTGGAAAAGAAAATTGGAAAATGTTCTGAAAGCCAGATGGAGTGAGGCAGGAGGGGTCTGAATAGAAGGACAAAGACTTTAAAACTTTTTTCAGGCACTCAAACATTCCTTCCAGGTGAAGTAGTGATTTATTTGTACATTTTCCAGTTTACTGTCCATGGTTTCCTCAGTGTGGTGTGGTGTGGTGTGGTGTGTGGGGAGAGGGGTTAGAGAAAAAGACTTTATATCCTCATCTTGAAAAGGTTCTGACCCTGTCTTTGATATGGATGGTCCCAGATATGCTCTGATTTGGTGCTCAAAATGTGGTCTACTTTAGATCAAGTGAAATCAAATGTAGTTCAGGTCATCAGGTGACTACTTTGCAGAATACAAATAATTCAGTTTCAAACCCTGAGTTGCCAGCAGCCTGTTACTTTAATTCTCCATCCCACTCTCACCGTTTTATATTTGGTTTTCTGCACAGTTCCACTAAAGCTCAACATAATGCTGAGGAATAGCACATCACGTTCCAATCAAGCACATTATAGCCTTCTGGACTCAACAATGAATTCAATAATTTTGGATAATCAGTCATTACCTCTGCTAACTCACATTCTCAACATTCAGGTTTTTTCTCCCCTCTTTTGATACTTCAGATTTAATTTACCTATTCCTATTGACACCTACTCCAGACACACTTCCACCACCCTCTTTCATTGACAACATTAGTACTGGTGTCATTCAGATTCTTCTGATTCCCTCCCTCTCGCAGACTTCTCTTGTACCTTCTGCATTTCCACACCTTAAAACTTACTTCATTTCTAACTTTTCTCAGTTCTGAAGAAAGGGCCTGACTTGAATTATAAACTGTGTTCTTCTCCCTTCATTGATTTGAGCCGATCGGCTGGGTATTTTCAGCTTTTATTTCAAAATTCTAGTATCTGTAGCAAATTTGCCTGTGAATGTGTTGAAAAGTCAGACTGACCAAAAAGGAGGGCATTTAGAAAAGTTACATCTGGAGCATGCATGAAAGTTTGAGCAGCACCTAAGGTATGATGGGGGCAGAGATGGGTGATATCATGGGGGTGGGTAGTCCTATGAGAACTGGAGAGACAAGTAACACACAGAAATTGCAAACTGCTGGGTTGTGCTTTAGCAGATATCCTGATAGGGAGGTGAGATCAGAGAAAAGGGTATGATAGATTTCATAGGTATAATCAGGTACATTATCTGCATTGGCTAAATAAGAGCCCTTTTCTTGTCAATATAAATTACAAGGAATTCTGGTTGATCCACACCTTAATGTTGGATGAGCAGTCTGATAGCAAAGCAAGAAACTTGGAATCAAAGCAAGAAAAAGGTCATGTGAAGGGCAAGAGCGAGATATCCATGTCATACTCATTAACCTCATTGAAGGGCAACCACTGAAGAAGGTGAAGAGGGCTTCAGAATGAAACCTTGGGGTACATTGAAGCTGACCACATGGCCACTTGAAGAGAAATTATTTTAGGAATGCACTCACTGTATAACTGAGGAAGAAGGAAACAGAGCCTACTACTGATATTTGAAGATGGGGGAAAATGGGAGGAGGATGAAGTGGAGCAGAATTAAAGTGGAGGATCAAATGGACCTGCTAAGCCAAATGGCCAAATTCTGTACCACATGTCCTCTGTAAATTATTGGGTCAAATCGAAGTGGAATGGAAGTAGATCAGACGGGTTTATCAGAAGAGTATAATTTACTTTTTTGTAATTTATTCCTGCTTTGCAATCTGTAGATCGCTGGCAAGGCCAGCATTTATTACTGAGTTTTAAACACCAATGAGAAAGAGGTGGGGAACCACTTCTTTAAGGACTGGAGTTCTTCTGGTGAAGATGCTCCCACAATGCTTTTGGTGAGTTATAGAGTCATACAGCACAGAAACAGGCCCTTCAGCCCAACTTGTTCTTGACAACCAAGGTGTCTACCTAACCTTGTCCCATTTGCCTACATTTGGTCCACATCCTTATAAATCTTTCCTATCCATGTTCCTGTCCAAATATCTTTTAAACTTTGTAGTTGTAACCCCCTCTATCCCTTCCTCTGACAGCTCATTCCAGATACCCACCACCTTCTGTGTAAAAAGCTTGTCCCTCAGATCCCTTTAAATCTTTCGTCTCTCACCTTAAACCTATGCCCTCTAGTTTTAGACACCCTCATCCTGGGAAAAAGACTGTGACCATCTATCCTATCTATGCCCTTCAGATTATAGAAACCTCTCTAAGGTCACCCCTCAACCTCCTACACTCCAGGGAAAACAGTCCCAGCCTATCCAGTCTCTCCTTATAACTCAAGCCCTCCGGTCCCAGCAACATCCTTGTGAACCTTTTCTGCATCCTCTCTAGCTTAATGACATCCTTCCAATAGTATGGCAACCAGAACTGCACACAATACTCCAAGTGTGGTCTCAAAACGTTTTGTACAGCTGTAACATGACATCTGAACTCCTGTACTCAGTGCCCCAACCGATGAAGGCAATCATGCCATATGCCTTCTTCACCAACCTGTCTACCTGTGTCGCCATTTTCAGGGACTTGTATCACTAGGTCGCACTGTTGAACACTCCCCAGGGCCCTGCCATTCACTGTGTATGTCTTGCCCTCATTTAACTTCTCAAAATGCATGACTTTGCAAGTCTGAGTTAACCTGCCATTCCCTTGCCCACTTTCCCAGTTGATCGAGATCCTGTTGTAAACTTAAATAAGCTTTTTCACTGTCCACTGTACCACCAATTTTGGTGTCATCTGCATACTTACTAATCATGCCATCTACATTCTCTTCCAAATCATTAATATATATGACAAACAGTAGGGACCGAGCACCAATCCCTGCAGCACACCACTGGTCACTGGCCTCCAATCTGAAAAACAATCCTGCACTATCACACTCTGACTCCTACCACCAAGCCAACTTTGTATCTAATTGACTGGATCCCATGTGATCTAGCCTTCCAGGCCAGTGTACCAAGCAGGACCTTGTCAAAGTCCTTGCTAAAGTGAGGGAGGGAGTTCCAGGATTCAGACTCAATGAGAATGAAGGCATGCTGATGTTCAAGTCAGAATAACGTGACTTGGAGGGGAAAATGCAAATGATGGTGTTTGCTTGCATCTTCTGCCATTGACCTTCTTGGGGGCAGAGCTCACAAATTTGGCAAGTGCTGTCTGAGTAGCTGACTGCTGAGACAAATAACCAAAGTGCATTTTGTACCAATATACACCACAACCACTGTGCAATGGTAGTACAGGGAATGAATGTTTAGGGTAGTGGTCAGGGTGGCAAACAAGTGGGCTGTTTTTATCTTGGAACTGGAATTGGTCACTTGTACGAGGTACAGTGAGAAACTTGTCTTGTATACCATTCATACAGATCAATTCATCACACAGTGCATTGAGGTAGTACAAGGTAAACCAATAACAGAATGCAGAGTAAAGTGTCACAGCTACAGAAAAAGTGCGATGCAAGTAGACAATAAGGTACAAGGTCATAACGAGGTAGATTGTGAGGTCAAGAGTCTATCTTATCATACTAGGGAACCATTGAGCAGTCTTATAACAGCGGGATAGAAGCTGTCCTTGAGCCAGGTGGTACGTGTTTTCAGGCTTTTGTATCTTCTGCCCGATGGGAGAGGGGAGAATAGAGAATGTCCGGGGTGGGTGGGGTCTTTGATTATGCTGGCTGCTTTACAGAGGCATCGAAAAGTATAGACAGAGTCCATGGAGGGGAGGCTGGATTCCATGATGTGCTGGGCTGTCTCCACAACTCTCTGCAATTTCTTGCAGTCCTGGGCAGAGCAGCTGCCATACCAAGCCATGATGCATCCAGATAGGATGCCTCCTATGGTGCATCGATAAAAGTTGGTGAGTGTCAAAGGGAACATGCCAAATTTCTTTAGCCTCCTGAGGAAGTAGAGGCACAGGTGAGCTTTCTTGGCTGTGGTTTCTACGTGATATGTTCTTGCATGGTCTGCAGCTTCCTGAGTCTTGGTGGAGTTGCAGGCAAGTGGTAAGTATTCCCTCACACTTGTGCCTTGAATATGGTGGAAAGGCTTTGAGTGCTAGAAGCTGAGTCACTTGCTGCAGAAAGCCCAGCCTTTGACTAACTCTTGCAGTCCTGTTATTTATGTGTCTGGTCCATTCGAATTTCTGGTCAATAATGAACAACAGGGACATTGATGCCATTGAGTGTCATGGACTAGAGGTTATACTTTCTCAATTTGGAGATGGTCACTGCCTGGCACTGTTACTTGTCACTTATCAGTCAATGCCTGAATGTTGTCTAGGTCTTACTGCATGCAGACATGGACTGTTTAATTTGCTGAGTAGCAAATGGAATTGAATGTTGTGTGATCATCGCCAATGATCCCACCTTCTGCTGAAGGAAGGTCATTGTTGAGGCAGCTGAAGATGGTTGGGTCTGCTCTGAGAAACTCCTGGGGTGGTGTCCTAGGCTCGGGATCATTGATATTGAACAATCACAACCATCTTCCTTTGTGTGATGTATGACTTCAGTGAAATGTTTTTTCCTTGATACCTATTGACTTCAGTCTTACCAGGGGCTCCTTGATGCACACTGCATTAAAGGTGCAATGATTAAGAAAGGAGTAGGAGGTGGGGAGGGGGAGAAAACAACTGATGTTGAGGAAAATAATACCTAGCTAATCATCCAGATTTTGTTCATTTATAAAGTGTATTTCCATTCATATTCAACTTCTTCTAAAAACTATTATTCTCAGTATAATTTCATTTCCAAAGAATTATATCTCACATCATCCTTCTTGAATTATATGTGAACCAGTTCATGACTGCATTGATCCATCAGTCAGCTGAAAATGTTATGGCTTCAAGTACACTGCTATGTTGATCCACACAAAAAAAGCTTCCCCAGGAATCTCTTAGTTTGTCCTTTCACACACATTGCAGTGCTGTTCTATAAAAAATGGATGTGTTAGGAACAAATATTCGAACACTAGAGTTGGTTAAATAGAATAAATCTATTCTGAGACACATTGAAGTAGCTCCACAATGCAAAAACAGAAGCTCATATCTGCAGAATTTTATATTTAATTTTTTGACTTATGAGTATGCATCTATTGCATATGCATGTTGAATGTTCCTAAGTCAAGTAATTCAGTAACTATCCAAAGTCGTTGAAAGCCAACTTTCTATTTTGGATGCAATGATTTGTCGACTTTGCTGGGTTAAGCAAGGGATGGTCTTTGTTTAAGAAAGATTAGTCCTTTATATCTGTTCCTCCTTCCCTAGAAAGGTCACATCTGCGTAAAAACTATTTTTGGATTGCATTGTATTCTCTAGTGGAGGGTCTTTAACGTGATGGAGAAATCAGGTGCAGCTTTTACCTGTGTAACAAAAGGAAATAAACTGGAAGAATTGAGGATAAAAATTATATTAATTTTAAAAAACATGAGAGTGAAAATAAAGAGGAAGGTGGGTAAGAAAGTCTCATTGCATTATAGCGATAGGTCCTAACATAATTTTAAAAACAGATCACTTCAAATCAGCTTTCTGTTCATTGGCTGCATAATTGTGTACATCTTTCCAAGAAGATCTGGAACAGAACCAGAACTGTTCAGGATTATCCACACTCACAGCCAGCAAAAATATAGCATTGCTTGTTTGAAGTCTGATTACATATAAATGAAAGGTTTTACAAACAATCTGGAATGGCTGTGAGCACAAACAATCTGGAATGATGGCAGCATGATGGTCCTCCTGTTGAGCATTTGGATGAAGTGCGAGTATTATTGCAATGACGGCAGCATGAAACCCCCACCGAGTGTTTGGAATGAATTGTGAATGGCTTTTATGTCTCTCTTTGCCTTTTCTTTCAAACAGATGGTGATACAGGGAACCCCAGCTACTCAAAACCTTGTAAATTAACATGAATAGAGTGGAATAAAATTAAATAAAACGGAATCCGACACATTCTGCATTTACTTGTACCAAAATAAAATACTGTGCACCCTGAAAATCTGAAGTAAAACCTTGGAAATATTCAGGAAGTTAGACTGCATCAGTAATATTTCATCAGAACTACATAGTTTTGTATTCCACTGCAGATTTGAATTGTCTTAAATTCACTCCTTCACCCATTCTGAAAGAGAATTTCTCCAAAATGCAATTTATGTTTTACCAACAGACCTCATCTGAAATGGCATATAATGAAATAACACTTAAAAATTTCAATTCCAGGGGTGATCAACCACATAGAATCTCAGGCCATCAAGACAAGCTTCATAATCTCCAGGACTTCAATATGTCGCCATGATTCAACAATAACAATGACCACAATATAAGATGATAGTGCAGATTTTGAAAATCTGAAAATAAACCCAAGATATAAAAGAAACAGCTGTTCTAATAAAAGATGATCAGTCTGATACATTAACTCTGTTTCTCTATCCAGAGATATTGCCTGACTTTGAGTGTTTCAGCACTTTCTGATTTAATTACTCTGCCAAAGAGATAAAATAATGGTGAACTAGAGGAAGCAATATTAGAAGTGGATAAAAGGTTGATCAGAGAAACATGTTTCAGAAAGCATCTTAACAGCAGGAAAGGAAGATAATTTCATGGTGTAGAACCTGGGCAGCTGCTTGTCAGGCTGCCAGTTACTGTATACAATGATAGAAGGAGGAATGCCCAAGAAGACAAGATCCTGGGAGATGGAAACTGGGAAGGTCAATAACTGGATTTAAACATGAGGATACGCATCTTACATCTTGAGTGTTGGGGGACTGGTAGCCAGCATCAGTTTCTAGGTCATTATGAGTCAGGAAAGACTTGCTGAAAGCTAGTTCAGGACAGAACATGAGCAGCTGAGCTTGGAAAAATAGAAAGTGAAAGTTGGAGTGCGAGCCAAGGGAGCATGTGTTTAGCTCTGACCATGGATGAAGATTTCAGTGGAAGATAACTGAAGTGGGAATGAGATAAGTGATATAACACAGATGGAAATAAGAGGCCTTTCTGACAAGAGAAAACATGGGTTCAGGAGCCCTGCTCAGAGTCAAATGGGGCACCAAGATTGCAATCATTCTGGTATGAGGGGGCTGAAGAAGATGGCTTTGGTTTTTCCAAATGTTTAAATAGAGAAACTGCAGGATTGCACGTCAGATAAGCAGCCAGGATAGAATAGGCACTGATGCAGTTGGGGCTGTCGGGGAGGCAGAGTTCACTGTCTTTGTCATACTTTGTGGAAGTCGTGAAAATAAACTGAAAACAAAAACTGTTTCATAACATGTAGTGTTTCACTGAATCTGAACTCTGGGTGCTTTACTTATATTTTAAAAGGGTCACCTGATTAAATTTTACAGGTCAACTCAATCTTGCACATTCCAGACAAGCTGCCTTTTTAAAAGGGTAACAGTAACTACCATTGAATCAATTCAGGAATATAATGTGGGCTTCGAAACCTTGAAACAAACAAGACTTTTCTACAAAATGCTTAGTAAGAAATCTTCAGTCATATTTCAGGAATATCAGTGAACAGTTGGCCTGTGAAGAAAAAAACTGGTGTAATTGCTTAAAGCATGTGCCCTAATATACTCTAAGAATCATAATATTAGTAGAAACAGAAATCAACTGATTTCACATGGTAGATGACATTAAAAATAAAGATTCCACACATAGACTTTGTAAACAGCAAAAAAAAATTGTTCAGTAAACCATATCCGTTGCATCCCCTAAACCAATGGTTTAATAGACCTCCCTGGCTATTAGCTGCACTTGAATTCTTCTCCACGATACTGAAGGCAGGCGCACTCTTATCCAAAAATCTAGGCACTCGCAGTTGAGACACTGGCCCAGAGATAGAAGAATGTGCTACATATACCATGTAGATTTTTGGCAACAACATGAGAAATTGTAGAGCTTTTAGTAGCTAAACTATTATGAGCTCCCAGCTACTGCCAAGTGTACATACTGTGTTAGGACAGAAGTCATGTCCCCAAAATACTGCAACATCTGGCACTAAATATCACAAAGGAATTCTGACCTTTAAGAAAGACATGTGTTAAAGTACATCTAACTTCTGGTGTTAATGGCAATGCAATCTCTTCCCATTCCCCCCTCACTTGCTCCAGCATCCCTAGAGATACATCTTTGCATCCCTCCTGATTTTCATTTGCTTGCTTTCAGTTGGTGACTTTAACCAAAACACAAAGTCTGACCGCACATGCACACCGACTACACCCAGCTCCACTTCACCTCTCGATTCTTCCACGGTCTCTAAACTATCAGGGTTTGTGGCTCGTCGGTAGTGGATGTTTGTCTGACATTCAGTATAGATAAGGAGAAATATGCGCCAACTAAATACAGGAAAGATCGAAGCCCTTGTCTTCTGCCACAAACTCCACTCCCTAGCCCCTGTCGAAATCCTTCTCACTGGCAACTGTCTGAAACTGCACCAGATTGTTCACAACCTTTGTGTCACATTTGACCCAGAGTTTCTAATCAGGTATCCATGCCATTACCAGACCATCTGTTTCCACCTCCACAACATCATCTTATTCATCAGGCACCGAAACCCTCAGCCATGTCTTTATTATCTCAAGACTTGACTATTCCCACACACTCCTGGCTGACTTTCTACATACTAACCACCATAAATTCAAAGCTGTCTCAGATTCTTCTTGCCACATCTTAACTCGTACCAAGTACCATTCATCTATCACCCATGCCTGCCTACTCCTTTATGCTGGCTCCCTGTCAATTAAAGACTTGCATTATTTTTTAAATTACATATTTGTTTTCAAACTTCTTTATGGTCTTGCCCTTCTCTATCTGTTATTTACTCAAGCCTTCAAATCTTAGATCTGATTTTACGTTGCAAATTCTGGCTTTGAATACCCCACTTTTAACATCGAGAGCTCATCCGTCAACGCTCTAAGATGGAAAATTTCCTCCCCTAACCTCATCACATTTTCAAGTTTCTTCTCTCCTTCAGGGTTCTTTAGTTCTACTCTGCAGATTGAACAGGGAAGTAAAAGCCTTCAAGATCCAAGGGCAAGTGGCAAGGAGGATTAAAGATTGGCTCAGTGGCAAAAAGCTTAATGGTCAATGGGAGAATCAGTGACTTGCAGGGGTGTGTGCAATAGGGCTCCACAGGGATCAGTACTAAATCTCGGGCTTTTAAAATATGTAGCAATGACCTTGGCAGAATGCAGGGGCCATGATTAGGAAGTTTGCCAATGATATCAAAATTGGCAGTGTGGTTGACTGGAAGTTCTGGGCTGCAAGAAAATATCAGTGAACTGAGTAGGTGAGCATAAAAGTGGTAAAGAAAATTCAATACGGAGAAATGTGGGGTAATGCATTATGGGGGCTCAACAGCTCCATCTTGGACACAATGGGCTGAATGGCCACCTTCTGTTCCATAAGTTGCAATGGTTCTCTGAAAGTCATAGTGTAACAACAAATTGCCACTGAAGTCATGATCTAACTAGCTGTCCAATTAGGAAGCTCTAATCCCCAGGGTCTATATCTGAAAATGTATTCTCCCCCAAGAACTAGGACAAAGTGAAAAAGTAACAGCTTCTCTTTCAGGTGTTTCCTGAAGGAGTTTCTTGCACAATGAACAAAGAAAACAATTCCAATGCTAACACTGTATTTGTCCTTCCACTTCCCATAAACTCTCCAACAGGGAGTCCAAACAGAGTTCTCTCTAAGCACCCAAAAACTAATCCTCTCTCCACAGACAGGGACACTGACCAAAAATATATTTGCTAAATTGGTGCAATGTTTGTCCACCAATTAACCCTACAAAATTATCAGTGCTTGCAAACAAAAAAAATCAGCTGGCTTCAAATAAACTAATATGATTGCTCATATTTTCAGCTGCCAAATCTGGACTGGACCCACTTCCACCAATCTTTGGCAACAATGGCCTAAAGGAAAACAGAATCTTCCTGTCACTTGGTCAGCAATTGTCACTGATCACAAGGTCAATTCACTCTGAGGAAACAGCAGGTCCCTGGTGAGGCTATAAACTAGATGAGACTGCTTCAGCCTCTGCACCTGGAGAGACTCTTTGTTCATTATCCTCACTTAATTCCAAAAGATCCAAGTAAATACCATTTAAATCCACAGGGCTTTGAGTGGTTTAAAAAAATCACAAACCTGGCAAAAAATCTTTCATCTTGATGAACTGCTCTTGTAAGTAATGGGCAACAATTGAGGATTGCATCATAAAATGTAAATACCAAAAAAAGTTAGTTCAAGAATTGCCCAGCTTCATATGCTTCTTCCAGACAGTCCCAGTTCATTGTAAATTTTTCTAATGTCCAAACAGCATAGATCTCACAAACATGCACAGATACACATTCCCTCAGAACTATTTTCACTGAAACAGGATTTGAACACATAAACTATTCCACAGCATGGGATCTCTGCAGCTGAAAGCACTTGCACTCATGCTGAAGCACAGGGCAGAAGATGCACGAGGAAGATCCACGAGAGGCCACAAGAAGAGGAAAAAGAGGGGGTTGCAGCACTGGAGGTGAATTCGGCAAGTAGCGTTAAAATCTGGGATTTTTTTATTATGCGAGGCCATGTAAAGAAAGACTTCAGTTTATGTAGCAGCTTTCACAACCTCAAGTGATGCCCAAGTCAAATCACATGGAGTGAACACAGCTGCCAATGACTCCCACAGGCAGCAATGCGTTAACTGACCAGAGAATCTATTTTTTTTAGTAACATTGACTGACGGGTAAATATCGGCCAAGATTCCTGGGATAACTCCCTCACTTTTTAAAAATAGCGTTGGATTTTTTTGTACACCCGAGACAGCAGACAGTACTTCGCTTTGATATCTCATGTGAACAACAGCACCCTCAACAATGCATGCTCCATCAGTACTACATTAGAGTGTGCAGTTTCAGTTTAGATTATGGTGCTCAATCTTGAGGAGGGAGCATTCAATCCACAACCAACTGATTCAGTGATGAGCATGCTATGGAGGGATCCACTGCTGACCATTTCCAAGGGTGCTTGAGGGAGGTAGATATGACAATGCAGGGGAAGGTCAGGACACCATTGGAGATACTGATATGTCTGAAGGGACAAGACTGGAATCAAGGGATGTTCCATTAGGCTGGACAAAGAAAGATGGACAGTCCCATCCAAGCGGGCAAAGAATGTCCAATGACAATGCTGATAGCTAAAGAACTGATGAAGGGAAGGTGATACATAGTCATCAAAAACATTCTCATTTTTAAGAGCTTTGAACTTTCAACATGCAGGTTTCATCTGCTGAAGAAGCATGTGGATTGGTTCAACAAAGGGTACAGCACAGATCATCCAACACAACAGTTTATAGTGGCACAGTCTGAAAGGTGGACCAAGTTTGAAATGAATCATTGCTGCTTCCATGGTTGAGAAGGTGAGCCAATGAGCCTATCTGGTTGAAATTCTTTGCAAATCCACTGCACACTACAGGAACTGGAGCAGGGGATAAAGATAAATGTTTCATCAAATGGTTAATTCCAGAGCAAGTGGGAAAGGGACAACCAATCCAAAAGGAGGACAATCCTGGGCAAAACTCTTAACTGCCGTGCCAACAAGCTCCTTCAAGTCTTGCTATCCTGTAACTGAGTCACTGGGAATGTGGTAATCCTAGTTCTAGAACTCAAAACCTTTGGTGTTCATGACATTGAAGACATTCTTGTCCAATCAATAAGTAGGACACAAGAACAACATAATCTCACCTGGACTGTTGTTGATGAACCTGTAGGTCATATGGGCCAGTGGAATAATGGCAAACATACAGTTATCTCCATTAGTCTCAACGAAGTCATGTCTGGTTATCGCAGTTGGATCAATGTGATGTTCTCGGAAAGGCCTAATAAATGCCTGCACACAAAAAAATGCAAGAAATGTTTGACTTTCACTAAACATTTTGTATTAAAAATGCATTTAAACAAAGATTAAAATGTACGTTCAAAATATGTCAAGATTACTCATTCCAGGGATGGACTGCTTACAAGAAAGGAAAGTTATGAGTCACAATAATTAATAATTTTTGACAGAGATGTTTGAATTTATAGTGCAAACCTAAAATATATGAAATATATTTTACAAATTACTTGTCTGGTGTCTCTGAGTGACAATAAATTCTGAGTGGATCAATCATCCAACACTGCATTACAACAACCATCTGTCGGTCCCTCTCCAAGTTGCATTGCACACCATCCTGACTTGAAAATATATCGCTGGTCCTTCAACACTGAGACTAAAGCCTTCCTCCCAAAAGCATTCTGTGAGTTCTTTCAGTAGAAAGACAGAGGTGGTTCAGGAAGAGAGCTCACTGCCAGTTATTCAAAGGCAATTAAGAATGGGTAATAAAGGTTGTCTGTGTCAGAAATTTCCTCATCCCATGAGTAAGTAGCTAGAAAAGTAAAGTATTTAACTAGGTAGGTAGTAGATAGGCAGGTACGGTAGGTAAATAGAAAGAAAAAATGCATTAGCAGAAACATTGCCAGCACTGACTCCTGAAGTAAAGTTTATGGATCTCAAGGGTTTGCCCTTGACTAATCTATGGTTACCCGATTATGCTTCTATTCATCTCCTTGAATACTGCTTATTCTCTCTTGGTGGTGATGCAGTGGTTATGTTGCTGGACTAATGATCCAGAGAACTAAACAAACCAGAGGCAAGTTCAAATCCCAACACAGCAACCACGGAATTTAAATTCAGTCAATTAAATAAGCTGGAGCTTAACAAAAAAAAACTAGTCTCAGGTACGGTGACCACGAAACTACTGGATTGTTGTGAAAACTCAGTGGGTTCACTTACCCAGTCTGGTCTTTTATTGACAACAAACCCACAGCAACATGGTTGATTTGTGACTCTTCGAAATGCCTACCAAGCCATTCATTTGTATCCTATCCATTATATTGAAGCAAGGGAAGGATTAATGTGGGCAGAACACCCTTCAACAACCTGGCACCAAGCACTGACATGGCAGAGTTGCTCCAACCCAGCTGACCTTGCAAAGTTCTCATCACGAGTATCAGCAGACTGGTGCCTAAATTGGGAAAGCTGTTCAACTGACTAGTCAAAGAGCAGCTTAACACAGTTGTACTCACACTTTCATACCTTACATGACAGACTCCATCATCATAATTTCTAGCTACGTACTGGGTGATAGAGTCAATTACAGATGGGAGGGGATGGGCATGGGCTTCTCAACATTGAACCAACAAGTCTTATGGCATCAGGTCAAACATCGATAACGAAACCTCCTGCTGACTACAACCTATCCTCCTCTCTCAGCTGATCAATTGATGCTCCTCCATGTTTAACAACACTGGGAAGAAGCACTGAAAGTAGCAAGGACACAGAATATACTCTGGGAGGAAGGTTCAACATCCAGCACCAAGAGTGGAGCTTCTGGACTGGGTCTGCAACACGTAGTGAGTGGATTAAGATGGGGAATAATCCTACTTGACATTGTCTTCACCAGTCTACCTGTGGCAAATGCATCTGTCATTGATAACACTGGAGAAATTACCACCAAACACAGCTTGTGGAGACAAAGTCCTGACTTCACACCGAGCACAACCTCCATCATGCTGTGTGGCACTACATTGCGTTAAATGGGATGGGCCAATTCAGAACAGATCCACTGACTGTCTATTTGGCACTATGGATCAACATCAGCAGCAGGAACGTACACCACCTCAATCAGTAGCCTCATGGCCCAGCATACCCCTCACTCTACCATTACAATCAAGTGAGGCGATCAACCCTTGTTCAATGACGACTGCAGAAGGGTGTGCCTGGAGCACCACCTGACAATGAGACATGTTACGAACCAGCAACAAAAGAAATACACCGAGTCATGTATCAGTGTTAAAACAACTACTTTATTAATAACTACTTATAACAATAAGAAAAATAAAAGTAAAAATGTTAGAGTGTTAGAAGTAAAAATGTTAAATCTTAAACATTAACCCCAAAACTAAACTCATAGTGTGTGTGTGGCAAATTCCCAAACTCCAAGTCCAGGAATAATTCTCAAAGTTCAGTTCAGCAAGCCGTAAGGTGAAACATGAGCAAAGGCTTCTTCAACAACCACCGTTGACTGAAGATAAGACATAGATGTAGAGAGAGAAAATAGAGATTACGAAATCCAAATGTTCCACGATGGAACCCATACGACACCTCAGTGTCTACTCAGCAGTGACCACTCCACTGCATCTTCCTCATCCCGAAAGGCACTCGAATCGTGGCCGTCCACACAAATACCTGCTTCCTTCTACAGGTCAACAACAAAGTGAACTCCACTGCTTTGTTCCGAAGTATCTGCCACCCCGAAAAGCATCCGAGATGTGGTCGTCCACACAAATACCTGTTTCCTTCTACAGGTTAACGACAAAGTGGACTCCACCGGATTACTCCAAAAATCCAAACGTGGATTGTAGTGACAGACACAGTTACTGTTTTTCATCCATCAATAGAGACTAGCAGGCTGCTGTCTCTCTCTTCCACTGACTCCGACTGACTGCCTCAAAAACATCATTACATCCATTAACTTCTGTTGTCGTCAGCACGCCCCACACACACACACACACACACAACGCTCTATCTTAAAGGGACATTCACCAATACTAACCTAGTTCATAACAGACATCACCTGGCCAACCCACAACATAGGAATACATGCTAAATAGCAAAACAGCATGCATCAGGCAGAATCAAGTGATCCCGCAACAAATGTACCAAATCAAAGCTCCGTGATCCTAACACATCTTATTCTGTATGGTGGTGGATAGATAAACAGTGAATGGAGAATCCCCACCCTCAGTGCTGGAGCTCAGCAACTGACTGCCTTAGCCAAGGTTAAAAAATTCATAACAACCTTCAACCAGAAGTAAATGGTCCATCTGGGCTTCCTCCTGAGATCCCCACCATTAGTCTTCTGCTAATTCACAGAACATAATATCAAGAAACAGCCTTGAGCACTGGATACAGTGAAGACTGTGGGACCAGACAGCATTCCAGTTGTAGTACTGAAGAGCTGAACTCCAGAACCAGCTGCACTGCTTGTCAAGCTGTTGCAACACCAGTATATTGTACAAAATTGCCCAGGCACATCCTATTCACTAAAAGCAGAACAAAAACAATCTGATTAATTAATGCCCAGTTGGTCTACTTTCAATCATCAGCAAAGTGATGGAAGGTGTAATTGACAGTGCTATTAAATTGCACTACCTCACCAATAACTTGCTCACCAAAAACCAGTTTTAGGTTCTTGCCAGGACTATTCTTCTCCAGCCTTCATCATATCCTTGGTCCAAACGTGGACCAAAGAGCTGACTTCCACAGGTGAGGTGAGAGTGACTTCCCGAGAAATCAAGGCAGCATTTGAATGGGTCATGAAATGCACATAAGGAGGAAAATACTCCAGTGACTGGAGTCACAGCTCATACAAAGGAAAATGGCTGTGATTGTCTGTGGCCAATCATCCCAGCTCAGGAATTCGTCAGGGCAGTGACCTAAGGCCAACCATCTTCAGGAACTTCATCAATGACTTTCCATCTTAAAGTTAAAAATGGAGATGTTTTCTCACTTCCTACAGTTCTATTTGTAACCTGTTAGTAAATGAAGCAGTCCATGCCTGTATGCACCAATATCTAAACAACATTCAGGCATGGGCTGATAAGTGACAAGTAACATTCATGCTGGACATGTGCCAGGCAATGATCCTCTCCAATAAGAGAGAATCTAAGCATCCACCCTTGACATTTGATGGCATTAGCATTGCCAAGTCCCCAGTCATCAATATCCTGGAGACCAGCATTGACTAGAGATTCAAATCAGCTAGCCACATAAACACTATTAGAACATGTCAGTGGCTGGGTATCCTGCAGCAAGTGATACAGCTTCTGACATTCAC
Organism: Pristis pectinata; assembly: GCF_009764475.1. Classification (NCBI taxonomy): domain Eukaryota; kingdom Metazoa; phylum Chordata; class Chondrichthyes; order Rhinopristiformes; family Pristidae; genus Pristis; species Pristis pectinata. The sequence goes on from NC_067417.1 coordinate 30,743,166, forward strand.
ACCTTTCCATTTTCTGCAAGGCACGTCAGGAGCATGACGGAATATTCTCCACATGCCTGGTTGAGCACAGGACCAACAAAACTCAGGAACCCTGAGACCATTCAGGACAAAGCAGCCCACATGTTTGGCACTGTTGGATCCGGTTATTTTCAAATCTGCAGGTTCTTTCAGGAGTCCAAGAATGAGTTGAAAACAACTTGGTGCTTCACAAAGTTTTATTGGAAAAGTTTAAAACAAAGAAACAGTCACAGAGCACCTGGCACTAGCTTTACTATGAGGAGATGAGCTGAGTCAAAGGAACTAAAATGAGCTGGGGGAGGGGGAAGAGAGCTAGAGAGCAAGATAAGCAAGAGAGCAACAGAGTGATTAACAAAAAAACGATACCTTTTATACCTGAGATAAGAGGTACTCCTTAGCTAACAATAATCCAATCAGAAGACCTATTAGATACCAGTGTCAAAACCAACCAATCAGAAAACGTGTATTGACCTGATGGACAAACCAATAAGCTGTAAAGCGATTATACCTTGTACAGCCACTTGAGGTGTATTAAACACTATACATGTTAAAAAGACTACTTAAAACAGTCAAATCCAACAGCACCCAACCACCACCAGCACAGAATGGCAGCAGTGTGTGCTACCTGCAATAAGTATTGCAATGAGTCACCTCGTCTACTCCAACAACACCTCCCAAACCATTGACCTCGACTGCCATGAAGTTCGAGAGCAGCAAACCTGTGGGAACATCATCACCTGCAGTTGCCCCTCCAAGTCACACACCATCCATTCCCACTTAAAAATGCAAGACAATTCATTTGTCATCTCTGGGTCTAAATCCTGGAACTCCCTACCCAATGGTACTACGGCAGTATCTTCACCTGAAGGACTACAGCAGTTCAAAAAGGTGGCGACCCATCACCTTCTCAAGGGCATTTAGGGATAGGGAATAAATGTTGGCTTTTCCAGTGATGTCTGTGTCCTGAAAAATGAAGTTGAAAAGGTCTCTTCACTTCATGTAGAATGTTATTATTGGTATTTTTGTACCATTGAAATCCCACCTTGGGGAATAGCACGCAATTAGGAGATCATCAAGAAATTGAAGCCACAACAAGAACTGTGTGTCCATGGTTATAGCCATCTTTAAACCAGTTAAGGAACTTATCAGTGAAATAGAGAAATTCTGATTTAAGTACTGGCCATGCTACCGCCAAACAAATGGTTCGGGCCATTGTTCTCTAACATCTAATTGTTCCCATCAACATTAATTGACAATGAACTGAATTTTTTGCCCCTTTTTTCCAACAGAACAGAACAGATTCACATATTTACCCAAATGCTATTGCTTTACAAGGGGTGGATTCATTGTGAAACAGCTAAAGTTAGTTGTGAACAAGTTTAATTTTAACGAGCAATCTATCTGAGGACCTTATGTTGACAGGTTCTATTTCAAGTAGAATTAACTGGAGCACTTATTTATTCACTCTCATGAATTAGTGATGAATCTGGCAACAGTTATCATTAAGTCGCTTAAATGCTGAAGTGGAAGCAAATCCACGTTGTACTTTTGTTAGTGATGGGAAAGAGGGACAGGAGGTGGTGAATTAAATCTGACAACACACACTCCACATAAAATGTAAATTATTGACGTGAATTAACTGTCTGCATTTAACTTTCCTGCCATAAAAAAGCCACACTTATTACATGTCACAGTCCTGTGCTACAAATGACAGTGTGCCATTTTATTTTCTGATTAAAATAACTTTCAATCCTGCCAGGGAGCAGAAATAAGTGGAGCTGGCCTCGAAAGTCTTCAAAGCCTAAAGCTGTGTTAAAGCAGCAATGTGTGGAAGCACATGCCAGCTTAATGTGAGACTTCCCAGCTGCACTTATCTGTCATGATGCAGTCCAAGGCATTATTCAGGATAGAAAGTGCCCAGATATACATTGCTGAGCTGCCAGAGGAAATCAAATGGATTGTGCATTCTCAGGGGATGGATAGTAGGGTGATCAAGAAAGGATTAGCACTGGGGACAGGTTGATAGGTGATCAGACATGATCGGGGATGGGTGGGGACTACCAGACACATGATGAGTAGGTGGAATATAGGGTGCAGACTTACTCCAAGATAGAAGGCCATTCAGCTCATTACATCCATGCCAGCTTCCAATAGAGCAATCCCCTTAGTTCCATCTCCTCTCTCCTTATTTCCCTGTATCCCTGCAACTTATTCTCTCTCTCACATACTCATCAACTGTCCTTTGATTCTTTCTGCCATTAACATGCACCAAGGGATCATTTACAGCCATTTAACCTACTAGCAGTGATGTCTGAGGAAACCAGAGAACCTGAAGGAAACCCATGTAGCAACAAAGAGAACATGCAAACTCTGCACAGACAGCAGCCAAGGTCAGGATCAAACCTGGGTCCTTGAAACTGTGAAGCAGCAGGACTAACTGCTGCGCATCCGTGCTGCCCAGCATGTGATCAGGGGCCCTAATAACATTGTCTGTGGGATGAATGTGGGAAGAAGGAGTGGATTCAACACTAAGCAAAATACTTATCTACCCATCAGGGGTTCCCCTCTAACTGAAGCATGCCTCACCGCTCCAATGGTATTTGTACAAGTGACATCAAGACACGCGTTGTGTTCCATTTAACAGTTGTGCACATGCTTGACATCCTCCATGCATGTGTGTATCATACGAATGGAAGATCCAGAAGAAATTCTCTGAAGTGCCTGATCAGTTCTCAAGGGCCCTACCGCATTTATTCCTTTGAATGACAAATAAAAAACTTACATTGAAGAATTTCTAGCCTGCTTTCTCTGTTTTTATTGTGCACAGAAGGTACACCAGCGTACAGAAAGTAACCTGCACTAATGGGAAATGTAAATGGAATGTATTGCATCCATTCTCAGCTTACAAGAGCCAATCTAGGCTCACTGACTTTTTTTGTTAGGAGCTTCAACAAAACATTCCTCAGCTTTATAAACATGAAGGCTTGTTGGTACCTCCTGAAATGATGGTGAAAATACCCAGCAGGAACTTGAGATCAGGATGGACATCAATGAGAACAACAATTGATGAAAGGAGAAGAGGGAGTAAACAAACTGGATGAGCGTAGATCTCATGTGGTACTACAATATTAAAAAAAATCCAAGTAACCTTCTCCCTCACCTTCCTGCTTCAAAATAGAGCATGTACCTCCTGCAACAATTCTATTTTAATGAACATATTTACTTTTTAAATGTCACTATGACAAAGAGGTGGTGTTCTCTAAGGAAGTTCTCAGCCAGCCCCTTAAGAAAATATGGAATATAAAAAGTGATCCATCACTACACAAAGGGCAAACTAAAAGCAGAAACACATTGGAGCTCACACACAAGTAAAACTAAATACAGTGAAAGACAAAGTGAAAACTAGAATGTCAAAAGAAGGGACTGATAATGAGGCCATAACAGAACACTAACATACCCTGTGTTAGTCCATTCAGAACTATAACCCCTATATCATTTTATCAGTATTTAAAATAGGAAAACATTTCACAAGCCAGTTTCTTCAGGCCAAAGAAGCATTCAGTTACGTCAGGAGTCACAAGACAAATGTCCCCATGCTTATGCCGAAGGCTGCTTCCAGCCTGTAGAAGCATTAATCTGCCCGATAAACAAGTCCAAAATTAAATTTTGAATGTTATTATTCCAAATCCCAATGCCAATGCAAGCAATAACGGTAGCATTTAGATAATTGAAAAAGTTATGAAACAATAAAAGGGCAAAAAGCCTTCCCCAGCATCTTCCCAACCCCATACATCATGTACAATTTGTCTTGCCATGGGATCTATGCAAACCACCAAATCTCTTAAGGGAGATGGCTTAGCACAGATAGAGGAAAATAAGGCTCTTAAATGTGTCCCAATCCTCAGAAGCTATAGAATGAAAACAGCAATGTATTTATTCAATATTACTACTCAACCACCCAAACTTAACCAACAGGATTTCGCAAAAAAAATTAACTAATTTTGATCATCCTAAGTCCAATCTTAAAATCTTCAATGCAATTTTAAGCACAGATTAATCCCATACTTTTAATGATTACCAACATAATATCAGCTACTTATTATGAATCCACTTAACATGTTCATGAAAATGCCATTAGGAAAAAATTCTCATCTGCAGTCTGAAGCTATTTTCTCAGAATGATAAATAGGTTGATTAAATTTACTCTGTGTTGAAGACTTCCTATTGACCAATTCTCCAAATAAACAACTCAGTTTTACAAGTTTCATCTTTGCAACTCTTCACTAAAATCCGTCCATTGCATCAATCTCCTTTTGAAGACAGATGCCAACAATCTTACTCAATATTCAAACTAAGATATTATTCATCAATTAGAAGGGATAAAGTGATCCATTTTGATAACAGTTCTCAAAACACATTCCAGTGCATTCATATTGACTACTTATCAGTCTTCTTCACAGGCAGTCTCTTGAGATTGACGGAGACTTGCTTCCTCCCTAGTTCTGTAGGTTTGGAGATAGTTGATGAGGTCAATATGGGGTCCACACACAAGCAGAAGGTGCTTGGTGCAGCAGGTAGCTGGATAGTTTGGAAAGTGGTGTGCTCCTCCTGCCAGTTTTGCTGGGCTTCTATGTGCTCCTGAACTGCTTCAAGGGATTCCGTGCCATCCTGAATGCTTCTGCATTTTGAGTGGGCATGGGCAAGAAAACCAACGAGTCAATGGGGATGCTACACTTTATCAAGGAGACTTTGAGACATTTTCTCTGTCCATCTGACAATCTTATGCCATGATGGAGCTCAGGGTACAGTGCTTATTTTGGGAGTCTGATGTCAGGAACATGAATAATGTCCATCAGTACATCATTCACACAGCAAGTTCATTTTTGACTTAAAACCAGCTGTGATACTGTTCCAAAATTGTAACTAAAACTAATCTGCAATTGGAGTCTAATTGTTTAAAGTATGGATTTAACATATGAAAGAGTCTAATGACTCCAAGCAAAGCTGGTGTAGTGTAGTTCTTATGAGACAAGTAAGGAGTCATATTAAATCCTCACTGTGTTGACCAACAGTACTTGGATGCTCTAGGGAATAGCATGCATTGCTTGAATGCAAGCTAATTTTTCCAAATGTAGCACTGTACAGTCAAGCCAGTCAGTTATTCATAAATCCAAGTCAGCCGACAAGGATATGATTGTCTTTTCTCCCCCAAAGAATGAGATCCAATATGGTAGGTAAAAGACAAATGTTTTCTCTTGGGTACAATGCAGCTTCAGAAGTTTGACCAGCTACTTCCAATCATGATTCACCCATGTGCTGATCATGTGATCAGCATATTCCAATCATGTAATTTTTGCATGTTTCTTTGCATTGGAAACTGAATCATGTTTACCCAGGAGCGACACTAATCAATAGTTCCAGTCATTTTCAGAACAACCATGTTTTATTGATGGCATGCTTGAGGGAATGTCCATATACGGCTCTCTTCTGACCATTGTAAACCACAGTCAACCTCACACATAATTAATGCCCCCACTTCCACCAACACCCCCGACTCTGGATCACCTCACAGGTCCCTACTTCCAATGACCCCCACACACCTAATTCCCCATCACAAAATCACAGCCCCAATCACAAACCCTGTCCCCCAAGATCTGACTCATACCATGTCCCCTAAAACAACAATCCCCTTCTTGACCCCCCCAATCAACCATCTCCTGCACCCGCCCCCTCCCTGGTCCACGATTCACAGCCCCTGATGCCTTAATCACTCAATCCAACATCCCTCACCCTACCACCAAACTACAGTTGCCATGAAACTCCAATCCCATTCATCTTCGGGGTCTCCAATTATTATACAACCCTCCCCCACCTTCAATGTTGCTATTTAGATTGATGCTACGCCCCTAGTCCCCGAATAAGCCAAGGAATACCGACACTCCTGACTGCCGTAGCTGCAGGCACATTTTTGATTCTGCAGTTTAGGTCACGCCAAAGCTCCAAGGTTCAGCACCACCCAATATCACATCAATGGGTCCTCAACCTGAATAGCTGTAGGTCAGTCATGTGAGTCTGTTTGCATGCCTTTAAAGTGAGATTCTCCTAACTCTTAACGATGCAAGACTCAGCAGATGCTACACTTGATTAAAGTGCAAAATTATGAATAAATACAATGAATTAAACATCTGAATTATAAAGATTTGCTTATCCACATACTCCCAGTTTCATCACTGGCTGATATGGCACTCAGTCACATTAAGTTGTCATGAAACTTCCCAGTTCCATCTTTAGGTCACTGTTCTGCAAAAAGTGCAGAAGTAAGTTTTATCAATATTACACTGTCACCCAAAGGTTCTTCCCCTGTTACCTAAGAGAGCCTTTTGCATACCAGAACTAAAAAAGTAGCCTTTCTCCCCCTAGTGAGTGCTGTTTGATGGCTGCAGTTGAAATTCCAATGATGGTCCAGCAGCACTGCTCAAACCACACATTAGACGAGAGGCCTAAGGAAATACCATCAATCCCTTGCTGTTATAAGTTGTACAGATTGTTCTGGTAAGACACAAGTCAAGGAATGAAGGCAGAATTTCACAGATGGGCTGTAGGATTGGCATATCTTTTCAAGAACTACAACTTTTTTTTAATATATTCATGTTTGGGATCTGGATGTGGCTTTATTGTCCAATCTAACTGCCCTTGAGTAGATAGTGATAAGCTGCCTTCTTGGACAGCAGCAGACTTTCTGGTGGAAGTAGCCCCTAGATAGCTATTGGCAAGGAAGTTCCAGAATTTAGAGCCAGCAAGTCAAGTTGGAATGGTGTGTGACTTGGAGGGAAACTTGCCGCTGCCCTTGGCTTCATTAATGGTAGAGGTTGAGGTTTTGTGGGACGTGCTGTCAGTGTAGTCTGGGTGAGTAACTGCAGTGGTATTTTGTAGATGGTATGCACTGGTGTACTGGTGATGGGGTGCATGAATGTTTAGGGTGGTTGATGCAGCTGACTACTATTCCTGGGTGTGGTTGAGCTGCTTGAGAGTTGTTGGTGCTGCTCTCATCCAGGCAAGTGGACATATTCCATCATGCTCCTGACTTACGGCTTGTGGATGGTGGAGAGGCTTTGTGGTGTCAGGAGGTGAGTCATGTGCCACAGGATACCCAGCCTCTGACCTGCTCTTGTAGCCATAGCAATCATAATGCCATTGAATATCAAGGATAAATGATTAGATTCACACTTGTTGGAGATAGTCATTGCTTGGTGCCTCTGGCATGCATGTTACTTGCCACATCAGCTCATGCCTTAATATTGTCTTGTTGCTTCATTTGCTAAGGAGTTGCAAATGGAATTGAACATTGTAAACATCCGTACTTCTGATGAAGCAACTGAAAATGGTTGAGCCTAAGATATTGCCCTGAGTAACTCCTGCAGTGAGTTCAAGTTTAAGTTTATTATCATGGGCATACGTACCCAGGGTATAAATGCCATGAAAATTAGCTTTTTGCAGCAGCAGCACAGTACATTATAAACATGACAAACACAAGTTTAAATTTACATAAATTACACATAACTTACACGACAAAATAAACAAAAATAACATAACGACCTTAGTGCAAGTTGAAGGAAATATAGTCCAAGGCAGAATTAGGGCTTTTCAGGTCTCCAGCGTCCTGTGTGTTGTTGCTATTTTCCATTGTTGGCTGCTGTCAGGTATCAGTTCAATACAAACCTGACATCCAACAGCAGTCAAGCTGGCTGAGCAGCCAATCAAACTGAAAAATTCTCACAGATAACAAAATGGAAAACAAAGGTATAAAGTTATTATTTTAAATATTTTACAAGCATTAAATATATATTCAGATATACACATAAAACGTTGAAACCGAAATATCTTAAATAGACATAAAAAATACAAGTATTTATTATTTAAAATTCATTGAAATATTTCAGAGGGAACCACAGTCCACATACGCAAGCAGGGAACACCAGTGTTTAGAAAATTGGCAACAGAAGACATAGTTCCACTGGTGGAATGATTAAATTTGGGGATGAAAGGTCAATATTGCAGAGCATGATTTTCTTGATGGGTTTTAAGGCTGGAGGGGATCACAAAGATTAGGAGGGGCAAGTCTGAGGAGGGAACTCAAAGTAAGGGTGAAAAGTTTGAAATCTGCACACTACATAACCAGGAGCCACTGTAAATCAGCAAGGCCAGGGCTATGAGTGAACAGGACTTGGGTGTGAGTTAGGACAATGGCAGCAGAGTTTCAGGTTTTCTCAAGATTACTGAGTGCAGAGCAAGCAAAGGCTGTCAGCAATGGAACAGTCACCTGTACCTGCAACAAAGGCATGGATGAGAGTTTTGGCAGTAGAGCAGATTTAGCTGAGATTCTGGAGGTGGAAAGAGACCGTTTCAATGCTGGGTGATATGTGATATTATGCTTGTGAACAATCCAGTCCATTTTTTTCCCAGGGAAAGAAGTAAAGGCAATGGTCATGTAATGGAGTCTGGGGCAGAAACAGCCCTTCCAGTACTTAATGCACAGAAATTTCTGCTCATCCAGAACTAGATATACCAATTTGGAGATTGTGACTGGGTCAGGACAACAAGAAGAATCAAGATGTTTCATTCAGCAAATAGCATTTTGTTAAAAAGAGTTATCATTGGGTTGGTCAATTAGCATACCCAATACTTATATGGTAATTAACATTTTTAAATGAACAAGTACAGTTTTAAGAGAAATCCCATGGGTAAATATTCTCCTTTGCTCAATGTCCTTTCTGATTTCAATATAATCAATGCAATGGATTGGAAAAAGAAATTGTCTGTTGCTGGCTGAGAATTGTTCATCAACACTGCATCATCAGGAGGAATCAGAAGGAAAAACTTAGGACTAGGTTTTGCATCAGTGGTGAGATAACAGGGCTCGCCACTGACTGAACAAAATTAGGCACAGAGATCTAACAACCTCTGTATAATGGACCTCCTTTTTTCCAATGAGATTTCAGATGTCAGAACCTGGAGCAACACACAAGATGCTGGAGGAACTCAGCGGGTCAGGCAGCATCTACGAGTCCAGATGAAGGGTCACATCCCAAAACGCGAACTGTCCATTTCCCGCCATGGATGCTGCCTGTCCCACTGTATTCCTCCAGCATCCTGTGTGTTGTTAATCTTTTCCATTGTTGGTATCAGTTCAACACAAACCTGACATCCAACAGCAGTCAAGCTGGCTGAGCAGCCAATCAAATTGAAAAATTCCCACAGATAACAAAATGGAAAACAAAGGTATAAAGTTATTATTTTAAGTATTTTACAAGCATTAAATATATATTCAGATAACCACATAAAATGTTGAAACTGAAATATCTTAAATAGGCTTATAAAAAATACAAGTATTTATTATTTAAAATTCATTGAAATATTTCAGAGGGAACCACAGTCCAGATAAGCAAAATCATTTATCCATGCAAGAGAAATACTAGGCAGCTTTTAAGCTAAATCACTAATACTATGTTAAATTACAGATGTGTGTGAATCCCAAAGCTGTTGTCAGTGTCACAATGAAGTCTGATAGTTTAGCCATAAAATGCTAACCACTGTCTGTGAACTAGTATGAACTAATATGAACTAGTTATTGTCTTTAAGCTTCAATTTATGCAGGTTTAACATTGCTGGAGCAACAAAAACCAATGAAGAAACTGATGCAGCAGCTGTGCTATAGAAATAGGAAGAAGTATTCACCAAATAGTATCCCACAGCCAAAACATACACTCCACTGAGTGTAATTAGATTCAATTTCTAAGCAATGAGGTGGGGTCCAGTTCAGCTCAAATCAAGGGCATTCCAGCCTGTAATGTACACCACGTCCTTCGAGTCAGACATTACACTGGGGACCATTCTGGAGTCCAGAAGAGAAAAGATTAGTCCCATGTTGAACTTTAGTTCAGTTTTTCTTCATTCCTAACAACAAAAGATCTCTGACTTTGGGGACCGCAATTCTGGCTTTGCTATGTAAACATTTTTCTGAAAATTAATTAGCCCTTCAGCTGCATTGTAAACTTTTATTCCCCTCGACTGGGTGAGTAACATGATCACGCCCTTTACAAAAACATGCTCTGCGCTGTCCTGCTGGGGGAAGAGCACTGAGTCCAAGCGGTCTTGCCCTCTGTCTCAGCTGCCACTTTTTGAAGGAAGCGTTCCTTTTTCAAGCTATTTTCCTCCCCTTCCCTCCTGGGCCTCATTGCTGCACAGCATCCCTGGAAAATATGGCGGGGGAGGGGCAAACAACTTGCTTCCAGGCCTCTGTCAACAACACTTGAAATCAGCCCATTGGAGGCAGTTGAGAATGGTCCAGCATGACTCACTTTTTAATTTTCCCTCCCTATGGGGGCCTTTACTCAGTACTTCCCCTAATGGTACAATTGAGACAGGTACAGTTGACATGGTACAACTGAGATTAATTAGTGCCTGTTTACTACCCAATTAGATTATTGGATGAATAATAACTGTACACAAAACATTTCAAATGAAATCAAGTGCAGAAGTACAGAACAAGAGAAAAATTCCACAATCCAATTTTAAGATATGGACGAGATTAACATTGCAAATTTGAAAAAAAATGCATCATGTCTTCAAACAAGAGAAACACAACATGTTTGTTTTTGTAATAATTCTGTTTCTGGATCCTTTCTGTGCCACTGCAATGTAGATCTGGGAGTGTGGCTTGAAAGATAACATTGCCCCTTTAAAAAGCTGCATCCTACCTTCACTACATTCTGGTAGTGCTGCTTTAGCGGCTCTCAGCTGTGTCCAGTTAAGCCACCAGCTGATTTCAATTAATCTGATTCAGACAAAATCTTTGGGTCATTTAAAATACTCATTCTAGAAGGATCCTTTCAGTACAGGACCTTACTCTATATTGTGCAATTCTCAATGGATTCTGACGTTAGCACAGCTCACTAGGAGTCACCAGCACATTTGGTTCACATTACTTCATGCCCAATTTACAATGAAACCCTCTGAATTTGCATTCAAGTGTAAATATGGGATCAGAAACATTTGCAGTGTGTTTGTGTGTCAGGAAAAAGAGTAACATTGTGAATGGGTCACAGAAACAATGCACTTATTTTTAGACACAATTTTTAATTGTGGCCCAGATGTCAGCACGCTCACAAGACAATGCACATATTAAATGCTATTCATCCAGTCGGCCCTCACCTTGCCAATGACAGGGATATCAACAGAACCCCAGGTGTCTGCTCCCCAGTGAACCAGGCCGGAGGCAAAATCTGCAGTAACAATCCCAGCAACTGGAAAATATGGAAAGGATTGGAAGATCCATAATGAGCTCACAGACTGAAAGTAAAAACGATCAGATAGATTTTTTAAATCCAAAGTCCTACATCTACGTGCAAATTTCTAAAAAATAGTACATTACTTTTATACATATTTCATTTTGTTCTTAATACCATGGCATAAAAAGCATAATCTTCAAAAAAAGTGACTGGACAATGAAATCTTATTTTTCACAAATTATATATCAAAATTATTTTATAAACCAGAATGGATTTATGCTTTTCAAGTTAACGTGGTTAAGATGGGCAGACATTTTCAAGGCAAAGGTTTCGTGCAACCAAAGACAATATTTTAAAGATAAAGACATTTTGTAGTAATTGGTTAACTTCGTGACACAATTAGTTTGGTGAAGCATTGACATGGGTTATTGCTCTCCTTATAAACAAACACTGCTCCCCCCCCACCCCCACCCACAAGCCCTCTAATTAGTAATTTAGTATATCATCCCTTTTTTCTTCTATTTACAAATGCTGACTAATCTGCTGCATTCTTGCAACATTTAGTGTTTTTCTTCCTTTGTAAATTCTTGATCTCAGCAAGTATTTTCAAGCTGGCAGTGTGGAGCTCGTTTGCAAGACTGCAGAATGACAGAGTCATCAATGTTCAGCCGTAGGTCTGAGATTGGAAATCCACTCAACCATTATTAGTGTAAAGAAAGTGTAAAATATTTTTATAAAAAATGGTGCACTTTTTTTTCTCAAAAGTAGTAAATAGAGCAAGCAAAATAGAAGCAGGAATAGGCCATTCAGCCCTACATGCCTGCTCCACCAATCAATAAGATTATGTGTGATCTTCTACTCAGCACTATGTTTCTGCACCAAGTCCACACTCCTGATGCCCTTAACATCCAAAATTCTGTTTATCTCTGATGTGAAAACACTCAGCACCCTCCATAACCCTTTTGGATAGAGAATTCTGAAGATTCCCTATCCTCTGGGTGAAGAAATTTCTTTTCATCTCACTCCTAAATGACCAATCGCTGATCTTGAGACTGTGACCCCCTACTTCTAGACACTTCAGCCAAGGGAAACATCACCTCTGCATCCACCCTTGTCAAGCTCTGTAAGAGCTCTGTAGTTTTAATGACCAAGCAGTATTCATTAATATTTGACTGAGTAGTGTGAATTCTCAATGTGTAAAGACCTGCAACATTCTTAAATAGGCCCAGCAATTTATAGGCTTTAGATCCAATGTATAAACACCTTCTATAGTTGCAACTCAGAACACAAGTCACTGAATAATGGCCAGTCATGCACTGGTCCTTAGTAGTCACCAGCTCTCTCAGCTTGACAGTAACTCAAGAGTCCAAAATTTCCAATCTGCCATCAGCACATGCTAACCACAGAAGCTGTAGTAAAATGGCCAAGATGATGTTTAAGCCTCCTCTTCCTCCTCCTCATCTGCTTGAAGTAGCATGCAGAGTTCACTCCACACCACAACCCAGCACACATTGGTCATGAAATGGAAATGCTAAGTACATATCCATTGCCTGCATTAATAGGTACTCTGCCAACTTGACAATGACATCACTGTGCAAGGACACAACTTAAGATCACCTTTCCTGCACACTCACCAATATTCACATTGGTCACTGGGGAGATGAGACTGCAGATGCTGGAATCTGGAGCAAAAAACAAAACTGCGGGAGGAACTCAGTGGATCAGGCAGCACCTGCAGAGGCAAAGGGATGGTCAACATTTCGGGTCATCTGGACTGTAGAGGGAAGATAGCCAGTATAAAAAAGTGAAAGGGAGGGCTGAGACAAAGACTAATAGGTGATAGGTGGATGCAGGAGAGCTGGGGTTAATGGACAGAGGAGACAGGTGGAGGAGGAGGAGGAGGGGGGAGTTCAGAGACAGAGGCTGGTGGGTGATAAGTGAAAACAGATAAGGAGAAAAAAAATTAGGCAGAGAGAGCCCAGCTGTTTAAGGGGAGGGGGAAGGTAAATGGTTGCCTAATCTATGCTTGGTCTTGCCAATATAAAGGAGGCTTCATCGAGAGCACTGAATGCAATAGACGAGGTTGTAGGAGGTGCACATGAATCTCTGCCTCACTTGGAAGGGCTGTTTAGGTCCCTGGATGGATGGTGGTGAGGGAGGTGGTGTAGGGACAAGTGTGGTACCTCCTATGATTGCATGGGAAAGTGCCAGGGCATTGGGAAGGGTGGGTGGGGAGGGATGAGCGGACCAGGGAGTCACAGAGAAAGTGGTCCCTCCACCTATTGCCCACAGCTTTTGTCTCTAAACTATCCCCCTCCCCCTTTCCCACCTATCTCCATCTGCCATAATCTCCCACCTCACCTGGTTCTGCCTATCACCTACCAGCCCCTGTCTCACCCCTCTCTCTCACCTCTTTATACTGGCGATCTTCCCTCTACACTCTCATCCCTGATGCAGGGTCTCAACCCCAAATGTTGACCAGCCCTTTGCCTCCACAGAGGCTGCTTGACCCACTGAGTTCCTCCAACAGTTTGGCTTTTGCTTCACACTGCACGACTCTGAAGTATTTTATAAAAGACTTTTGAAAACTGGGCAGTAATATTGATGAATTTAAACATAATCTGAACCACTTTATTGTTTCTGATCTCTCAACTGAAAACCTTCCTTTCAAATAGTTCTGGTTAAAAACATTTTGGTTCTGCATTTCAGAGGGAAGGTTAAAGCTTTGCTGCACAATGGGGTGTTCATACCTGTTTCTGCGTGGCCACCTCATCCCCCATAACTATTGTACCACACATTGTAAGCAACAGAAAGGTCTTGGCTATGCAAATATGAGAAAGGTTTTCAGGTCAATAGCAAGCACCTCGGGAGGTTTCGTTGAGACTAGGAAAGTTGAGCGGGATGGGGAGGAATATGGGAAGGGCTGTGGAGGGAGGTTGATTGAGCATTGCTTTGGGACTTTTGACCTTTGAGGGTGTGTGAGGGTCAGGAAGGGGGACGTAATCAGCATGTGATCTGATGATTGGCCAGGTAAGGCAGAATCAAATGGTGAGTGAAATGTTTGAGCACCTGGCAGCCAGAAGGTCCACATGTCACACTCAAAAGCCAGTGGACAGGCTAGAGCCAATCAGCTTTAATTACTGCAGAAACATCCCTCAACTGGCTTGCTGCTGTGAGAGTGGCCCATGCAAAAATTCTCTGCCAGAGATGCCAGTTTCACTACTCATGTAAGGGGGCCGCCACACACCCAGAGGAATTTAGCAAAATACACTGCCTGTGCACAAAGGAGCCAATCATATTTAGTAATCAAATTTTAGATTAAATTCCTTTGAGCAGTACACAGATATGGTGCTTGGTGAAAAATGTAGGCCTCAGTGTTTATTTGGAGTTTTTTTTTATTAAAACACTTGTATTAAGAATCTTCTTTCAAAACACATTTCTTCCCCACAAAGAAGTTACTGGTGTCATAAGACCTGGCCACATTTTTGGGCAAATATCTTACACTGCAAATGCTGATGTAATCGGGTTTAATGCTAATTTCCTATGTAAACAGATCCTGGTGGCTTTGTATTTACATGTTTCAGGCACTAGGTGGAGCTATAGTGCCACTGTAACTTGTATCAAAGAGCAGTCAGATACACTGTGAGTAGTGCCACAGGAGATCTATTAGCATTTCAAAATAATCAAGGGATAATTGACTATGGTCCTTCTGGCAAAGGAAGGAGGGAAGGAACCCATGATGTTATTGTTTACGACATAAAAGAAGCTCTAAGGAAGGGAGACTTGGGTCAGACTCTCCAACTACAGTCCACTCAATTTATAAAACAAAGACAAATGCATTTTATTACAGAGCTAATTGTAGATTGTTAAAAGAACGCCAATTTTTGTTGCTCTTATTTCTAAAATAGCTCATTATTTTAATGAGGAATTCTGAAATAAAAATGCCAGTTGCAGGAGTTACGCAGATTTAAAATAATGAGACATGCAACTGTGTAGGAATCGTGGGCGCCAACCTGCATCCTACATCTGCACGACACCACAACTTCCCTGCTGGTACACTAGCATTCTCGTTCCGCCATGCTGCTCCGATTCTTATCATTTTCATTAAAATGATTCAGATGTGCATAGTACTCTGCCTGCTCCCAAATCAGCTCTGTTATCTGGGCCCCTTTTCAAAAGCAGTTCAAAATTCTATGTTTTAGTACCACTGAAGGTAAGCACAGCCACACTTGGGTCAAATATTCATCAAATAATTAATTTTGCATTTAAAAATAATAATTACTAATACAGCAAAATATATTTCTTGCTGACATCATGCACTTGTCAAGATTGTAACAATGAGAGAAGCTTATCAGTTCAATGTACGTCACACAACCAATGTGCTCAGGATCGGGAATCTGCAATTTGAAAATGGAGGAATAAGTTTTTTTTAAAAAACGAGGCAAAAAAATTCAATAGATTCCAAACAATTTAGTAAAATTGATTTGTCACAAATGTTTGGAAGTTTTGAAGAAATCTGAGTTTCGAAATTCATTGTCACTGTTTTTCCAGTGTCAGTTATCTTCCTCACATTGTTGAAAAAGACTCCTGAAACATCATGAGGTTTGTTAACACCAGTCCCAAAACAGAGATTAGCAGAACGTGAGAACACCAACAATCTGCCGCATTAGTAGCACCTTTCCTCACAGTTTTGACCTCAGGCAGTAGGCCTTAAAGCCCACAGAATGGGCCAATCGTCACCACTTTCATCATCCCCACAGCCACCTGAAGTTGGGCACAGTTACTCAGGGCCCACTGACACCAGCTCAGTTTTCCAGGACCCACCCAAAACAAGACCCTGGACCAGAGACCCAATTGGACTTGTAACGTGTTCCCTAGGGACCAGAAACCATGTGTCCACATTGGGTCCAGTCTGGCTCTCTGGGCCCCGAGTCCAGATCCAGTTTGATATCCACCCCTGGTCCCAAGTGTACATTACCGATAGGCCCATCAACATGACTGGTGAGTATAGGTTTGTGACTGTATAACATGGGATACAGCACTGGTGGGCACAAGTCCACTGAAGTGGAAAGGACCATCTGTGTTGTGAAGCAGCAAGAGAGCATGAGGAAGTCAACAATAGATTGGAAGCAGAAGAGCAGAAGTAAGTGCAACAAGGAGGAAGCAGTGAGGAGCCAGTGAGTGAACCAGTGATAACATGTGAGGGAGCAGTGAGAACTGGGGCAGTTGTGTCTTCAAACATGACTCAAATTATCAGCACCTGATTAGGCATGGTTCACATTAAATATATTTCCTGAGAGTGGCCCTCAGAAAGTGGCTTGGTTTGTATTGCTGGCCCTTGCTGCATAAGGTCTTGCACACCACTCTACAGGCAGCAACTGAGGAGTGGTGGCAGGGTGTGCTGCAATATGGGGGAGGAGCACAGTCCCCCCAAGGACAGCAGACAGACCTGCACAGACCTCTGAGCAGCACATGCAGGAAGCAGCTTCCTTGTGTAAAGGAATAGCTGGAGGAGCATTTGACCTGTAGGACTACGGTGTGGGAGTGGAAATGGAGTTAATCTAAAATCCATTTTTGGTCAGTGCGGATTCTTTCTATGCTCTAAGTTTAAGATTTTTATGATATGATTAAAATTCACAATGAATATAAAAAAAACAATGGATAATATACATTTGAACCTATTTCAGTTTCTAAACACACACAATTTAAGAGACTCTTAGATAGACACATGAATGATAGAAAAATAAGGGGCTACATGGGAGGTAAGGGTTAGACAGATCTTAGAGCAGGATAAAATGTCGGTACAACATTGTGGGCCGAAGGGCCTGTACTGTGCTGTAGTGTTCTATGTTCTAAAATATTTTAGCTTAGCTACCAAGTTGGTGATTGGAGTCTGTACTTCCTTTGGTGAACGATTAAATGTTGTTCAAATTGTGTGCATCACATAAAGGCTGAAAACCTCTATTATCACCAAAATTCCTTGGTACCTTTTCTAAAATTAATAGCTCTCTCAAACTTTCACTTTCTTCTTTGCACCATTGTTTTGTGAGAGTTTCAATGATAAAGTAATTCAGGTGTCGTCTGCAAAATTCAGATATTGTCATATCTGGTCATTCTCTTCTTTAATTGGAGATACCACTAGGGTATTTTTACCACTTTTAATATTCCTTGAATCTGTAGCTAGCCCTCCTGTCTTCCCATTCTTCAGCTGGGTGAAGGAATTAATGCTTGCTCTGTCCCATCTACATCATGAAGCTGAACCCCACAATGTATTACCAGTAAAATCAACAGGCCTACAAGTTTTACATTGTTGTGTGGCAATCATTTACTACTTGAAAATGTTAATGGCAAAAGTGATTACATCCTGTTAAATTTGCCAGTCAACTCTTAGGCAAAGCTGCATCTGCAACTAGGTATGCATTTATTAAAATAAATTACCTTAGAAACATTTTCAGGTACATTTTACTTCCTCTCATAGATGTGTAAATGTGGGGAAATTACACAGAATAATGGTGTTGAACAATGAGATCATGAATTGACGCTTTTGATCAACTGTGCAACTTATGCAACTGTGAATCAATAATTGTACATAAGATTTTGAGAATTTAATGGAAAAAGATGATTAGGTAGCTGGCAGGCACAAATCACATTCCTTAGGCATGTCAGCACTACCTGAGAGACCTTAAGTAAATGTACTTGCACGTATCTGTTTTCCTGAAGCGATGATTTTGCCAGCCCCAATGAGTCTGTAAACCTTCAGAGTTCTGTATGTAAGTAAAATCTTTCCCTGACCTACATTTTCTCATGTTAAATTATAAGTCTAAGTGCAACATTAACTAAGTAGCAAACTCAACAGAGGCACTCAGCTGAAGGCACAGCCACAATTGCTATCTCTTTGCACATTATCATGCTGTATATGTGGCACAACTAGGGACCATATCCCAGTCCCACATTGCAAAAGTCACCGGAGCAACCTTCCATTTTACCTGGAGATCCAAAATGGATCATCTCTGCAGGGACGCAACATACAAGTCTCCAGAGAAAGGGAGAAAAATGACCCCAATGTAGCCCTCATCCTGATGGCCAAACTTTGTGTGTGGATGCAGAAAGCTGTGCACACAGTCTGGCTATGCCAACACCAAGTATCACTACATCCTGAGATTCTGCCTGTCCCTTGTGTTGCGAAGAATGGGGGTGGTAAATGGGCGTGGCTGTGTTTCCGAGAAACTTTCCATTCAGATGGACAGTACCATATCACCTGACCCTCATGGAGAAGTTTCTGTAGAAAAACACCTTTGACCACATCAGTCAGGCTATGGTCTGTGTACGATGCCATTGAATCCTTGAGGGAAAAGGAGACAGTGGATCCTTTGGATGGTTCCTGAGAAGACACTCAGTGTCATTTGCCAGGATATCTCATCATCAGAATTCTCAAAACACGCACCATGGACTCATTTGGATGGTGGTGAGAAGGGCTTTCCCCATCAGATCTTTCACACACAGCCAAAGTGTAACACCAAGGTGGAAATGAGAATGTCATCCACCTCCTTGAAGACTGTCTGTTTTCAATAATGTCTGAAAAGGGATACAGTGGTCCTTGTGACCAATCCAGCATCACAACTCAGGATTCTGTGCTCTATGGGCTGTTCCAAGAACACCTAGTGAGACAAACATTAACTGCTGCTGAAGGATCATCAACTCAGTGAAAGACTCACCTTGGTCTACCCGAAATTTATTGCTCTTCCAGTGCAAGGAAGTGTTAATAACTAAGTGCTTCAGATGGCACACTCCAAGGTTCAGGACTACATGCTGAGGGACACGCTGAGTTTGGTACAACCACTGCAAAGGCCCCATGGAGAAAGACCATAGTAGAGCATTCTCCCACAACTGGACACTGAGGGACTGAGTCCTGTGAAATAGCCTTGTAATATTCGGACTGAAAAATTGATGGCATGGAGCTACACAGCAAAACTATACCACTTACATTGGTTTTAATGTTTTTACAATCAACAAAATGACAAGTAAAAACTTATTAACTTCTTGAGAGCCATGCACAAGATACTGAGAAATAAACCATTTTAGTTTTGATAAGGTAGGCAGATATACAATGATTTATCTGTAATACCTCATGCAACCAACAAGAAAATAGTTAGGGAGAGATCAAATATCAGATTTCACTTACAATGACAGAGCAGGGAATGGAAATCTGGCACAGATATACTTGGCTTTTAATTTGCAACTTATAATACATCCTCCCTCAACGTTCCCTCTGTAAGGGAACAATCTGAGTAAGGGATCCAAGACTGGATTGCATCGTGGTATTATTCCTCATTAAAAATGTGGGATCAAAATAATTCTGACTTCATAGCAATTTTGTTGCAGTGCAGAAAAGTACAACACAGTTATTGAAAGGAGATCAAAGAGAGCAACCAGAATGTTTGAGATGGGAGTACTGGATTGTGAGCAGCAATTATGTAAACTGGACATGCATACCACCAGGCTTAAGGACAGTTTCTATCCCACTGTGATAAGACTATTGAACGGTTCCCTTATATGATGAAATGGACTCTGACCTCATGACCTACCTTGTTGTGACCTTGCACCTTATTGCACTGCACTTTCTCTGTACTGTTATTGCTTTTACCCTATACTACCTCAGTGCACTCTGTACTAACTCAATGTAACTGCACTGTGTAATGAATTGATCTGTACGATCGGTTTGTAAGACGTTTTTCACTGTACCTTGGTACAAGTGGCAATAATAAACCAATACCAATATCAATTGCTGCCTTTAGGTAATGTAGATTATGACAAGTTCTTTCTCTCCGTCCAGGGCAGAGGTTATGTTCTGTGAAGGAACAATAGTGCATTCAAATCTAATGAGTGGTAAATTTTTGGAGCAGATTCCCAAAGAAGGTGGGAGAAGCAGTTGGGTGTTGATTAAATTCAAATGAAAATTAGATAGACTTATTTCAGAAAATAGCATTTTGGGTTACAGCGTGTGTAATTTGAGACACGATGTGGCAAGTGACATGAGAACTGATGAAGATTGATTGCTATGATTAGTCAACAACTCCATTATCATTGTGTCATTTCATTAACAGGATGGCAGGAACTAAACTGAATGGATCTTGGAAAAGGAAAATATTGCAGATGCTGGAAGTGTGAAATAAAACAGAAAATCTTAAGAGATGTTCTTCAAGTCAAACAGCATCTGTAATGAGAAAGAGTGTTAAAGTGTCAGCTCAAATCAATCTAGGTGTCTTTTCAATCCCTCTATTCCAAGTTAAATATATTTAAAATTCCAAAGCTTGTTATTTGTTTTGATATTACTTTGCATTAATCAAACTAAGTAATAAGAATACTGGGGAATGGAGTAATTTTCTATTTAGTATCAAGAGGTAGCATTAAGTAACCTCCATGTGAAAACCATGATAACAATGGTGAATATTGCATTGACAGCCATAACCAGGCTCAAAATTCTATGATTCCCAAAAAACTATGAACTGTTCATTGTGCACAAACCATGTTCATTCATCACTTCTAACTACCAAGTAAGTTTTGCAGCCAACAGTCATTCAGGAATGTAGGGATGACTAAGACACAGTTTCTCGGAAGCTAGAACATACAGAGTACACAAAACACACAAGAAACATGTTAACATGTTAGTTGGAAAATATGGAAAAATTTTTGAAACACTGTGAAGAGATGCCTCTGGACATTAAATAATTTGAAATTAAGCAGATTATGAATGGCAGATTAGAAGTGTGTGTGGCAAAATGCATCTATGCCATTTTAAGTGGGAATGTCTGTTAACTGTAAAAAAAAAGTCAACCATAGCTACACAATAGACTGAAGGCAAGTCTGTTTTTAACTCACAAAAAGCACTTTTAAAATATATTTCCCAATGAATCTAGTACTTTGCCACTTTAATGTGTTCATATATCAAAGAGAGAGAGATGTTTTATCAAATATGTTTCATGTATGCATCAATGTTATTCAAATAGAGGAGCTGAATTATCTCTGACCCAAAGATATGTTGAATGAATATTAACAAGTATGCACAGCTAACATAAACGGTTAATATTTTGACAATGCTGCAAGGAGAAAAAGCTAGAGACACAAGAGACTACAGATGCTGGAATCTGGAGCAAAAAACAAACAGCTGGAGGAACTCAGTGGACCAAGCTCAGTGACCATCCTTTTGAAGACAAAGGGATGGTCAACGTTTTGGGTTGACCATCCCTTTGCCTCCAGAGATGCTTCTTGACCTACTGAGTTCCTCCCAGCTGTTTGTGTTTTCTGTAAGGAAAAGAAGCTGTTAGGTTATTAGTGCCGACATATCTGAGGAAAGATCTAGTCCTGCTCTGTGTAGGATGAGCTACTTTGTCACAAAGCTGTCAAATTTCTCCTTGTAAATCCTTCCAGGCCAACCAATCCTTCAGAATTCTATGTTGATCAGTAGCTCTACTCATTGTGAAGTTCATCTTTTTGATTGTTAATTATTTCAGTTTGGGATTTATAGTGATAAGGGTTCTGAATGGGATTTCCATATCAAGGTTCCTTTGCTGAACATCTGGTTTGCCAAGCAACTGATGATCTGAGGCAGGTGCATTGTAAACCATTGTGCAGCAAGTTTTAAAGACAGATAATTATTTATGCATTATCTTTCCCTTGTTATTTGACTCTTCTGATGTTTTTCAATCTTCACAAATCTAGTTTGCACCACAAGATATTTGGTCTGGCAAACATTATCTGTCAGAGGAAACACAGAGGTAGGAGGGATCTCATGCTGTTTTGAGTTATCAGTAGTGTAAGGAGCCTATTGCTCACTTTGAGCATGCTACATCAACAGGGGGTAAACTGGGCATAAGAACATGTATTGCTGCTTGCTAAGAATGGGTTTGCTTATGGGAGTGATCTCAAGTATTAGGTATACAAAAAAATATCCAGTGGGAGCCTGAATTGTTGTAAACTAACAACTTTGCATGCTGTCTAAGGGATCAGGAAGTCCCATCCTGCTTTTTTTCATTAAAAATTACCAAATAAAAACTACCTTTATGTTTGGTTAAAAATCTATTTAAATCATTGACTTATTCCAGTAACAAGTCCACCCTTGCAAACACAACAGCATAAGCAAACCGTTTCCAGAATCTCTAACATAAATTGATTGAAAAGTTTAATACGACACTTGTCAAGTGGGGTAAAAAATACTTTTTTTTTAAAGGTTTCTTCCTGTTCCCCTTCTAATATTCAGTGGCCACTCCCACCCCCTCTCACCATCCCTCTACCCTCTCCCAACAACCACACTTCTCCAGCTAATTCAACGAATCTTGACCTGGTCACTAGAAGATGAGCGAGAGTTGATTCAGCAACAGATGTTTCCTCACTTCCTATGGAGAAGCAGTAGTCTCTGCTCACCATTTCCTCCGGATGACATGGCTAAATCAATAATTTGACACTCAAGGAATCACACTGCAGAAGCACAGGATCACTGCATGAGCCTAACCACTGCAAAACCAATGATTAGTCGTGAACGCAGTGAGTTAATATTCAAATACAGAGCATTTCAACTCTGGTTTTTCTGTTTAATTAGTTTTGGAAGTCTAAATAAAGATTTTTAGAATTTTGAAGCAATATAGACTGGCAACTAAGTCATTTAAATGATTCTGAGCAATCTCATTCCTTTAAGATTTTGATACAGTACATATGAGAGGACTATCTTTTGATCATAAGATTGAGATGCAAAGGAGTGGTATGTGAATTTGGCTTGCCAAACCCCATTCCCTCTATTACAATGCCTCAGAAATCACTTAGATCTCATTTGTCGATCAACAGCTTACATCTTATGAAAGAAGCAGCTGGGAAGCTTGGATCACTGCAAATTGAAATAGCTTCTTTTTCTTGTTCTTCTCAGGCAGTCCCTTGGGGTTAAGGATGACTGGCTTCCACTTCAGTTCTGAGGTTTCTGAAGTGGCTGATCAGGCCAATGTGGGACCTGCAGACTCTACCACAAGGGGAGCAGAAGGGCATGACAAGATGAGCGACTTTAGAGGTGGTGCACTCCTTCTGCCATTTACACTGGGCTTCTGTGTGCTCCCAACAAATGGACAAGAGGTTAATGCCATCATGAACGTTCCTTCTCTATTTTGAGTGGTCATGGGCCAGGGATTCCCACAAGTTGGTGTGAAGTTTTGAAAACATCCTTGAATCTCTTCCTTTGTCCACCAGGTAACCTCTTGCTGTGACGGAGCTTGGAACAGAGTGTCCGTTTCGGGAGTCCAGTGTTAGGCACTCAAATAACATGGCCTGCCCGTCAAACCTGACTGAATGCAATCAGAGTCTTAATGCTGGGCATTTTGGTTCACCTGTTCTCCACAAATGGATTTTAAGGATTTTGCAGAGATGGTGCTGGTGATACCCCTCCAGTCCTTTGAGGTCCCTGCTGCAGATGATCCATGTCTCAGAGTATACAAGAGGGCACAGATCTCTGGTGTTTGACAGCCATGAGCTCTGTCATAGTCTGAGCTCTATCATGTTCATGAGCTTTGAGGTGGAGGAGGAACCTCTTCTCAGAGGGTCATGAATCTTTGGAATTCCTTAACCCAGTGAACTGTGGAGGCAGGGTCATTGAATGTATTCATGAGAAGACTGGCAGATACTTAAACAACAAGGGAGTCAAGGGGTATGGGGAGAGAGCAGGAAAGTGGAGTTGAGGCCAAAATTGAATCAGCAATGATCTTATTGAATTGCAGAATGGGCCTGAGGGTTGGACTGGCCATCTCCTGCACCTGTTCTTTATTTTCTAGCAGGCTTGAGGGCTGAATGGCCTACTCCTGCTCAAATTCATTCTAACTCGCACTTGTGTATGCATGCATATATACACACACACACACACACACACCTCACAGATGGGCTCAGGTTCAGACACCCTTGCCCACCATTTCCTCCTTGCTTCCCCACACCCCATCCTCCCTCCCCTCTCCCCTTGTCCACTCAATGATCGCAGGTGCACCAGTTGAAGCAGGGTCTGGGTGTGGAGCTCAGAGGGGTGTAGTGTGCTCGCCAACCAAAGGTTGTAACCATCAGACCATCCTGGACTGGAACCCCAAAATCCTATTGCTTTCATCTTCCAACATTGCTCAATAACTGTGTTTCCTTTGCAAAGTAGCTGTGTCTGAAATATTGGTGGTTGAGAACTTAACAGAACACAGTTGCTACAAGGCCTTTCAAGAAAGACTCCAGCGAACTTTCCATGTCAGGCCAACAATAAGTTCCCACCTGCAGAGACAATAAATACGTCTATTTACAGGCCCTCATAGATGCATTGTCTGTCTTCAGTGAAATTAGAAGTGGAAAAAGATGTTGCTCAACATACCTCATCAAAACACTTTCCCTACTTGGACACTTTGGTCAACCACACCTGCATGATGGAAGATTGCTCTTTAATCATAAATCAAGGGGAAAATTATTACTGGCCTTTAGTCAGTCAGTAGTTCCATCAGGTAGCCCCCCTGAGATAAATGATGCTATAGGAATAATGGGCTACAACTAAATAGGTCAGCTATCTGGAGTATTGTAAGGAACAGAGAAACAGACATTGGGCAGTGTTTATACCAGAAGAAGAGGGGCAAGGTGAAGCTTCAGAGCTGCAAACAGGGATAAGAGTGCACAGGATAATGTAAGAGTCAGGTGCCCAATGTTGGAAGATAAAGAAAGGGACTGAAGCAAGTCCGAAGGAAATGACGGAGGGCAGGAAGAGCATCTGAAAAGGAAAAAGTCATAAAATCAACACAGTAATTCTGTAGAACTTGTAAAAGAGAACAATCCTCTCAGCCTTATGGCCAATATTATTTCTTCAAACAACTCCACCTATTCCAGATTAACTGGTCATTCATCTGATACCACTGCATTTGCCTGCAAAACAATATTAACTATATCTTAAATTAATTCATCCTGGCATTACAGAACCGCACACACAAAGCCAGCTGTGGCTCAGTTAGAAGAATGTGATTTTAAGTCCCATTCCTGGGACTTCAGCAAGTTGTTAACCTGACACTTCAGTGCAGTACTGAGGATGTGCTATATTGTCAACAATGCCATCCTCTGCAGGACTTGTTAAATCAAAGCCTTGTCTGCTGTCTTAAGGAGATGTAAGGTTCCCATCACACTCTTCATGAGGTGTGGGATGGGGGGCAGGGAAGGGGGAAGGAACAGATCATTCCTCTCCAAATTTATCCCTGTTTTTTCAGGCTAGAGAACCTGGAACGAGAGCTGAGTCTCAGGGTAAGGTACTGCCGACTGATAGGACTGAGATGAAGAACAATTTCTTTACTCAGAGGAAAAATCTTTGGAATTCTCTACACCAGAGACCATGGATGCTCAATCATTCAGAACATTCAAGGCTAAGGTCAATAGATTTTTAGACACTAGGGACTGGGTGGGAGAGTGGATTAAAGATATAGGAGCAGCCACAATCTTGCTGAATGGTGGAGCAGGCTCGAGGGGCCATCTGACCTACTACTGCTCCTTATTTCTTATGTTCTTATGTTCAATCAATAGCAGTAAAGCAGAACTATGTTCCACAGCACTGTGGCTTTTCAGAATAGGTGGGAATTATGGTGGGGTTGTATGCAATTTCAGGTGGATGATAAATATGGGGTATTTGTTAACTACACTCACAGCACACATATTTACACTGTATTCTGTGTTCAAAATAAGCATAGACTTTCACCATACCAAATGCAACACTTCACATCCTGTCTGATCCAATGCCATGTACCGCACTTCCCTACCTTCTCATCGATCAGATCAAACACACTTGGATAAGAAATTAAGGACCTGAAGCAAAAAATAGTTATTGGGATTGATGTTAATGGGACTCCAGGACCAGTTTTCGGATCTTTAATCTTCAAATTTATACAGATAAACTTGACTTAAGGCTCAGTATAAACTGGTCAAATTCTCAGACTATAGCCAACATGAGCAATATATTTTGGGGAAACAGTTTAGAAATTACAAACCAAATTAACTGGAGGCAGAATAATGACAGATTAAATTTAAGGTAAACAAGTAAAAAGTGCTATTCACAGGAAGGAAAATGGGTGGCATAATGACTCTATGAATGTTAATGAAAAGAACTCCAGGGGTTTCAGTGGAGTCGGCAATAGAATGATACTTTATACAACCAAAACAACAGAGTACAACAACAATGCAGTCATTCTTAAACTGATTAGTGCTCTGATCAGACATTCCCAGCAAGTGCTGGTCAGCAGACACACCAAGGGAGAAGTCCTGGCCCTTGGAGCACTTTCTGAGAAACACTCTTTGAGACTGAACCCAGCATCAAAGCAGTGAGCTCCAAGAAAAGATGAGAGAAAACTTCAGCTTTTATCCTTGATGGGAGTTGAAACTGAGGGCTGACCTTATTAGAAGTACATAAAACCTGCCACTTATACTTCTATAGCTCTCCAGACATACAAAGAAATATCTCAGAGCACATTTACGAGCACAGGATACTGAACAGGAAGGTGGGGGGTGGGGGGGGGGAGGGGGGGAGATGCGTGGAGGAGAAAAGTCAGTTAAGGAGAATGTTCTTCAAAAAGGTTCTTTAAATTCCAAAGAAATTGTTCTCAGGACTAATTAGGGAACCACAATTTGTTGAGTGGAGGCAAATAAACTGTAAGGCTAACAAGCACAGCACTGGAGAAATATTAAAAGCAGTTTCTGTCATGGAAGAGAAGGGGTGGCTGCACTCAAAGATGAAATATGGTTATCTGAATGTAATGGTGGGTGGCCAGTGAGTGGGTGGAAGGTGGGTGTGTGGCAGGACTCACAATGGGGGCAAGTGAGATTGGGTCCAACACTCTGCAAAGATTCCCTTGGCTTAAAATGGGATATTAAATGACAGAAAACATTTTCAAGCACCACATCAAGTGTAAATGCTGGCAGCAAGACAAGTGGCAAAGTTTCAAAGTTGTAGAAAGCAAGTATGATCATACTGCCAGGGTGTTCTCACACAGAGCCTGATCAACAGGTAGAAATAATTAAAGCAAGGGCAGCACAGTGGCACAGCTGGTCGAGCTGCTACATCACAGCTCCAGTGAGCCGGGTTCAATAGTATTGCAAAATATACATGGTGCTCTCTGTTACCATGCTTTGTCCCCCATCCCAAAAGATGTCCAGGTTGGTAGGTTAATTGGCCACTGTAAATTGTTCCTGGTGCATAGGTGTGTGGTCAAATGTGCGGGAATCGATAGGAATGTTGGGAAAATAAAATGGGATTAGTGTGCGTTTCGTGTAAAAGGGTGCTTGATGGTCATCGTGGAATTGGTGAGCCAAAGGGCATATTTCTGTATGATATGATTCTATGATACTACAGGGAAAAAAAACCCTGGGATTTTTTCGGGACCAGTTGAGTGGTCATACAGACCACTGGCTCATCCATATGAAACTATGATCTTGGAAGCAACTTTGATCTTGCAAAGCTTAACTATTAGTTATCCGATGACCAAAACAGTGGTTAATACTGTACATGACATTTCCTTCATCGTCAAATTTTTAGCAAATTTTTCTCTCCTCTTTCCCTAAAGATCCCATGCTTTCTGAGCAATGATGTGGGAGGCAACAGAAAACTCCAGTGCCTGTTACATTTAGGCTGAGACAGTGGATGCCAATAGGCTGTATACCTCCAGAGGATATTGAAGCACAGCAAATTCTTGTCCTTGCCCAACATATGGTCATTGGATTATAGTTAGGAACAGAGACACCAGCTAATTATCCTCTTCCAGTCCAGAAGTAGCAACTCCAAAAGGCAAATAAAAACAAAAAAAACTATGCTACCCTTTCATTTGATGAGCAAGCACAGCACAGACCAAACTTAGAAACTCTGGTTTACAGAATTCTCCAATATTTAATCACCTGCTCAGAAATCTTGTGAGGTCAGCATCAGGGACCGGGGTTCAGGAATGTGGGTCGGATGTGCAGCCAAAGCTGGGGACTGGAACGTGGATCAGGGTTGGGATTGGGAGCACCACGGGTCAGGAACATGGGTAGGTTTATACCCAAACTGAAATGGAAACTTGCAAACTGAAACTTAGGTAGAAGTTATTATATCCATGAAGAACCATTTTACATCATTGCAGCTTCAATGTCATTGTCAGTGGCCTTTGTGGTATCCAACAAGGACTTAGTGTACAAACCAGAATAAAACTAATAGCATAGAGAACATTGAAAAAATAGAGAATCTGAGAAAGTGAGACAAATCTTAAGGACGCTGAATTTTATTTGGTAACAGGAAATGAATGTCTGCCAAGCAGTTTAATATTTTAAGGGTAGGAAATAAAAGTGAAATTCAGTCTTAAAAGTTCATTCCTGAACCTGTGCAAAGAATTAGCTCACTAGTCAGGGAGTGGCACATCAATAGGCTCAAAGCACAAGAACAATAAGGCTTAGGTATGTTTCCATATCAACTCCAGTTACCTGCAGCTACAAAGCTATTTTACACATAAATATTAGAGCATTAAATGAATTAAATTACATGTAACTGAATACAAAGCCTTTATGCATTCCAGTGTAAGAAATGGATTACAACAACTAATCCAACATTGTCACAATCTGGTGCCCCACAGTTTATTAGGAACTAAAAATTGAGTTCCAAGTTTGCTTAAGTTATTAAAGGTTGCTCTCTGGAAGGGAAAATTGAGGGAGGATTCAACCAATTGCAGGATCCAGGAGATTATCTCCCTCTTGTCGCTGATTATCAAATCACAAGAAAAAATGAAAGAAGTTGGATTTTTTTAAAGTTACCACATGTAAATTATTCTTCCCTTGCACTCTTCAGATCTTGGAAAATTTAACAATCCATGCCATAATGGAAGTGCAAGTGGGTAACTCCAAGACCACAACTAAATGACTAATAGCCATTAGGGGGTAACCAAAATAACAAAATCACTAAATTGAGACATCCTCTACCTTGGCTTTCTCCCGCTTTAAAATGTTAAAAACCGACCCACACTGACGTGTACTATAGTCTAATCTGCACCCTGTCCTTGAGAAAGCAGGTCAGCACTGTTCAAGAGTTCTTTCTGTGGCAGACAAAAATGAAGGAAAATTAGAGCATCAGGGAGAGAAGGGGAAAAGTAGACAGAAGAGGAAATCGAAGAGGAAAAGGGGCAAAAGATGGGGTTTGTAAAACAGGATCAATGTAAAACAGGAAGGCTTAGGTAAAACAGTGTTGAGTATTTGTTGTTCATCACTCATTCTCGAGGAAGACCATGACGTCTAGTCTATAGTGTTGCAATGTGTACAGAAATGGCTGATCAGACCAATCTGGGCTCAAAAGTTCCTTTCACACAGGTGACAAAGGTGTGAGTTATGGGGTGCCATTCGATATAGAGCAGCCCGGACAGGAACAGTGCCGTGACTAGGCTGATGTCTCAGCAATCATTGAAGTCACAGATTGCAACATCGAGTTCACAGGATCTGCAATCTTTCTCAAAACCACCCAAAAGGGTAGCATTTATAAATCAGTGTGGGGGAGTCAGTGAATGTAAAATCATGTCCCAAAGGGGTCCCTTTAATTCCCAGCTCTCTGCATGATGGACTTCTTGTTCTACTGTGAGTGAATAAAGGTTCTAGGTCACAGGTGATGATGACTTGAGCCAATTTCTGATAGGAAGTTAGGAACACATTCGCAGAATCTAATGTGGAACTGACATCTGTGTTGAGGTGAGTCGCAACAGGAGGTGCACCGTTCAGTTCCCATTGGGCAGAACTTCAACAGGAATTGAATAAGAATAGTTAGGTGCATATTATACCTAAGAAAATCAATAAAATATTTTGTTTTCCTAATCCAATTCCAAGCCTATCATTCCATAGATATTCCTCCCATTTGCTCCCTTCTGTCACACTGAGCTTTCCATCCTGGAAAGCACAGATTCATAGAGAGATACAGAAAGAACAAATGCCCTTCAGCTAACTGAGTTCACGCCAACCATTCAACACCTATTTTTACAATAATCCTGTACTAATCCAATCTTATTCTCCTCATGTTCCCATCTTCTACCCCAGCCCCCCAGATTTTACCACCCACCTACACAGCTAGGGGCAATTTACAGTGTTCTATCAACCTACCACCTTCAGCCTTGGTCACCACAGTGCCAATCCACATTTAGCTAACAAACATTTGATGGGAAATGAGACAGGTCACATCATTATCCCTTTACCCCAGTGAAAAGAGTCTCTCGACAAGTTGTGAAATGTTCCATCTACCAACTGCAGTCTAGTCAAAAACTGTCAAAATGGTTTCAGACAAAGCAACGTGAGAAGAGAGGAATTAATTCACAGGATGGATGGGCTTTGTGCTTAAAGGTGAAGGTACGACAGTCCTGTAAGCCAACAACTCCTGAAAGGCACACTCGTCTTTATCAATGCAAACTATGCTTTGACAGATAGCTGATTTCATGCTTAAATTTTCTGACACTTCATAATAAAAACAAATAACAGAGAAAGGAGACTACTACTGCTCCATCAGCAAAGTAAATGAAATAAATTGAAATTTGTTGAATACGTTTGTACTTTACATTGATCATTTGCCAGATAATACATCGAGTGCATTTGTTGCTTGCGTTAACAATATTTTCTCAGAGACCTTGTAACTATTGAATTTACAACATAGTTACAGTGCTGCACTATATATAGAAATAGGAGACATTCCAGTATTACAACAAGCTGGATAACTGATGGCACCTCAAGGTCACCCAGGTACCATATCAGTACGTACACACTTCATTAGTAGTGGAGTGAAGTTCATATTGCAGTGGTGCCAATGATACAGTGATACTGCAAGAGGCATCACACTGTTAAAAGTTTAAATACTACACAATATGCATGCCGTAAACTCTTAAAAGGCTGAGATTCACTTGCACTTTTCCTTCCTCCTGCCAAAGTGACAGACACCCTGGTTTCTAAGCATTACTGGGATAAAGCAAGTAATGTATCAAGGGGAGTCGGTTGTCAAACCTTGGTCAGTTTGTGAATGGTGGAAGCACTCTCCCTTCACGATTACAATTGGTTTTGGCAGTAAATTCATACAAGCAGCAACCTTTTCTTTAAGTCTATCATACACCGAATATACAGCGGCGGCATCTGTTGGGGATGGGAACACTTGATTTCAGGTGAAAACACTGTCACCATTTTTAAAGGGTTTATAGGCCGACTGAATACAAAGTCAACAGAACATTAAGTTTGCCGTCTCCTGTGTGAACATTGGGTCAGATTACACTAGGTTTAATATAAACAGATACAGACAAGATTGAGACAATGGAAAAAAAAAGTAGCCTGGCAATGTGACCTCTTTTCACCATATTGAGATTTTTTTTTGCTTTTAGTTAATGATCTGATTTCCTGCTCTTTAAAAAAATACTGAATTTACAAACCCAGATTTCTTCATAATATAATAATCAAATAAGAGACAAGTGATAGATAGCAAGAGAGCAAACAATAACTAATGCTATAAAATGCATTATTATTCACACAAGATATGGTATCTTTATTTATTTCAGAATCAGAAACATAACACAGGGTGATGCACTCATGTGTATTGTTCCTGGCAAACAGCAAAACAAGGCTCATAGAGCTGGGAATTATACAGTGGAATTTCTTTTTCTACATTCCCACCTCTCATGTTCTGAATGTGTTGGCTTCTTTTCAGGTGCAGTGCCATAGGCACCAATTGCCCTTTGGAACCTTGCCAAAGTGGCCATTCTTCATGTGTGAGCTTTGACAGCAAATGTCAAGTTATAGAAACAGAAGTAGGCCTTCAAGCCTCTAGAGCCTAGAATCTATTGATGTGCCTTGAAATTTTCAACTGGCCCTACATCTACAGCCTTTCAGGGAAGAGAATTTCAGATCACCACTACACTAAACTGGCCTCTCTCTGATTTTAAGATCACACCCCCTTGTTCTGCATCTCTCCATCTGTTTGGAATATTTTTTGTCATTTTAAGCCTTTGATTAGATCACTCCTCAACCATCTAAACTCAAGGGAATACAAACCAAGATTACCAACCTTTCTTCAGAATTTAACCTCTTAAACCATGATATTATTATGGTGAATCCATACCTTTCCATTGTGAGTGTGGCACCCCGACTAAGTCCATTCACATCCTCGCAGAATATCCATACTTTCAAATTTCTAGTAGAGACCATTTCACAGCAGTCAGGTGTGGGAATCCTAGCTAATTTTCTCCTCTTTATCACAGGGGTACCATGGTTGATTGTAGCACCACTACCATTGCCCCTGTTGAGATCAGCTGAATAGAACTCCTCTTGGACTGTATGTTCAGTGAAGCTCAGTTACTCTCAGAATATAATTACTTACCCATTGAGGAAGCCTACCATTCATATTTCACTCTGGTATATAACTTGGGAAAATTAAAAGATCCACTATGCTGCTACAGAGGTGGCTGTTGAAATCAGCAGCTAAAGTTTACCCATTCACCAGCACACAATGCCTGGTCTGGAAGCCACTACTTCCATCTTTTTCACCCAAGATCATTGCTCAGAGACAGAGGTAATAGTTTAAAAGAAAAAGACGATTAAGGAAGACTCAAAAACTCATCCTAACACAAATAGACAACATCTTATGCAGCAGCAACATCCCCAAAGGGACTGGCTGCCACCTTTGATTTTTACTTTAAAAGCTTTCAGTACTTCTTCAATTTGTTTCTCTGGAAAGAATTTGATCATTGTGTTTGATCTCACCATCAAACACAAGAGAATAACAACAATATTTTATACTTTAAAATGTATCATCTAAAAGGAATTGAAAGCAGTATGACTGAAATCCTCATTTTAAAAAAATAATAAAACTTAGTTCAAATAACGAAAGGTTGCATAAGCAGCCTGGATCTAGAAGCCATGTCAGCATTTCCACACATGCTTTGTCTACTGATGAAGGATTTTGCCAATCCTGTGATATATATGCAAAGGCATTACCTGACACCAGCTTCTGGCAAATAAACCTATTTAATTAACCCCCACGTGCTCCGCAGTTCTATGGCTTCAACGGACATTTCTCAACGTGCTGGGGTCTTGTTCCTATCACACAACCATGGCACTGGGTAAATGTTGTATTTTTCCACAAGGAGGAAGTTAAATGGAGAGAAGGATCATCCATACACTGCTTTTGTGCCTTTTGAGACCTGTCACATGACAGCTTCTTTGCTGAGGTCTAGCAAGTCACAATATCAGATCTCAGTTAGTGGTAATGTATGGTTTAGGGAGACGAGGAATGAAGCTAAAATGTAACTTGGCATAACAGCTATTCACAATGCACAGCTGTAAATTCTTGGGTTATTAGTACCTCAACTGCACTTGTTTGGCAAAACCAAGCACAACATATATGTGATTATGGGACCAGTTACAGATTCTGCTGCAGTGATAATGCTGAAGGGCTGTGGGCCTCAACCAATTATTTTGCAATTGGGACAGAACTACACAGTGAATTCTGATGTACAAGGTCAGGACCTGCCCAGTACAGACACAAGGAACAAAGGGGACAACATGTCCATTTGTAAGAATGGTGATTAATGCTATTAATGATCACAGTATTCACAACATATTTATACAACATTTTTAGATATATATAAAAATTCAGTTGCTAGAAGCCCTGCAGTTTCTAAACACTGGATTGTTCTAGTAACAAATATCATGATGTTCAGTGTGATAGTCCAAATTACCCTCAGGTAACTCTTTAGCACATTAAGTTACAGAAAGGAATTTTCCAGTGGATCCTATAACACAGATACTAAGGTGCAGATTTTCTACCTTTCAACATAAAGGCACATTTCCAGTGTATTGTGAAATCTACCTACCATAAAAATACATTCCAGATTATTGATGGGCCAGAATTTGTAAAGGGAAATTATGATGTGACTATCAGGGATAACAATTATAATAGAGGAAATATGAGAACTGCTTCCAGAGTACGGAAATCCAGAAGTAGCTGTCAGTGATATCTGGTGTGCTAATGTAGCCTTCTCTAGTGTCATCAGCAGAAATCAGTGAACTGATGAGAGTATAAGGTACTTATGAACTAATCACACTATTAAAAAAATCCTGAAATTATATTTTATTGCATGAGGTGTAACCAAGATCTTAATGGATTACCACAGCAGAGTTATTATATAGTAACCTCTCAGGTTCAAAAAAACTAATTTTACATTTGTAGATTTTCAATTAAAAAAAATTTTTTTAAATTTTATTTACAGCGTGGTAACAGGCCCTTCCGGCCCAACGAGTCCACACCGCCCATTTCAAACCCCAAATTAACCTACCCGTACGTCTTTAGAATGTGGGAGGAAACCGGAGCACCCGAAGGAAACCCACGCAGACACAAGAGAACCCACAAACTCCTTACAGACAGCGACGGGAATCAAACCCCGATCGCTGGCGCTGTAGTGGTGTCGCGTTAACCACTACGCTACCGTGCCGCCCAACAAGCATTTTCAACAAGCATTTCAAAATTTTACCTGCTTTTTTTTAATGTTTATGAAATTTCAACTTATAGTTTAATATTATTTGTATGCCCCACCCTTTACTTTGCCCTCTTCAAAATGTTGATTGAGAACTCTCCCCTCTGTAGGAAATTCTCACTATGATTGGTTGTTTAGCCTGCTTAGTGCACACACTCCCACAAGATGATGCCTGACAGAAGCCAATGTTGGGAAAATGTAAGTCCAGGACAGGAATGCCAGACCTTCACAGCAGTTTTTCTTTGGGTCAGTAGCACTTTGGACCTCTCTGCTTTCATCTTTATACCATTCCCAATAAACCAGTCTTGCCACTTTCAGGTATCCATGGATGTGTATTCAAGATCTGTCTCTTCCTCACTTATCAGTGATGCTACACACACTGTGCATTCCTTATCTTGTTTGCCCTCAAATGTTTTACCTCACACACTTCTCTGGATCGAATTCCATTTGCTATTTCACCACTCACCCAACCGGTGCATTGACATCTTCCTGCAACCACAGCTTTCTTCCTCATTATCAACATTACAAATGTCTCAGTCATAGTCCCTGCATTTAGTTCGAAATCGCTGATATATAACGCAATAACTACGAAGCTTTGAGCAACCTCAATGCAAACATACTTCCCGTCGCTGAGCTAATTTTAGATCCAACATCATTTTTTTTGGAACCAAAAGACTTAGAAGTGAAATTAACATTTACCTAATTTCTGTTTTGGGATGATAATACCCACCCTATATCCAAACTCACAACATGACAATATGTGTTATATTGAGGTTGTACTGTATTTTCATATTGTCTTATTTAAATAGTGAAACATCCTCATTGCAACAAGATCTTCATCACAATATATCTGAATTTTCAAAAGGCCTCTGAAAAGAAATCACATACTAGGCTCACAATTAAGGTCAGAGCATGTCAAGTCAGGGCATGCAGCAGAATGGAAAGAAAGCCGGCTACAAAACAGAACACAGAGATTAGGAGTTACGAGTAGCTCCTCAAGACTGCAAAAAGGTGTGAAGTGATGGTCCATAGGATTGGCACCGTGATTACTGTGGATCATTACAAGAAAACATGCAGAGTAGCCATATAATTGGCAAAGTAATTTCGACATAGGTTAATTGTGAGGTGATACATTTTGGTAGGAGGAATAAGAAAGCCACATACTGCTTCGAAAATGTAATGAGCTAGAAGATCAGAGGGAACTGGGGACACATACACAAATCACAACACAGTGACACAAGTTAACAAGGGCATTAAACATATCAAACCATAGGAGCTTATTTTTTAGAGAGAAAGAATTGAAAAGCAGAGAAGTTCTGTTAAACTTGTATAATACTTTGGTAGCCCCATATTTCAGAGTACTGTGCACAGTTTTGTTCTTTTTATAAGCAGGATTAAAGACATTTGAAAAAGTAAAAACGTGATTTTAAGGATGATAAAGAAAAATTGAGAGGGTACATACATCGGGAAAGACTTTACAAACTCCAGAAAGGGAAATCATTAAAAGGAAGATAATAAGGTCAACATGGAATTCAGAAGAGTCACCCAAGAGTGCAAAGAATGTAGAATGAGGTACAAGGAGTAGTTGAGACAGATTATTGATACACTTAAGGTAAACCTGATGAAAATGAGAAGAAAGGAACAAAGGGAGTTGCTAATAGGATTTTATAATGTTAAAGTAGGATGCTCCCATGGAATAATGGTCAGATGACAAATGGCCTGTCTCTGTACCATAAACTTGAGATAACTATATAACTTACTTCTGAGTGATCAGTGTTTATGAAAGGGCTTTCTGAAATTATAAAAATAGAGGTAAGCAAAAACATCTGCTTCACCATATTAAGTGGAGAATAATGGATACCTGAGAGTGATATTAAGATAGTGATCTAACTAAAGAGTTGACGCAACATTTTAAACCATGACAAGAAAGACAAAGGCTGAGAAATTCCTTCACACAACTCCAGCAAAAAAGTGCTGAGCAGTTGAAAACCGATATAACTTATAGACAATAGACAATAGGAGCAGAAGTAGACCATTCGGCCCTTCGAGTCTGCACCGCCATTTTGAGATCATGGCTGATCCTCAACAATCAATATCCTGTTCCTGCCTTGTCCCCATATCCCTTGATTCCCCTATCTATAAGAAACCTATCTAGCTCCTTCTTGAAAGTGCCCAGAGAATTGGCCTCCGCTGCCCTCTGAGGCAGTGCATTCCACAAATTCACAACCCTCTGGGAGAAGAAGTTTTTCCTCCCCTCTGTCCTAAATGGCCTAGTCCTTATTCTTAAATCATGCCCCCTGGTCCTGGACTTCCCCAACATCTGGAACATATTTCCTGTCTCTATCCTGTCCAATCCCTTAATAATCCTGTATGTTTCAATCAGATCCCCTCTCAATCTTCTCAATTCCAGCGTGTACAATCCCAGTCTCTCCAACCTCTCAGCATAAGACAGTCCCGACATCCCCGGAATTAACCTCGTAAACCTATGCTGCACGCCCTCTATAGCCAGGATATCCTTCCTTAACCCTGGAGACCAAAACTGTACACAATACTCCAGGAGTGGTCTCACCAGGGCTCTGTACAAATGCAAAAGAATCTCTTTGCTTTTGTACTCAATTCCCCTTGTAATACAGGCCAACATTCCATTAGCCTTCATCACTGCCTGCTGCACTTGCTCATTCACTTTCAGTGACTGATGAACAAGGACTCCTAGATACCTTTGTTTTTCCCCTTACCTAACCCCACACCATTCAGATAATAATCCGCCTTCCTGTTCCTGCTCCCAAAGTGGATAACCTCACACTTATCCACATTAAACTTCATCTGCCAAGTATCTGCCCACTTACCCAACCTATCCAAATCACCTTGAATTCTCCTAACTTCCTCTTCACATGTCGCACTGCCACCCAACTTTGTATCATCAGCAAACTTGCTAATGTTATTCACAATGCCTTCATCTAAATCATCAACATAGATCGTAAACAGCTGTGGTCCCAGCACCGAGCCCTGTGGCACCCCACTAGTCACGGCCTGCCATTCTGAGAAACATCCATTCACCCCTACCCTTTGTTTCCTATCCGCCAACCAGTTTTCTATCCATGTTAATACCCGCCCCCCAATTCCATGAGCCCTAATTTTACCCACCAATCTCCTGTGCGGCACTTTATCAAATGCCTTCTGAAAGTCGAGGTATACAACATCCACTGAATCTCCCTCGTCTATTTTCCTGGAGTATTTTACTGGAGTCTATTTTACTTGGAGTAGAAAAATTCAATGCCCATTGCTGTGTGTCTTAATTTGACTCCTGCCTTTTAGTCAGGATTTGAATTTGCCTAGCATTTTTTTTCCAACATACAATTCCCTGAATTTTGAATAAAAAAATAAATTGGCAGAAATACTCAGAAGGTCAAGTGGGAAGAGAAACTTAACATTTCAGGTCAAAGACCCTTCCTCAGAATTTTTGTTTTATTTTAGATTTCCAGCGTCTGCAGCTTCTTTTTTGATTGTCCCTGATTTTTGACATAGTTCATCAGCAATGAGATTCAACTAGTCTGAAAAAAAACATTTATTCATAGAACAAGGTTTTACTACTGAAAAGCTGAAAAAAAACAGCAGACGCTGGAAATCTAAAGTAAAAGCAAAAAGTGCTGGAAATACTCAACAGATTCTGCTGCATCTGTGGGAGAGAAACAGAGCTGTGTTTCTCTTCCCACAGATGCAACCTGCTGAGTTTTTCCAGCATTTTCTGTTTTTATTTAAGGTTTTACAACTTCTGTTTCCCCTGAAACCATGCTAGTTAACAGGATAACAGACAAACTGTATTCTTTGTCCTCACTGAAATCAGTTATCCTCCTAAGGCCTCAAACACAACCTCACGTGCCTTGGGGTCGAAATCCTGCATCAGGACAGTTCCTTTCCTCCCACAGATGCTGCTCGACCCACTGAGTTCCTCCAGCAGATTGTTTGTTGCTCCGGATTCCACCATCTGCCGTCTCTTGGCTCTCTCATGTGTGCTTTGAATGTGTGCTTCTGGAGGTCATGTCCACAGTCACCGTCAGTTTACTTTCCTCAGGATCATTTCAGGCTGCTTCTGCTGATGTCTGCTACATCTCCAAATCTGCTACTCTCTGCCTCATGAGGGATCTCATCCAAACCCAATGCTCAAGGAGTGAAAACTTCAACTACTTTTCCTTCAGCCCACAGGTTCACAAAGAGTAGGCACAGATATTTCCTGCATTACAAGCTTCCTTAATGTGCAGGCAACCATAGACGGCATTCTTAACTACACAAAGATCTCACTGGCCCCCATGCACAAAGAATATGCCTCCTCTCCTCTGGGCAACAGCCTTCACCAGCCTGACCAGTCCCTCTGACCACACCCTTCCTTCATTGCACCATCGATTCATTCAAGAACAACACACCCCTGTGGCTGGAAGAGCATGCTTGTTTTGTGGTGTTTTACATCGAATTACCTGCAGAGATTGCACCTGTGAGGCTAAATACCAGCAAATGCAAGAACTTGCAAGAGATCAGCAGAGAAAGCCGTGCTGAGACCAACAACATCGGTTTCACTGCTGTATTACACATGGAAACCCAACAACACTGCTCTGTGAACCTCACAATCGATGAGCTCATTCTTCAGGCACTTTTTACAAAAACCTTCTTACTGTACCCAAAGTTGAGATACAGCACAGAAACAAGCCCTTCGGCCCATCTAGTCCATGCCAACCTGATCTTCTGCCTAGTCCCATCTACCTGCATGCAGACCATATCCCTCCAAACCCCTCCCATCCATGTACCTATCCAAAAATGTTACAATTGAAACTGCATCTGGCAGCTTGTTCTACACTCGCACCACCCTCTGAGTGAAGAAGTTTCCCCTCAGATTCCCCTTAAATATTGCACCTATCATCCTAAAGATATGACCTCTAGTTCTAGTCTCACCCAACCTGAGGGAGAAAAGCTTGCATGCATTCACCCTATCTATACCCCTCATAATTTTGTATACCTCCATAAGATCTTCCCTCATTCTCCTGCGCTCCAGGGGATAAAGTCCTAACCTATTCAACCTTTCCCTATAACTCAGGTCCTCAAGTCCTGGCAACATCCTTGTAAACTTTCTTTGCACTCTTTCAAGCTTATTGATATCTTTCCTGTAGGCAGGTGACCAGAACTGCACACAGTATTCTAAATTCAGCCTCACCAACGTCTTGTACAACTTCAACAGAACATCCCAACTCCTGCACTCAATGCCCTGATTTATGAAGGCCAAAGTGCCGAAAGCTCTCTTTACAGTCCAATCTACCTGTGATGCCACTTTCAAGGAATTATGGATCCCAGCTCCCTTTGTTCTACTGCACACCTCAGAGCCCTACCATTCACTGTGTAAGTCTTACCCTGGTTTGTCCTCCCAAAGTGCAACATCTCATACTTGTCTGCATTAAATTCCATCAGCCATTTTCCAACCCATTTTCCTAGCTGGTCAAGATCATGCTGCAAGCTTTGATAGCCTTCCTCGCTGTCCACTTCGCCCCCAATCTTGTGTCATCTGCAAATTTGCTGATCCAGTTTACCACATTATCATCTAAATCATTAATATAGATGATAAACAACAACGGACACAGCACCGATCCCTGCAGCACACCACTAGTCACAGGCCTCCAGTCAGAGAGACAACCATCTACTACCACTCTCTGGCTTCTCCAGCTAAGCCAATGTTGAATCCAGTTAACTACTTCACCCTGAATGCCAAACGATTTAACCTTCTGGACCAACCTCCCATGCGGGACTTTGTCAAAGGCCTTGCTAAAGTCCATGTAGGCAACGTCCATCACCCTTTCTTCATCAACCTTCTTGGTAACCTCCTCGAAAAACTCTATCAGATTGGATAGACATGACCTACCACACACAAAGCCATGTTGACTATCCCTAATCAAGCCCTGTCTATCCAAGTACTTACATATCCTGTCCCTGAGAATACCTTCCAATAATTTACCCGTGACCTAGGTCAGGCTCACCAGCCTATAATTTCCCAGCTTATTCTTAGAGCCTTTCTTAAACAACGGAACAACATTAGCTATCCTCCAGTCCTCTGGCACCTCACCCATGGCTAAGAGCTTTTAAATATCTCTGCCAGGGCCCCTGCAATTTCTGCAATAGCCTGAGGGGACAACTTGTCAGGCCCTGGGGATTTATCCATCTTCATTTGCCTCAAGACAGCCAGCACCTCCTCTTCCGTAATCCGGATATGGTCCATGACCTCACTACTCTTTAGCCTCAGTTCTATAGTCTCTGTGTCTGTCTCCAGAGTAAACAGTGATGCAACAAATGTATTTAAGATCTCCCCCATCTCTTTCAGCTCCATGCATAGATGACTACCTTGATCTTCAAGAGGACCAATTTTGTCCTTTGCTACCCTTTTGCTCTTAATATCACTATAGAAACCCTTGGGATTCTCTTTCACCTTGTCTGCCAGAGCAACCTGTCCTCTTTTTGCCCTCCTGATTTCTATCTTGTCTTCCCTTGCATTTCTTATACTTCTCAAGCGCCTCATTTGATCCTAACTGCCTATACCTGATATGCACCATCTTCTTTTTCTTTACCAGAGCTTCAATATCCCTCATTAACCAAGGTTCCCTAAACCTGTTAATCCTGCCTTTTATTCTTACAGAAACATAGAGATTCTGTACTTTCAATATTTCACTTTTGAAAGCCTCCCACTTACCAAGCATCTCTTTGCCTGACAACAGCCTTTCCCAATCCACACCTGCCAGATCCCTTCTGATGCCATCAAAATTGGCCTTACTGCAATTTAGAATCTCAACCCGAGGACCAGTCCTATCCTTCACTATGATTATCTTGAAACCAATGGAATTATGATCACTAGATCCAAAGTGTTCCCCTACATACACTTCTGTCACCTGCCCTGTCTCGTTCCCTAAGAGGAGATCCAGTATCACACTCTCTCTCATTGAGACCTCTACATGTTGACTAAGGAAACTTTCCCAAACACTTTTGACAGACTTTATCCCATCCAATCCCTTTACAGTATGGGAGTCCCAGTCAATATGTGGAAAGTTAAAATCACCTACTATCACAACCTTATATTTCTTGCAACTGTCTGTTATCTCTCTACAAATGTGTTCCTCTAAATCCTACTGACTACTGGGAGGTCTATAATATAGTTCCATTAACATGGTCATCCCTTTTTTAATTCCTCAGTTACACCCATATTGCCTCAGTAGACGAGCCCTCCAATATGTCCTCTCTGAGCACTGCCGTGACATTTTCCCCGATGAGTAATGCCACCCCTCTCCCTTTATAATCTCCCTCTCTATCACATCTAAAACATCATACCCCGAAACATTGAGCTGCCAGTCTTGCCCCTCCTGCAACCAAGTCTCACTAATGGCTACAACATCACTGATCCATGTTCTAAGTTCAACTGCCTTACCTACAATACTCCTTGCATTGAAATAGATGTATCTCAGAACATTAGTCCCACCATGCTCATCAACCAGTCAATTTCTGTCTCTGCTTATAAGCTTAACATCTGCTTTCCCCACAGCCACTCCACTTGCTGCCCTGCCACACTGGTTCCCACCCCCCCCCCCCCCCCCCGCAACTCTAGTTTAAACACCCCCCGAGCAACACTAGCAAACCTTCCCTCAAGGATATTGGTCCCCCTCCAGTTCAGGTGCAAACCGTCCTGTTTGTACAGGTCCCACCCGCCCTGGAAGAGAGCCCAGTGGTCCAAAATCTGAAGCCCTCCCCCCTGCACCATCTCCTTAGCCACACATTAAACTGCACTATCTTCCTATTTCTTGCCTCACTCGCACATGGCACGGGTAGCAATCCTGAGATCACCACCCTGGAGGTCCTGTCTTTTAACTTAGCACCTAACTCCCTAAACTCACTTTGCAGAACACCGTCACCCTTCCTGCCTATGTCATTGGTGCTGATGTGGACCATGACTTCTGGCTGCTCACCCTCCCCCTTAAGAATGCTGTGGATCCGATCCGAGATGTCTCTGACCCTGGCATCTGGGAGGCGACATACCATCCGGGAGTCTCGTTCTCATCCACAGAATCTCCTGTCTGTTCCCCTCACCAATGAATCCCCTATCACTATGGCACTTCTCTTTTCCCCCCTTCCCTTCAGAGCAGAGATTCAGACTCAGTGCCAGAGACCTGGCCGCTGTGGCTTTCCCTGGTTGGTCGATCCCCCCCCCCAACAGTTTCCAAAGCAGTATACTTGTTATTGAGGGGAACGGCCACAGGGGTACTCTGCACTGCCTGCCTATCACTTTTCCCTCTCCTGATGGTCATCCAGCTACCTGTATCCTGCAGCCTAGGTGTGACTGCCTCTCTGTAACTCCTGTCTATATACCCCTCAGCCTCCCGAATGATCCGGATTTCATCCAGCACCAGATCCAGTTCCGGTTCCCTAACGCAGTCTATAAGGAGCAGCAACCGGATGCACTTCTCACAGGTGTAGTCATCAGGGACTCCTTGAACTCACTTCAGTACAGTTGATTTTTGGAATATGTGCCATTAACACCATGGGGAAATTTTAGTCAGTTTTGGGTTTACTTTTAAGAACTCAGTTGCTTTCATTGTGACTTCAATAACCAGAACACTCGATGGCATTCTTGTGCTAAGACAACCACACAACTTTTGACAGTGATGTAAT
The DNA here is from genome assembly GCF_009764475.1 of Pristis pectinata. Classification (NCBI taxonomy): domain Eukaryota; kingdom Metazoa; phylum Chordata; class Chondrichthyes; order Rhinopristiformes; family Pristidae; genus Pristis; species Pristis pectinata. Next base: position 30,786,700 of record NC_067417.1, read on the forward strand.
CACGGTATGCTTAATCACAAAATAATTAACAGTTGATTGCAAGGTGAGAAGTGCATATTATTATGGATACTGGAACGTCTCCTGTGGAATAGATCACAGCACGTCAGAGATTACAATAGTTGCAAGGGGTGTGGGGAACTAAATGTGAAGTTGAGATTTCAAAATTAGTTTCATACAGTTGCATGTAAATCCAGAGAATTAAATGTTTCTAAGATTTGAAATATTAACCAATCAATTCTATCTGAGAAATGAGTGAAATCACAATAGAATATAGAAAGGAGTTTGGCGAAATTGCAGAACAATCAAAGGGCTTGGAAGATGTCATGAGGCGACTGAATTTCCACCAAACGTAAAAGAACAGTTGCAGCTACACAGGACCATCATACAATCACTGCACTTTGAAAATAATATAGTTTTTGTCCATTTGCCAGTCTTATTTTTGAACTTTGCCAGGGTTTATCGATTCTGTTAAACTCACTTTGCCATCAACATTGTGGCAGAGATTTCTTTGGTGGCATTTCACTGGGCACAGGAAGAGAAAATGTTTGACAAGGTTACTAAGAGGACAAAGTTAACAGGAATAAAAGATTGTTTTGACAGAACACAACTCCTCTCTAATTGGAACATTTGATCAAACTTGTCTTCATAGACGACAACAAGGAGGCATGAATGAAACACAGGAACTGAAGTGGGTGAGCCAGCCCAGAGCCTTGTCTGTCTTTTAATGAATTTGCTTTTTATTCACATTTGTCAATTAACATGACTCTTATAATCCCACGACTGATAATTACAATTTTTATTTCATTCATTAGTTCACAGGACTTGGCCGTCAATGACTGGCATTTATTGTCCTTCACTAATTGCCCCCCAGGCTCTCTCAAGGGTCAATTAAGAGTCAACCACATTGGTGAATCCGGAGTAACACATGACCAACAAACAACCTGCTGGAGGTACTCAGTGGGTCGAGCAGCATATGTAGGGGGAAAAGAATTGTCGACGTTGCAGGTAATAAAGATAGCAAATTCCTTTCCTAAAAGACATTGTGCACCATACAGGTTTTTATGATAATCTGGTAGTTGTGTGGTCACCATGACTATTGCTAGCTTTTTCTTCTAAATTTATTTAATTACTTATATTTAAGTTCCCACTGATATGCTGGGATTCAAACTCAATAGTCGAAGCCTCTGAACTCTTAACCCAGTCTCTATTGCCTGTTGTAAGGTAGGTGCTTGAGATCTCCACTACCCTTTGTATGTAAGGGCACTTCCTGATTACAATGGTTGCTAACCCATGTCCTTCATTTTCTTTTAAGGAAATAGTTTTGCTCATCTTCCCTGTTAAATCCTCTCACTAATTTCAATGATTAGATCACCTCCTGAACATTCCAAATATGCAGGAAGTGATTTTTATGCAACATGTCCTTGTAATTTAAACCCTGGTACTATTCTGCTGAATCTGCACTGCAGCCCTTTGAAAGCCATACCATCTATTTGAGCTTGGAGCCCAAATCTTAATACAACACTCCAACTGTGACTGAAATATCATCTCCGTACTTTTGTATTCCAGCTCCCTTGAGATAAAAGCCAACAATGTTTGTCTTTTAGATTGCTTCTTATGTTAATGCATTAGCTTTTAGTGACCCATGCATGGAGAAACACCAAACACAATGCTCTTCAACTGTACCATCTCTCACAAATGAGAGGTTTTGGATGTCTTAGCAGGCATAAAGGTGGATAAATCCCCAGGACCGGATGAGGTTTATCCCTGGCTACTATGGGAGGCAAGGGAGGAGATTGCTGGGCCCTGGCAGAGATTTTTAAATATTCACTGGCCACAGGTGAGGTGGTAGGTGACTGGAGGACAGCAAATATGGTGCCTTTTTTCAAGAAGGGCACCAGGGATAAGCCAGGTAATTAAAGGCCAGTGAGTCTAACATCAGCAGTATGGAAGTTATTGGAAAAAAAAGATTGAGGGACAGGATAAATCCAGGAAAGGTAGGGATTGATCAGGGATAATCAGGATGACTTTATTGATGGGAGATCCTGTCTGATTAATTCGATTGTGTTTTTTTGGAGTAGTAATAAAATATATGATGAAGGCCATGTGGCTGATGTTGTCGACATGAACCTCAGTGAGGCCTTTGATGGGGTGATGGTGGAGGGTTGCTTTTGTGATTGGAAACCTGTGACCAGTATTGTACCACAGGGATTGGTGCTGACACCCTTGTTGATTATCATATACATTAATGATTTGGATATGAACACAGGCAGCATGATTTGTAAGTTTGCAGGTAGTACAAAGATTGCTGGTGTTGTTGATAGTGAGGAGGATAGTTCACAGGTGAAAGCGATATTGATCAGCTGGTAAAATGGACAAATGGAATTTAATCCCAATAGGTGCAAGGTGATATATTTTGAGAGGTCTAATCAGGGTGGCACATACACCATGAATGGTAAGGCCCAAGGGAGTATAGAACATCATAGGGACCTTAGAGTACATGTCCACAGATCTCCAAAAGTAGCAGCGCAGGTAGATAAAGTGGTGAAGAAGGCACATGGGATGCTAGCCTTCATTAGCTGGGGCTCAGAATATAAAAGCAGGCTGGGTTTGTTTTCCTTGGAGCAGAGGAGGCTGACAGAGGTCCTAATAGGGGTATACAAAATGATGAGGGGCATAGGGAGAGTGATCAGTGAGAAACGTTTCTCCACAGTGGAGGCATCTAAAACCAGAGAAGCACTGGAATCCAGACCTCATATTTAAAAGAACACACAGTCAGCTTCGGGTAAATGCCTCCTAATGAAAAGGCAGTTTAAAATTTAGGGTCAGCACAATTCAGACTCTGGACCACATTGTCAATAGGTGGCAGGTTTCACACTGGCCTTTGGTTAATTACAAGTAATTTATTTTTCCATGTCTGAACTATATTTCTTCCATCATACTCATTTATATCCTGGAGCCTGACATTTTTCAAATTTCCCAGCAATAAATGCTTCAAATCGCAAAGACTGTTTGTATGATTTTGCTTTACGCTCCCACCTACCCCCTTCCCCCCACCTCTTGGCCCCACAACCCCTCATTACTGCAAGTGGCATTTTCTCTCTGCAGTGTAATTTCTCAGTACACATGAGAATAGATATCCTGCAGCCACTGCTGAATATAACATCATATTTACATGTAGGACTGGTCATGAGTTGACTATTTTTCGTGTGTGTGTGTGTGTGTGTGTGTGTGTGTGTGTGTGTGTGTGTGTGTGTGTGTGTGTGTGTGTGTGTGTGTGTGTGTGTGTGTGTGTGTGTGTATGTCCGTCCATCCTGAAGGATATTCCATTTCTACTATCTGTATTTTATTCATTGGGGGAATTTTTTTTATATAAATGCTTTAATCATTTTGCTCTCTCTGTGAGAATAGAGTAGACTCCTCACTGAGTCCTCGAGATGTGTGCTCAATGGCAGCTCATTCCAAAAGCAATTTTATTTCAGGGCTAGAGAACAGATCAAGGAAGAGCTGCTGCTGGCTGGCTGTGCTCCATGGGGAAGCCTGAGAGAAACTAGGGAGGAGCTCAAGGTTGTGAAGAAATCATGGTCAATGAGAGAGGGGAATGGGTTTCTTCCTGGAACTTACAATGGAGAAAGGAAGCAGATGAAATCCACTGTACCAACAAGGAGACTGGCAGTTTTCTTATATTTATAAAATCTTAGCTCATAGGTTCATACAAGTTTTAACAACACTAGATATATGAAATGGTTTAATTATGCATGTTTTGCAGCTGTAAGAGACCAGCAGTTCAGGGATACAGCACAGGGGAAAGAGTCAAAGCAGAAAAACTTCTGGAATACAAAACTAATTCAATGAGTGAAAATGACAGAGAAGTGTGAGTACTTTGCTGTACAGTATAAAATTGATATCAGGAGTTTAAACATCCTGCTATACACCATACACTTATATGGGAATGTGAAGGCCTTGCTGTAGACTATAGCATTTACATCAGGAGCAACAATCTGCTCTATGAACTCAGTGGGTCAAGCAGTATCTGTTGGGGGAAAGGAAATATTGTCATTTTGGATCAAAACCCTGCATCAGAAACTTTGACAATTCCTCCCCCCACCCCTCCCCCCCACAGATGCTGTTTGACCCACTGAGTTCATCCAGCAAATTGTTTGTTGCTCCAGATTCCAGCATGTGCAGTCTCTTGTGTCTCCATTTATACCCGAAGCTTGAATAGCTGGCCATACACTTATACCATTTATATCAGGAATATCAACACCTTGCTCGACACTATACTATTTATATGGGGGTATGAACACCCTGCCATGCAATGTACTCTTTTTAGAAGGAGTTTGAACACTTTGTTGTAAAGTATAAAACTTCTATCAGGAGTTTGAACACCTTGCTATACGCTACACAATTTATATCAGGAGCAAAAACATATTGCTATACACAACACCATTTCCATGGAGTGCACCCTTTATATCAGGAGCTTCTACACCACGCAACATACATCAGGAGCATGAACATTTTGCTTCGAAGCACATCTTTTATATTAGAAATATGACACAGTATACTACTAGTATCAGAATGCGAGCTCCTTGCTATACAGTAAAAAATGAGCTACTGGAGGAACTCAGCAGGTCAGGCAGCATCTGTGGAGGGAAATGGACAGTCGGTGTTTTGAGTCGAAACCCTTCATCTGGACTGAAAGAGTCGAGGGAGAGGTAGCCAGTGTAAAGAGGTGAGGAGGAGGGCGGGACAAAAACTGGCAAGCAATGGGTGGATCCAGGTGAGGAGAGGTGATTGGCAGATGGGGAGAGGTGGATATAGTGACAGAGGCTGGTAGGCAATAGGTGGAGGCAACAAAGGGCTGCAAATAATGAAGTGTGGTAAGAAAACTGCCATGACAACAACCTTTCCCTTAATGTCAGCAAAACAAAAGCATTGGTCGCTGACTTCAGGAAGCAGGGCGGTGCACATGCTCCTGTCTACATCAATAGTGCTGAAGTCGATAGGGTTGAGAGCTTCAAGTTAGGAGTAACATCACCAATAGCCTGTCCTGGTCCAACCACGTAGATGCCACAGCCAAGAAAGCTCACATGTGCTTCTACTTCCTCAGGAAACTAAAGAAATTTGGCATGTCCCTGTCGACCCTCACCAATTTTTATCAATGCACCATAGAAAGCATCCTATCTGGATGCATCACGGCTTGGTTTAGCAACTGCTCTGCCCAGGACCGCAAGAAACTGCAGAGGGTTGTGGGCACAGCTCAGCACATCACAGAAACCAGCCTCCCCTCCATGGACTCTGCCTTTACCTCTCACTGCCTCTGTAAAGCACCCAGTGTAATCAAAGACTCACCCACCCCAGACGTTCTCCCTTCTCTCCTCTCCCATCGGGCAGAAGATACAAAAGCCTGAAAGCACGAACCACCAGGCTCCAGGACAGCTTCCATCCCACTGTTATAAGACTATTATATAGTTCTCTAGTTCGATAAAATGGACCCTTGACCTCATAAACTACCTCGTTATGACCTTGCATCTTATTGTCGACATGCACTGCACTTTCTCTGTAGCTGTTACACTTTATTCTGCACTCTGTTATTGTTTTACCTTGTACTATCTTAATGCACTGTGTAATGAATTGATCTGTATGAACAGTATGCAAGACAAGTTTTTCACTGTACCTCGGTACAAGTGACAATAATAAACAATTCCAATTCCAACAGTGGAATCAAATAAGGGAAGGAAAGTGGGCAGGTAGGAACAGTGAGAGGAAGGGATAGGGGACCCAGAAGGAGGAGTGTGTGGGTAGTGACAGAAGCTGGGAGATGATAAGTGAAGTAGCAACAGAAGCTGGGAGGTGATAAGCAAAGAAGGGGCGATAAGCGGAGGGGTGCTATACAGTATGCCACTTGAGACCAGGAAAGGGTATACTTTGGTACACAGCATAACACTTATATCAAGAAACAAGCACCTAGCTATATGATATACAATTTTGATTATGCAAACTTTACTGTTAGAACATTGTTTCTAACAGAGAATAAGTTACACAGTATACATTGTATCAGAAGTCTGAACTCCTGGCTATACAGTAAACCATTTATAACATGAGCACCTTGGTCACAGTATATATCATGTATAATGCAACCAAGTGTTATGCCTGTGGCTTAAGGTTATTTTTAAGTAACTCTGTACAATATCATTAGGGGATTTGAGAGGATATCATTGGGGCTCTGGTATCATTTCTACAGCGATATGGGAAGAGCCATTCCAAAATGTTGCCATGGAATTTCAGACTATCTAACTAAAACTAATAGCTCCCTTTCTGGTTTCTAACAATAGACTGGAGTCAACAATGGTGTGGGAGCAACTCTCCAAAAAAATGACCCTGACTAGTGAAGCTAACTAGTGCAGCAAGTGTCTTCAATAATAATTAGTTCACATTTGGGCTGCTGCGAAGCAGGGAGGAGAGAGGGAATGCACATCTATACTATACTTTCCAAAGTTCAAGCAAGGGTAGCAGCTGCAGCAAAACAATGAACCCCAAAAGGATGTTCAACATTCATTGTATATCGTCATTTAAAAATAATTATTTACTGTGTTACTTCTGTATTTCAAAGTAATTCTCTGCCCACCTGGTCTCAATCTCATGAAAGAAAATAAGTTTAAATTACAGAAAATGATTGGCATTTTTACAGATGTTGCACATCTAAACACCTATACTTTGGACACAATGACACAGAGATGCAATTACCTCAAATGTGAAGGCAATCTATTAAGTGGTGAATTCCACAGATGATCAGTGTGCCAGTGCCAGGTAATTATGATTTAGACACTTACTGCATTAGTTATCTTCACCAGTCAGGGGTATTCCCTGTAGAGTTGTTCTTACTTCTTCACTGACTCCAGTGTACATTAAAAGAGGTTATCATTTTTATCTGGTTAAACTGAAATTTTATGCCAATATTGTGAACTGGCCCCTTCCAGAGTATTGTGAGAATTAGATATGCTTGGTGCCAGAACCCATCATGGTTCTTCACTCAAACTCTCCATGTAGCTTAGTAAAATACATGAAGAAATACAATAAAACTGATAATCCTCTTTCTGACTATTCCAAAATCCTGATGGTTTGTCATCTGACTCATCAGATGATATTTGCTGTGCTTCCTTTCAAATCGGTGGTTCTGCAATCCTTTTCAACTAACTCGTAATTGTAAGGGAGTGCAGCATAAAGTCCAGTTCCTGCGCTCCAATTAACCCGACCATGGCCCAGTTTCCTGCGCTCCCTTTAGAGTCACTGGAGCCCCATTTCCCATGCCCCTTTTAAATTGACCAGGGACCCAGTTCCCATGCTCACAAATAACTCACCAGGGCCCCATTACCCACACTCCCTTTAAACTGACAGGGCCCTGTTTCCCATGCTCCCTTTAAACTTATCAGGTTCACTGGAAAATTTATCATGCTGCTTTGTAACATCTAGAAAGAGGAAATTAAAATGAGTTAGGGTATTAATAGGAATAACATCTAATAATGTAGAAAGCCTGCCAGTCCCACATCACCAAAGTCCTGAATCATCAATCTTTGGCCACATGCCATAAAAGTTGATTATATACATAAAGTCATACAGCACAGAACAGCCCACCAAGTCCATGCCAACCAAGAACAGCCCACTTACACCATTTACTAAATCCATTTTATTCTCGCCATCAAGTCCCCCCTCCCACCACCAATTCTACCACTGACACATCAGGGACAATTTACAGTGCCCAACCTGCCCACCTTTGGGACGTGGGAGAAAACCAGTGCATCCAGAGGAAACCCATGTGGTCACAGAGAGGAAGTGCAAACTCCACACAGACAGCAGCTGAGGTCAGGATTGAACCCAGGACTCTAGAGCTGTGAGGCAGCAGTTCTATTAGCAGATAGCCTGTACACAATATAAAAGATATATTGTAGCAAGATACAATGTATGGGTACAGTGTAGGAGAATGTATGCACCTGCTGGTAGATATAGTGATAGAGGGATGTACATCTACTGGTTAAGGATCGAAAGCTACTTCTAATTCATTTCAGTATCAATGTCCTAGGACTGGCTACTTAGCAAACTGACTTTTTGGAAATCTTGTAGGTTCAGGAGGAGATTGAGCGAAAAAATCAACCTTCCCTCCACCCTAAAGTTTGGACTGTATATTTGATTCAGAATATTTTAATGTTCACACCAACTAGGAGGAAGGTGATGCAGAGTTTTCCCAACAGTCTTGCATTGGCAATTAGTGATTCCTATTGTGTAAAAGTATATATATTTGCCCATATTGCTAAAACTGACTCCCTTTTCCTACTGACAGGATCAGAGAGACACTATTTTGACATCGGAACAGAGATCAGGACACAACATTGCTAACAGGGAGCTGCCAGGCTGTTAACACAATCCCACTAAACAAGGCCCAATATAAATTGTGAAATGAAAGACAGCAACTTATTCACTCTACAATCAGGGTACTTCTTAGCAGAAACTGTTTTATGATATTAAAATGTAAAACATGCACATTTAGATAATTTTGAAATGTACATTTTGCTTTTCAAGTATTCCCATCATTTACTGCAAAAGTGTAAATGTTTTATCATCTTCCTGAGTACATGCAGCAATTAGTTTCTTCAGCACCCTCATCCAATTTAGTTGCAATTCCAAATCAGACTTGAGGAATTGTAGGATCCTAATGGGAATGGAGATACTTCCTATTCCAATGAAGTGTTGAAATATATAAGATTCTTGTTGGGAAATGATGAAAACTGGTAAGATAACTTGTTAAAAGAAGGCTTGCTTGTTTGGAGTATATAGCTTTTTCGCTTTATTCATACTCTTAATACTGCTACTTGGCAGCACCTTGTGCCTCTTCTACCCAGAGTCACTCTGTAGCAATTATAGACCAAAGGGTCAAATGCATCTAACTGTTAGGTTTGTTAATACCAAAAAATCTCAGGAGCAACACCTAAAGATCTCAAAATACTGATTAATAGTGAAAAGTGATCACCAGAATTCTGTTCAAAATCCAGCTGCAGGTTAGCACAGACACCAATGCCACTGCTGTCACGTAATATATTGTATCCTTCGGTGTAATTCCACAGCTACAAATGTTCAAACAGTGGAAAAACTGACCAGAGATTCACATTTACAATGGGAAGATGCCGAATAGCTACAAGTGCAACCTCACCCTTAAACTGTGCAAATCCAGCATTCATTCACACTGCCTCCTGCAATTTACCAGTAATAATTTGCCTAACTGATTGGTACACAATGTAAGATCAACAATGCATGCACAATACTTACAAATGGCTATTATTAATTTGAAAAAGTGATCCATGGAAAAATGCAGCATCAGGAACAGGAAGTTGATGGCCACCAAACACACACATAAGATGACGCAGATCCATTCTTGTAATCGCTTTCCTGGGAAAAAAGGGGGAAAAAAAGTTTTGGAAACCATAGTACTGAAGCAGTATAATCTTAATCATGTTAATTCAACATAACAACAAATAATTCCTTTGAAAAAGAAGCAGGAAACACTACAGTAAATGCATTCATTTTTGGTTCACTTCATTTTACTGCTGTTATTTATGTGTTTAGTGCTGATGTGAAATTATACTTACTTTCTTTACCTTGTCTGAACCATAGCAATTAAAAACGTACTGACCGATGAAAAATTGTAGTCAGTTCAATATTGCAACTGATCCTTTCAATGAGTTCAGACAATATTTACATATCAAGAGTTTCGGTGGTCTGGCCTTTCTTGAAAATATTTTATATCATACGAATTAATTTTATGATCAAACAACAGATTCTTGATTGCCTGCTTTAAGCAATCTGCAAGATAATTGCAAAACACAACCATTGCATTTATATATGAAGAAGCACAAATCCTTGCAGTTCCTGGACCAATTACTTCATTACTCAGCTAAACATTTCTCTGCAGAGTTACTTAAATTAGTTTACAAACTATGTCACAAATATCCCAGCCACAGTAATGGCCTGATTTATGTCATGTTTCATCACTTTACTGGCTTTACCTTCAATGCAGAAACAGTAGATTCTTTTCCAAAATGCTTGTGAAGGGAAAATATAGTTGTTGGTTTAAGGGTTCCAGCTTTTGGTGTGGGCTGGTTAAACACAGGAACATATTTTTTTCCTGCATTTTTGTGGTTACCAATCAAATCCTGCTGTATGGAGTTGGAATGGAATGTTGGTGAAAAGTGGAGGTAGCCCCTTTATTCTACTTTTTATAAAATAAGCATATTTTTACCTTTGTGGTATGGCTTGTTAGGCGCAATCCCAGAATGCACCAGTATGGGCAGGCCACACCATTCACGTGCCCAACACCAGACTCCCGAAACAGACACTCTATTCTGAGCTCTGTCACAGGGAGAGATTGCCAGGCCAACAGAGAAAAGGATTCAAGTGTGTGCTCGAAGCCTCCTTGAAGAAATGCAACATCCCCACTGACTCCTGGGAACCTCTGATCCTTGACCACTCAAAGTAGAAAAGGAGCATTCGTGATGATATATAGAGAGCCTTGTGGCCGTGTTTCGGGAGGACACAAAGACCTTACGTGGGTGACAGAAGGTGCGCACCACCCTACAAATCACCCATCCAGCCACCACCTGCCCTGTCTGTGGAAAAATCTGAAGTTCCTGCATTGGCTTCCTTGGCCACCTCAGAAACCACAAAACTGGAGAGGAAGTAAATCATCCTCAATCCAAAGGGACTGCACCGGAAAAAATACAACAATCCCAGAATGTGAAGTAAGCATCATACAGCTTCCATACCCTATTGAGAGCATTTGTACCAGGGTTAAAGGAAACTTACAACTATATCCCAAATTAACAACTGTGGAGGGATTGCCTCACAACACCCATTGCCTCCTACTGAAGTCACATTTGACACCAAGAAAAACTAATGACAAAGCCTGATGTAACCGAGCTTCAAGGAAAATACACAGAATAAGGTTACTGACAAACCAGGTCAGACTAGCTTAGATTAAGAATTCCATGATCAGAGGCATAGAGGGTGTGGATTTCACTAAAGGTATTGTTTCCAGTGAATAAACCAAGTCTTATCCTGTTAAACACTTTAATTTATTAATTAACTGGTCCTTAAATTCAACCTACGTATCTTCAGATGTTTTACACTCCTTCCTGTTTTACCAGAAGGAACTACTTACAGTCTGTGTCAAAAGCAGTTGGAAATTATGCAAGAATCAACCCACAATTTATGTAACTAGAATGTCATTCCAGGATGTAAAGAATAACCCTCAATTTATTAGCTGTCCAAATATAAAATCTGATACGACTATCTAATTGCTTCAAAGTGCAGCATTTAAAACCAAGGGATTAATGAAGTTCTTTCCTGGGGAACTGATCACTGAAACAAGGCTGAAAGTATTTTCTTTCCAAAATGTTGGCAATGTTCTGCTTCACAAACTGGACATGAAAATCATTTTAAATAGCAGGGGGATGTGCACAACACATTGTGCTGCTACTTACAGTAATGGACTCCAAAGTTACAACTGGAGCAGGTAGGAATTTACACATTTTCAAATTAGCTGAAAAGATCTTCATCCAAATTCATCTCGGAGGCTGCTAAAGAAATGCAAATTTATTTGGTCTCATGCGAACTTTGTTGGGTCACTTCTACTTCCTCTGTAGTTTTGTTCCTGAGGGATACTACAAGACAAAACTAGATATGGTCTTCCTGCAGGAGGGCCAAGACTCCACCCTTCACTAACAAACAACTCTCAGACTCAAGAGAAATGAAAGCCAAATTGCTTTTAGTTCTGTGCAAAAATCTAATTTCAAAAAGATGTTATCCAGCAAGTCCATATAAAATTTCTTAGGGTTGCAATCCAAATATATACTTTAACTACACAATTCTTAATTTTCAAGCAAGATATTAATTGACTGAAGTATATATCAATAGATAGCAAAACCTAAATTTTAAAACACAATGTCAATCTCAGGCAAGGATTTTTTTTAAACATTATGCAAAGTTCAGATGAATTTATATGTAACAGAATTGGAGTGTTAACATCCTCATTAGTCATACATTTGGTTCTGAACAGGCCCCAAAGCAGATAGCCAATCACTCTGTAATAAAATTACTGTTTTCAAAACAATCTATCAAAATAGACTCTTCCGCAGCTTCACTAACACTGTGACCAAATCACGGATTGATTCAATTCACATGGGCCAATAATAATGTGCTCCATTCGAACTGCGAAAATTCCTGTGCCAATTTTATTAAAATGTTCTCTCTGTGCAGTTCTATTTTCTTGGGTAACTCAAAAACTGATTAAAATCCCCAGATGGTTATCTTCTCCGCAAATCACGAGGGGATGACTTTTACCGCATCTAATGAGTCGGTGGTAAAGACACCCACCCAAAATACAGTGACCCTCTTGAAACGTGAATTCCAGCTCCCAATGATTTGATCAGCATCCAACTGCAATAATCACCAGAAAGCTTGAGAAAGAGCAGCAAATAGTTTCTGAAAACGGCCACACAACAGTTAGTACCAAGGTCACCTTAACAGAAGGGCCAACAGTCAGCATTAACTAGCTGATTATTGACAGATTGATCAAGGGTTCACATAGCAGAAGCACTGACTTGGACTGGGTGATAAGCGTTTTTAAACACTGCAGTTCACTTTAAAGAATTACAACATGTCTGTTTATAAAGAGCAGTTGCTCAATTTACATTCAATTTACAAATTTTCACAATAACACCACTGACCCTTCAATTTATGAATCCATCTTTTGCCATAGCCCCTCTCCATCCATAAGAATACACTGCACTGAAATGCCCACAGTACACTTTCTAAATTGCAAAACCAGTTGTCCTTGCTCATTCTAGCCTATATGTGACTCCAAGATCCACAGATAGGGTTGACTTTTAATTGCCTCCTCAGTTCAGGGGCATAAGAGATGGACAATGAATGCTGGCATTGCCAACAATAATCACATCCCATAAATGAATCCAAGTTATTCACTGATAGTTTGCCATTATAGTTCAAAATACAATATCCATCTGGTTACGTGGAATAATACCATGAACTGATCTTAAACTCCTCTATTTCACACATAATATTATTCCTACATCTGTCTTGGAAAATATGATGCAATCATCTCTGACTTACTCTGACTATAGACTTATCACCTGTTTATATTCACAGCCTAGTGTGAATCAACCCTCACCTGGAGGGCCAGCTGGAACCAGTGTCTGTATGGAATATTAATGAAGGAAAAAGGAGGAGATCTGGTACTCAATATTTACAGTATCTCCTGGTGCCATAGTAATAGGAAATCTAAGAGGACTCTATATGCCATCTGGACTTGGAATAGTTCAACATGCCACACATATCCAAGGCCACGGAAACAGATCATCCCAGAAAATTCTTCTTGTATTTACAGGAGTTTTGCTCTCTGAGTAATAGTGTAAGTCTCAGCATCTCTCACTGAGGTGCATATTATAGTATCCATGCATAAGCAATTAAATGCAGAAATCAGAAAGTTGCTGCCTGGTTTGCACTGTTCGTTTACAAGTTTCATTTCACGAGGAACTGCAGTATTCTTGAAGCTAGGGTCCTTAACCTTCATTATTTGCCCACTGTACGTACCAGAAAAAGTTGGAACGTATCCTTTCCAATGCAAGTGAATTTCTAAATAACATAGTTCATTGGCAAAAAATGTTCTGGCAGTGAAAATTTATATTTGCAAGCGTGCAATCTCATTACTTCAGATTGTAATTATTTATGGAGATTTCCTTTTACTTCTTCCTTCTTTATTTTATTATGATATTTCTCTCCCTAATCCCCTCTATCTTTTCTTCTATTTACTTCCCTTCTGGTCCATGTTTTACAATGAACTATGTATTTTAACTTACATTTTCTGCTTTAGATTCTGAGAAATTCAATCACAGTATAACATTTATGGGTGCTGCATCATACAATTTCTATGAAAAGGCAACAGTTAAAGAAACCCATGGGCTTACAGCAATACCCATGCTTTTCTTTCCAGATCCTCCATGTGCCTGATGTGCTGGCAACAGTTGGACATGCACAGTGGTGTCAACAATTCATAATGTACACCTCAATGCCACTGCTGTGATTTCTGTCCACACAAGTGTGGCCTGTGGATGACATGCATAAACAGGACTTCACAGGCTGTGTTTTTAAATGGGGACCCAACTGAGGTGGTCCCAGGCCACTGAATCCAGCATTGGTACCTGGTTTTAAGTAGCCTACTGGAATCCACAGCCCGCTTCCTCCCACATCCTAGCCCAGACGTAAAGAACCCAATTCCTCCCTATGAATGCCGTGCCAACTCTCAGTACCCACAGCAACCCTCCCCTATGCTCTGTGTAGCAGACCCATCAAATTTGCACACTGCTCAATGGTGGAGCACTCAAAGGAAAAGCCTTTCAATAGCCAAACATGTAGAAGTCCAGTTCTAAAGCACACAATACTTCTGTGCACAAAGGAATTTTGCAACAGTAGGTCCTCAGGACAATACCTTATGGGCCACCCTGGAATTCTGTTTCAATAAGTCTTACCAGGCGTGAGTAGCTTATTAAAGATTCTTCAATTTGATTGGTTAGGAGATGTACCATTCTTGTCCAGCTCACGCAAGTCCAGCTTTCCGCTGAGTGCTGTGCAGTTTCTCTAATTATCACAAATCACTTTGTAAAGCCCATGGCCAGCATAAGTGCAGTGAATGGGAATATCATTTGTTCCTCACTGACTACAAAACCCAAATTATTTGTATTGTGCTGTCTCAAGGGAGTCTTCGTAATGCTACTCACACAGCATAAAACTGAAAAGCCGCTGTGGCTGAAGTCAGAGGGCTCTCTTCATTAAGCTGTTCAAATTATTATGTAAAATGGTTATAATTCAGCTCTTTTTGCAGAACCTTAAGACATACTCAGCCTGAAAGAAGTATCACAATACTTTGGAATTTCATTAGCCTACTTAGTGAATTCAAAACAACGATGCAGTGAGGAAAGAAACACCCAACAATTTCAACTGCAGACAGAACAATGTGCCTTATACAATTGGTAATGGGGATGGGAAAAACTGACAACCTTTTTTGATAAATCTAAAGCTATATTTGCACAATCTCTACATCTCCTTCAGATACTTTGATTTTGCACAAACTTCTCAATTGGATGTGGATGGATTAGACTGCAATAACATTTTGCAAGTGCTGACAGAAGCGATCTGAGATCTGCACATAGATTTTCTGGACCGGAAGATGCCCAACTAATTTTCATAAACAAGTCTGCTGCCAAAGCTGGTGCTCTTATCTAATCTGACAAGGAGCCATTCCTATTCTCCATAGATAACTTTTTCAATAAATACCTCCAAGCAAATGATTTATTTATTATATTTTCCAGGGTGCTTATGGAGAAAAATGGAAAATTTACAGTAAAGTTCTTAAGTCAGGAACAGCATGGCTGGCTCCTTTAGCCTCACAAACCACAGAATCTGACTTTGATTTCTTCACCCCTCTCTCTTGTGACCTAGCTAAAGAGATTCATCTGACTGGGGATGCCTGCTCAATCAGGGTCATAATAAAGCCATTGTCAAGCTTCTCTGTTATCAAAGAACCTAAAAGAAATCAAGTGACTCAAGCTGTCATTTTTTTCTAACCCCAATAATTTATTTTGTTTCAGAGTATTACTGTATCTCTGAAAAGTTTGCCCACCTCTGACATCAGTCTGACAATAATCCAAGACAAAATAAATCATCATTTAGAAAAAAATAATTACCTACACGAATTTGTCAAAGGCAGATAGTGTTTGGTTAATTTGATTTGAGTCAATAATTTAAAAAGCACATATCTCCAAAAGGAGGATACCATCCCAGTATGTTAGGCAGTCATCATTAAAAAAAAATGTGGTGACCTCATCACAAACTCAGGCCTCATATAACTGGGCTGGCTCACTCCTTAACTTTGTTCTAAAGCAGCTTCAGGTTGCATTGCTTTTCCTAAAAATTGTCAGAAGGAGAAATGGTTGCACAATGATGATAAGTCACAGAACATATTCAAAGATTATGATCACCATAACGTAAAGTTACATCTCCACAACACTCAAAGGTTCAGATCTTTAGAAATCAGGTCATTGAGTCATACAGCATGGAAACAGGCCATTCAGCCCACCACATCCATGCTGATCAGTGGGTAACCATCTGTATTAATCCCATCTTCCAGCATTTGGTCTGTAGCCTTCAATGCTCAGGCAATTCAAGTGCTCACTGAGATACCTCTTAAATTATGCCAGCGACTCTGCCTCCACCACTCTCTCCACCAGTGTATTCCAGGTACTCACCACTCTCTGGGTGCAAAAGGTCCACTTCATATCCCCTCTGAATCTCTTACTCCTTACCCTCTGTTTTATCTATATCTGATAAGGGAAAAAGATTCCTACAGTCTACCCTATCTATACCCGTCATAATTTTATGTACTCAATCATGTTTCCTCTTAAGCTCCTCTGCTCCAGGGAAAACAGACAGTGTCTCCTCATAACTAAAATATTCCATTCCAGGCAACATCCTGGTGAATCTTCTCCACACCATTTCCAGCGCTATCACATCCTTCCTAAAGTGTAGTGACCAGAATTACATGTAGTACTCAGGCTGAGATCTGACCAATATTTTATAAAGTTGGAGCATAACCTCCCTGCTCTTGCATTCAATGGCCCGACTAATGAAAGCCAGCAACCCATATGCCTTTTTAACCACATTATCTACCTGTGCTGTCAGATCTTTGAACTTGCATACCAAAGTCCCTCTGTTCCTCAGTACTCCCGAGGACCTTACCATGCATGACCCAAAGTGCATCACCTCACACTCATCTGGATAAGAGGAGATGTCAGGGGTAAGTTTTTTACTCAGAAAGTGGTGAGTGTGTGAAATGGGCTGCTGGAAACAGTGGTGGAGGCGGATACGACAGGGTCTTTCAAGAGACTGTTAGATAGGCACATGGAGCTGAATAAAATAGAGGGCTATGGGTAAGCCTAGTAATTTCTAGGGTAGGGACATGTTCGGCACAGCTTTGTGGGCCGAAGGGCCTGAATTGTGCTGTAGTTTTTCTATGTTTCTATGGATTAAACTCCATCTGCCATCTCTCAGCCCACTTCACCAACACTGAAAACAAACTGCTGGAGGAACTCAGTGTGTCAAGCTGCATCTGTGGAGGCAAAGGGATAATCAATGTTTTGGGTCAAAACCCTGTGTCAAGACTTTACAGCTTCTGCAGTCTCTTGTGTCACCAACACAATGATGTCACCTTGTAGCCCAAGACTACCCTCCTCACTATCAACAACTCCACCAATCTTAGTACCATCTGTGAACTTACTGAACATGCCACCAACATCCACATCCAAATCATTCATGCATATTACAAACAACTAAGGTCCCAGCACCATTCCCTGTGGAACACCCTGACTCACAGGCATCCAATCACAAAATCAACCTCTGTCTCCTTTTGCCAAGACAATTTTAGATTCAACTTGCTACTTCCCTGGATCCCACGGGCTCTAACCTTTTGGACCAGTTTCCTATGTGGGACCTTGTCAGAAGTCTTACTGAAGTCTATGTAAACCACATCTACTACACCTCCCTCATCAATATACTTTGTTACCTCCTCAAAAAAAAATCAGATTGGTCAGACAAGATCTGCCCTTGACAACACCATGCCTATTGTCTCTGTTTAGTCCCTGCTTCTCGAAATGATCATTAAGCCTGTCCCTCAGAATTTTTTCCAATAACTTTCCTACTACTGGTGGCAGGCTCACAGGTCAAAAATTGCCAGGTTCTTCCCTGCTGTCCTTCTTGAAAAGGGGGACATTTGCCATCCTCCAGTGATCTGGTACCCCACTTGTTGACAGCAAAGATATAAAGATCACAGCCAGAGTCCCAGCAATCTCTTCCCTTGCCTCCCATAGCAGCCTGGGATAAACCTCATCTGGCCCTGGGGATTCATCCACCTTTAAGTCTGCTAAGGCATCAGGTACCTCCTCTTTACTTATGGAGACTTGTACTAGAATTTCATCTTCCCTTCGGTGAGTTCTCCAACTATAAAATATGTTTCCATCTGTGAATATTCATGAAAATATTCATTTAGGAGTTCATCTATACCTTCTGGCTCCACACACAGATTGCCTCTGTTGTCTCTAATGGGCACTACTCTTCCTTCAGTTAAACTTTTGTCTTTAATATACTTATAAAACACCTCAGATTTACCTCAATCATGTCTGCCAGTGATATTTCATGAACCCTCTTTGCCTTCATAATTTCCTACACTTTTTATAGTCTTTTTGGGCCTCCCCCATCATTAGTTCCTAATACATCCTATATGCTTCTTTTTTTCCTCTTTATCTAACCCTCAATATCTCTCAACATCCAGGGTTCCCCACATTTTGTTTCATGCTACATCGAGATGGCTTTCAGATTGCAACTCCTCAGTCCCGACCACTGTTCTATTGAAATAAAACTTTGACTAAAAGTTGTTTAATAATTTTACTTTGACTACTGAAGGGCAGAGATTATAATAATCAATCTGCATACAGTGCATGTAATTTTAAAACAACTATAGAATAAATTCGGTCAAATTCGTTTAGACACCAAATTTTTCTCTCAGTTTTACTTACCCAGTATTTAATGAAAAGTAATTGATTGTGCTAGGGATCCTTTACACTCTACTGAAAACAAACATGGGTCACCACGTGATTCTACTCTCCTTTACATCTGGGAAGAATACAGTGAACCATTCAATTCACTGTCCTTGTTAGATAAAATAAAAAACTCCACTGTCAGACTTTGGAACTAAAATGTTAGATATATACTTTATCCTAGGGTTAATTACCTAACACAGAAACTGATAATATAAACAGTGGTTCGTGTACAACACATTCACTGGAGCAAATTGTAAATCTTTAAAAAAAATACTGCCTTCAAAAGTATGTATTTGAATGTATCATATTTAACATGTCGATTTTAAATTCTAATTCAAACATAAATACATCAAATTCGATTTCTTGTGTATAGAATTGGACTGAAAAATTTTCAACTGAGTGACTTAATCAGTTTACAAATATAAAGGTTAAAGGTTATCAATCTGCTGCAGTGCAAGTATGTGCATTGAATCAAGGTAAGCAAATGCTGCAGCCCATTTGAAGGACTATCTGAAGTCCTAGACATTCCAACTTGCTTTATTATAGAGTAAACTCAGTTGTTGAATGCCTGAATATATGCAAGTTTGTACTTTGTCAAAATGAAATTTTCTTGTGTTTCATTGATTATTCTCTACTTTTTAGGGTGCTGATTAGTGTTGGTGTACAGTTTCACAGGCGTTTGGCAATCATTGGTACTTAACCTAAGTAACTATTCTTCATGAGCAATATAACACCTCGTTAGAGAATGAGATGCATGCCAAATGTATACATCATGCTTGGCACAAAGTTAAAACCAATTGAGCCTTGTACAGTCATACAGAAGTCTTTGAATGTGCATGATCAGCAAAGCATAGCTTTAGGAACCAGGCTGTACTTTATCTTAAGACTTTTGATATATTGTTGTACCCTGACACTGCAGCTTAATTAAAAAGAATGCTCTGTCTGCAGCTCTATCTCTGTTTATTTGCTTCTACAAACAGCACAAAATAACCTTCTGTCACTACACTGGCACTGACTTTGCAATGTTGCTGCTTGAGTAACAGGACAGTGATCTAATGTGAAGAAAATAGAGACAGGGTCCACTAAGCAGAGCAGTGATGCTGGCAGACAGCAGACATGTCACATGTGTCGGGGAGCCTGAGAGGCATCAGCAGACACTAACTACCCTGTCTGTTGATGTTCATGAAGGCAAACCATATATTTAGGTCCTGGGGGAGGGCACAGAACAGTGAAACATGGTGGTGCTGTTGCTGGTGGTAGGGTCAGAGACATTTGAGAGGTTGGTGAGTCCACTCGCACCACATACAGATGAGTCTCACATAAGCACAGAGTGAAACCCTCGAGGGACAACTTGGTCCTGTGTCTTTGGAGATTTTCAAGAGCTACAAGTTTGGCACATGAGCCAGGAACCAGAAGAAATGACTGGTAATGCCTGGTCAGCCGTAAGACAAGGCAGGATGCTGCATTCTCCAGACCTTTTCAGATTGGCCATTGCAGGATCACTTAGTGCACATGCTGGCTGATCAGAGAATTCAAGCAATATTATTTAATACAGTGAATCTAACGTTTGAGGGAGCAAGTAGCAGGGCCACCAGTACAGAGATGGCAGTTAAAAACATGAGGCTGGTTCATTCTGGGCACAATTCTAAGATGTAAGCAGGGGAAAAGCCAACAGAGATGATACTGGTAGTATGATCTTCCTTGTGGCCAAGTCACGTACATTAGATGAGGAAACCAGTAGGTCACCTGAGTGCAAATGATGAGAGTCCTTGGCATGGATGTTACACGAGGCACTACACCTCAGAAGGCCAAGATGGCCAAGTGCAACAAATGTCACAGAGTGGAGCATATTTCACAAGGGGCTTGAATAACTGATGATGGCAACAGTTATCAAAGATGATAGTTCACATATGATTTGGATGTGTTTTGGGGACAAATTGATGCTACAGTTCAAAAAGGGGTAATATACAACAGTAGAATCAGATGTTGAGGAGGTGGAAATACTTAACGGTATCTACTGCACACCAAGGAGGGTGGTAGGGACAATATATTTAACACCAATTTGTTAATCGGAAAGCAACTATAAATTTGTGCATGGATACTAAGGCGAAACAATCTGTCACAGGCCAGAACATGTAAGTGTTCAACAGGTCAGAGCAAAATGATGTTGGGCTCTTTTGCAATAGGGACCCTCCAAGTTAGACGGGAAGTGAACTATTGAGCCTCTGGGAGAGATGGAGGTGTCAGTTGCCTCATGAGCATAGATTGGAGTATCTTGGATTGAATGACGGCATCATTAAAAGGATGATAGCATTGGGGTGCAAAAAAATCTAGGAGACACACAAACTTCTGGGTGCACTGGCCCCACCTGAGCAGACCACTGGATTTGTCAATTAGCAAACACAGACAAACCAGGGTTACAGGATGCAGCTGGAAAAAGATAACTAAAGAAAATGGTAGTTCAGTAACTACTAAGTAATGACCAGGGACAGTGAGAGAAAGTGCAAGGTGGGATGAGAGTGCAGTGAGTACAGATAGCTCACTCCATAAGGACGGGGGTGATAATTGAGGCACAGGTAGTGATGCACCAACACGGCTGGAGTTTGACAGCAGTCCTTCTGACTGGCAACATGAGACTCGGGCTGAAAAGAAGACAAACAACTAAGTGTGAGATCTCCTTTGGAGGAAGTAGGACAATGGTTTGGCTGGAATATGCAGAAGTTGTGCACTAAGGAAACAAGAAAATTCTTGTGGCATTGGGCCCAGAGATGTGGTGATGCAACATGGCAATAAATAGAAACATGATATCTTCAGAAGTATGCAATGAGAGTGGATCCAACATAGGGTCCAACATCAAAGACATAAAGAGCAAAGAGAAGGCTGGGGGGCAGACAGTAAAGACTAGGCATGTATACACATCACTGCAGGTCAACAGGTGAAGTAGACATGCATCAAAGTGGCATGAAATACTCTGACTGAAGGTATTGAGAATAGAAGCATTGAAAAGCAACCATGAGGTTGAGAAACAGACCTGGAGCACAAGGTAATATAACAAAAACAGAACGCTGGAAGAACTCAGTGGGTCAAGCAGCATCTGTGCAAGCAAAAAGGTGTAGGTTGACGTTTCAGGTGGAGACCCTGCATCAGGACTAAGAGGGAACAGTAAAGGTTGCCAGTATGTAACAGAACAAAGGGGGGTGGGATAGAGGCTAGTAGGTGATGGGGGGACCAGAAGGGGAGGGGATAATAGGTAAATGGAACCAGGTGAGGCAGGAGATGGGGTGGCAGTAGGACAGAAGCTGGTAGGTGATGATGGGATGGGATGGGATGGGATGGGATGGGATGAGCCAATGGAAAACTAAGATAATAAATTGGTCAGGGGATTGTACTAAAGTGAGCTGTCCCAGGGAATGTAGAAGGTAGCAGAACGTAGATGTGTTAGTTTGACAGTAAATTGGCAATCTCAGAACAATAGGGCTATTCAGAAACCTCAAAGGCAGACAATTCAGAGGAAGTGCCTTAATTTGTTGAACAGTATGAGAGAACCAGTTCATAGAAGTTTGAAAAAGACATCTGTGCCACTAAAAGAGTCTGTAAACAAGGTGGGAAACAATAGCTGAAGCTGAGCTACTGCAGTGAGCTGATGTGGATCAAGTCTGACAAAGCCAACATCAACAGAGAAATTGAGATTGTGTGATTTCTGCATCTACAAGAACTCCTACTACTAACAGAACTTTAGTGCGGACTCAATTAAGTGCAAGGGTGACTTATTCTCCGGTTCAAATATCAGTAGGTTTTCACAAACTTTGGGTCACATCATCAACAGTGCTACATACAACTCTGCACCATGGCTCAGACACTGCACATCTCACCCCTCCCTTCTTCCACTGTCGGACTGGTGACTCTACAATCACTTTTTTCTAATTTCACTTTTTAGGATCTTGCATCAGTGAAGATCTTCACCACCATGTGAAGATGGTGGTGAACTGCCAGTGTAGTCCTACTGGGGAAAGTACTTCCATAGTGCCATTGGATACAGAGTTCCAGGAATTAGACCCAGTAACAGTGGTAAAATAATTTCAAATTGGGATGGTGTGCAACCTGGAGAGGAACCTGCAGGTGGGGACATTCCAATGCACCTGGTGCCCTTGTCCTTGGTGGAGAGGTCACAGGTTTGGAAGCAGCTTTCAGAGTAGCCCGAGTGAGTAATTGCAGTGCATTTTGTAGATACTACACACATTGCAGACCCAGTGCATTGGTGATGAAGGGAATGAATATTTAAAATGGTTGAAGGGATACTAAGCATGAGCTACTTAGTCTTGGATGGTGTCAAGGTTCTTGAAAGTTGTTGAAGTTGCACTCATCTAAGCAAATGCACCTTATTGTCTACCTGCAATGCACTTCCCTGTAGCTGTGATACTTTACTCTGTTATTGTTTTTTTTACCTGTGCTACCTCAATGCCCTCTGTACTAACTCAATGTATCTGCACAGTGTAATGAATTGATCTGTACGAACGGTATGCAAGACAAGTTTTTCACTGTACCTCAGTACAAGTGACAATAATAAACCAATACCAAATGAAGAGTATCCTATGACATTTCTAACCTGTAGATGGTGGAAAGCCTTCAAGATTACCTAGTCTCTGACCTGCTTTTGTATTTAGGTGGCTGGTGTAATTGAATTTCTAGTCAATGATATCATCCAGGATGTAGATGGTGATGCCACTGAATGTCAAGGGCAGGTGCTTCAATTCTTTCTTGTTATAAAAGGCCATTGCCCGACACTTCTGTCACATGGATATTCCTTGCCACTTATCAGCCCAGGCCTGGTTGTTGTCGAGACTCCCAAAATTGGAATTGGGCGGTCATTTACATTTCAGCCGGACATCTACTGGATTTTATGTTATTAACGATACTTAAGTTCTGCTTTCTTTTAACATCTTAGCTTCTGAATATTTTGGTATGTCTCTCACACACCAGTGTTTTAAAAAATTTGATAGCTTACCAGTTCTCATTAAATTAGCCAGCTGTCTATTTTTTATACCCTCTGCAGGCAGGCTTGTTTATGGCTTTCTCCTCTAATGCTCCTTACATATCTGAAGGTTCTTTCTTCAGAGAACCTCAACAAGAAGAATCCTTCCCGTGATCACCACAGTCTCAGTCTGGGAGAGTTGCCAGGGGTAAGTGTTTTTTTTAATGGCAATCATTGGTTAGCCCCCAAGTACAGCCTCATTAGAAATACTGTGTTCAGCTTTGCTCCCCTCACATAGAGCGCAACAGAGACCCTGCTAAAAGTTCACATGAGAACTATCCAATAGACATCAGAGGCTGAAATTATTTGCTCTGGAATAGCACAGATTTGGAAATAATTTAATTATTGAAAATGATGAACAGGTTAAACTGTAATTGTATTGACAAATGATCTGAATTAAACAAGGAAGGCAAAACTAGTTGAGAGGGCTGGTAATGTGCCTAAGCTGTGTAAACAGAGAAATAAGTTAAGCAGCAAATGCTTCCTTTTGTAGAAGGTGGTGAATGATTAAAACAAGTTGCCAGTTCCTACAGTTTGTTTGGACTCTACACACATTCAGCTGATTGCTGTGACTGATACCACGGTGTATGAAAGGTGAGATGGTGGGTGATGTAACACATTGCCACTGTGATCTCCTGGATCTCATTTTGATCATCTTCAGGGTCTGCAGTTGAATTTCCCAAATAATATTTCCCCTAAATTAGCCTGTTTTTTTAAAACATGTTTTTGCTTCTCCCAGTTCACTACACAACTACTACTAGAGAACTTGATGAGTAATTGCTCCACAAAAGTTATTTAATCTTAGAGGCATCACAGCATACCTGGTCCTTTCTCTGCTTCACATCCACTCCACTGACAGGGGTTATAGAATTGCAGTCATCAACAAGAACCTCTGGTGGTTTTCCTCCCTTTAACTGAAGGATGCTGAGGCCAATCATTGGCCCCAGTAGTCATCCAGCAGAAATCATCTAATTCATCACTGATTAAACCTAAAGTCTGTGACCTCAGTTCCACAATGAACAATGAATTACTACCCTGTAATTAGTTAGTGGCACCTCCAACTATATTTAAAATACCATTGATCTAATCTTACTTAAAAGGCAAAACAATTCTTATTCCTGATGAAGTTTATTCATTACAAGTAGTATTTGTCTCACACCAAATTTAGATAATGAATTTAAATGAAACTGTTTTAATTTTAGGCTCATTAATTAAATAAAGTTTGCAGCTCTCATTTAAATGTATAGTCAAAGTCAAATCTAATAACTTTGTGCCATTTTGGATATTCAGTCACATTTGAATGCCAGAATATTTGATATGCCAGTTCAGGGATGTCACAGGCCACAATAAGGGAGTGATCTGCATGTTCAATTCAAGAAAGTGACTCAGCTGCAGTGCTGACTTCAAAAAGCCTGAAGTATCTCCAAGCCTTACCTCTACCAATCAGTTATTAGGAATATTTGTTGTACAAACCACTAAATTTATTGTAATTCTCTACAGAGTCTTGTGTTGGTACATTTTCCACTTTCACACTGGAGGAAGCATTTTACAAAACTAAAAAGGCTCTAATCCACTCCCCACCACTGATAAAACGGGGAAAATCGAAGGAGTGCAAACCAATCAGATTGCATCAACATAATATCAATGGAATGAATGTATTTCACATACATATAGGAAGGGAAGCTGAGATATAGAGAAACATATCATGAACAAGGGCCATTAAGTTAGTAAGACTTCAGAGTCTTGAGCACAAAACTTATGAAGACACTCCCGCACATCACTGAGTGAGCCCTGTCCTGTTGCAGGTCCCAACTTTCAAATGAATGCCTGCCAGCTCATATATTTATTGAGGAAATGCAAGGGATATTCCCCAGAATTAATTTATCATTTATCATTATTTATCATTTAACCTACATCACAAAAGCCATTATCACATTGCAGCTATGAAGATGCTTGCTGTATAAAATATTAAGTTAGAAATTTATATTGCCAGATCGTGTGCTATTCTTACCAAAATTGGCTTTCTATTAGAATTCTTTATACATTATTCAATGTTTATAAAGGTGACAGTTCTTTCTTATATGTTATATGTGCATGAAATATTCAAGGTTTTAAATTAGCAATCAAAGAAGCTAAATACCAAAGACAACCTTTCTATGCTTTTCGATGTAATTTTGTCAGCACAAATACAGAGGATATTTTTGAAAGGCATACACTTATAGCAATGATCACAACTTTGACTGCAAAGTTAAATAGGAGCTGCAAACTTTAATTAAAGAGCCTAAAATTAAAACAGTTTTGTTTAAACATTGTGTCTAAATTTAGTGCAAGACAAATACTCCTTGTAGTGAATAAATTAAGGTTCTTTATTGGTGTTGAGAACTGTTTTATCTTTTAAATGAAATTACATATCAAGTACGAAAAATACTTTTCAAGTATCATCATCAATGCATTGCAGGAAATAATGCAATTTTTATGCATCAAGCACCTACAGACTACAGGCACGGGAGACTGCAGATGTTGAAATCTGGAGCAAAAAAATGAGCTCCTGAAGGAACTCAGCAGGTCAGGCAGCATCTGTGAAGGGAAACAGTCGATATCTTGAGTCAAAACCCTTCATCGGGACAGAAGGAATAGAGGGGAGATAGCCAGTATAAAGAGGTGAGGGGGAGGGGTGGGACAAGAGCTGGCATGTGATAAGTAGATCCAGGTGCGGACGGGTTGACTGGCAGATGATCAGGTTGGGGAGGGAAGGGTGGAGGCAGCGACAGAGGCTGGGAGGTAATAAGTGGAGACAATGAAGGGCTGCAGATTATGGAATCTCATGAGAAAGAAAGGTGAAGAATGAAAGCAAGTAAGAGAAGGATGGTGGACAGATCGGAACAGTATGGGGGAGACCCAGTGGGAGGAGTGTGGGGGTGATGGCACATGGATTAGGTAGGAGAAGAGAAAGAAACTGGGTAATCAGGGGCTGGGGGGGGGAGGGGTGTTGGAAAGAAGGGGCTGTGTGCGAGGACCTGGATAGATCAGAGGGAGAGAGAAAGGGACAGAGGGGAAGCAGGTTCAATGTTCATGCTGTTGGGTTGTAGACCACCCGAGTGGAATACAACCCAACAGCTGTTCTCGCTTGTGTTTGGCCAACTTCCATGTGATAATGACTGAATGATTTGCTTTGGTGGTGCTTGCTGCATGATTAGTAAGTATTGGCCAGGGTTCTGGGCAGCACCCCTGCTTTTCTTTGAGAGAGCAGCATAGGACATTTCACACACCCGAGACAACAGACAGGCCTTAATTTAGGATCTCATTTGAAAGGTGGATCTCTATCCGGGTAGCACTCACTCAGTTGTACACTGGAGTGTCTGCCTGGATTGTGCGTGCAAGGCTCTGAAGTGGGAACAGTAAATGAAAAGCAAAACACTGCAGCCGCTGCAAATCTGAAACAAAAACAGAAAATAAATGGTCAGCCACCTTAAACATTAACTTTGTTTCTCTCTCCACAGAAGCTGCCTGCTCTGTTGAGTATTGTCAGCAATTTTTTTTAGAAAAAGCAGATTCAGAGGCAGTGTGATACCATTGACACACCAGGACACCCTCTGCAGTCGTGTCACCCAGGCTATACACTGGGTTAACTGAAGCAAGGGATCCACAGTCCCAACAATACGATAATGGAAATGGTATTAGTATTGGTTTATTATTGTCACATGTATCCAAATACAGTGAAAAGCTTTCGGTTACGTGCCAACCAGACAGATCGTGCAAAGTCAAAGGCAAATCAGAGCACTAAACTACATACACAGTTGGAGTATAAATACCTTGCAACAAGAAATGGTTGAGGGACAGACTGGTTCAACTTTTCAGGGAAAGTTTGACAAAATGATTGAAGCAGGGAACATTACCTGAGGGAAAAATAGGGTCACTGGGATGGGTTTTGAGACGGAGAGACAAATGGCCTCGTCCTATGGCATAAACCTCAGAGTATTTGTTACTGTACTTTCTCTGCGTTGTTGTGGTTTCCCTGGCCTTCCCCGCTACATCAGAGATGTCAGTGGTACTGAGACGCGTGGTTCACCCAGCTATAATTAGATGCGCCCAGACAGTGTCCGTTGGCACCTTGGCGCGGCTTACCCGGCGAGTAGAGCTGAGCCAGCTCCCTGGCGCCAGCGTGCTGCGGTCCCCAGCGCGGCACCGTGCTGCTCCTGGCCCCTGCGCCGTGCTCGTTGCCGTTCGGGTCCTCCTCGGCCATGGACCGCTGTTCCATCTCCGCCTCCGACAGCAAGGCGGCCGCCATCTCCCGCCTCTCGCAGAAGAGGAAAAGCCGGCAGCGAGGGCTCGGGCTCCCGGGGATCTGATGCCTGGAGCCGGGACCCAGCTCGGGGCAGCCCGGGGCTCAATGTGATCAGCCCGCAGCAGCCGGAGGACAAGAGCCCACTCCCTGCAGCTGCCTGCGAGCCCACGCCGGGATATGCTGCGGGCGGGCCGGCGAGAGGCGAGCGGAGTCCCAGCCTCTCGGCACGGAAGGACGTGCAGCCCCGTACGTGCAATGAAAGGCGTGCTGCCTGCTCCAGCACAGGCTGAATGCGCTCCACCCCGCTCACTGCCCGAGCACAGGATGCAGCGAGAAGTTACACGCACACCAACAATGAAGTAACAACAAACTTCGTCCCACCTGCCAAAGGTCAGAATGTAACAAAGGTAAATGTGCCCAGGTGATTAAACTGCCTGTGTCCACGAGAGTTCCTGCCCCCAACCTGTTAGTTTTGCTGAATGGGTTTTCAAATTTGGGGGGAGCAGCGCATTAAATGACTATCTCATTAAAAAAAAACAGAAAATGCTGGGAAAACTCAGCAGATCAGACAGCATCTGTGGACAGAGAAATAGAGTTCATGTTTCAGACATTAAATGGTCACTTTGTTTCAGGCTCTGATGTAAATGGAATCAAAAAAGCTCACAGAAGGACACTTTCTATCTCAAGGTGTTGCTTGAGGAAGTGGTGCCTCAGTTGTGCCAGTACAGGATCAGATTCCATTCAGGCACAGTAGTGCAGCGGTTAGCATAACGCTATTACAGCACCAGCGACCCGGGTTCAATTCCATCCGCTGTCTGTAAGGAGTTTGTACGTTCTCCCCCTGACTGTGTGAGTTTCTTCCAGGTGCTCCAGTTTCCTCCCATGTTCCAAAGACGTACGGGTTAGGAAGTTGTGGACATGCTATGTTGCCGCCGGGAGCGTGGCGACACTTGTGGGCTGCCCCCTGAACATTTCTACGCAAAAAATGCATTTCACTGTGTTGCTCCATGTACATGTGACTAATAAAGAAACCTTATCTTATTTTATCTTATCAATACACACTGTAATCTTCTCTCTGCAACAATGCCACCCAGACATTCCCCAAAACACACGTGTAACTGTGTTCTCCCCAGCTGCCCAATAATGGAATGGAGTGAAGTGGTCAGGAGGAGGGGAATCATCTGAAACTTGAGGACAGGGATGAAGGGATAGAAAACCCAAGGACTGGGGATCAGAGGAATGAGGAGAGGGAACCAACAGGATGAGGGTCTGAGGGATGTGGTCGTGTAAGGAACTATGGGCGGCAAAATTGTCTGCAGAACCAGGGGTAGCAGCAGTGTGATGAGTAGATGTAGCATCATGTGAGAAACACATACATAAATGGGGAATTGAAACATGGAAACTCAACCAACGAGCAATCTGTCGGAGGAACTCAGCGGATCAAGCAGCATCTGTGGGAGGAAAGGAACTGTCGATGTTTCAAATCAAAACCCTGCATCAGAATGTTCCTTCCATGACCCCATCCCTCGACCCGCTGAGTTCCTCCAGCAGATTGTTTGTTGCTCCAGATTCCAGCATCTGCAGTCTCTTGTGTCTCCGTGGAAACTAAAAGATTGTTTCCATCAGTGAGTGAATGGGGATCTGGGGGATGGGAGAGAGAGTGAAGATTCCTTCTGTAAGGTCCAAGGAGAAGGGAGGAAAAAGCTTTAGCAAGTCAGCCTGTATCTTCACTGAATTGTTACCACAGCATGTTTATTCTAAGAATGGATTTGACACAGGTCCAGTCTTAAAAGTTCCAATGTAACTTACAATGGAATCAAATGTGTGCAAATAGTTACAGCAGAGCACATTAAAATAGAGAGAAGTGTGTGATCATTATCAATCTGTTGGCATATTAAATATGTACTTTGAGATTAATTTACAGTCCTTTAATATTTTCATTCTACAATTCTCACCATTGTTTTGGACTTCCAAAGTTAAACAGAAATTTTCTTGTGATCTACAATGGGGAATACCTACTCCAAAACACTGTTTTTGGCAATTGGAAGCCCAAATTTAAAGCTATGTTTTAAAGAAAATCATTTTGGTCACTCTCACACAGAACATGCCCAAACCAGAGCCCATCAATTGGACAAAATGGTGAGGCACTGGGAAATGCTTATGCTCAGAGGAATATGATTACATAGGCCTCTGAAAGTTAACATGTAGCTTCAGCAAGCAAAGAGAAAGGCAAATGGTATGTTTGCCTTTATTCCAAGAGGATCTGAGTGCAAGAGTGGCTGAATGGCAGAATGGCTGAAATTACAAAGGGCCTTATTGAGTCCACGCCTTGGAATATTGTGTACAATTATGATAGCTTTATCTACAAAAAAAGGATATACTTCAGAGGGAGTGCAGCAAAGATTTACCAGACTGATTCCTAGAATGTTGGGTCTTCAAATGAGGAGAGATTGAATAGACCAGGCCTAGAGCTATAAAAATGAGAGGAGATCTCAGTCCTGGTGAATAGTAACGTTGAGAGAGCAAATGATAAAATGAAAAGCATCCCATAGCCAGGTATACTGTTTGACTGGCCTAACTTTTGGCTGAGGTTTTAGACAGGAGAAGAAGCAAGCTCAAATCCTGCCACTCCCTTTCACCAATCAGCAGCGTGTGGGTACAATAGCAGAGCAGTTGTGCAACCGAAATTAGCAATTCAGAAACCTGGACTGTTGAAACAGAGACATAAGATCAAAGCCCACACTGGCAACTGTGAAATTTACTAATTCAATTGAATAAATATGAAATAAAGTAAAATCTAGTATTGATAATGATGACCATGCACTGGATTCGTCATAAAAACTGTCGTTTACTGTTGTCGTTTGGAGATGGAATCTGCTGCCCTTGTCCAGTCTGATCGACATACAACTCGACACCACAGACATGACTCAAAATCACAGACAAGTGGTTGATTCTCAGCTGCCCTTTAAAATGACTTAGCAAGTGATGCAAGGGCAATTAGGCATGAGCGAGAAACTTGTGAAGAAAACCTCCACTTTTACTAAGAAGTAGGATTCCAATAAACACATGGCATAATTTATTGCATCAATATGACCATGCTTGCCCATCTCACACTGTGACTCCACTGATGGACTATACTCCATGAATGTGCAGATATTAGAGGCATGAGCAGAGGAGGGTTAAGAAGTATTTTAAAGAATAACAGAAATTGTGCAGCAGACAATTTCATGCATGGGAAATATAATCTTCACTTTGAAATGGTTGCATTAAAATCACCATGAAGGAAAATGTGCATGCCCAAGCATTTAGTGAATTGAACACATTTTCTCCTTATGACAGAATACCACATTTATAGTGGAAATCAATGGGTTTCAGAAAATAACCGATTTAAATGCTGGTTAAACGCTTAGAAATTGTAAGTAGGACAGAAAATGTTATTTTCATCTGTTCCCCAGGCTCAGGCCATCATCATCTCCAAAAGTGCATTGCTACAGGATGATATCTTATATTTTCCTCCAAATGTGGTGATCATTTGGAGCAGGACTCCCTGTATCTGCCTGGTTGTTTAACTGAGCCATACTGCCCCCAGCCATTTTTCACATCGTGCAGGACAACTTTAAGAGCAGGCAACAGCCCTTAATGAAAATCCACCTCCAATCTCAGAAATTCCAGCATGCTTCTCATTATCTTTGAAGTGTCACATTTTATATAACAGGGCACAGTCAAACCCTTTCACCCAATGCAGCAACAAGTATCTGGAATGTACAATTAGCCCTTTTGAGAGAATGCCACATCTGGAGGATGGAAAATATCTTCACTCACAGAAACATAAGGTGGAAAATTCAAACTGGCAGAAATCAAAACAACATACTACATCTGGACAATGCCCTCAATATATTGAAAAAGAAATATCCCAAGGCACTTCACAAAACAAAAATGAATACTGGTGAAAGGAAAAACTGAAGTCTTGAAAGGCTTTAAATACAAGGCAGAGATTTTAAATTTGGAGCTTTTAACAATAAGATTTCAGATAATGCCAATGCACATGCACTGGGTAACAACCTGAAAAGGTAACTTTGGTCTTTTTTTTAAATCCTTCTATGCTATCAAGATTAGTTGTGCAAGGCTATTACCAGCTAGGTTGAGACCTGTTAGTCTCAAGGCAAGCTTGGAATTGAATATTTGACCTTCCTTCTCTGTAGAGCAGTAACACATTATGTAGTACATATACTCATTGAGCCATGGTAGACAAGGATTCTGGTTTAATTTTTAAACCCCGCTACGCTCATCTCATGACAATGATTCAAGGCTAGGTATGTCTGCAAATCCAATCAATTGCATTATAATCACCAACACACTCCATTGTGTTGCAGTAGCTTGAAGGTTTTTCACATGTATATGAAGTATTAATATAGAATGGAACCTATATGCGGTTCATTTAAATGTAGAAGAATATAGTGAAAAATTCCAATATACTAATTAACTTATCTTGTAATGGCACTCCTGTTGTAATTAAATTACTTTCCACCTACACTGGAAATCAGAGCACTAATATTCCATTGTTTGGCCCA
The DNA here is from genome assembly GCF_009764475.1 of Pristis pectinata. Classification (NCBI taxonomy): domain Eukaryota; kingdom Metazoa; phylum Chordata; class Chondrichthyes; order Rhinopristiformes; family Pristidae; genus Pristis; species Pristis pectinata. The sequence continues at coordinate 30,819,301 of NC_067417.1, forward strand.
CAAGGAACAGAAGAATTTGTTCATAGATCAGTAGAAACCAGTGCCTCCAGTCATGTAACACCTAATCTCTGTCTGTACACTGACTGATTCTCTTAATTGCACTTTTTTTCCAGTTCAACTACTGGAAACAATCAGTCTCAGACTGTTTAACTTACTCTGTTGACTCCTCACAGATTTTCTGCTCCCTCTGTGTTATCTTGAAACCCTGGAGCTAAATTACGACCAGCTTAAAATTCTCCTGATCCCTGCTTTCCAGTGACTTCTGTTAGACTGCTGGACCAGTTTGCTCTCTTTCCTCCTCCAAGCTTGGTTTCACCTCTGTTCCTTTCTTTTTATGCTTTCTTGCCAGCCATTTTCTTCTGCCCTAATTAGCAGAAAAAGCACAAAATGTTAAATATAGAGAAAGGATATTGTCTGGAGCCACCAAGAACTCCCTGTTCACCCCATGGCAAGTTTCTGATGTCATGCCATTATCATCAAGGATCTTCAGGTTAATTCTTCATTGTGTATGTAAGTAGGCATCACTAAGAATTTACAACCACATGGACTTCCCAATTGCACAGCTTGATTTTCAGTTCTTATGTTTCTGCTGTGTTGTCCCCCTGTAAATTTCAATGCGAGTATTTATCATGAGTTTTGTCAATGTAAACTTATCATGCTGTTTGTCAGAGATTCATCAATGTAAAGAAAGAGGAAAATCCACACCAATGTCTTTCTCATTTAATTTGTTTTCTTCTTCATACAGAAAATAAACATTTAATTTTGAAATCTCCAGTTGCTGTCTGTTGTTAAAGGTCATTAATTGGGAGGCTCGGATTATCTGTAGCTGCATGTGTGAAAGAGGAAGAAATAAACACAGAAACACAAGTTCAGGAACCAATCACAAAATACTCGATGCTTACAGGGATCTCTAACAAAGTCACAAACCAGTGCTGCCCTGATCTGATATTCTGCAATCAGTGCTATGAGCTTCATACCTTGTCATTCTTTCAAGACACCTCGAATACAACAGCAACAAAGAACTTATTGGAAGAACTCAGCAGGTCAAGCAGCATCTGTGGGAGGAAAGGAATTGTTGAAGTTTTAGGTTGAAACCCTGCATCAGGATGTCAACCCAAAACATCAACAATTCCTTTCCTCCCACAGATGCTGCTCGACCCGCTGAGTTCTTCCAGCAGATTGTTTATTGCTCTGGGTTCCAGCATCTGCAGTCTCTTGTGTCTCTCTTAAATACAACAGCAACCTAAACCTCACATTCATCCCTGTAGTTGTGTTAGATTCCAGTTCCAATAAACACAGCTTTTGCAAAACAGAGGTGTTCCTCCACATTGTTAACAGGAAGAGCTATTCCCCCCTCCCTCCCCCAACTGCCCCCCACCCTATCCTCCATGCTGTCACACACTAACAGGCCAAAGGTGAACTCCATGATCCCCACCTGGTTCTGTTGAATCCTCAGAACATTCCCCACTGCAACAAAAGCTGATGACTATTACCATCAGCACTAATGCAGAGGTCTGTCCTCAAATGCATTACGACCACATCGGTTCTACCCAGGACAGCTAATTACCAGCAGATAAATTTCTATTCCTCATTATTTCAATAGTTTCACAGGTTTTTTGTCAATCTACCAACAAAGCTTTATTGGGAAATTTTGAGAATTCCTGAACAATTGTTAGCTCGAGACATTTTCCTGCAGTTGATGAATTTGCATATCCATCTTTTCATCCATTAGTTTTTGACAGAAACCCCATTTACACAGCTGCGCCATATAAAGCATGAACTAATATTCATAAAATAGAGATTTTCTTCTCCTTCCCTCCTGAAGACGTGAACTTCTGGCTGAGACAGAGGAGGAACGTTAACTCTCCAAAATGCGTGTTTGAGTCAGAAAGTAAATGAATAAATAATATGTTAACCCAAACCTAGCTGAAAACAATTAGTTCTGGTTTTAATGGAGCTGGGTCAGGTGACAAATATGCTCTCAGGAGACCCTCTTATTTAAATATTTCATTGAAGTTGCATGACCAAATGGGTTTCCTGGGCCCCAAGGAGCCAAACACCTAAAGGCAGGTGAAGTCTGCTGATGGAAAACATAAGAGTTGTTCCAGTTCTGCCTCTGGGTCAGGTGGAGGAAGAGGGCCTTCCCCAGGCCCTCCAAACAAATCTGTATGTCTGTCCAGTCATCAAACCCATCCATGCCATTGCCCGCACCCACCCTGGATCTATTCCGGTAACATGTCCTCCAATAACTCCTGGACTTTTTCCCTTTATTTCTCCAGCGCTTTAGATCTTGCTCCCTTCTCTCCACAACTCACTCTAGCCCAATCTCCCTACACCCCTCATCAACGTTCCCTCCGTTCACCAACCTATAATTTCTTCATTCCTCTCCAAAGTCTTTCACCTCTGGTCTGGTGGTGAAGGCCAGTCAACCTGGCAACATGAAGCTAGGAAACAGATTCCAAAGTAGTACAGTAGTTAGGTCATGCTGTTAAATTGGCAGGAGAATTGTTCCTTTGGAATTTACTAAATGGAAAACTGCACCACCACTACCCCCACTTCCACCTCCTCCTCGTCACACTCCACCCTCCACCAACACTTGTTTCCTCCCTGCCTTCCTGTAAGTAAACTGGCCAGTACATTATCCAGTGAGTAGCTGAGAAACAACTTGCAGTACCTTACTCTTCCTGTTTTGGGACTGATAGTGAGGTTTGGCAGGATATTTAACTGAGGCATCTACAGTATCGACATGATTCAGCTTCCAGGAGCAGTTGCCAGCAAGGATTAGGATCAGAACTCTTTCCCGGTTGCCCTCTCTTGCACCTAGGACTGAGACCAATTGCTCCTTCTTCCTCCTGGCTGAAGCCAGCCAAATCTCATACATTTCTCACATGTTTTAAAGGTGAAGGCCATTCAGCCCATCAAATCTGTGCCAGCTCTCAGAGCGAATCCATCCATCCCATTTCCTCACCCTCCCCCTTCATCTCTTATGAATTCCCACATGGAACCCACTTACACTGGGGCTAATTCATAGAAATCGATTATCTAAGCAACACTTGGCTGGGACATGGGAGGATCAGAGCACCCGGATGAAACCCATGTAGTCACAGCCCTAGACAGACAGTACCTGTGGTCAGGACGGAACACAGAAAGCTGGAGCTATGTGGCAACAGCACTAACTGCTGCATTACCACGCTGCCCTTTTTGTTTCAAATAAGCAAATTCTTCCTGGTCTTCAGGGCACATGTCAAATGAGACTTGCTACATCATCTGGAGAATGGGAGAGAACTTCAGAAACTCTACTAATGATTTACTAAAGGGGAGAATTCAGCAAGTCAGTGGCTTGGAGGTCAGCAGAATCAGGGTTTTAAACATTGGACTTTGTTAATGGTTGAAGTCAAAAACAGAGCTGAAAGTGTTGAAAATTTGAAAAAACAAGCAATGGGATAGAGAAATAATGTGATTTAATCTATGTTTTGGGAAATTTGATGCATCTTAATATTTCTTTGGGACACCCAACATGGGTTTACCAGGTGCATGTTGGGGTGGAGAGCACTTACTTTTGTTAATGATTGTAGCTAACAAAAAATAAGTCTCAGAATTAACATCTACCTCAGAATCACAATTAGCAACTGACCGAGCATCGACTGCCATTTGCAGTTTCCAAACTTCTGGCACCTTCAGTACAGTGAAGTGTTTGTTTCCAAGCTTTGCTCCTCAGTGGTCCGGTTCTAATTTTTAGACCATGTCTTCTAGTCCCAGACTCTCCATCCAACTTAAATAGTTTCCCTTTACTTACCTTATCATTTGCCTTGACACTTTGAAATTTTCAACCAGATCACCCTTATCCTTTAGATTCCAACAAATAAAACCCTAATTTGTGTTATCTTGTCTTTTAATTAAATGCATTATTCCAGTAAGTGCCTGGTCCACTTCCTCCAGATTCCTTCCTATGATGTGAGGTTATCAACTGGCTGGTCATGTGATGGCTGAACCACACTGATAGAACTCCTGTTTCAAATGAAGTTTTTAACTGAGTGAGGAAAGTAAACAGGTGTAGCTTTAAATAAACAAGAAAAAAATCTGTGAACCTTTTCGAAACTGCAAAATCATTGAGAAAAACATGAGGGAAAGGATGCAACACTGTTTGCCAGAAAGCTTGTTTTCACAGAGCAGATAATGCTACTTCAGTGGTTGTTTGGAACAAGGAGGAAATGATGTGGTGGCATTCTATGTCTGAACCAGGAGAACTGAGCACTGGCCACGGGGTTATTTGTTTTCCAGAGATTGCAAACCTGTAGGGCAGAACTGTTCACTTGAATAGAAAACAACGCAACAACTGCTGGCCTACAGAACCATGGCTGAATCAACAGGGAGAATGACAACCACTGCTGAAACTCACGGCATGGATACCCATAACATTGGAGCATTAACAACTTACAATACGTTTGACTGGTATGTTAGATTACCACATTTGGAAGGCAACAATACCAATTAGAGACATAAGATATCTTTATTAGTCACATGTACATCGAAACACACAGTGAAATGCATCTTTTTGCGTAGAGTGTTCTGGGGGCAGCCCGAAAGTGTCGCCACGCTTTCCGGCGCCAACATCGCACGCCCACAACTTCCTAACCCGTACGCCTTTGGAATGTGGTGGAAACCAGAGCACCTGGTGGAAACCCACGCAGTCACAGGGAGAACGTGCAAACTCCTTACAGACAGTGGCCGGAATTGAACCCAGGTCGCTGGCACTGTAAAGCATTACGCTAACCGCTACACTACTGTGCCTGCCACTAAAAACCCCAGGATCCAGGACAAGAAATTTGTCCTCAGTCTCATGGGCCTGATGAATGACATGAGCAGCAAATGCATGTTGTGCTCTGCTTCTGACATTTTGTTTCCATTGACTCCATTGTGTAACCCGCATTTCTCATTGTTTAGAGCTAGAGATGCAGCATCCACTGCACTGAATCAGATCTCCATTGAAGCATCACAAATTATGGAAAAATATTGAAAATCCAATTCGAATGAGGGTCCTGCACTTTGGGTCTAACTCCCATTTGAACAGTTATCATGATTGTTTGAGGAAATACTATCAGTACTATAGCCATACCTGTGTGGTTCCATTGTTATGGACACCTTCATTACAAAATGTGAAGATAACCTTTCATATCTCCCTGGCATAATTAATGTGCTGTACAATCAGGTGCAGTCACTTGCTCAAGTGCATAGACAAAGTTATACTCTACCTTCATTCTTGCTTTATAGGACAGTCCAGTGACCTTTTTCTGCCTATTAATGCACTGCATTTTGTTTGTTGAGTATATGAATGCCATGGCAAAATCATTATTGCATAATAATACAGCAGGCACAACCTTAATTAAATATTTATTGAGTGACTAAGTTATTGAATGCTGCCACATCTCTTTATACTGGCACCATGAACTGTCACTCTTAACAAGTCCTGGCAGTTTTACATTTGGCATGCAGTGGCTCCTGCAGCATTTAGACCAGGGGAACCCGCACAATATAAAACCACTTTCCGAGAGACTTTAATGCTGCATTCACATTGTGCAAGGCCCATTCTAGTGCTGCTGGTTGCCAATGTGTGAATCTTGCACAGCAGCTGGCAGTCCTATAGTAAACTTGCTGGGTTCCAAGAAGCTCTGCACATGAACCAACCTTGTGTATCGTGAAAACAGATTTTGTGAAGATAGTTGTTTTCCAAAGGAAATAAGCTGAGAAACTAGCTCTTAAGTGAGCAAGCCCAATGATTGTTAATAATAAACACTGCCTTATGCTGTGTAGTATGTTGCCAAGTCTTGATAATACATTGTTTAATTTATAAATAAACATTGTACAACATGGACTGCTGTGAACTTTCCAAGGTGTTAATAAAGGATTTGAATGGGAGACTGTAAATTCTAGTTTGTAGTGTTAGTTATGCAAAGCCAAGTTGGTCAGAATCAGAATCAGGTTTATTATCACTGAATTATACGTCGTGAAATGTGTAGTTTTGCGGCAGCTGTACAGTGCAAAGACATAAAATTACTGTAAATTACAAAATAAATAGTGCAAAATAAAGGAATAACGAGGTAGTGTTCATGGACCGTTCAGAAATCTGATGGGGGAAGGGAAGAAGCTGTTCGTAAATCGCTGAGTGTGGGTCTTCAGCCTCCTGTACCTCCTCCCCGATAGTAGTAATGAGAAGAGGGAATGTCCTGGATGGTGAGGGTCCTTAATGATGAATGCTGCCTTCTTGAGGCACCGCCTCTTGAAGATGCCCTTGATGGTGGGGAGGGTTGTGCCCGTGATGGACCTGGCTGAGTCTAAACCCTCTGCAGCCTCTTGCAATCTTGTGCATTGGAGCCTCCAATACAGGCTGTGATGCAACCAGTCAGAATGCTCTCCACTGTACATGTATAGAAATTTGCAAGAGTGTTTGGTGCCATACCAATTCTCCTCAAACTCCTAACGAAGTAGAGCCGCTGGCATGCCTTCTTCTTGATTGCATCAATATGTTGGGCCCAGGATAGATCCTCCAAGACGTTGACGTCCAGGAACTTGAAGCTGCTCACCCTTTCCACTGCTGACACCTCAATGAGGACTCATGTGTGTTCTCCCGACTTCCCCTTCTGAATGCCCACAATCAATTCCTTGGTCTTGCTGACGTTGAGTGCGAGGTTGTTGTTGCAACACCACTCAACCAGCCGATCTATCTCACTCCTGTACGCCTCCTCCTCGCCATCTGAGATTCTACCTATAACAGTAATGTCATTGGTGAATATATGGACGGTGTTTGAGCTATGCTTGGCCACACAATCATGACTGTAGAGAGAGTAGAGCAGTGAGCTAAGCACACATCATGTGTTGATTGTCAGTGAGGAGGAGATGTTGTTATCAATCCACACTAACTGTGGTCTCCTTATAAGGAAGTCAAGGATCCAGTTGCAGAGGGAGGTACAGAGTCCCAGGTTTTGAAGCTTGTTGATTAATACTGAGAGGATGATGGTGTTGAATGCTGAGCTGCAATCAATAAACAACAGCCTGACATATGTTTTGCTGTTGTCTTGGTGCTCCAAAGCAGAGTGGAGAGCCAGTGAGATTGTGTCCGCTGTAGACGTGTTGCAGCAGTAGGCAAATTGCAGCAGGTCCAGGTCCCTGTTCAGGCAGGAGTTAATTCTAGCCATAAGCAACCTCTCAAAGCACTTCGTCACAGTAGGTGTGAGTGCTACCAGTCAATAGTCATTGAGGCAGCTCACCCTGCTCTTCTTGGGCACCGGTATGACTGCTGCCCTTTTGAAGCAGGTGGGAACCTCAGACGGCAGCAGTGAGAAGTTGAAGGTGTCCTTGAACACTCAGCCAGTTGGTCAGCACAGGTTTTCAGTACCTGGTCAGGTACATGGTTGGGGCCTGACACCTTGTGAGGGTTCACCTGGTTGAAGGTGTTCTGACATTGGCCTCCAAGACAGAGATCACAGGATCACTGGATGCTGTGGAGATTCGCACAGGTGTAGTCTTATTCTCCCTTTCAAAGAGTGAATAAAAGGATTGTATTCTACATAAGGAATTTTTCTCACTCAATGGAAGTTTAGTACAAACTTCAAAGAGAAAGCATGCTTCAGGGCATGAGCTCTACCATTATGCAGAAATGAATGATGACTCCCTTGAAAGATATATCATTACCTACAAATTGGGATCAGGAATAGGCCACTCAACCCCTCAATCCTGCACGACCATTAAATAAGATCACGATTGATCCGAATCTAACCTCTGCTCTGCATTTCCATGTGCCCACAGCAACTTTTCCTCCTCTAGCTTATCAAGATCTACCTAACTGAGCCTTAACAATATTCTAAGGCTCTGCTTCCACCACCCTTTGAGGAAGAGAGTTCCAAAGACTCACGATGCTCTAAGACAAAACAAAAAACTGCCTCCTTTATTTTTGAATAACCCCTGATTCCTTGGTTCTGGATTCTCACACATCCCCTCCATATTCACCCTGTCAAGGATTCAATATGTTTGTATCAATTTCCCCCTTATTCTTCTAAACTTCAGTGCATATAAGCCTGGTCTTTCTAATCTTTCCTGAGATGGCTACCCACCTATTCCAGGTATCCTCCTTCTGCAAACTGTTTCCAACGTATTTACATCCTTCCTTAAGTAAGAAGACCAATACTGTACACAATACTCCAGTTTCACCAATGCCTTATATAACTGGTCTAATTCTCCTGCTCTTGTATTCAATTCTGCTAAAAATAAACAATAATGTTCTGTTAGCTTCCCTAATTACTTGATACCCAGCCTTTTCAAATCATGCACTAGACATCCAGATCCCTCTGCATCTCAGAGCTCTGCAATCAGTCATCGTTTACATGGGCTTTCTTTTCCTGCTGAAATAAACAATTTAAATTTTTCCACATTATACTCCATTAACCAGATCTTTGTCCACCCAGTTAACATCTATATCCCCTTGAAGTCTCCTCATATCCTCTTCACAACTTACATTGTTTGTGTCATAAGCAAATTTAGTAATCACACCTCAAGTGCCGATGTAGAAATCATTTGTGTAAATTGTAAAAAGTTGACACCTCAGTGTGATCCCTGTGGCACACCATTCATTATACCCAGCCGACTAGAAAAAAGACCTGTTTATATTTCTGTTTCCTGTTAGCTAGCTAGTCTTCTACCCAAAGCACTATGTTATCTGCGAGACCATAAAACTTATTTTCCATAATAACCTTTGATGCCACACTTTATCAAATATTTTCTGCAAGTCCAAGTATATATACCCACCAGTTCCCCTTTCCCACAGCACGCATTAGGTCTTTAAAGAACTCCAATAAATTAGTCAAACGTGATTTCCTTTTCACAAAACCACGTTGACCTTGCCTGATTACCAGCTTAATTTTTTTCTAAGTTCCCCATAATCACTTTTTTAACAATAGCTTCTAGCATTTTCCAGATGACAGATATTAAGCTAATAGGTCTGTAGTTCCCTACTTTTTGTCTCCCTCCCTATTTGAAATAAGAAAGCTGGAAATCTATTGATAAGTATAAGAAGTCTAATGGAACCTTTCCGAAATCTAAGGAATTTTGAAAAATTAAAACCAATGCATCAGCTATCGCATGAGCCACTTCTTTTAAGATCCCAGGTTGAAGTCCATCAGGAGCTGGAGACTTGTCAGGCAACAGCTCCAATACTTTGCACAGAACACTTCCCTGAGGATTGTAATTTTCCTGAGTTCCCCCCAATTCCTGATTTATAGCTGTTTCTGGGATGTTACTTGTATCCTCGACTGTGAAGGTTAATGCAAAATGTCTGATTAATTCATCTGTAATCTCATTATTTCTCATTCCCCAGATTTACATTCTATTGGACCAACATTTATTTTATTAACTCCTTTCTTTTTAAAATATCTGCAGAAACTATGTTCTTACACTTCTAACTAATGTTATCTCATACACTAAGTTTTTTGGTTTTTTTATTTTTACATTTCTTGGGCACTTTTTGCTGTTTATTTGTATTGTGTCCAATCATCAGATCTGCCCTGCTGCCCACTTTTGCTCAATTATATGTTTTTTCTTAAGTTTCATGTTACCTTTAACTTCCCCTTGGAACTGACCACAGATGTCCTCCCCTTGGAAATGTTCTCCTCATTGGAACGTATCTATTCTGTACTCTGGAAAATCCCCTTAAATGTCTGCCATTGGCCGATTTGTGAACCTCTTGAAAGGCTGCACTTGTATGCTTGAGAAATGAAAACAGAAGAGAGATGGTTAGATTGTTCTTGCAAGCCCTGACTTGCATCTTTAGAGCATCTAAAGACAATTAAATGTCACTCATAAACAGAAAGCTAACCTTCAACTATTATCCAGAGTGAAGCACATCTCAGCTTAGACTTCTACAGTTCTCTGCTTCTAACAATCACTGCTCACTAACACAAGATGATAATGCACATTTGCAACAAACAAAATCAAAATCAGTAACTTGTATACTTTCTAAAATATCGACAAAATACATAAAAATAATTCAACAGATTTTATGTCAAGCTATCACTCTGATCAACCCCGTTGAACAGTGGAATACAAAATAAGTTAATTTCATGACCATTAAAACTTAACAAAGAGACAAAAGGAAACCTGATTTGTGAAATGAGTGGTTCCACAGAGCATTCACTGATAGATTCAAACTAAACTAGAAACTGGTCTTGAACTAACAGCACTGATAACAAAGGGGTAGATGTGCAAACACTTATGAGCATGTCTCAATATACGCCAAGAATTAACAAGTTTACCAAATAATGACATTCTTCTATTGGGACCTGTGTTCTAATCTTTCTTCCAGATATGAACATTAGTCTTAACCCCATGGGAAACCAAAGCAAATTAAAAACAAAATAATTATTTTGTGTAAAGATTACAGCTTTGTGTCTTTTCCAGCTTTCTTATTGGCTAATATATTTTAAATCAGTGTCATGCGTGAGTCCCAACTCCCTTGGACTTGCTGCTTTAGATAAAGACTTTTACATCCGCAGGAGATCCCCAAGGATGACCTCCAGAATATCTTCACTAACCCTGATAACTTGCAAAGCTTGCAGTAACATGCTGCAGATAATAAACAGCAACACTTTCAGTCAATTACTCAATTCACTGGAACTATCCTGAACCTTCATTGGATAATTTCTCACACCCACAAAGATGTTTTCAAGAATAGAATATACCTTAAAAAACCAGTAGCTGCACTTGTTTCATAATTACAGATGTCCATGGCTGCAGATGCCTTTATCATTTAAAGGAGAAATATAAAAATCAGCTGAAGGATTAATGTATAAAGGTTGGTTGACATGAAAAGACTTTAGTGCATGAAGTCACAGACTGAAAAGCTTGTTGCCTGCTGAACTAGTTTGTTAATAAGATCCTATCAGCATTATGAGGTCACCAGCAGATGGCAAAATGGTGGAACCTAGGATTACTTAATCAAAAATGTGGAAAACAGATAACGCTGACCACATTATCAGTCAGCTTAGTTAAAGTATTTACAGAGTTATTGTTTTAAATAGAGTTGGGAATCACCAAAATCTTTATGTGTGTGGACAAAGATTTGGAAGGGAAGACCATTCCTTCATCAAGCAAGGGGAATATGTGATGAAGAGAAGGCTGGTTGGCTTTCCTTGAGATTGCAGCCAACGTGAACAAAAAAGAAAAAAATATAGCAGACACAGACTTTATTTGGTCCTTTTGATTCAGTAACTGGTTTGTTGCTCAGTTGTAAATTGAACAGCTTGGTTCGGCCTGTGTAAGCAAGCAGAGAGTGAATGGACCCAAAGGAAAGGCAGGAGGTTTGGATATGAGGTATAAACAATGGCTATGGTCTTCTTGATGTTCAGTTAACAGAAATTCTGGCATATCCAAAATTAATGTTGGCCATTGTTGTTAGACTGCTAGCCTTGTTCTTAGATGATAGAAGATAACCATAGCAGAAACCTTTTGCATCTTACTCGGGTAACTGAGCTTATATTTGAAAGAAATTCAATTCAAGCAATACCAAACAAGATGTGAAGCACTTGAATCTGCTCATAGAAATCAGGGCCATCACAGTTAAAGGTGCTTGCTTTATTCAAGCCAGAATAACATTTCCTTTGTTTACAGTCACATGTAGGAGCTCAATCACCTGATTTTTCCCCCAGTGATTCAGTTTCTGTTTTCAATTCTAGCAAGGTATAAACTAAGTTAGTCATCACAACAATTCCTCTTCATCCCAGAAAGAATATCAGGCACACTCATTTGCATTTATTCACACTAATAAGATAATTGAACTCAATTGATACTAATGCCAGAGAAAGAACATCAAGCACACAGATTAATCATTAGTTAACACCAAAAATTTTACTGAAACAATTACTATTCTGTAAAGAGCAGAAAGTGACTAATTACAACTTTTCATGTTCTTTTCTCCAAACAAAGCGAGAGTGGAGCTTGTAACGTTCAACAATGAAAACTCACTGACAGTGGAACACAACAGAATGCCTCATTTCTGAAGTGGCAATCAAAATAAGGGTTCAATTATCCTATATATTTTAAATGATTAACTCATTGAATAGGAGTTGAATAGGAAAAAAAGATAATGGGTGTTAAATGTTATACTGTAAAGTGTCCTCAGCAAACTTTACTCTTTCTGGTTTTATTACACCTGCTATGTCTCCCTTTTACAAATCCTTAAGTAATAACCTATCTTTGTGCTCCTGCTTGTTTGCTTCTACACTCAAACATTAGATATTATTCATGTTTTTTTGTGTTGCAGGACACTTTCTTGGTGAACTGCAGAAGCCTCTATGTTATACTTTTAAGTTTGCCCAGATTGTGCTGATATTGCCTGTATAAACTCAACCATTTTATTACTGTCAACATTGGCAAAAGACAAATATTAGCTCTTTCATGTGGCCAAAATAAGCATACCTGATGATACCAGTGCAGTCATTGTAGTGACCCAGTTTCACCAAAGTCATTGTAATTATGATGATTGCTATATCGACAAGGCATAAGATTGTGTCTGATTATTTGTGTTTACTGTTTAAGTCAGCACCATGGCTCAAGTTATTCATTACGACTTATTAATCATGAGTCAATGTAGAAGCCTATATGTTTAACTCATAGCCTAACCGTTAACTTATGCTTTAAATCTGCTACATAGGTAACACAAGGTAATTAGTTTCTACATTGGTGTTGCATTAGTCTAAGTAAAACTGTGGATACAATATATTGATGGGATACTCTATAAAAATGACAGGTAATTTTCTGATCTTCGTTCAGCATCCTTCAGATAATTCAAGTTTAGAACAAGATGAAAAGGATTTACCACTGATCAGCAGACCACTTGAGCTGATGGTTCACCTACTTTGATGTGACCACTTTCTTGCAGCATGTCGCTCGGGTGCAGTCTCCTGCCAGAAGGCTGGGCCCAGCTAATGAGTGCAGCCCAGGTTCTGCTCCCAGAGTGGCCTTGACAACAGTTGAGACCCCTCCCAAATGTTTGTAAATGTCTTTGAAATTCATAACCATCCATAAACACTCAGCATGGTTACAACAATCAAATTTCTATTTAAATATTTAAAATAGTAAAACACCTCTGCATGTTTAAATACAATTTAAATCAACTGAATTAAATCAAATAAAAAGAAACTGTTTTCCACTTATGATTTTGTGGAGAGACTCAGTGGTAAGAGATATGAGGAAATCTGTGCTGCTCCTTTGGATGCCATTGAGGATTCTACCAGCACAGTGCCAGTGTCTCAGAATTGGCACTCAGACTCAACCTGCACTTTGCAGTCCTAAGCCTCCACACTGTAAAGTGAAAACGAAGATGGGGACCATTATAGCAATCCTACTTTATTTTAAGGAGGGGGCAATGATAGCTAGAGCGTAAATCATCACTTTAAGTAAGACAAAGAAAAGCCATTTTCTGTTTTAAGGGGTTCATCACGTAAGAGAAGGATGTTGTCATCTTAAAGGCTCAGAATTTGTCGTCACAAGAAGCAATAGCTTTTGCCATTGATCTGGGGAAAATCTCCCCTCAAATATCTAATCAGAACCTCTCCACTTTTGATGTCTGCCAGAACAATCTGTCAGTTCAAAAACATCCTTGGCTTCCTGCAGCGGCAATGTTAGAAAAATGTCAAAGAAGCCAATTAAATTCAAGAATTCTCACAGGCAGCATCCCAGGAAGCAAAAAGTGTAATTCTTAATTAATTTTTTGAAACATTTTACAAAGTCTTAAAAAGAAAAACATTGAAACTTATGATTACCATAGAAGCCAAAATGTAATAAAATTTAACATTTTTATTTAAAAACAATGCATTTAAGTATGTGTGTGTGTGAATTACAACACATAAATAAAACTACTTCATAGCAAAAAATATGCTTATATCATTTAATCCTCATTTAGATCTCATGTAGAAAAACCATAAGGTTTTCAAAGCACTTGATAGCGGCATCAGGCCGCAAATTGCTTATTTTTTTGTCATTTCAAGCGATCTTCACTGGTTATGGTGAAGAATGCAAACAGTACAGCTGTGGAGGAGTGTCGAGTCACTGACACCATCTTTGGGATTTCCATCTTCAATTAAGCAGGCATGATATCCTGAGCTTTCTGTCAGTTTCATGGAGTATTGACAGTCAGTACTTCCACTGATCATTACAACCACAGAAGCTGGGACATCAACATTTCTGTCTGTAATCTGGCTCTATTTTGCCAGAATTTGTTGCCAACTATGAAATTTAACCTTGAACCTCATCATATTTGTTTCAAAGCATTATATGATTTATAAAAACGTGTACTAAAGTATTTAATAATTTAAAATCTAACATCTAGCTATTTTATTCTGTCTTACAATAACATTTTTGCAACACTCCTGTAATAAAAGGAACTGGAAGCCAAGATCCCTGATTATTGTTGTGAACTTAAAATGATTCTCATTAGGGAACTCTGGCTGAGGTAATCAAGGAGACAGAATAGGGAGGTCAGGAACTCTTGCCTTCAGATTAACCTCCTGAATCATTTTTACAGCTTGTAATCTGTCTTAGCATTTGAGTAACCGACTGTCCTAAAGAATGGTTTTCAATAATTATAGTCTGGTTTCTCTGGTTTCTCTCCCTCCCATTTAGGAGATTTAATCAAGCATGACATTCACAAATGAAAAAAGGGTGGTGAATGGAGCCATCATTTGGTGACATGAACTGATTACTGTGCAATTGTTGATGCTATTTACAATATTTATAAGACAATGAGACATTTATTTCTTCAGTTTTGTGTAGCGGTCACCGGATTGCTGACTGTACGAAGATATCAGACTGCGAGATATGATGGAGCTGGGGGAGGGGTGAGTACACTTTCAGTAAGGGTATGCTCTCTCTGAGGTGTAAGGGACTTTGTAACACTGTTATTTTCTTCACCATTTGCTTTACAACTTATAGAATTATATTACATTCAAACAATAGGTTTGAAGTCTTGAACTGCTGACATAAATGCGATGAATTGTGTTATTAATGAATGGCTTTTGTGTTAACGGGGCAAAATTCATCTCAGGCACTAAACAAGCGCAGATGAATTGACAACCAATTCCTCTTTTCAATTGATTCACTGCAGAAAAGCGGATTGCAGATTCACTGTCACTGCTTCGTCTACTTGGCAAAATGAACTTTACTCCATTGTGTATTTGCCTTCAGTTTCTGCAGTGTAATATGCTGACCATTTTAAAGATCTACAACCGTTTTCCATGTTCCACAGTACACATGTCAATTAAGTCCAAAGCACAATTTTATTTTGTCTTCCATTGTAATTGTATTGTATAGACAATCTATTGAAAATATGTTGCTCCTCCACTTTACCTTATTGGGGATGGAGCAGTTTCCAGCACTGACATAGTCACCACCCTCCTGCTGACCACTTCGCCCATCTGCTGTTTTCAACAGTCTGTCTGATGTATGGGAGGGGGAGAAATTACAACAGAGTACAATACATCATGTGTGCCATCTGCAAGCTGCTTTTTAAAAAAGCCCAAAACACTCGAAAAAAAATCTGTGTGCTGCATAAACTTTACACAATATTAATCAGCAATGCCACATTTTTTAACATTATTTCTGACCTGGTGCAAACCATTTCCAGTGAAGAATGTTGGAAAAAATCCTGAGTAATCACCTCAAGGTGCTGAATTAAGAAAGACTCTCTTTAAATAATGTCACTAAGAATTATTCTTTTCCCAATTATAAAATATAAACAGCTCAAATATGTACTGAGCCAGCACATTTGAAACAGGGCCCAATCATTTTACAGATACAACAATCATTTAATTTTAAATTAAGGATTTCCCCCTGCAAAAAGGAACATCAAAGGGGCAGAATCTGCAACTGTAACAGTGATGAGACTGTCAGCTTTTGCTGACATCGCTCTGTCCTGATGGCAACTTCAGGTGTCCACAGATACACAGATAAAGATGGAAATTGGGAAACTGCTATCCCCCCTCCTCTACCAGGTGCCCTATCGAAATCTTTGCCAAGGCAATTAGCATGCTCACTGACTTGACGTGAAGCAACATTTTACACACTATCCTCAATATGTGGGGCAGATCACAATCAGAGACAATGGGATCCTGGTGAACTGTAACAGAGAATCCATGGGCAAACTCTCTCCCCTGCATTGTGCAGCTCAATTCATAATGCTGCCTTCAACTGCTGGAATTTATACTATTACCTCCAACATGCATATTCACACTGACAATGTGGTACATTATGATCCCTAGATCATGTAGTTCTGGATGCTCAGGATCTGCTCTTGGGACCTAACATGCCAATAGTTCATTAAAATATAGGAACCCATTATCAAAAAGTTTAACATTGACACTGGAGGCACTTTATTAAAAATCAAAACAGTATTGTGAATTAGAAGTGCAGATTTTGGTGCTTTGCTGCCTGTAGTGAAATATGACTTCTCTTGTCCATTCAGAAATAAAGCTAACTGGAATATAGCGCCACCAACAGTCTTTTATTACAAGGATGTGCAATACTCCGAAAATCACTCAACAAGTGAACTAAATATGCTTCCACATGACCAGTACAGGACACCAAGATGCCATCAAATTGCCTACCCCAATCTCCTTCAGCACAGTTTAAATAGAGCACCTGATTCACATTCATGGAATAATCTCCAATCTTTAATAAATGCAGCATAGAGAAAAAGGTACAATTACTGACTTACGACCCAACATGAAAACCTTATTCTTTATCAGCCTTGGCTCAGTAGTAAGACTCTTGCTTGAGGTAGAACATAGAGGGTTCAAATCCCACTCAAGGACTTTTAGCACATAATTGGGACTGACATTTCAATGTAGTTCTGTATTGTTGGAAGATCAATTTTTCAAATGAGGGATTAAACTGGGGTCATTTCTTAACTCGCAGATGAATCTAAAACATGGCATTGAACTATTTGCTGGAGGGTTTTTCAAGTGTTTCAGCCAACATTAATCATTCAAACAACGGTATTAAAACATTGTGTTGTCATTTATCTCACTGTTGTTTATGGAACCTTGTTTCCTTTAAATTGACTGCCATGCATTGGAACAATGACTGCACTTCAAAGTACTTCATTGGCTGTGAAATGCCTTTTCATGTCCTGGAACTGTGTCACCACTACTTTATTTTAATTCCTACATCAATAAAAATGCACACCTGATGTATGTAACATGAATTAATTTTGTAGTCACGCAACTTGACCTGGAGAACCTGCTTGGCTTTTAGTCAGAATTGGTGTTGAAATTCTGTAAGTGATCTTTACATAACTTTCACTTTGCATGCACACCTTGTTCAGTGAGCGATACACATCTCAGCCATTGTTTAATTAAGATGGCAGGAGATCCCTGTTTTACCCAAGTAATGAATAAATATCAACAACTTTGACATAAAAATGTAAAATTAGAATGTAATTTGTGGCTTTTAATTAAAGGGAAAGAATGAAGATATATTTTTCATTAATGTAACTGGACTAATCACATAAGTCTTGAGATATGAAAATAAAGATTAAGCAAACACATCTAGAGTCATGAATTTATTTTCAAACCAAAGTTAAAAGGTGGAAAATACTGTGTTACATAGATAAGGGTTACCAACTCTAAATCAGTCATTTCCTCATGATATTGAGATATCACTGGTTCCCAGTTTAACCTGCTTCATATTAATAGTAGAGATAATATCTCTTTTATCTATCTGTTAATTTTGCATGAAAATTAAGTGTAGCAACATGTGTACACTTTAAAAAAACAAACAGCTGTTTACTACTTTTTAAATTTGGGGTAAAGCAAGATAAAATTAACTCTCAAAGAAATCAGGAAGAAAGGTGGGCTTGCTGCTTGAACCAAAACGCACTCACTGCCCTTGCAGGGACCAGCAGCTGGTGAGGACCTGTTTGCCAGCAGAGGCAAACAGGCTCAAGCGAGGATTTTGAATCGCAAAAATTTCAGTTCAGCCTCCACTGAGGAGCAATGAGCTTGTGACGATGTGAAGGTTCTGAGTTATTTCATAAGTGGTTAACAAGGGATCGGCCATGAGGGAATCTCTGAATCTTTATGGTTCCCATCACGTCATCTTGAAACACTTTTAACTTGCCTTTTGTGGCAGCTTACTCATGAAGATTCTTCTGCAGTGAAGGTTGAAAATGGTGACTTTGCTCACCATCACTCAGGCAATGTGTCTAACATATTGGCCACGAGCCACTGATCTCAAATCTTCAACCTTTTCCCACATAGCCATCAGGAAAAGCCACAGGAAGTCCCTCAGAATCCAGGTGGTGAGTGCTAGGGATGCCAACAATAATGACTAGAAAAATAGAGAATCCACTGATAGTCAGATTATTGACCAGGCTGAAGAAATGCTTTTGTTTTGCTATAATTAATATAATAAATCATCAGGCTTCAGTCAAGTAACTTATTTGGGAAGTTTTCGATCTTTTATTTATTTTGTCTGTTGCAGCAAATTTTAAAGTTATTTCACTTTTTCATCACACAATTTGCAAGGACGTGAGAATTCTGTGAATTCAGTGAAGTACTTGTCATGGTCATTTTCTACTAGTTGGGATAGCAGATATATAAATCAGAACTAGAATGACAGCACCAAAGTCCCTGCTTATTAAGGAAAAACTGAGACTGTAAAATTGACCCTGTCCCTTATGGAATACAAAATAGAGCCTCGCTGCTAATTTCCAGCATTATCCCAGTCGTTCATTGACAAAGCTGCTCCACTCCACTTTCAGCATTTCTCTGTGACTAAATAATTACCAGTTTGTCACCACAGAATTCTGGTGCTTAATATTTAAATCCTCCTTAGGCTCTTGATGTAAATGGCAGTGTTTCCTGAACTATTACCCCACTGTATTAATGCTCCTGTGATGTGTCTTGAGATATCTTTACATTAAAGGCACAAATACAGGCTCCTCTTGCACAAGGCAGATTTTGCATTAAAAGATACCTGCATGTGTTCTGTCGCCCGATCATGTGGAGCTGTTAAATTTTGTCGATCTTTACAAATCTTCCACAGTCTAACTTTTATGAACCTATATCATGTGCTTGCAAATGATAGCATTTCTAAATCAAACACCAAAAATTCACAGGTTTATGCATGCATAACTCCACAAAATCAATACTGGCAAAGGTCAATCATCCAAATAGTTAATTATGCTACATTCAGGGAGGGTGACATTCCCAAATTGCCTCTTATTTTATGGTCCCCTTGCTCTAGCCTCAACACAAAAGACCTTTAACTGAAGTGGTATTCCCTAACCCCCTCTTCCCCCACCTTTTATGCAACTTAAAACTCTTCAGTTCTGATGAAGGGTCTTCGGCCTAATGCATAACTCTGTTTCACTTTCCACAGATGCTGCCTGACCTGCTGAGTGTTTCCAGCAATTTCTGTTTTCATTTCAGATCTATAGATGACTTGCCTGTAGTGGTAAAGATACCATGCATGCAATTCCTCTTGGGAATGGTCCACAATACATGGTTGATTCCTTCCCCTCTCTGAAGTAACCTTGGAGAGGGAATTAACCTATTTCTCAATGGAAAATTGTAACATATGTAAACGTATTTGACCAGGAAATGAATCAGTCTGCATAAAATTTTCCTTGCCAGAAAGACAGAAATAGCAGCTTGCCTCACTTGCATTATTACAACACAGGAGACCATTTGGCCCATCAGGTCTATGCCAGCTCCTAAGTCCCATTCCCCAACACTTATTTTCCCGCAGTCCTTAACATATTCTCTCTCATGTGCCCATCAACTCCCCTTTGATTCTTCTGCAACTTAGTTATATCAAGAGGTAATTTACAGTATACGTTTGGAATGTGGAAGGAAACCTAGTCTCGGGGGGAAACCCATGCGGTCATGGGGAGAACGTGCAAATTCTACAGACACCACCCGACATCAGGATCAAAGCCAGGTCCCTGGAGCTGTGAGGCAGCAGCACTAACTGCTGCTCCACCATGCTGCATTCTCTCGAGATAGGATCATAATTTCTGTAAGCTAATTTCACAAGTGACACAAACAAAAACCACAGCTACTTTTGAGACATAACACATAGGATTGTTCACAAGATATCTTCGATGTAGGTGCACAGCAACCTCACTCCCACAACCCCAATCAAAATTTGTAAGACAGCAGATTTCACCCTGGTCTCCCTCTGGTGGATGCCAAGAAATAAAAACAAGTGCCCACAAACATGAACCATCGCCTACTTTGACACTTACTGCAGATTCTTCCTTCGTAGCAGAGAAAACACATCGGTGAACGAAATGCGTGCATGTGACTTCCCAGGAAATAAAGTTACATGTTAAGAGACCAAAGTCAAGCACTTGAGCTGTTTCTCCAATCCATCCCCACAGTCAGACCATTCAGCAAGCCAAGCGGACAAATAATGCCATATTTGTAATGCTTTCAAGTAAGGGGGGCACTGATATAAGCAACAGAGTATTAATTGGACCAACCTCTCTGATGCCTCACCCTTGTTGTCGAGCCGAGTGGGCTGGCCCATGCCCGATGACACTTTTACTTATTTAGCCATAACTGGAGAACCTCCTGCAAAGGGTTCACTTTACACCTCTGGCATCTCCCAGGGACCCATCCTTGATTCCCTTTTACTTTTCATCTGCGTGTTACTGCTTGGCAATATCACCAAATAAAAAACATCACTTCTATTTACATGATCCGCTGCCCCAGAGATATCTAGATGAACCACACTTTCTTCTGATTGCTTCTTGCAACAAACTCCATTGCCTGGATAAAATGTCATCCTTTTTCCTAGCAACCGCTTCAGGTTCAAATTAAACCATTCACAGCCTCAGTCTCCAATTTGATTTTGAAATGAGCATCAACCCACAAACATTCTGCTCCTAATTGCACCTCTGTAACATTGTTCAGCTGATCCCTGCCTCAGTTTTTAACTCTAGAGTTGATCATTCCCAAATCTCCTGGCTGGCCTCAAAATTATACTCATCCAAAATTGCATCTACCCCTGCTCACCTGTCACTGCTGTGCTCGGTGAACTAAAATGGTTCCTGGTCCAGCAATGCCTTCATTTTAAAGTCTCATTTTTGCATTCAAATCTCTCCAAGGCCAGGCCCCCTTCCTGTGCCTGTAATCTCCACAGTCCTCCAAGAACTTTGCATTGCTCAATCGGCTTTGTGCACTCCCGCCTTCCCCCCCCCCCCACCCCTCCCCCCGGCCTCCCTTTGTTCACCACACTATTGGTGGTGTGTCCTCAGCTGTCTGGGACAAGGGTCTGGAACTCCCCATAAGACACTGTTGGAACATGTGGAGAGAGTAAGTTAGTTTGTCATATAAGAAAGCTGGGCTATTTGACCTCAATAAACAGTTAAGAGTTGCAGACATGCTTAGGACTAAATGGGCTGTGGATTTGTCACTGGCACAAAAAGAAAGTGCTAGCTGTAATTACAACCAAGGTTATTCTGGTTGGAATGCCGTACAGTGTAGAGGCACTGCTTCCTCACCTGAGAGACAGAATTTAGATGCGTCAGGAATGTAGAATTTCATTGTTATGGAAACAAACTGGCTGGGGCCTCCAACAAACAGGCTACTGATATTAGGGGGCTCAGGATTAAAATCACTGCGATGTGCTGTTCTTGCAGTTAGAGAATGGCGCTTGATTGGCAGCCAGTGATTGTTGAGCCAAATGACAAGTATATTGAAAAAAAGGTATAAACAGGTGGTTTTTCATGTTGTGTGCATGTGTGTGTGCGAGATTTAGTCATCCAATTTATGTCTGTGTCTTGGCATGCAAATGTGAAGGCTCTAGGAATAAAATCTGGGTTTGGTGCAGAATCTATTAGCAGTTTGTCTACTTTCGTACATAACCTAAGGACATCACTCAAAATCAGCTGACAATTAGTTGAGATTAAATAAATAAATAGAACAGTTTTCCTTAAAACCCACCTCATTGATCAAGCTTTAGGCACACATTCCTACATTTTCTTCTTAGTTTGGCAACAATTTACATCTGATTATATTCCTATCAGACTCCTTGGGACATTTTATAAAGATGTTACATGAGTGTAAATTGTTGTTATTCTATAGTGCTTCAATTCTTATAGGGGAAAAAACAGACATCCTTTGTTGTCAAAGAATACAGTCTCTTTAAGTTGGGGCAAAAAGTGATTTAAAATTGTTTTCTCTAACAGTTGTAGAATTCCCACCACGAAAAGAAGTGACAAAGAAGTTTATTGCATTCTTTTCCCCCTTGTTCCCTGGAAATTTGCTTTGGTAGTTAAAAAGCCAGCCCATATCCTTATAAGCAGTCATTACCTATGTAGATCTGGATTTACAGACTTCCTGTTGTACTTTATGTTCAATACAGAAAATATTTTCTGCCCAAATGAAATATCATCTTGGTATCTTACTTCTACAACAAAATGCAGTCATTGATAGGTGAAAATGAGGATTCAGAGGTGCAAAGGGATGGCAAAAATCTCAAAATTAGCCACTGTATTCTTTACTGTACAAATTATGTGCTGCAGAAAGTAGAAGAATTAATTCTCTTGGATGAGAAAGCCCCTGTTGTCGGTGGAACCTTCTCAAAAACTTTCATCCAAAACTGAATGTGTTAATCTCTACCTTGGTTCCACAAGGCTGCTTGCCCTGTTCTCCTAATAATTATGCCTTTCGTTACCAAATTATATTTATGTAAAGAATTCTTCAGAAAGATATCTAATATCAAAATAATGTAATTAGAAAATTAAAGTATCATTCTAAGCCATGTTATAACTAACAAGCTATTCAACAGCCTTGCTCTTAGCAAAATGAACAGCACCTGTGTCATTACACTTACTTATAGTAGAATTAGCTCAGACCAGTTTTTGAATCCCATTCAGCACTCAACTTCCTCATCGGCAGACCTCAATCAGTGAGTCTCCTCCTTGCTGATCATCAACACAGGTGCACCCCAAGGCTGTGTGCTTAGCCCCCTCCTCTACTCTCTTTACACACAGGACTGTGTGACTGAGCACAGCTCCAATGCCATCTTCAAATTTGCCAATGATACTACTGTTGTTGGACAAATCACAGGTAGCAATGAGTCATCTTACCACAGCGAGACAGGACACCTGGTTGAGTGGTGCCACAACAACTTCTCCCTCAACTTCAGCAAAACTAAAGAGCTGTTTTGCATTGGGGGGATCGGCGGTGGAGAGAATCAGCAGCTTTCAATTCCTGGGCATTAACATATAAGATGACCTGTTCTGGACCCAGCACATAGATGCGATAATAAGGAAAGTATGCCAGCGTTTTTACTTTCTTAGGAGGTTAAGGAGGTTCAGCTTGTCACCGAACAGTCTAACAAACTTCTACAGTACTGTCGAAAGTATCCTGACTGGTGGCATCAAGGTCTGGTATGGCAATTCAAATGCACAGGAATGCAAGAACCTGCAGAGAGTAGTGGACTCTTCCCAATACATCACAGGCACATCCCTCCCCACCATCGGTAGTTTCTCCAGGAGGCGTTGCCTCAAGAAGGCAATATCCTTCTTCAAAGATCCCCACCATCGGGGCTATGCCATTTTTTCGCAGCTACCATTGGGCAGGAGGTACAGAAGCCTGAAGTCCCACACCACCAGGTTCAAGAACAGCTATTTCCCTTCAACCATTTGGTTCTTAAACCAACTGGCAAAACCCTAATCACCACTACAGTTTAGTAACACTATGACCACTCTTAACACTTTGCATTAAAATGGACTTTGTTTTTTCTTTGTTCTAATTGTGTTCTTTTGTTAAAATTGTATATAATTTGTTTTTCTTGTGAATGCTGCTTATATGATGCTATGTGCTTGTGATGCTGCTGCAAGTAAGCTTTTCATTGCACCTGTGCATAAATGTACTTGTGCATATGACAATAAACTTGACTTTGACTTTGATTCTGGGGATCTGTTCAGAAGTATTATTTGAGCTCTAATGGATTGAGTTAAATTTAAGTAGTTCCATTCAAGAAAGATACTGCAAATCTGTGCAAACTTCTCATAAAGCAAATAATGGGTAACGGATTGCTCTTTGCAAAGATAAAGGACACTGAGCAAGAACTGTACCCACAGCATGGAATACCTTTAATCATTTTGCCTTTATAGCAATCAGAAGACATGATTCAGGATCAAATCATTGGATTTTCATGAAATATTACTGTTCAGATTCAGCTGCTACTTAGATTGTCTTTTTATATTGTGTGCGTAAACTGTTTGAAGAAAGATTTAGCATCATGTGCAGCTGGTTTGTGCAACAACAGAAAGAATCAAAGGAAATGTTTGATAGACCACAAATGTCAAAAATTAAAATATAAACAAACTCTTTGTAAAACTTAAAAAATATATAAAAACTAAAAATAATATTATCCTGTAGTAAATTATCTATTATAACAATTGGAAAATGCAGCTAATACACCCCTTCTGGCCTATGAGACTCTGATCCTAAAGGGTTGACCTTTAATTCCTCTCAGGAAGCTAGCGATCCTCTCTGTTGCATCAACTTACCGGCAGTGCAAAAGGCAGCCCACCACCATCTTCTTAGGACAAGTGTTAATCTGGCTACCAATTGTTGCATTCCAAGAATATGTTTAAAAAAATTGGCAAAATACATGCTTGTGACACCTATATACTTATTATCTTACTATTTTAAATATTTCCTTCATAACCACAATCCTATGGAGAATAAAGCACATGGCCACCCAATCCCAGGATATTTACAGGGAATGGAGAATGAGTTTAAGTTGGAACCTTCACATGTATTCTAGCAGTCAGATCACAAGCAGCAGTGATAGAGTCTTGAAAACAGTCTGCCTGCCTGATCTCCAGAGCATTGTTGAATCGTGTGTCGGATATTTAATGGCAGAGAAAGCATAATGTACAAATGTTCTTTTTTTTTAAGAAAAGTCTGACAGAAATTAAACACTCCTGTTGAACAATGGAAAATAATGTTATTAGCTTTGGGAAAGACTCTGTCATTTGCAGAGCTGTAGGATCACAGCTTAATGTTTTGATCTGCTGTGACTAATAAAGCTGTTTGTGTGGAATACGTGGAAAATATTCTTGTTCCACACAGCAGTCTTTTTGAAGGTTAGATGCTGTGTGTATCTGATTATTCTGAAAGTTCTGTGTTATAATACTAATTGGAAGAAAGTCAGGGAAAGGAATTCTGTTCATTAACTGTGTGAGGTCTGGTGTGGCATCTCTGCCAAAACTCGAAGACTGTAAGCTTCAGTTTATCTAGCTGGTAGAGGAATGTTCTTAGTAGCATACAAATTATAAACTGAATTATTCAGTAACTCATTAATTGATCATATATGATAATTCAATTAATGATATTTTTCATGCAATGGTTATTCAGTTCTGAAAGGGTGCATGGATACACTGATTGAAAATAAAGAAAACTAAAATTTTCTTCTTCGTAACTTTTTAAATTTCTAAGTCACTTAACTATAAATACATCCAATCAAATTTCAACTAGTGCTTTAAAACCATTCAGAACAAATAACAAACAGCAAAGTTCACCTGTACCCTGCTCTATCACCTCAAATTTAACACTTCCTCTTCCTTTACTCCAAAGGTGCTTCAGCCTTAAACAATACTGCCCCAAACAACACAGCTTGTGAAGAATGGAAACAAGGCTTCAGTGTGCCATTACCAGAGTAAATTGGATACAATCTTGACCTCAACATCACTGAAGACTTCTGGAATGAATTAGAAAACACAAGGGAGTTTTTGGACAGTGCAAAGGAAAGTGGAGTCATATTACCCTGGTAGTGTGTAAGGCATACAGAATGCTGTCAGCTATCAAAGTTGAGGGAAATTGAGTAGTTTATTGTCATTGTGTAGTCTCTGCATGCTTGGTTTAATACTGTGTAAAAGAGAAATGCCTTGCATTCCTAATTCTTATGAAAGGATTCCAATCTAAAATATTAATTCTGTTTCTTTCTTCACAGATGCAGACCATTTTACTGAGTACTTCCAGCATTTTCTGTTTTTATTGCAGATTTCCTGCATCTGCGGTATTTTGATTTTGTAATGTGTTGCAATATGTGTGTTGTTGCTTTAATAATCATCTCTAAAATGGACACAATCTTCTTGTATCTGTATACAGAATAATAAGTAGCATGTGCTATTTCACTCTGATACAGACAGGAATTAAGTGCGTGGTTTCCCTTTATTATACTGTCCTAGTTATTGCAATCAGGTAAATCACATTTTAGAAGCAAACACCATCCAGTTTCACTGTAATCATTGATTTTCTTTACATAGTTTCTCATTGTACTGTGAACTGGTCAATCCAAATTAAAACATTCTTCTTTGACAAAAAAAGAGAAAAAAATATTCTGACAATGGCAAGCTAGCACATCACAGTTATCACAACTGGCTAATTCTGCATTTAAAAGCAAGTATTAACAAAATACATCTAGTTATCTTGACACCTATTAGCTTACTACATTAAGCAACAAAGGACAACAGCAACAAAGCTGATGTTTCTAACACACTATAACTCTGATTAGAAGCAAAAGCTGTGAACTCACTAGTTTAAAAGCAGGACAGAAAAATACTGAGCATAGAATACTTTTAATCTGTTACATTAATATTCATTTCAAACTGCTTATAATAGCAGTGCCTCATGGCCAAATCATTAGTTTTACATCTGGGTTTCAAATGACACTTTGATTGGATGTAATGTTCAAAAGTTCTCTCCCACTGTGTCTCTGTCGAGTCTTCTGCAGAGAATATGTCTCGCAGTGCTGACACCTTACTGTGCGTGCTGACTCATCATGTGGTTCTGGAAAGACAAAAAAAAACCCATAAGGGATAAATAACACGTGTCCATATCCACCCAGGGTTCACTGCAGATAACTTGAAAACTTGTACAATTTAGCTTTATGACACAAAGCAACTGTTAGTTGAATGAGGTGCCACTTCCATTAGCTTGACAAGTACAAGATTGAATTCAGCAATAATTCCATTCAAGGGTCTGACACACATACCTTCGTTCTGTTGTATGAGCATAACAAACATTACCGGTAAAGTCATGAGGCAAAATGCTGACCTAACATTTGATACAACTGCAACGTGAGACAATTGATGGAGATATGGGGCTGTTTAAAATATAAAACAGTGAGTGATGAAATTAGAGATACAAAATGTATTATAATGCAAATAATTGGATTTGTTTGAGCATGTGACAGAGATATACATTGATATTTTTGATTCAACTGTAAAGTGTGCATTGCTTGTCACGTGGAGATTAAGGCTTTAGACCGGATGTAATTCATCAAAATATTGTTCATAATGTCAAAAAAGAGAAATGACCATTTTAGTATTTTCATTTTTAATACAATTTACGGCAATATTCAGCAAATTCTGTTTTTCCACCAGAAGAGGGAAGCAAAATACCTGTGCTTTAAAGAAAAGCAGGTCGGCTTTCCTTACTTTAAATATCTGGTTTGAGAATCAAAATATCCTCCACTGCTTTTTAGTTCTGTTCAATTTCTCATAATAAAGCTAACTTTGGCTCAAGAATATACATTTCCAGCATTTACACACCGGAACACATGCATTTTATAAAGAGGGTTAATCATCTCCAATTTCATCTTCACAAATATTAATTTATTCAGGTAAAAATGCTGGCTGAACAGTCAGACCTCACCATTTGCACTTTAATACAATGTAGTATTGTAATCTGGTCTCAGGACACAAATTAATGACATTGGGTGCAGTTGATTCCCCTGTTACTACTGCTTTGTTATACTGGGCTGCATACATCGGCAAAAAAAAACGTACAAATGCAGACAATGATCTTCTGACTGAAAAAGTAGAAGCTGAGAAGACAAATGATTCCACAGAAAATCTGCTCAGACTTTAAGCCGTGGTGTATCTGAATCAGTGCTGGCAGGAGACCTATTTCTAAGGTGAGTATATTTAAAAACATCACTGGTTTGATATTCATGATTCACAAGATTTATATTATGAAACTGACATTTTGGTCTCAATCTAGCCTCCAAGCACCCAAATGAGAAGGATAGTGTGTAAATGTCCAGTTTTATATCTGTTTGCTATGTCACCCAGCCGCTGTGAATGGCACATTATTTCAAAATTAACTTTTAGAAATTGTGTAATGTTCTTCAATGCCAATTAACCATTGTCTATTTAACAAAATAAAATCACATCATCTTTCAATTAACATG
Organism: Pristis pectinata; assembly: GCF_009764475.1. NCBI lineage: Eukaryota > Metazoa > Chordata > Chondrichthyes > Rhinopristiformes > Pristidae > Pristis > Pristis pectinata. The sequence continues at coordinate 30,847,564 of NC_067417.1, forward strand.
CAATATTACTCATACTTATTAAACAGCCTAACCTAATCCTGTTGTTACAGTAAAATAAACATTAAAATGACAATTGTAGATATATTTGAAGTTACTTAAGAAGTGATTAGAGGATTATCTCAAAGGCCAGTATCATTTACATGCTAGCCAGGCATTTCCATGTATTTAACTGGTTGTTTTCAACACAATTTACCTAACAACGGCCAGGTATCATTAAAAAACAAGTTATTTCAGTGTAAATCATATCCAACAAAATCCAGGAGATTTTGTGTGGTTTAAAAATCAACCAAGCTACAAAATTGGCGAGATCTTCAATCAGGATTAAGAGCAATTGCAAATTTCCACTCATTGCAACCACTTTTGGGGCTGAAAGAAGACATGAAATATGATCGTTTGATTCAAGGATTCTAATGAGTTTTTGCTTTAGAAAAATTTATGAAACTGACCACTGTATGTCAATTGGCAAATGGCTCAATGCAGCTTCTACAAGTTATTTTCAGTTATCCAAAATTGGATTACTAAGTGATGTACTAGATAGTCTGAATAAAAGTGGTTATATTTTGTTATGTTTTAATAAAATTGAACCAAACTGTTACTATTAAATATACAAAGACATATTTACCGCTGGAAGTTTTTTAAATTACATTTCACAGGAAGCCAGGTATCATATTCAGGTGTACACAGGATGTGTTTAAGTGGAAACTAAAGAAGAGAGAAGCACAATATTTTGCACAGTGTGATCTACTGGAATTGGAGTCAACAATTGAGCTTACATTGGAAATTCTAGGCTATATTCTTTCCTTAATGTAAGGTGAATAAGATGAAGTCTTTCTTATCTGTATAATGTAAAATGTTGACCAATGCTTCTACATTAAATGCAAGCTCAGATACCCATTATTAACCATTTATTCTGGATTTAATACAAATCCAAGTCCATTTTGCATAGAAAAACCTATGGATTTCTTAATTATAACATTGGAGCAAATCCAATTCAGCCTTCGTATCAGAATCACATCAGTTCAGACACTGTTAGACCAACGGGGCATTAGGGGGCCCAACAATAAACCCTTTGCTGACTGCTGTTGCGAATAATGCCTTTTCTCTTTTTCCTAAGATTTTTTTTGTTATTTCTGAGGGAGATTCAAATGTAGGTAAATAGGGATTAAAAAGCATATTTGCATTGTGGTTATGCATTGTTAAAGGCTTTTTCCCCAAAAAATGAAATACCACCTGCCAGTACTGAAGCATAGAAGAACTGCTTAACTTGGGGGGAATTCCTTAACTTGGGGGGAAAATACCTATTCATATTTCTCATTCTTTTTACACAGAATAGTAGCAAGCAGGTTTAAGATTCAATTATAAATTCAAGCATTTGATATCTGTTTTCTATACGAGTTAATGGTTGAAACCTCTGTTTGATGTACAGGAGTATAAGTGACAAAATAATAACCATATAGTACAGAGACAACAAAGTACAACGTTGTATACCAAACTTGGATAGCACTTTCGTTAGCTTCCTCTCAATATACAAGTCTTTTGAAACAATAGCATTCAGTACTCATACTTTAATCCTTCCTATGCAAACATGCTAATTATAATATTTTAAATAATTCTACAAAATTGAGAATTCAACATGATAATAACCCACCAATTCTACTGGTTACAACACATATAAAGAAACACTGGTTGTCATAAACTTAAATTTTCAGGGAAAAAAAGATCTACAGAGAATATTAGATTGTTCCTTGTCCCCATGGCAAACCCACCACCTTGGAAGCCAGCCAGTTTGGGGAGCTGCAGCTGTGCACTCTCTCCTGCTGCCTGACCCGGTTTTCCTGGTAGTGCATTGTACAGAGACAGATGTGTGAGGCTCATCACTACCACATCTGTCCCACTACCTGACAGTGGGCAAACGCAGCATCCTGTGGGACCAGTCATCTCACAAAGCCTTTCTTAAAAAAAAGATAAATGCTATTTTGGGCCAAAATTCTCAGGATAGCTTCTTCAAGTGATGATGGGTTATGTCAGTATTTGAAGGCCAAAATCAAAAGCTCTCTTAATATTCAGGGTTACTGTCAATACACCGACAATTTGTCATTTATTAATGACAATTTGTTTCAGATGACAAATGAATTTCTTTTATAAATTTTATCCGATTTTTAATTTAATTAATTATTGAATTTTCCTGCTTTTTAATCCAGTTGTATATTTACAAGTAAATGAGGCACAAATGTCATTTAAAGTTTTTATCATTTTTTTCAGTGTGATCTCAGAACCTGGCTATACTTACGGAGTGGGAACTTAGAGACTCATAGCCTGTAATTCCCTAAACAAAGAATTTTCAACCTTGGCCGAGTCACTGGGACACACCTATTTTCTGCACCTTCCCAGCATTCAGAAACAAAAAAGACAAAAAGCAAATTGTTCTCACATAATTTCTTGTGGCAACTGCTAATTTGCACCAGTTACATTCCAGGCGCACACAGATTGCCCATTCAGTTGGTTAAAAAAATTACAGAATGTTGAAAAAAATAGAAAACATTTTAAATGAAAGAAGCACCATAATGATTTTAAAAACATTTTTTACCGTAGCTTTCTAACTAAATAATCTAGAACTAGATGGATATTTAACTTATTTTCAGCCATTTAAGTACTTTTGAACTATGGTTATTATTGTAATACAGGGAAACATAGCAGCCAATATGTTGAAAGCAAGATCCCACAAACACCAGTGGCAAAGCATTATTTAGGGCAGCCTGGAACCATACATTTTTTTGACAGGAAACCTGTTATGCAAAGATCATTTGGTCCAAACACAAGTAAAAAGAATACAAAGTCTTGATTCAATGTTTGGTCTAATACAAGTAGCTACTATTTTGTTATTATATCCTGCAGCCCTTCACACATTAGATGTTGCTATTCCAAACAGAAGAGGATATTCAGTATCAGTACAAGAGTATATATAGAGCTGTAGCGTCCTCAGGTTATCAGTGTGTTAAAAGACAATGTTTGGAATGGTGGCTAAAGTGAGAGCCATGCCTGACCATGATGTTGCATTGGCAAACCTTAATGCCATCACATAAGGATGTTTGCTTTTAGATTGTTTTTGACCAGCAGTTCAATATTGCACTGAGGTCCTCTGAAGGACTTTGGCATTAACAGGCATGTCTCTTCACAAAGCAAAGATTATTAAAAATTTAGATGAATGTACTACCTCTTTAATATAATACTTTACTGTTTTTTGGGAAGTGTTGTAATGTTGGTGACAGCTGTGTGGATAGATCCTTGTGCCAGAAATTGATGTTTTATCAGTTACTGCAGTACAGAGCTGGATTTGTGCCACATCTAAATGATATGTTAATATGACCTACTGCACTTTTCACCACTGACAAATTACAGGGTTATTCCCTTTTTATTAATCCTGTTTTTTTTAAAATAAGTAACTAGGTTAAATCAATATCGGTTGTTTTTCTTTGAGAAAGGAACTCGTCTTTTGAAAAATGCCATTCATAAAACAATCATTTGCAGTTTAATATTTTTTTTAACATTCAAAAATTATATGAGATTTGATATACTTTAAACATATCCAATGTAGATTCAGGAGAGAGAAATAATAAGAGTTAAAGGCATCCAAATTCAGTTTTACGATAATTGCTTTCATTATGTGACTATTCTTTCTCTAATTACTTCAGGATATTTCCACTTTTTTAGGTTAGTATACTATGTATTAAATAAGATAAACTATCTAAATCACCACCATAATTCTCCGAAGAATAATAGACACACTTCTTAATTTAGGCCTTTTCAAGCCAAACATTTCAGTATTTGCTTTTTGAGCAAAAACAGCTTGGATCTGTATCGCATCTTTAATGGAGGAAAAAGATCCCAAGGCATTTCAGAAGATATAGTCCAACACTGAGCCAGGATAACCCTGTAAGGAGGGGTAAGTAAAAGCTCAGCCAAGCCAACAAATTTTTACAGAGGGCATTAAAGATGACAGAAGTAGAGATTTGGGGAGGAAACTCCAGAGATTGGGGCTGAGGTGATAAAGTAGAAAGTATGTTGTGCAAAAGGTATCTGGAAAAATAGTGTCTGGTGAAAAGCAGTGGGGAGGGAATTGGGCAGGCAGTGGGGTCATTGTAAAACTGAAGAAAGTTATAGAGATGGGAACTGAGGTTACTAAGAGATTTGAAGAAAGGAAAAGATCTTAATGAGCAGAGGGTGATGAGCGAGTTGCACTATAGCCAGCAGAGTTTCAGATGAGTTGAAGTTCACACAGTGTGGAGGATGGAAGGCCAGCACAGGGAGTTTTGTAAAAAAAAGTTTGCTTTGTGCAAAGCACATTAAGGGTTGTTCGTGGTAGACCCCTGGCACTCTCACCTCGGATATAGAGAGATATGGATTCAAGTCATACTGCAGAGAATTCAGAACGTAATCTAGATTGGTATGTCAAGTGCTGCAAAGAGACAGGTGCACTGTTAAAGATGTCATCTTTTGGAGGTATTTAACGGAGGCTCCATTCTAGGGAGTGAAGTCAAGCATGTGGATGAAGTGTCAATGGGTGTGCACTTTGGGGACGGTGACCATAACTCAGTAAGTTTCAAAGCAATTATGGAAAGTAATATGGATAGTCCAGAAATTAATTCTCAAAGTTGAATGCAATGTACAAGGCCCTGGCAAGTATTGATTGGGAGCAACTACTTGTAGGTAAATCTAGATTTACGAAGTGGTTGTCTTTTAAGTGAAAGTCCAGGGAACCCTGGAAGTGAAGGGATATTGCAGGTTTGATGAAGAAACAAAAGCATATGATAGGTATTGATCCCTGAGGACATAGAACGTTCTTCAGGAGGACAGAGAGTATGAGAGTGCTCAATAAAGAAATTAGGAGGGCAAAGAGAGGCCAGGAAATATCACTGGCAGACAAGATTAAGGAAAATTCCAAGGCACTTTATAAGCATATTAAGAGCGGGAGGGTGACCAGGGAGAGAGTGGGGCCCATTAGGGACCAAACGGGCAATCTGCATGTGGATCCAGAGGACGTGGCCAAGGTCTTAAGTGATTATAGTGTCTGTAATTGGTAAGGAAATACACATTGTGGTTGGAGATTTTATTTGGGAAGGTGAAATTCTCAAACATGTTCAGATTAAAAATAAAGTATTGGAATGTCTTAGCAGGCATATGGGTGGATAAATCCCCAAGGCCTGGTGAGATCTATCCCAGGCTGCTAATAGGAGGCAAGGGAAGAGATTACTGGGGTTCTGATGGAGATATTTAAATCTTCACTAGCCACAGGTGTGGTAGCTTTGCTCAAGAAGGGCAGCAGGGATAAGTGAGCCCAGTTAATCTAACTTCAGAGGTAGGGAAATTATTGGAAAATTCTGGAAAGGTGGGGACTGATTTGGGAAGGTCAGTACAGGTTTGTTGGTGGGAGATCCTGTCTAACATAATTGAATTATTCGAAGAAATAAATAAATATATTGATGAGGGCAGTGCGGCTGATGTGGTTTAAATGGACTTCAGTAGGCTTTTGACAAGGTCCCACAAGGAAGGCTGGTCCAAAAGGTTAGAGTCCACGGGATCCAAGATAAGTTGGCAAATTATATCCAAAACTGGCTTGGTAGTAGGAGACAGTGTACAATAGAGATCTGTGTTGGGACACTTGCTGTTTGCTTTGCAACTTAGATGAGAACATAGGAAGTATAATTGGTAAGTTTGTAGATGACCAGTAAATTGGTGGTATTGTTTATAGTGAGGAGAGTAATCTTAGGCTACACAATGATTTTGATCAGTTGGTAAGCTGTGCAGAGCAATAGCAGAGGGAATTTAATTTTTCTGAGTGTGAGATGATTCATTTTGGGGTCAAATAAGGGCAGGACGTATACGTTAGGGTTCTTGGGAGTATTCAGGAACAAAGGGACCTTGGTGTACATGTCCAAAGATACCTGAAAGTGGAAACACAGGTAGTAAAGTGATGAATAGTACACATGGGATGCTTGCCTTCTTTAGCTGGGGCATAGAATATAAGAGCAGGGAGGTCTTGGTACAACTTTGTAAAAAAACAACTAGAATATTGTGGTCACTTCACTATCGGAAGGACCTGAATATGTTGGAAAGGGATACAGAGGAGATTCACCAGGATGTTGCCTGGGATGGAGTATTTCAGTTATGAGGAGGGACTGCAGACAGAGACATCCGGGGGGAATTTGAGAGAGGTATACAAAATGTAGATAGGGTAGATAGTAAGAAACTTTTCCCCCATGGTAGAGGTGTCTAAGACCAGAGGGCATAGGTTTAAGGTGAGGAGTATAAAATGTATTTTCTTTGCATGATGAGGAGAACATGCTTGAACTTCATGTGGTGATTAAAAGGTAAGCTTCTGATGCCAAGGTTGTGAACTGACACAGTGGCTGGGGAGGAGGCAGCTTTGGTCTTTGTAAAGCACAGGTGAAGAAAATTGTAATTCATTGAAAACTGAAAATCAGAGATGCAGTTGGCCAATACAGAGATAAACAGAAAGATTGGTGGGGTGGGGTGGGGTGGATGTGCTGGAATGGTAAAGAGGGGAAGATGAGAAAGATGAGAATTCCCTGTGAGATTAGAAGGGGCATGACTGAAATTCTCTGGCTGTGGTAGAGAGGCAACAGTGAATCAAGAGAAGGAAATTTCTCCAAACCAGCCAGCAGAGAAGATAACATACTCAATCAACCTGCACAGAAAGGATAAAACTTAGAGAATGAAAGGGTCAAAATAACAGGGTAATGCTCAATGTCCTGCCACAGAATAGGACTTGCCCAGGCTGAGAGAAGACCAGAAACTATTTCAGTAATTCAAACAAGGAGCTGCATGAAGAAAAGTGATAATTGATATAGGAGTTGCACTCTGCAGAGGGAAGGGTGCTTGGAATGATCTAATTACGCAAAAGGACAGAAGGCAGTTGTCTTGAGGAGAGTGTTGGTGGTGATTCTAAAATGGAGGGGAACATTGCCTTGTTAATACAAATATTGATTAGCAAGGAAGAAACATTGGATCGCGAGCAATTAACTGACCTCAATGGCATTGTAAAGGTATAGCTGCCATCCTGATAAAATGTACCTCTACAATTCACAATAGAATTAAAATAAAATCAATTACAGAAATGAAAACAAATAGTTGATGTAAATGCAGAAAGCACATTGTAACTCAGATTGATTTTAATTTGAAAAGTTGACAATTTAGATTAAAACAATGAACAACCAATTTAGTTACATGGACAGTTCTTTGTCAGTGTTACTGAAGATTAATGAAGTTCAGTTCTCCCTTCAATTCCAAAACCAGAAGATTTACAAAACAATATAAATGTTAAGACAAGAAACTTATCTAAACAAAGGCTCAGCTGTTTGGAAGAAATGAAAGAGGGAGCACTCTGTGTGTGTGTGTGAGTGTGAGTGAGAGAGAGAGAGAGAGAGAAACACATTCTGAATGAATATATTTTCATAAATTTCATCGTATTTAATTACACTACGTCTTCAGAAGGCTATAATGGACAGGTCTGTCAGGTAATCATGTGACTCCACAGTTAACCTGTCAGGACATTCTTATTCTGACTGTCCACCAGATGTCACAATTGTGATTACTCTATCCTGCTGCAGCATAAGAATCTTTCAAAAAACACTTTAAACTACAAATAAATAATTTGAGGGATTAGTGACTCACTGTGCTATCCCTGTCTAACTTCTGCCAATAGTTCATCAATTTATTCGTGGTAGTGTGCAGTCTCTTCCCCTATTTTTTGTAACAGCCTTTTACCATGTAGAGCCACCTATATTCATCTTTAAAGCACAAAAGCAACTGGAAGCTGATGAAAGATAAACCAATCAAAGAGACACTTACATCAAGCTGACTAAGCCATGTTCTGGTTGGAACCCAGAGATGATGCTAGATCAGCACTGAAAACTGCAAAATATGAACCCAAGGTAAAGAACATTGCTTTGGCTGTTGACTGATTACACAGGAAGGATCAATAAACTGAATACTCTGTGGGACTAGATCTGATCCTTTCAACCTTAAATCACACCCAAACAGTAATTGATGTTTCTGAGTCAGGAGACCGAGTAAGTGAACTTAAGTCACTTGAAAAAAAAGAGATCCCACTTAATTAAAAGCGCAACAGGAAATTCAGCAATTAATACTTGGGCCACCGTATTCAAATCACAATTTCTGTTATGGCTTTCCAATATGCTTTAACAATTACAGCAGAACTGAATACTATTAATTCCCAGGAATTCCAGCGATCTTCCACAAAATTTAAAGCAGGAGAGAGCGATGGAGCACTTGTTGAAATTCTAACCCTAACATTTACAACCAAATTTTAAAAAAATAATGAATTATCTGCATTCTCCTTGTTCCCTGCCATAACTTAGACACAAAAGAGAGAAATGTGTTGGAAAATGACTGAGAATCAACTGCAATGATTGTTTTTTCTGCTGTTTCCTCCATTTCCCACTTGCCAACCCCTTGACCAACTCCTCCCAGGCAAATGTTGTCAGATGAGTGGATCAAGATGCAACTGCTCCCTATGCCCACTGACACAGTTCACTGAAGGCCTGGCCAGTTCTGGTCTCCATTGATGCAAAAAATGAACCCCAGGGGAGTGGAGGTTCAAACTAGGGAAGCCTGAAGGTACTCTAGACCATAATCTTTACCCAAAGAAAAGGGCCATATATTTAAATAAAGTCTTGACTGAAGAACACAAGCGTGGATGGGACTGGACAACCTCCATGCCAGGCACCAGAGATGCACTCATGCAAGTTCTTGTGCTTACTTGTCTAAATAAATTAGATATCTGCAAAAAGTTCAAAGCTGGGCAGCATCAATAGTACGATAATTGTCAGCATTATATCCTCAAGATTTTTGTGACAACATGTTCAAATCAACAATTAAAATTGTGTTGTTGTCTTGCCATAAAATGATCAGAAGTTAATCTTACCCCTGTGCACCTCAACACAATGCTAAATATTTCCACAAGTTGTCAGTTCTCATGAAGCACTTAAAAGCTATTTCATTTATTTCATTAGCCAAATGAAGACTAAACTGTGACCCAGTTCCCCTTGGTGGCTTCATTCTTTAAAAAAACTCAGCATCTCAGGACACATAAACCCAACAGATATTTGTGTCTTTAATTTGCACTGAATATTTTCAGTACAGGTCTAAGGTACACAGCAATTTCTGAATCAGAGTCATGATCACAGTTGTATTTTACATTTTTTTGGGAATGTTTGCAATTTTAATATTAAATCTACTTTCCAGCAACTGTTCCTTTGGTTGTGTTCATTAATGAAGAATCAACATACAACTCACTTAAAATGAGAAGACTCACTTTTAAGGAGATACATTTGCATTCAGATACTTTATTTCCCAATGTTTAAAACCATTGGGTTTGAACCAGTTTATGATCACATTTTAAAACTTTAATTTCAATCCAACCATTTTGACCATTCTCATCCTTCTGCAACACAGTGGCCTTTATTCAATTATTGCTTAAACAGATCTGCTGTGAGTGCATTAAATCCAGTCTGCTCAACATTAGCAGAACAAGAGAAGTGTTGGCAATTGATTAGCTGATGTGGTGTGGAGAGTTAACATGTCTCATGGTTAATCTATAGTAATAAAGATATCCCCCCATCCTTTACATACACTTCACACTGATTTAGTGGAGCCTGCCTGGTTTAAATCTGCAATACTTTAATGCAGCAATACTAAGTGCTGGAAAATGAGTGCCAAGCCATTACTTAACACATTATACTGGCATTAATCTCAAGCATGTCTGATTTTGTAATAATATCATTCACATCATTATTTCAGCTCTCTTAAAGCCATCACAAAAGTCAAAACATATCTGTAAATAACACTTTCAGAATAGGTAATTGTAAACTTTTGCTGTCCTGATATCTACATCATTAACTAACACCAGAATCTCATGCAGCCAAAAGGATTTGCATGCTTCATTACATGCTACCACAAGGCCAAACTTTATTTACACCTTTTCCAAATAATAAAACAAAGCATTTAATTGTCTTTTTTCAGTGTATTTTTATCTGCTTATTTTTAGACTAGTTTGACAATCTTCCAACGATCCAGGACTAACAGATGGCCTGTCTTAAAGCCTCATATGTTCAGTAGTTTGCACTCCTGACAAACAGTAAACGCACTCAACGGGTGTGCAGTGAATCGTGTGCAGCAAAGGGGTTATAAAAATACACAACTGAATTTGGTTGGTTCGGCTGAACATTTAGGCCAAATGCTGGCTTGGCAACATACAGTGTGGTAACAGCAAACTACAATTACTGGTGGCAAAAGCAGCAGCAGGCAGTATTCCATGCTGTATATGTACATATCTGTACATGCGCTGGAAGTGACATCATACGAGGTAGGTACTTTCTTCACACACTAGATTCCTTTCAAACAAGACTAAGATCAATTGTCTTTTGTTGCACTGTTTAACACGCAAGATTGGATGGTTGCATTTAAAAGGTCCCATGTTATCATTAACAGAATCAGGCAATGCACTCTTTTTAATACTGAGGCCACTAAACTCTGATGGAATATTACCATTATTAAATTTATATTGAACCATCCACCAGGAACCCGACTACCGACCATATATTTTCTTACATTAAACTGAAAAATGTCTCACTTTGCAAAGAATAGCTTTGCAGCCAAGAGCAACTTACAAAATGGTATGATTTGCATCAAAGGGATAATATTTATACACTGTGCAGCTTTGATATCAATATGCTTTACAATGTGTCAATCAAAAAACTCAAGTGGAGATTTTATGTACAAGAGATGAATGATCCATAAATCTGATATTTGAAGCATTGTTTAGTGAGACAAATTTCAAGGCTGCCAAGAGGACTCCTTTCTTCTGTCTTCAAGGCACATTGAAATCATCCACAGAGCAGGCTGATGGTCCTTTGCAAACAGATTCTTACATAACCTGCAAGCTTCATATGGGGGAAGTTAAACTGAATAACAGTTGAAATGTGCAAAGGACTATAATGCAATAGCGTTACAGTGGTACAACAGGTGGAGCTGCTGCCTCACATCCGCTGGTTCACCCTCATCAACTTTAATAGAGAAATTCCCAAAGAACTCCAATAAAAATAATTTGCCTTTCATAACCATATTATCGTTTTCTGTGTGTTTTGATATCATACCTTCAATAATAGATTCCAGCATCTTCGAAGAAGGAAATTAAAAAAAAGGTAACTACAGAGAGAGGAGAAATATAAAGAGGTTTAGCAATTTAAAATTAGATAAGTCCCCAAGTCTGGATAAAATGTATCCCAGGTTGTCAAGAGAACTAAGGGAGGAAATAGCAGAGGCTCTAACTACATCTTTTCAATCCTCCTTGGCTGGACTGGAATGTGCTAATGTGTTACCATTAATTAAAATAAAATGTAGTAAACCTAACACTGGTTGCAGGCAAATTACTAGAATAAAATCTGAGTTGCAATATAAATCATTTGGAAAAGAACTGATTAATTAATAACAGTCATTTAAGGATACAATATGGGAAAGTCATGCCAGACTGCTTTGAATGAATTTTTTGAGGAGATATCAAGTGTGAAGTTGATGGGTGAGGGTGCTTTATGTAGTCCACATGGATCTTTGCAAGATATTTGACAAGGTCCTGCAATGCAGAATGACCAAAAAAAGTAGAAGCCCATGGGATCCAAGAGGAGTGGCAATTTCTATGAAAAATTGGGCCAGTGGGAGAAAATAAAAGTTAACGATCATCAAGATTCTCAGTGATGGAAGGGCTGCCTCTCGCTTTTTGTGATATACATTAATGGCTTGGACTTAAAACATACAAGTGCATGTTAATAACTTACCTGAATGCAGCAGGATAGGTAGATAGGGTGGTTAAGAATTCATATGAAATACTTAACATTATAAGCTGTAGTACATAATATGAGGAGGGATGCCATGCTGGGGCTGTACAAACACTAGATAGATAACAGCTCGAGTGCTGAAGACAGTCTGGTTACCATACTGAAGGTGTATTTGTATTAGAGAAGGTCCAGTAAGAGAATACGGAGGAACAGAAGGATCTATTTCCCTTAGCTGGGAAATTAATCACTATGGGGCACATATTTAGGAGGGTTAAAGGGGAGTTAAGGAAATTTGTTTCCATCCCAAGAGAAGGGGGAGCCTTAAACTCACTGACTGAGGAGCGCTGGAGACAGAAGCCTCATCACATTTAAAAAGGATCTGGATGAATGCTTGATGTGATGTAAGTTACAAATCTACAGAAGGGGAGCTGGGAAGTGGGATTAGTCTGAGAAATGCATTTTCAGGTGGTGCAATTACAATGGTCAAATGGCCTCCTACTGTGCTGTAAATTACTAGTTTACAATTCACACCCAAATGCTTGGTGCGTTACAAAGTCAGAAGTCAAGGGAATGGAGAAGTCCAGCTCCAATTTACAAAGGGACTTGTGCAGAGCTTAGAGTCCACCCTTTCCAACAGGGAACAGTTGGCTGCATCCATCAATGCACTTAATGGAGCCAATCGTGAAACAGCCACTGATGAACAATGCCTTGGCTTTGTTGCAGCAGACTCAGCATCCATCAATGTCTGACTGCTGCAATTGAGGCTTACATTGTGGTGGCTCCATGGGTAGTACACCTCCCTCTGACTCAGGAGGTTGTGCGTCACTCCTGAGTCTAAAGCAGAAAAACCTAGGTTGATTCTCTAGAGCAGTACTGAGGGAGTACAGCATTGTCAGAAGTTCAAATAAATCATTAACCTGTGGCCCCATCTTCATTCTCAACCAGACATAGAAGGTCCCATGATGCTATTTTGAAGAGAAGGTAAGTTACTCCAAAAACCTACTTCAGCTCCAGCCAAACTATTCCCTATGAACAAATGAAACTTTGTATCCAAACTCTGCAGATTGGCAGCAATGGCCAGAAGAGATAACCCAACACTAAACCGTCAAGTAGCTAATGATTTTTTAACTAGTGCTGGTGTATACAGGTGGGGCTCACGTTTGTATTTATCTCTGTTCATTTGTGCAAAAATAAGAGCAGTCAAAGACTGGATTGTGGAACCCCAAATGCCATTCATTTACCCAAGCTGCCACCTTCTTGGATCTGTGGACAGGCTCTCTAAGGTCTTCTGTTCCTCTACACCTCTCAGTCACTGACCAGTTATTGTTTGCATCCCCCCTCAAATGCATTATCATGTATAATCTTGCACTTTGCTGCGTATCTGACCAATGCATTAACATTTTCCTGCAATCCATAACTACCTTCTTTCCTATCAACCACACAACTCTAATATTTTGTACAACCTGCAAAATTCTTAATCGTGGATTTCTAAATTGAGGTCATTAATATATTTCATGGAGAGCAATAGACATAGCATTGATTCCTGGTTATATCCTGACTAAAGTGATTATCTCTTGCTGCGAATGCTGCTGCAAGCTACTCAGTCCATGCAAATATGGAGCAACGAATCACCTACCAGAAATGGGCATATACATAGCAGACATCTTCCCTGTAATAGGCCTTGCAGTGCTCAATACTTCAGTGATAACCAGCTCCCAGCAGTTATTTGACTAACGCGAAAGGGCCCCTATTATTGAGAAACTTTTGACTTTTTCACCACGCTTGTGACTGATGTATTTATGTAATCATAGTAACATTCGCATGCTGCTTTGAAACTTTATTAATTTAAAGGATTGGATATGACTACTCTGTATAGATCGTAGAGATTAAAAAAACTGTTTTCTTCATAACTATATAATATTTAAATGGATATGCAATTATTGTAATTTTACTAGTTGATATTTTTGGAAATGACTCAGCATTCAGGCTTTCTTATTGTCCATCCAGTAACAAGGAGATGGAAGGATCTTGTCTTCCCTTGACATTATATGACTAAAGCATTTTTTGTGAAAATGATAAAGGAAAAGAACAACTGAGCTCCCTGTGTACTAAGTTAGATGCAAGTTATGAAGTAATGCCATGTCCAGCATTCAAGATTGGCATACCAGCTGGATATAGTAAAGCCATTTAAGTGATGAACTTAACAAATCGATTACCTTTTGATATTTTCTTAGTTTCTACTAAGAATAAAAGCTTATCAAAACATTTCATTTGATACACAACAATGAAGATGTTAAATGTTGAGCTTTACAAAATGCTGTATGTATTTTGTACTGTATTTGTGCTGCGCATGCCATCAGATCATAAATGTTGTCACAACATTTATGTTTTGACAACACTCAATGCTGCACTGACACTAATTATGAATAATGCAATTGTTCTGAGGAGTTTGGGCTTCTTCCTGCTCCTCCACCAATGCAGAAATGATAAGGTGGTAACACTTTGAAAGGAAAATGAAAATTGTGAGAATTTAATTCATTGGACCTTGCTAGCTACACACCCTATCATTCAGAACTTGAGCAGAATTAACACTAGAGTATGTCAACAAGATTACTGTGTTTCAGTTCTTTCCATTTCTATGAAAAGATAACTCAAAAGTGACCTTGAAGAAAGCTCACCCAAAAATTCTATCGATCTCTGTGGTCTGAACATCCTTTCCTGATGTTTACTGCTGTCAGCTATTTAGGGGATTTCCGATTTCCAGTAATAAGCCTCAACCCAGCAGTCAGTCAAATTGAAGAACTCCCCCTTCCTACCATCCTCCTGGCTAACGTAGAAAATAAAATTGAAGACCTCAGATCAAGACTGTAGTACCAGAAGACATCAGGGACTATTGTGTACTCTGCTTCACAGAAACATGTCTCACCCCCAGCACTTGGGACATAGCACTCCAGCCCAAGGGCTTCACCATCCACCTCATGGACCAGACGATGGCATCAGGTAAAGACAGAGGTGGTGGTGTTTGCTTCATGATTAACTCTTCATGGTGCACAGACATGACGGTTCTGTCTCAGTCCTGCTCCCCGACCTGGACCATCTGGCAGTCAAGGGTCATCTGTTCTACCTGCCGAGGGACTTCTCTGCCGTCACCCTGGTAGCGGTGTATATTCCACCCCTGGCAAACATCAAGCTGCCACTGGAGAAGCTAAACACTGTGGTCAACAGTCATGAGACAGTGCACCCTGACGCCTTCCTAATCTTTGTGGAGGACTTCAACCAGGCGCCAGCTTGAAGAAGTCTCTGACAAACAACCACCAACAATTCACCTGCAGAACCAGAGGAGCAAACACACTCAATCACTTGATCATGAAGTGCTTTGAGAGGCTGGTCATGGCACGCATTAACTCCTGCCTCCCAAACACCTCGACCCACTGCAATTCGCCTACCGTCAAAACAGATCTATACAGTGGATGTCAACTCCCTAGCCCTCCACTCATCTCTGGAGCATCTGGACAGTAAAGACACCAAGAATAATAGGGTTGTTATCATGGGAGACCTCAACTTCCCAAATATTGACTGGCACCCACTTAGTACCAAAGGTTGAGACGGGGCAGAATTTGTTAAGTGTGTCCAAGACGTATTCCTGTCACAGTATGTTGACAGGCCGACCAGAGGGAATGCCATACTAGATCTAGTATTAGGTAATGAACCGGGTCAGGTGACAGATCTATCAGTGGGTGAGCATTTGGGGGACAGTGACCACCACTCCCTTTAGCATTGTCATAGACAAAGATAGGAGCAAAGAGGACAGGAAGATATTTAATTGGGGAAGGGCAAATTATGAGGCTATAAGGCTAGAACTTGTGAGTGTGAATTGGGATGACATTTTTGAAGGGAAATGTACTATGGAGATGTGGTCGTTGTTCAGGGATCTTTTGCAGGATGTCAGGGATAAATTTGTCTCGGTGAGGTAGAGAAGGAATGGCAGGGTGAAGGAACCATGGGTGACAAGAGAGGTGGAACATCTAGTTAGGAGGAAGAAGGCAGCATATATAAGGTGTAGGCAGCAAGGATCAGATAGGGCTCATGAGGAATATAGGGTAGCAAGGAAGGAACTTAAGAAGGGGCTGAGGAGAGCAAGAAGGGGACATGAAAAGGCCTTGGCGAGTAGGGTGAAGGAAAATCCCAAGGCATTTTTCACATGTGAAGAGCAGAAGGACGATGAGAGGAAAGGTAGGACCGAAGGACAGCTTCTACCCCACTGTGATAAGACTATTGAACAGTTCCCTTATACAATGAGATGGACTATGACCTCACGATCTACCTTGTTGTGACCTCGCACCTTATTGCACTGCACTTTCTCCGTAGCTGTGACATTTTACTCTGTACTGTTATTGTTATTACCTGTATTACATCAATGCACTCTGTACTTACTCAATGTAACTGCACTGTATAATGAATTGACCCGTATGATCGGTTTGTAAGACAAGCTTTTCACTGTACCTCAGTACAAGTGACAATAATAAACCAAAACCAATACCAATACTGATTAGAGACAAAGATGGGAAGATGTGCCTGGAAGCTGTGGAAGTGGGTGAGGTCCCCAATGAATACTTCTCTTCAGTATTCACCAAAGAGGGGGGCCTTTATGATGCTGAGGACAGTGTTAGTAAAGTTAATGTTCTAGAGCATGTTGATATCAAAAGAGATGATGTGTTGGAGCTGTTAGAAAATATTAGGACAGATAAGTGTCCGGGGCCTGATGGAATATTACCCAGGCTGCTCTGCGAGGCGAGGCAGGAGATTGCTGAACCATTGGCTAGGATCTTTGAGTCCTCGTTGTCCACGGGAATGGTACCAGAGGATTGGAGGGTGGCAAGTGTTGTCCCCTTATTCAAAAATTGCAGTAGGGATAGTCCAGGGAATTATAGACCAGTGAGCCTTACGTCTGTGGTGGGCAAGCTGTTGGAAAGGATTCTTAGAGAGAGGATCTATGGGCATTTAGAGAATCACGGTCTGATCAGGGACAGCCAGCAAGGCTTTGTGAAGAGCAGATCATGTCTTACAAGCCTGATAGGGTTCTTTGAGGAGGTAACCAGGCAGATTGATGAGGGTAGTGCAGTAGATGTGGTCTACATGGATTTTAGTAAGGCATTTGACAAGGTTCCACATGGTAGGCTTCTTCAGAAGGTCAGAGGGCATGGGATCCAGGGAAGCTTGGCCATGTGGATTCAGGGAAGCTTGGCCATGTGGATTGAGAATTGGCTTGCCTGGAGAAAGCAGAGGGTTGTGGTGGAGGGAGTGCATTCAGATTGGAGGGCTGTGACTAGCGGTGTCCCACAAGGATTGGTTCTGGGACCTCTACATTTCGTGATTTTTATTAATGACTTGGATGAGGGGGTAGAAGGGTGGGTTGGCAAGTTTGAAGATGACACAAAGGTTGGTGGTGTTGTGGATAGTGTGGAGGATTGTCGAGGATTGCAGAAGGACATTGATAGGATGCAGAGCTGGGCTGAGAAGTGGCAGATGGAGCTCAATCCGGAGAAGTGTGAGGTGGTACACTTTGGAAGGACAAACTCCAGGGCGGAGTATAAAGTTAATGGCAGGATTCTGGGTAGTGTGGAGGAGCAGAGGGATCTGGGGGTTCATATCCACAGATCCCTGAAAGTTGCCTCGCAGGTGGATAGGGTAGTTAAGAAAGCTTATGGGATGTTAGCATTCATAAGTCATGGGATCGAATTTAAGAGCCACGAGGTAATGATGCAGCTCTGCAAAACTCTGGTTAGATCACACTTGGAGTACTGTGTCCAGTTCTGGTCACCTCATTATAGGAAGGATGTGGAAGCGTTGGAAAGGGTTCAGAGGAGATTTACCAGGATGATGCCTGGTTTAGAGAGCATGCATTATGAGGAGATACTAAAGGAGCTAGAGTTTTACTCTTTGGAGAGAAGGAGAATGAGAGGAGACATGATAGAGGTGTACAAAATATTAAGAGGAATAGATAGAGTAGACAGCCAGCGCCTCTTTCCCAGGGCAGCAATGCTCAATACAAGAGGGCATGGCTTCAAAGTAATGGGTGGGAAGTTCAAGGGAGATATCAGAGGAAGGTTTTTTATCCAGAGAGTGGTTGGGGTATGGAATACGCTGCCTGGGGCAGTGGTGGAGGCAGGTACATTGGTCAAATTCAAGAGATTACTAGATAAGCATATGGAGGAATTTAAAATAGAGGGATATGTGGGAGGAAGGGGTTAGATAGTCTTAGGTGAGGTTTAAAGGTCGGCACAACATTGTGGGCTGAAGGGCCTGTATTGTGCCGTACTGTTCTATGATACGTTAGACTATTGTTTATTGACTACAGCTCTGCCTTCAATACTGTAATTCCAAGCAAACTCATCACCAACTTCCGAGATCGGGGACTCAACACCTCCCTCTGCAACTGGATCATTGACTTTCTGACCAACAGACCACAATCGGTGAGGATAGGCAGCAACACCTCCAGCACGATTATTCTCAACACTGGTGCCCCACAAGGCTGTGTTCTCAGCCCTCTACTCTAATCCCTATATACTCATGACTGCATGGTTAGATTCTGCTCTAACTCCATCTACAAGTTTGCAGATGATACCATCGTAGCAGGCCATATCTCAAATAACGATGAGTCGGGATACAGGAAGGAGACAAGAGAGCTTAGTGACATGGTGTCATGACAACAACCTTTCCCTCAATGTCAGCAAAACAAAAGAGTTGGTCATTGACTTCAGGAAAGGGGGTGGTGTACATGCACCTGTCCACATTAATGGTGCTGAGGTTGAGAAGGTTGAGAGCTTCAAGTTCCTTGGAGTGAACATAATCAATAGCCTGTCCAACCACGTAGACGCCACAGCCAAGAAAGCTCACCAGTGCCTCTACTTCCTCAGGAGGCTGAAGAAATTTGGCATGTCCCCTTTGACACTCACCAACTTTTATCAATGCACCACAGAAAGCATCCTATCTAGATGTGTCACAGCTTGGTATGGCAACTGCTCTGCCAGGGACCGCAAGAAACTGCAGAGAGTTGTGGACACAGCCGAGCACATCATGGAAACCATCCTCCCCTCCATGGACCCTGTCTATACCTCTTACTGCCTTGGTGAAGCAGCCAGCATAATCAAAGACCCTGCCCACCCAGGTCATTCTCTCTTCTCTCCCCTCCCATCAGGCAGAAGATACAGGAGCCTGAGGGCACATACCACCAGGCCCAAGGACAGCTTCTATCCCATGGTGATAAGGCTATTGAACGGTTCCCTTAAACGATGAGATGGACTCTTGAGCTCACAATCTACCTTGTTGTGACTTTTCACTTTATTGTCTACCTGCAATGCACTTCCCTGTAGTTGTGACACTTTACTCTGTATTCTGTTGTTTTTACCCTGTACTACCTCAATGCACTGTGTAATGAATTGATCTGTACGAATGGTATGTAAGACAAGTTTTTCACTGTACCTCAGTACAAGTGACAATAATAAACCAATGTCAATACCACTGTTACACCACCATCAGGAATGCTTACTGTGCCATTCCGTGTCTGTACTCTGGCAAGTCCGATCACTTGGCTGTACTACTCCCGGCATATAAGATATCTTTATTAGTCACGTGTACATCGAAACATACAGTGAAATGCATCTTTTGTGTAGAGTGTTCTGGGGGCAGCCCGCAGGTGTCGCCATGCTTCCGGCGCCAACATAGCATGCCCACAACTTTCTAACCCGTGTGTCTTTGGAACGTGGGAGGAAACTGGAGCACCCGGAGGAAACCCACGTAGACCCAGGGAGAACGTACAAACTCCTTACAGACAGTGGCTGGAATTGAACCCGGGTCACTGGCGCTGTAATAGTGTCATGCTAACCACTACAGGCAGAGACTGAGGACTGCAGCACCAGGGGTGAGGAGGGAGGCAGAGGACTGTTTACAGGACTGCTTTGAATCAGTGGACTGGACCGTATTCAGGGATTCATCTTCGGATCTGAATGAATATGCCACGGTTGTCACCGACTTCATTAAGACCTGCGTGGATGAGTGTGTGCCTTTGAGACCATACCAAGTTTTCCCAAACCAGAAGCCCTGGATGAACCAGGAGATTCGCAGTCTTCTGAGGGCTAGATCTGTGGTGTTCAAGACTGGTGATCCAGAACCCTACAAGAAGTCCAGGTACGACCTTTGGAAGGCCATCGTGAGAGCGAAAAGGCAATTCCGTGTGAAGATAGAGACACAATCGGACACACGACAGCTGTGGCAGGGTCTGCATACCATTACTTCCTATAAGGTGAAACCAAACAGCATAAATGGCAGTGATGCTTCACTCCCCAATGAGCTCAATGCCATTTGTGCACGCTTTGAAAGGGAAAGTAACACTATACCTGTGCGAATCCCCAAAGCATCTGGCGACCCTGTGATCTCAATGTCAGAACATCCTTCAAGCGGGTGAACTCTCACAAGGTGTCAGGCCCCGACGGTGTACCAATGACTATCAACCGGTAGCACTCACATCTACCGTAATCAAGTGCTTTGAGAAGTTGGTTATGGCTATAATTAAGTCCTGCCTGAGCAGAGACCTGGACCTGCTGCAATTCGCCTACCGCCACAACAGATCTACAGCAGATGCAATCTCACAGGCTCTCCACTCTTCTTTGGAGCACCTAGACAACAGCAAAACATACATCAGGCTGCTGTTTATCGATTACAGGTTGGCATTTAACACCATCATCCCCTGAGTACTAATCAACAAGCTTCAAAACTTGGGCCTCTATACCTCCCCCTGCAACTGGATCCTTGACTTCCTCATCGGGAGACCACAGTCAGTGCAGATCGGCAACAGCATCTCCTCCTTGCTGACAGTCAACACAGATGCACCTCAAGGATGCGTGCTTAGCCTGCTGCTCTACTCTCTCTACACTCCTGACTGTGTGGCTAAACACAACTCAAATGCCATCGATAAATTCGCAGATGACACCACCACCATCTCAGATGGCGATGAGGAGGTGTACAGGAGTGAGATCGATTGGCTAGTTGAGTGGTGTTGCAAAAAGAACCTCGCACTCAACCTCAGCAAGACCAAGGAATTGATTGTGGACTTCAGGAAGGGTAGGTTGGGAAAACACACACCAGTCTTCATTGAGGGGTCAGTGGTGGAAAGGGTGAGCAACTTTAAATTGTTGGGTGTCAATATCTCGGAGGATCTATCTTAGTCCCAGCACATTGATGCAATCACGAAGAAGGCATGTCAGTGCCTCTACTTCATTTGGAGTTTGAGGAGATTTGGTATGTCACCAAAAACTCATGCAAACTTCTATAGGTGTACGGTGGAGAGCATTCTGACTGATTGCATCACAGCCTGGCATGGAGGCTCCAATGCACAGGATAGTAAAAGGCTGCAGACAGTTGTAGACTCAGCCAGCTCCATCACCGGCACAACCTTCCCCACCATCGAGGACATCTTCAAGAGGCGATGCCTCAAGAAGGTGGCATCCATCACTGGGGACCCTCACCATCGGAACATGCCCTCTTCTCATTACCTCCAGCAGGGAGGAGGTACAGGAGCATGAAGACTCACACTCAATGATTCAGAAACAGCTACTTACCCTCAATCACCAGATTTCTCAATGTCCATGAACCCATAAACATTGCATCATTATTCATATTTTCCCGCACTATTAGTTTATTTATTTTGTAATTGAGAGTAATTTTATGTCTTGCACCGTACTTCTGCCGCAAAACAACAAATTTCACATCATAAGACAGCGATAATAAATCTGATTCTGATTCCTGAATCTGATTGCTACAATAAATCGAGACAGGCAAAAAGCACAACTTTTAACTAACTTATTAAACATTTCAAAAAGCACAAAATAAAGATTGGAGTAGACAAATGAAATTACGTTGAAATACAAAATAAACATTTATTACTTTGTCTTGAGTGATGTTAAACAGAAATACAGATCTGGAACTTTTATCTGGAAGCATTGCCTGGAAGTATTGCCTGGGCGAAATAATGATTCACATATAAACTTTTCTGATAAGGGAGTTGTCAAGTAATAAGTGTGGCTCATCGACCCATGAAAAACTTGCATGTTATGCAACAAAGCTTAAACTTTTCAGCGTTTTTGTTACAATGAGAATAGATAACCAAAACTCAATTTCTTGACTGCAATGGAGAAAGTAGGCCAGTAGACAAACAGGGAATCATCGACAGCAATATTTGTATTTCCACAATTAATTTTGCATGTGCATATTCCAGAAGATGCCGTTAAATTTCTCCATTATAATAGCGATCACCGGCAACTTGCTTTATTCCAGGCAGTGGTTTCCCACATTTCTTTAGTAATGCTTTACAATATGAAAAATATTAGTTATATTTCCTGAAGTTGTGAGTAAAATAATATGGATATTAAGAAAGATACTTCAAGAATGTACATTTATTTATTATACTTCTTCTGGGATGTGGGCAGTTAAGCAAAAGGAGTCCTGTAGTGAAAAATACATTGCATTCAGGCAAAAAAAACTCAAGACGACGACTAACTACACAATACACACAAGCAAATAGAACAGAAAATAAATAATTACTAATTTTTCCGTAAGATAAAATTGAGTTGAGATACCAAAAGCTCATATTAAAGAGGTAATGAAGAAGATATGTTAAGAAAAGACAATTATTGAAACACATGCCGAGAATATTTGACAACTGTAAGGGCTTGATGTTCGAGTGTTTGTCACTAAAACGTTAATCATGTTGACTTGTATGTCTTTTAATAGTAGAAGAGATATACTAAATAAGTAAATTATGTATGTAGCAATTTTACCAGTGGTCCACTAGTTTTAAAGCATGGACAATGGAAAATAATATGAATACCTTCTGCAAAATTAACTTAATTTGCCCAACAATATGCAGAAACATTTTAATTGAAATAATGATTTGGTCTGTACATTTTTGCATTGGTATTTCTCTTAAAGAACCTAAAATGCTCAGAAACACTTATGTTTCTTAGATGCACCTAATTTGCGATGATGAATTGAGTGCACGCTTCAGTGATCATAACTGCAGCTGAGACCTATTATATTTAATGATCTAGACATTTTTTTTCTGAAAACACCCAGGCATATATTGTGATAAAATGAAGAAGGCACTTCTGTTATTAAGAGCAAAAGAGAGAAAAAACTGCAAAAAATTCCAAGTTACTACATATATCTAACATAATGTGTGCTTCACACTTTTTATTGTTTGTGCTTACACTAAAAATAATCAGAAAGGAATTATCTGATAACCTGAAAATTAATTCTTTCATATGTGACAATATTTAACTAATTTTGTGTGAAAGACAACTTTTTAATGCTTACATCTTACATTTCTCTCAATACCTGCCTTCAAAACTCTGAATGGCAAAGGTTGTGAATGGGTTATAGAGATCCTTTCACCATGAGATCTTTTTGTGTGAGTAAGCAACAGTAATTTGCAATTTGTGAAAACATTTTGAAAGATTCCAATTTTTTGTTTCATGTGGGTGCTAATTTCAGGTAAGTTTCAATTCACTGGTTCAGGTATGTGATGTTATGGGACGTAACACCCCACAATTAGTGCTAACTCTGTGGACTTTACCCATTTCTCTCCAATATCACCAAAATGTTTGTTGACATGGAAAGAACATTTGCCATTCATGAACAAATTATGGAAGATTGCATTAATGTAAATAACTGCCTTAATGGAAACTTGGGTTATAAGTATTGATGCCCGTGTCCAAATGAAGCCATTCAGCCAGGCTATACCACTGACCACTCGCCCAGGATATACATTGGTGGTAACTGTAGTTCTCAACACCAAATTGTTCCTTGGTTCACCTCTCTGCTTCCCTGGCCTTTCTTCTCTTTTGGGCATCTCACTTTCTGTACCTCTTGTTTCCCATTTAAAATCTGCATCCTCTGCAAGCCAAGTGCAATAAAATGTTCTGACCAAGGCATCCTTGCTGCCTTCCTCTGTAATCCTCTGCAACAAGTGAATTCTTATCCTCAAGTGATTACACCCCCCATCTCATCATATTAAGCTTTACATTCTCTTAGCTGACTGCCCACCTGTAAGGCCTTAACCTCTGGGTCATCCCATCACACTTGACTTTGCAAATAGATAAGATATCTTTATTAGTCACATGTACATTGAAACACACAGTGAAATGCATCTTTTGCGTAGAGTGTTCTGGGGGCAGCCTGCAAGTGTCGCTATGCATCAGGCGCCAACATAGCATGCCCACAACTTCCTAACCTGTACGCCTTTGGAATGTGGGAGGAAACTGGAGCACCTGGAGGAAACCCACGCAGACACGGGGAGAACGTACAAACTCCTTACAGACAGTGGCCGGAATTGAACCCGGGTCGCTGGCACTGTAAAGCATTATGCTAACTGCTACACTACCATGCCTGTCAAAGTCATCTCTCATTATTTTAATGTACAACTCACCACCCATACCCCTCCCTATCCAGCTTCTTCAGTTGGTGCACAGGAAAAAACTACCTCACAATTAATTTATGCTCATTCAACGTCTCAACACCTATAGACTTCCATCCCACAATGTTTCTGCAGCTACTGGTCTCTTCACCTCCACCTTCGATGCCTCAAGCTCCATTGAAAGTACCATTTTCTCTCATCCTGGCCACCTTTTGCTCCCTTATTTCCAAATGATACAGACTTGAATTGGTTTAGCCTTGCACTACGACCATGCTGGTTTTAATGATAATAAAATGCATTTAAGCCCTGCTTTTGTTTGCTCAAATTGCTCATTATTCCAAGGTTATCCTGAATCCAAAGAATACACTTGCTTTTTTTCACTAATGCAAAATGCTTGCTTAAATCTTTCTCTCCTTTCCCCCTGCCTCAGTTCCAACAAGAAACGTGAAGAACTTAGAGATCTCTTTGACACTCAAACCATGACCATCTCATCAATTGCCTCTGTTGCTCCCCTACCTTTCCCAGCCCACTGGTAGGAAGTCCTGAGGTTATTCCCTGCTCAGGCTTTGATTTATGTCCTTTACCTGGTTTTGCTCTTGCACCTCATACCCTCTTAGAACCTGTCCTCCAAGAGACTCACCTTCTGCTTTCTCAATGAGCAGTCTTTGCTAGCTCCGTGTTATTGCATTCTCTTTCAAATTTATCTTCTTCTGAAAAAAAATATTAAAAAATCCCAATCCATCTCCCATTTTAAAATTACCACCCCACCTCCAATCCCCCTTTTCTTTTTCAAAGTCCTCGAACATGACAGAGCCTCTCAAAGTTCAGCCACCTGAAAGATCCATTTTAGAGTTCCTCCAATCGGATTTCTGTCAGTCACCCAGGACACTATTTGACGGCGATGAAGGCAAATCCAGCCCTCCTCTTTCTTCTCAGCTGATCTGGAGCTTTTGACATGGTAACCACACCATTCTCCTCCAACACCTCTCCACCATCTGAATTGGGTGGGACTGGAATTGTGTAGTTTCCTTCTCATCTATCCAGCCATACTTAGATCACTCACAGTGGCATTTCTTCCTGCTCCAGCACTATTACCTCTGGTGTCCCCTAAAAATATATTCTTGGCCTTCTTCTATTTCTTATGTACATGCTGTCCTTTGACAACACCACCCACATACACAGGATCAGTCTTCAGATGTATGGTGAGCAACATCCATTTGTACCTCAACACACCAATTTGACCTCTCTATTGTTTCTGAATGGTCTGGTTGCTTGAGCACCAATTTCTACCAAGTAAATATTCATATGCCCAAAGCCATTGACTTCAGCTCCTGATAAACATTTACATCAACTCATCACTGATTCCGTCTCTCTCGCCGGCAATTGTCTGAACCTGAACCAGATATTTACAACCCCAAGTTGAGCTTCTAATCTCATACTCCCCCATCACTACGAGGACCCACTTCCACCTCTGTAAAATCACACAACAAAGTCTTTGTTTCAACACCTGCTGTCAAATCCTCATCCCCTATTTCACTGTTACATCACACTCCACGCTGGCTTCCATCATGACAAGTTCCATAAAATTATGAACATCAAACACTATTCTTCTGTGTCCTCAGTTGCAACAAGTTTAGATCAATTATGACTTCTGTGCTCTCTAACCTACACAGTCTATATGTTCAGCAACAACTCAGTTTTAAAGTTCTTGTTGTTTACAAATGTTTCCATCGTGTTCCAGCCTCACCACCCCTACCTCCAATATCTGTGAACTCCTCCATCCCTACAACGCCTTGCCCATCTGTTCCCAGCTTCCCGTTGACTCCTAACTTCACTGTTTCACCATTGACTTCGGCATCCAAGACTCTCAGTTCTGGAATCCTTCTGCTTCTCTTTCCATCCTTAAAAACTCACCCTTTGACAGAAATTTTGTCATGTTACTTTCCTATCAGAACCCCTTTGAACACTGCATTACCACCTCTTCCAGATCCTAATCATCAGCTGTATAAAAAAATTCTCCTCATGTCACTTCTGGTTCTTTTGTTCATCACCTTTATTCTATGAGCCCTGTCCTTGGCCACGCAGGCAATGGGAACAGTTTTTCTCTCCCTGCTCTACCTATACACATTATGACTTTAAATAACTCTATCAGATCTCCTCACAACATTCTCTAGTTCCTAGAAGAACAACTCCAGTTTCCCTTGCCTTTCCACTTAACTAAGGTCCCTCATCCCTAAAATCATCCTGGCAAATCTATTCTGCATGCTTTGCAAAGCCTTCCCAGCTTTTCCAAACTGTTTGATTACACTGTGAAGCACCTCAGAACAGCCTGCTATTTTAAAGGTATTTATTGCACACCTCCCAGCGGTATCAGTGAATCAGCAAGATGAATTAGTGGGATGAATTTGGATGGATAAAAGGGAGGAGATTGCTGTGGCCCTGATGGAGATTTCTGTGTCATCGTTAACCACAAGGCAAGGTACCAGGAGATCGGAGGATAGCTAATATTGTTCCTTTCTTTAAGAAGGGCGGCAGGAATAAGCCAGGTAACTACAGGCCAGTGAGTCCTGTGTCAGTGGTCAGGAAATTATTGGAGAAAATTGTGAGGGACAGGATTTATGTATACTTGGAAAGACAGGAACTGATTAGGGATTGTCAGTGCAGCTTTGCTGGGGGCATAGAACATAAGAGTTGGGACTTCATGTTGCAACTTTACAAAACACTGGTTAGGCCGCACTTGAGTATTGTGTGCAGTTCGGACCACCATACTATAGCAATGATGCGATTGTGCTGGAGAAAATGCAGAGGAAGTTCACAAGGATGCCGCCTGGATTGGAGGACGTGAGCTATGGGGAGAGATTGGATAGCTGAGCTGGCTTTCCTTGGAGCGAAGTGGGCTGAGGAGTGTCCTGAGAGAAGTATAAGAGACTATGAGAGGCATAGAGAGGGTAGAAAGCCAAAATCTTTTTCCCATGGTAGGGGTATCAAAAAAAAGGGCATAGGTCTATTGTGAAAGGAACAAGTTTTAAAGAGGATTGGAGAGGTAAGCTTTTTTTTTACAGAGAGAGTGGTTGAACACTCTGCCAGAGGAACTGGTGGATTCCAATACAATCACTCTATATAAGAGGCATTTAGACATGAGCTTAAATAGGCAAGGCACAGAAGAATATGGTCCTAATGTGGGCAAATGGGATTAATGCAGATCGGCAAAATGGTCAGCATGGATGTGGTGGGCTGAAGGGCCCATTTCTATACTTTACGACTCTGAATTCTCCGAGATATTTACAAAAACAATTATAGTAAGTTGCTGGGTAGGATATTGCCATTCATTAGGAGCTCACAGGCTGGGGAGAGGAAACAGGAGCAAATCATCCATATTTTGATGCTTCTGCAGATGTTTTAAGGGGAGTTTTGATGGATGCACAAGTTAGGGACTGTGATCCAGAAACAGAGCAACAAGATTCACTGGTGATATTAGCTGGTAGAAATTAGTAACATATGAAGCATCATCCATGAGGATCTACCATATATTTCAAATGATCACAGGAGGTGACTGCTAGTGAGGAAAGAAAACTATCATTATCACCTTACACATTGACATCCAACAGCTCTACCTCTTCAAGGCCTTTCTCAATCTCTCCTTCCCTTGCTGTCAGAATGTATGGCTAACATTCGGTTTTGCATGTTTTTCAGCTAAAGAATAATAAGACTAAAACTACAATTGTTCAATACCATCGCAAACTGTCATTCCAGCAGTAGCAAATCCATTCATTTCTCCAGCCACCGTCTCAGGCTGGAGTAGACTGTCTACAAACCATGGACCCGAAGCTGTCAAGCCCCATTTTGCCTTCCACCTCACACATCACTGTTGCCTGACTCAGCCTTTGCCCACCTCTCGACCTGGATTCATTTAACCTGCCCAGCTAGGGACTACCAGGTTGTAAAAGAAATACTGCTCCATTTTGGCTGGCTGACATTTTAAAGGTTTTTTAAAAACTTCTTCAGTGCCTACCAGAAATAGGCACCTAAGGTGTCTCAAAATATATGTGAAGCTGGGTACTATGATGCCAACAGGACTGCCGCACCTTTTTTTGAACTTAAGAACTGAAGCTCCGACAGCACCCAATCTACAGAAAAATCTAACAAGATCATTATCACAGAGCAAGTGAAGCAGTACTTAAAGAGACACTCAGCTGCAAGTAATTGGATCAGAGGGCCTGTTTGCCACCCTGCTGTTTGGATTGCCAAGAGAGTTTCCAACTTCTAAATCACTTCCTTTTTTCAACCTCTCAAGGGTGCCATTCTTGCCAATTTTATTTGGATAGAACAACAGTGCAAGAAAGAGGAACAGCTACAGACTTGATAAACAGCAAACTGCAAATGGAATAATTAGAAGGCAGTCAGTGAGCACTGCTCCTGAGAGGGGATGTGGGGGTCAGGTAAAACCAGTCAGCAAAACAGCAACCCCACCCCCACCACGACATGTTGCTAGATTGCAATCAATAGACATTATCAGGTAATTTGTAGGATTTTCTTCACTGAAAACATATTTAGCCACCTCTCCTCTCTCAGGTGATTTTTTTTTGTGCTGTGCAACACAAGGGATACAGTACATGCTGGGGAAAGCACTTCCTTTCAGCTTAGTGTTAGCATTGGGCACATGCAGTTCTTACAATGTATACTCCTTATCAGGAGGGAATGTATCCCACTTCCTATTCAGGACAATGCAATCCTGGTGTTACTACCAAAACCCCTAACCATTGGTTTTATAGAAAGAAACGGAAGCAGGGTCATCAGAGAAGCATCAGAAATTGTACCCAATACTTCCAATATCAAAACAATTCTCCAGGTTTCTTTTTATTGGTGAGTGAAACTTCAATACTTAGGATATCTTGCTTAGAAGAATGTAAAGTGTCTGGCCAAAAGAATTCTTGAGTAGCGATAACCAATGGTTATCTCCAGCTGATTCAGAGCTTCTTCCGCTGGAAAAAAATATAAATGGCCTTTTGCTTTCAGAACTAACCTGTGAGGAAATCTGTGGCAAAAGATAACACCAAAGGCTGATGCACTTTTTAAATTGGTCATCAAGGCAGTGAATAATTTACTTGAATAAGACCATCTCCCATCTCTATCAAATGAGGAAGATCAGCAATATTGGAAATTTTCTGTCCATCTTTGATTTTTAATTCAGAAATCATATTGTTTATTTGCTTTTTTAAAATCTCCATGGTCTCCAATTTCAGTTGGAACCAGGAAAGATGCAGCCATAAATTTCATCACAACTGCAGAATCAATGCAATTCTTTACTGAACAGTAGGGGACATATTTCACAACGATACACCTGCTATCTGCTAACTTATACACACCTCAGAAAAAACTAATGCTCCATTTCTGCATCAAACTTCTTCAACTAGAATAAACGATAATTAGCATAACTTTCCTTTTGATAAGCAGTCAAATCTGAATGACTTCTTTAAGCTTGAACCCTCAAAATGTTAACCAAACTATAATGTACTAAACCAAGATTATGATATCTTGTTCCTAGGTAGGTGAATGTTGAAGAATTCTTCCTCCAATATTATGAGGTCCCTTAATCAACTGCTGTGACACGATGAAGCATTTTGTAAATATGGCCCAGATTTTACTGGTGGATGCCAGCGGTTTTAAACGGCATTTACCTATTTAAATGGCAGCAAGTCCTAAACCTACCATTAGTTGGAGCTGTAAGTTTCAATAATTACTGCTGCTGGACTCCCCATTGCACTTAGCAGCAGAGTTCCATCTTGCTGAGATTCTTCAGCATTTATGCTGGTGAACTCAGCTCTCAGACCTTGAGCCAGATTAGACCTGGCTCAGGATCTGAAACCCTGTTGATTTCAATGGGAATTGCAAGGGAGATGGGTAAGGTAATGACTGTAATTATCTAAAAGCGTTCTCAGTTGATTTTATTCCATTTAAAAAAGAAGTATTTAAGATTTTTCATGCATTTTAATAGCGTTACATGCTTCTGACTGTCAGCAGTATTTAAAAACTCTCACACCTTTGACATTTGTCAAAGATCGGTTTGCATACTGGCAAACCTGTCAGGGAAATTCTGGGGCTTGAGTTTTACCAACAGCATTGTCCAAGGCCCTCCCACCATTGAGTTTGACCTCTGTGGGTCATCAAGAATCATCCTCGGAATTAGGACCAGGTTAGTTCAGGCGTGCGATGACCAAAGGTGCCTGGCCCATGCTAGCAAAATCCAGGCCTTTGTTTATTACACTTACATCCTTGAATGGCCTGCAAAGATTCTAAGTTACAAATGAGGGAGGCAGGCTTCATAACAATCCCAACACTACCTTAGTTAGTGTAAAGAGTGACAAGCTTCACACAAACTAAAACTAAACAAACAGCAAACAACCTGTTTAACTAAATTTGCTTCTGAATGTTTTTTTGGAAAACATGGTACTATAACTACCCAGGGCATTTCCTCCCTAAAACTCTCAAAATGTTAAGTTTACACAAGATTAAATAAAATTATGAGGGAAAAACTTTGAATCAGAGTGAACTTAAATATCTTCCTTCGGAGCATTCAATGTCCCACTGATTGCCAGATTGTGCCCAATTCTTCAATGCATCCTTTTACTGACAAGATCATATTCTTCACCATATTACATGAGTTCCTATTTCTCACCTGTCTGACTTCCCCACCCACAATTAAAACAAGAGCTTTGTAAAGAGCGCCAGTCATCAACTAATTTCACAGAAGACGTTGGCCAACAGACAAATAATTACACCATGTCACACTTTGTACATCTCAATCAATATTCTAATGCAAGTCTTTGTCTGAAATATTTTAGTCCTTGTTTTCCAAAATACTAATCCCCCTTGCAGTGTGATGTGTTCACGCAAGCACAGGGTCCTCAATAATCAGTGCGTCAGCAGGAAGCCAGTGAACACAGAAGGGGAGAAAATCCTCTCTGTACTGATTGTTGAGGACCAGGACTTTAACTATTGTTAGCATCAGCGTATTAATCAACCCCTTGTTAAGCAGAAGAACTGCATTACTGTTAAAATTAAAATGCTGAAACTTTTGCTTTAAGTTCACTAAATGAGCCTTGTTATTTGCTGATTACTGTCACTCTTCAGCTAATTGAATTAGAGTATTCAGGAACTCCACTACGTTGACAGAAAAAATTATTTGTGCACTCAAGATATGATTGGTCTTAGCTTGTTCATTTGATTAACAGTATGCTATTACCATGTTCTTAAGAGGGTAAAGAAGAGGTTGGAATTAGTGCCATTAAATAGTGTCAGTATGAGGTACATTTAATCTGTGAGATTCAAAAATAACAAAATGCCTAACTGGGGATGTAGGGGATCCAAATTATGTTTGCCCTGCTTGTCTTACAGATCAGCAATGCTTTCATGGAAAATTCATCATTGTAACATAATATGGGAAAAACTGGGGCATTCTGTAATTTTGCTTTCAAATCTGAATTTCAAATCTTACCTGGGCTTAAAATAAACAGACTCTAAACCACAACATGGCTTGAAACAAAACATAAATTGAAAGGAAAGATTATCCTGGTTAATGGGAGGTTTCATTTGCTGCAGATTGAAAAGATGTACTGTACATATGTAAGGGCAGAATTCTGCTTTTCAACCATTTTATTAATGAGAATGGCTTATAATGTGGAACAGCAAAAGCGATGCTTTCAAAATATAAGTCTTGAAAGGGAAATTGATCACCCTATTCACAGTGAGCTGATCTTAGTTACAATGATTTCTGACAGGAAGGGATAGCAGGGAGGTGGCAAACTCCACTAAGATTCCCATTCTCAATACTGACCATATCTATAAAACCCGAAGGAGGCAGGAACAGGTGCAAATGTAATCCCCTACACAGCTGAATATTTTTTGCACAGCTTTACAAATGAGGAAGGGCTATGGGTTAGGTAGAATCATGGAAATTTATTTTAGCATGAACCAATGCCTCAGGAGATAAAGATATAGAATCACATGCTTGATAAAAAGTAAAGGAAACTATACAGTCCTGTATATCTGTAAGTATTTTTTCATGTGAGGTTGGAGGACCTCTTTGGTTTAGTGTAAAACAGACTAACCAACAAGCAAAAAGCAGATTGAATACCACACCATGAATCAGCCTATCGGACCTTCCATTCCGTTCTTTTTACCTCTCTTTTGTTCTTTGCAACTTAAAACTTGTTTTATTTCTAACTTTTCCCCAGTTCTGCTGAATGTTACCGACCTGAAATGGTTTCTCTCTCCACAGACGCAGACTGACTTACTAAGTATTTTCAGCATTTTCCATTTTTATTTCAGACATCCAGTATCTGCAATATCTTGTTTATCAACCAGCGATCATGTCAGATTCCCAGTAAAAGCTCCAAAAAGTTTGTTGGAAAGGCAACATTTTGGGAATGGTTTACATAAAAGACATATGAATGTGTACTGGGTTTACTTTGGTAATCTTATCCACTTTGGAAGTAAGTGATTGCCTTAGTACTGCTTGCCTTGTGCATGGAAAACCACTGGCTTTACTGACCTCTAGCTGAATTAAATAGGCATCAAACTAAAAATAGACTTCAAAAAGACATGCAATGCTTTGTGGTGCAGCAAGTGAAAAATATTAAATACCTGGTAAGTACATGGACCATGTTTAAATAATCTGCTTAAGCCTGCAGTTAAAGAACATAGTGAATAAGCTCTTGGGGTCTTAACTTATTGATAAACACATTCTAAAGGATATTTTACTTCATTTTTTGTAGATATCTTAATAGGTGCATTTTCCCATATTTATTAATTATAAACACTAACATGTCATTGGTAGTATAATTACAAAGCCAAACATGGGAGAAGAAAGGTGAAGATATCTGGAGATAAACCCAGCAACATATCCATTCATGTTTATTGTAAATTTTCCCAAAAATATTGAGTAAAATTTATACAGAAGGTTATCAGCACCAGGTCTAGGATCCTGGAATTCCCTATCCTACAGCACCATAAAAGTACCTTTCCAACAGTTGGTAGCAAGCTTAAGAAGGCAGCCTGTTCCCACCGTCTCACAGGCAAGGAGGGATGGGCAATTAATGCAAGTTTTAATAGCCACAATACATATCAAACACATGAGAATTGTAAGTTAATTGGCCAATGATTTGTAGGTGAGTGGTAAAATCTGGGGGAAGTTGAGGGGAATGTGATAGAATAAAATAGATGAGTGTAAGTGGATGCTTGATGATTAGAATGGACTCAGTACGCTGAAAGGTTTGTTTCTGTGCTTTATTAGTCTATGAATGAAATTTATAGAAGGCCATTGGTAACACCAACTACTTAGTAGTTAGGTTTGCATTTGAACAAATGCAACGTAAACAATAAACATAAAGTTTTATCCAGCCCCAGCTGTCACAAGACCATCCAGATCCCAGTTTACAACCTTAACTTCCTGGACTAAGTTCAGCAATTGTGCTTGTGCAGAAAACATTCTTTTTTTATAACAGGAGCTTGACTGTTCTGAATAGTGCAAACAGGGCAGCACAGCTAATCTTAGTAGCAAGGATGAGCATACTGGAATTGTTCCAGTTATCAAAGCAATTGGGGTCACAGAAAATGTCTTCATTATACTGAGTCAACCAGCATCAATGCAAACTACTATCTGATCACCACTAGGATAATTGGTATCACATGTCAAAATGGACTGCTTTTTAAGAGTTACCTGGAAAGCTTTTATACAAAATTTGTTCATTTTCAGTTCTCTGGTGTTTCTTTATTCCCCTCCCATTCCATCATTACCCAAGTCCTTTGTCTTCATTTGTTTTCATTAACCCAACTCAATAATGATACTTTCATTCCCAAAAACATGCAAATCTACAAACTTCCTTAAGTAGGAGAAATGCAGGAATTGCTGTTTTTAAAAGGCATAATCGAAATAGTCACATTCTGTATGGAGAGCAAATGGAGAAAAACAGTTATAGAGTCTAGAGTTTTTAAAAAGTTAAATATAAAACTTAATAAAATGTAATCACACAAATATTAAATGTTCCAAGTAGCATTGCAGCAAACAAGCGTTACTTCAAGGATTAAACACATCAACCAGTTTACTATTCTTTTTTCAGCAATTTGAAAGACCCCAGAGTCAGCTTTTCAGTGACATGGAACAATAACAAATAATTCATTTTCTGCCTTATTAATTCAATAGAGTTAGAAAATGAATCATTATACTTATTTAATAATCAAATACACCACATTCTTGGGCATACCTGAAGTTCAGTCTGAAAGAAGAATTTCTGTGGACATTGTGAACAGTCATAAATCTTATCTTCTTGCCCATGTACTGCGAAGATATGCTGTTGCAGTTTGTTTGCCTGCACGAAGACTGAAAATAATTGAAAGTGATCAGAAGTGCATCTGCTGCAGAACTCGGCTGCCATTCCCAGCTGTATGTCTATTATTACCACACTGAGCCAAATCCCCCACAGACCTTGTGATATTTATCAATAAATCATTTTTTTTGTTTCACTAAATTTAATTCACTATGTAGACTAGATTAATAATTTAACATTTCAAGACTGGAGTTTCACTTATTTATAACATCTTGCATACTGGGGCTCTTTTTAGTCTGTATGTGTGAATGTGTGCTTTGGTTTATTGCTCTGATCTACCTATATTGAATTATCATTAAATTATTCCATGTAAATTATAAACCTAAATGCTGCCACAGATATTAGGCAGGTTTTTTAGCATTGATAATTATTGGTCCACATACCGTGATGAACTATCAAAAGTGAACTTGGCCACCTACTCATGAGATCATTTTCACTATTCACTTCCACATGATTTTCAGTGTTAGCATAAACCAACAGCTGTGAGAAAACAAAAGGTGGATCAAACCAACACAAGAACATGTTGTTCTTTCTTGTTTATATCAATTGGTTACTCGCATTTATTCAAGTAAAAGATGCTTATAATTGAGACTAAAGAAGCACTCTTATGTCCGTATTCACATCCATGAAGATAGGCTGATATTGTGCACACAATGATGTTTCAATTTCATGAAATGCTGTGAATTTCGGTATACTGTTATACTTAATCTGATGTATTACCAGAAGGCAAGACTACCAATTTGGTGCATCTCAGTAGGTCAATATAACTTAAATACAGAGGTCAACAGCTGTCTATTAAAATTTATGCCCAAATTTATGCCAGTATGGGTGTAAACACATTGGGAAAATCAATTAGTGTATCAATCAGTAGCATCTTTTACTGAAATAATATGACATTAGTCCAATGCTTTACTTTTCTGAAGTTACAAACCTGTTCTGTGCACACAATGGTACATTGTTCAATTGCCAGCGAAGCACCAATTAATCTGAGTAATCCATATCCTTCTTTGAAAATCCAACTACAGCTGCAATAACACGAGAAATTTTCTTGCATTTGCTTACTATTTTTTTCTCAAAAACTTGTGTGTAAAAGTCAAATAATGGCGACTGTTATATCAAAGTTAGTTTATTTATAAAATCATTGTGAAATAGGGCAATTAATGCCGGGAAATTTTCAAAATTGAACTGAAAAACTTGAGCAGAAAGCAGCTGAAGCTTATACTCATTGCAAAATTGAAATCTGAATTTAGTGTTTCCAGCTCCAGATATTAAAGCTACTGTCTGAAATGAGAGCAGATACTAAATTAGCTCCAATCTTTACATTCTGCTGGAGCATTCAAACTTTCCTCATTAAGCACAAAAAGGAACAAATTTAAACACCAACAGCACAAATTTAAATCCACTGAGGTGGCTCAGCATAACTCGCCAAGACAACCAGTTCTCACTCCTAGACTCTCAATGTTACCTCTATTGCCTTCAAAGGACACATTTCTAGCCTAAAATGAGGAAAACTGGCAATCACCCTGTTTGGAAGAAGAATAAATCTGTGTTCCATGAAATAATGACGAATTTAATAGTTCTGAAGGTTTTAATGTTTCTTAAAGTTAATATCCGATTAAGAGTATAGTGCCTGAGAAAACCATCAAACCTTTGGGAACAGAAACAGTTATTCCTCATGTTGATAAAATTTAATGAAAAGGAAATTCAGGCAGTCTAGGCCAAGCTGCATTACACAGAGCACCACACAAGTTTTATTTTTATTTGAGGCTGGGGAAGGAACTTGAGAATGATATGTAGTGCCAAGGCTAAGGAATGCAAGACCCGAGCTCAAAACAAAACATGATATGGATCAATGCAACTACAGATACACCATGTAGTAATCATATGGATTGACTGAGGTGTCACCCTTGACTACATTAACATCAGAGCCTCAAACTTAATTCTATGGCATGTAATTGTAAGATATTTTTAATCTATTAATTTGCAGGATCAGTCAATACCACAGCTGACTACAAATATCCCTGCTACATGCTGGGTAGAGTCAATGTGGTGAGCTTGGACCATGGATGAGTCTGCCTCTAAGGAAAAGAAAAATGTAGTGTTTCTACTTGCATCACCTTTTCAGGCAGTGAATTCTAGACTCATTCACTGAAATTTTTTTTCTCAATTCCCTTCCACTTCCACAAATTAAATAAATCTATGCCCTTGGTTACTGATCCCTCAGTGTACAATTGTTTAGGCCTCTAATAATTTTGTACACTACCATCAAATCTGCCTTCAATCTCCATTGTTCCACCTTAAACGGTCTTACCTCATAACTATAATTCTCGAGCTCTGGCAACAGCTCCAGTTGGCACATTTGTGCCCAGTTAACCAGTCCATTAATATCATCCCATAGCCTTGAACTTTCTTCCTCATTGTCAACCACAATGTCAATTTTGGTGTCATCAGCAATTTTTTCCCTCTACATTTAAGCCAACAATATTTACATGTACCACAAAACACATGAGGCTTAGCACCAAGTCCTGTAGAGCCCAACTACATGCAGTCCTATAGTCAATATAATTCCTGCTGACCTTTGTTTTCTACACTTAGCCAACTTTGTTTCCAGCTTGGTGCCTTCCTTTCGATTCCATTGACTTTAACTACCATGTGGAACAAGTGCCTCAGCAAATCCACAAATGTTCTGCCCTTATTGATACAACTTTCCACTACATCACAAAATTCAGTTAGTTAGTTGGACACATCCTTAACGAAACCATGCTGACTTCTCACAATCAACACAATTAAGTGTAAGGAAAAGCAATAAATGGATTAGTAGATTATTGGAGGCATTAATCCAACACAGTTTGAGGTCTGGAAAGAAATTTTTTCCCTACTTATTCATTTTTTGGGATAAAGGTGTTGATGGCAAGGTCAGCATCTTATGATTGGTTTCAAATTGGCCATGAGAAGATAAGCCACCTCTAAGAATCACTGCTGCCCTCCTGATGAAGGTACTCCTACTCTGTTGTTGGGAAGGAATTCCAGGATTTGGAAACAGCTATGATTAAGTAATGACGATACATTTCCAAATTAGGATGGAGTGGAACTTGGAAGGGACCTGCTGCCTCGTCTTTTTTTGGTGGTGGAAGTTGTGGGTTTGGAATTGTTGTTGGAGGCTAGTCGAGTAGATGCTGCGCATTTTGTAGATGGTACACACTGCACGCACAGTGATGGAGGGAATGAACATTTTGACTGATGGATAGGGTGCTAGCCAAGCAAGATGCTTTGCTCTGGACAGTGTCAAGCTTCTTATACATTGTTGGAGCTGTACTCATCTGGGCAGGTGGAGAGTATTTCATAACAATCCTGACATACCCTTTAGATGGTGGAAAGGCTTTGGATTGTCAGGAGGCCAGGCACTTGTGACAGGATACCCAGCCTCTGACCTGCTCATGTAGCTGTAATATTTACGTGGCTGGTCCAGTTGAGTTTCTCATCAAGGTGACCTCCAAGATGCTGATGGTGAGGGACTTGGCAATGAAAGTCAAGGGTCATGGTTAAAGTCTATCTTGGAGACTGGCATAGTTTAGCATATGTAGCATGAATGAAACTTGCCACTTTTCAGGTCATATTATCTGGATCCTATTCCATTCAGGAATGGACTGCTTCATTTTCTGAGGAGTTGCAAGTGGAATTAACCACTGTAAAATTATCGGCAAAGATCTCCTTTTCTGACCTTAACATTCAAGGAAGGTCATAGATAAAATGGCTGAAACGGTTGGGCCTAAGGTATTGCCTTGAGGAAGTCTTACAGTCATGTTCTGAAGGTAGGAAGCCCAACCTCCAACAACCATAACCATATGCCTTTTGTACAAGGTATGAGAGTTTCCCTTTGTGCTCAATAATTTCAATTTTACCAGGTTGCTTTGATCCCACACTCAACCCAATGTTGCTTCAATGTCAAGGGTAGTCACTCTCAGAAGAGAAGCAATGGTGCCTCTGGGCGTGTATGATAATCAACAA
Organism: Pristis pectinata; assembly: GCF_009764475.1. Taxonomy (NCBI): domain Eukaryota; kingdom Metazoa; phylum Chordata; class Chondrichthyes; order Rhinopristiformes; family Pristidae; genus Pristis; species Pristis pectinata. Next base: position 30,886,299 of record NC_067417.1, read on the forward strand.
CCAGTAAGAAAGATATACAGGAACAAATCTGTAGGCACATTTAGAAAGAGGTAAACATAGTTGAGTCATAATAGACCCTTCAATTATTGTGATGCAATGCGGAAGGTAGGGGGTGAGAAAGCTACAGGTTGGAAAGCAATGTGAAGGGAAAGGATGGGAGATATCCCTGGAAATTGTACAGGAGTAGTTCCTCCGGACACATCTTTTGTTTCTTTATTTCCTCCACTGTCATCTCTTTCGGCTTGCATTATCACCCACTTTGATCATTTAGTCATTCCTGTCTTTTCCTCCCTTAGACTTTGCAGTTTGTTGTCTTCTCACCTCCCATGCACTACTTCTGGTTGCAGCTCGCCACCCCCACCCTCCCCTCCCCTCCCCTCTTCTCCCTTGGTTCTGTGCTTACTTAAAACCTGTTGCATCTGTAATATTTGCCAATTCTGATAAGAGGTCAATGTTAGTCTCTCCACTAATGCTGCCTGTCCCACAGCATACTTTCAGTATTTATTGTTTTGATTTCAGACTTCCAGCTTTCACAGTATTTTGCTTTTGATCCATCCTCCTTCTAGATCTTCTTATTGAAGTGCTGTTTGTCTCTTTGTCCTCTGTGCATTTTGATTCTTTTTGATACCCCAGCATGGTTCACCTCACCCTGCCACATTATTTTAAACTCTACCCCACAGCAGTAGTTAGCTACCTCAATGGAGGATAAGAGGGCTTTACTTTCTTATAAAACAAGACTATGAGCGCTTCAATTCCAAAACATGGGAGTAGATGATTTTGGCCCTCAAGCCTGCTCTGTCAGTCAATTATATCATCACTAATCTGCACCCAAACTCCATTTTCTTGCATTCGCTCCATTTCTCTTATTGCCATTACTGAATAAAAATCTATCAACTCAGTCCTGAAACCACCAATCATCTCAGTATTCACAACTGCTAGGGGGAAAAATATGTACTTCTATGAACGTGTACTTCCTGATTTCCTCCTACATGGCTCTATTTTTGAAATTGCTCACTGTTTTTGAACCCAAGCCAGAGGAAATAGTTTTTCTGAATCCAATCTAGTGAATCCTCATAAAACTTAAAACACCTTAATCAGGTCACCCCTCAATCTTCTATACTCAAGTGAATACGACCTAACATATACAACTTGTTGCCAATTCCCAAAACTCACTGCAGTACTCCAAATGAGATATCACCAAGGCTCTGAGCAAATGAAGCATAACTTCCTCCCTTTTTTTCCTCCAGCCCCATGAGATAAAGGCCAACATTCTATTGGCCTTTGTGATTGCTTTTTGGATCTGTGCATTAGCTTCAAAAGATTTGTGTATTTAAATTCCAGATAGAAAAATGGTTCTACATTTTTTGATAATTCTGTAGAAAAGCCAAATAAATTAACAGAATGCAATATTGGACAAAGTGTAGTGACACTTCTCAATTTATGTCACAAAAATGAAACTGTATCTTTGTTAAAAACATTAACTTGCAACAGCACTGCCAGGAGTGAATACAACAAAAAGTTAAATTTGCAAAACAACTTTCTGATCATTTATTAGTGACAGTTCTTCAAGTACTTTCAGATTCAAACTAAACTTCTTGAGTGTTCACATTTAAAAATAAAAGTCTCCTTTGCAAAAGTGAAAATGGTTAATATAAATTCTATAATGTGCACCTTACCTGTAAAACAAACTGGGCATTTAAAAGTACCTCCCATTCCTTCAAAACTGTGTTCAATCAGGTGACATAGCAGCTTTGCTGGCGAGTCAAACATCTGGTTACACAGTTTGCACTCATGATTGATCCCTTCCTCTGTAAAGTTCAAATAATATAATTATTAGTTAAAAGAAATATAAAGCAGGAGGGGAGTTGCCAATATATAGAAACCTAACCATCTAACCCAATTCAGGCAACATCTGAACTAAGTATGGTCAAAGACAATAAAACGTAGACAATTTTTAATACAAATTCAGTACAGTTCCATAACTAGGAACTATTAAATTTGTATTTTTCTTTTAAATCCATGAACTTGTTATGTCTTTAATAGTCAGCATTCATGCCAGACCAGAGTTAAAATGCACTATGCACCTGCATGTAATGTGAAGGTTTAAAAAGCAACAACACACTGAAAATATAAATCAACATGTGCCTAAGCTGAAAACCACAATTGCATTATGCCTTTTACAAAATTCCTAGGTTTGGAATATTTTTGGCAGCTGAAGATGAGCATTTGGAGCTGACAGATTTATCACATGCTATCAGATTTGATGACAGCAGATTAGGACCCTGCTGATTCTTGGTAACTGCCTGTCACCAAATCAGGATTAGTTGCACTGACCACAGATGTTTTTGATTGGACAAAACGAACTCCTTCCCTACTGTGCTTTTAGAAGCAGTGAGGCAAAGGCTAAATGTATCAATGTTACAACATGTTGATATTTTCTATCCTTAACTGTTATGGTACATCGTATAGGCTACAATAAATTATCATATTACAATTCAGTTAGGGAAGGGTTAGGCTGTTTGCATTCTGACCCAATCAGTCTCAGTCTGTGGCACAGTACCATGCCCTACATTCCCAAAGCCAGGGAATAATGGTCATTTTAAGAATATAGATTGAAAGGAAATATTTCTCCTCTTTGTTTTTCTCGCTCTTTTCCTCCTCTCGATAGTGACCACTAACATTGTTCAATCTACTCATCTGCTAGGGCAGATGAGTACTAGGGCTCAGCTTGGGCCTGACCTAACCACAGTCATTCTGGATCCAACCCCAGCCCCCGAGCTTTCTCTTCATGCCCAACCCAGTCATCACTGGCTGAATAGTCAGGCATAGGATGCGAATGATGCTGAGTGGTTCAACCTGAAGCGAATGGAGTAGCAGTCTGGGCTGGGGGAGGAGTGGGGGACGCAGCTCAACCTGACCTGCTGGAGCACACACCCGACCCAGCCTGGTGCTGACCATGTCTTTGGGTAAGATGGGGCTTGGGCCAGGTAGTTAGGCTCTGGCTCTCCCAGTCCTTCGGTGCAACATACATGACGTGAATCTGGACGTTAGCTCCTACTTGGAATCCACCTTGATCAAATTGCCCTTTTAAATTCTGGTGAAGGTGGGGAAACCATGGAGAATCTTCTGTTCATCCCCCACATGCCCTACAAGCAGTTGTGCCAATTTATCTGCAGGCTTGCATTTCAGCTGTAGCTTGGGACAAATTCTGCTGAAACTCTGTGGTGTTTGAGGTAGGCAGGTTCCGGCAGTGCACTAGGAAAAGGGATCTGCATCTTTCGGCACGGGCAGATGCAACTCCTTGTAAGCATGACACAAGGAGCTTTTGGGGCACAATTAGCACACTATATGAAACATTGCAAGTCTGGGATCGGAAGGTCAGGAAAGCTCGAGGATCAGCAGTCGGGGACCAAATCAGGCCTGGATAGGAGACCGGTGTGGCCAGAGATCAAATGCCAAGTGCAAATTTGGGGTGAGCAGTGCTGCCTGGGGAATGGGGTTTTGTGGATGGGGTAGGAGAGGGGGAAGAGGCAATAAACATTGAAACAGAATCTTGGGTTGCATTCCCAGCAATGGGGACAGTCTTTCTTCAGGAGGCTCCGTTTAAATTGTTCCAGGGGATGTCGAGTGAGGTCATACCTCAGAATGATGTGGCCCAATTTCCTGGTTAATAACATCATCCCGTGCACATCTGACACAGAAATTGTGTCATTGGCACAGGGGTTAACAGAAGAGTCTAACCGGATTTCTGCAGTAGCACGATTCCACCCGGAAATGGTGACAATTGCATTCTAACTACGTAAAAGTGATCTTCAGATGCAAAGCAATGAAAAGTTGGGAGGCTCCAGTGGTCTAACCTTCCAGGCCATAGTTTTTTAGTTGTGGTAATTAGGTACTCAAAATTAGTGCTGTAATTCAGGAATTTATTCTTGGATTGGTGCTTAAACATGAGAATTATTTTCAATTCTACGAAGATCTGGAACTTGAACCCAAGTCCATAATTTCAAGACATCACCCATTGGTCTTTCAACAGCTTGAAATGATTAAAATACAGAGATAGCAAAATGCATCCATATATTTGCACAGAGCAAGATCAGATTGCTACATTTACATACAACTAGATAAAACACAAGCACTCCCTTAAACACATTGCATTTCTGAATGAAAAAAAACTTTTCTTAACAGACAAGAAAAATATGAATAAAATTATGCATAAACTACACACTCCTCTAAACTATTTGTATATTCATGAAGCACATTTCTTTAGCTCAATGAATTTCTGCATGAGCTATGCAATAATGCAGAAAATAAATATTTGCGTTTTCATTGTTAATTTAACATACAAAGTGTACTTAAGGGAGTTAGTGTTGTTAGTATTGAATTAAAACTATAAAAGCTTTATTTTCTTCTAACCCCGAGGAACCAAACAAAGCATTATCCATTTTGTACACGAAGTTACAACTGGAGCCCAAAATAGTTTATAATACAGATTTTAAAACAAAGGTAATTATTTATTGTGCTTCTAAATATTAAATGGAGTGGAATAAACAGTCTGCTGACTTCTCACTCATGGCAGTTATGATCTACTATTGCACTCCTTAGAAACTGTCACCACAGATGAATGCACTAGTATAAATATTGTCTAGAATCCCCTAAGGGATCAGTGTCTGCTACAGTTCATGTTGTTTACATTTCAAAGCTGCTATAGCCCTATGAACAATAATCATCGATTAATTGATTAAAAAGACAATTGCATCTTTCTTTTCAACATTTTAGCAAATGCAAATGAATTTTGAACACAGATCAGTCTGTTCACAAGAAGCATATCAGCTACATCAGTGGCTAAAAGTCATAAATTACTGTGCAGTTAAAAAAAATCTAAGCAAATATGAGTTCGCAGCAGGGAACTAATAATGCGCCTCCAGCTGTTCCAGTTAACCTGCAAATGTGGCCATCTGCACCTCAGGAGAGAAAGAAAAAGAAAGATAGTGCCAGGGAGAAAGAGAGAAAAAGAAGGAAATACCGCCAGCACAGGAAGAGCCTGCACCCAGAGCAGCAGGGGTGACCTTGCTACTTGTGACCAGGCAGACACATACTCTACTAACAAAGAAACTAATGGTATAGTTAGTGTATGCTAACAGCTTTCTAATAAGCCGTACTTCTGTTGCGTTTTTTGCAGTTTTAATGAGAAAGTAGAGTTCTTTTTTAATATTCATGCTCTCATTCCATTTATTGATGTGATATAACACTTACACAAATCACAAAGCAATAAATACACTAAGGTGATTCTCAAGTCTCTCAAAACCACTTAAATTAAAATCCGACAGGCTGCAATACCTGTGAATGAGCATAATTAACAGCACATATCTGCTGGTCTGCTTGCACCTATACAGTTCTCTTTTCGTCATGCTGAAGTTTTAACCACCAAGCAAGAAACTGCTAGCTGTGGAATTCAGATCATTCACAAATGTCTGCAACATTAGATCCAGCCAAATCATTTTGATTTTAGCTATGAGGAGCCATTGTGAATTTTATGTCAACATTTAATGAACAACTTGAATCTGAGCCTAAAGTTGATTGCTTTGGCAACACAGCACTCGTGCATTTTTAAAAATTAAAGAAAGTATTCCATCTTGGTTGATCCACCTTAACTGATTTCCTTTTTTATACTATTCTTCCCAGGTCTTTGCTTTTTTACCTCCAATTTAGCAGTTTATTTTTACTTTAAAAACCTTTCATCCCCTTTTGGGGTAAACAAAGTGAGCACAAGTACGTATAAAACAACAGGTTCTAGATAACACACACAAAATGCTGAAGCAACTCAGCAGGTCAGGCAGTATCTATGGAGGGAAATGAACAATCGATATTTCTGGCCAGTCCTGACGAAGGGGCTCAGCCCGAAACGTCGACTGTTCATTTCCCTCCACAGATGCTGCCTGACCTGCTGAGTTCCTCCAGCATTTTTTGTGTGATGCTCCAGATTCCAGCATCTGTAGTCTCTCTTGTGTCTCCAGGTTCTAGATAACATTAAGTATGAACAAAATACACATGAATAAGGAAAGGAGAAACAGAAGGATGGGAAAATCAGCAATTGAAGTGATCAAACAAAAGGATTTTTTTTATAAATCAGTGCCCTATGATACAATACATTTCTCATATAATATCAGTTGATTCTTTAAAAAATATCATAGATGCACTATAGAAATCTATTCAGGCCATAGCTTACTGGTTTGAAAATATTGGTTTGGACATTATTATTTTTGATTTTTAAGCTTAAACAATTCATGGACAATGAAATTAGTTAATACATTTTTGCATTTGCATCAGCTAAATTATTTAGTTGGACAACAAGGCTGAAACAGACATTAATACCAGAACATGTAACAAAGGAGGTGATGTGAAGTGAAAAAAATAATTTTGTGGAGTAGGGTGGTGAAGAGATCTGAGATGCAGAGAAGTCAAAATAATCCCCTTTCCTTAGCAACTATTTAATCTGCCATACTGTTTCAACCAAAGTAAATTGGTTTATTATTGTCACATGTACCAAGGTACAGTGAAAAACCTGTCTTGCATACTGTTCATACAGATCAATTCATTACAACAGTGCATTGGGTAGCACATGGTAAAACAATAACAGGGTGCAGAATGAAGTGTAACAGCTACAGAGAAAGTGCAGTGCAGGTAGACAATACCTGGTCATAACGAGGTAGATTGTGAGATCAAGAATCCATATTCTTTGAGTCCAAAAGACCATATTCTCTAAATACAAGACATCTAATTGGGCTTGTCTTTTGTTTTTATAGGAATCACTTTGTTTTAAGCCATCTTACTGCACAACTCTGCATAAATTCACAGATAAAAATTGGTCAGAAAAACACAAATTTTAAAATTGCCAGAAGTTGTTGGTGCCCATAACAACAGGTCACAAACAAATTTATGAATATTGACATGGGAAATGTGATGCAAATCGCAAGACATTGTTGACCATTCTAATTAAGCCATGTTTTCCTTTAACTATATATTTTCTAACAATATTTCTGATTTGAATTTAGTAAAAAAAAATCTCTATTTTAATGTAGTCCATGGAAATACATGACAGGTTGCATACATCTTGAGGTGGATGGTTCAGTGTGAAAAATCCCCAAAGTAAGATCTAGCTTAAGCATAATAACTTGCTGCAAGAGAGAATTCAATGGCACTTGCCATCCATTAAAGTTGTTCTTGCACTCTAGATTTTAAAATATTTTGCGTTGATTTAGTGAAAGTGCCAGATGATTAAATAGCAACAAGGGAAATCAGGCATTTCAGACCTGAATGAATAGGACAAGCAACTGTGCATCTCCTTAACCAATCATGTTGAAGAAAAGTGAAATTAACAGTGAGAAATAAGTGCAAATTAGTGTGGACAAATTCAATGCAAAATCTTATGCAGGAGGAAATAAAGATGTGTGGCTTAGTCTGAGACAGGAAAATATGACACAAAGGGAAAGTAAAAGAAATCTCCGACAATAATTAAAACTTTAAGATATGAGACTCTACACTTAAATTGTTTCAGTGACAGTGTGTTTAACTGGTGGGAAATTACAATAATCACATTGCCGAAAGCATACTTAGATTGAACTTATCAATGCTTAACTTTCTGAGGCAAGTATACTTGATATTGACTGTTGAAATAAAGTACAGCTTTGTGTAATTTAATGTACTTCAACAGAGGACCATTAAAACTATACATTTGTTAAGAAAGGATTAAACAGCAATGCTGCTTTCAAAAGGTAATGATGATTATATGATATCATCTTTTAATTTTCAGCAATCCTGATTGATGTAATTTTTAACATTACATCAATTTGGTTTGACCCATTCTTCTAGTAACCATTTTATGTAAAACTCAACTCAACAAATGAAAGGGAAACTATATGAATCATAGAAAAGTACAGCACAGAAATGGGCCCTTACACCTTATCCATGCCTGCCGTGATGCCTATCTATGCTGATCCCATTTGTCAGCATTAGACCTGTCTCCCTTTATACCTTTCCTATCCAAGTACCTGTCCAAACACCTTTTAAATGTTGTAATTATATCTGCCTCTACTGCCTCCTCTGGCAGCTCATTCCAGATAGTCACCTGCCTCTGTGTAAAAAACGTACCCTTCAGATGTTCTGTGAAAAACCTACTCCTCAGATTTGACAGAACAAATATCTATTGCCCTTTTATTAGTTACAGATATGAATACTGGAAGTTACTGTTCAAACATTTTCAACTTTGAGCACACTTTGGCAGTCTCAGGGTTGGTTAATAATTGCTCTAACCAAGATTTGAAAATTTGTTTAATAAATTATATTATTACATATATGTTTTATATACTGTACATGACATATATAAAAAATTATTTCAGCTGAGATGGAGATTTTTTTGGATTGCACAGTAATTGTTATTGTACTATTGGAATGATGTTCATCTTCAGGTAAACGGAGGCACTTCTTTGTATGCTGTTGAGTTATCATTTTCTTAATATACATTGTATATTTCATTGCATTATAACAAGACTGATATTCACCCACTAACAGGATGTGTATCATCAATGCACTGAACAGCTTATCCATTATATTGCAATACACATGACTCTTGCCTTCTTCAGCAACATATCCCCCCCGAACACAGGCATACATGATTATTTAAAGAATACCTGTTTGTAATTGTCCATGATAAACTGAAGCTATGTAGTGTCAACCATGACTCAATGGTACCAAACGTGTCTCTGGGTCAGAAAGTTGTGGAATTAAATAACCATAATGAGGGAGTATTTGAAGTATTTTTTTCATTAGCTGCATTTGCATTTAAATGACTTGCATAAGCACTCTGGTGTACATGTACCCACAAACAGCCCCTGCTGGTGGCTCTACGTATTTGCATCAGGATGCTGTACTCTCCCTCCAACAATCTTTCCACTGAAGTCAAGGAATGAATTTTGGTGGTAGAGTTTAATGCACTTGCACTGTTTTCTCTTGTGATTTGCACTACTAAGTGGATGTGAATTTCTTGCAAAGATCTTTCAAAGATGAATTTAGAGAACAGAAGCCAAATTGCATGCATATTAAATGAAATTGTAATGACAAAAGTGACACATCTTGTGTTTCATGAACACTATTAGAATTTCCAATGTTTCTATAACCACAAAATCTTGGATCACCCTTCTGCTTTATGGCATGAAGTATAAAATTACGAGCCACATTCTATGATGCAATCACTTGAGGAAATGAGGTAATGCCAATAATATAGAAAAAGACCCAAAGGCACTTTGACTAAGGCATAATGGGCTGAATCCAGTTGAAACTTGCAGACACAACACCCCCATCTACCTACCCTTGCACACATTGGCCACAGTAACCCTTTGCAGCTACCTGGCTCCGAGTGGTCTTGAGGCTTTGTTGTTGTGACCATTCTGCAAGTGGAAGTAGACATGAGCAACAACTAGGCCCCGAGCAGCAACTAGGCTCCAGGCAGCACAAACTAGGACCCTGCCTATGGATTGCTCTTGTAACCTTCTGATTGTCTGTGCCATTGGAAAGCCTCTTCACTGTTTCTATACATCTATGATCAAATACATTTAGAAAGAGCTGTAAAAATTAAATAACCAAAAGAATTAGAACATTACAAAATTACATTAAAACTATTCACAAAAACAGAATTAACTGATGTGAATTAATTAAAATATTAATCATAATTAAAATAGCATAATAAAAAAAAACTGACCTTCCCCAACCCTATTAATGATGGTGAGAGATCTGTGCTGAGTCCAGGGACAGAGCACCTGTAAGTGGCCTCCATTGTGCTCCATACTTCTATACTGCAGTGCACAGGTGCAAATGTTCGGAATACATTGACATGTGCACTGCAGCTAGCCAGCAGTTCTCTATGGGCCCACCAGTTAGCTGTCAGCATGATCAGACCTAATATTCACCAAGCCAAGGTATTAAATTTGATGATGAATGCTCAAAAGCTAAATCATCCACGATGAATTCTTATGTCTTTAAGAACAAGAGCAAGTTGGAGAGCCAGATTTATTTGGGATAAAAATCACAAAGAATGGGGCCTAGGTGTCTCGAGGCAAGTTCTACTGGTCAATGAGTAAATGACAAGTGCATGAAGTTTGCCATGGGGCCCAAGACAATGATTCGTGATGTCACTAACATTTCAATGGAAGAAGCTAGGACTTATCCAAAACTGGATATCGGGCAAACAGTCCGATGGCACAAAAGCAATAGTTGCAAGGATTCTCTTCAGAACCTTTCCAGTGGAGATCCAGCTGAGGTAATTATTTCTGTGGTGCAACCAATTCAAAGATTGGGCCTTATTGGGTCAAACTACCACTCTCTGTTCCACGTCTCTTATGCCTGTATTCTTGCAAACAAGAAAAATCTAAATGTGGTACTGATTTGACTTATCCATTGCTGTAATCTATTTTGCATTTAATATTTTCTCTTCAATAAAATTCTCAGTGTAGGAGTCAAGGTACAAGAGTGACTTAATATGGCATTTTGCAAACTCTATGATTTGTTTCAGTCTATAACTTGGAATTTGCAGAGTGGGAAATAACAATGGCAATCCACATTGTTCCAGTGAGTACCATACCTTATACAACACCAATCTACCCAGCTACTTTCCAACTCAGAAATAAAGTGATAATGCGCATGAAATATTTAAAAAGAATACCTAACAGTTTGAAATATGCAACAATCTTTATTGGATCTCTTTTCTCTTAAGACACCCAGTGTTGTCCAGTGAACTGTATCTGCTATAACACTTGTCTTATTAATGTTGCTTTTTAAACAGCTGTGTTCTTTTGCTGTAAATTTATGAAAATTTCAGGCCTAATCCCCTGAGTCCAGTTGAAGAGGGAACATTCAACAACCTTAGCTCTATAAACACTAGACTTATTGAACCACTGATAGTCCCCAAAATGATAGTCTAATGACTGCAGGCAAGGACATATCGAGTATTAGCCGCATGTCGTTGCAAACAAACCCACAAGAGAAAGCAGCAGCTTGTACTTAAATGGATTCTGTTGCAAGTGGTGAATGTTTTCACCGTGTATAATCACAGCCAATTTTCAAAAACTCAAAATTTTGTATTTATGGCAACATCTATGCTACAGTAAGGTCCTTTATTTAAGTTGGAGTAATTTACTTCAAACTAGCACATTTAATGGTGAACAGATCTTTGAGAATATACCAGAGGGATGTGGATCAGCCACATGTAACTCAATATATGTCAACAGCTGTAAAAATATTGGTTGGGGTGGGCAGAAAAAAAATCCATACGCACAGATCATGTGCCCTGCTTACTAGTTATAAGTGCTTTCAGATTTCCCCCTTGCAAACAGTAATTGGGTAATTCTGGCATGAGCAGTCATAAAACCAGAGGTTTTCTTTGAGGTTGGATGATCAAAAAGGCTGTAAATGAAAATGATCTTAATGTCTGAGGCCTACTGAGTGACCATGACTCTGTCTGTAGCATAAGGGTTTGTTCTAATCTTTCCAACTGCAATGTTTCAGCAGCCCATATTCCTGGGGAGTTCACAGCTCCCCAGGGTGAATATACAGTAAATTCTAGCTAATCCCCTCTGCATACAAATGAGCCCCTGGTACTTGAAAACTGCAGGACCAGACGGCTTGAATACACTGCTGGTTTTCTGGTCATATGCTTTAGCAAGCCAGCAAAAAACTGAATGATAAGTAAATATTTCATTAAACACAATATACACCTGGCACTGCCAAATACAATTTCAGATAAAGTTTACAAAACTGTCGAATATGCTGAAGCTAAATTGCCTGCAGTTTAGTTTTTACACATGATTCACATCCACTGCAATCACTGTGACTGAGTTGGGAATTCAGACTCACCACGATCTAGAGTCCAGTCCGGGCTATAGTCCCTTCCCTTTCTCAGCTAGACGCATGCTTCCTTGTGAAATCAAAAGGCTTACTGTCACTCTTACGATAGTGCAGCCTTCCTGCTATGATATGTATGGAGGTGATGAGAAATCAGAATGCTGCTCTGGCACCACCATGGAGCCCTGAGGTTTTGCCCAATTTAGCTAGGGACCTTATAAAAGTAGAGCTTGTCTGCTTTCATGTATACTAAAATCCCTCAGTTGTATTGCAGTGCGCTAACTGTGTGTAAAAGAACAATGGCTTCATGAAAATCATTGCTCATACTGTTTCACTGAAATCCCTAATGTTACTGCCTGATGGTTAGTTTGATTTTCCTTAAATATGATTCAGAGCCTCATATTGTATAATTGTACAGGGCTGCCTTCACCAGTTTAATATGTTTAATAGTGACAAGAAAATATATGCTTTGCATGGAAACATGAGGAATTACCAATATTTAGAAACAATTACATATATAAATTTCTATAACAATTTACCACCATACACACTCACCATTCCGGAAGAACTATATTTTTTAAAATTACAGTGAAAGAATTCTCTTTGGGTTAGATTTGACCCTATTGCCTACAAATCATGAATTGAATGAGAAGGACAGATTAATCATAGACAAATTTGACAATGCTGTTCATTGAGCTAGTCAATTATCAGAAGCATTGTTTAGTTTTGAAGAAAACACAATGGAATTAATGGAAAAGGTCAAACATTAAAGAAAAGATGACATGCTACATTAAGAAAAATGCATCTCACTCATCCAATTGACTCTGTAGAGACTGAACTGTACGTGACAAAGAGAAAAAAGACAAACCAATTCTAAATCCCTGCTACATTTTATGCAATAGTTTTGAGACAAAGTGCAGAGATTTTGTTTTAAATTAAATGGCCTCTTTGGCACAGAGAATAGTATGACAAAACCCAGTTCGCATGTTTTAAAAAGCTTTTAAAAAAAATTTCTTCAGAACCCATTAGCTTACTTGAATCTGGAAATAAATAATTAAGACACTGAAAGCTTATTGCCAAAAACCTGTGTTAAGAATTTTCAGGAACAGAATAAATAACATGGCAACATGCACACCTATTTATGGGAGAGGAACTAGAAAATAAATCATTTAACCCAATTTCCCCTCCCCATGGAGGAAGAAAGATAATTTCACTGCCCAATGATGTGGCAATTCACTACAGTGAAATAAAAAATGACAAATCACACTGGCCCTGTGGCACAGCAGGTTAATGCATTAACACACTGTGCCATGGAGTGTTAGGACTTGGGTATGCGCTTCAAAAGCCCCATGTGGGAAGTCCTATCCCGGGCTATATTATAGCACAGAGGTAAGAAATACAGTACTTCCAAAAAAGAAAAGAAACGCTAGAAACGGGAGCTAATAATGTGACTCAATGGCATCAGCTTCTAAGCTACAGAAATAACAGCATTTGCAGCATCTGTTTAGTAGGTTATCCTCCAACCGCATAGCTTGAGAAATTGCTTGTTTGAGGAACTTTACACACAAAAGGTTTTCTTCAAAATTTATCATCTTAGTCTACAATTCTGGATTAAATTCAGAAGTAACTCGAATACATAGCAAAATAATATATGTTAAATTAACTAACGAGTTTCCATTGTGACTCCCATCATCAGCTCCTTCACATCTATAGATTTAAAGCACTCCAGGGTAAAGGTTATTCTTCTGGTTTCAATTCACTCCAAAGATTTTTCTATGAAGTCTATTCACAAAATGAATAGTACAAATGAGAAGGATAAAGATACAATCAAAGTATTTACAAGAATTACCAAAACAGCAAAATGAGAATGGAATATATAGGTATGTGATAAGTTGCTTTTTAAAGTTAGAAATTCTGTACCAGTTTTGGAAAATTTAAATGTGTAATTTCTTAAGAATATATATCCATGATAAGTGAAAACAAGATGAATTATTAAATGTGGAATAGGAAGAACATAGGGAAAATGTATTTCTATAGCAGTTTACCACATCATTGTATGCTCCAAATTATTCTCAATAAATTTACTATCTTCAAGTGCAGTCATTTGTTAACACTTCTGAGTTTACCTCTCCTCCCTTAAAACTACCTTTGATGCCCTTATCTCTGAACAGGCTTTGGCCATTAGGTGGCTAATGTTGTACCTTTATATAAAGAGGGCTGAAAGTCGAGCCAGGGAACTACAGGCTGGTGACCCTAACGTCAATGGTGGAAATATTACTGGAGGGGATTACGAGAGACAGGATCTATCTGCACTTGGAAAGGCAAGGACTGATTAGGGACAATCAGCATGGCTTTGTGCATGGGAAATTGTGTCTCATGAATTTAACTGAGTTTTTTTGAAAAGGTGACCAGGAGGATTGATGAGGGAAGGGCAGTAGATGTTATCTACATGGACTTTGGCAAGGGTTTTAATAATGTCCTGCATAGTAGACTGCTCTGGGAGGTGAGATCACATGTGACCAGGGTGAGCTAGCCAGTTGGATACAAAATTGTCTTGGTGGAAGGATTTCAGAGGGTGATAGTGGAGGGATGTTTTTCAGATTGGAGGCCTGTGACCAGTGGTGTGCCACAGTGATTGATGCTCAGTCCCTGGTTGTTTGACATATATATATCAATAGGAATGATTTGGATGAGAATATAGGTGGCATGGTTAGTAAGTTTATGGATGACACCAAAAGTGGTAGTGTGGTGGACAGTGAGGAAGATTGTCTAAGCTACAACAGGATAAAGATCAAATGGGATGATGGGCAATGTGTTACAGATTAGGTTACCATTGGTGAATGTCCCTTTAAGATAGAGCACAGTGGTGTGTGTGGTGTGATGATGACAACAGGAAATAAGGACGTAATGACATTATTGGAGCAGACAGTTGGAGTCAGTCAGAGGTGTGAGACAGAGAGAGAGAGAGAGAGAGACACACACACACACACCCCTGCTGGTCTCTGTATTGATGGATGGAAAACAATAACTGTGTTTGTCACTACAATCCACGTATGGATTTTTGGAATAATCCAGTGGAGTCCACTTTGTCGTTAACCTGTAGAAAGGAAACAGGTATTTGTGTGGACGGCCACGTCTCGGATGCCTTTCGGGGTGGCAGATACTTTGGAACAAAGGAATGAAGGTCATCAGTGATTGAGGTGTCATATGGGTTCCATCGTGGAACATTTGAATTTCATATGTCCTCTATTTTCTCTCTACATTTTGTCTTCAGTCAATGGTGGTTTTGCAGAAGCCTTTGCTCACGTTTCACCTTATGGCTTGCTGAACTGAACTTTGAGAACTATTCCTGGACTTGGAGTTTGGGAATTTGCCACACACACACTTCGAGTTTAGTTTTGGGGTTAATGTTTAAGATCTAACATTTTACTTTATTTTTCTTATTATCATAAGTAGTTATTAATAAAATAGTTTTTAATGCTTATACATGACTCGGTGTGTTTCTTTGTTGCTGGTACGTGACAAAATGAATGGCAAATGGAATTTAAACTCAAGCAAAGTGCAAAGTGATGCATTTTGGGCAGTTAAGCCAGGGCAGGACATACACGGTAAAAGAGAGGGCACTGGGGAATATTGTATAACAGAGAGACCGAGGGTAACAAATATATAGTTGCCTGAAAATGGCGACACTGGTAGACAAGGTGGTGAAAAAAGACATATGGCATTCTTGGACGGGACACTGAGTACAAGAGTTGGACATCATGTTACAGCTGTACAAGACATTGGTGAGGCCGCACCTAGAATATTGTGTAGAATTCTGCTTGCCATACTGGAGGAAGGTTGTGATTAAGCTTGAGACGATACAGAAAAGATTCACAAGGATGTTGCTGGCACTGAAAGGCTTGAGTTAAATGGAAAGACTGGAAAGGCTGGGACTGTTTTCCAAGGAGTGAAGGAGGCTGAGGGGTGATCTTATGGGGGTTTATAAAATCATGAGTGGCATAGATAAGGTGAATGGTCATAATCTTTTCCAGTGTAGGGGTGTCTAAATCTAGAGGGCATAGATTTAAGAGAAGGGAAAGGACTTAAAGGGGACCTGAGAGGCAAGTTTTTTCCACACAGAATGTGGTGGGTATATGGAACGAGCTGCCAGAGGAAGTGATAGAAGTGGGTGCAATTACAAAGTTTAAAAGACATTTGGACAGGTTCATGGATTGGAAAGGTTTAAAGAGATATGGGCCAAATGCAAGCAAATGGGACAAGCTCAGGAAGGCACCTTGGGCGGCATGGACAAGTTGGGCCGAAGGGCCTGTTTCTGTGCTGTGTAAATCTACAATTTGAAATTTTGTTTGATAACATTCTGGTGACCTGGGTCATTTTGCTACATTAAGGACACTATATAAATACATGGGTGGTTTTGAAATCCACTCCTGTGATGAAGCATTTGCTCATCATATTCTCCTTTTTACATCAGTGTCCATTTTATTTAATTTTACTGAAGAGATTTGGGGCACATTTCTATGTTGAACATGCTGGATATAAGCAAGTTGCTTTGTTATTAGGTGGTAATTTTTGCCATTAAAATGGTAAATGATTTTTGGGAGTCTTAGTTGAGGGAAGAATGGTGACCAGTTGCTGGAAACATTCTGGACTTCTACAAGTAGTACTGGCAGGTCTGGAACTAGAAGAACAGAGGTTAAGATCTCACCTGAAGGACACCACATCAAAAAATGCAGATGACCAATGAAAGCTTTAAAATTAAGGTATTGCTGCATCAGGAACCAATACGATAAATGAGTAGAGGGGAAATGCATGCATGATCTAGCCTTGATACATGTTTGGAGCAGAGTTTTACATGAGTTCACATTCTTCAAAATTATCAATCAAAATGTACACTGATGCAGGGTGGAAGATGGGAGGCCTTTGGTTTGGAGGTAACAAAGGTGTTTCTGAGAGTTTTAACAGCAGATGAGCTGTAGTGGTAGGGAGATGGGCTGGCACTGAGAAGATGGTTCAGATGATGGAGCAAATAAATGGTCAGATACTCACCACAAAACTAAGTACAATACCAAGGTGTGGATTGCCCAGTTCAGAGTCAATGGTGGTCAGGGAGAGGCAGATTCAGTGGCTTGAGAACAGCATTTATGAATGAGACCTGAAGAGAATGGCTTTTATCTTTCCAACATTTAGCTAGAAACATTTCTGCTTATCCACAGCTGGACGTTGGAAAAGCAGTGTAACAATTAGAAATAGTGACTGGGTCCTATGTTCATAGAAATACACTTAGAATGCAAGTTTCTGCTTCCCTTTCGTACAGCTGCATATTTGAACGTTCAACCCCACTTCAGAACTGAAACGCCCTGTCCAAAATTGCATGATATACAATTGTGATTTTCATCTGTCTGCAGCATCCTAAACACTGTTTCAGCAAGATGGGAGTTGCCGCTCTCCTCTCTCCTGGAGTAGAGCTGGATTTCATCAGTGTAGACCACAGTCAAATAAAACCCAGGTGAAGTCCAAGGACTCAACACAAACCTGAGCCAGAAAGTCAGGTTCCATCACACTTAGGCTGGGTCTAAAGTAAAGCCATGCATTGAGAATGAGTTGACCTATCTGTACTCTCCCAGCTACTTTAGAGCAGTCAGCACAGTGCTGAGCTTTGGTGCATTATACTTATAAACCTTTAGCCTAACCAAATCCAACCCAAGTCCAAGTGCATTATTTTTTTGACCTCCATCCTGACTACAACACACACAGTCAGAATCAGTTGCGCTTGCGTTACCTAATCAGTATGCATGTGGAATCTGATGTGACTGAGAGGCAGCAGTAGATGAGAAATAGGAAGGCCCAAATGATAAGTCCTTGGAAGTCTTCAGAGGACTTGGAGTAGCAAGAGAAGGAGTTACTGCAAATGATTCTCCAACCACGACTGATAAGGTTAGAATAGAATCGGGAAGAGAAGTACCTCCTGGCGGGGGGAAGCAATGTTGCAGGGTGTTGCATACAGACTGAGGAGGATGAAATGAAATTATTCACCATGGTCACAGTTGCATAGCATTAGAATTTAATTAGGGACATTTCAGTTCTGAGGTAGGGGTTAACATTCAACCATAGAAATTTGGAAGGCAAGAGTACTGCCTCAAACTTTGGAGAGGAAAGTTTGGTCAGAGATGGCCTCTGTCTTAGTGATAACAAAGAGCTTGTGGTCCTTGGACTTACTTGTGGCTTGACAGATGGAGTAAACAATGGGAGAAGAAGCAGAATAATTAGAGGAGTGGGAGAAAATGGAGGAAAATGGAATTGTTCCCAAGGGAAGACCTGGTCAGCAATGTTAAAGTGTTTTGCTGGCTGTTTATTGTTAACATTCTAGCAATTCTGCATAAAATATGGGCAGCACAGTGAACATCTTGGTAAAGCATGGTGTTTTATCTTCCAGTAAAACAATCCTTCCCAATACATAAAAAGACTAGTTTATTTTCCTGTAAACCCATACCTCCTGTCACACTACGATAAAAATAACAAATCCTGGCTGCCAAGATGGCAGGCGGTGACAGTAACAGGGGAAAAAAAAAGTGATAGCAAACATAAGATGGTAACTCAAAGTGGCAAACATAGATAGAGAAAGCTTTATTGCACATAAACAATTCAAAAATAAAGTGGTACCCACAAAGCATTCTGCAACTGCAATACCATCTTAGAATTTTAACGATTATAGAAACAGAATTTTGACATCACTATTTTCAATACCAGAAAGCTAAAACAGCGTAACAACATTTAACTCGTACTGACAACTTCCAATTTTTTCACAATGTAAACAGTGCAACTTTCAGCATAAATACAAAAGAAAAAATAAAACAAGATGCAAAACAGTGCTTGAAATATACGGTATCAAAATGTTTCAAAAGTAAACTTTTATTAGTTAAAGCACTAACTACGGACCACGGTTTCAATTCTGGCTGAGAAATTAGTAAAACATAAAAACATCATCATCCAGCTCATTGGCGAAAAGATAGAATTGTATTTATATAATACCATCCACAACTACTTCAGGACAATCTAAGGCAATCAGAGATAATGAAGTACTAACGTAGTGTAGACATGGTTGTAAGAAGTGCAGCAATCATAGAAAATGTATGACACAAAAGAGGCACTTGCCCTGTCATGTCTGTGCCAGACAAAAAAGAGAAATCCAGCCTAATGCCATTTTCCTGGACTTGGTCCATGGATCTGCAGATCCTCTCAAAGCATATATCTAAGTACTCTTAAATTAGTCCACATTAAGATTCCATAAAAAGTTACGTGGTAACAACTTGGTAATCTGCTTCAGTGATGTTAATCATGAGATAAATATTGGTGGGATACTGGGGATGACTCCCCTGCTCTTCAAAATAGTCCTTTTGCATCCACCCAAGTAAGAAGACAGGGTTTTCATTTAAAATTGCATCCAAAAGTAGGTACTCCCTTGGTCCTGTCACTGGTTCAAGTCCCACTGTCTACTTTTTTGTGCTCAACCTCTGAGACAGGAGACACAAGAGAATGCAGATATTGAAATCTGGAGCAAAAACACATTGCTGGAGGAACTCAGGGTGTCCATTTCCCTCCATAGATACTGCCTGACTTGCTGAGTTCATCTTTGCTTTTTTTGTGCTTTTGTGGCGGGTGGGGTGGGGTGGAGAGAATGGACTAATGGCAACAGTGCTACCAACTGAGCCACAGCTGACACAGTATATATGATCACTTATGGAATTCCTTCAATCTTACATCAGTCAATGAAAGTTCGATGGTTACTTTCCATAAAACAAATGTGCTGATATTAAAAATTCAACACCAAGTGCCTCTGCAACTAAGTTTTCGAACCAACCCACCCACCATAACATCACATCTAAAATCAAAGCTAAGAAGAAAGGCTACCTGCTCTGCTATTTCTATGTTCTCCACTTCTCAAGGCTCCTCAGCCCCTTTGTCCATTCTCACCTGCTTTAATGGACAGACAATGAAGTAAATTTTCAAAAAGTGATTGATCACATGCTTTTGGACACAAAATTTTCTTTCCATTTATTTCAAAGGAAATGAAAGTCTTGTAGATTCTGTAACCAGTGGTCAATATGCTCTGTTACTTCACCATGCAACAGTCGGTGAGAATTATGCCATTCATTGCTGGTCTAGCTCACTAATGCTTGTTTCACGATATGCACTTTTCCCTTGAAAGAAGCACAATGCCGACACAAACATCATTCATTCAGCCCACTGCAGAACTGTCATGTTAGGTAGCCGTCATGCACAGTTGAGCAGAGCATTGGACATGCAGTAAGACTGCAAAATATGAAACAGAACAAATTCTCAAAATAAAACATCATGGAACAAAAGACTATTTCCAAAACCACCAGCCCATGTGATAGGATGAAATTTTCTATACATTTGTTTGAGTTGAGGCAATGACACCAGAAACATTTTTATTATAAAGGAACCAAGATGTTTCTACATGCATGGATCTGGAAAATTTTAGTTATAGCACACTGAAGAATCAGAACAAAGTGCTAGTTACTTTTAGTAATAATGGTTCCTTATTTACACTATTTAGGAATATATTCACAGTAGTACCACATACATAATACAGCTGGTGGCAAGTCAACTTTACTGATTCGCTTGGCTTGTTCTGATCCTTAACTCTAATCCAGGCTTCAGCCAATGCACCAAAGCTTTGACATTTTCTTTTTTTATCAGTGATGTGTTGAAAGAGTGCATGGATTTTTTTTTCAAACTATGAGAATGACCTTCCATATCAGAGTTTTTTTTAAAGGAGTTAGATCAGCACTATTATTATTGCATTCTATTGCTTGACGTTCTTCTCTGTCAATCTTCTTCCCTCCTTTCCTAGAGGCACTGAAACCTTCAAAGGAATGATTCCAAAGGCACTATCCATTACCTTGCCAAAGGAGAAACTATTCAAGTGAGTTCCTAGACCGTCAAGTATTTGTTCCCATTTCCTGAAAGGTCAAGTAATGATGACTTCATGCAGGAACTAGCTTAGAAGCTGCTCTGAAGTTGACAGCATGGGGAAGATCACATATGGCCCACATTTTGCAGTTGTAATGACAGCAAAACTATTAGCATTCACTGTCATTATACTGTGAAACTGACAGAAACTTTGGGATTTCTTGCACATGCGTAGTTTAACACAGAAATCCCAAAGCTGCTGTCAATGATTCAACACTCTTCCAGAGTTTTGCAACCTTCTCTATTGTAATGAAGAAAGGTCATTACATTGTGGAAACTTTTGAGGTATTCACAAGCTAATTTTTGCTGTAAAATTCCTTAAAAATATTAAGCATGAGGTGGAAGTAAATTTTCTGTGGTGTACTGAGCCCTTATTATTGCTCCCCAACCTCTTTGGCCACAAAAAATCTAATATAGGTGTCTGGATTTTAATTCCCCGAAGTAAACATTTCGAAATAACAACAGAACTCATATTACAAATTTTTTACTGTTCAGAAAGATTATTTATACATTTCAGATTCTACCTGATTTTTTTTATACGTGTTCCAGTCTTTATCTTGCATACTGCACAATGTAATCTGTGAGAATTCAAGGTGATTGGCTGCTTAGCCAACTTAATGTTATCAAGAATACTGCATGTTGGGGATCCCTCGGAGATCATATTGGCAATAGCGGTTTTAAAGGGATAAGGCTTTAGGTTACAGTTTTTGACTAAAATTTTTGCTACAGATTCAGCAAAATACATATCTTATCATGAATGCTCAAATTACATTAACATTATGCCCAAATGACATATTGATGCATTAACAGTTTGTCATAACATTAGGTATGTAATCAGACCAAGGAAATCATACAGGATGGATTTTCAGCTCATCGTGTCCATGCTGACGACAAAAGAGCTTCTTTAGGTGAATCCCACTTCCCAGCTCCCTGCCTACAGCCCTGCAGGTTGCAGGACATCAAGAGCTCACCTGGATGCTTTTTAAACGTGGGGAGGGTTTTTGCTTCCAGCACGCTTTCAGGCAGTGGGTTTCATACTACCAACATCCTTGGGGGAATCTTTTTTCCCTCAAGTCCCCTCTAATCCTTCTACTAGTTAACTCAAATATATGCCCCTAGTTACTGAGCATTCTGTAAAGCTAAATAGGTCTTTCCTATTCAGCCTGAATAGTCTCTCATAATTTCTTAATCTCAATTAAATCTCCTCTTAGCCTCCAAATAAAACAATCTAAGCCTAGTCAATATCTCATCACTAAAATTCTTCAGTACTCACAACCTATCTCAAATCCACTCCACACCTCTCCAGAGTTACCACATTCTACTTGTGATGTGGTGACCAGAACTGTACACATTATTTGATCTGTTGGTGAACTAATGCTTTGTATAATTCCAGCATGACTTCCCTGCTCTTACATTCCAAGTCTCTGGCTTCTAAACTGTCTTATTCACTTGTTCTACAGTCTTCAATGATCTATGAGACCTCCCTGTTCCCATTCATTTTTCAGTATCTTGTTATTTATTGTGCATGTTCTTTACTTGTTTACTTTTCCCAAATGTTTATCTCACACATCACCAGGTTGAATTCTATTTGCCAATTTTTTGCCCACCAGACTGATCCATTGATGTCTCCCCGCAGCCACACTTCCTTCCTCACTATCAATTATAATACAAATTTTAATATCACCTGGAAACCTTTTAATCATGATTCTAACATTTAACTTCGGATCCAAAGCCAAGTCCACAACACAAAAGACAACTATGCCAAATGACATGAACACATTGCTTATTTATGTTCTTGCACTGTCAAGATTAATGGCTCCTTCCCTCCAGGCATTTCTCGAAATTATCTCGAGTTGGATTTATGCAGTCCATTTAATGTAGAACAACAACCCATGCTACTTCACAGATGGGACCAAGAAGGATTTAGGAAGGATGACCAAAATATTTAGTCATGATTTTACAAGAGATTTAAATTCTAGAGCCTACTTGTATGTACAGTGTGGCAAAAGCTATGGAAAATGGACAGAAGGCAGAATTGGAAGCTCTGGAGGGTTGTGGGGTGGATAAGGCAACTGGGAATGCAACAGACCAAGGCCACAAAGTGATTTAAGTGTAAGGGTGTCAATTTTAAACAGTAAGCTTGGTAGACAGCCATGTGTATATAGTGGGAAATGCTACACGATAGTGGAATGAGCAACAGAGTGTGGATGAGACTATGTTTACATGAGAGGCATTGATGAAGGAAAGACACGTTTGATAGTTTCGGTTAGAGAAAACTATAGATCAAAAAAAGGTAGATGCTTGACTGTCAAAGAACATGACAATACAACAATAAATTCGATATTGACATAGTAGTAGTGTAGAAGCTGAGGGAATAGAACTGGGTGTTGTCACCAATATGTGAAAGTTGAAGCCATGGCTTCTAATGTTATTGTTGAGAGCAGTGTTCACAAGAGAAAAAGGAACTGAGAACAAATCCTTGGGGAACAATGGAACTAAAGGCTTGGGGAAGACCACATAAGTAGCTGCTGTGAGATCTTGCCAAAATGCGTCTAGTAACATTGGGACTAAGCCCATCAAGCTGGACAAGAGTGAAAAGGCATTAGTGGATGGTGGAATCAAAATGGAGATAGTGGGCCACTATCACAGACACAGTGGGTGTCATTTATGAAATTTAGAACAGCTTCAGTGCTGTAATGAGAGTAGAACTTGACATGAGATTCATACAGAAAACTGTGAGGAAAATGGGCAGGGATCTGGGGGTGGAGGTGGGGTGCAACATGGTAACTACATACGGAGTCAAGGGTGCTCCTGGTTTAAATAGGAAATAATAATTCTTTGTAATTATTCAAACTTAAAAAGCTATTGGTATTGAAGTACAAGGGACCCGTGTTACGAGGGAGGTTTGCATTCCCAGAAAACCATCCGTATTGCAATTTTTCTCAACGCAAAGCCACGTCCACGTCATCTGCATGTGTCAAGAAACACAGGTTGATAAAAAATTGCATTTATTTATTTACCATTTTTCCCCCCATAAATTCCATGAGTGAATTTTAAATTGAATCAACTTTGCATATTATAAAGAAAATAAAAGGAAAGGAGTATATATCCCCACCGCTCAATTTAAATCAATGGAAAACAAGTTGTTCTCTCATTTGGTTTTTACACTCTTGGCAAGTCTGATTTTCCTCTATTTAATGGATTCAGATAGTCTAGACACAGGAACAGAAAACTCTTTACGATATTTAACTTGTAGAAATATCTTTGTGCAGTCAATACAGTGAAATATAACCTGTGACAATAACTTATGTTTATTCTGAAAATTAAAAACCATTTGATGGTTCCCTAAAATATCCTAGCTGTAACTCATGATGCTTCTCAGAAGAACTAAAAATGTATTTTGGTATTTGATATAAATGTTTATTCCAAAATTGAAGGTAGTGTATTGACATGTGGTGTATTTTTTCTAACTATATAATAACCTAAATTTTGAGTTTATAGGTTTTGCCAATTTTCGGAAACATCTGTAATTGTTCTCCAACATCAGAGAGATTTAGGGTGTTTTAAAATTTTAAGCTATGAACTTAAAGTCATTTCAAACCCACTAAGACAATACTACTGAAATAAACACTGTTCAGACACACTTAAGCTCCACCTACTGCTTGGACATACGGGCCTCAACACAGTCAAGCGATAATCTATGTTGTTATCCTGTTTACATATAGCTAATCTTTTTTAGCATCAGTATTTAAAGTATTCAAACTGCCAAATAGCTTTTCTGGGCCAAGAAAGAGCTCATGCAGTTGAATAAAAGCTTCAGGAAACAGAAATCTTTCAGTACAAAGATTTGGCTGGTTTAGTCTTATTTTGTATTTTTGATTTTTGTTACCCAAGAGCCAATATATTTCAGAAGAAAAAGAAAACACATAAGCACAATGACTAATGAAACTATTTGGGACACAGTGAATTAAAACTGCAGTTGATAGTTTTGTTGACAAGCTCTTCTATGGTATCTTATGAATGTTAGTATTTATTCTGAATAACATACATCCAGTATCTTTGAAGCTTCCTGGTATCTGAAGGGCTGGATGTAGACACTCCAGTATACCATTGTTTTACCTTATAAATATCGCCTGTTGTTATGCATTTTTCATAACCAACTATAATAATCAATTGCTCAATTCTGAAGACATGCTGGAAATGTATATAAAACTGATTTTTCATTGCTTGTTTTATTATTTGTTTAATATATAGCTGTATAGCATTGCATAAATTATCCAAACTGAAATTACATTTTATTATGTTGCTGTTCTTATTAATTTTTGTATTTAACTTGTGCTGGTAACAAGATAAATATAATGATAAATACTAAAACAGATGTATGCTCAAGATTACATTCTGGTTTTATCATTGCAAAAATAATGCAGAACTCATTTTCCAAACTTACATAATGTAATTATTTTGAAATATAAAAGTAGTTTTCTTTTGAGTTTTTGGAATATCTTTTTTTAGCCTGTAGTTTGAAGCATGGCCTAAACGACAGCTGTGAAGGCCTCTCCCCAGCTCAGCCCTGCAGGAGCTCTAATGTACTTCATTCAGGGGCTGGGAGCTGCTTTTAATCTATCAGCATGACTCCGCAGCTGCTGTAAGCTAGCTGAAAATGGTCTGCACTTGGGGCTTAACTTTTGTAACCCTTTATGTACAACACATGTTCAAGAATATATCAAAACAGCAAAAAGCTTTGGAAAAATACTTCAGGATACTGTGAAAACAAATAAAGATGGACAACAATAAAAAAAATTGCAATCTTTTTAATACCCCTACATTTTATCAGATGAATTGTTATGAACTGCCTAGAAACTCACCTATATCATAACTGCTGATTACGAACAAATTATAGATGTGTGTGCAGTCCTGAGTTGTTCTCCAGCCAGTACGTACATGAACACACAGTCATGAATGTACATGCAAGCCCAAAAACAACTGAGACCACACACAGGGTTGTAATTTGTCCCTGGCCATCTGCTGTACTGTATAATGCACACAGGTTATTCCCTCTCTCTTCATTTCTACTTGTGAAAAATGACTTGTGTCACGTCAACGTAAGGTGATTGTACAGGTGAAATAAGCATTGCCCATAAACAACAATAGGGAAGACTGGTTGGCACACTGTCTTTCAGTGGTAGGATCAAACTGGGTTCAAATCCAGTGCAGAATTGAAGTGATGAATGGCTCCTCCCATTAAAAGATTTTATGGTGAAATTCAGTTGGAATGTCTCCACCTGTAATTTTGTGGGTTGACAGTACCAAGTCAGTCCTAAACTGGCACATAAAGGTTGCACAACAAAGGCACAGCAGCAGAATTTTTATTTGAATGGCGCATCACTAAGAAAGACAAAAGAGAATCTACCATACACTGGCCAATATTTTTCCTGAGCTATGGAGACACAAGAGACTGCAAATGCTGGAATCTGGAGCTAAAAAAAAATGAGCTGCTGGAGGAACTCAATGGGTTAGGCAGCATCTGGGCTGATGAAGGGTCACAACCTGAAATGATGACTGTCCATTTCCCTCCACAGATGCTGCCTGATCCATTGAGTTCTGCCAGCAGCTTGTTTTTTTTTGCTGGACCGAGGAGCTCTTGATGCAGACACTAGATGCCTGGAGAGGAAGAATATTCAATTTACCACAACAACTTCCTCAAAATGGAAGGAGAGCAAATGCTTTGAATAT
The DNA here is from genome assembly GCF_009764475.1 of Pristis pectinata. NCBI lineage: Eukaryota > Metazoa > Chordata > Chondrichthyes > Rhinopristiformes > Pristidae > Pristis > Pristis pectinata. The sequence goes on from NC_067417.1 coordinate 30,912,921, forward strand.
AAAGTTCTACAGTCACATTTTCATATAATGAATTACTCTGGCATTCCTGCATCCTAAACTTGAATTGTGGCTCAGTTGTTTGCATTCTTGCTTGTCAGTCAGGAGAGTGAATACAAGATTGAAGCTGAAGTACATTGCCAAAGTGGTACTGCAGTGCTAGAGGTGCCATCTTTTGACTAAATTGTTACACAGTGGCCATGGCTTTCCCTCTTGACTGCTGCCCTGAAAAATATTTATTAACCATACTCACTAAAACTGATTACTTGATTAATATTACTTTACTGTTGAAGCTTGCAGTGTGCAAATTATCCACTGTTTCCCATGTGACAAGAGTCATTCCATTGCAAAAGTACATCAATGGTTGTACACTGCCTTAGCATGTACCAAGGTCATGAAAGGAATTATATAATTGCAAAACTTCCTTCTAGTTTTCCAAATGAAGTTCTTTAGCCCATACTAAAGAAATTTAACAATAATGACTGTGCTATAATTGAAAAATATTTAATGTCTATAAAGTTAAATGCTCGAACAAATGATTCACATTATTCAGATATTATGAAATCCATACTACAGAAAGCATTAAAAAGCATTGACACATACCATGACAGTACTCTATCCATTTTTGTTTCCATATATATGCAGAGGATTTCTCTGTTAAGGACCAGTGGGCAATCTCAGATCATTAAAAAGTCTGTTTTGGTTTGTAAATTGCCTAATGGATTACCATTTTCCTCCCAATTGTGCAAGTTAGCTTGCTTGCAATTCTGAACTCCAGATTTGGATCAGAGTCCAGAGTCTTCCCTTTAATTATGCAATCAATGAAAAGCAGTAAATATATGATGGTGTAACTGTATTGTTAGCCATCAACCCTTTAGTTGTCATCAAACCCATTGTCTTCTGCTTTGTTCATTTCATATTTTTTCATCACAATACTTCAGTTCTTTGCTACCCATCAGTTTCATTGTTAGTTTGCTTTTGTTAGCTAAAGCTTCACTAATCAAGATCACAAAAGAGGCCAATTAAATATAGGTGATGGAAGCCCTCTGAACTACTTGGCTGTATACTACTTGTAGCTGCTTCAGTTGTAGACAATATTTTAGTAATTATTCAGTGTTGAGCTCAGCTGTACAATTTTTTGGGGAATCAATCTGAGGAAAATGCATCAATTATTACAGAAGATTATCAGATTTGACAAGGTTACTTGTTTCTGAACACGTATTTATGTATTTTCCAGTTTGATTATTTTCTATTGAAACTAAGGCTTTGGAAAGATAAAGTCACTTAAAGATATTGCCAAAATAAAATATTGCTTCTAATCCTCTGATGATGAATGTAACAGATTTTGGTCCCATTACACATTTTTTTTTAAATAGGCTTTTTTTAAAAAAAAGGATATTAAAGGAACTCACTTCATCAAGTGCAGATAAATTTTTAAAAATTAAAATGTTATAATGGAATAAAGTAGACATATTGTAAAGTTTACAATTGGATCAAAGTATAGACAGCTACTCAGAAAGGCACAACTATTGTCAATTTTTGAAGTTTTCTCTTCCATTTTTACTGTGGCTGCTACTGAAAGCAGCAAATTCAACATCCTTAATGAGTACTTTGCTGATCTATCTGCCTCAATACCACAAAATATAATGCATTTACCAACAAAGCTGGGAAATTGGGTGGATAGCTGTTCCCCCTTTGATCTAAGGGTGAAAACCCTTTAAATCTAACACTAAAACATATTAGCAATCAATGCAGCATAACAGGTCTGAATTTGCTGCCTTAGTATGCGATTTCACTGAGGCAACAGGCCACACGAACTGGGTTTAAAGAATCAGTGCTCAAGTTTATTGCCAGCAGTATTTGACAGGGCTGGACCATGTAGTCCTTCAAAGGCAAGATGGAATATGCTCAGAAGAAAAGAAGTACTTCCTATTCCAGAATATATCAATCTCCAGCAGCCCTGACTTCCAGTATATTTTTGCAATCACTGGAACCATGAGAAGAAAAATTATTCACAGTTATCAGATCAAAGATAGAAAGAAATATTCACTGGGCCAAGTTCCAGCTGTATTATGTTGTGACTTAGTAAATGGAGCCAACTCTGTCTCCCATTGAGGTAGTATCTGCCCAAATGATGAGGGGCATTTGCTGTTAAATGTTGGCCAGAAAATTGGGCATACTTCGCTGTTGTTCAAGTCCATGGGATCCTTTTCATCTCACTGAGGCAACATTTTAACCTTTGATTAACATTTCATCCAAAAGTAAGCTCCTCCAACAATGCAGCACCATCAGCCTTGATTATATGTTCAGGTCCATGAGTGCAGCTTAGAATCACAACATTCTCATTTAAAAACAAGAGATCTGTCAGTGAGCCAACACTGGCATTAAATCAGTAGAGCCTTTCGAGGGAACATGGTAGAAGAAGTAACAAATCTGGATACTGCCTACAAGGGATAACACTTCCAAATGGGGTTGGTGGATTTTCACTGAACAAATTAAACTGATAAATAGGCTGAGTTGAAGAGGCAACTCACACTGAGGAACATTTTTATTGAGATTTTCCCTCCCTAATAGAAATGTGGTCCTCTACAGATCTGGATGTTAAGTTAATGGAACTGTGAAGTCAACACTCCTGACCTCACTAATACCAAAGATTTGAATTCTCAGTGATTTTCAACCTCCAGAGAAAACTTAAAAAATAAGTACTGTAGGTATTTGATATAATTGATCAAGGATGTGATGTCCAGAGGAGAAAATCCCAACCATTCCTCTTGGGACTAGTCAAGTAGGATTGCGTTTCCTCTTTCGATATTCAAACATCACCAAGACGTCAGCAACTTTATGTGTGCATGTTTGTCTCTGTGTGTTGTGTGGGGATGAGGGGATGAAGGAAGCAGGATTGCTTGATTCTAGGCAAAAACAAACCTATGATCACATCCTAAGTTTCTCTTTAAAGTCCTCCTGCACTGCACCCACAGAGACTGGTGATGTCTACGGTAAGGTTCCAGTCTGGCAAAATGCTTTTTTTAAACATTTGGTGGCTCCTGCCTGGCTGGAATTATAACACTGCCCAGCAGAGAACTCTCCAAATGATTTGCTAATGCATGCCCAGAGCTCTTTCACAACTGTTAGAAATGTTAATACTTAATAGCATTAAGAGGAGAATCCCAGCTCTTTCAATGCTTGAAAGGTCAGGCAGGTTTTAAAAAAAATGCTCAGAAATCCAAGGCAAACTGTGATCCAAGCCTGACATCTTACGTGATGTACGTTTAGTTCAGTGTCAAACTGAAGTGTTTAGACTCCTGTCTCCAGAGAGTTTCACTTTACTTCATCATGACATCAGTCAAATTGCGCCTTGACTCCAGATTTGCACAGCATGTCAACACTGAGTGGAATTACTCCTTTTGAACACTAATCTAACCTTGGAATTTTCACTTGGTCTTGGGCCCACTACACTGGTTGATTCGGCGTTGCAATGTTTGATTAGGTAAGGGAAGAAAACAACCGGGACAATTCTCATATCCATTTGTAAAGGCTAAAATGGAATATCTTGATTGTACCAAAGTCAAGGCTCTGCCTTGGGGGACAAAGTACCTTTCTTTGAATAAAGAAAAGGGTTCACGGCGGAGACATTACTGATGCAACAATTCCCAAATGGAATGCCTGAGAATTTTGAGTGTACAAGGCTTCACAGACTAGGTCTGTTAAAATTACAGGGGTGTGACTTTCTTAATGGAAACAATGGGTTTGATACCCAAAATGACTAATTTTGCTCTATTAATGAAACAAAAACTGTGGTCCCTAGAAGTTGGTTTTAACAAAATTCCACTGAAGGAATCAAGGAGAAGCAGTTAATTAATTGTTATGAAAAAAGTGTAACATAGGTAATGTAAACATTTAGACGGGTATATGATAGGAAGAGAGAGAAATGGACCAAAAGCAGGGAAATGGGACCAGCTCAGGTAGGCAACTTGGTTCGCAAAGTTGGGTCAAAGCATCTGCTTTCGTGTGGTATAAGTCTATGAGTCTATAGGACACAGCACGGAACAGGAGCATGCCCTTCAGCTCACCATGTCTGTGCTAACCACAATGCCAAATTAAACTCATCCCATCTGCCTAACCCATGGTCCCTGCTGGTTCATTTTTCTGTCTAAATGCCTCTTAAACATTGCTATTGTATCTGCTCTACCACCTGCCCAGGCACCTACCACTCTGTGTAAAAAAAACTTGCCTTGCAAATCTCCTTTAAGCTTTACCCCTCTTATCTTAAACCTATGTCCTCTACCCATCCTATCTATGCCTCTCATAATTTTATATGTCTCTCAGCCTCTGACACTCTGGAGAAAACATTCCAAGTTTGTCCAACCTCTCCTTATTGTTAATAACATACCAATCCAGGCAATAATCTGGTGAATCCTCTCCAAAGCCTCCACATCCTTCCAGAACTGCACAATGTGGCCAAATCAAAGTTTTATACAATTGTTACATGATCTCCTGACTTTTATACTCAATACCCTGACCAATGAAGGCAAGCATGCTGTTCGTCTTCTTTCCCAACTTATCTACTTATGTTGCCACTTTCAGGAAGCAGTGGACTTGCACCCCAAGGTCCCCTTGTACATCAATGCTCTTAAGGCTCCTGCTATTTACTGTATACTTTCCTCTTGCATTTGACCTCCCAAAATGCAACACCTCACACTTGTCCAAATTCAACTCCAATTAAGTAATTACATTAAAAACTTCCTCTCTCTTATAATTTTGTAGGGCTTGTGTCCTGAATAAGAGTAATATTTGGACTCTTCCAAACACTGGAGATAAACAGTTATCATGCTGCTCCTTGGCCTACAGACGAGACATTGCAGGTGCAAAATGAAGGTTGCCCCTCTGGTAAACGGATAAAAAGATGTTGCATACAATATTCCAGAACTAATCAAAAATGAGTAAATTCAGACTACTGTGAAAGATCCCTAAATGAACAGCATACAGCTATTAGTCCCAGTAAGTAAACCACCAGTTTACTGTGAAATCCAACATATAGATCACAATGTATGTATAAGTGGCTTTGCCAAAGCTGGGCAGGGCGGGGGGTGGGGGAAGAAGAGAAAAAGGAAGAATACAAATCATACCATAAATGTCAGAAGTACTTTCAATGCAATAAATATACTGAATTATCACTGAATCACACAACACCCCTTCTAAATTACCTTTGGGAGATGAAAAATAAAAATAGTAATAAAGACTGGATTATTTGGGAATAGGTAAAGTTACCTCACTCAGCAACTCTATAAAGGGGACAGGGCAGAAAGGAAGAGGGAAATGTGTACATTTGATTTTTACTTACATTATTATATTAGAAAAATACATTTTCCCAGCACCACTACTTAACCTCAGCACTGACTGACATCTAAATGTACTAAATGTCAGTTCCGTTTAATAGTAGCACTTTCATCTCAATAGGTCATGGGTTCAAGCCTCAGCTTAAGCTGAGGCTTTAACCCTTTGACATGGTCTGGACTAGCATTTCAGTGCAATTCTAAATAGGGGCAGAATTGTTGAAGGAGCCATGGCCCCTTTCAATTCTTCATGGTCACATGGAACGATCCAAGTAAGGGCAGGAAAATCTGCTGCTCTCTGACAGCAACACGACCAAGATAAAACGAAAACGAATTATTTACTTTGATTATTTTTATGGATCCATGCTATTCATAAAAACGATCATTATACTGATTAGTTTTATATAAAGTAATTCAGTGCTCTAAGGATCTCCTGAGAACATAGGGTGCTTATATAAATCCAAGCTCCTTCTTTGCCTGATCTTACTGAGAGTATTGTCAATTCTTGGCAGGACCTGTGATAAAACACAATATGGCAGTGAGGAATCAGGACAGACAAAAACCTGCCAAGGGCAAGCCAGAATGGACAAATTGTCAAACAAGCAGAGCACGTCACCAATATGTATCTCGGAACAATCCTTTCACTTGTTGCAGGAAGCGTTGTGGCAGTAGTCAAGATTGCAAACATACAAACACATCATGGGGAGTTGAACTTTAAGGAATATATCATAAAAGTGAAAAGAGTCAAGGATGTTGGAAAACTGAAATAAAAACAGAAACTGCTGGAAATACTTAGCAACTCAGACAACATCTGTGGAGAGAGAAAGAGAGTTAACATTTCAGGTCAATGACCTTTCACCAAACCTGCGATTAAGTTAGATAAATAGTTTTAAATTGCAGAGAAAGGGGTAGGGGAGGAGGTGGGGGTGTAAAGGAGAGAACAAAATGCTAAGTCCTTGATAGGGTGGAAGGCAAAACAGACTGAACAACCAAAAAGCATGATGGCACAATGTCACAAAAATGCATAGCCATTATCAGAAATTACTGAAGGAATTTACAAAGGATATTGTAAATCTGGAATAAAAGTATTGGAAAGCACACCATCTGAAACTGCTGAACTGAACATTAAGTACCTCATCTGAAAATGAGGTGTTGTTCCTCAAGCTTTTGTTGAAACACTGTAGGAGGCCAAGGACAGAAAGATGGGAGTTTAAGTGAGACAGAATTAAAGTGACAGGCAACGGGAAGCTTGTGGTCATGCTAGCAGATTGAACAGAGGTGTTATGCAAAGCTGTCACCCAATCTGCATTTGATCTCCTCTGCTCTCTGTGGTACATGTTCACAGAAATCAAGAAACATCAACTTAGATCCCCACTATTACAACTTTAAACCAAATGCTAAGACGACCTGGTGATTGCTTTATTTCTGATTTTGTCCTTCTCCTGTAGAAAATTGCTCATTTCCCACACAATTTTACAGAAAACGCAAGGAATTCAGCAAGGCAAGACATTGCAAACATGTGATACCACTCTATGGCATCAAGTGTTTATGCTCTAATTTACCATTTCTTTTAAAAGTAATAAAAGTTTAATAGTCTAACACTAAAATATTTTCCTCAGGATAACTATCTCACGATTAAAAAGGAAGCTACTTTATTGATTACAGAATGCTTCTATTTTTATTTAAGCATTTGAGTTCAATTACAAACTCTAGTTTTGAAGATTTTGTTGTAATATATGGATTGCAGAAGTATCCTAAGCTGTATCACAATAGATGTCAATACAGTTTAGGATACTTCTGCAATCCATAGCTCTAAATACCTTTCAAGTCATTAAAGTAATTGTATAAGGCCTGTTAAAGTGTGCAACAGAAACATCATGGAGGCTATGGAAATCCTCAAAAGATTTCTGTTGGAAATTTCTAACAATTAAGATAAATATTGATCATTATTTCAGTCCCTAATATTGTGGCATGCAAGCAAGAATTCCACTGCTAAAACTATTTTAAATGTCTGTGAGAAAAGTAATTTATTATCTGAAGTTTAGACTGTATTTCTTAGTAGCCCTGAAATGTCAGAGGTCTGAAGTACAAAGAATTTCAAATCCATTAAGCCCAAGTAAAGGTACCACAAATAAACTGTTCATCAGCTCTGTGTTCCTTTATCTGAATGTTGCTACATGATATTTTGAGGAAATACAAAAACATTTATCCTTCTTAAGTGAATTATATGCTTTTTGAATGTATGCTATGAATTAAATTTCTGTAACCATGTACTTGAATTATAGGTGGTAAAGCAATGTATCTGTTAAGTTAGTATGTTAGGTTCTGCTTCCAAATAATTATGAGCAATTTTTTTGCATTTTATTCTCCATAATTAATAACTCAGTATGAAGTTTGTTTAATATCATAATTCTAACCACATGGTTGGAAGGTAGTTCTTTCCATTCAGTGCAAGTTTAACACAATCCCACAACAGATAGAAGGAAGAAGCAGTAGGACTTTAGGATATGAGACATTTTCTACAGCAATAAAAAGTATGTACAAGATTTATATTGCTAGAGCAAAAATTAAGTTATATGTGAGCTTCAGTCTCAACAGTAAAAGTAACAAAAACTTAATACACTGTCAGAAATGTTTTCTGACAAAATCCTTGCAGATGTGCTGTAATGCCCATAGCTCATTCTGTTTTTAGTGCTGCACTCCAGCAGGCTCAGTTCTGATCCATTTTCTTTCTCTTAGGAAGACACTCTGCCGCAACCAGACATTTATCATTAGTCTCTGGTATAATTTTGCTCTGATTTTTCCACTTGCATTAAAAAAAGTAATTTTTGTTTTAATTACCCTCTTCAGTAGAATGTTGATGAAGTAACGGGGTCCCGCGCTTTGGGGGCCTTACCTCATTCCTGTGCTTTAATGAGTATAATCCTTAAGGAGTTTTAAAACAACCAATGCTGGGCTCAGGCCTGCAGCTGCCAAATACATTATACACTCTGACAAAAGGCACGAGTTTGATAACCGTAACCAGAATCCATCTTTGTCAGATACATAAAAAAATGACTTAACTCTTTTACTTCAAAGAATTTCAGGAATTTCCAACATTTTCATTGGAAATGGAGGGGTTGATTTACAACAGTTTCATAGTGAAGGGTTAAAGAAATACTAAGAAAACCAAACAACAACCAGGAAAAAACCTCTGATCCCCAAGACAGGGTATATAGTACCATCTGCACATTTTTTATTTGAGTAATTATCAGATAATTAAGTGCATGATTTGTGAGAGAGCCAAAGCATACCATTAAAATATTTAATGCTTGTAGTTCTGAGACTGAAAACTACATTAGCTCATGTGCAATCAACATTCTATCCAAAAAAGGCATTCCATATTGAAAAATCAAGATTTTTGAGACAGTGATATCAAGGAAGTGCAAAACAACTGAATTAATAGAAATATAGTGCAAGATCTTCATGGAGGAACTGGAAAGGTTGCAGTCAACTCAGTAATTGAAATAACTTTTCAATCTACATTTTAATTTCATTTAGATATTTAAAAGTTAAATTGTCTTTTCAAAAACATAATTACATCAAAGGAAAAGAGCAGTTAGAAAGTGCTTTGCATTTGTCCTCTTAAAAAAATACTAGCATGTGCTTATTTGGCCAACCAGGAATGACAATGCCTTATACTGCATCTTTAAAATGTAACAATAAAAATGTAACCTTACCGCTCCAGCTTCTACAATATGCTCTACTTCTCTGCAGCCAATACTTTTGCTTGAAAGTTTTAAACTTTTTTTCCAGTGCATTGCAGACCTAATCAATTACTCAAGTACTAACGGAGGCCTAAATCCCACCCAATGCGCAATGGAAATGATGTGAGGCTTGTAATCGGACCTTTAACTAACATCTCCTGCTCTGCCAAAACAAGGCCTACAAACACATGTAGACAATTACGTATCAAGAGAACAAAGAGCCAAGAAATCTGTACTTTAAGCTGTATAATTTTACAAAATGTACTTGCAGAAATCCCACTGTTCAGAGAAATCTTACGATATATGAAACTCAGTGGTTCTCTTTGTAAAGCATTTATAAACAATTAAAACTCATTCGTGCATATTTAATTTAATCTGCACTGGAACTGCAGGAGATTTAGACTGCAACCAATTTTAATAGAAGATTATGAATAAACAAGCACCAAAATTTACAGAAGAGATGAAATAATACTTAAATACATCAACTGTTAAAAATTAGGGTGAAATTGGATAAATAGGGTGTGGTTCTTTTTCTCAACCTGTACCTTTCTATTTTCTGAGTCATGTATAACATTCCACATGTGGAATAGGCGTTTCACTGTAACTTCTTTGTCGGTGGCCAATAGTCCAGTATGTGATGCTGCGTTTAGCTAATTTCAATGTTATGTGTGTTACATTGTACAATGGCTGCTGTTTCATAATACATTTATTACCCTGTGATTCCACAAATGAGGCACTGAGCTCTCTTAAAGAAATTTATGGCAACTTCTTCTCATTCAGCTTTACGCACCTCACCTCAGTACCTCGTATGTCTATTGCCTCCAAATAATGGTTTAATCAAGATAATATGCTTAAATTTTCAAGTAGTTTGTCTTTTCTGCCTTTTAATGGCTTCTGTAAATATTTCTTATTCCAAAAATGGGTTGTGACTTGATATAACATTATCTAGTTCAGGTGTGCAGATCTTAACCAATTCAGCTGCTATGCTCCCAGCGTTCTCCCGACTCCAGATTCAGGTAAATATGTTTAAAGACTAATCTTCTTTGGAGCAATACTTTAAGGAAAATCTGATCAGTTGTATGTAGGGCAGCTTTCCCTTAAGGCAACCATTGCTGGGTGCCTCAGGCTAAACCAGTTTTGAAGAAGGAGTTATAGTTTTGCAATGCAATTTTTTGGTATTTACCAGTGTGGAGGAGAATGAATTTCTGGTGAAAAATGATGAACATCTGTTTCACACCCTCAGAGCTGAAGGCTAAGGAAGTTGGTTTGCACCTGAAAATAGGTACAGCATGACAATCAAGATCAGCACAACATCGTGGGCTGAATGGCCTGTCCCGTACTGTACTGTTCCATGTTGTTCTAACCTTTGTATATATTTATGCTGCAGTAAGGACTGTGCCACATCTTCCACTAGATCAACTTTTAACTTGCATAAAACTGACTCAAAATATTTTATACACATTTTTTAACTGGAAAGTACTAATTTAAATGTTCTATGAATGCATTTGTGCAATCAGATCAAATCCTATTTAGAAGGTGGTGTGAAGGACTTAGATTTACTTCTTGTACATTTTATTTTATTTCAGTGCTATCATCACTGTCCTTCTCATTAGGACAATTTTGAACTTGCACACATTCCTTATGGGGTTTGGCTTCTCGGTGAGTAGATGCTTCAGGTTCAACAACAGTAGTTGCCATTTATCAGTGGATCCCACCTCATCCAGAATAGTGTACAGAACCATCTCACCATTTCCTTATTTTACTGTTAATTCACTTTACTAGATCAGGAAACATAATAAAAATCATTACATCTATTCATTTTCTCATTTTAGTCTCTGTCCACGTATATTTAATACAATTTCAATGCCCCAAAAAATATAAGTGCTATGCCAAGCAAAAAGAATCATGTCAATGCAACAAAAATATTGTAGTCCTCATTTCTTTTTGCACTTTGTAGTAAGAATAAAAAGGGCATTAACTAACAATGACCAAAAGCATTATTCTGCACTTCACTGGGGAAATATTGCTGGTTGGAGCTGATAGTTACAATTGGATTAACCATTTTTCAGCTGTTGAATCTTCAGAAAATCTTGGACTTCCATGCATGTGCTGCTGAGTGCAGAAATCCAGAAGTTATTGAGTGGCAGGTGGTGTCACATCTGTCACTAAGCTCCAGCAGCAAGGGCCCAGTTTTACTGGGGAAATGCCTCTCCAGGTCTACACAAGGTAGTGCCTGTGATCAGAGACCGCCTTTGCTTCATTGGGGGTTCCAGGTCTGCTGATTGGAAGGCAATGAAGAAGGCAATTTATTTTTATTTTAAGTCAGTTAAATGTCTTAGCATAACACGTTTTTAATTATTTTGAAGTTCTTGTACATTTTAATTAACTTTTATAACAATAAATTTTATTTACTTCAATTTTATTAACTTTTAAATGTCTCTGAATGTTGGAGGCTATTTAAATGGTTCACAACTTTGACCAAAACCAAATTTTTGCCTTTCATGAGTGGGTTCCAAGGGTTGTCTCTTTGCACCCAGCCACCTGAGATCATCCCTCTGATCCAGGACAGGTAAGTGTGGGCGGGCAGGTTCCACAGGCGATAATTCTTGGTCCAGTTGGATTCCAACCAACAACTGTTTTACTTCTCCTTGGATCCCCCGGAATCTTTGGGAGAATGACTTTAAACAATTCAAAAGGCACTGTGAATATCAACCATGATCAGTCTTTTGTTGGAAAAGCCTCCTTGCAAGAGCTGGCTAAAAATGGGGAAATTTTAAGCAAATACTTGTTTATATTAATTTATTAGCTATAACTTCGATGTGTAGCAGCAAATGAACAATACTCTAGAAAGAGAGAGCGACAGAGAGAAGGAAAACATGGATCATGTATGGAGTTTTGTAGAATAGTCATATGGTATGAAAAGTATCATCTCTTAAGAGAATGCACCCCTAGCGATTTCTCCACTGGATCACCTACCTATGCATACTGAGGTGATAAATAAAGAATTTTAGGAATAACAGCTGCTGTTATTATTAAACAGATAGTTCTGGCAGAGACCCACCACTGCAAGTAGTGTCAGCTGATGTAATCATAACTGGTCTAAGGACCAATGCATCATTTTTCCACAAACCAACACTGGTAGCAGCAAAAAAAGCAAGCTTCCAGTCTCTAACCAATTCATCTCTTTAATGGCTTTTGCTTGTTCGCCACTTTCGTTCTCTTTTTAGCCATCACTGCCTATAGACTTCCAACCTTTTTCTTGGTTTCCCTGAACAGTCATCTGACAAAAAGAACTGTCAAAAAGCAGCATCTTGTAATTTCTTTGCACAAACTCCTGCCCCAGGGTTTGCAGATCATGAATTCACTGAAGTTTTGTGTTGAGCTTCAATCGCATATATGAAAATGTAAATGATAAGAAAGAAAATCATGAATTCAATATAAACTCAACTGTCACACTGCCATAATGGCATATTTAATAATATCACAGTAAACTAACACTGTTCTATTTGATGAAACAGTTTCCCTCCTTTCATTCACTAACCATTGCTTTACAATTCTGTTATGTCTTCGTTAATAATTGCACAGTGTCAATCATAGGACAGTCCTCATGTAAAAATAATTTATAACGTATGTTCCACAGACAACTGAAGTACCATAAAATTCATTATATTATTGACAGATAATTGGACTTTATTTCATTTCAGAACATGTTGAATAGAGAACAGCTGAAGCAATTTCTTTCTATGCACTTCGCACTTATAACTTATGCATTCAAAATATTCCTGATTCCAATGTATTCAAAATATTCCTGTCTCCAGCTTACTTTCCACCTATTTCATAGTTTACAATCTTAAAATAACTACTCATTTTCTGTTAAAAATTATGCACAGATTAATTTACTAGAAACTTATCGAAATTGCTCATTTAGAACACATACTGTTTTCATTTTCATTAGACTGTTACTAATAACTGAGTATTATTTTGTGCAAAATAATTCAATGAGCATGAATTAGCAGACTCTATTCAGATCCCATATTTTCCACTTTGCAACATCCAAACGACTGAGCTAGTTAGCAAGACTCCACAGTAGGAGGTAAAGTACTTGCATGGTAAGTGGATATGACAAAACTAAAATTATGTTTTTTTTATTTTCCTCTATGCCACTTTAATGAAATCCAAAAGCTATCTCTACACTAATTCAGGATTCATTATGCTTTGAATATTTCTGTATTCCAGGCTAATATTGGTTGAGGCCGAGTTGTTTTATTTTATTCCATTCTAAAGTATACTGTTGAAGTGCACTAGAATTTTTGAACTAGTAATGCCTGAGGTAAAAGTAATTAATGGTCACATACTGGAAGACTAACCACTAGATTCCAAAGGGGGAGGAAAAAAAAGAATTAACAGGGGGCTTTGTTTATAAAGCAACTGTCGGTCCTTAGCCTCCAGCTGTTTTCAAATGAAACCCCAAGCTATATGGGTATGTACAAAAACCCATTGCCTCAAATTTCATAGCATTGAGTTCCAGCACTCTGCCTTCACACTATGCAGGTCATATATGGAATCTATGGTAAGTTCTTGGGGAATGAGCAGACTTTATGTTCATAACAACTTCATCTTGAAAACCTCTTAAATTTCCCTTGTTTCTCTATTTAGTCAATTCATGGCACAGTCTGTTACTTCATCAGCTACTGCCCCCAACGCCCTCACAACAGCTGTGGGCTTAATTATCAAAATAGCAGTTTAATAGTCTCATAACTGAACTCACTTCACAACACACTAATGGAGATGCTACACAGATTTCTTTTACACCTTTCCCCAAATTTACTAATAAGATATGCATAAGTAGAGCGATCTGTATAATTACTATTTACTAATAAAAGCATCCTCCCCCACCGCCATTAATTCCATGTATACTGTTTTTATTCAAAAGACTATCAGATCCATGTATATTTAAATGGTCAAGGTTCCTACGCACAAAATCTCAGTAGGTACTGCATTATCAGAGTATCATTAGAAAAGTCTAATGTATTTGTTTCTTTATTAGTTAAGACAATGTCAATAACTCTTTCATGGCCAGACCTCCTCTCTCAAGAATGAAGTGCAGGGCAAAAAAAGAGCTTTATTTCTCCAAGAAGTTTCATGACTTTCAAATTTTAATGCAAATACATTCATGCATCTATTTCAGCTTTGGATTTATAGTGATGTTAGTCTGAAAATGGCTAGAATCACTGACATAAACAGAACCTATAACTCTTGATGTCAACTTTATAAATATATTCCTTTTGCACATTGTTATGTCTTAGTAACCATCTAATGGGCACTATATTTTATTTCTCAAAATACACTGATTTTTAACTCAGAGAAAATATGTCCATATTTAAAATCATGACATTAGAATTTTGAGTATCAAAACCCCATACGGATCTTTCAGAAATCTTGAAATAAATTTTAGTTCCTCTAATTTCAGTCGTACAATGTTTAGTAGCCATTTTAAAATGGCACTGTATTTGGCAAATCAGAGGATTTATTGTTTCAGAAGGACAATTGTATTAAATCATTCTTTACACAATAGCACTGTTGTAACATTTGTTGAAAAAGATCCATATTGTTCTCAAGGTGTCCAAAAACATTTTATAACCATTGTATTATCTTTTGGAATTGTAGAAAGGAATATAAAATAAACAATTTGCACATTGCAATATCTAGCAAATAGCAAATAAATGAATAACTGCATGTTTTATTTGAAGGAGGAATATTGGCCAGGTTACAACAATGCAGCAGTTATGGAGCAAGATTAAAAATACATTGCTCATGAATTCACATAATAACATGATGAAGCTACTGACAATCTTTTATGGGTTTTTGTAGAAATGTAGCATTTTCTATTGATATGAAACTATCTAGCATTTCCTTTTATCTAAATATTGCACATTTTCTCAAATAATTTTGAAAAGTGAGAATTTTCCAAAAGTCACATTGCAAATTCTTTGTATTAAATTGGAGGTGCAAAATTGCAGTGTAATTATGATTATTTTAAACAGTAATTCTGGTCACAAAACTTAATTTTCTTGCTAATGTTCACGAACATGAAGTCAATATTTAAAAAAGCAATGCAACTGTTCAATAAAATTACATTCTTAAAAATGAAGTGCAATTCAAACTATAACTGACACTTTAGAAACAGACTGTCATCACTTTTCTTGCATTAAACAGGTAATTATTTAATTATTACTTTAGACCATGTAACTTAAGTACAAAATTCAGCACAGGAATGTATAATTCCCTCATGCAGGTTTACACAAGAAGAAAATATTAGCTAGAATTTTCCACTTGTTCATAGCTGTGCTACAAGGAATGTACGGGGCAAGAGATGGGGGAACTGATGATCACTGTGGCAGAAATCGTACTCCTTCCCCCTTCTCAGCAATTAACTTCACATTTCTGAATAAGGATTTTTCAATCATTTTTAGAAATTGCAGTCATTGCAAATGTTATACCAATAATAAAAGAAATAACTCTGCAACTACTGGCCAGCTAGCCATCTGCTGAGGAAAAGTTTAAAGACAATGTTACTGGGCAAAATTAACTGGCACTTGGAAAAGTATGCAACAATGAATGAGACCTAGCGTGGATTTATTGAAGCCAATTGACATTTAACTTGATTATGTTCCATGATAAGTAATATTAGGAAGTCCAGTTGATATTGTGTGTTTTTGACTATTAAAATGAGTTTTACGATGTACCACATAGATATATGAGCAAACTTAGAGTCCATGGGGGAAAAAAACAATGCCAGAGAGATAAGAAATTATCTGAGGCTAATAAAAAGGCATAGATTACTGGTAAATGGCTATTTTTCAGATTGAAGAATACAGTGGTGTGTTTTTAAAGATTAGTATTAGAAATGCTTAGATGGACTGGTGAAATGGAGAGTCATATCACCATGAAATTGAACCCAGTGAAATTATACCTTTTGTTAGGAAGAATGAGGAAAGACAGTATAATGTAAATGGTGCAATGGAAAAACAGATAAACCTAGGGATGTATGAACCAAATCTTTGATGATGAAAGAGCAAGTTGAAAATGATGCCAAAATCTGCATGGGATCCTTGGTTTTATTAAAGCAGGCATTGAGAATAAAGATAACAAATGTATATCAAATCTTTACAGCATGTTTTGGGCTTTACCAGAGTTTTATGGCAAACCCTGAAATCTATATTTGAGGAAGTTTGCAGAAATGCAGGAATTTACTAAAATGGTATCTGGGAATGAGGATCGTCTGCTCTGTGCTGCAACTAGAAAGCATCAGATTGTTCTCCTTAAAGCAGAGAAAATTAAGAAGAAATGTAATGGTATTCAAAATTATAAACAGCTCTGATACAGGAAATAAAGAGAAACTGTTTATAGTCACTGAGGCAATGGTGATCGTGGGACTAAAAATGACTTCAGGAGAAAAATAATTTCAGTAATTTGTTGTTTTCTGAACCACTTGGTCTGAAAGTGTTTTGGAAGATTCAATGGTAATTTTTCAAAGGGAATTGGTTAAGTACTTGAAGGAAAAAAGCAGTTAAGGTAGTTACAGTGACACAGCAATGGACTGAAACTAATTTAACAGGTATTTGAAGGAGTGGATATAGGAGAGATAGGCTGAATGGCCGATTTCTGCCCCATATCACTCTTTATGATTCTCCCTCCACCTGCAGAAATAGAAGTCAGAAAAAGAAAGTTACAATTAAGCTGCTCTGTTAAGTGTCCCTGGTGATTTTATAGTGGGCCATTTGGCATGTCAACCTTGACTGGTGGCAGTATTTCAGCCCTGTTCTCACAGCTGAGACACTGACACAGTTGGGGTAAAAACCTTAATATTTTTAAAAAAACTCAAATACAGCACTGAGGTAATAAAACATCCCTCACTGTAGTTTTTATTGTTCTGATATATTAACAACCCATTTACTAAGAATAATTAAGATACATGGTATAATCTAATATTCAGACTTTTACTGAGAAATCTGTTGACTCACACACACTGAAAATATTCTCAATGACATTGATGCTAACACATTAAACTTCTAATAAAACCAAAAAATGCAGTACATTGTAATAAAGAATCAAATACATACATGTAGCAAATTAATATATTATTTGAAAAATATGCTGCTAAACCAGTTTTAAAAAGAGGCCCAGTGCAATCAATTTTCTATGTACATTTCTCTCGAACTGATTTACAAATAATTTTTAGGTATTTTCAAGTACTCCTACACTATAATATGCAAATAGAGATAGGGAAATTCTATTAAATAATTCTTTATTAAAAATTCAATGGCACTTCAATGCTGTTAATTACAAAATAAATATAGGGGAAGGAGCAAGGATGTCTAAATGTGGCAGCAGGTAAGATGGCACAGTTGGGGAAATGGTATTATTTAATTGTGAAACATGGACTGTGTGACATGATAGGTTATAGTGACTTGTGGAAGTCATACTGTGTTGTTCCTGTTGATCATTGTTGCATATAACCCAGACGATCCAAACAAAATACATGCAGTATTTTAATCCTGAGGTTTCATGAGCTGAACTATGGTAATAACATGTGACATGTAGCTTTGAATCAACTCTTATGATTTTTCTATTATAAAATATTGTGAGACAGTTACTGAATCTTAAACCTAATTTTATGATGTTGAACTTTAGGTGGTAATATTGGCATCTAGCAAAAGAGTGTAATGCGTCCTGGCGAACTGACAGCCTGTTTTACACCACTTTTAGTGGAAAAAGAAATTGAGGTTTTATAAAATGCACTGCCAATTTTCTACCATCCATTTTGCACTTTAGCAGAAGTACATTTGACATCATTTTTATCTTTCTTATTTCAGAGCTGAGGGAGTTAAGCCAACAATGAAAATAGTATTAAATGAAACAATACAAGTTTTCCTTTCATAAAACAGACTGTTACATGCAAAGGTTTTTAGAAAACAGTACATTGCAAAAAAATAATTTACATTTTGCAATAAATACTTCAAAATTTTAAAATTAGGTGCAGAATCTTAAATAGGAGCTTTAAAAGCATAAGCCAAACTTTCAGAACAACCAATTAATTTGTACCACATCAATGACATATGTCCATCTTCTTATAAACACTCCAGCATATCAGATAATCTTTGATCTGAATTCTTTCTGGAAAGGTTTGTTCCCCATCACTCTTCAAACCTTCAAGTTAACCTATGAACACATTGAGTCTTTGTAATGTGACCAAACCATTACTGTTTGATGAATGGCGCGGTGTGCGGAACAATGAGGTGCAAGGTCATTTCGGCTCACTAGAGTGCATTGAAGGTGAAAAGGGAAATTGTGTACTATCAAAAAGAACAGCTCTTAAACAAAGTTAGTGCTCCCAAATTAATGTTGTTGTGGAGGGAGGGAAGATAATTCACACAGATCAAATCTGCAGTTTAGGAAAATTTTGTTTTTTTTGAATGGTGAAACTGAACTTCATTTCTACATGAAACTTGTATAGGACAAAGCAACAATACAGATTAAAAGAAAAATTACATAACTAAAGGAGGAAAAGAAAACCGGGTGGGTTGAAAAGAGCTAGCCCTGGCTGGCAGTACTGAAGGGAACTGCCAGCTTTCAGTCACTCCCAGGTAAATCCTGGGCATATTCAAACCCACTGAAGGTCCAAGAAAAACTGAGTGACAGATGCCAGCACAGCTGTCACTCTGCTCCATCGCTGGACTCTATCTCAAGTCCAGTGGCAAAAACTGATTACACTGGAGAATCTGCCTGTGCAATCCTAACGGATTCAAGAGACTGCAGATACTGGAATCTGGAGCAACAAATAAAATGCTAGAGGAACTCAGTGGGTCAGGCAGCATCTGTAGATGGAAATGGGCAGTCAATGCTTTGGATTGAGACCTGAAACTTTGACTGTCCATTTCCCTTCACAGATGCTGCCTGACCCACTGAGTTCCTCCGACATTTTGTTTGTTGTGCAATCCTAAGCCTTCTTGAAGGACTAGCAACTCATCGATTTGAATGGTGATTCTCAGCCCTGTAGAATGGGGGAGAAGTATGTAGGTTCAGTAACTTTATTTTCCTTATTTTACTTTATTTGTTTTTGTTTAATGATTTAAAGTAACCTTTATAGTCAGATATTAAAATCTGTGACAGGTCGACTGGAGAGAAAGCTCCACCTCCTGTCTTGCCTCCTGGCAGGATGATTGAGGGGCGAGGCCTCAGAAGTACACCATCCTAGACTGGCTACACCTTGCTGATGCCTTCTAGGTGCAGAGGGTCATGTCCTTTGGACCTACTCAGCTGTCCCAGGTAAGTGCAAGACAAAACCACCATGATTTGGCCCAATGTAACAGTTAATGTAATATATCTTTGAACTAACCCACATAGCATTGCTCTGTGATGCAACATCAACAATTTAAATTATATTGATTAATATCACAGTGTATAAAGATAAATTGGTAATCAATAAATCCAGAGTGCAATGCACACAAGCGTCATGGAGAGTTTACAAGGGCATCAAGATGATTCAGTTAAACAACAAAAATAGGCAGCAAATTCCCTTTCCGCAGTACACCAATACCAGATCTACAATCTGTGAAAAACATAAAGAAACAAGGACATTAATGAACATTTAACTGCTGCACTAGAGTCACAGCTTTTTTCCCCCCCATCTACTACCCCTTTTTGACATTGTTGTCAACATCCAGCATTTGTAGCTGCAGGCTCTTTGGGTCCTGGTAAATACCATGAAGCTTCAAGAAGAACAAAATGTTAAATGCTTTTACAGATGCTGCAGCTCTCTGATTTTGCGACCTCTCTCATAGAGCAGTTTCAAATAACAATGGTTTATAAATAAAGGCAAGTTGGAGTCCTTAAATATAATGTTATTTTATTTCAAAGAACAGAAATTTTAAGTTGGTCAGTTGCAATTTATTCCTGACCACTTGCAACAAATCCAACTTGCCATTTTCCACACAACGAAGGAGACCCTTTTGGCTCATTGAGTCTTTGCTGGCTCTCAGAGCAATCCCATTCTCCCATTAAATCTCCCATCAACATCCCCCAGGTCCTCTCTATTATTTGAGCACAATGGGTAATTTACAGTGGTTAATTAACCAACATCTTTACAATGTGAGAGAAAACTGGAGCACCTGATGGAAACCCATGCAGTTACAGGGAGAACATGCAAACTCTGCACAGACAGCACCCAAGGTCGAGGTTGAACCTGGGTTTCTGGAGCTGAGAGGTAGTAGCTCTACAAGCTGCATCACCGTGTCACACACTTGTTTGCCAACAGTGTATTTTGATTTAGTTTGCAAAGTTTTTATGGCCATTAAATTTCACACCCTTGGCAAATATTCAGCTTTCAGATGTAAAGGAATGGAGGTGTAGGGTGCCACCTTTGTAGCACAAACAAGATGCTGGAGGAACTCAGTGGGCCAGGCAGCATCTGTGGAGAGAAATGGACAGTCAATGTTCTGGGTGGAGACCCTGAATCTGGACTGAAAGATCAAGGGGAGTTAAACAGTATAAAGATGTGAAGAGAAGGGGTGGAGCAAGAGCTGGCAAGCAACAGGTGGATGCAGGTGAGGAAGGGTGTTAGGCAGATGGAGGAGGAAAAGAGCAGAAATAGTGACAGAGGCTAGGAGGCGATAGGTGGAGGCAACAAAGGGCTGAAGATGATGAAATTTGATCAGTAAGAGAGGTGGAAGGGCAGATAGGAACAGTGGGGGGAGGGGACCCAGTGTAGGTGATGGGCAGGTGGAGGTGGATGGAAGCAAAGAAAAAGGGTATTGGTGGGCTGGGCTGGGCTGGGCATAGGAGGAACTAGGTAGACCAGGAGGAGAAAGAAAAGGGATAGAGGAGGAGCAGTTTACCTGAAATTGGAGCATTCAATGTTCATGCCGTCAGGTTGTACACAACCTTAGTACTCTTTTTACAACAGTTCGCGGATTGCTTCCAGAAAGGCACCTGTGCCTAAAGCACGGATTGTTATCCTAACATCACTGAAATGGTAAAAAAAAAAGCCCTGTCACTGACTACCAGTGCTCTTTTTCTCACGAATGCAGTTGTGTTCATTACCAACTAAATTATCAGAGGGGAAATTTTTTTCTGAAAAGTAATAACTTGTGATCTGCAATGTATAGTGTGGAAGGAAGCCAATTCAACAGTAACTTTCCAGGGGCTATTGGGTCTAATTGAAAACTAGATAGTTAAAAGGCTATGGAAAAAGAGCAGTGGAGTAGGACTAATCACAGAGCACTTCAAAGACTGGCATAGGGACAGTGGACCGAATGCTCTCCTTCTGTGCTGCGTGATTATTTTTCATTAACATCCTACCACTGGAGCTGTGCAAGGCATTTCCCGAACAAATGCCATTATAGTCAGTTTAGGTAATGACTGTTTTAAGATTCTATCTACGTGAATTCCTCAGTAATGGCTGGTAAATGGCTGGTATAATTCTGGTAAATGGCTACCAGTTTCCACGAGTATCAATGACAATCAGTGCTCATTGAGAGCTCCACGTTAAGAGGCTGGCAATAGCCCTTGTAACTGCCAACACCAGCCACTCCCAGCTGCTGTAAGGTTGAAGATTGTGTGATCCAAGTGACTCCAGCAGTAAGTTCAAAGGTCTGAAAAGGTAAGCCAAATGTTTTGCTCCCAAGTGCTTCATTTCTTCTTCTAGTTGGGAAATCTGTTCTGTTTGCTGTAGAGTCCCATAACCAGCAGCCTTTAGCACTTCTACTGGATTCCAACATTGGCAATATATTCTGCAGGCTTGGGCACTGGCCAATGAGTGCCGAGAACAAGTCAGAGCAACAATGATAACCAATGCCTACAAAACGAGTAGAGACAGAATACTTCAGGTGCATTCCATTTGGATTGAGATTTCTAAATTTATCATATATACCAGAATAAGCTTTCAATTTTCCAAAATAAATTTTCAATAAAACTGTAAAATGTGCATTTACCACTATATAATAAATGAACAAATTTGGAAAAGTTGTTCAACAGTACTGTACATTCTCTAGTACAAGAAATGTTATTTGCCATAGAGGGAAAAATACCAAAATCAGAGAAATAGGGACATCTTTGACAGTTTGGCATCCTTGTGGATTACTTGCCCAACCTCCTTTCCATGGGGAACATTTCCTGCTGTAAAGTTAACTTCTTATGTAACAATTCAAATTGACTATATGTGTAAAAAGACATTTCTCTGAATATGTGTTTATGATTCAAGTAAAACATGATGCTTTGGATTGGTTGTATAATTTTATTTAATTATCATGAAAATATGACTATGAGTCACATCAGTAGGACATGTTAGATTCACAGTTTCAACACTATAAATTTTATCATATTTTCACTTCGTCAACTTCTCTGTT
This sequence comes from Pristis pectinata, assembly GCF_009764475.1. Taxonomy (NCBI): domain Eukaryota; kingdom Metazoa; phylum Chordata; class Chondrichthyes; order Rhinopristiformes; family Pristidae; genus Pristis; species Pristis pectinata. The sequence goes on from NC_067417.1 coordinate 30,935,403, forward strand.
ATCTCATCAAAAAATTCAGTCAAATTATTCAAAAACCATTTGCCTTTAAAAAAAATCTGAACTTCTCCAGGTGCTTATTTTAATTACATAAAACAGAAAATACTTGAAATATTCATCAGGTCAGGCAGCATTTGTGGAAGAAAAAATAGAGTTAACATTTCAAGCCAATGATCAGAGCACTTCAGATCAGTGAACTGAAATATTAGCTGCTTCTTTCTCCACAGGTGCTGCCTGATCTTCTTAGCCCTTTGCTCTACTATTATCCCAATAACTACTATGGTAACTGAAGTTCCCCAGTATTACCAATCTACATACAAGTTTGCATATCTAGTATTTTCATTGTAGGTTTATTCCTCAGTTTCCCTCATTAGTTGTGGCCTACAGAATATTCTCACAGTATGATGGTGTTCTTCTTGCCTCTTATCACTATTATGACATATTTGCATCTTTGAGTTTTAGATTGTTGTAACTGATAAAGGGCATTAATCCAACATCTTCGATGACGTAAAGCTTTAATGAAAATCAAGTGGTCCTTGACTGTAAGTTTAACTTTTTTCAAAGATCATTGTCTGCATCAGATGTCCTAATTGATTATCTAAAGGTAGGCTAGCTAGGTTTACTATGCTGGCATGTTTAATCTATGATTTCTGAATGTTGGAACCCCTGCCAAGAAATCCAAAGCAATTCATCCTGATGTGCACAGACATACTTCTTATGCAAAAGCAGAAAAGCTGCAGATGTTGGAAATCAGAAATAGAAATAAGAAATGTTCAAAATACTCAGCAGGTCATATAGCATATGCAGGGAAAGAAAACAGTTAACGTTTCAGGTCACCACCTTTCATCAAAACTGAAAAAACTCAGAAATCAAACATGTTGTAAGTTGCAAAGAAGCAGAAGGGATGTTGAGAACAAAGGGAATGTCTGTGATTCAGTGGAGACCAAGAGCGACTGAATGACACAATTGGTAGTGGTGTGCGTTGAGAGAGGATGGTGAAGATTTGTTAATCACAGCGGACCAGCCTGGAGAAGGTGTAAATAGAATTCAACAAATGAAAACAGAGGAGGATAGAGAAAAGAAACCAATGCTGAAACAGTAATATGTGCAGAGAAGTTAAACTGCAAATGCTAGAAGTCTGAAATAAATGCAGAGAATGCTCTTAACACTCAGCAGGTCAAGCAGCATGAGTGGTATTGGTATTTCAGATGAACTAGCATGTGCTGATATGAACTGGAAAGTTTGGTTATCTTAAGTTGTTGAATTCAATGTTAAGTCCACAGGGCTCTAATCTGCCACGCTCTCAATTTCCACCACATAATTTCCACCAGCTTCAAAATGATCCCACGACTACATCACCCCTCCATCTTCAACATTCGATAGGGACCACTCCCTTTATGCTGTTCTGGTTCAATCTTCCACCTTCACTGACACTTATTCCCTTTCTCAAAGCCAGTTTTTCTGCCCTTTCACCTTTTCCCTCTCCCACCACCCAAGTACCCAAACACTCATTCCAGGTGAAACAGCAGTTCACTTGCATCTCTTATAACTTAGTGCTGTGCATTCAGTGCACATGATATGGTCTCCTCTGCACCAAGCACAGACTGGGTTACTGCTTTTTAGAACACCTCTGTTCAGTCTGCAAGGGTAACCCTGAACTTCCATTTGCCTGTCATTTTAATTCTCCATCCTGCTCCCACTCTGACCTCTCCACCTTTAGCCTCTTAATCAAAAACCAATGCATTGCACCTTCTGACTAAACATGTTTTGGCCCTCAGGACTCAACAATAAATTCAACATGTCCAGGACTCTTTCTCTCTGAACAAATGCTGCCTGAGCTGCTGATTGTTTCCAGCATTTCCTACTTTTATTTTACATTCCTTACTTACAGATGTTGAATTATCTTTGCAAAACTGTTGGTTTGGAATGGACTCATTGGCGTTTAATTCCATCAATTAGAGCCACAATATGGCTCAAGACTAAGAAAAGTAAATTTACACTCAATATTGACCTATGCAAAAAGTTTATTCTTCCCTCGTGCCGCTCTCTTGAGGACAACAACTCATAAACCTGGCTCCATCCTCAACAGTGAGGTTCTGCAGGGTGGGAAGGTCTTCCACGTGTAAATACTGGCATGTGGGCAAAGCCAACCCCCAAAACCCAGCCAAAGAAAATCAGAAAAACCTGACAGTCGGTTAAGGCACACCCTTACTCACTAGTGTTTAAGTTGATGAAACACCATGTATGTTTTTGATAGTTTCTGACATAAAGTTCAAAAACATTCCAAAACTAAAAAGAAAAAAAAATTAAAAAGTGAAAATTAAAAATTTTGAAGTTTTGCTATCTAACTTACAAAATTAACAGTTTGCAAACCACCTCACTAAACTACATAAACGTAGGTCAGTTTCATTTTGCAACAATATATAATTTTCAGCCAGCTATTTTCTTAATGTTTCTTGGGTTGGAAATATTCACTAAAAATAACTCTTCAAGAACATGGTATTTCTCACTTGATCCACAAATATTCAGATTCCTACAGTGGATTATTTTTCTGTGTATTTTTCAGTGGATCCAATGCAGGCATAAGAAGTATAGCTAAAACATTCCATGGATCTAGCTAGAGAATTTTCTCCTCCTGGATTTTCCAGACTTGTCTGATGGTTGCACAATTTCCAGTCCCCTAAATGTACATTAACAAAGCTAGCCAGGTTGCATCCACTATGTATATAAAATGCAACAAATATTACATACTTTTTCCTAGAGAGTTTACCCTTGCAACAGTGTGTAAGATTATAAATTCCTAGCTATCTTTGTTCTTCCATTTCAATCTCCATTCTTTTTTTGTCTCAATAGAATGCATTTCTTGTGCACTGTAGTTTTTTCCAATGGGTCTGCCTAGACGATGAGCATCGCCAGGTTATTCAATCATGGGGGGAAATGCTGCTGAGCCAAAGCTTGTTCTTATCCAACATCCACACAGTCATTTCCAGCAGAGAGGCTGGATACAATCAAGCACAGAAACTCACACCAAGTCTCACTATCGTAACTTGGAGGCGCGAAGCCCAAATGACATAACCAAATAACCATCTCAATTGAGATTTGGACATTCAGAAAAGGTCACAAATACAGCCATCAACATGCCTCATCTGAAAAGCTTAACTTGTGGCTGCTTGAAGAAGATATGCCATCAAGGAAGTTCGAAATTGCAGATTTCCACCTTTTTTTTGGGTCTTTATCTTAAAGGCAGGTTGATACAAGTTGAATCTAAAAATGATACATTTTCTAACTTATATTAAAGCATTTTAATGGATCCATACACTTTGAGCTTTAGGATTTCGAAATTATAGTCAGACATATCCTCCTTAAGTGCTTTATTTTAAAAAAAGGACTCTGTATCTCTGACAATATCATAATTGAGTCCAGAGAGGTACAGAACTGAAATAACTAAAATATATTTTTCCAAATTGTGATATCTGGATTCCTGTGAGAAATTATATGGATAATTTGAAAACCTTCGGAGGCACCAAACACTTGGTTTAAATTTGTAAGCCCTTTACAATGTTTCTTCAGTGATCACTAATCGGTTTTTGTGTCCTCTATGCATTTTTGCTTCATATATATTACTGTTGAAAAATAAAATTTGATTTAATGTAATGTCTCTCCTTCTCTTCATAAGTTATTTGAAAATGGCCCAGTGAGTCTATCCATAATTCTTTCAAACAAAATATATTTCATTTCCTGTTTCTTTGTTGCTTCTTGTGAGAGCTAAATTACTACATTTTAAAATTCTATTAAATCCCATGTTATGAATATAGAGAAGTCAGTACAAATAAAATTTAACACTCTCCAATTCTGCACAAACTACTATTAGATAAATCTCAACTTTTTTTGGTCCATAACTAAAATAAATTATACGTAAGGTAAACTGTTGAGGCAGGATGATTAATGCCAATGGCATAATGAGTTATGATGCCATTTTTATATTGCTTCAAAGCAGTCTTCACTTTGTGGGGTTGGATTGTGAGAGTTTAACTCCAGAATCACCTCCTAATCTGAGTGGATTGAAATCAAACAAGATTTCCATCACCACTTACATATCCCTTCACATTACGTATAACTTTGCAGTTATATATCTAGCAGAAGAAATTTTCATGGATTCGTTTTCATTTTATATGCTTAAGGAGAACTCACTTAATTGTTTTGAGAGCATGGGCACTCTTATCTGCACTTGGAGTATTTTGAAGTTTGAATGTGTACTCCTCCCAGCCAGGATGTGTGCACATTCTCAGCACCATCCAAGCTAGTAAGCTAACAATTTGAGAACCCCAGATGTCTAACAGACCTGCAAGTCTTTTAGCAAATTGACTAAGATTTACTCTCAAGGCTGCTACTCCTCTGTTTTTCAGAATTTTTTCAAAAAACCAAAGCAATTTCTGCTACTCAGTTCATTTATATTTGTGTAACACATTAACAATATACAGAATATGCTTCTTGTATATATCATGTACTAGGAACATATTTATGATTTGGAACTCAGATGTACATAGCACCTATTTTTCAAAAACACACGTGTCAGCAAAAAGATAGGCATTATGAAATCACTGCAACCCCCACACCCACTTCCAAAATAATCTAGTGTGGTAGTATATGCATTTCAGTAACCTGTCATCGTTTTAAGTCCCCAGCAGAATGGTATGTGGACCATTAATTATATTACCTCTGTGTACAAAATCGCAATTTCTCATTCATTAACTCTTTACCTAATTGGATCCTCCACAACTGTTCTGATTCCCCTTTCAACAACCAAAAACCTCCTAAGAGCAATACAAGCTGCTAAATACATCTAGTGTTTTATAATAATTACATTTTTCTGTTGTTGATGACAACACATCAGTGCACGAAACCAGTAGAGATTAGGCATTATGATATAAACTATCAAAGTTCAGCGGTAATTATTTATTTCTCCTCTTGCAAAAATAGTGCATTTTCTTCCACTGTTTCCAAATGTAAAATAGTGGAATGAAAACCTTATCAAGCTATTGAAAGCACATTTAGTCTTCAGCTGACAATAATGTTCTTTATCTTCAAAGCACTGTATTTTGTTTCAGAACATTTGTACAATTACATTTGATATGCAAAGTCCCTTATGAAGTCTATGCTAATGCAGCTCTACATTAATCATTATATAATGTGTTTGCCAACTTCAGGAATACTGGGACTGAATATTCTTGTGAAATCACTTAACACCGCAAGTACTGCTAAACAACTGCAAACTGTGCTATTAATTAGTATTAGTTATACAGTAATGCCAAATTGCATATGGCAAACCAAACACTAAGTATTACAATTTTCTACAATAGAAGAAATATGTTACATAAGTCATCTGTTTAACATTTGTGAATAAGGTACTCACACCTTCTAGTAACACAATGGGTTTCAAGCTACATTTCCTCCAGTTAAATAATTGTCAAACTTGATAGGTTTCTCTTTTACTATAAAGATCTCTTAAGAAAGAAGTGTGCATTGTACCATTGTGCAAGTTATAATCAGAATCTTGTTACACTATACTCAAGTATATAATTACCCTGAGAATTGGCATCCTGCTATAAAACTACAGTACTAAATATAGCTTCCCTTGGAGAATGCCTCTTAAAATACAACTAAATATTCAGCTGCCTCTTCGTAGAAGCATTCTGCTTGTTTTATTCTTAACATGTTATACACTATCAAATAATGGATCTAAATGCCATTATAAACAAGAATAGAATTAACTTATGAAGGCCATAAGAATTAAAAGTTCAAGTCGTAATGGAGCACTTCATAGTAAGTTATTACACACTGTGCATGGTTTAAATTTTATGAGAGAATGTCATTCTGTATTTCATTTTTTAAATGAGGGCAATTTGGATCTGACGCACTGATAGTCCATGTATTTCATGCTTGATGCATGTTAACATTCATACAAAATTCATGACTGACATCATAATTGCAATTTTATCGAGAGGTTGCTTCATCTTAGCTATAAGAAGACAATGAACACTAACATTTGTAAATAGTAATAAACAAACATTTTAAACAGTAATAAAAGCACTTTACTTGCAACAAAGTTGAAGACCAAGTAACCTTTCAACCATATAAAATCTGATTATACTTGTAGATAAAAGTTCATTGACAGAGTTGATGCAAATGGAGTCAATATCATTATTTTGCCTAATTTAAACTACATTGTGATAGAAGTTTGTAATGAAATAGATTAAGAAACAAATACAACACCTGACATAAAACTCAGCTCGTGTAAACACTAAAAGTACAAAGCCAGCACATTAACCAAAGGCATTTTGAAATGCACAGATATTTTTTGCTGCCTCCAATTTTCTCTGCCCTGGATATGACATACTGTATCTTGCCAGGTTAGGGTTCACCATGTGGTTGCAGCTTTGCCAGTAATATGACTGTGACTACTTGTCATTCAAGAATCTTGGTGGTACCAATGGACCATTTGACCATGAATCCTACAGAAACTAATTCAGTCCCATATATGCCCAACCAATTAGCAGGAATCATCATAATCAGAAACAAGAACCCTTCATATCCCAGGAATAACTGCTGCCCTGGCTAATTATAGATCAGCAACTGGATCTGGTTGCTTCACTGTCTTATTAGCACAGTGCAATGCCACTGTGGATTTGCCCACTAAGCGATTAGTGAAGGAGAGAGTAAGAGAGAAGTGAAGATGTGGGTAGTTTTAATACTTCCTTCCTCATCAGTTAATTTCCAGAGAATAAAGCAGTCATGTTAACTACTTGCCAGTATTTTTCAAGTCCATAAAGGATACTTGCTTGTAGCTGTAGCAGACTTTTTGTTTTGTATTAAAAGTTGACCTTACACAAACTGCAGTACAACAGGTAATGTTAAAGGATTTCAAAAAGTATGTTATTGATTGTTCACTGATGTTGTCAAGAGTTGAAAGAAAATATTTCTAAATTACTTAACAATTATATAAAATTTCTTAAAGCAATAAAATCTTATTCCATTTCTACATGCATCTTAATCTCACGTAATTGGTTCCCTATAAATGATTATTTGCAGGGTAACAAGTTGAGTGAATATCCTGTTCTCTTACATCTAACCTTGTAGCTCAAATATAGGAAGTTTGCCTTTCACAGTTTTTCGACCAACCACGCAACAATTACAATTACACTTCTTAGAAATGTCCACCTTAACAAAGTACTTGTACCAGTGCAAACAATGCAATAGTAAGGGGAAGGGAAATGTAGAGATAATACTGACAGAAGTTTTCAACTGACTGACAGAAAGTGATCATAGTTGCTGAAAACAACAGAAAATAAACATCTTATGATGTGCTCGAGTGGCTGCCATTTCAGAAAATGAAATATTCAAATAGAAATTCTCAAGAACAAAAAAAAAGAACACATTCAATGTATTACTCCTTATGTACTTTAGAAGAGTATTATCAGACAAAATCTGATGTTTGAACTGAATAAATGGACAGGTTTTAAGGAATTTCTTAAAGGAGGAAAGTGATGGAAAGAGGTGCAGTGGTGGAAAGAAATTGAAAGGCAGTAAATTAAGGGAGAAATTTCTAGACCCATGGATGTTGCCAACTGAAGTATGGCAGCCAATGACCAATTAAAACTGGGAATATTCAAGAGACCAAATATGGAGGAGCACAAATACCTTGGAAGGAGTGAAGGAGATTATAGAGAAGAAGGGTGAGATCACGGAGGGATTTGAAAGCAAGAAGTGAGAATTTTAAAATCAAAGTATTGCTTAACGAGGAGCCAATGTCAACGGGAAGCATAGGAATGGTGGGTGAAAAAGACTTGGTGTAAATTATGACGCAGCAGGATTTCAAGCATCCTCATTTACAGGGATGAATGTGGGAGATTGGCCAGGAGTGTCTTGGAAGAGCCAAACCTGGAGGTAACAAAGGCATGAATGAGGATTTCAATAGCAGATGAGCAGAGGCTGTGGTTGGAAATTTCAACTGAGGTAGAAGCAGCCAGATTTACTGATAGTGAAGAAGTTCATCAAGAGGACCAACCATGACAACAAATCTGCAATCAGTTTTTCGTGGAATGAGGGAAACAAATGGAGTATTTGGGTAGGTAACAATGTTTGTGATGGGGAATGAAGACGATAGCTTTGATCTTCCCAATATCTCCTTGGAGGAGACTTCTGTTCACCTAGTATTGGATGTTGGATAAGCCGTTACACCATTTAAAATCTTTGTGGGTTAAAAAGGCAGTGCATGGGTTTACAGGTGATGACAGAGCAGATGGGGCATTGGTGAGGAATATTAGATGACAAAGAAGGGATGGACAACAGAAGAAACAGTGGGAAGAAGAGGATATTCTTTGACTATGACTAGTTAGATCAGAATGGAACTGGAAGAGTGGTCCAAATCAACTGGGTGACAGTGGAGGAATGTTGGAGGTAGATGCATGGCTAACTATGCCAAAGCCTGTACACTGTTCAAAATGGAAAGGAATGAATAAGTTTACCTTTGTCATGTTCATGTAATCCAAGGACTCCCCAGGTTACAAGTGACCTGTATTACAAAAATATGACTTTTCGCAAATTCTCCCATACATTTTTAAAGGATTTTTCAAGCTAGTAAAAATAAAAAAATGCTTCACAGTTTTCATTAATGACTGAATACATAATACATTCCATTAGTTAAATTATAGATTGCATTTGGGTGATTATTCAATGAATTGGAAGGATTATAGCAAGTGCATGTGGAGTGATATGATAAGGGTAGCTACAGAAAATGAACATTTCTGACTTGCGTAGAAACCTGTTACAGTTCTCAGGAATGGAACCCGGGGATTGCATGTATGAAATTTATGACTTTGATAAGAACAGTTTTGTTATCGTGGCAAGGCAGAAACATGGTTGGAGAGATTACAACATGGAGATTGGGAAAGAAGGGAATGAATTTAGGAAGAGACACATTTAAGGAGAAAAAGGGAAATTGGAAATGGATCAATAATTTGCAAAGTTAGAAGAGTCCATGATTGTTTTTCTCAGCGGGGTAACAATATCAACTGTGTGAGAAAGGCTAGCAATTCAGGTGACAAACCGTGCCATTAGTTAACGTTGTAGTCAAAGGGGGAACTTGGATGGTCAGCCATTTAGTTAAATGTGGTCAAGGGAGCAGGAGATGGGTTTCATGATCAAAAGAAATTTGGAGAGGACATGTGAGGAATATCTAGATAAAGAGATGGGTTCAAGGCTGAATTGGTTGGGGAACCTTGGAAGTTTGATCCGGGGGCTGCAGGAAGGGAAAGAAAGCAGTAGAGACAACTAATTTAATGGTCTCAATCTCAGCGACACACTCATCTCCAAAAAATTCTTCATACTTTTTGTTGGAGGCAAAGGTGAAGGAAACACTTACTAATATAGAAACAATGTAATTTTAAGAATCATCTTAAAGGAGGTAAGTGTTCAATAATAGTCTTGAAATAGTCAAATACGTTACTGAATTTGTCATTAATTGTGATTGGCGTGTTCCTTCCATTTAAAAAAATCTTATCAATGTAAGCTAAACTGTGGAATCATCAAGATTTGTTTTTGTTTTATTCACAAACCACCAAAACTTCAAGTTTTAATTTGTTTCCTGATCAATATCTGCATGTTTTTATATAGTGCTAAGAAATTACAACAATTACTGAATCAATTTATGGGCAATAGGAAAAAATGAATATTTCAAACTTAGCTTCGTGAAAGATAGCACCCACCAGTTCATTTTGCTAACAGATATGCAAGACTGCACAGCCGGCATCCCACTTGCATGCCAGCACACCAATAAATTAAGATATTCCTGGCCGCATCTGCACAGGGGAAATTAGAGCATTACCTGTTCTCCGCCAGCGCGCTAGCTTCCTAGCTGCATGCACAGCCCATGCTGAGCGACCAGCTGTCTGGGAATGTGCCACTACGATCAGTACACAGGAGCCATGGGATCTCTTAGGAGAGCCGCTCTAATATCACAACTGCTTCACTGCAGGATTGTTCCCTTCATAGCACAATACTCAAACACTTCTTTTCTCACCATTCCAACTGCAAACCTGGCTGCTGAGCTAAAGCAAAATACAAACTCTAAGTTGTTCCTTCAGAAAAATATCTGGTTGAGGAAAATGTAAAAGGCCCTTGGAGCTTTAAATCTAGGTCCTGCCTTTATTGTGGATGTGTGCATCCCATAGCTTACTTTATTGTGCAGGAAGGGAATTTGTTTCGAGTAATGATCAAAGAATCGCTTTCAAAAGCTAAAATCCCTGTAAAGATTTAGTGTCTAGCTGTGTGTATTTTGCTCTGAATTAACACATTTACTTGTGTCCTTTGATTTTTTTTCTTGGGTGGAAGCTGGTTCATACATGCTTCATAGCTTCAGATAAACCCTTTGTTCTGTTGAGGCTGATCAGCTGGTACTGCACTGAAGGTGAAGCTGGAAGGAAATACACCAGGGCTGCTTGGGTTTCAAAAAGTCAAATTACCTCTGCGCCATGGCATGGTTGATAATTTAAATGAGAAAAAATACAGACAGACACACACACACATACATCCACACATACACATACAGACAGATACACAAAGTCTTTACTGTTAGGACTTTTAATGAAGCCCCAGTTGTGATGACACTGAGGCAGGGATTGCTACAGTGGGATAATTACTTGGCTCCCTTGCAGCTGAGTTTCACAGATGCATTATTAACAGTGCTTTCCACGCCATAACGAGCGTGGATTGTAGGTGGGATTCACAATGCAGGCATCCGCCATTAGCAGGTTTACACAAACACAAATAAGTGTTTTCACAAAATCCAGCAAAGGTTGTGAAATTCCAATGAATTCTTTACAGAAAAGTTCAGACTACCATGACCGGATATGTCAGCTCTCAACACAGCGCACTCTTGAGTGATGCACCATGGGAAATTACAGAATCAGAATGCATTGATTTTCTGCAGAAAATACAGACACTGGTCCTGATGGAGAATTAAAGACTAAAAGAAACAGCACATTTTTCTTTGTCTTACAACTCTATAATTATCTCTACCTCATAATAAAATAATTGACAACCTTTCAATTTACTGGATGTTTACCACTTCATTTTCTTTGCTGTGCAGTTAATAGATTAACAGGAGTTCTCATTATTTAAAATAAAAGGTTCTATATTTCTAGGAATGAAAAGTAAAGCTCTTTTCACTTATTTACTGGTAGTCAGTCTGGAGAGAATGTTCATTTTCAAGGTGACTCTTTTGTGTTACCCCAAGTGCCTGTACATGTGGACTGAACTAACAGCCTCCCAGTAATTAACACCAGTGGTTAATGAAGTCCAGCTGCCGTGATGGCTGGCTGAAGAAATGCCAATCTCTGTGAAAACCTACATTGAATTGATTTCCATCACTAATTTGAATTGACAATCTATGGAGATTTAATTGTGGCATTTAAAAAAAAAATAGAGAGTAATATAAAACAACAAAATAGGAAGCTATCTTCAGTCATACAGCTTTACTTTTCCTGACTTCTATGCTGGGAATGCATGTTACTGTTTAATTCCTACTGAACAATTTTCTGTTCATTATTTCAGATGCCTTTTAACAGGAATGTTTCTATTGCCAAAAAAAAGCTCCCAATTATCAGATTGTCTTTTCTGAAGCATAATTAAATTAAACAGACTTATCCTGATCAATTGCAACACGTCCTATAAGAACGGAGTAGTATGGATGATTAACCCACCTTCAACTGCATTTTTCCTTTGAGTAACAATAGAAAGGAAAGTAGACCTTTGGAACTACTTTCATCCATTCAGGTGCTCAATATGAAATGTATGACAACAATTAACAAATCATTCCTTTTTGTACTTGCCCTCTTAAAAAACAACTGATTATAAATTATCAAAAAAGCTCACTTAAATCCACATGTACAATGACACAAATGCTAAATATTCTCATGTTTGTTTAAAATTGCAAATTCATCGCCGACAGCACAGGTTCACAACAAATTTTCCTGTAAAACCAATCATTGCGATAGAATGCACCCAAATTAATCCTGCCATACAACCATTACTCTAATCAAACTGTCTCCTTCATACAAATGGCTATTTACTCCTTTCACCATCACACAACTCAAATCTGAGCAAGGTGAGTGGAGAAATCAGAGCTCCTTGTTCCACTTTCACTCTTGAAATCACACTCTTATTGAAGCCTCCATAAATTACATTGCTACGTTATTTGTTTTATTGTGACCTCAGGACAGCTGCTTTAGCATGCATACCTCTGACTGGCATGAGCCCACTGCAATGTGACCAAGAAGTGGTGATCACCACACATGCCACGTTTTGATGCGTGTCATTGACCAGCTCCATAAACTTTAATATGTGTGTGATTTATGTCAGCTGGCTAATAATAAATGCCACTGCTAACATTTCCCTGATGTTGAGAGTGGCAGTATCATATTTACTGACGTTTTGGTGATAACTCTTTTTGACATCTGTAAGCTATTTTCAGACTCTGTCATGTAAGTAGGCACAGTACTATACAAGCAGGTTCTGTGAAGTAGCCATACACTTGGTAAGTCAAACCGTATCTCCCAGCGGTCAAGCTTCGAAGTTTGGAAAACCTGAATGTTACTGACTTCATGCCATCATTTCCTGACATTTCACTGAAGGTATTTTTGCTAGGAGCATTTGGAATATGCTTTACTTTGAGAATATACTGCAGAATATTCTTCTTAAAAACTGTACTATTAGTTTGCACTGACAGTAAGGTGACACCAAAATCGATCATGGTATTTTTTCACTGACAAAAGTAGTATAAATTAATAAGTAAAGGAACAAGAAAAGGGCAGTCAAAATTTTTCTAAGTCAGCAATCTGGTACTTTGCTCCAATTTTATCCTGTTCCAATCTATTAATGACTCAAAGAATTGGCTTATGGTTAAAGCAGCTAAGAGCAACCAAACACACTTATTCATTGACATGAGGGTCTAACCTAACATTTCTAATTCCCTGTAAAAGTGGATTCATGAAATTTCAAATCAATTGCATATCTGGCCCACAGATTCATTCATATATAAATAATTTTTTGGAATCAGATTTCAGTACACAATTTATGACAGGTTTCATAAAAATGGAACAAATGAATAGGTTCCTTTGAGTAAATGGACAGCTAAACTGTGATTCTCTTCCCATCCTACTTTGAATATAGAAGATAATAAAAAGTTCAATATGGGATGTTTTCATACTTTGATAAACACTGAAAACATGGGATAACTTTACACATGGTATTATTTCCAGACATGCTGACAAGTTCCACATAATACTGTTCCTGACATGACCTATATAGGTGACAGATTTGCCAAAGGGTGACTACACATGCAGGAGAGTCGTTTGCAGCAAAATGAACTTGCGGGTAAACTTTCTCAAGACTGCAGGCAAGATACTATTGTTGCTTTCTAGATGTAATGATGTATAGTCACCAGCATCGAAGTGCAGATGTGTCTAATTCAGCGGAACCTACTCTCCAGATGCTAATCCGCAAGGTGAAAGTTTCCTGAGAAATTCATGCAGCAGGAACCTGCAGAGGATTCTTGCTCTCAGTAACTCATCCTCAGCTGTCCATTATGGGCAGGAATGGGGGAGATTTTACCTGAAGGGTCCTTATTCCCAAAGCTGTTGGACAAAAATACAGCTGTCTAATCATATAAACAATTGAAAATTAACCACAATGGAGTTAACACTCCAGCATTTCAGACACCAGCTGTAGATCCATCAATCAATATATCAATCAGCATGGGAGCACAAAATCAGTTATTTTAAGGCAGAATACAAATCCGTCCCAATCTATTTTTCTGCACCACCTCAGTTGTACGATGTAAATGGTCATTTATATCACAGCTGTTTTACCAAGAGGTATTCAAAGAAATACTTGGTTGTCAGGTTATTGGGAGCAACACATTCACAGATTTTTACAGTCATTACAGATTTCAGGAGCTAGGAACAGTATTGGTATCAAGCAATATTTTCTGTTCACCTTTCTGCCTCTCAATTAGAGCATAGCTTTAAAATTGTTGATAAAAGATAAAACATTTTCATGTGATTTGTTATGTTGCGACTTCAGCTATTCTGGTTTTCAAGCATAATGCAATGGTCCAGGCCAGATAGGGCCAGGCAAACATTTATTCCCTCACATTAACTGTCTTTGAGAAGGCGGTGGTGACCATCTTCTTGAACCAGCAGTCCTTCTGGAGAAAGTATTCCCACATGTCCAAGGAGCAAATACCTGCAGATACTCTGAAGCATCACCTCTGGTTCTCTCTCCTCAGGTGCAGTCTGCCATGTTTCTCCAACTGTTTCTATTTTTATTCCCACAATGCTGTTGAATAGGAAGTTGCAGACTGTATACCCTACAACAATGAAATGATGGCAATGGTCAGAATGGTGTGTGCCCAGGAGGGGAACTTGGAGGCAGTGGTGTTCCCAAACTTCTGCTACCTGACTCCTTTTAGGTGGTAGAGGTCATGAATTTGGGAGATACCACCAAAGAAAAACCGATGAGTAACTGTAGTGCACCATACATGTCGCAGCCAGAGAAAAATGGTGCCAGAAGGAGTGAATGTTTCGGGTAGTGGACTGAGAACCAATCAAACAGACCGTTTTAACCTGGATGGTGTTAAATGTCATGGGTTTTTGAGTGTTAGGAACCTGCACTCATCCAGGCAAGTGGATAGTATTCCATCACACTCCTGGCTTGTGCCTTGTGGACAATGGAGTCAGAAGGTGAGTTGCTTCTCGAAGAATACTCTGCCATTGAACTGCCCTTGTGGCTGCAGTATTTATGTGGTGAGTCCAATTAGGCTTCTGGTCAAAGATGACCTCCAAACTGCAGATGACAGAGGATTTGACAAATGTAATGCCATTGAATATCACGCAGATTACACTCTCTTATTGGACATGGTCATCTCCTGACGTATCTGTCACAACTCTATTTTTATCAGAACATAAGAAACAGGTCTACGTGTAGGCCACAAGGCTACTTGAGCTTACACCATTTAATGAGATCATAGATGATTCTCTAACACGCGTCTGCTTTTCCGCTTGATTCCCATTAATGTCCATAAACTATCAATCTCAGCCTTGAATCTACTCAGTGACTGAACATCCACATCCCACTATCCAAGAGACTTAAGATATCTGATTTAAAAAATTCTCCTCACCTTAATCCTAAGTGGCTAACCATTTATAGTGAGACTGTGCTCCCTAGCTCAAGGCTCCCAGCCAAAGGATCAGCCTTACAACATTGACCGTCTTATCCAGGGTAACATATGACCTCAGCAAAGTGAACCCTTATTATAGTGTATTGTATTGTTCTTACTGTATTGTAGTAAGCCCTTTTGTTTAAAAAGAGGGGGCATCACTGGAAGATAAGATTAAGGAAAGTCCTAAAATATGTTACATATTTAGAGGGTAACCTGAGGCCAATTAAGGAATAAAATGGCAATCTGTGCATGGAGCTGGAGGTATAGGTAAGGTCTTAAATCAATACTTCCCATTTGTATTCACTAAGGTACAAGTCCAAGAATCCTTGAGGGTGGTAGCATAGGCAAATAAGGTGGCAAAGAAGGCATATCAAATACTAGCCTTCATTAACTGGAGCATAGAACATGAAAGCAGGGAAGTTATATGCAACTTTATAAAATGTTGGTTAGGCTCTAGCTGCGTTACACATTTCTGGTGGCAACATCATAGGATTCACCAGGATATTAGAGTCATAGAGTAATACAGCATGGAAACAGGTCTTTCGGCCCAACTTGCCTATCCCGACCAAGATCTAAGCTAGTCCCATTTGCCCCCATATTCCTCTAAACCTTTCCTATCCATCTACCTGCGCAAGTATCTTTTAAATGTTGTTATTGTACCTGCATCGACCACTTCCTTTGGCAGCTTATTCAATACACACACCATGGGAGTTGTCCCTTGGATTCCTCTTAAATCTTTCCCCTCTCACATAAACCTGTGCCCTCCAGTTTATGATTCCCTTTCCCTGAAAAAAAGACTAAATGCATTCATCCTCTTAACGCTCCTCATGATTTTATACGCCTCTGTAAGGTCACCCCTCAGTCTCATACACTCCAATGAATTAAGTCCTAGCCTGCCCAATCTCTCTTTCGAGCCCTGGGAACAATCTCGTGATATTGCCTGGAATGCAGTATTTCAGTTATGAGGAGAGACTGGATAGGCTGTGTTTGTTTACCTTGGAGCACAGGAAGGCAAGCTGAGACTTGATAGAGGTACACAATATTATGAGGGGCATCAGTGGGGTTAACAGCAGGAAATTTTTCTCAACAGAAGACTAGAGGGCATAGGTTTAGGATGAGGTGTAAGATGCTTGGAGGTGATCTGAGGAAGAAGTTTTCCACCCAGAGGGTGGTTGGAATCTGGAACGCACTGCCTGACTAGGTGGTTGAGGTAGGTACTCCTACAACATTTAATAGGTACCTTGATAAGCACTTGAATGCATAGAAAGCTGGTGCTGGTAAATGGGATTAGTACAGATAGCATTTTGTGATCCTCATGGACATGGTGGGCTGTGGGCCTGTTTCTGTGCTGCACGAGTCTATGACTTCGATCGGTTAGGATTATTCTGGTATCAAGACTCATCACAAGATCAGTCTTGCATTCACTTTCTCTGCCATCCTCCTTAGAGCCTTAGGATTTAAGTAAATCAGATAGAGGGCATTTGTTGGCTTTCGCCTGCCCCCCTCACCCCCCAAATTCCCCTGTTAATTTCTGTGTACTAAAACTAATTACTTCAAATTCCTCACTATCATTAGATACTTGGTTCTCCATTTCTAGTACATTTATTATATCTTTTGAAGGGAAGACAAATTCAAAATGTTGGTGTTATATGTCTCATCCATATTTATTTTCCTGTACAAATTTCTTCTTCACCTGCCTCTAAGGGGCCCACATTTACTTTTGTCATTCTTTTTATACACCTGCAGAAGCTCTTAAAATCATTTCGAGTTTATTCCCAATTCGAGTTTGATTCATTTGTTGCTGGTGTTTTTATATCCCAATGGAATATACATTTAGATTCATAGAATTATACAGAATGGAATAGTTTCCTTCGGCCCAACCTGTTCATGCTGACCAAGATGTCTGTCTGAGCTAATCCCATTCGTTGTGAATTCACAATTATTTCTTGAAATGTTTGCAGTTGCTGATCCACTGGCAAATTTTTAATCTGATTTCACATTGTACCTTTGCCAGTTCAACCCTTTTACCTCGGCGACAGCCTTAAGTTCAGAGCTCTATGTTCTGATTAAAATGTGTGCTCCTTGAACAGAATATAAAATTTATTCATATTATGATTATTTTTTCCTTTCTAATTAAACTTTTTGAATTGCGCAATCAATGTTTGAAATAGCCTTTTCTCGAGTTGTTTCTGGACATTTGCTCCATTCAATTGTCCTGAATGCATTAAAGGAAACAAAGATAAAGTTCCTCACTGGTACGTTAAGCTTTTATACATCTCTTATTACTTCTTGATTAATACTCTCTCCAAGTGTGCTGTTCTATAAGGGAGAAACGCTCATTGGTGTCTTTTTATCGCTTTTTTACATTTTTTCTCAAGCCTTCCTGATCTTCCTATCTAAGATCATTCCCTATTTCTGCCGTTGGTCATCCTTTATTATCAAGTCCAGTATCTAGTTGTCCTTTCTAAGTTCAAGTACCTTGGAATGTTTAATTTCCAGGCTCAGCCACCACGTAACTACATCTTGACTATGCCTATTAAGTGAAAACAATGCAGCTCTCTTTGTTCATCCATCACTAAAGACCCTCACCATCTGGGACATGCCTTCCTCTCATTACTACCATCAGGGAAGAGGTACAGGAGCCTGAAGACCCAGTAAGACATGATGCTTTAAACTTTAACTTTTTAAACCATGTTTCCTCAATTGACCATGCTCGGTAATACATGCTCAAAGTTAAACCCTTCTCCTTACACCCTGGTTATTATTACCCATTTTTATAGGGACCACATAAAATCTCTCATTTTCCCTCACTGAACCTTCCCACTACTTAACTTTTCACCTAATCCACTGCTTTAGATATTCAATTCACCAAGATGAAAGGTACTAACCTGGTTTATTTATCTGGAGTGATCCACTCAAAGACTGCCACATACATTTATTCCATTCCATTATCTGGTCATTACCACATTTCTACCTGTAAGACCTTGATTTGTGGAAATTTCCTAAGGTACAACAGAAACTTCACTTCCAAGGAATTTAAAGCACCTTGCAATTGAAAAAAGGCACCTATGGATGCAAGTCTTTCATTATTGGTCCATTTCCTGGCTACTAACCTGTGATAATTTGAAAAGTATAAAGCAGTATGATAACCAATACAAAAAAAGATGGAGGTGAAACATTTTCTTGGCTTGAATTTTTAGGAGAGGGCACCTGGCTATCAGAAACTACATAGCCTAGAAGTGACCCAGTGTTCGAAGCAAAGGCAATCAAACCCTCTAGATTACAAAAATGGTCCTTTGTCCAGATAAAGAAACTCAAATATATTGAATTCAGAAATATGAATGAAAGTGTACAGAAAAAGTTATTCCTGCAAGCTTCACATTATATAGTGCCATGACACTCTGTAATCTCCCAGGTCTTTTTTGAAATAATTCTTTTGTTCTTTCAAAAGGACAGCATCAGATTAACATTAATATAACAAGAAAGCAAAGCATGGTGGAGAGAATGATCCAAGTTGGGTCCAGTTTGAGACAGAAAGTAAAAAGATGCAGGTGCAGAGGGAACCTTTCATGTGAAAAGCAAGTTATATTGAAAACAAAACTAATATCTGAACAGTCCTGCAGATGATGGAGTAATCACTATTGTTGAATGACGAGACCCGAGCTGCAGATTTTTCAATATCAAATTTGAGTACATTGAAGAACGATATGAATTAATCCAAAAAAAAATCAGATACACAAGACCGTGAAAAAACACTGGGATGATGCAGGATTGGAACAAAATACTGGGAGTAGTATATGAATAGAGAGCCTGCCCAGGACAGGTAAATTTTCTGTCAAAACATTCCAGGTTTGGGTCAGCTTGGGCCATTTGTACAGGCCTGGTTCAGACCTTTATCCAGATGATTTACTTAGTATTACCATTTGTGTCATCTGTTCATGATCAATAATAATGTACAGTATGCGCAGCAAAGAAATTCCTTTTTTCCAGCTTTCTGCAAATGCCCCGGGACAACCTGGGTTGGGTATGGGAAGGACTATAAGTATTCAAGTTCAGTTCTAATTGCTCGTGGTGATGTCAGGTTTCAATTCTATATCTGAGCATACCTCGAGAACAATGGGTGACACATGGTCAATTTAAGATACCGTCCAAGGCAAATTCTAGTCCTTACATTCTAAAGCTACACCAGTCTCTATGTCAGCATAAATCCACAGAAATGTCTCTTCAGACTAACATATTAAGGGGATAGTTATCACTCGCTTGTTTCATGAAGTATAACACATCTCAAATCTGTGTCTTCTTCAGGAAAAATAACCTATGTGATTCTACTGCACAACTCATATGATAGATTTTTCTCTATGCTGCCTAGTCAGAGGTCTCTACGGAGTTCAAAGCATGTATTTAATGTATAAAAACACAGGAATTAAGGAGGTTAGGAAAAGCATCTGGCCTCCTCAAACTTGTGCCGCCATTCAGTAAGTTTACGGCTGTTCCTTTAGCTCACATCCACATCCTCTCAATTCCCATGACACCGTCAAATATATCAATGTCAGCCTTGAACATACTCAGTGACTGAGCACCCACTACCCTCCTTGATTAGAGAATTCCAAAGAATTGCATGCCATTGAGTAAATAAATTTCTTCACATCTCAGTCCTAAATGGCTAAACACTTACCCCGATTCAATGTCCTAACCCTGAGACTCTCCAGCCAGAGGAAACAGCAGATTATGCATGTAGCCTGTCAATCATTCTCTGAATCTTTTACGTTTCAAAAGAGATCATTCTTCTGAAGTCTAATGATATAAGCAAATCTTACTATGTCTTTCCTCATCAGATAATCTTGCAATCCTCTGAATCAATCTAGTGAACCTACAATTCACCACTGTTAATTTTTTGATTTACTCCAAAGCTCTATCTTCCAAATAAAATAAGGGCAAATAGATTGTGTTAAGGGATAATGCCAATGAACCAGCTGTCGAGATAATTACAGACATGAAAATGTTAGCTTCGTTGACTGAGTTACTTTTGGTACTTCACACTTTATAAGCTGAATGTTTGGTCCAAAGAAAGCACCTGAATGTACACAACTGTTTGATTCTCGGATCTCTTTGTTAAAACAATACATAGCTGAATTACCAAAGAGTTGATAACATATGAATGCACTCTTTGAAATAAAAGTTGGTGAGAAGTACATATTGATGGTCAAAGTTAATAAATACAGACATAAAAACTGCAATGAGATGAGTTGATTGGGCATTGTTACAAAAATGGAAAATGGCAGTCTTGATACATAAAATAATGACACACAGCGTTGAGGGTAAAGGTACAGATCTTCCATTGCCCCAAAAATCACTGGCGACTGCCCATGCCACACCCTGTCAATAGGCAATAAGGTGGTAGCTGGAGTATAATGTTATATGTTAGGTATTGAATTTTGGTAAGAAGACAAAAACAGTTTTTGTTTTAAATGTTGAGTAACTAATAAATGCTGAACCTTAATGTGCTGTTTCAAGAAATACAGGAAATTAACACTGAGCTACAGCAAGCAGTTCAATAGGTGAATGATATTTTGCCCTTCACCACAAGCATTTAAGTACGAGAGTAAAAATCTTGTTGTAATTGTGTATTGCTTAATAAGACTACAGCTGGATTTTGGTCTTCATAACAAAGGAAGGATAATTTTGTCTTGGTGACACAGAATAGAATTATTGGATTAATTCCTGAGAACAGGGTATTGTTCTGTGGGAACATAAAAGATAGAACAGTTCAGCAAAGGAACAGGTCCTTGTCTGTGCCAACCATGATGCCAAATTAAACTAATCCCTCCATTCCCTGCCTGTTCATGTGACTGTCTAAACGCCCCTTAAGTGTCACTAACATATCTGCTTCCACCACCTCCGCTGGTGGTGCATTCCAGTCATCTAGCACTATCTTTGTGAAAAGAAGAGAACTTGACCCGGACATCTCCTTTAAACTTTCCCTTTCTCTTCTTAAATCTATCTCCTCTAGTATTTGATATTTCCACCCTGGGAAAGAGAGGCTATCTACCCTATGCCTCCCTTAATTTTATATACTTCTATCAGGTTGCCCCTTAGAGTCCAACACTCCACAGAAAACAATTTAAGCTTGTCCAATCTCTCCTTATAGCTAATGCTCTCTAATCCACGCCAACATCCCGGTGAACATCTTCTGCACCCTCTCCAAAGCCTCCACATCCTTCCTGTAATGTGACGAGCAGAACTTCACACAATAGTCCAAATATAGCCTAATCAAAGTTTTGTACTGCTGCAACATGATTTCCCGACTTTCATACTCAATGCCCTGACTGATGAAGGCAAGTATGCTGTATGCTTTCTTTACCACCCTTTCTATTTGTGTTGTCACTTTCAGAGAGCTATGGACTTGCACCCCCAGGGTCCCCCTGTACATCAATGCAGCCTCAGGTTCCTGCCATTAGATTTTATTGAGTTAGAAGGAAGAGAGTCAATCACATTGAAACAAAATTCTGAGAAGGGTTGACAAGGTAGATATTAAGGAACTATTTCTTCTGGCTGGACAACCATAATGAGAGAACATAGTATCAGTTTAAGAGATCGGCCATGCAGGATTGAGACAAATGGAAATACCTTTAGTCAGGAAACTGTAATCCTATGGAATTTTCCACCCCAACGTTTGCAAGAATATTTAAGGCTGGGACCAACAGATTTCACACACTAAAGAAATGGATGCAAATGGAACTAAGTGGAAAAATGGACCCGAGGTACAGTATTGGCTATAATCTTATTGAATTTGGAGTTCACTTCTGAAAGTATTCCTATGTTTTTATGATAGAAGCAGGTGGAGTTCAGGAATGGGAAGAGAAGCCATTGTCAAGAATATACTGTTACTTTATTCTCCTCACATTCCCATCAACCCTCGCCATGGAGCTGAGATCTTTCTACAAAGATTATTCAAAAAAATAAGAGATTAGAGATGAAACAAACATTGGAAAACTAAATCAAAACTGAATTAGTCTTAACCCGTAATGTGATTGATGAAATAGTGCAATCAGGAGTCCTGGAAACTATCAAGATAGGACATTACTGGCTGGCATGGTATAGCATGGTATTATCTGGCACAATACAGGAATGTTACAGCAACAGTCTAATTGGTCATTGAGGGAATAGATATTCCCGTTAGATAAGGACTGGCAAAACGTAAAAAAACATCACAGCCAAGTAAATGGGCAAGAACGTGGCAGGTGGAATATAATGTGGAAAAATTTGAGGTCATCCGCCTTGGTAAAAAGAATGGCAAAGCAGAGCATTTTTATGTTTCGAGAAAATGAATGGTATCTGCGTCCAGGGGACCTGGGTTTACACGAACCACTACAAGTTAATCTGCAAGTACCACAAGCAACTAGAAATAAAATTATATTGGCCCTGGGACTGCATCTAGAATATTGTGTATAGGCCGTCTCTCTCTCTCTCCCTCTCTCAGGAAGGATGTCCTTGTTGTAAAAGGAGTGTAACAAATGCTTACCATGAATATTAGGGTGGAAAATTTCTTATATAAGGAGAGATTAACCAGACCTGGCCTGTATCCTCTTGAGTATAGAAACATAAGAAATTCTGACAAATCAAGGTAGAATGCAGAACTGATGTATTCCCTGACGAGGACCAGGAGTCTAGAATCAGGGATCTGCTTTCCAGGACATAGCTTCTTCATCCGATAGTCTTGAATCTTTAGAATTCATTGCCCAAAAGGGTTGTAGATGATTAGCTGCTGATATATTCAAGATAGAGATCAATACATTTTTATATTTTAGGGAAAAGGGATTAGTGCAGGAAAGCACTAACGGAAAAGATCAGCTATGATCTTAATGAATGACAGAGCAAGCGTGATGGGATAAAGAACCCACTCCTGCTCCTTGTTTTTAAATTTGCACTAATTAGGGCAGCAACCCTGCATTCCTGCCACTGAAGTAACAAATTGCATCTTACTGTTGCACTTTATTCGTGGCTGCCTAACTCTATTGTTTCCAAATCACAGGATGCTCCAGGTGGGAATCTCATCAATCCCAGCCACAAAGAGACCCATCACAGCTCTGCTGGACCACAAAAGTATACAATTAGATTACAGTCCATTGCCTTGCAACACATACCCAAGATTGTAGAAACTTCATCTTTTCAGAACGTTGTATACTTGTCACAAATATGCTTTTGTACATTTCATGAGCAGCCAGTGTTGGGCTCTGCTTGGATTAGATTTGTGTAAAATTCTATTATGCTAATTTATTTCTCTGGTCAAGAATGGGATTTATCAGTTTCAGTCTTCCACCCCCCACTTGGTTCTTTCTCTGCTGTGCTAGACTTGGCTGGATTTGACAAAATTTTGGTGGTAAAACAGCCAAGACAAAATACAATTAAATTTCAGTTTGATTGCTGAAAGTTCTGCTTCTATCACAGCCTGTGTCATTGATGATTTTTTTCCTCTCTTGTAGGCAGTCCCTCAGGAGAGGATGACTTGCATCCTCTCTGGTTCTGAGGATTCTGAGGTGGAACACAACCAAAGTTTGGCTGACTGGCAGCTGTTCAGTAAATCCCCTTCCACAATTCACAATCGCAGCAGAAACAGTGTTGGTACGTGCACAGAGAGAAATTGGGATTGAGAAAAAGAGAGTGTCTTATGAGTGATTTCTCTAATTTTTTTCAAACCGCATATACAGACAAATCAATATTGAACTCAAAAACATGAAGAGCTGGCAAAAGAACAAAAAACTAGTTGCAAAGATAGCCACACAGCTCATGGAGATTGCTTGCTGTTGATCCTCTACATCATTCATTTTCCCATCTAATTCCTGTCTACTTTGCCCAAAAATCTATGGATCACTGCCTTGAATATATCAATAACAAGGGACCCACAACTTCTGGGGTACAGCATTACAAGGAGCCACGACCCCTTGAGTAATGAAGTTTCTCTTCATCCCTGTCCAAATGACCAGGCTCAAATTCTGAGAAAATGCATCCCGGTTCCAAACTCACCAGAGGAAAAAGTGCCTTAGCACCTCTCTGTCAATTCCTCTCACAGCTTTATATATTTCAAGGAGATCATCTCTCACTCTTCTGAACTCCACTGAGTATAAGGCATTGGTATGCACGTTACTTATACTCTTTGGATTGTTAAAAAACTCAATCTGATTCTCAAAATTAGCAATCCAGAGCACTGCTGTATGTGCTGAAGCAGATTCAGAGACTGAAGAGTCTTCATCGATAATCCTACAAAAATAGGAACGCTGAAATCCTCAAGAAAAGCGCCTTCAGATGTTATTGGAAATTTAAAAAATTATATTAATTTTTCTTATCCCTCAATTGCTTCCCTCATCAAATAACCATACAATGCACTACCACAATCCACCTGCACTACCTCGCCAGTAAACCAATTCCATGCATTCACCACCTAATTCTGCATATTCCTCCTTCCTTTTCTTATGTTAAGTCCGAATCCACTTGTAATTTTTGGTCAGTCTCACATTCTAAGAGTTCAATTTTGCGATTACTCCCTCTTTCTTTAATGGCCATACTGGCAGCTTGTGCAGAGAAATTAAAAAAAACATTTGTATTCCTTGTAACCAATACTATAAATATTCAGTCAACAGGTATGACCAAATCAAATGGGACACTTTTCTCCACTGAGGTGGAATTAGTCCAGAGATCTATTTCAGTATCATTAACTGCACTGAAAGAGGCAATTAAGGCCAACTGCATTTCAGAGAAGATAATGCAAAGGGAAAAGTACAGCATACCCTTAATTTTTACAGGGGATATGTGACAGGAACAGCCGCAAATCCAAAAAAAATAGCAAATATCAATTTTTATTTGTAATAAGTAACGATGGAAATGTATCAATAAGCTTAATATCATACAATAATATATTCTTCAATCGTAAAGTAAGTGAAGTAAACATAACAAGCCTAGCACCCATTTTATAAACAAAACAAGAACATTGAGCAAATGGAACATGAATATTATAGCTAGTACTATTTGTTGGAAATGTGATTAATTTTACTGCTGCAGGTAATACATTGTTTTGAGAGTTATTAAACATTCCCGTTTAAATAACCAAGCAGGTTTCTACAGTATCATCAAATCCATTTCTTACTATGAGCAGTGTTACCCTTGTTTTCACTCCCAGTAATTTCAGATGCAGAACATGGCAAAGTACCAAGTTTCTGCTGCCTACTGTATTTCATTGCTAAATAGGGCCTCACTATTAAGATCTACTATTGAAATAAATCTGCATTCAAAGAAAAAGAGAATAAAGGTGTTGAGGGTGCCGTTGTAGGCTTTGAAGGCAGTGGTGTATGGTATTTCATCTTTTCTTTCAAGAGGTCATTTAACACCTGTTCCAACTGTCACATGCGCTGTAGACATTTTAACCATGTTTGTTGCAGTGACGACTGTGCTTTGGTCCAGCTTATAAGTGGACTTTCTTGCAGCTAGCAAAGAGCTGCATTACCTGTGTGCCATGGGAGGCTTTGTACTTCAATGAACAGCAAAGAAAATCTTCATGACTTGTCAAACCACATCTCTTCATGCTATATAAGCTCTGTATTATAAGACTACATTGAAAATATGTTATTACATAAGCCAATTTTGTAAACATGATAGATCATTCTCTCCCTGACAATCACATTTTAAATAAACCCGCATTAATCAAATTTTCTGCATCGTTTTAGTTTTGTACTGCAAATTAATGTATTGATCTTATCTATTTCCCAGAAATCTTTAGACATTTTATTGTTGAAATAAATGAACATCTGATAAAATAAGAAATACAGTTTGTTTTATTGGTTTCTCTGAGTGCATATCCACCTCAAAAGTCAATGGCAGAAGTTAAGCGAGAATATATTATTGAATGAGTTTCTTATTAATAATGGGGTAATTATCAATACACTTTATGTCAGAATTTAAAGTCACTATCTTGGGTCAGCTAAAAACACCCGATAATCTCATCAATTGACTTAAGTGAAAAGAACTGTTGAACAATTGAACGTGCATATCCGCAGCACTAGATTTACACTCATGTGCTTCTGAAATTTGCCCCCAATATAACTGAGTTTCTTTCCGATAGAAAGGTGCAAGATTGAAAAGCTAAATTTCTACTTTTGTACCAATACGTAAGCAGAGTAGAAATTAACATTATCAAGTCAAAATTATTCCTAACTATTGTTGAATAGACAAATGTATTATTAGAGAATCAATAATATTAGACAGCAATTAACAAGTCATAAATTTGTCCCATAAATGACAAACAGATTTTTCAGTTATAATTATGAATAAGAATATAACCTTTTGTTATATCTGTATGGGAACACTTGAGCACATAACATTGGCAAAGTGAAATGTGAAGTGGTATGCTTTTAGAAGAAATTGCTATAATAAAATTGGTGGCAAAGAAGGCTCTCAAGAAATGGCATGAACTTCATCTGTTTTGTGCACCATTAAAATGTAATGTAAAAGCATATAGAAAACTCGAAGCTTAATAGCAGTCCCTCCACTTAATGCAGTGTATGGAAATGGAAAATGCTAATTCATGTTTCTCTACATGTACAACTCTCCAGAGTGCAACAAAATACAAATACACTTGCATACCTTAGTTCAATTTTATAAATACGATATAGTCCCCCTGAGTAATCCCCAAAGGCTTGTCTTTTTATCTCCCAAAGCTACAGAGGAAGAAATCACAGAAACACTTTCACATCATCTGCACAGGAAGTTCTCCCCTGTGCTGCTAGTTTGGCAGACTAATGTGAGACTATGTTAGCTATTGCTGCGCAAACTGGAATGTAAGCACTAAATTCCAGCACTGTTTTTACACAGGAAACAAAATACCAAATATATTCTAAGTGGAGCCGAACGCAAAAACAAAATTCACCAGCTTGAAATAGGTACGTTAACATCTATATGTTACGGATAATTCCTAACACTTTTAAATTCAATTAACTCATTCATTGCACCTTATGACTATGCAAACAATCATAATGGAACTTTTTTTTTAGCAAGCTGCTATGTTTGACAGTTACATAAAAAAATAAACATTAATTTGTTCACATCTTTAGTCCTTCCAATGAAACATATTACAATCTAAAATTAGAGAAATATACAATGACATTCTTCCAACTTTACAATAATCTTTATATAAATTATATTCTGATATTGTTATTCTTCAGAAATACTTCAGGAGCTCTTCAAACTATTTAATTGATCTGCTGATTACATCTCTATCTGCACTTTTATTAAATTGTGCCTTTCTCGCTGCATAAAATTAAGCTCACAAAATGGCATTTGAAGCCAAGGAAAAACTAAAAGGACGTCAACAGCATTGTGCTCCAAGTCTAAACACAATCTTATATAACCAGGTGAAAGGATTAAATGTGACAAACACGTTAGTGTACATTAATTAATATCAGAAAATACAAAATATAAAATGTACACAATATTGTACATATCATTATTTTCATGCTTTGTGTAAAGAGAACTGCAAATAACATGAACAAATATTTAATTTGCGGCCCAAACTCCAACACGTACAGTATGACAGCAAAGCAAAATACCACTATCTCAGTCAGTTCTGTTTAGATAAACATTTATCGCACAACTGACTGAATGCAATCATGACCATAATGTTTGAAGTCAGAATTAATCTTCATGTATGTAAATCATAATTATAACACAAAAATTTTCAAGGTTAATTATGTGACAAAAATGATACAGTATTGTAAGCTTCAACGCACAGTAAATGAACTAAGCGTTAGTATGAAGTGTTTTCTCTGATGCATGAGCTAACAGATGTTTTAAGGCTGTGAATTGATTGAGGCATGCTGTCAGTCCAGTGCTAATGACAACTAGAAACATCACACCTTGACAGCCACTGTCACAGCTCAAACTAGTGTTACAGAAAAGGTGTTGTGTCAATGTTCTTGTACACATATAAATACAATATATTAGACTGTAAATTAAACAAGTGTAATCACAGCCACATAGAAGAATGCTGTCAAAAACTTCAAACCTCTTATCACCATTTATAAGGAAAAATCTTGAAACTGAGATCACAACTTAACACAAAAGGTACCAAGAAAATTATAAACTGTTATAATACTGTAACATTGACAAAAATAACAAAAATACAAAAAATGCAAGCAGTTCCTGTGCTAGCCGTCAAATATGATTACAAGGCTGAAACTGATTTTAGCAGCTGAATCAGAAGATACAGGTTCATACTATGTTATATATTTATAACTAAACAGATGTCATCAAGAAATAAAAATGACAAATATTAAAAAATAAATGTCATTACTTGCAATTACCTTATGAACACTGGACACACTAGGTACAGAACAGGTTAGCAAGAGGTTATCAATGACCAAATAATGCTACTTTAGAGATGAATTGTGGAGAAAGAAAGCTTCAAGTCTGATCTTATATCAGTGCTCAGTACACTCTTAGCCCATATGACAGTGGAAGTGCTTTGATGGACTTTATCAGCCAGAGCATTCCTCTTGATTGATATCCAGTTCAGCTTTTGCAAAACACAAAAGTAAGGTCAACAATGAAACAAGTTCAGAGTAAAAATACTTAAGTTTCAAGCATGAACAATGGTGATTTGAGTGAGATGTTAGCAGCCACCTGTTGTCTAAGGAATTTGTACAGTAAAGAATTCAATCCCTAATGGGAAATGAGGAAATTAATAGAGGATACTGGAAGGAAAATGCATAGAACAAAGTGCACTCCTGACATGCAAATACCAAATTTAATCTTTTGCAGCATTTCTGCAAGATAACTGTCCAAGTCTGTTATAGAAATATACAATCCCTTTCAGGACTTGATTAGATGTTGTTTAATTTCATGAAAGTTTATTACACTCTCGTCAAGGGCAGCCAGCAAGCAGTAGCATTTTATTTTAAACCACCAGTACTGTGAAGAAGCAGATGAGTTTGGGGCTCTCACAGCTTTACAAAACAATAGCAATGCAAAAGCAATATCTTAGAAAGATTAATATTTTGCAAATAAGGAAATAAATACTGGAGAAAGATTATACTCCAAAAAGTGCGGCAGGTTTGCTGATACTTACCAACTGCTTGCAGTTTTAAATCTGAATTACTTCCTTTTCTATTAATCCAACTTCGAAGGAAATGGTCTCACAATTGTACATTTGGAACTTCATTTATACAATAAAAAAAGATCCGCATCTCTTACTGACCACTACTTTTGACTTCAGAATATTTATGATGTTTATTTTTTTATTCTCAGAACCTATAATAATGCACAATTTTAATTAAACTTGTTTGCTCATTTTCTTAACAATTATTGTTCAAAATCAAAACATACAAAATAACGTGATTTAAAATATGACATTTTTGTAAATAGCACCTTTAAGAATTATTAGAACTCAAAACAAATTATTTTCAACAAATGCTAATCCAAAGCATGCATGCGGCTCACATATATGTGTTTTTCCCCACACTGTGGGGCCCAATATTGAGTACGTAGACAGAACAAAATGAACTTGATGCTAACTTCATCTTTATCGAACAAACTGAATCCTTTCAGCAAGATGAAGCAATTTGGAGGACCCTGTTACATATACACATTCACAATTGCTACAATGCTTGCTAAAGAGGCAGTAAAAATGATGACGAAGCCAGTAGAGCCCACTGCTATTCATGGGTAAATAGCACAGCAACTTCAACTGGGAGCCAGTGATTTGGCTTTTCTGAAAGTTGTGGTTCCTGTTGTGTTATCCCTTCATTAGTTTTATTAACAACTATATATTTAAAAATATTAAAGATTAAAAATCCTGATTGAGATTTCAGTTTTGTCAACATTTACGATTTTACATTAGTAAAATTATTACACTTGGTGGCTGTTACACCAAATAAAATATCTATGTATGTTTTATATTAGCAACAAACGACGATGGAAGAACTCAGCAGGCCAGGCAGCATCTCTGGAGGGAAATGGATGTCGACTGTCCATTTTTCTCCACAGATGTGCCTGACCTGTTGAGTTCCTCCAGCCTCATTTGTTGCTCCAGATTCCCACATCTGCAGTCTGTTGTGTCTCCTGTCTACATTTTACACTACTTGTTTCTAACAATCAGCTCATGCAGTCTAAAAATATCCACCATGCCCAATCAAATGCTCAAATATTTTAAAACATTTAAGAAAAATTAACCTCAGAGTGGAAATTATCCTATCATCGGGCCCATGTGGAAACTAACAACTTTGGTGAAACCAGAAATTAGGCTCTGCTGAATTTGAGCAGCTGGGTCAAAACTCCAATATAGAACCTTAGGAGTTTGCTCCAGCAGATCAAAGACTTGAATGCATGGCTCAAAGAGTCATGTAAGATACAGGTATTTCATTTTATTTCACCTGTACCAGAAAAGGAGGGAGCTGGCCCATGGGACCAATGCCCTGCCAAATTGTGTGACTAGGGCTTTGAGCTTTAGGTGAAGGAAAGTCATTAAAAAGAAAATTCAAGGCCAGCAATCTGGGTTTTGATAAGCAGAGTGTAAAAGGAAGGGATATTTGCCTCGAAATCAAATTGTACCTGAAAAATCACAAATCTCTCCTTAAAGAAGCCTGATTGCAAATAATTCTGGGTCAAATTGTGTCACTCCTGAAATTCAGTTTGACAAATAGAGTTGCAAATCACCTGTGCTGTGTCTTCTACATTCGTCCCATCACATACAGCACTGTTTCATGTTCATAGAGGGTCCCAGTTCAATGAATGGAGTACAACACAGGCTCCTTTCTTTTATTTTTTAAAATGAAGAAACCAATGAAGGCCCACTCTCTGGGAACCCACTTCCCATGAAAGCCCCAATTTCTTTGCCCAAGTACTTAGTCAGGCTGCCTTCTCTCTCCTCCAACCCCAAGGGTCCAGACCACCTTATTTTCCTTGATGCACTCAGCTCTATGGAAAGGGAAATGTGCAACGGGTTAAAGAGTCTTTAACAACCTTTATACTGCACCAAATAGATTCTACACCAGTAATCTTGTCAAAGACCATTCAACAAATATGACCATATCAAGGAAAAATTGTAAAAGATTAATATTAAAGATATATTATCTCAACATGCAAAACATTCATAACAATATGGACAAAGGAAAAGTATAAAGCATTCAATAACACAGACATGGTTGGATAGTTTCCAATGTTAACAATTAAATATGCCAAGATGCTTGACATTTATTAAGGTCAAATATACAGAAGAATTTGGGGTAATCCTTTTAATACAGCAAGATATAAAGGCAATAGTAAGGAGGAGAAGGAGGTGGAGATAAGAGAAAACAAGGGAGAAAAACTCTGGTTGGAATAATTCATAGCCAGGCTAACAGCAGCTACACAGTTGGAGAAAGTATTAATCATGAAACAAGGGTAGCCTGGTGCAAACATAATGCAATAATAATGGGGAACTTAAATCTTCTTACAGACTTGGGCAAATCAAATTGGCGAAAAGTAGTTCTTATGTGGCTTGAAGAAGTTTACCTTTAATGGATTTAGTAGCCAGGAGCTAGTTTGAAGCACACTGTTGCTCATTATTCATCAGTAATCAATATTTTTAAAAAATCCATCTGGCTATTAAACCCATTGGCTGCTTTTTCTTGGACTAGATTTATTTGCTGATTTACGATGCTTCCCATTGCTCCCCATTTCTTCTAATTTGAAAAACTTCACTTTCCACTTTTAACAAAGCCGGATTCGTTAACCCAGATTTTCATTTTACAAAAGCTGGTGGGAACAATGTAAATGGATGTGATTTTCTTTTCTATTTCAGATTTTCAACACTTTTAATTCAAATTCTCATATCCTACAATATACCTCAGCCAATCTAATTCAATTCCTACTTTTGACCAGTTGGCCAAAATTTAAGTTTTTGCTATTAGCAATGGAAAGTAGCAAGAGTGCAATTGACAGGAGGTTGTTCTATAGCTTGGGGTCTGGACATTAAGGATGATACCAAGGACTTTGCTGTGCAAATCAACATAAAACAAAACACTGCCTTCTTTCACTCAACACACTTCTGACCTGGGGTGGATGCCGGTTTGTGTGCTATGTTAAACCTCAAGGCCTTAATCTACAAATACTGAACTTCACATCTTTGCATGTCAAAACCATGATTCTGACATGAACTAGTAAAATTATGGCTCTTTGGAAGATACAACTGCAGCAATAACTTTCATTTGTTTTGGACCTCTGGAGTAGTAAGACATTCCAAAATACTTCACAAGCATGCAAATATCAAAGCTTAGTTAGAGAAGCAGATTTTAAGAAGAATCCTAATGGAGGAGGGAGAGGTTGACAGGTTCAAGAAAGGCATTGCACAGTTTAGACCAGTTCTGACACAGTTTAAGCAGGAAAGTTACGGAGATAAGGTGAAGTAAAACAATGAAAACATATGAATGAGGGTAAAAGTTTTGAGTTTGATGTATAGGCAGATTGGAGCTACTAAAAATTAGCCAGCACATGATGATGGGTGAATGGATGGTGCAAGCTCGGAATGGGCAGCAGAGCTTTCCGTGACCTAAAATCACCAAATTTAGAAAATGGGAGATTAAACAAAAATGTTTTGGGATTAATCACATTCAAAGGTATTAACACCAATGTTAATGGTCAAGGCAGGGTGGAGGCAGGAATTGTTTTGAAGGAGGAAGACTTTGTGATGGTAGAATACGAGCTCAAAATCAAACAGGATACCAAGACTGCAAACCTGGGTGATCTTCAGACAGTGCTTGGGGAGAAAAACCAAATCAATGGTCAGGAAACAAAATTTTTGGCAGCAGCCAAACAAAACGGCTTTGATTTCCTTAATGTTCAAATGAAGGAAATAGATAATCCACTATCTAGGAAATCAAAGCTATTTTGTTTGGCTGCTGCCATAAATTTTATGAACTACTCATCTTGCAATGATAGCTTTGCGACTGATGAATCAGAAACTGTTAACATTTGCCATCATTACGTACAACTGCCAGCAACTTCAAGAGTATGTCACATGAATCCAAAAGATGCCATTAGCTATTCCCTGTTCATTCATAAAGGGCAGTGTTTGCAAGACCTTCTTCATAATCCTCAGAGGGATGTGATCTGATGAGAACTTCGGTATTGACAAACTGCTTTCACTGTAAAAAAAAGTCTTAATCTTAAAAAAAGGTACTTCAGGTTCTACTTTAAAATAGAGTCAAATTCCCATTATTATTATTATGATGCAAACTGTAAAATGTTAGTTCAAATTGCTGTTTGCAAGATTCCTTCAATGTAAATTCAATGCTCAGTTACTTGGCTCATGCTGGATACCAGAGTTTCATGGAATTGATGACTGAGAGCAACAAGTTTTGAAGAAGGAGAGATCCATACCACAGTCATCACTGGGCTCTTTGCAGGTAGCTTTCCTCAAGGTCAGCAGCAAACTCTGACAGCTCAATATTAATGAAAAATCAAGACTGTTATACAACTATTAATTATTAATTTTAAAATTCCATTTGATTGAAAATTACTTTGACCTATATTAAGACAGACAACTGTGGTTGCATAACCTACGATGTTTTCCCCTTTAACTCAAATAACTCTAATTTTCTTATATGCTGAAAGGACTGAAATGCTGAGGCATATGTTTCCTGATCCCATAAGCCATGAAAATCATGTACAGGTGGTCATTTCCAACATGCATGTCAAAATACCAAATGGATGCAAGCTGTTACACTGGGAGGACTAAAGAAGATAAAGAACGAACTTGACCCCAAATTTTTTGTCCGCCACAATACTGATGGATCTTTTTCCTCAAGAGAATTTTTTGTCTATCCTTTGGTTAGCTCCTGGCTCTATCCCATTTTCAGCAGCATTTAGTCCTTTTAGGTAACCATCTGGGTCATTTATATAAATCAATGGAGCATACACCTAAGGTGGGCTAACAGAAACTAAAAGAGGACATCTAAATTTAAATAAATTCCCAACCCCCACCCAACCCCACATCATGACATCACTCAATAAGGATCATTACAAACTACTAGAGTATTCCAAGGTGCAACATGTAGGAGGAGGTTAGACTTAGTTCTATTGTAATAATGAGCCTCTTTTCACATTTTGATGGATGCAAAGAGCTGCAGAAGTTTGCTATAACAAGTTCCAGTCTCATTTTGCACCCCCACCCAGACATAATACACAACTTACCTTGTATAAAAATAGAGGAATGTCAAGGCTTGCACTTAAATAATGGCTATAATATCCCAAGACGCCTCAAAGCAATTCAGATCCAAGTAATCTTAAACATAGTCATTGTACTTATATATCCAAAGAAAACAGTAACTGACATCTTTGATGGTATTTATTGAAATTGGCATGTTGAATAGTATGTTAGAAAGCATTCCTGTTCTTTTAAGAGTGACATGGGATCTTACACCAGTAAGATCCCATGTCACTAACAAGTAGATAAGAAAGCAACTAACATGCAAAAGTAAATAAAATTGCTTTACTGACTCCTTTAGTATGGTACTGAAGTGTCAGCCTCGAGAAGCTTTCTAAGTTAGCTGAATTTTAATTTCTAGATGCAAGATTATTATAGTTCATTCAATCAACATTGCTTTGTTCAGTGGAAAGGAATATCTATAGCTCTCTTGAAGTATAGTTGCGATTCATATGGAACATACATATTTCTCTATGAATTTCATTTGGATGTCTATTTCTGTACTAGAATTACATATTTCTCTTTCAGGAGTATTATTCCAGCTCAATTCACCTTCAGATGACACATTGACAACAGAAGTTGTACTTATATAATGAAAATCAAAAAACTACATTTTTCTATTTTTTTTATGTACAGGTGCTGGAAGTCCAAAATAAAAACAGAAAATGCCAAAGACACTCAGCAGGTCAAGCAGCATTTGTGGAAAAAGAAACAGTTAACATTCCAGGTCCTAGGCCCTTTGTCAGGGCCTGAAACATTAACCGTTTCTCTTCCCACAGAGGCTGTCTGACCTGCTGATTGTTTGTGCATTCTCTCTATTTATCTAACGCCTCTCATGTCCTCGGGGAGTCCCCATTAGTAAATATACAGT
Source organism: Pristis pectinata (assembly GCF_009764475.1). Taxonomy (NCBI): domain Eukaryota; kingdom Metazoa; phylum Chordata; class Chondrichthyes; order Rhinopristiformes; family Pristidae; genus Pristis; species Pristis pectinata. The sequence continues at coordinate 30,970,776 of NC_067417.1, forward strand.
AGTTTTTTTTGTAGGGGAATGCACATGTTCGACAACAGAACTGAATGACCAATTACTCTCCAATGATGGGATTCATTGAGCAATAACAGAAGCTCAATGAACCGTACATGGTCAGGATCACTTCAGGCCACCAAAACAGGCTCAACCTTCACGCACCCATCTATACTAATCCTTTAACTGATCCACTTTTCCTCCCACATGTACTTCATTCTCCCTCTGCCCCACCCTCCCACCTTGATTCTCCTGCTGCCATCCACACTAGGTGCAAGTTACATAGCCAAATTAATCTGTCAACGATCACATCTTTGGCATGTGGAGGGAAACCAGAGCACCCGGTGGAAACCCATGTAGTCATGAGTAGAATGTGCAGACTCCACACAGACAGCACCCACGGTCAGGACTGAACCCAAATCTCTGGTCCTGTAAGGCAGTAGCAGTAATTGCTGCATCACTGTGTCACCATTTTTCTTATATAGTTAATAAAATGGATGCATTGATTCTTTCCACCAGTTGTAAAGTCTGGAATTAGTAGGCATTGTCTCGGGATAAGGAGCTGGCCATTTAGGAATGACATGGATGGAATTATTTTGCCTGGAGGGCTGGAAATCATTGAAATTCTTTTTAAAGAATCATGGATGAAGAGGAACAGCTCCACCCCAGCTTACGAATGCCCGACTTATGTACAGCTTATACATAAGAGCGAGTGTTAAGGAGACCAGTGGTATAGTTTGCCAGCTGCTGCAGGGCTGTAGGCATCTTCTGTCATCTGGGAACTTGGTTCGCAGCCACATTTCCAACTTGCAAACTGTTTGGGTTACAAACAGTTCACAGGAATGGAATAACCTGGGGCAACCTGCATACACGTCTTTGTACACAGAAAGAATTGAGGGCTATGAGGTGCAAAAGTGACCTTGAGGTACAGGATCCTCAATGATCTTACTATTGACACAGAAGGCTTGATGTGTCACCAAGGGATTTTTTTTTGATTTTATTTGGTTTTATAATCAACAAAATACACTTTGAAGTCTCCTGATTTTCCCTGATGAGTGCTGAGGCGTTCTTTTTAAGTTCACCTGAACAGTACTCAACTTAGCATCTCACTGGATTGCTGCACACCCAATAGAACGTCAGAAGAGACTATCTGATGAATCCCGTTGATGCAGCAGGAAGAGCACTGAATCAGCTAATGCATACGAGTAATTATTTCTAATGTTCTTATATCTGACAAGCCTTCATTTATATACAATGAGGCCAATCCTTTGCCATCCACTTGTTTTTAAACAACATTAGTTCCCATCACATCCCTGAAGATATCCTTTTCTCTATAATTCTATTTTTTCTATTTTCGAACAGTATTAGTTTTAATAAAATTAAACAGCATTTAAATGTAAAAATTTCAGAAGATGCAATAGGTCTTGTGCTTTCTGAGGTTTTAAAAGTTTTTATTTTCTCATTTACATTTTGTGAATTATCTTTTTCTCCCTCCTCAGATCATTTTGCAGACACCTGCCAATGCCACAGAACCAGTTGAGAATTATGCAGGATGACTTGCTCTCCAACTATGATTGGATCAATCCAGGAACATACCCCATGCATTCCTGAAGAATCATTCATGTTCCATTACCCCATGGCACAGCATGAGCGCACCAACATTCAGCAACGCCAGGCTCCTTGCAAATGGCTGATTTTCCTTTCAATTATTTTAAGAACTTCTCAGAAGCAGGCAGGTAGCAATTTTAAAAGCCACGTTTAACACTGCCTAGATGACCACTGGCAAGTAAAAGATTAAGGAATTTTATTCTATCCTGCATTTGTAGACAGCTCTGCCCCCTGTGCCCAACACATTTTGACCTGAAAAAGGCTCAGCAGGAGTTGCACTACAAGGAGAAAAGAAAGGATGATTAAGCTGTCCCCTGTTCAATTTTATATTGTTCAGACATAAAAGGTTGAAAAATAATTGGCATTTAAAGAGATGGAGCATAGTGGTGCAATTTCAAATACCTAATGGAGATGCTTTGATAAATCCTGTAGTCAGCATATATTTCTCGGTACAAAAATTGTAGTACAGAGGCAAAATGGTTCCTGTTTATCACTATGTATTAAATATCTGTACACATATGGCAGAACTAAACTACATAATGCTTTATGCTGTGCAATGAGGATCTACAAATCAGGCAAATGATTAAAAGTCCAATTATTTAATACTTTTGAAAGATAGCATACATTCAAGAAATGTTAAATGATCTATTACCTTTTTGATAATCTTAGTATAAACAATGCATTGTTAATGGATATTTGGAACTTTGATTTCATTAATTTTACTTTTCATGTGTAGAAAATAATTAAATAGGAAAAGGAAAGGGGCAACAGTACAAATAACAATATTTCCTATTTAAAAACACAAGTTTACAAAATCAGGGAGCAGGAATGGAAAGCTACAAAATTAACCAGTGACAATAGATTATTTAGTAAACACAAATATTAAAATGTTATAATATTTGGGTAAGTTATTGAACTATTAGGATACAGCAGATTGGAAAACTGCTGCATGTGAAGTTGATGCTGTGGTCAGTGTTGCTTATAATCTCTTTAATAACTCAGAGAGATTGAATACTGAGGGCATTTCATTCAATTTTGTTTTGTCAGAAATAAAAGATCTCAAATTCTGTAAATGATATAAAATTGGTCGCAGAGATACTATACTGAAGTTATTTTTGGTTATGATAATACCACATTTTGGAGTGTTAGTTGAGTTTTAACTTCTGTATTACATAAGTGATGGAATTATTACTAGCAAGTTCAAAGGAGACTACAGGGTTGATCACTGTAGATAAAGGGCCCAAGAAGGATTACGATACAAGGTTTTTGATAACTTCACAGGTATGGAACATTTGAATCCATTAACTTTAGGATATGACTGAATTGGGAGATAAAGACTAAAGTAAGTGTATTCAAAATAAGTGGGAATCCCAGACATTTTTTTTCAATGCAGTAAATACTCAGGAACAGATTATGAACAGTGGCTGTGCTGCAGAGAACCATGTCAGGACTTGCGTAACAACTTGCAATTATAATCGCATATTGAACAAACCAACATGATCCCAAGTCATGAAGGAAATATTAAGTCAAACAGTTAAGTTTTAAGGAGCATCTTAAAGGAGTAAAGAGAGGTAGAGATGCCACGAAGTTTAGGGAATGAATTGAAGAGGCTGGGGCCAGGAAGGAGATAGAGAGCTTAGTGGAATGGTGCCATGGCAACAACCTTGCCCTCAACATCAACAAAACAGAAGAGCTGGTCATTGACTTCAGGAAAGGGGGCTACGTACATGCACCTGTCTACATCAACGGTGCTGAGGATGAGAGGGTTGAGAGCTTCAAGTTCCTGGGAGTGAACATCACCAACAGCCTGTCCTGGTCAAATCATGTAGATGCCACAGCCAAGAAAGCTCACCAGTGCCTCTACTTCCTCAGGAGGCTAAAGAAATTTGGTTTGTCCCCTTTGACTCTCACCAACTTTTACCGATGCACCATAGAAAGCATCCTATCTGGATGTACCACGGCTTGGTATGGCAACTGCTCTGCCCAGGACCACAAGAAACTGCAGAGAGGTGTGGACACCACCCAGAGCATTACGGACACCAGCCTCCCCTCCTTGGACTCTGTCTTTACCTCTCGTTGTCTTGGTGAAGCAGCCAGCATAATCAAAGACCCCACCCACCTGCGACATTCTCTCTTCTCTCCTCTTCCATCAGGTAGAAGATACAGGAACCTGAAGGCACGTACCACCAGACTTAAGGACAGCTTCTACCCCATTGTGATAAGACTATTGGACTTCCCTTAAACAATGTGATGGACTATGACCTCACGATCTACCTTGTAGTGACCTCGCACCTTATTGCACTGCATTTTATCTGTAGCTGTGACACTTTACTCTGAACTGTTATTGTCTTTACCTGTACTACATCAATGCACTCTGTACTGACTCAATGTAACTGCACTGTGTTGTGAATTGACCTGTACGATCGGTTTGTAAGACCAGCTTCTCACTGTACCTCAGTACAAGTGACAAGAATAAACCAATACCCATACCATGGCAGGTGTAGGCACAGCTATTAACACCAAAGCAATTAAATTCAAAGATGATTACAAGGCCAGAGTTAGAGGAGTACAGATACATTGATGAGTTTAGATGGGTAGAGTGGGTGGAAGGTGTTACAGCTAGATAAAGATACATGGATGGGGGGGGGGGGGGGGGGGTGGGTGGGTTCGAGGCCATGAAATTATTTGAAACAATGATGAAATTTTTAAACATGAGTTGCTGATTAACTAACAGCTGATGTTGGACATTAAGCACGATGATGCTATGTGAAAGAAGCATGCTGATTTTGGTACTGGACAATCTCAAGCACACAGATGGAATGTCAGGTTAAATAGTTGAGTGCCTGAATAGTCAAACCCATGAATAACAAAAGCATGGGTGAAGATTTCAACAACAGATCTATTTATTTATTAGTCACAAGTACATCAAAACACACAGTGAAATGCGTCTTTTTGCGTTACTGAGAATGTGCTGGGGGCAGCCCGCAAGTGTCGCCACTCTTCCGGCGCCAACATAGCATTCCCACAACTCCTAACCCGTACATCTTTGGAATGTGGGAGGAAACCGGAGCACCCGGAGGAAACCCACGCAGACATGGGGAGAACGTCCAAACTCCTTACAGACAGTGGCAGGAATTGAACCACTACACTACCGTGTCACCCTGAGCTGAGCTGAGGCAAAGGGATGGAAGTTCAAATGAAGTAGATATGTGGCTTGAAGCTCATCCATAGTTACAATCTGGTTCTGCCTTAGTCAGTTGCAAGGAAGAGGGATGGAATTGGCTAAGGAACAAAGCTTGAGGCAAAGACTGATGATAGAGTTGTACAGCAGAGAAACAGTTCCTTCGGCCACCGTGTCTATGCCGACCATCATATCTATCTATACTAATCCCACTTGCCTTCATTAATTCCATATCCCTCTATGCCTTGCTCATTGAAGTAACTGTCCAGATGCCTCTTAAATGTTGTTACTGTTCCTGCCTCCAACATCTACTTGGCCAGCTCATTCCAAATACCAACAACTCTGTGTGAAAATTTTACCCTTCAGATAACTTTGCCATTCCATCATTTATTTGGAGGAAATTTCCTCTTACCAAATACCAGATAAGAAGTCGACAGTTCAAAGCCAGTGGCAGAGTGAAGATGGTGGGGATTCAGCATTTGGTATTGCTGTGGAAATTCCTGTGGAATGTAGAAAACTGCTGCTTCACCTTTAGATGATGGTGATGAGGGACAGCATATAAATGAGAAGTAGGAGGGGGCCGGTACAGGAGAGTAATGGTGCAAGCCAGGAAGAGAAGCCATTGCTAATAATTATCCGGCAACAAAGGAAAATCAGGTAAGTCTGGTCTGTCCAGCTGGACATTGTTGGCAGAAGAATGCTGTGTTCAAGCATGTTAAAAGCTGCAGACAGAACAAAAACAAGAAGGGATAGAGCAACTTTGTTAAGGACAACATTTGAGACTGTTCAGTATTGTAGTGGAAAACTGATCTCTGGGGTTCAAACAAACTACAGGAAAGATCTCTTCCTCTTAAATCCCAGAATATAGGAATAAGAAAAATTTGCTACACTGTGGTAAGATTTAGCACCAGATATCAGTTTTAACTGGTGATTGAAGAAGACATCTTAAGAGTATACAATTTACTGCTGCAGCTGCATTAACAGTAGGACATCAACAGGTGTATTTTCTTAAAAGATCAAGGGTTGGATCCTATCCTATATAAGACTAAGGATGTTTCACATTTTTATGCAATTAGCAAATAGAGTTTGAATCACTATTGCACGATAATGTGCAAAGTTTACTTTTGAGCAAAGGAAAAGAGTAAATTGTGAAGCACACTTTTAATTATCGATAGTCCTTCCTAACAGAGCATATGTTTTCATAAAATCATAGCTCCAACTTGAAATTAGTATTTTTTGACACAAAGTATCCACAAATCTAATCAAAGACTTTCCAAGAAAGTATTTTGCTCAGAAAACTTTCACAACTCTCTCTGTTTAAAATAGCAAGAGTGCTTTAAGTTACTGGGTAAGTACAGCCACAAGAATACACTGCTTAAAATGATAAGTATCATTGTAATTTTCACATGGAGTTGCTGGAATTACGCATAAGTTGTGGAGGTTAACTTACTTTGAAAGATAACAGGACAGTGCACCTAAAGCTGAATAATTTAACTCTATGGAGTAAAGTTACTCAGTTAATCAGTTACTCAAGGCAACTGAAAATAAAGGAGCTGCAGCAAATATGATGCTTTTGTCAAAATAAGTATTGCTGATTAATAATATCTTAAGAAAAGAAAACATATCAATGATAAGAATTTTCTGAACAGCTAAGGGGAAGTAAAGCAGAGTGAGAAACAGAAATTGACCCCATGACTGTAAACTTCATGAAATGTAATTCTGCTGTTAATTGATTAATTAATAATTCCCTGTATGTAATTGTGGTCCATGAGCCTGGGCTGAAGTAACTTTCCTAAGCTACTCTTCTATGTTTCCTGGTTTCAAAGACTTGCAGCTACATCCAGAACTTGATTCCACCACGTAGTAAGAACAAAAAAGATGTAAAGAATCAAGGCAAAAAAAGGTTCTCCGTGGACGCCTGTAGATTTCTTCCCCTTTGTTTGTCTATTTGCCTTCAATATATGGACTACAATTTACCAGTGCACTCTTCCAACCATTCAAAATCCTCAAATGTAAAGATAGATGCTGAAAAAGTTTCTGGCTTTCCATGTGCTATCCATCTTGCAAGTATTTATAATGAGAGTAGAGATAATCTTTATCAACATAAATGTTCATGGTTAAGTGAACAATTATTTTTAACCATAATTTGCAGTCCTGTATTTGTCAAAAATACGTTTGCATACACCAGAGCTCACGAACAGAAACACACAAACTATATAGAACTGACTATTGCCACAAATGCAAGGAAAAATACTGCAACAGATGGTGCTGTAATTTCAATTTGACAGGGGTTTGTTAGGTCATATTTTTATGGTAAGGAAATGATTTTGTGACAGGCATGGGCTTATGGTTTGAACAAGGACATAGCACTCAATGTGAAGAATTGCTGTTCCTTCGGTTAGTGGAATGAGTTTATGATAAGAATATGATTACAAAGAGCACAAGAAATAAAAAACAAGCAACTATTCTTATAATTTTACATGGATTTAAAAATACTAGACAAGAAAAAAAAAGTCAAGCTAAACTCAAACCAACCAAGTGCCTAAATACTTCTTAACAGGGAGCAGAAGTCAACAAAAATATATTAATTTTATTTTCCATAAATGCTGTGATTACAAATTTCAATATAGTATCTTCCTCAAACCACATGCAGGTGACTCATGGACTTCCAGTTCTGATATTTTGTCCATCTTTGATGGCAACCACTCTTTATCCTAAAGTCTTTCATTTCTGTTTTTAAGATCTGCTCTGCTATGATGACTCAGAACAGAAGGGGCAGTTTATAGTTCTAACACTGGACTGTGATATTCTTCATCTCAAGGATATAATTATATTTATGAGCCAAGTGGATCTCAAGATCAACAAGATTGACAGAGATTACTTTGTTACTAAATCCAAAAATGTATCTATCCAATTCTTGAACATTCAACAATTTAGCATCCACAAGCCTCCAGGACCAAACATTCCAGATTAACAACCCTCTGAAGAAATTGACCCCCATTCAAGTCTCCTAAGTCAGGTAAATAACAGCTCATCATCAAAACTGCTCTAGTATTTGTGTTTTAAGATAGTGGATACTGAATCTGCAATGATGAACAAACATTGATAAAAGGCTGGGTGTTATACAAGGGGAATTAGTAATAATGTTATTCTTCAGCATTGCTGTTCTTGTCCTTACTGGTTGTAAAAACTTTTGGGGAGAGATGTAAAGGCAAAATAACCTCACTGGATTACTCATTTAGATGGTACATTCTACCATCACAATGCACCAAGGAGAGAAGTGGTTACTGAGTCCAATAGCAGAGCACTGGTTAAGTGAATTCTCCATGGATGGTATCAAACTTTTTGAATCTTACTGGAGCTGTAAGCATCCAGGCAAGTATAAGATACAACTCCCAACCTGACCTGCAGATGGTGGAGACAAAATTCGGGAAATGAGCTGCTCACAACAGAATACTCTGTCTCCAACATGCTATAGTTCAGCTTCTGATCAATGATATCCCCGAGATGTGGAAAGGAGTTTTAGCCTGCTCTTCAAAGTCAGAGAATTCCTTCCTAGCTTGAATGTTATATGGGTTCTGCCGTAGACTGCTCCAACAAAACAGAAAATGGCAGTGGGGCCTGACTGGGATTTGGGCATTCTGGCTGTGTACTAAAAAGCTCATATTAAAAAAAATCCATATTTTAATTGGCTTGTTGTAGTCCCCAGTTGACTTCTTCACATTAAGCAAATTCTGATGTTTAAACTTTTAAATGCCCCAGATACAAACATCCTTTGTATTCAGCATTTTAAGGAAGTTATTTTGAGCTGCATTGTATCTACTGCACACAAATAAACAAGTCAGCTCAACTCGTCTATACTGTTGCTTCTTCACCACTATCATCTATCTAATCCTGTTAGCATGGCCTTCAACTCCAGTCTTATCCAGCTTCCCTTTAAATGGATCAACACTATTTGTCTCTCTTACTCTTGTGGTAGCACATTTCACATTCTTACCACTGTATGGGTAAAGATGTTGCTCTGGAATCCTAACAGATTTAGTAGTAACCTTGTATTTATGGCCTCCACTTCTTGTCTACTCAAAAGTAAAAATATTTTGTCCACCTGAATGCAAATAAATCTTGTGGACTGATTTCCACTTATCTTAATGACATCTTCCAAAATGGCATAATATGCAAATTTAGAAATTGTACCTTTGATTCCAGTTTAAACCATTATTATAAATGGATAACAACAGTGGTCTGATCCTTGTGGAACAAAACTTCCCATATTACACTGGCTTATGGAACTAGCCGTACTCTACGTGTTGTGTGTCATAGTTAACTTGCTATCCATTCTGTTACCTCCCCCCAAACCTTACTCTCTGGCCTAAATCACAAGTCAACAATATGCAACATTATGAATCTTATCTATGCAACTATGACAGGCTCTCACAAAGTCCACATATGTCACATCAACTGCAACTCCCTTATTAACCTAAAAATTCAATGACTTGCATTTGCACATGCTCACCTACTGTATTTATTGATAAGGATGGTCTGTACCCTCCATTAAAATTTTGATTGGTCAAAAACTGTGAAAAGATCTGGCACATCTGGAATGGCCATTGTCGGAGTGGACAGAGTCAGGGTGAGTGGCCTTGGCACAACAGGCTTTGGCATCAAGAGACGGAGGCTATCTGCAACAACACTGGTGAGTAGCTGGTAAGTAAAGGTAAGGTTTACTGTTATTGTTATAAGTAGACTACAGCTCAGTAAGGAAAAAAAAAGTTCAGATGGAGGGCAAGGTGATGTGCTGCAGCTGCATGATGTGGGAGCTAGTGGACCCTGCTGTGGTGCATGGTGACCACATCTGCAATAAGTGCTTGAGGCTGGAGGAACCTTGGCTCAGAATTGATGAGCTGGAGTCGCAGCTTCAAACACTGTGAAGCATCAGGGAGGGAGAGAGTTAGGTAGATGCTGTGCATCGGGAGGCAGTCACTCCCACTTACAGCAGGTACTTCTAGGGTCCAGGAGGCAGATAGATGGGCGACTGTCAGGGGAAAGAAAGAGAAAGGGAAGAGGCAGACAGTGCAGAGGACCCCGGGGGCTGTTCCCCTTAAAAACAGGTATTCTGCTTTGGATGCTGTTGAGGGGGATGACCTACTGGGATCAAACAGCAGTAGCCAGGTCTCTTGCACTGGGACTGGTCCTGCTGCTCAGAAGGGAAGGGAGGAGAAGAGGAGGGAAATAGTGATAGGGGACTCGATAGTCAGGGGAACAGACAGGAGACCGGATGGTATGTTGCCTCCCAGGTGCCAGGGTCCACGATGTCTCTGATCAGATCCACAGCATTCTTGTGAGGGAGGGAAAGCAGCCAGAAGTTGTGGTACATGTTGGTACCAACAACATAGGTAGAAAGAGGATGAGGTCCTGAGAGGTGAGTTTAGGGAGCTAGGCAGAAGGCTGAAGAACAGGACCTCAAGGGTAGCAATCTCAGGATTGCTGCCAGTGCCATGTAATAGTGAAGGTAAGAATAGGAGGAGATGGCAGGTGAATGTGTGGCTGAGGAGTTGGTGCAGGGGGCAAGGTTTTAGATTTTTGGATCATTGGGATCTCAACTGGGGAAAGTGGGACCTGTACAGATTGGACGGGTTACACCTGAACTCGAAGGGGACCAATATCCTTGCAGACAGGTTTGCTAGTGTGGTTCAGGAGGGTTTAAACTAGTTTGCAAGGGGGATGGGAACCAGAGGGATGGGTCAGTGGAAGAAGTGTATGGAGTAAAGCCAGATCTAACATATAGAGAGGCTTTGAGGTCAGGGATACTATTACAGCTGCAGAAAGGGTGAATAATGTAGCAGGATCCTCGCTGAGTATGGGTGGAAGTTGGGAACAAGAAAGGAGCAGTTACTCTACTGGGAGTATTCTATAGGCCCCATGGTAGCAACAAGGATACTGAGGAACAGATCAGGAGGCAGATTTTGGAAAGGTGCAAAAATAACAGGGTTGTTTTCATGGGAAACTTCAACTTCCCACAGATTGATTGGCACCTGCTTAGTACCAAAGGTTTAGACGGGGCAGAGTTTGTTAAGTGTGTCCAGGACGCATTCCTGTCACAGTATGGTGACAGGCTAACTAGAGGGAATGCCATATTAGATCTTGTATTAGGTAATGAACCGGGTCAGGTGACAGATCTCTCAGTGGGTGAGCATTTGGGGGACAGTGACCACTGCTCCCTAACCTTTAGCATTGTCATGGACAAGGATAGGAGCAAAGACGACAGGAAAATATTTAATTGGAGAAGGGCAAATTATGAGGCTATAAGGCTAGAACTTGCGAGTGTGAATTGGGATGACATTTTTGAAGGGAAATGTACGATGGAGATGTGGTCGTTGTTCAGGGATCTCTTGCAGGATGTTAGGGATAAATTTGTCCCTGTGAGGCAGAGAAAGAATGGCAGGGTGAAGGAACCATGGTTGACAAGAGAGGTGGAACATCTAGTTCGGAGGAAGAAGGCAGCATACGTAAGGTTTAGGCAGCAAGGATCAGATAGGGCTCATGAGGAATATAGGGTAGCAAGGAAGGAACTTAAGAAGGGGCTGAGGAGAGCAAGAAGGGGACATGAGAAGGCCTTGGTGAGTAGGGTGAAGGAAAACCCAAAGGCATTTTTCACATGTGAAGAGCAGATGACGGGAGTAAAGGTAGGACCGATTAGGGATAAAGGTGGGAAGACATGCTTGGAAGCTGTGGAAGTGGGTGAGGTCCTCAATGAATACTTCTCTTCAGTATTCACCAAGGAGAGGGGCCTTGATGATGCTGAGGACCGTGTTGGTAAGGTTAATGTTCTAGAGCATGTTGATATCAAGAGAGAGGAACTGTTAGAAAATATTAGGACAGATAAGTCCTCGGGGCCTGACGGAATATTCCCCAGCCTGCTCCGTGAGGCGAGGGAGGAGATTGCTGAGCCTTGACTGGGATCTTTGAGTCCTCGTTGTCCACGGGAATGGTACCAGAGGATTGGAGAGTGGCAAATGTTGTCCCCTTATTTAAAAAAGGTAGTAGGGATAGTCCAGGGAATTATAGACCAGTGAGCCTTACATCTGTGGTGGGCAAGCTGTTGGATAGGATTCTTAGAGATAGGATCTATGGGCATTTAGAGAATCATGGTCTGATCAGGGACAGCCAGCATGGCTTTGTGAAGGGCAGATCATGTCTCACAAGCCTGATAGGGTTCTTTGAGGAGGTGATCAGACAGATTGATGAGGGTAGTGCAGTAGATGTGATCTACATGGATTTTAGTAAGGCATTTGACAAGGTTCCACATGGTAGGCTTCTTCAGAAGGTCAGAGGGCATGGGATCCAGGGAAGCTTGGCCATGTGGATTCAGAATTGGCTTGCCTGTAGAAAGCAGAGGGTTGTGGTAGAGGGAGTGCATTCAAACTGGAGGGCTGTGACTAGCGGTGTCCCACAAGGATCGGTTCTGGGAGGGACCTCTGCTTTTTGTGATTTTTATTAATGACTTGGATGAGGGGGTAAAAGGGTGGGTTGGCAAGTTTGTAGACAATACAAAGGTCGGTGGTGTTGTGGACAGTGTAGAGGATTGTCGAAGATTGCAGAAGGACATTGATAGGATGCAGAGCTGGGCTGAGAAGTGGCAGATGGAGTTCAATCCGGAGAAGTGTGAGGTGGTACACTTTGGAAGGACAAACTCCAAGGCAGAGTACAAAGTTAATGGCAAGATTCTTGGTAGTGTGGAGGAGCAGAGGGATCTGGGGGTTCATAACCACAGATCCCTGAAAGTTGCCTCACAGGTGGATAGGGTAGTTAAGAAAGCTTATGGGATGTTAGCTTCCATAAGTGGAGGGATCGAGTTTAAGAGCCGCGAGATAATGATACAGCTCTATAAAACTCTGGTTAGGCCACACTTAGAGTATTGTGTCCAGTTCTGGTCACCTCATTATAGGAAGGATGTGGAAGTGTTGGAAAGGGTGCAGAGGAGATTTACCAGGATGCTGCCTGGTTTAGAGAGTATGCATTATGAGGAGAGACTAAAGGAGCTAGGGCTTTACTCTTTGGAGAGGAGGAGGATGAGAGGAGACAATACAGAGGTGTACAAAATATTAAGAGGAATAGATAGAGTGGACAGCCAGCGCCTCTTTCCCAGGGCAGCAATGCTCAATAGAAGAGGGCATGGATTTAAAATAATGGGTGGGAAGTTCAAGGGAGACATCAGAGGAAGGTTTTTTTTACCCAGAGAGTGGTTGGGGCATGGAATGTGCTGCCTGGGGCTGTGGTGGAGGCAGGTGCATTGGTCAAATTCAAGAGATTACTAGATAAGCATATGGAGGAATTTAAAATAGAGGGATATGTGGGAGGAAGGGGTTAGATAATATTAGGTGAGGTTTAAAGGTCGGCACCACATTGTGGGCTGAAGGGCCTGTATTGTGTTGTACTGTTCTATGTTATGTTCTATGTACAAACAATCTCACTATAAATTCTGCCCAGAATACAGCATTTTTACAGCAAACAAATGTCAGCTTCAATTGTTCATCTGTCCCCGAGGAACTATAAGGCAAGAAATTAACGAATGCACTATGCTTGATAGGAAAGACCTCTTGCTGAGCAAACTTGTGTACTAGAATGAATGTACCAAAAATGTGAAAAACTAAACCTAAAAGTTCATGCTTGTGGTATATTTTGGTAAGGTAAATCAACAAACTTCTCATTCTCAGTGTCATCATTACTTATGAAGGAAAAAGCAGAGCGATGATAGCCCTGATATGAAAAACAAACAAGATGCTGCAGCAGCCAACACCAGCATCCCATTCATCTGGAAAAACAAACAAAACTCTCCCAAAATGGTAACTGATCCTTCAGTTCACACACACTATTCATTTGCATTCAGGCATTCGTTAATATAAACGATAAAGCATGAAATGGTGATACATTTTGTATCTGCTTCAGTTTCAGATGGCCTCACCATTCTCATACGAATCTCCAGTGACTACTGCAATCCCTGTCAATTCACAACATTTACAAATTTCTGTCAGTTCTCTTGAAGAGCTTCAGCATACTCACTATGGGATTGGTATTCATTCAGGTTTATTAATAGAATCTCTCATTTCAAACACAAAAGCTGTGGACATAATGAAAGGAAAATAAATGTAAATAAAATTATCAGTTTGTGTTACAAAAATAGTGGACGCTGGATTGACACAATCTGTACAGTGCATATGTTGCATCATAATCAAATTCACTGTGCGCATACTGGTCTGGACTTTGAAGTCAGTGGTGAATGAACAGCTATTCATCACACTTAACTTGCCCACAGACTTTCTATGGTCTTTTGCACCTAAACTTGTGGTGATTAGAAATCCATTTTAGCATCCCGCGCTCTGCAGGGGATCTGTGCATCTCAGATCGAAGAACTCCTAATGAGGCATGGAAATTCTGCTCCAAGAAGTGTAATTTAGAATAATTAATTCAATGGCAAATTATGTGCAGAAAACAAAACAAGAAAAATGGGACTAAGTAAGTAAAAACGGCAAAATTGATTTTTAAAACTCTTCAACAATAATTAAAAGCTTAAGAAATGACATTCCACACTTCTTAACTCAACTTTTCAATTACAGAAAAGTTACATAGCTGTAATTAAGAGACCACTCTTTTAACAACCACTTAAACTACCACAGCCAAGCTTACACATTTTCTGCCAAGTTTAAGTGCAGCAACTTCAGATATTCTAGGTCCTTCAACAATGAGACATTGGGCAAGATCCCATTATTGTGCAGCCTCTGGAGGTGGTTGACATTCGGAAATAAACTGCCTGATTTATAATTCTAGAAGCAGTTATCTGATTCAAATCTTTAATATTAGTGAATGTTGATAGCTTTACCACAAAGTCCAGACAAACTATGCATTAATTATCCTCCACTATCTTGTCAAAGAAGAGTAAATGCAATTATCTACATTGTGCAGGCTATTACCTCTGCGTTAATAAGGGACTAGACAGGGTTGATACAGAGCAGAAGTTTCTTCTTACTAGGGTGTATAGAACCAAGGGTCAGCCAGATGAGAAGAAATTTCTTCACCCAGCAGGTGATAAATCTTTGGAACTCACTATTCAAATGGGCTGCGGACATGCCACCTCTCAGTATATTCACAAATGAGACTGACAGAATTTTAGACTTTTGCAGGATTGAGGGGTCAGTGTAAGAAAGTGGCACTGAAGTAAAAAATCAGGCATGATTTAATTGAATAGCAGAGGAGCTATAAGGGGTCAAATGGCTTACTCTTGCTTCTTTTGTTATTTCTTATGATACCTTACTGAACTATAAAGTATTTACATTTTAAGGAAAATCATGCCAAACCACCTGTCACTCAACACTATCTTCAACAATGATGTTATGGTGCCCTCAAAAAGGGAATTCGGTAGGCATCTGAGAGAGAGTAACTTGCAGGATTATGGGGAAAGTGCAAGTGAATGGGCCCAATGAAACCACTTTACTCAGAGCTGCTAAAAACTCAATGGTCCACCCTCCTCTTATGCCATAACTGTATGGAGTTTTAAGCCCATCCTCACTGGCATGGAAGTGGTGGCCACTGTAATACAGAGATGCCACCCAATGTTTCAGAGATATAGCAGAAGAAGTTTTTACTTCTGCCACCCAAGCTCAGGTTGCTAATCAGACTGCTGTCATAACAGCATTGGTCTATAACGTTTGGTGGGTGTAAGGACGCCACAGCAATCTAGATAAGATTTCTTTATTAGTCACGTGTACATCGAAACACACAGCGAAATGCATCTTTTGCGTAGAATGTTCTGGGGGCAGCCCGGAACTGTCGCCATGCTTCCGGCACCAACATAGCATGCCCACAACTCCTAACCCATATGTCTTTGGAATGTGGGAGGAAACCAGAGCACCTGGAGGAAACCCATGCAGTCACAGGGAGAACATACAAACTCCTTACAGACAGCGGCCAGAATTGAATCCAGATCCCTGGCAATATAATAGCTTTACACTACCGTGCCGCCCCATACGCTACCATGTTGCCCATCTACCCGAGAGCAGATGACAGGGATGGCTAATAGCTTGCCTTGGGAAAATAGCAGTGTCTCTGTGGAGTACAAATCTAGTAGACAGTGCAAAGGACATGAGTTGAATAACTCAATGCCAAGCACATAAGACACCAAGATGCTCTAACAGATGCAGTAACTACCTTGGACAAGTAAATATTTGAACAATGGTCATTCCCAGGATATAACTGGGACGTTGGGTGAAATCATGAGACCTTTATAATGGTCACTATCAGGCAGTTATATGGTACAATGACACAACATGCAAATAGCATGTGACCACCACCAATATATTCTTCTGGTCAATGCTACACACATGGGATTCTTGAGGCATTCTGCTGTGCCTCCATGTGGGACACTTAGCATAACATCTGTGCAGTCCATCATTCCCAATGTCTTTGGAAAACCTGTAATTTAAACTAATCTATTTGCCATTCTGGCTGATTCTCTCTGTTCAACGGATAGGAAATGAATTCTCCACTCCTAAAGCAGACAGCATCTGTCACATCATGAATGCTGTGCAGGTGCAAAAAGAAAGACATGACATACTGTATATCAGCCACTGACATCAAGAGGCCACGAAGCTGAGGACTGCAGCAACCTGCACCTCCCAAGGAAGAGTGAGCCAGGCACGTGTGCTGGACTGAAACTCTTCTTGTAAATGATGGGTTATCTCTTTTATCACTGCTTTTTAAAATCTTGATCCCAAATATGTCATCCTTCAAGACAGAGGAGATAGCAGCAAGTAAACCTGCAAGAATCATAAGGGAAAGACCTTCTTGTCCCAAGTTCTTTCTCCCTTTACTTTTGACCTCCTTTGTGAAGTACAACTAAATCACCCATATCTTGGGCGATGAAAGGCAGCTTCAACATGACAGAGAGAAAAAAACAGCCTGAAGTGCAATCCTGCTGAGCCCAACAAGTTCTCCAAGTGAATACTCAACAAACCTGCTGTAATGGATAATCTCTTCAAATAACACATGTTTGAAGATGAATGCTGTTCTTTAGATCTAATTTCTTGTGTGTGCCTCACACTATTTGCTAATTGCACATAAATGGACCAATTTCACAAGGCAGGCGCATACGCATGGTACAAAAATGACTGATATCGCCCCTCCTTATTTCAGGCCACATGCATCACTTGACTGAATTTTCAATATGAATGAGGCACAGTAAAGTATATTCATTATGGGAGGCACAGTGAAACAGCAGTTAGGACTTCTGACTCACAACTCCAGCAACCCAAGTTCAATTCTGACCTCTGGAGCTGCTGTGTGTAGATTGCGCCTTTTTCCTGTGACTGTGTGAATTTCCCCAGTGTTGCCATTTCTGAAGAGGTGTTGGTTGATTAGTTAATTGATTATTGTAAGCTACTGCCAGTGTCAGTAAGTATAAGAAAGTTAGGGTGGAGTCACAGGTAAAATAAGGAGTGAATGGAATTGCTCTGTGAGTCAGCACAGATTCAATGGGCTGAACAGCTTCCTCCCATGTTGTAAGGAAATATGATAAGATTGCGAGTCTTAAATGGATTTTGTGCACACATGGAGACCTAAAGCTCCTAAATTTCATGTGCGACGCAACCAAGCTTTTAGGACACTCTTAAGTTTTGTGCCAAGTAAGTAAATTTAGATACTGGTGATGACAGGGAACATTTGGAATTCTGTCTTGTGTTTCATTCAAGTCTTTGGCAACAACAGGCTCTGTAAAGATGTAGAGTGAAAACAAAGGTGGTATCAAGTCCCTTTCATTGAGAGGACCAAGCCAGAGAGAGCTCCCCAGTCTCTCACTGCTAGTTGCCACAATATACCTTTTCCCTGTGCAATCATCTCAGTGATGTGGAAGAACAAGTTCACCCCTTTCTCTGCATCATTGGCCCTTCAACTTCAAGGGACAGCAAGCCTATCTAAACTGCAATTTTACTTAACATAGTTCAAGCATTCATTAATATGGTGGAATCAGACTTATCGTGGCAGTTAAACTCTAAAATCAGAAACATCTATCATCTGTTCACTGTCAGCATTGGTTTAGTGGTAACAGTGTTGACGTAGTCAGAGTGTTCTGAATCAAGCTCCAGTCGAGATACATGAGGGTGTAATCCAAGGTGGCATTTCAGTCCAGACTGAATGAGAACTGCATTGTTCCACGTTCTCAGGAGACCATTCAGCACATGCCAGCTCTTGGAGCAGTTCCTTCAATCCCATTCCTTCATCTATTTTTCCTGTAATGCATTTGCTCTCCCATGCCCATAAACACCAAGCACTTGCCACACTAAGGATAATTTACAGTTACCTGTTAAGCTACCAACCAGCACATCTCTGGCAAGTGGGAGGGGACCAGAGGACCCAAGGGAGACCCAGGCAGCGACAGGAAGAATGTGCAAACTCCACACAAACAACACCCAAGGTCAGGATTGAACCCCAGTTTCTGGACCTGTGAGGCAGCAGTTATACCAGAAGCACTACTATGCCATCCTTGCTGGAGGTGCTGTCTTTCAGATGAGATACTGGAGGTTCCTCTGCACTCTCAGGTAGAAATATAAGATTTATGGTGTGATTGAAAGAGAAATGGCTTTTCCTGTGTTTATTATTCAATATTTATTCCCCAAACACCACCATTGAAATAGATTACCTGTTCATTTATCTCAATGCAACTCATGAAGCCTGGCTATGTGCAAACATTACCACGAGTACTGGAGTACTGATTTTCTTAGCTATAAGAGTCTGTGGCATGAAAAGGCCATATAACCACAAACTTTTTCAATAGTCAGATTGTATTTGTACAAGTCTCATTACATGTATTGACCCCTTTCTAAGAAGGTCATTAGTCATGGAGATCATTCTGATTACTAATCAGCACCCTGATTCCAGGCATGGCACCTCTCAAAGAGGATTAACAAGCGATAAGAATATCATGCAGTTTCCTGGGCATTGTTCATTCACATGCAGGGAAATGGTGTTTACGATTGAACATCAGCGATATATTAATAGAATGAAAGGTTTTCCAATTCATAAAATTGAGGGGGTTGACATGTGAGGTTTACAGTTTGGGGTTGCAACTGTCATTTGCCCATTAAGCCATGGCAGTATCTACCTACCTCTTTCACTTCGCTTCTCTGGTTCCCTGAAACTTTTTGATGTAGTGCTGAATTGTGGTCTGATTAATATGCAGCAGGGACTACCTGGAATGATCCAGTGCAAAGAAATTCAAAATTCTATTGCCCTGCAAAATGCTGCTTTCCTAGCTGGAGTGGGCTGTTGGACTTAAACTACTCGTTGACATACCTTTCCATTACTCACCAGTCAGGCAATGGGGAGGGGATGCATTAGAATCACAATTTTCTGAAGCATTGATGATCAATAAAAGGCCCTCTTGCTCTGTGAACCCTGGTGAGTAGGAATGCATGCATTGGAATGAAGCATCCTCTATGATACTTCACTCTAAGTGGCTTCAATCCTACATGTTCCATTTATTATTAAAACAAAGAAATTGAGGGTTTTCCACTGGGAAACCCAAGTCCCTATTGTCAAAGCTGTACTATAAATATAACTGAAGTAGCACAAAACTCCTGACAGAACTCTAAAGCATTAAAAACATCCAGATGCATGGAAAGGAATACTACCTTTCACATGTAGCAACTGAAAAATCACTCTCCAAGCGGCATCCAACTAAAGCATAATGTGTTCATGTTCCCACAGTCCCCTATTTAAATATATCTGAGCTGATTCCCAGCAGACTTTAAAAGAGGGCCTGCAATTTGGTAGGCATACCCCACTCCACTCCATTTTACTCATTTCCGTCTGGAAATCAGATAAAAAGTCAAGGAATGCATTGCCGTAGAGAGTGGTTAAAGCTGGGTCACTGACAGCATTTAAGAAGTGCCTAGATGAGCATTTGAATCGCTTAAGCATAGAAGGCTAAGGACCAAGTGCTAGGGATTAATACAGAATGGTGCCCACTGGTCAGCATGGACAAGTTGGGCCGAATGGCCTGTTTCCATTTTGTATGCTGTGACTCCATGACTCTAAAAATCCAACTCCATTTCATGACACTCTCAGGATATGAAAGTTCCAAGTATTGTACTGAGCATTTATTCTTCATTTCTTACACAATTCTTCATTTTAACATTAATTTAAATTATACTTCAAGTCAAAAATCTTGTTTTTCAGCAAATTAATTATGAAGTAAAATAACTTAAAATATAGTTCAGTGCTTTGTTGCAATAGCAACAGTGTCAGGTTTGTATAGGATTGTGTCCATATTGATTGACTTACCAATGAAAAAGTTGAAGTCCTACATCATTGGATATCACTTCAAAATCTTTTCTCTGTGCTTTAACCACTTCTTCAACCTGCCTCTTATAGTCTCTTTTTGCTAGAACGCAGTTCATATAATACAGTTCTCCAATATCTCCTTCAACTGAGCAGAATCACACCTCCTCACTATGGATGTGGTGGAGGTGTGGTAGGAATATGGTGGTGAGGGAAATATGACACCCTATGAACCCCTTTCTGAATATAGTCAATATACTCCTGGATAACGATCAAAGATTTTTCCTCTGCCTAGTATTTGAACACTACAGCCAATTATAGTTCTACAATTCTCCCAATGGAGATCAGCAAACTCAGGCCAAAAATGGGAACAGAAACTATTAGCTTTCAGTTGTTAACTACTGAGCTATCAGAACATCTTCCACACATTTGTGCTTAGTGTTTGCCTTTAAAATTAGTTAAACTCAAATTGTTCTTTCTGATTTTTGTTGTATTTACTTCTGTTTGCATGCACTGTAACAAGCATGGCAACTGTGCCCTGTTTGTGGGGTACATTGCTGGGGTTTACGGAGGAACTGAACATTGTGTTTGGGAAATTCTTCACATCAGCTCCTGCTCTGTTGGCATAACTGTTCAGTGAAAACCTGAATTAAACAAATGAATAGGGCTTCAGCCATTCTTCTGACAAGGTAGCAATTGTAAAATCGGAGCCGAGTCAAAAACCTTACCAGACAAAGTTCCAAAGAAATTATAAGTCTTGTATTAAAACCCAGAAGTGCATAACACCAGAAAGTTGCCAAATTTGAAGTAGCCTGAACTTCTGGCATTAGCCATGCAAACACAAGTTATTAAAAAAAATACAGCTTCTTAACAGACAAGTTCAGCAAAGTTAAAATTTTGTGAAACTTAATCCTACCACATTGTCTCAGCTCTACCTAAAGTAGGATCCATAGAATGTCCATACCTGCCATTTCAAACCACAATGCAATTGGTTACTGCGGCTTGCAGCTCTTCAAGAATTCAGTCAACTTATTGGCATAGTCATTTTTTGAAAGAAAAATTAAATGATTTCAATGAATAAAATAAAAACATTTTTTTCTTACCAATCATATGATTTGCAACATGGATCTGTATTTCCCGTTCAGTCTCAAAAGTCATCTGGCACTTAATGCACTGGTAGGTCTTCTTCTGTCCAACAATTATAATATGAAAAAAATATTGTTTATTGTGATGTACTAAATTATTGTATAAAACAATTTAAATGAATACAATTCTAATCAACGTGGTACCACATTGAAATCTTAAAGTACTTACAAAAAGTATACACTACAGGGCCTAATTAATAAACAAACCCCCAGGTTTATAATATTTACATGTTTATATACACTCCTTCTTCACAATATTGCAAACATAAGATTTTTATTTCTATTCCTACTGTACAAATTCTTTTAATTTTCTTACCCTGGGAGCAGGTGATGCCTGGGATGACTTTTTCTGGCTACTTGTTTCTGGCGTCATTTCTCTATGGTCTATCTGGATATGACTCTCCAGATCTTCCACAGTTTCAAACTTAACTGCACAATCAGGACACCGAAGGTTGGCACTGGTTCTTTCATTGCTTTCCTGCTGAATTACATTTGCAGATTGGCCATTTGTACTTCTGTTCATGCAACCTGCACATAAGCCATATGGCAAGCCATTGATGTCAAGTTTCACTAAGTCCTGTTTGCTTCTAAACTCCTTCAGGCATAAAGCACACTTGTAGAGCCTCTGATGACTCTGGTTACTTGGAGATGATGATGCAGAGTTTCCTGACAATTTCTGCATGTGGAATGTTCCATGAATTTTCAGCTCAAGAGTAGAAGTGACTGTCTGCATGCAAACTACACAACGGAAACCCGTGAGAGAGTTTCTCAGGTCTGGATGCATCTGACAATGCTCAATAAATTCCTCTTCACTCTGCAGTGGCATTTTGCAAATTCTGCAAGTTCCCGTATCAAGACTTTTGCTGTGGGTGACCTTATGCTCAGTCAGTGTTAGAAGTGAAGGGAATCTCTCACCACAAATGGGACACATGTAGTGCTTTGCAGGTCCACGATGGGTCTGCATGTGCTCTCGGAGACCACTCTCTGAAAAAAAAGTCCTTGCACAGATGTTGCATTTATGGCTTCCGGTAATGAATTCAGCCTTTTTCCGTGAACAATCATCTTCTCCAGGTCGAATGTTATGATCTCTCAACCTGTGATTCTGAAGAAGCACCTCCATGGTATATGCTGCACCACAGATATCACACCCATACATAGGCTCTGACGCATCAATATCATCTTCACTAGCTTCATGGCTGTTTAGAGCTTCCTGGTTCTTCATCAGTATGTTCTGCAAATCAGTATCCACTCTCTTATTGCATGGTGCAATGCCATTTGCAGTACCATTTTGGTTATTGTTGTCAAACACGCAATGTTTCTCTCTTAAGTGCTTTTCTAGCAAAATAATGGCATGGAAGGCCTTACTGCAAAATTTACAATTGTATTTTTTGCTGTGTGTTGTGATGTGGCATTGCAGTTCTACTTCAGTACTGAATGTATCACCACAGAATATGCATTTGCGACCTTTAGCTGGATTGCCCAGATGGCTATGCTTGACATGAAGCTGAAGATCTGCCTCCTTTCGAAAATCCCAATTACAGGCTGTGCAGCGGTACATCTTCTTTTCATTACTGTGCTTCACAGCCAAATGCACTTGTATGGAGACCTTGGAATCAAACACTTCTTGGCACAATGTGCAGTGGTACAGCACAAAAGTATGCATATCCAACAAGTGCTTCTGCAGATCATCCACTGAGGAAAATTGCTTGTCACAGCTCTCACAGACATAATGAGTTGATGTTGTCATGTAGTGTATGGTAAGATGTTGTAAAAGGCTCTCTTGAGAATCAAAATCCTCTTTGCATTGAGGACACGACTGCTTCCTTAGAAGAATTTCCAAATGTGACTTGAGATGGCTTTGGAAACTTTCAAATGAGGAGAACTTGAGATCACATTGGTTGCATGGGTATTCGCCATTTGATAGTGAAGGTACACTTGCTGACAATCTCTGTCTTTTAGGAGAAGATACCTCTGCATCAGAAGAAACAGGACTTTGCTCTGACTTTGATTTTCTGCCACTGTTTGCCAATGGAATGTTCTTATGGTTTTCCTTGATGTGCTTTGTGAGCTTAAGGATGGTGCCAAAAATGGGTGAATTGGTACAGTAAGGACAAGAGTAAACTTCCATGAAGGATTGTGTCGCCTGTAGTACAGGTGACTCTAGCTTCGGATTTCCTACATTGCAGTGAGCTTGCTGAATGTGTTCTGTAAGTGAAGATTCTGTCAGGAATCCCAGTGAACAATGGGAACAGAAGAAAGTATGGTTTCCATCTTGAGAAATCGTGTTTGGGACACAATGTGTAATTCGTATATGTTCCTGCAAACTATTTAGTTCTGCGAACATCTCTGGACAGTAGTTGCAATGAAATGTAGATGCACTGGTAAATTGCATTACTGGAAAAACATTATTTTTGTGTACTTTCCGGACATGCTCATTTAAATTATACAAAGTGGGAAGTGAATCAAGGCAGAACTGGCATGTATGACTTTGTTGAGGTTTATCCGAGTGAATGGTTTTTAAATGAATTTCTAGGACAGCCAAACTACTAAAATCACGCTTAGAACAGTACGGGCAGCTATAGGTGACTTTTGGTGACCAAGAGTTTTGCCTTCCTTCTCTTTCCAAAGATCCTGAAGGTTTCCTCTGACTTCTGGATGGTTTTAGAGTTGAATCAGGTGTGGAACCACGTTCTACTGAAGCACTGGAATCAGGAGTTGTACTGCTCATTGAAGCAGCACTTCCTGTAGCAGGATCAGGACTTATGCTATGATTACTGGAATCTGGTTGCCTATGGCTATCCAAGTGGCAATAGACTTCTTCCACCGTAGGAAACTGTTCTGGGCACATTGGGCATTTATGTTTCTTATTCCCATGGGCTAGATCAATGTGATTGATCAATGCATTTTCTTCAGCAAATACTTCAGGGCAGTGAATGCACTGCAACTCTGCCTTCTCACATATCTGTGGGTGATTAGTTGCCATATGTTTTTCCAAGTCTTCAGCTTGATTAAATGTCTCATCACAATAATCACAGACAACATCTTCCTTCTTCATCTCCTTCTCGAGCTTGGCAACATGATCTTTGTTCTTCTTATGGGCCTGCATGTGACTTTGTAATGAACTAGTAGAAGAGAACCCACGTTTGCAAATTGTACATTTGAATGGTTTACTTGAGCTGTGAGTTTTCAAGTGGATCTTGAGATGATCACTGCGAGAAAAAGCTGCTTCACACTCATGACAGTGGTACTTCTTGTCTCCAGTGTGAAGTTTGATGTGACGGTCACGACTTCGTTTATGTTTGAATAAACGGCTACAAAATGTGCACTTGAAGGGAAGTTTGTCGCTGTGGATTTGCTCATGCCTCTTAAGGTAACTCAAACGGCTGAATGATTTGTCACAAAATTGGCATGGATAGGGCAAACCAGTCCCTCCTTCTTCATCCACAAGGCCAAGATCACAGCCCTCTCCTAACATCTGAGAAGGTGATGCAACATCTTTACTGGAGGGAGATGAAGCTACCCATGATACTTGTGGGTCATCATCACCATCTGCAAAGAAAAGGAGAATAAATGGTTTAATTCCCAATTGTTCAAGAATAAGAGCAAATTATTCTTAGAACGTGGAGCTTTGTTACATTAGAAACTTAACTACTCTCACAACTACACGCCAGCATAAGCAAATGAAAAATGGATTCCATCAAATAATATACAGATCTCTGTGGTGGGGTGCCAAGCTTCTAAATATTTTTCCACAATCATGCCATGCTAAATAATTTGTTATGGGGCTGAATCTCATTTCATGTTAATACAAACTTGCTTATATTGTTTTATTTCATCTAAATCATCTATAGCTGATTATGCACAGGAACGAGATCTCAATGCCAACAGATGTTCCTAATGCCATAATTTCCAGTTCTCCATCCCTCAGATAAAATGTCTGTCTTCTATTCAGCATCCTTCCAAATGACATAAGTTAAGGATGGGACCACAAAATTTTGGCTGGTAACCCAATTGTCAAAGCACAAAAAAAAATGGTTAAAGTGGTATGCCATGAAATGTCAAATTATTTCCAAGAAATTTTTTGGCCTTCATTTTAAATATCAAACAGATATATTTCTATTTAATGTAACCTCCTATCCATACACAACATTTTACATGCATAAGTGCAACAAATCCCCAAACCACCTCTCTTCCAAGGCTGTTTGAAAATACTAGCCCTGTCTGTTCCCTAATGATTTTAGCAGTAGCACAGTTTGACCTTTACCTTATAATAGTCTCGATGATCAAATCATATTGCAGGCTCCTTTAGTGATTTTAATAAATGTACTACACAAGCTTATTTTAGATAAAAATATTTGGCTAATTTAGAAAGACATGCTATCCCTTGCAATTGTAAACCATTATTGCTAACAAAATCCAGAATTCAGCAGAATGTAAAAAAACACTTTAGAGTGGATTAAGGTCATTAAAAAGTACTAATCTTCTAAAATAAGCTTTTGCAAGCACAGCAGCAGAGAGCTTGCGGCCTTTTGAATGCTTTCTCAATATTCTTATGAGGAAACCAGCAACAAAGGATGTTAGCATTTAACATTTGCAGCAAAACATATCACATATTCACACTATAACATGTCTGTGTGCATACTTATTTATGTGTTTACATATACGTGAGGTGGCAAGCCTTTGAACAACATCAGATTATCACAGCAGTCTAATCACCACCGCAATTGAAAAGATTAGCTGCTTGGACCATTGTGACAACCGACTTCAGTTATGGTTACTGGCAGAATACAGATGTCAATGCAGAAAGAATTTATAAATAATTAAATGTCAAAGTGGTAATAACCAGGTTACTTGCTTTAGTGATGTTCAGTGAGGTGTATATAGGGCTTGGACGCCTAGGAAAATAGCACTGTGCTTCTTCAAAAAAGGGCAATGGAATCCTAAGATTAGAGCTTGGGCTCTTGGTTTATTCTCTCATCCAAACAACTGAACCTCAAATATGCATTCCTTCCAAGCCCCCCACCATCCCCTCACACACACACAAAATATTTCCTCAATTATTAAATGGCCTTGAAACTACAATCTTTTGACATGGAGGCAACAACACTGTGAACTGAGCTATGGCTGACACAAAACCTCATTTAAGCCCCATTACTCCTGCAATAATGATTAGTCACCATATAGTTTTTCCCAAGCATGAAGATAATACAATTTTTGTTTGCAACTTAATTACCCATGACACGTGCAATTAGTCAAAACAAATGCATTTCCAAAACAAGTCAACGATTACTGTACCTATTCTGGTGACAAAACATGCATGTATAATGAAATGCTTACCTAATTACTGATAACAGGAATATGGCAGTACAAATGACAATACACATCCTATGATATCAGAAGCTTTGCAGAGTTGACATGAAGGTGCAATATATAAAGCCTTTCAGGAGATTCTCAATTATGCTACCTTTACCTTGTAAAGGCTTGTCAACTAACTGCAATTATGCTGCATTTTTACATCTTAATTGAATCATTTTCAGGTGTGCACCAAGTGTGAGAAGTGACAGCATAACTAAGTTATCCAAGCATGTCAAACCAAACCAGTATGAAACTTCATCCAAGAGACCATTTGCAGCCCAGTGCAAAACCTCATTAAAAAGCGTCCTGCCAGCTGGTCAGACTGACCTTAATCTGCAGTGCAAAGTAGATTAGTGTCACAGGTGGCAGCTACCAGTCTCACAGCAATAGTTAACTGCAGCCATGAACAATTGGGGCTGCTGAGGGTTCATCCATGCTTGAATGTAGAGCACCTCTTAGAAGCAATATGAAGCAGACTTTTGTACAGCCACATCAAATACTGAAAACTTGAATTTAAATACTACCTTTAAAAAGAAGAACATTCCCAGACAAAATCTGAAGGGATAGTATGACAGGTGACCAAAAGCTTGATCAAAGAATAGATTTTAACAAGGGCTTTTTTGGATTATTTTCCAAAGTTTTAAGCTTTGGCAGTGGTTAAAATGGCCAGAAATGGATTGAAACAGAGATGTAAGGATTGTAAGGCTAAAGGGAAGTAGAAAGATTATGGAGAAGATCAAGAAAAATGGCACTGAGCCATAAAGAAGCATTGGAAACAATGGTTTATTATTGTTATGTATACCAAGATACAGTGAAAAACTTTTGTTTGCATGTCATCCAGGCAGATCATGCCATACATAAGCACATCAAGATAGTAAATAAAAAACAGGGTGTAGAATACATAATAGTGTAGCAGCTGCAAAAAAAGTGCAGTGCAGGGAAACAAAGTGCAAGGGCTATGACGAGGTCAATTGGGAGATCAAGAGTTCAGCTTTAGCATACGAGAGATCCTTTTAAGAGTCTCATAACAGTGGGATAGAAGCTGCCTTGAGTCCAGTGATATGTGCTTTCAAGCTTTTGTACCTTCTGCTGGATGGGAAAGGAGAGAAGAGAGAATGTCTGGGGTGGGAGGGGTCCTTGATTATGTTGGGTGCTTTCCCGAGGCAGTGGGAAGTGTAAATGGAGCCAATGGAGGGGAGGCTGATTTGCATGATGTACTGATGTACTAAAGGATGAAAATTTAAAATCACAAGTGCTACATATGCAGAAGTCAATGTTGTTAGCATACGTTGGGATGGGACTTGGCACAGACTAGGATATGGACAACAGAGTTTGGGACCATGGTAACTTTACAGAGTGTGGAAGGTGTGGAGCCAATCGGGAGAGCACGGGAATAGTAGAAGTTGCAGGTAACAAGGACAGATGAGTGTTTCACTAGCAGCTGAGGCACAAAGACAGGAGATATAGTCAAGGTGGAAAAAGATAATCCTGGTGTTGAAGAGGACACCAGACTGAAGTTCAGCTTATGGTCAAATAGGATGCTGAGGCTGAGAGTAGTCTGGTTCAGCCTGAGACAGTGGCCAGTGGCAGCACATAGCAGGTAGCTGGGGAACGGAGTTCTTCACAGTGAACCAATATTTTGTCCTTTCAAAGGTAAAAGAAAACAACGAATAATCATTTTAAAGGGGAAAAGTAAACCTCTAATCATAAAATCTTCACCAATTTCCAGGAAGTTTATGCTGGTTCAATGAAAGCAACATCTTGGGTTCAGAAAATATATGCAAGGCCACAGAGGTTGCCATTATGCAGTCCAAATGTAGAAGATTTTGTACAGATTGTACAGAATAACCGTATAAATCCTATATGTGACGGATGTAATTCGGGGGTGGCCTCCCTGACACATATGTTTTGGTCCTGTCCTCTTTTGGAAAAATATTGGAAAGACATTTTTAATATTATTTCAACTGTATTGAATATTGATTTACAACCCATCCTATTACTTCAACTTTTGGGTTAACAATGATGGATTCTGGCCATTTATCCGCTTCTGCTTGTCGTATGATTGCTTTTGTTACATTAATGGCCAAGAGATCCATTCTATTTAAATGGAAGGATCCTATACTTCCTACCACAGTTCAATGGTTTTCTCAAACCATAACATGTTTAAACTTAGAAGAAATTAGGAGTGGTACTGTTGATCCTCCACTTAAATTTGAGGAAGTTTGGAGTCCATTTATTCAGTATTTCCATATGATATAAACTGACCTTTTTCAGATCCCTTTCAATAACCTCTGAAATATAGAGGAGGGGAGCTAATGACACAATAATGTTTTTTTTAACCAAAGAAATATCAGTTCAGTTTTTTTTCAAGTTTTTGGTTTGCTTTTGTTTACTATTATTATTTTTTTTGACTTGGGGGTTCCCTTTTCATATAATTAAATTTCTTTTCAAAATTTTTTTTGTATCATGCTCACCTAGTAAGAGATTGGGAGGTCCAGATTATATATTTTACTCCCTGTGAGTGTATATATTAACTGTTATTATAGTTATCCCGATCTCTTCGCACCATATGTATAATCACTAATGTTATGTATATTAATTTGAAATTAATTTGAAATTCAATAAAAGGATTGAAAAAGAAAGATTGTACACAATATATTCCTGTAGCAACACTGGATTTTTTTTTATTCACCAACATTTTGTCAGGTTGAATATTCAATGCCATCCCTTCGTTACATTATCTGGGGATAGACTGTAGTATATGGTCGAAGTGGTGATGGAAATGCAAGGTATAGTTCTTGCCTATTTGGATTCTTGCACTCAGCTGTGCTTATGTTGGTAGATGGCGATCAGAGATGATGCAGTTTGCAATGAGAAAGAGAACTCATCCTGCATGTTTACTTGTGCTTGGCTGACAGCAGCATTGCATGAAAACTGATAACAGACTGCCGACTCCAACATCATTCAGTGACCGGGACATCGTGGGGAATTAATGGGATTCACGTACATTCTTTAAAAGGACTTTTCAAACAAATTCAAACGATGCCCTCCTGCTTTCAACTTTTGATGACATTCCTCCTGATGATCAGCATTTACAAAATAAGTTGTAACTTTAAAATGATACCAATATCAATATACTTGGTAGGTTCAAAGATCAGATAGTTAAATAGTCCACATTCCTACTGTAAGGGCATAGCAAAGGCTACGTGAATTACAGTGATGGCTTCGCTCTCAACCCAGCCACGCTCCCACATCATTTGCCAGGCACATGTTGTCCTGTAAAGGAGGATGCATCACTCACTCTGCAGCCTGGGAAACACTGAAAACATCAACTCTGGAAAAATCTCATCAACATCCAGGTTACAACTGCCTGTCATCCCTTCCACTGGGCAAGTATTTATAGGTTCCACCACTGACATTAAATTTAGCTTCAGCACTTACTACCTATGTAATATGAAGTAGCTACTTATCATGTTTATTTTAATTCTGCTCCACAACCACCAAGAAAAAAAAACCATCACTGGATCACATATAATTCTCGCCTGGACATCATATTGCCTTCTTTTATTAATTTTGGATCAAAATCTTGATAACTGAAGGATAAAGCCCATCAGCATCTCCGGTTTCCTCCCACATTCCAAAGACGTACAGGTTAGGAAGTTGTGGGCATGCTATGTTGGCGCCTGAAGCGTGGCGACACTTGCGGGCTGCCCCCAGGACACTACACAAAAAGATGCATCACTGTGTGTTTCAATGCACATGTGACTAATAAAGATATCTTATCCTAATATGTTGTCTGCTGAAATTTCCACATTCCAAGGACAAATAAAGTTAAATGATGAAGAAGTGCTATGTTAGTAATATAATCACCTTTATGCATTTTAACTATCCAATCTGGCGAGATAACTTCTGCTTCTGTAAAACTGAATTGACCCCAAAATCTGAATTGAAGATTTTAGCTTGAAGAAAGGTCCAGAGGTGAGATTGCTTACAGCAGGGGAAGCAACAATGATAAAGAAATACTATATCCACAACACAAGGTGTGACGTGTACTGCCCTGCCAGCTGTAATAAATTGTTCACAGAGAAATTAGTGTCTAGCAAAATAGAATTCTATTATCAAGAAGCGGTCTTTATCAAATGGTAACTGTCTGAGATTGTCATTTTTGATCAATAACAGTAATGCCCAAATTCCTACTTCATGGAAGGCAGAACTGAAAAATAACAGTTTACTTCTGTACAAAGTATTCGCATAGGGTACCTACAACCAAGGAACAAAAATACAAGATGCAGTTTGTCAGCCAATAGAGCACCCTTTCCTTCAATGAAGATGTACCAACTCCTAACACCATATGAAACAAAGAAATGGGAAAACAAGTTCAGTCAATAATCACATTAAAGATTCTACATTCCTCCCCAGGCTTTTTTGGAGTTGTGATACAAATCCAGGAGCACAATTACCGAATTCCGGGAACCTCAGGCTACATTTCCGCAAAAATTAAGTGCAAAAGCAGGGCACTACACTATCCTCAAGGAAGTCTGAGTATGCAAAACTTATTTGCCCTCTTCACTGAATCAGACAAAATGAGTTTTCCAGGTCAGTAACTTCATTCGAGCAGCAGCCAGGGGCTGAGTTAGTTATTTATATCTAAACTTGGAACCCCAGCAGGGGCTAAAGAGTTTAAAAAAGTCAGAACTTCTAATACCCGACAAATGGCAGATCCAATAAATTCCTCCAAAGAACAGTCTTCTTTTGGTTTATTCACCATCGGAGCTAAAATAGAACTGGTTCTTTGGCAATGAAGACAACAGAGTGTAGGTCCCCTTTATGAGATCTTCAGACATAGTACTTGTGTTTGCTCAAAACAGAATGCAGTCTGTCCTTAGAAAGCTGGACTTCCATTTGTCCACAACTGGGGTTTAGCAAACTAAAATTGGAATGGTCACAATGGGCTGGATGGCCTCTTTCAGTGCCATAAATTTATATGATTCTATAAAAGCAACATGGTTCAATACAACACAATACAGGCAAGTATCCGTCCTTCTCTCTTTTTCCAGTACTTCCTTTAAGGACTTTGTTTCTCAGATCCACAAAGATGCATTGCAAGCTCAAAGATACTTATGGCTACTTAAAAATACTTCTTCCCATCAAACACCTTGCGTTTTATCTCAATTCCCCAGACTTTCCATCTCTCAAATGTTCCCTTGTGCATCAAATCAGTTGCAGTTAATGGGTCTTTGAAAAGGCTTGCCGTTATTTTCTATTTTTCCATCTTGAATACCATCCCCAGCCACGCCTCCACAATTGGGAGAAAGGCACCTGGTCCTCAACCTTCCATGCTACTAATGTCCAAATCACCTTCCATTATGAAGCCATCAACAATATGGTTGCACAAGGGCAACAGGCTATCATCTCCACTTTTTTTAAGAAACAAAATCCTCATCTGGGCGTCACCAACAGACCTTGAGAATATGGCAGAAAGTAACCTTCTTGAGTTGCTGCTATCTGTGAAGGAATGGCAATAAATGTCCAAGTTAGGATGGTGTGTAACTTGGAAGAGAAATTGAAGATGATGCCAATCCCATGCATCTGTTGCAGCCAAAGTCATTGAGGCCACACTTTTGGGATGTGATGCTATAGATTTTTTATGAGCTGCAACAGTGTGATTTATAGATGGTATGGACTCAAACCGCAGTGCACCAAGGAGGGAGGGAATAAAAATTTGACGCATTAGATGGAGTGGATACTGTTGTTTGAATAGTGCTGTGCATCTTTAGAATTGTAGCTGGACTCATCCAGGCAATTGGAGGATATATACTATCACAGTCTTGACGTGCACTGTAGATGGTGAAAAGGCTCTGGGGAGTAGGAAGGCCAAGGTGGTTGCAGAATATCCAACCTCCCATTGACTTGGGTCTGGTTCAGTTATATATTTAGGTAATGGTGACCCCTGCCCCCGCACCCTCTACAGATGCTGGCGATGAGGGACTAGGGGCTGGTAATGGCATTGAACTTGGAGATGATGATCAGACTCTGTTGTTAGAGATGGCCATTACCTGGTACTTAAATGACATAATGTTCATTGCATTAACCCAAACTTGCATGTTGTCCACGTATTACTGCATGTGGGAACAGCTTACTTCATTACCTGAGGATCTGTGAATGAAACAATAAACATTTCTGTGAAAATGCCCACTTCTGACTTGATGTCACGTAAAGTAAATCAAATTGGCTAAAAATGTGCTTCCATGGTACTGTTGATCTTGGCTGGAGGCCAAGATAAATCATTCACAGAGGGATTCACAGAATTACACAACACGGAAACAAGCCCTTTGGCCCAATTCATTCATACCAACCAAGTTATCTACCCAAATTTGCCTGCTTTTGGCCCATATCCTTCTAAACCTTTCCTATCCATGTACATGTCTAAATGTGTTTTTAAACATTGGACATAGAACAGTATAGCACAATACAGGCCCTTCAGCCCACAATGTTGTGCCGACCTTTAAACCTCACCTCAGACTATTTAACCCTTTCCTCCCACATATCTCTCTATTTTAAATTCCTCCATATGCCTATCCAGTAATCTCTTGAATTTGACCAATGTACCTGCCTCCACCACCACCCCAGGCAGCACATTCCATGCCCCAACCACTGTCTGGGTAAAAAGCCTTCCTCTGATATCTCCCTTGAACTTCCCACCCATTACTTTAAAGCTATGCCCTCTTGTATCGAGCATTGCTGCCCTGGGAAAGAGGCGCTGCCTGTCCACTCTATCTATTCCTCTTAATATTTTGTACACCTCTATCATGTCTCCTCTCATCCTCCTTCTCTCCAAAGAGTAAAGCCCCAGCTCCCTTAGTCTCTCCTCATAATGCATACTCTCTAAACCAGGCATTATCCTGGTAAATCTCCTCTGCACCCTCTCCAATACTTCCACATCCTTCCTATAATGAGGTGACCAGAACTGGACACAGTACACTAAGTGTGGTCTAACTAGAGTTTTATAGAGCTGCATCATTACCTCGTGGCTCTTAAACTCGATCCCTTAACTTATGATAGCTAACACCCCATAAGCTTTCTTAACTACCCTATCCACCAGTGAGGCAACTTTCAGGGATCTGTGGATATGAACTCCCAGATCCCTCTGCTCCTCCACACTACCAAGAATCCTGCCATTAACTTTGTACTTTGCCCTGGAGTTTGTCCTTCCAAAGTGTAACACCTCACACTTCTCTGGATTGAACTCCATCTGCCACTTCTCAGCCCAGCTCCGCATCCTATCAATGTTCCTCTGCAATCTTCGACAATCCTCTACACTATCCACAACACCAACCTTTGTGTCGTCTGCAAACTTGCTAACCCACCCTTCTACCCCCTCATCCAAGTCATTAATAAAAATCACAAAAAGCAGAGGTCCCTCCCAGAACCGATCCTTGTGGGACTCACTAGTCACAGCCCTCCAATCTGAATGCACTCCCTGCACCACAACCCTCTGCTTTCTACAGGCAAGCCAATTCTCAATCCACATGGCCAAGCTTCCCTGGATCCCATGCCCTCTGACCTTCTGAAGAAGCCTACCATGTGGAACCTTGTCAAATGCCTTACTAAAATCCATGTAGACCACATCTACTGCACTACCCTCATCAATCTGTCTGGTCACCTCCTCAAAGAACCCTATCAGGTTTGTGAGACATGATCTGCCCTTCACAAAGCCATGTTGGCTGTCCCTGATCAGACCATGATTCTCTAAATGCCCATAGATCCTATCTCTAAGAATCCTTTCCAACAGCTTGCCCATCACAGACGTAAGGCTCACTGGTCTATAATTCCCTGGACTACTCCTACTACCTTTTTTGAACAAGGGGACGACATTTGTCACCCTCCAATCCTCCGGTACCATTCCCGTGGACAACGAGGACTCAAAGATCATAACCAAAGGCTCAGCAATTGTAATTGTACCTGCCTCTACCACCTCCTCCTGTACCTTGTTCCATGTACCCACCACCCCCTCTGTGAAAGACATGCCCCTCAGATCCCCTTTAAATCTTCTCCCTCTCACCTTAAACCCATGCCCTCTAGTTTTAGACTTCCCTACCCTGGGTCAAACACCATGACTAATCTATGCCTTCATAATTTGAAAAACCTCTATATAAGGTCACCCCTCAGCCTTGTTCACTCCAGAGAAAACAGTCCCAGCCTATCCAATCTCTCCTTTTCACTCAAGCCCTCCAGTCCAGGCAGCATCCATGTGAAGCTCTTTGCTCAGTAACTTTGGGTGAAGATGGCTGCTATCATTTCAGCCTTATCCTTTGCACTGTAGTCTGAGCAACATCACTGATGAGGTTACAAATATTCACGGAGTATCCTCCTTAGTTGTTCAATTATCTACCCTCTGGCTGCAGCTGAAAAGCTCTTTAAGGAGAGTTGCATGAATTCCTCTTATACACACTGCAACTCTCTGGTTTAAACATGGGTTTAAATATCCAGACCTAAACTAATATCCCAATTTTCAAGTCTCTTTCAGTTTCATATCCCACTGTCTGGTTTTCCATCCCACCTAGTTTCCATATTGTCCCGATTTTCCCACTTCTATTTGCAGCTGTTCTATCCATTATGGGACTGAATGTTTGTTGGTCAAGTTGGAACCAGCCAACATATGAAGACATCAGCACATCAAGGAAACCAGCCTCCCCTCCATGAACTCTGTCTATACTTCTTGCTGCATCGGTAAAGCAGCCAGCATAATCAAAGACCCCAGCCGTCCCGGACATTCTCTCTTCTCCCCTCTCCCATCAGGTAGAAGATACAAAAGCCTGAAAGCACGTACCACCAGGCTCAAGGACAGCTTCCATCCCGCTGTTGTAAGACTATTGAACAGTTCCCTAGTACGATAAGATGGACTCTTGACCTCACAATCTATCTTGTTATGACCTTGCACCTTATTGTCCACCTGCATTACACTTTCTCTGCAGCTGTGACACTTTATTCTGCATTCTGTATTGTTTTACCTTGTACTTCCTCAATGCACTGTGTAATGAAGTGATCTGTACGAACAGCATGCCAGGCAAGTTTTTCACTGGATCTCGGTACAAGTGACAAAAATAGACAATTCTAAGATATTGGATTTGCTGGATTGTCTGAATGATACAGAGTAGAAGAGAATCTCAGACCTCGCTTAATAAGCAATATTTTCAAGCAATGGTCATATCAAATATGTCTTCTCATGAGCTGGATGACAATTTTGTTTGAGTTTGTCACTGTGACGTCCTGTTTATTTAAGAACAATGACATGCATCAGGGTTATTTATTATGTTGGAACATATCGACAGGCTTGGCAGAAGACAGTGCACACCCCCCCACTGACCCACCTCTTGCCCTCCAAATCCAACCAATACCACTGTCAGATTTCTTTACCAAGATTTCACATAATGGCTTGTTACTGAATCTCGCTAATTGATCAAAGAAGTCATATCATTACAGAGATAGGAGCTTTGAAGAATAGGAAACTGTTGCCTTGTAAATTGAAAATGCATTGGATCTTTATTGTCATTGAAGAGTACACACAGAAAAAAAAGATGAGGAAGTTCAAGATGTCTTTTTCCCATTTTTGACATGAGGGCAGTGTTCAAGCTGATACAATTAAAAATTGACCCACCACCACATCCATCGGTTAACCAATCATTCAAAATAGTAGTGAGCCCAAAAACAACTGAGAGTCCCTGTTGCAGGCACTCCTCAAGTACTGCAGCTTTCTTTCTCACAGATTGATTCTCCACATTTGATTCACCAGGGAGCTCAGATGCCTAATCAATCCATCACAAGATCTGATGAAAAGTCAATGATCTGAAATGTTGACTCCCTGTTCTCTCTCAACAGATACTGTTTGATCTGCTGAACTTTTCTAGTATTTCTGTTTTTTGTCCCAAATGACTCTCCTGACCTCATGACACAGTAACTTATCCTTCCACCAGGTTCTGATTGTTTCGATGAGGCATCAAGCACAGCACTGAAGGCCCTTAATCTTTTGACTAAAAATTCTTCTTCATTTATAGTACTGGATAAATTGCTATTAAATATTTAAGATGTGATTTGTGATGTAGTCTTTGGCCTTATCACCTGTCCAACAAACATCAAACCAGTCCCATATTTTCCGATCAGTAACTTCCTTTTTCACTGAGCACCTTGACCTATTCACTGGTTACAAAGACAGCAACTACCAATACAACCTGTCAATAACTCTTTGACACAAGTAACAAAGAAGGGAACTAGAACTGTGCCCCAAGTTTTTAAGCAAATGCAGCCAAACACCATTGAAAATCTAGAATCCTTCAAACTAATCACAGCTAAATATTTGGAACTACAAATGTATGTTTAAATAACTAGATTGGTACACTTTAACAAACTTAGGGGTGATTTAGCAGAGACGATAAAGGGATTGGACAATTTCTTTCCAACGAATAGGTTGATGAGGACTTGTGGTCACAACCTTATGTAAAGGAAAAAAAATGAGGTACAAATGTTAGGAGGTGACCCTTTGTCCAGAGACTAATCTAACTGGAATTAGCCCTGTGGAACTGAGCCCCAGTTTGTGAAGCCAATGATGATGTTGATCCAGTTAGTGACAAGTGTAAAGATCAGGTGCCTTATTAATAAGAGCCACCCTGGACTTCTAGGCTAGTTCTGATTACCTGGTGGAGGGGAGAGGGATAAGGGTCCGGACACGGCAAATATCAAAGGAATCTTCTAGATATTGTTGTCTTCCTCTTCTTAGGCAGTGCTTCAGGATCAAGAATTCCTTGCTTCCACTCCAGTTTTGTGGGTTCTGAGGTAACCAATGACACCTATGTGGGAACAATAGATGGGGCAGGAGGTGGGTGGGCAGGTTATGAGATGCTCACTTCCACAAGGCTACTGTGCTTCCAATGCCCAACATCAAGATTCTCAGAATCATCCCTCTTTGAGTATGCGTGGGCCAGAGTTTCCAAGGAGTCAGTGGGACGTAGCTTTCCTTCAAGGAATCTTTGAAGACATTCTTGAATCTTATTCTCTGTCTACTTGGTAATCTCCTTCAACAAAAAGTGGTCAGATTAGAGGGTCTGCTTCAGGAGTCTGGTGTTGGGCGTGCAAGCAACATAGCCTGCCCAATGCATCTGACTGAGAGTAACTAGGATCTCAATGCTGGGGACATTGGCCTAGGAGAAGACATTAGAACACAGAACACTACAGCACAGTACAGGCCCTTCGGCCCACAATGTTGTGCCAACATCTTATCCTGCTCTAAGATCTATCTAACCCTTCCCTCCCATATAGCTCCCCATTTCTCTATCATTCATGTGTCTAAGAGCTTTTCAAATGTCCCTAGTGTATCTGCCCCCACAATCTCTGCAGGCAGTGCGCTCCACGCACCCACCACTCTGTGTAAAAAAATTACCCCTGACATCCCCCTTATACCTTCCTCCAATCACCTTAAAATTATGTCCCCTCGTATTAGCCATTGTCGCCCTGGGAAAAAGTCTCTGACTGTCCACTTGATCTATGCCTCTGATCATCTTGTACACCTCTAACAAGTCACCTCTCATCCTCCTTCTCTCCAAAGAGAAAAGCCCTAGCTCACTCAACCTATCCTCATAAGACATGCTCTGTTTTAATTTTACCAACATGAAACTCACCGTTTCATGTTGGTAAAATTAAAACGAAAGGTTACAACATTCTTCCGAGGCACAAGCATTTGGAACTGGCAACAGTTACTCTGACTAAAGTGACATATTTCAACTCTATAGCTATTTCATCTCATATTCAAAATAAACAAGCATCTTTTTCTCTCTTAAATATAAAGATACTACTGTTTTCCTACATTTACCTATTAAAATCCATTGCAAGTGAAAACTAATGTTGAAGAACATGTTCCTTTGTGTATAATTCGCAAATTAAATTGGAAACATCTGTTTGCCAATTCATGCAGCAATTCTTTAAATCCTTAAGGGTGAAAAGCTTCAATCAGCATTCAACTATTTGTGGATTCATTGTGCAGAGACTTCTGCACAAGGCTATTATTGTATTGCATTATTATTAGCTTTGGTCAAATAATTTAGATTGCTGTTCCAAGCAAAACTGGGAGTTAGAAATTCTATGTTTACATATAGGTATGGCAATAACTATTCAGTTAATTTAAAGTGTTATTTTCCAATGCATGCCATGCATAAGTTATATGCTGTGATGCAAATTACTAATTTCCGTTTGTTCTGGAGACTGTACCGATATAAGTTGGTCCAATTTATAATTCAACAGTGTAAACCATGCCAATGCACAGCTATATTCAAACTTATTCTTTCAGATTCTAGGTTCCAAAGAACTGTCTGAACTTCTATGTAAACTAGCAAGCAAATCAATGGTGCTATAAATGCCCCACTGTGCAATGTGCTCACTATAGATTCACTGGCAATTAAGTTCCACTCTTCATATATTTCAGCTACAGGTAATAAAAACCTGCATGTTACTATTGCCTTAAACTGAAAAAAAAACTGTTCAGTAGACTGTATGATTTTTACTTGAGTTTAAAATTTGAAATATACTTTGAGTTTATTACATTTAGTTTTGAATGTGTAAAGTAATGCAGATCTTTCTGTAAAGGATATGTTTTTTTCTCAAGCATTTTCTAGGAAAAATACCATCAACATTTCATAAATAAGCCTGCAGGCATAGAACAGATAAAGCAAGTGCAGAATCAATGCACGGAGAGATGGTCTGCAAGTGTCAACTAGACCACAGTGTGATTAACATCTTCCACATGTTTGGCTTCCACACTCTTTGTTCATCTCAATAAACAATATACACCATGCAAGTTGTGACATTAATGTTATTTTGCTTTCAATTCTTTCTTTTAGCCGCAGCAAATTTATGGTACAAATCGATGACCATGACAACACTAAAGGCTGAAACAAGCATAACCAACTGCAGAAGATCACATATTTAATCTCTGATGGTTACTGGGATATAATACTACATAAAAATTCTCATTGAGGGGGACCATATTTATTTCAAGTCGTTTTGAATGTTGGAATTAAATTACAGCTTTGAATTTAACCTTATGTGGGGATAAACAGCAATATTTATTTTCAGTTCAATGTGTGTTATGGCAGTTGTTGACGATCAGTATCATTCTATATTGTGGATCAATAATGAAGGTCACAATAAAAATTAACTGAGGTCATAATCACATCAAATTAATTTTGCAATAACTCACAAATGCATATTGGGAAATAATACCGTAAGAATACGACACAAAGATAAATTTTTGGCTACCTAAAGTCATTAATATCAATTTTACTTAAATAGCTGTTGAAAGTTTGGGTTCCTTGGATATGAAAGCTGTTTGAGGTTAACCCATTCCTTTCTATTTCTTTGGGTTCTTAAAATACACCCAGATCACATTTACTGGTATTTCTCAGATCCCCTTTAAATCCTTCCCATCTCATCTTAAACCTATGCCCACTAATTTTAGACTCCGCTACCTTTGGAAAAGGACCATGAATATTGACCCTATCCCTGCCTCTCATAATTTTATAAACTTCTTTAAGGTCACCCCTCAGCCTTGCTTGCTCCAGGGAAAAACAGTCACAGCCTATCCAATCTCTCTTTATAACTCAAGACCTCCAGTCCAGGCAACATACCTGTGAATCTTTCCTGCACCCTCTCTAGATTAATCAAATCGTTCCTATCGCACAACAACCAGAAATGAACACAACATTTCAACTGTGACCTAACCAATGAGTTGTACAACTGCAACATGATGTCCCAGCTTCTATACTCAATGCTTCAGCTGATGAAGGCAAGCATACCATATACCTTCTTCACTACTCTGACTACCTGTCTTTCCACTTTCTGGGAACTATTTACTGTTCAATAACACTTTCCAGGGCCCTGCCATTCACTGCGAATTTCCTGGCCTGGTTCAACTTCCCAAAATGCATCACGTCACATGTCTGAGTCAAATTCCATCAACCATTCACTTGCCCACTTTCCTAGTTGATCTAGATCCTGTTATAACCTTAAACACCCTTCTTCACTGTCTACTATACCACCAATTTTGGTGTTATCTGTAAACTTACGTACCATGCCATCCACATTCTCATCCAAATCATTAATATATATGACAAACAATAAAGGACCTAGCACAAATCCCTGTGGCACACAACTGATTCAATGGATCCAATCTGAAAAACAACCCTCCACTACCCTCTACCTCCTACCACCAAGCCAATTTTGTATCCAATTTACTATCTCACCCCGAATCCCATGTATTCTGACCTACTGGACAAGCCTACCATGTGGACCTCATCAAAGGCCTTGCTAAACTCCATGTAGACAACATTCACTGCCCTGCCCCAATCAGTCTTCTTGATCACATCCTCAAAAATCAATCTCTGTACACCTGGCTGCAAAGAAACATACCAAAGAATTATATCATGTAGTCACATGTTTTTGTACATTCAACAATTCAATTTCAATTAAAAACAGAATGGAAAAGTAAATCAAGGTTTCCTGCAACTTGCACAAAGTCTGCAGTTTTTTATCTAGGTCTTCTAAATGCCTGATGCATTAACACAGAAAGATGTTCAAACATCTACCATGATTGCTTCTTTTAAAATTTTCATCCAGAGGCCAGTCATGCAGAAACAGGCCTTGTAAGCACTTGTTGGGCTTGTTTCAGTGTTAATTAAAGGGGTCCTGCCTAAACCGGGTTCCAACTTGTGCCAGGAATGTCCCTCAAATTGATCCCTTTACAATAATGTTTTCAACCACATTTGGAGTATTGTGTTCAGTTCTGGTCGCCTCATTATAGGAAGGATGTGGAAGCTTTAGAGAGTGTGCAGAGGAGATTTACCAGCATGTTGCCTGGATTGGAGAGCATGTCTTATGAGGATAGGTTGAGTGAGCTAGCTAGGGCTTTTCTCTTTGGAGAGAAGGAGGATGAGAGGTGACTTGATAGAGGAGTACAAGATGATAAGAGGCATATATCGAGTGGACAGAGAGACTTTTTCCCCAGGGTGACAATGGCTAACATGAGAGGACATAATTTTTAGGTGATTGAAGGAAAATATAAGGGGGATATCAGGGGTAAGTTTTTCACACAGAGGGTGGTGGGTGCGTGAAACGCACTGCCAGCAGAGGTTGTGGGGGCAGATACATTAGGGACGTTTAAAGAGACTCTCAGATAGACACATGACTGATGGAGAAATAGGGAGCAATGTGGGAAGGAAGGGTTAGATAGATCTTAGCCTGTACTGTGCTATAATGCTCTATGTTCTAACCCAATCTCTCCATAGGTCTCTCACTTAACAATACTGTCCAGGGATAGTGACTCCCCACTTCCAACTCGTCCAGATCATGATCCTCACCCGACAGTTTTCCACCTCCAGAAACCCTTGATCTACCAACCAGATTCCTCCAATTTGCTGACCCCACTCCATATCCCCACCTCACTACTATTCTCCCAATTCAACAGGAATCTCAGCCCTTCAATACTTGATCGAACCTCATCCCTTCTCTCTCTGTCCCACCAGCATACCCTGGCAGCCAACTAACACTCAGCCTGACCTCTCTGTCAACCTCCTGTCCCAGCCTGATAAGACCCCTTATGAGCTTCTCCTATGCAAAAACTAACAACACCCTTTGCCCTCCACAATCAATACCCCAGTCGCAACGTCAACGCCTGCAAATTAAGCCCTATTGACTGGTGCGGAATGCCTTAGACTGGACTGTTACTGGCTAGATGCACACAGAATTTAGCTCAATTAACCAGCCGTCATTCAATCTTTCAGCTAAAGTGCTTGCAGATTTCCGGTTTCAATAAAATTAGCACAAAGCAAATGGAATGCAAGCGGTATTTCAGAAAAAGAATCAAAGTAAATATCAGTTAATTTGAAAACCATACTACAGCAATGCCTAATACATTGAGGCCAAATCACAAATGCATGGGTTAAAAAAAAGATCATTTTTTTTATACTTAACATTTTTCCTTTGCCAACCAACCTGTTGGTTCTTTTAATACATATTTTTTGGATAGACTGGCTAAGTCCCAAAACAATTTCAACAGAACAGTTGCAGGCATAACTTTAAGAAGCATCCAGTTAGATTTTGCATCTGAATGATTAATATTGAATTGCACAGAATATAATGACATTTCTGTATGTATCATTAACTATTTTTCAACACAGGCCATGCAGAACAAAATGCTGATGAAAAAAAATCTTTTAATTAAATGTGAGACATTTAAGATGCTCAGTACAATCAAAAGTGATTTTATATATCCAAGTATATGACAAGCAACACTTTATTCTTCCATCTAAAGTTTTGCAGAACAGTATCAATAGCCTCTATTTTACAATAAGGTAGTCTTGCAACAGTGAATGATTTATTCTAGCAGCTGAAACATAAGCTCCCCATTTTTATAAATGCACTGAAGTTCCTAATTATTGGTCCACAAAGAAGGAAGGGTCCAGACTCTCTTGGGATTACTCGGTACCCCTGAGATGGTTAGTCCAGCAATATTTCAGGAACACATAAAGAATATGTGGTGGTATTAGGGAGAATTATTTCCCAAGGGTCCTTTTTGTTCACAGACCGCCACCTGGGCTATGTGATTAAACAAAATCAAATTCCAAAATGCAAGAAGCAAAATCATTGCAAAATGCATCATTAGTGACAACCAGCATACTTCACCAACCAACACTTGTGCTTAACATATATTTTTCTGTCCATAGATAACAATCATTTATTGGGAGTACACAAATATTTAGTAACTGTATCTGTGTATTCATGGAGAAGAAATTAGGGAAGGGTGGCCTGGATATAAACTGGAGGGCTGGACTTTCACATGTAACCATGATCTGGAATGTTATTTTAATAACAAATTTTATGTTTCCGGGATAAAATACGACATCCACTATAGATCTAGAAACACATCCTCAGAGTTCTGTAAATGTTGCATTTCCCTGCAATCGCTTTTGCAAATTTTGAATGTACAGAAAAAAAACGTTAAAAATTGTGAGACAATTGCCAGGATTCTAACAAGGTGAAGTAAAGTATGTAGGGTGGGGAAGCTGTTAGTGCCTTACTGACACACAGACTTGCAGGGAATTGGTCCAACAATACATCATGAAATATGTACTGCACACCCTGAAGAACGTGATACAGGAAGAATATTATATGAGCACCAATGTACCAGAAGGCCCCAGATATTATATAATGATATTTTATATGCCAGTGAAATTAGCTATTTAGTAATCAGAGTGCTAGGCATAGACCCAGTTCAGAAGTAAATGCATTTTTTTAAATATTCCTAGTGTGTGCCTTATCTCCCCAGATTAATAATGCATAGATAATGATGTCTATTTCTAATTTTTCCCAATCCAAATATTTGGTTCATGCACTGCCTTCTGTTACAATGTCATTTTAGACAGCTATAAAGCTACCCCTAAGTACCAGTGCTACTCCAAGTGGTACTTAAACTTGAAAAATAAATGGCATGTAAGATTTCCTTCCCACACATTCCATAATTGTCCAATAACACTGCTTTGACCCCATAGACAGTAACAGCAGGACAACTCTCAGACAAATCAAGCTGTAAGGATGAGAATCTAGATGCAGGAAAACTTGGAAGTCCCATTGCGCTGAGGCATGGATAGGGATAAGATGAGTCAGATTTGGCTTCCATGAAATAATTTATAATCTCAGCCACACCATGGACAACAGATGCAGAGCAAAATCCCTGCCTATATATGATCAGTTCTTGGCCTCAAACAAGCTATTTCAGTGGATGACAAGCTGAATTGAAATGCATCCCCCGAGAAATAAAAAATAAAATGTAAGAATAGACTACCCATGCCCATACACAATTTCACAATAACAACAATATTAACAGGCCCAGGAACAGGTCATCTCAATATCAGCAATAAATGAGAGCTACCTCAGGTGTCTATGCACTGAAAATGGATAAAATAACCAACATCTTTGAGGAAAACAAATCATAAAATATATAAAACCTATTAACTGGTATTATTTTCCTCTTAT
This sequence comes from Pristis pectinata, assembly GCF_009764475.1. Taxonomy (NCBI): domain Eukaryota; kingdom Metazoa; phylum Chordata; class Chondrichthyes; order Rhinopristiformes; family Pristidae; genus Pristis; species Pristis pectinata. The sequence continues at coordinate 31,015,458 of NC_067417.1, forward strand.
TTTTAGCTAGAATGGAAAAAAAATAAAAAGTTAGCAAGTTATCCTCCCAGCCACTTAATTTGTTCTGGTGGCTATGGCCCAATTCTCTTTTATGTCTGTATCCAGAGTATGATTGACAATGTGCAAAAACCATTCAAATTTCATTCCAAATATCTGCACTATTCCTAGCAGAGAAAGCCATGTACTTCTGCTTCCCTAACCTATGCAATATGAAATCTGAATAATGGCCAATAGACAGTGTAATAATTATACTTGCATTTAATATGTTAGACAACACGAGTCACCTTCCATGGTATGTTAATTATTGATTGTATTTGTGTTATCATTTTGACAGTGATCTCCCCTCACTGCAAAATGCCAGTTTCTTCTGAGACTTTTCCTTATTATACCTTAGCAACGATTTTCAGAGACATCACCACTATTATTTTTTAGCCATTAACAATACAACCTACTGAAACATTTCCAAGTCATTTTGCACAATGTCTAATCTTTTAAATACATCTTTGAAAACATTTTGGACAGTGGAATTCCTCTGAAAAGTAAGTTATTGTACATAGTATGTGCACCTTGATGTACTATAATACACTTTGGCAATTAGGGTGCATACAGTCAACCAAATTAAAGGCATTAAGATATAGGTACATGGATTTAGATCACAGAACAGACATGGTCACATGCAGTGGTGGAAAAGTTTTGAGAAGCTCAATGACCTACTCCTGTTCCTGTGCCACTTCTTATGACCATGGACCTTTATAATGTTCCTCCAAGCATTACAAACTCCTACTCCTCCAAGATACTCACCTTAAAGAGATTTGCAGAGGTACACATCCTTCTACATTCAGTTGGAATGCTACTTTCAATGCTTCCTGTTCTGTCACTGGTCAAAACTCAGCCCATGTTTTTTGTCTAAGTGCTTCAAGACAAACATGAATAAATTTGTGCACAAGCAAGTCTTCAATATAAAACAAAACTAACCTTAAAGTGTCCAAAAAAGTAATCTTTGGGCTTGTAAATTAAGATATTAACTTGATCATTGATGGAAAGGACTTCTAAAAAATGAAGTATGTGTGCCATTATTGGTAATGCGTACAACTGCACCTTAAGGCACACTTAGCGTACATGAGCTCATAAGTGAGTTTTAGTTCAAGTATTTTTCAAGGAGTAATCACACATTAGGGCAGTCAGATAGTTACATTTGTACAAAATAACAGGGAAGAATTTCGATTAGGAACACTTATTGGTAACGTCTCCGAAATCTTCTCCAAAAATGACTGGTACAGTCACAATTGGAAGAAAATGTCACTCTGGAATGAGGGGGAGATCACTATCAAATTTACACAATGAGCTACAATTAATAATGAATGCTCTCGATCATTCTCCTCCAAAAGAGCATTTCTTGGGCAGTGCATTCCTGACTTCTGCACCTATGTGCTGGAATAGGAAGTACAGAATTTTCAGCAGATCAGTATCATCTTCTGCTTCTTTTTTGCAGCTTTCTCACCTGCAAGGATTTGTGCTAAATTTTGCTTTCCTAGGTGCCTTTTCTTACAGTTTTATGATGTGCGTAACCCCATTTGTGCACTTGCTTTTTTTTAAGCAAAACTCCTGCTCCTTGGTGGCATTAACTGGCTCTGAATCATAGTGATCAGTTGTTTTTTTTTGAACTCATCTTAAGGCTCTGTTGTGGCTCTATCTCTTGGCAAATTTGCCCAGGTTATCATGAATAAATTCTGGGTCACAGAATAAAGTCAGTTTGACCCAAATCTGTAACCTAATTGGCTGTTTCATTCTTCTCTTTCAAACAGCATATTAAATTACAATCATGGCACAATTAATTAATTAATTGTTCAACACATGTTGGAATGTTAACTAAATTGTCTTAAAGCATATTAAATCTGTACAACTTATTTTTTTGTAAGTCCAGTCCAGGGGCATGCTAAATGCACTCCAGAAACTTATTACTTTTCAGGCACAAGCTGATTTGATTAAGCCAATTCTTTTAATGCATCATTGAAAGAAACCTGCCTTTGCTCCATGCTTGTTTAATCCCTCACTTTTGCATCCTGTCACTTCACAGAACCTACATACAACCAGTACAATCTTAAATCCTTTTTTTCTTTCTTCATTATACCCATGAAATTTCCATTGGTTGCTTATTCCTTGATAATATCCTCTCTCATTAATGTGAATGATGCAATTCCATCCTTAACCACCAATGTTTCTCCTTTGTTCCCACATTTCAAAATTTACCTTTCCTGAAAACTACCAGGACCACATTACCAGAGGCAAGATATCTTATGAAGGCAACTTTGACGTCAGTGAGGGGTCCTGACTGAAGAGGATCCCCCATCAAGGAAGCCATAGATGAACTACGCCATCTCCTGGAACAAGACCCACAGCCCTAAGCAACATCAGAACTGCACTGCTGGTCCCAACAGAAGCAGCAACATTTGCCCAATTTTCTCCTGCTTCAGATTCCTTCAAAGGTAATGGGTGAACAGGCAAAAATGGATAAATTGGTTTAAGGATCAACACCACATCACCAAGGTCATAGATGGCCAGTTTCAAAATATCACCAATCAAAAAATTCTGAACCAAGGTGCAGCTAAGCTGGAACAGTGCAAGGAATCTTTTGAGTTTGCAGCTATTATAGTTGCTCCCATGTGGTCATTCAAGAGCCAGTGAAACATCCCATGGCATTCATCAACAGAAAAGGAGATATTTGTTCAATAATTCAGTGTGCAATCACTAAATAATTCTGCACATGAGTGTGGAAGTTTCTAGGGAATTCCCATATCTAAGATTCATAGATTCCTCCATTCATTTCAGGATGGTTTATTACGATAGGAGTTACTAGTATAAGTCTCCATTCTCCTCAGCAGAAGTATTCATTGAACTTGCATTTGATATAACTGCCATGAATCTTAGCACAATGTTTGACTTGACCTCATCTAACAGACTGATTAGAAGAGTAATAGTCCAAATGTATTTGAGGAGAAGTGGCAAATGGATACAGAACTATCTCAATGGCAAGAAGCACAGGCTAACAGTCAGTGGGCGTTTTAGTAACTAGAAAGCTGTTTACAATGAAGTTCTGCAGGGCTTAGCTGAAAACAGTATACTTGCTATAAATCAATGACTTAGACTTAAATGGAGAAACCACAATTAAGAAGTTTGCAGATGAAACAAAAACCTGGCCATACAAGGAAAAAGTTACAAAGTGCATCAGTACATTAGTCAGGTGGGCAGAAAAGCAGCAAACCAAATTCAGTCTGGAGTTGTCTGGGGTAATTTATTTATGATGTGAACATAAGGGAATACAGAATGAATGGAAAGATAGTGAGATGTTTAGAGAAACTGAAGGAGCATGAAGTGCATGTTGGCAAATCACTGAAGGTAACCGGACAGGTAGATAAGGCAGCCTACTGAATATTTTTCTTAATAGCTGAAGCATATAATACAAGAGCATGGAGGTCATATTCAAATTGTATTGAACAATAATTAGGCCAAAGCTAGGAATCTGAGTACATTTCTGGCCACAGTACAGTAAGGATGTGATAGCGGAGGGTATGAAGGATATTTATGAGGATGTTCCCAGGGATGGCAACATCTAGTTATGAGGAAAGATTGGCTAGGCTGCCCTTGTTTTCTTTACAACAGAGGCAGCTTGAGAAGATGTGTGTACAATTCTGAAAAAGCAAGATAGGATGAATAGGAAAGACATATTTCCCTTAGCACAGGTTTCAATAACTAGGGAGCATAAATTTAAAGTAATACATTGATGTATTAGGGAGGAGTTGAGCATAAATTATTTGAATAAAATGACTGTGTGTGGAACTTGCTGCCAGTAAGGGTGGTGGAAGCAAACCACTTGTTACATCTATCTATGATTCTATGGATCACATGTGAGACGCAAGACCCACATCAAGCATATATTCATCATTCCATAATAAAGAATCTATATTCAGATTGAACAAAGGTACAGTATAATGGCCTGGAATTTGCAATTGTAATGATAGCAAATCAGTCAGTGGTCAAAATAATTATTGTGCAAATCTGACAGCAACTTGTGGCTTCTGTAAATGCAGTTAAAAGTGCAAATCTGACAGTTGCTGTCAATGATACTCCACTCCTTCAGAGAGCGTACTGCTACAGATTATGCAGATGTAATCAAATTACTTCATAATTTCATGTGAATGTCATTTTTTTTTTAAACACACAACTCTAATGGCAAGACCGTTAGAAATATTAAGCCTTTGAGTATATAACTAAGTTTTAGCAACCTTCCACATTATAATTACTGCTGAACAAGCTCTCTGGACCCAAAAATCTGATTGTATAAATTGGGGTGTCATTCCCTCAGAGCAGCATTTAAAAATTGAATGATTTTTAATTTATTTTCATTTATGTTATTTCAGCTTCCACTTTCATCCCACGTGCATAAGAACAAATAGCAGGACAAGACCATTCAAACCATGCTCCACCATTCAAGACCAATGACTGAGCTTCTCTCCTGAAGTAAAGTGTCCAATAGATTCACTACCCTCATCTCAGTTCTGAAAGGACAACTGTATCTCCTAATTCCAGATACCCCACACTAGGGGAGGCATCACTGAAGCACAACACTGCTATTGCTGGAAATCTGAAATAAATACCGACAATGCCAGAAACACTCAGCAGATTAGTCAGCATCTGTGATGAAAGAAACAGAATCAATGTTTCAGGTCCATGACAATTCATCAGAATTCTGGGAATTCAGAGAAAATCATCATCCCTGTATCTATCCTGTCAAGTTCTGTAAGAATTTGCATAGCTCAAAGAGATCACCTCCCATTATTCCAAACTCAGGAATATATAGGCCCAATCTGCTTAACCTCTCTTCATGGGAAAATCATCACTCCCCTTCTACTGCATTCAACCCACCCATTGCCAGAAATTAATCTGGTGAGCCTTCACTGTACTCTACCACAAGGATATCTTTCCTTAGGTCAGGAGACAAGGCCCTGCATAATTGCCGTAGAACATCCCAATTATTTTTTCTTTTACTTATCATAAAATAATTAAAGTTATTAAAAGTCCATGCTTTTTACTTGGGCTGCTGGCTGTCAGAATTCTTCAATCTGATTGGGTATTCAGCCTACTTGAGGACATCCCTGTTCCTATTTGGCACAGATCCCTTTCCATGGGACAACAATGTATCACAGTGAAAAAGAGTAAATCCACACCACAGAACCCACTGAATTCTTGCAGATAGGTTTCATAGAGGTCAGAGGTAAACATAAGTCCATAAGGACTGCAGAATTCAAGCCATTGTATCCTGGACAAGAATGGCACAGTGATGCGATATTGCATGCTGCACACCATAGCCATGGTAACAACCTATGTTTGTATACAAGGAGCTACAGCAACAAACCAAATTTCAGGAGGGAGGAGGAGGAGAAAAAGATGAAGCCAGCATAAATGAAGAAACAATTTAGACTTGCAACAATGACTGAATTCACTCAGGTCTTTCCGTTGAATTTGATTTTATTTTCTTCCTCTTCCAGGAACCACTTTATTATCACTGGGTCTTTGAAAAAATTCATTCTTGAAAGGAAATAGTACCTGCACCTTGGAAGATGATAAACTGAATCTTTATGCATCAGAAATGCACAGTACAAGTTAATATAATGTAATACTGGGCTCCCTATTGTGCTTTGTACCAGTCCAAGCGAAGATACAGGTCGCAATCTAATTCCTACCAAGTCCTGCTCATCCGTCACCCTCACATTGTTTCTGATCAAGTGGCACTTCCACTTGAAAATTCTCATGCCAGCATTCAAAACCTCTCTACTTTTGTGAACCCCCTCCTGCTCTCCAGTCAAAGTACCTTAAGCTCCTCCAAATCTTCAGATTCTCTTGGACTACCCCTAGACGCATTTAACTGTGTAGACACCAAGCTCTCTAAACTTCACTGCTTCTCCACCTCTACCCTCAGTTACCACCATACCAGCTTTTAGTCACATCTCCCAAAATCTCCTTCTCTGGCTCAGCGCCAATTATGCCCATTTGTGTATCCTTCCTGACATTTTTGCGCATAAAAGCATTTCTGTCAACACACTGCAACTAAGAAGGTCTCCTTCTCCTCTTCCCACTGCTGCCCAAAATGACTAGTTTTGGGTCATTTCATGTCATTTCAGAAATTCAACCAGGAACGTCAGTTGTCCTTGCAGACCTGACAAGATCTGTCTGGAATCGAGAAAATGCTTGAAGCTATCATTAAGGAAGAAATAGCGAGACATCTGGATGGAAGTGGTTCCATCAGGCAGACACAGCATGGATTCAGGAAGGGCAGGTCCTGTTTGACAAACTTACTGAAGTTCTTTGAGGATCTAATGAGCACAGTGGATAGAGGGGAACAGGTGGATGTTGCATACTTGGATTTCCAGAAGGCGTTCAATAGGGTGCCGCATAAAAGATATCCATAAGATAAGGATGCATGGAGTTGGGGTTAAGGTATTAGCATAGTTAACCAATAGAAGGCAGAAAATTGGGATAAATAGGTGCTTCTCTGGTTGGCAATCAGTGGTGAGCGGGGTGCCGTCGGGGTCGGTGCTGGGCCCGCAACTGTTCACCATATACATTAACAATTTGGAAGAGGGGACCGAATGTAGTGTATCTAAGTTTGCTGATGACACTAAATTGAGTGGAAAAGCAAATTGTGCAGAGGATGCGGAGAGTCTGCAGAGAGATGTAGATAGGTTAAGTGAGTGGGCAAGGGTCTAGCAGATGGAGTACAATGTTGGTAAATGTGAGATCATCTACTTTGGAAGGAAAAATAGAAGATCGGATTATTATTTAAATGGTAAAAGATTGCAGCATGCTGATGTGCGGGGGACTTGGGAGTGCTTGTGCACAAATCGCAAAAGGTTGGTTTGCAGGTGCAACAGGTTATCAAGAAGGCAAATGGAATGTTGGCCTTCATTGCTGGAGGGATTGAACTTAAGAACAGGGAGGTTATGCTGCAACTGTACAGGGTACTGGTGAGGCCGCACCTGGAGTACTGTGTGCAGTTCTGGTATTACTTGAGGAAAGATGTATTGGCTTTGGAGGCGGTGCAGAGGAGGCTCACCAGGTTGATTCCGGAGATGAGGGGGTTAGCCTAAGAGGAGAGATTATACTCACTAGAGTACCTTACCTGGGACTATACCTTACCTGGGACTATACTCACTAGAATTCATAAGAATGAGAGGGATCTTATGGAAACATATATAATTATGAAAGGGATAGACAAGATAGAAGCAGGAAGGTTGTTTCCACTGGTAGGTGGGACCAGAACTAGGGGACATCGCCTCAAGATTTGGGGGAATAGATTTAGGACAGAGATGAGGAGAAACTGCTTTTCCCAGAGAGTAGTGAATCTGTGGAATTCTCTGCCCAGGGAAGCAGTAGAGGATACCTCATTAAATATATTTAAGAGGCAGTTAGACAGACTTTTGCATAGTAGGGGAATTAAGGGTTCTGGGGAAAAGGCAGGTTGGTGGAGCTGAGTCCACGGCCAGATCAGCCATGATCTTATTGAATGGCGGAGCAGGCTCGACAGGCCAGATGGCCGACTCCTGCTGCTATTTCTTATGTTCTTATGATTTCCCTGTCAGTAACGTACAGGGATATGAAGCTGGCAGACTTCTGGGGAACCTGGACCACAGTTGCCCAAAGGGTGCTTGTCATCAGGCACTCCCAGGACAGCTAAGCTTTACTACTGCAGCAATGCACACCAACCAAGTAACGTACTTCCCTTCAACCACTGCATGCCAACCCCTCCATCCAAGTACTGCTGACCCTCCCGCCAACACCCCACCATTACTCCTCCATCCACAGTGCGATAATCATCCCAGTGCCGGCCTTGACAACTCCGGATATGTATCACCTACCTCCCAATCTCTCGGCATGAATTTTGCCTGATCCCCCGCCCATCCCATTGATCCTGAATAACACAACCCCTAACCCTAACAAATTCCATAATGCCAGTTGTGATACTAATCAGCTCAAACAGATCAGTGTAGCTTCTGCATGCTTCCTTAGCAATGGCTTTGCTCACCTTTAAAACCACTGGTTATCAATGGAATAGACAGAGTTCCTTACTCTTGTTAGGATACCTGTGGATGTTAAATTCTTCAGTAGCAAGCCTTTGTTTGCCTGATGACCAAATGAAAGGCAATCAACTGAAATATTAACTCTGTTTCTCTCTCCATATACACTGCCTGACCTGCTGGGTATTTCCAGCATTTTCTGTTTTTGTGTCAGTGCTTTGCTTTTTGATTTCCTTACTTTCAAGGAAAGACATTTTCAAGCCTTTTACAACCTTGAATAAGAGGCAATTATTCACATAAACTTAAACTGCAAGGCATATTCAAACATTTGATCATAGAGACAGACATCAGAACAAAGCCAAATCTGTCCTGATCTAACATCCACACAAACACTGATCGCTGCATAGAAATTGGGAATGGGACCAATAACCAATTTTTCTTGTCACCAGTCCTAAAGAATTGATGTCAATGTGCTGCATTTCCAATCTGGCTATGCTAAACCAGAAAACAAATCTGAAATCTTCTGGTTTACATATATTGGTGCCACAACACAGACTCCAGGTTCCCCAATGATCGCAGAGTCCAGCCATCAATTATTCCTCAACTGTGACAGAATTCCAATGGTATGTAGGGCATATCTTCACTTAGTTGAGAGTTTAAAAACAGGTACTTTGTGTGATTGTTTACTTAAAAAAAGGAAAGTCAATCAATAGTAATGTAATCGGGGAGATACCAAATGGGCCTCAACTCAATACTGTCCATTTTAAAATTCTTGATAAAAAAAATCAAAATTTTCCCCGATAGCCTAAGTAACATCTGTTTTTGTTTCTGAAAACAAGTTTTCTGAATCTCACTTTTCAGTGTGAAAAGTCTTATGTGGGCAGTTAAGTTTTTCTTTTCCTGACAATCATTTTATTAAACAGAATGCAGTAGGCTCAGTTCAAGTTAGGCTGAACAGCAGGTAGTCAAATAAACCAAAGCGAGGATCGGCTGGTTCAGACTTCCTTATTGGCACGGTATGAACACATACCCAAGATGACATTGATTCTACTATTGATCGCACTACCTTTTTTCTAAGCGACAGGAAATACCATGTGGTTTCACCAAATCACTGTACCACTATCCACTGGAACAACTGCGCAGCTAGATTGTAATGTTTGCAATGTGTAGTAACGTTAATCCATCAGATTTTCCCTCTGTGGTATCAGGATTACCATAATAATTCACCATCCATACTATAAGCACAAGAATGAAATACAATACATTATTCCTTTACATTTCTCAGTTATCAGCAGTAAATTATGATAAAGTTGATATTTCTAAGCAAACCACAATTAGACATTTTTATATGCAAATTGATTGATTCCCTTCATTTTACAGTTCAAATGATAATCATTTTTTTATTAGTGAATGCAGTTTAACACACAAAGCATGCTGC